>NC_090448.1:963816468-965072718 GCF_031143425.1 Pleurodeles waltl | reverse complement strand
AGAGGAATTTTCACTATCGGTGGATGGTGTTACCACTGCAATTGTGCCCCCTTCCAGACCAGGGAGCAGTGTCTCTATGCAAAGCCTGACCGCAGAGGAAAGGAGAGAGGAAAGGGAGTTCCAATTGCAAATGGCAAAACTGAAAATTGAGGCTCAACAGGAGGAGAGGAGGGCAGAGAGAGAAGCCAAACAATCTGAGGCTGAAAGAGCAGCCAAACAGATTGAAGCTGAAAGAACAGCCAAACAGATTCAAGCAGAAGCTGAAAGGGTAGCCAAACAAGCGGAAGCTGAAAGAGCAGCCAAACAGGTGGACGCTGAAAGAGCTTTGGCTGAAAAGAAACTATTGTTGGCTCATGAACTGAGTCTCAAGGAGCTGGAGATCAAGGCAAGACAGTCTGAATCCAGCAATAATGGTGGCAGCATACAGACAGGACCTTCTGGAGAAAAGAAGGTTCGTATACCCAAAAATGTGGTGCCCAGTTTTGTGGTGGGAGATGACATAGATAAATGGTTAGCTGCTTATGAAGTTGCACTAAGGGCTCATGAGGTTCCTGAAGGGCAATGGGGGGTAGCTATGTGGGGTTATGTGCCGCCATTGGGGAGGGGCACACTTCTCACATTGGATCAACCTGATCAAAACACATACCCACTTCAGAAAGCCACTTTACTTGCCAAGTTTGGGCTGACCCCTGAGGGATACCGTCAGAGATTCAGGGACAGCACCAAACAAACCACACAAACATGGGTAGATTTCTTTGATTTCTCCAGTAAGGCACTGAATGGATGGGTGCGGGGCAACAAAGTAGCAGATTATAAAGGTTTATATGACTTGATTCTGAGAGAGCATATGCTTAATACTACTTATACAGAGTTGCGTCAGCACCTAGTGGATAGTAAGCTGACTGATCCCAGGAAGCTTGCTGAGGAGGCGGACCTCTGGGTTAGCACCAGAGTGTCCAAGAAGGTACCTGGGGGGACTCCCACAAAGGTGGTCAGGGTTCCCAACAGAAGAAAGAGGGGGGAGATAAACTTGCAGATAAGGAACTCTCCAAAGGCCCCCAAAAGAATTCCCAGGGAGGGGGTGGCAACCCTTCCTTTTCCAAATTTGGGAAAAGGCCAGGGACATATGACAAGTCAGGGAAATCTAGCCCCAAATGCATGGAGTGTTACCAGTATGGTCACTACAAAGGCGATCCACAGTGCCACAAGAGGGCACCGTCCACTACCGGACAGGCACCTGGGTTGACTAGTGTAGCGCTCGGGGGGAGATGGACCCAAGTAGCTTTGGGGAGCAGGTAGAGATTTCCCTAGTGTCCCTGGGAGAAGTAGAAATGGTGCCCAAGGCCCACATCCCCAAAAATACTTCCAAGTACCGGCAGTGGGTCACCATTGATGGGCAGAAGGTGGAGGCTCTGCGTGACACAGGAGCCAGTATGACTACTATCAAGAGTCAGCTGATGTCAACAGAGCAGATAGTCCCTAATACATTCCACCAGGTCATAGTCACTGACAATCGCGAGAGTCACCTACCGGTGGCTCTGGTTCCCTTTGAGTGGGGGGGGGGGGGGTCTCTGGTACTCTGAAAGTAGCTGTGAGTCCTGCCATGCCTGTAGATTGTCTGTTAGGCAATGATCTTGAGCACACTGCTTGGAAAGAAGTGGAGCTCAGGTCTCACCTGGAGATGTTAGGGTTACCTGAGTGGGTCTGCATGACCACAGGTCCATGGCTGACCGAGAGGGAAGTCAAGGGCATCTGGAGCCTGGAACGATGGCCCAGAGAGCTGCCAGGAGGAGGGACCAGGGGCGCGGGAAACCGGCCCCAGAAGTTCCCGCAGTGGCTGACGGGGCTCCTGAGGAGGAGGCTCCCGAGCCAACTGGGGAAGACATTGCCACCCTAGGTGACTTACCTGAGCTTGCTGGCTGGCAAGTTGAGGGTGGACCCACCAGGGAGGAATTCTGCAAGTCGCAGAAAGAATATCCCACTCTGGAAGGTTTGAGGAAACAAACCTCAAACCAGGCAGCAGGTGACGCCTCTGGCGATCACCACCTATATTGGGAGAATGATCTCCTCTACAGTGAGCCTAAGGTTCCGGCCTTTGGGGCAGCACGTATGCTGGTGGTCCCCCAATGTTACCGAACCTTCCTACTGGGTCTGGCTCACGACATTCCCCTGGCAGGACATTTGGGGCAGGGCAAGACCTTTAACAGGCTTGTCACCCACTTTTATTGGCCCAAAATGAGAACACACTCAGATAAGTTCTGCAGATCTTGTCCTACCTGCCAGGCCAGTGGTAAAGCAGGAAAAAGGGTTAAAACCCCCCTGATTCCACTTCCTGTCGTTGGCACCCCCTTTGAAAGGGTGGGCATCGACATTGTTGGTCCCTTGGACCCCAAAACTGCCTTAGGCAACAGGTTCATCCTGGTTTTGGTGGACCATGCCACCCGTTACCCAGAGGCAATCTCTCTGAGGAACGTAACCGCACCGGTGGTGACCAGAACTCTGATGGGGATATTTACCCGTGTGGGGTTCCCCAAGGAGATAGTGTCTGACAGAGGCACTAACTTCATGTCTGCATACATGAAGTCTCTATGGGATGCGTGTGGTGTAACCTACAAGTTCACCACACCCTATCACCCCCAGTCTAATGGTCTTGTGGAGAGATTCAACAAGACCCTGAAAGGCATGATTGGTGGCCTCCCTGAGGCCATGAGGCGTAAGTGGGACGTCCTCTTACCATGCCGTCTCTTTGCCTACAGAGAGGTCCCCCAGAGGGGGGTAGGGTTCAGTCCCTTTGAGCTTCTCTACGGGTACCCTGTCAGGGGACCCTTAAGCATTGTCAAGGAGGGATTGGAGAAAGCTCCAAAGACACCCCCTCAGGATGTGGTCAGCTACATGTTGGCCCTCCGCAACCAGATGACCCGCTTCTGGAAAGAGGCCCAAAGTAACCTTGAGGCCAGTCAAGAGGTAATGAAACACTGGTATGACCAGAAGGCCACCCTGGTAGAGTTTCAACCTGGAGACGAAGTGTGGGTAATGGAGCCAGTAGAGCCCAGAGCTCTCCAGGACCGCTGGTCTGGCCCATTTGAAATAAAGGAGCGGAAAGGGGAGGCCACTTACCTAGTGGACCTCCAAACCCCTAGGAATCCCCTAAGGGTGCTCCATGTGAACCGACTAAAAGCTCATTTTGAGAGGTCCGAGATCAACATGCTTCTGGTCACAGATGAAGGAATGGAAGAGGAGAGTGAACCTCTCCCCGACCTCCTCTCTGCCCAAGAAGGTGATGGGTCAGTAAGCGGGGTCATTCTGTCTGACTCCCTGACTCTAAACCAGAAAGGAGACTGCTATGAGCTGTTGGAGCAGTTCTCCCCCCTGTTCTCCCTTACTCCTGGACTGACCCACCTCTGTGTTCATGATATTGACACTGGTGACAGTCTCCCTGTGAAGAACAAAATTTACAGGTTGTCGGATAAGGTGAAGGCCAGCATCAAGGAGGAGGTCTTCAAGATGTTGACTCTAGGGGTTATCGAGAAATCCAGTAGTCCCTGGGCCAGCCCAGTGGTGTTGGTCCCTAAGGCTACTGCCCCAGGTGCAAAGCCAGAACTCCGGTTCTGTGTGGACAACCGGGGTCTCAACTCAGTCACACGGACTGATGCTCACCCCATCCCCCGAGCTGATGAGCTCGTGGACAGGCTAGGCGCTGCCAAGTTCCTGAGTACGTTTGATCTTACTTCAGGGTACTGGCAGATCACCCTGACTGAGGGGGCTAAGGAAAGATCCGCATTTTCAACCCCTGATGGCCATTACCAGTTCCAGGTGATGCCGTTTGGGTTGAAAAATGCCCCTGCTACCTTCCAACGGTTGGTTAACGGGGTCCTAGCTGGCAAGGATGCCTTCTGTGCAGCCTACCTGGATGACATAGCTGTCTACAGTTCCAGCTGGGAGGAACACCTGCTTCACCTCAAGGAGGTGCTTCAGGCCCTGCAACAGGCAGGCCTGACCATCAAGGCTAGTAAGTGCCAGATTGGGCAGGGTTCCGTGGTGTACTTGGGACACCTAGTGGGTGGTGGCAAGGTGCAGCCACTCCAGGCCAAGATTGAAACTATCAAGGCCTGGCAACCACCGCGAACGCAGACTGAGGTGAGAGCCTTTCTAGGCCTCACAGGATACTACCGCAGATTTGTCAAGGGCTATGGTACCATTGTAACACCCTTGACAGAACTCACTTCCAAGAAACAACCTAGGTTGGTGAATTGGACAGAGGCTTGTCAGAAAGCCTTTGACGCCTTGAAGGAAGCCATGTGCACGGCCCCCGTGCTCACGGCCCCTGACTACTCCCAGGAATTTATCGTGCAGACAGACGCTTCAGAGCATGGCATAGGGGCAGTCCTAGCACAGCTGAATGAGGAGGGCAGAGATCAACCGGTAGTCTTTATTAGCAGAAGGCTATTACCACGGGAACAGAGGTGGAGTGCTATTGAGAGAGAAGCTTTTGCTGTGGTCTGGGCACTGAAGAAGCTAAGACCCTACCTGTTTGGGACTCACTTCCGGGTTCAGACAGACCACAGGCCCCTCAGATGGCTCATGCAGATGAGGGGTGAGAATCCAAAACTCTTGAGGTGGTCCATTTCCCTACAGGGGATGGACTTTACAGTGGAACATCGCCCAGGGGTTGGCCACGCCAATGCTGATGGTCTCTCCAGGTACTTCCGCCTTAGCGATGAGAGCTCCCAGGAGGTCGGGTAGCTCTCCCCCACTTTCAGCTGGGGGGGGGACACATGTTAGACCTGACAGCCTTAGGGTAGTCACCCCTAATTTTTTGCCTGCCTCCCTCCACTTTTTGGACACTGTTTTTGCTGGTTTATAGACTCTGCGCACTTTACCCCTGCTAACCAGGGCTAAAGTGCATATGCTCTCTCCCCTAAAACATGGTAACCTGGAATCATACCTGATTGGACTATTAATTTACTTATAAGTCCCTAGTAAGGTGCACTTTATGTGCATAGGGCTGGTAAATTAAATGCTACTAGTGGGCCAGCAGCACTGGTTGTGCCACCCACTTAAGTACCCCCTTTTCCTTGTCTCAGGCCTGCCATTGCAAGGCCTGTGTGTGCAGTTTCACTGCCACATCGACTTGGCATTTAAAAGTTCTTGCCAAGCCTAGAACTCCCCTTTTTCTACATATAAGTCACCCTTAATGTGTGCCCTAGGGAACCCCTAAGGCAGGGTGCTGTGTAGGTAAAAGGCAGGACATGTACCTGTGTAGTTATATGTCCTGGTAGTGTAAAACTCCTAAATTCGTTTTCACACTACTGTGAGGCCTGCTCCCTTCATAGGCTAACATTGGGGCTGCCCTCATACACTGTTGAAGTGGCAGCTGCTGATCTGAAAGGAGCAGGAAGGTCATATTTAGTATGGCCAGAATGGTAATACAAAATCCTACTGACTGGTGAAGTCGGATTTAATATTACTATTCTAGAAATGCCACTTTTAGAAAGTGAGCATTTCTTTGCACTTAAATCCTTCTGTGCCTTACAATCCACGTCTGGCTGGGCTTGGTTGACAGCCCCTTGTGCATTCACTCAGACACACCCCAAACACAGGGTACTCAGCCTCACTTGCATACATCTGCATTTTGAATGGGTCTTCCTGGGCTGGGAGGGTGGAGGGCCTGCCCTCACACAAAGGACTGCCACACCCCCTACTGGGACCCTGGCAGACAGGATTGAACTGAAAGGGGACCTGGTGCACTTCTTAGCCACTCTTTGAAGTCTCCCCCACTTCAAAGGCACATTTGGGTATAAAACAGGGCCTCTGCCCTACCTCATCAGACACTTGCTGGAGAAGAAACCTGAACCAGAAACTACATCCTGCCAAGAAGAACTGCCTGGCTGCTCAAAGGACTCACCTGTCTGCTTTCTACAAAGGACTGCTGCCTTGCTGTTGCCCTGCTGCCTTGCTGAACTCTTGTCTGGCTGTGAAAGTGCTCTCCAAGGGCTTGGATAGAGCTTGCCTCCTGTTCCTTGAAGTCTCAGGACCAAAAAGACTTCTCTCTTTTACTTGGACGCTCCGTGCACCGAAAATTTCGACGCACAGCTTGTTTCGCGGTGAGAAAAACGCTGCACTCCGACGCTGATCGACGCGACGCTCTTGGTACGATCGAAGATCCGACACACGGCCTCGCAAGGACAACGCCGCCCGACCTCTAGAGGAGAAATCGACACAACGCCTGCCGTGAGATCGTAATTTCGACGCGCAGCCCCGCAGACCGACGCGCAGCCGGAGAACAAGCAGGAAAATCCACGCACAGACCCGGGACATCTGGTAATCCCCGCGATCCACAGAAAGACTGTCCGCACGCCGGAAAACGACGCCCGACTTCCCCGCGTGGAAAATAACGACGCAAGTCCGTGTGTGCTGGGGAGAAATCGACACACACACCCTTTTTCCACGCACCTCTTCTCTTGTGGCCCTCTGAGGAGATTTTTCCACTCCCAACCAGGTACTTGTGCTTGAAAGAGACTTTGTTTATATTCTAAAGACTTAAGACACTTTATATCACATTTCCGTGATATTTCTACAATTTTCCATTGCAACTTTATTCTTTTTGACCTACAATTATCCTGATAAATATTATATATTTTTCTAAACACTGTGTGGTGTATTTTTGTGGTGCTATATGGTGGTATTGTATGATTTATTGCACAAATACTTTACACATTGCCTCCTAAGTTAAGCCTGACTGCTCGTGCCAAGCTACCAGAGGGTGGGCACAGGATAATCTTGGATTGTGTGTGACTTACCCTGACTAGAGTGAGGGTTTTTGCTTGGACAGGGGGTAACCTGACTGCCAACCAAAAACCCCATTTCTAACACATACACACTAACAGGAGAAGACAGCCTCACTCCACAGCAACATAACAACAATAAAGAAACACTTAAAATGACCCCTAAGGGAAATCCTGAAACCATATCAGAAGCCTTTGTTCATACCTTGCTAATCTGAAACACTAGTCACACTGCAAAACACCTCTTCAAGCATGTTTCCCCGTGGTTTCAC
Source organism: Pleurodeles waltl (assembly GCF_031143425.1). NCBI lineage: Eukaryota > Metazoa > Chordata > Amphibia > Caudata > Salamandridae > Pleurodeles > Pleurodeles waltl. Next base: position 965,065,661 of record NC_090448.1, on the reverse strand, counting down.
TCCTACAGTCCACCTGGGGATAGGCTGCACGCTTTAACCCTAGAACAAAATCATAACCAGGTTCTCTCCCACTCTACAACCCCTCTCCCCGATTACACTTTGTCACCCTTGACAAATTATAATCACCTTCACATTACCTCAAAAGTATTTATTACTGCCTACTGCTCTGCCCACCACCACCACTCCCCATACGACGCCAACACCTTCAAGCACACTCAGTCTCTGGAGTTCATATCATCTATTGGTCTATAGATTTGGAATATCCAACTATCAAAGAACGAGACACTACACATTGGAAACTCAAGAAACAGCTTGCTAAGGGTGGGCAAATACTAGAGTCAAGAGAGAAAACATTGTCTTTGTAACTTTCTTACAGCATGGGGTTCACACTTTCCTAGCTATATAAATGCATTGCTAATTTACCTATAGAGAGCTACGTTAAACCATCCCCATCCAAAGGCCCAGGATCAGAGTCTAAGCGAGCAGCTGATCAAGTGAGTTTACATCCAGATTATAATAAATTCTCAGAATTTAGTTTAGTGTTCATGAAGCTTCTAATAAGGTTTTAAAGTCAAATGGTTTTGGTGGATTAAGATTGCTTTAGAAGAAAGATAATCGCTTATTGCTTCAGACAGGCTCAACCACGGTCATCATACTGTGGCTCGCTGAGACTATGGTGCTAATAAGAGGAAGGCTAGAACTCAAGGACATTTTCACTAAATTTAACACCATTTTGCACATGGATACAATCTTAAAATATGTGCAGGCACAAAATATGCGTCATGTGTGAAAGCTCACACTGACACATGCATGAAGCAATAGTACAAAACATGTGGTGTAGGACTAGATCAGGTGTATGGCAGATGCAGACCCCATGTTCTTCTCTCATTTACAGAGGGATGACAATGATTTGTGCTCAGCTTAATGTCCCCAGTATGCAAGTTCTAATTAGGTGCTGGACTCCTATGACAGGGGGAGGAGGGCTGGAAGATCCGTTTGTTCTCTTTGCAGGACACTGTGCACTATAACCTATGCAGGGCATTAGTTTTACTGACTACGGGGTATAAATGAAATCATTAAATGCATCCATTAAAACGTGCCTAGGGAAATCAATTCCCCGGACCACATTAGGTGAACGCCTGAGGCTTGCTGACTGGAACAGATCCTTATTCCATAGATCTATCCCTTAAAAAATAATTTATTTACAAAATTTAAATAGATGCCTATCTCGCTGTACGTAAAAATTTTTCTTTTTAAAAGAAAGGTTTCAATTGACTTGAAAAGTATAGGCCTAACCCTATTTCTTATTTTTTCAGACCCCCTAAAATATTAACTAGGGGCCATACTGCCCGCATCTTGGCAGTGTATATCTCGATCGTATCCTGTTGCCCTCTTCGGTCTGTATTATTGTAATTAGCACTGGTTCAAACACACAGCTACAGCTGTCCTTAGAGAGATTTAAAAAAGAAGGGGAGAAGAGAAAAACAGATAGTCTGCTAAACCACTGCCAAGCTTCTTTTGAGCTGTACAAGCCAAAGCAGTGGCAGTAAGAATCACTTCAAACTAAAAGAAAATACCTTCTTAAAGCCTCTGGTTTCACCCAAGGAGTGGGAGGTTGCTTTTGAACTCATTATTACAAGTGAGTATTTTTTCCTTTGCCATCAAACATAATCATTATCAATAATCTTAAGCAATCTACTCCAGGAGACTAAATTGTGAATCTATAGAATATAGAGGCTTCAAGTCTTGGTGTGAGCTGTGCTGAGATCATACAAAATCACGACAACCTAGCTCCTTTTACGCAAACATACTTCTGTGAGGATTGTGAAACTTACACTTAGCAACTCAGCAGAAGCTCCTCTGAGAAAATTGCAGGTCGCCATAACCATTAAACACGGGGTGGCCGAGATAACCTCTAGAGATTTGGGCTAGGTGTATGCGAAAAGAACAAAAGTAACTCTAGCAGGATCAATCTGAACTCTTTTGTCAACAACACATGAATTATGGACTGCCGGCCAAATCACATTGGATGGTTTACATTTTAACATTAAGCAAGGGCTACAATGAAAGTGAACTTTCTCTTGACGGACCTGGCTTAAAAATATGCATTGGGCTGCCTATTTAAATGTATAAGAGGACAGTGGGTCAGTGATTGTACTTTCACTGGCAAGAAGTGTTTGCACAATAAACTGTTGACATATTGTTACACTGGAGTAGGTGTATGGATGCAAAACACAAATTTAATGAATGTATTGTACAAATGATGGTGATATTCAATAAAAAGTTCAGATTGATCCAACTAGAGCTCCTGTTGCTCTTTTCACATGTGGCAATAACAATGGCATATTAACAACTTGCTATTTTTCATTTACAGACAAATACCACATATGTCTGCTGTCTCTAAGCACAGTAAATAATAGATGTTCCTATTACTTAATTACTGTACTCAATTTACCCACCTCACACAGAAGGAAGACTGAGTCTGTCTTGGCAGTATTCAAACTAATGAACTCAAAACACATTTTGTCATCATCAAGCGTGCAGATCAGCGAGTCTTCTTTAAGCATACATGAACAGTAACATAAAAAATACAGAATCTTTAAGAAGTAAATTAATAGATATTATCAAGGCAATTTAGCTAAAAATAATAATCTATAATGTATTCAAATAACAAGACAACAAATAAGAAAGAAAGAATGTAGGGATTGGTATAAAAAATAATAAAAAACAATGGAGAACTAAAAATCTAGTTCAATTCAAAGGTGAGTGGTTGACACAGGCACCCTCCTTGGCCACCCACTGAGGAAGCAACATTAGACAGAGGCTCCAGGTTTGCCATTATCAAGATTTATGGAGAGCTGGGACTTTGGAAAGCAGAAACGATAGTGATGTTTATCCTGGTAAATAGTTTTACCTTCTGACTTGGTCTCACTTCTAGATGTGAAAATCAATCAGCAGGTCCAAGTGAAGTAACTTTTGCGGACCAGAGCTCCAAAAGGTTGGATATGTTAATTTTGTGGTTTAGCTGGAGACAACACTGGAAACTGTAGCGACCAAGATAGCCTCTTGGTCAAGCACATCCTTCTGTCTTTTTACCAATATTGTGGATTACCATAAAATCATAACATTTTTCAAGATATCGGATCCCATCAGCGGGGCAAGGCTGGAAGCCATATGCAGCAAGATTTCCATGAGGATGGGTACCATGGTTTTCCATCCTGTCGGAGCTTTCACTCTTGAGGCAAAAATATTTGAGCAGGACACACCAGGAAATCATACCAATCTAATTTGCATCTTTGCCAGAAGACAGAGAATGTCCCTAGTCCCCCAGAGAATGAAACGATTCTAAATCCCATTTTTCCCTCAAAGTTCTGTATATTTCTTTCTGGTTCACCAGAAGCCCTCCAAACTCCCACAAAAACCATGTTGGACACCTTTCCGCTTATTCAAGAAGGCAAAAACACTAAACTTCGTAGAATGTGATTGATGCCATCCTACAAGTGATCAGTTTGCCCTCTGGTTCATGAACATGCATATCATCTCCACACTGCTATAGACAGATTGAATAGAGGGAATTCTGTCTGAATTTCTCCTTAATTAACGAAACGTTGTTAGCTCATTCTGACTTGTTTTCTTTTTCTTTAAGGCTTCCGGTAAGAGCTCTCCTTATATTAATAGTGTGCATAGCTTTATTTGCTGGTGAGGACGGATCAGAGGAAAAAGATGTAAGTGAAATTTCATCATGCATGTTAAAAATCTGAAAAAAACTTTGGAAGGAAAGAATTATAATCTGAGTGAAGGCTTTATAAACACCTTAACTCCACAACTATCCTGAGCCATTTTGGGGCTTTTAGGGGTACTGCGTGCTTGGCCTTCATAACTTTATTCCCGCACATAAGGTTTCCACACTAAATCTGCATCCTCCTCCCCTCTCCAACATCATTGGGATTCTAAGAATCAAGTTGTGGATTGACCTGGACAGCACCGAAAAAATAGCTGACTATAGCTAAACCGTGGGTGTTTTGAGAAAAATGGAAAAAGACTACTGTGCAAGAAGGTGTCTGTTTTTTTCCCTAAAAATGGCATCAACGAAGGGTTTGTTGTGGCAAAATCCCCATCTTCCTACCTTTCATGAACAAGCAGAATAGAATCAAGACCCCCTCGCCCCTTGACACAAAAACAGTTTTGGCATTTTTCTAAGAGGTAGCCCAAGGTTCTTATTTTTTGTGCTTTCAACCTACTTCCAGTTTATGGTGGAAACAGTTGTGAAACCGCTATGTGTTCCCCAGAAAGCTATAGATTACTCAAAAGAAGACATAATTCTGAGTTCAGCAAGTGGTATTTTGTGTAGCTTTCTCAAAAGCTTTCTGGAAGAAATTAAATGTTGCAATAAAAAAATATTGAAATTGATTAGGACAAAACAGCTAATTTTGGACAATGTTTTCACCTGTAATTTCTTGTCACGATGTCCTATTTACAAAAGCAAAATAACATTGTGTCTATTTGACCCTTCTGGTCGTGGGAATATACAAAGTTTGTAGGTTGTCCAAGAACTCGAAGTTCCCGGACCAAAAAACTGAAGTACACTTTACAAAGTGTTTTTGTTGTGTACCAAGTATACAGCAATTAATGTGGTGAAATATAAAGAAGGAAAAATAGGTATGGAAGAATCCTATATCTATCTGAAATGAAATGTACACTAGATACCGAGTTTTGGAAGAGTGGTTATTTCTACTCCTCTGAATTTGGGTTACCCATACTATCATAAAAGTCAGAGGTTATTTTGCAAAATGTCTTCTATCTTGCGCACTTATTTACATTTGGAAGCCACAAATGCACAAAATCCAATTGGTAGTAATAAATCATCTACTATTCTGTGCTCTGGCACATATCCCGATATAATTATTTCACGGTTCCTGGATCAGTGGTGCTGGCCTGAGATATGCCACCAAGTACCGATACAGTGAAAGTGAAATGTGCTGATTCATTTCAGTTTCACTTTCAGAGAAATTACGTCAGTGCTTCATGCTCACTGATGATCATTTCCGCAACAAACAAAAAAAGAAGCTTTTTCCCAGCAGCCTGTGCTACAAAATGTGAAAAGGAAATAATCTTGTGTACAACAAGAAGGTCCTTTATAGCCCTCTCCAACGTCAGCCAATGGACAATAGACTCACTGGGGAGGGAGAAAATACCCACACTTAAAAGATTAAGGACTACACTATATAGGCTGCCGGTATATAGGTCCTGTATTTGCGTCATCCATCTGGTTTCTGGAACATGCACTAAAACAGCTACTTCGCAAGTCCGGTGTTGCAGGTCTGCTTTGGGCATAGGTTCAAAGGTTAGAGCTATCAAATGTTAAAGGCCTACATTCAATCCCAATTGAGGAGATGTTTTTGTTACTGAGGAGAAAACTTTCTTTGTACCTCTATTTTCTCTTTTTCTACTGGTAACGATGTTAAGACTTGGCCAAATAAAAAGATAATATAGCACAATCTCTTTTTTGTGAGGGCCATTCCTAACACTCAGGCTCCACACACGAAGTCTCTACCATTCGAAGGAATATGGCCATTTTGTTGATTATTTTAATCTAGGAGGGGGTTCAAGAGCCTTAATTGCAGGTCTTCAGGATATATGCTGTCAAGTTCATTAATATAAGGCTTTATATCCTACACAGAGAATAAGGCTTTGTGGCAATTACCTAGGAGTTGCCTATGTAATTTGACAAAAGTCCAGGAACCACCACTGATACGAGCATGCTTCAACTACTAGTATTATTTCCATACTGGACTCCTCGAATCTGAGAAGGATCCATGGTAGAAGAATGCTGAGTGTCAAAGTGGAAAACAAAATACCTGATCAGTTGATAAAAAAGACAATCCCTGTGGCGTCAGATTCCAGTTACCAATGTGGGAAGTTGTGGCATTTTGCGCCACTTGCTATTGAAAAGGAGTGCATTAGTGTAGGTCACCATTAAAATGCTGAATATTTGAGAACTTTGCTGTGGTCTTTTGAAAGAAATCAGATTAAAGAGTCTAACTTTCATATTTTCATACCTACAAAGCTGACTTCTAGGAGATGAGGCCTGCGTGATCAAGATGCCTGCCAGATCACATGACCTTTCCTAAACAGGGTTCTGGACCTCATCCCTTGTTGGTTTGTTGAGGCAATAAAAGGTGGCACCATTTTTAATTTCAATGAGAAATGACTGCCCTTATGGAAGAGATGAAAGGTTTGAGAGATAGATGAACTCCTCTCTCTTTCAGCATGCTAATGTACCAAGTCATTTTGTTTTCAACTAGACACCAATGGTCAACAAGTGGTCCTGTGAGCTCCCCAAAATACAGAAGCATCTGTTGCTTTTGATGGATAAGCAGGTCTCATCATGGAATACATTATTCTCCTGGTACAGCAGAGGGACAGACTGGATCTCTGTAAGTGATCCCAGTTAACAAACATCTAGTCCCATTGATATTCTAAAACTCTTGAAGAGACTGAAAATGCAAAAGCAGAATTTTGCATGATAGAATCAGCTCCAAGACAGAACTACCTGGCTGTATGAACCTGGAGGGAAGTGAAACAGTAGGTTGATCTGAAGGACTTATAGTCTTTCCTAAAAGAGACAGTTCTTTGTAACCAACACAGCTCCCAATTTATGTATCTACCAGGTGACAGGCTGGCTTTATGTGGTTTATCTTAGATAATGGCCAAGACAGTCAGGTAATGTTAAAGAACTTTTTTTTCTGGTAAGGGTTGCAGTTCTTTAAATGCTTTGGTAGTATTGGTGACTGGTAGACCTGGCATTTTTAGATGTGTTCCCCCCTCTTTTTGCCTTCTAACCTCCTGTTTTTATGGTATGCTGGACTCTGTTTTTGCTGATTTGCTGTATCTGTGCACTTTACCACCGCTGATCAGTGCTAAAGTGAAAGTGCTCCCTATGTAAATTTTATTGGTGATTGATTTATCCATGATTGGCATATCTGATTTACTAATAAGTCTCTAGTAAAGTGCGCTATGTGTGCCCATGGCCTGTAAATCAAATGCTACTAGTGGGCCTGCAGCACTGATTGTGCCACCCACATGAGTAAACATGTCTCAGACCTGCCACTGCAGTGTCTGTGCATGCAGTCTTGTGCTACCAATTCGACCTGGGAAGTGTACCCACTTGTCATGCCCAAACCTTCCCTTTTAATACATGTAATGCACCCCCCTAAGGTAGGCCCTATGTAGCCCCACAGGCAGGGTGCAGTGTATGTTGAAGGTAAGACATGTACTGATGTGTATTACATGCCCTGACGGTGAAATAATGCCATATTAGTTTTTCACTGTTGCAAGGCCCATCTCTCTCATAGATTAACATGGGGACTGCCTTTAAATATCTTTTAAGTGCAGTTTCCCATTGTGAGCAGACAGATTTGGGGTTTGGGGTCTCTGAACTCACGATTTAAAATTACATCTTTTGGTAAAGTTGGTTTTTAGATTGTCAGTTTGAAAATGCCACTTTTAGAAAGTGGGCATTTTCTTGCTTAAACCATTCTGTGCCTCTGCCAGTTTGTGTGTTACACGTCTGGGTCAGGACTGACAGTTAGGCTGTTGTGAATTCCCTCTAGACACAAAGGGAGATGGGCTGTAGTCTACATATCCTGATGAGTCTCCTGGGCTTCAGTGGAGAGGGAGGACCTGACACTTACACCTGAATAGGTTGTGCCGGTCTCACACAATGCAGTCTCCAAACCCCTGGTGTGTGTCTGGGGTCAGGCCTGGACAAGGCAGGATCCTGTGAACAACAGAAACCTTCCTTTGAAGTTTGCCTACCTCAAAGGCAGAAAGGGGTATAAGTAGTGGACCCAAACCCTAGACTTTTAGAACACTTCTGGATCAACGGGAACCTCCGCCAAGGAGAAGAGCTGAAGAACTGGAGGAGAAGCACCCCTTTGCTGTGTGTACTTTGCTGGGTTGGCCTGCAGTTGCTGTTTCTGTCTTAAATATGACAGAGACTGGACTTTGCTGTATACCCTGCTTGTGAAGATTCTCCAAGGGCTTGGAGTAGAGCTTGCATCCTGTTGGATGTCTCAGGGATATCAAAGACTTCAGCTCATCTGCCTACAGCACTGGGAACTGTGTGTTTTGGGCTGCACTAGAAGTAAATGCACTGTGACCTGACAACGCCACATGGAGTCATGTCGCACCACAAACCTGGTCTAACCGATGCGCCACCTGACGCCATCACTGAGCCGCTGCTTGTACCGTGATTTGTGAGCCCCGCACTCTGCATGGCCTTACTCACACTGCAGCCTTGGCATCCCAGACGACGGTCCACGCTGACACAGACGGGCCTCAGGACAATGTTCCTGAGTTAAACGACGCACCATTCCATCCCGCACCACAGCCCCAATCCACCGACGCCAGCGCCACTGACTCCAAAGTTGTCAATAGATGCCCCGGTCTGCACCGCGACCAGTGTGCGCTGCACAGAGCCAGCCCCACACAGCACTGCCGCCTTGGCCTACCGACAACAGAGCTTCAGCAACGACGAAGACTGCACCGTGACCTGGAGACAACGCACGTCACACCGCCCCACTTCACACTGCAGCCCTGGTCTCACCGGCGCCGCAGGTCGCCGTCACCAAGGCGCTGCCTGCACTGTGACCTGTGGGCATCGCATCATCCCACTTCACACCACAGCCCCGTCTCCATCCACGCCAGCACTCCTGACTTTGTCATCAGCCTGGAGTTCGATATGCAACGTGTGTGACTTCAAGGACCCGACGATCCCTGCACCGACTTATGGAACTAAAGCCCGTAACGCCACACTCCGGACTTCATCACCAGGATCACGACGCCCTACATTTCCAAGGTACTATTTGCTGGTCTTCCCTTCACTATAGGTGACCCGCAACGCAGCGGACAGCCTGAAATGTTGGATTTAGGTCTCAGAATAATGTGATAGCCCCAGACAGAGCTATCGACATCAAGGAACTGTTTTTTTAAGTTAACTCTTGAAAAATTAATATCCTAATTATTGTATGTTTGATTTTTCTCATTTTTGTCTTGTTTTACACAGATAAATATTGGCTATTTTTCTAAAACTGATGGAGTGTCCTTTTGTAGTGTTTACTGTGTGTTATGTGCAAATGTTTTACACAGTGCTTCTGAGATAAGGCTGACAAGGGGGGCAGCAGGGGTTTTCTGAGCTGTGTACCTCCCTTTGATAGTGAGGGTCCCTACTTGGACAGAGTGCAGACCGACTGCCAATTAGAGACCCCATTTCTAACATTGACTTTAGGCGAAGAAACTTGGCAGGTGAGCTTTGAACTTGTAAAAATTATTATGTGCGATATTAACCCTTCACCTCAGTCATACCACATGGAGGTGGTAGTTAATGCCTGCCACTTGGATGCGCTGGAGCAAAAGGCAAAGCACATGAGGTTGCTTGTCAGCACGGTGAAGTTCTACTATTTCTCCAGGGGGATTCCATGAGTTCCATTCTTATGGTGTGTGAAGAGAAGGTTTCTGTCAGTATTGTTACTGCGTTTGCGAGTTTTGTTTTCACTCCAATGCCGCTGAGGCTTGAAAAGTAACAAAGTTGGATAGTATACACTAATCAGTACAATGGAAAGTAGATAAGACTTTTGGTTAAAAACTAGTCTCGGTGCACAAGACCTATGCGCCCAGATGGACGACCCGGAATTGCTCCCTACATTAGACTACATCCAATATCACATAAACGTTTCTGAAGTGACAGTCGCAACAAAGACAGCTTTCGTTATCAACTGGGTCGTCAATAGTGTCCACCAGATGGTGAGCTTGAAGACTTGCAGTACTATTGAGGGACTCAAGAGAATAACTAACATATTACTAATGGGCCATGTTTGAGAATAACTAAGAGGTAATCTAGAGGAAAGACTTTCTTCTTCTTCCTGTAGAAAAAAAAATGGCTGCTGCAGACGGGTGGGAGCACTGAAACCGATACTACTACGAAAAATCAGGCACGAAGAAATGTTATGACCAACTGGATCGCAAGGGGGGGGGGGAAGAGCTACTGATCTTCACACAGTTTCTGAAAGACGGGCCAGTACTTCTCAGTGGACTCCAAGTTGTATGGTTTCCTGACTCTTGGGTGAACAGCTACACCTCTCGACAATCCTTTCACACTCAGCTGGAAGCCACACACCAAGAAAGGCCCAGCCGTAATAGCAGCTGCCGCATAAATCCTGAATGCCGGTGTCAAGCGTCCCGAGGCCTGACCGCCTCTCCACCTGTCCGTGTATAGCATGGCTGCGGTGTCTGTCAATCACTGTACTCCACCGTATTACAATTGTATTTAAAGAGCGCCAGTGTAGCTTCAGTTAAATGTTTTCACATGAAAAGCACACAAACATACGTTTATATAAAACCTGTAGATAAATTAATGAGTAGGGCTGCACAAGAGAAAGCCGTGGATTATCCATTCAGTAGCGTAGCTCTGGCGGGTGAGCAAAAAGCTTCGTTCTGTTTTATTCTCCATTTGAGTTCCATTTATGCTTCCTTTCCTTGGACCGCCGGACCACCTACCCAATAACAACTTATGAACATCTGCGGCGGAGCCGGCGGGGCTCGTATCGTATGCCCTGTACATGAATGAGGCGTGAGCGGCTAGCTGAAAAGAGGAAGCAGGGGCCGCCATGAGTTCAGGGCCTGGCCAACATCTTGACAATGGTACAAGTCCTCGTCCTTATTCAAGTATGGGAAGAAGCTGCCGCGCGCTTACATCCTACAAACAGACGCTGTACGCCGACTCCTCATCAGGCCGCGCGCCAATTAAATCATTCAATTCCCCAATCTGCTTCAAGCCTGTTTTATAATAAGGCCTCCAAACGCCCAACGCGTAATTAAACCTGCTCAGGGATACATACACAGCCTTCCCAGTGCTAAATTAATTGCAAAACTGCTGAGCATGTTTATCAACACACCAGAGTGTAAAAGCAGCGACACATTATCTTGCGTCCACTCGCCTCAGTCGAAACCCACCGTGCATCATCTGCTTGGACCATCATAATGTGACAGCCTGTATTAAACAGAGACTGGAAAATAAACAGTAATATTGATAGTAAAAAAGGTACACGGACTGTGCCTACGCTCTCCGGGAGAAGGCAGCATGCCCAGCGCCCACAGAGCCCTGGCAAGGCTGTGCCTGGCATGTGAGGCCGAACATTTATCAAACAAAACCTGAACAGCGTGGGCGGCAACAGAACACGGTGTCCTGCTGGTTAGCAGGTAACAAAGAGCGCTGTACATCCTATCGCAAAAATGAAAATCGCCTCCCTGGTCCAATTGGGTGATAAACACATCGCCGTAATTGGTAGAGGAGGTTCATTTACATCCCCTGGGGCTCAGACGCAATTTTGCCACACCACTAATGACGTCACTGCTAGCAGCGATGCAGTACAGACACTCCCCCCTGCTTGTATGGGCTGGTACAGGAGACCAATAAATGCACCTGTGATGCAGAAGCAGATTGTAGTGTTGGCTTGCCACTCAGCTAGCCCGCGATAACGATTAAGTGATGATGTAATTTCATTGATTACCTGACGTTCTGGATTCTTATACAAGTTCTAAGTTCCCTTTTTCCCCTATAATGTCATTTGGAGCTGTTGCCCTGGAGCCGTTTAGTAACTACCGCGACTTTCTCCTGGATCGCAGTGACCTGGTTTCAATACTCTGGATTTTCGAATACGGTATTTCCTTTGATAAATTTGAGCGATATTTTAGCACAACTGGAGTAAACACCGAGTCCACGGACTACATTACCTTGGAGTAATGACTCCCCTACGGGAGGCCTGCTCTGACCAAATGCAGTGGAGTGAACCTTTACCGCACAAACAGGGGCGTAGCTTCAGAGGGGGTATTTGGGGTGTTACTACACCCTCCCTCCCTCCCCCACCAAAAAATGGATTTCTGGGGACAGATGCTTCAAGTATGGTGGGGTGTCTGTCGGATTTTACAAGAAATGTGATACATATTCACAGACAAAGATACACACACTCTCTCCCTCTCTGCTTTGAAAGTATTCAAAAATGTTGGTTATTTTACAAAATATTGTGTTTGCTTCACTCAGTACCCCCCACTAGTCCGCATTCCTCTCCCCCTCTCAAGTGCTTTGCTTCTCCCTATAATGTATTTTGACATTTTACGCCAGTGTGATTGTTGGGAGATCTAAAGCTCTCACCCACCCAGTCTTACTAACCAAGCTACGCCGCTGCGCACATACTATTATCATACAATACAGACCATTGGAATTACTACACACAAAATACAGACTTTCTAAGTTCGTGAAAGCCAAAGTCCTATGCGCCGATGAAGAGGTGAAACACGCATTGTCTGGCTCTTTCTCTGTATATACTATGCATATCGATATAAGAACAGGTCTGAAATCAATTACTGCCGTGAACAAATGTAAAATGTGTTCATATGTCAAGATTGAATATTAAAGATTATGCAACAAGTATGTATAGCTTTGAAGTCCAGCAAATGGACGGTAAACAATTGTCTGGCCTACAGTGGGAGCATCTTGTCAAAGCACAAGCTGGACACGGGCCGGAAACTAGACAGTCTGATGCATGTTACACACTGCTTTAGGATGGCCTTGCTTTGCACAAAGACTTCACTAATGTCTATAGTGTTATGCATAAATACCCAGTGATTCATTTTTTGATTTATGATAGTATATGCAACTGAAAACTCGTTATCTGATAAAGGTGCTGCATATCTGCACACATCCTCAGGCAAGACTTTCTGCACAAATTGCAAGCTTAGACTCTCAAAGACTCTCAAAGATTGTGTCATAGAGCTAAATAGCGAGAGGTCCCCTTCACTGCAAGCTTAGTCTACCATAGCAAAGAATAGGCCAGCCAAGGAAAAAGAAGGCAGCTGGCTGTCTTAAAGTTAAGTTGGAACTGAATGCTATCCTGCCCTTTATGAACTTAGGGCAGCATCGCCATTGCTCGAGTTCATCCAAAGGAGGTGCTGAAAGAAAGTTAGATATCATCCATACATCACATGGCACAAGCTTATCTCAACGGGAGTATGGAGTACATCAAGCAACTCCAAATGTAAGTGAAAAAGACATGATAAAGGCATAAGCAGGTGCTCTACCTGCCCCAATCGGCCAGGATGGAGAACAAGCTCAGCACCATGCCATTGACACCCACATGTGTCTTTTCAAAATGGTAAGAAGAAACCTGGAGTTTATTGCATCTAAAGCTGCCAAAAGGCTCAGTACGCCACTGGACGAGAGATGCTTCACTCCAGTATGTAGAAGGAGTCCATTACCTTCTGCATGGTTGTGCTGGTGTCTCCTGCTCAAAGTTTCATTCACAAGTACTGAAAGCTCTAACCAGATTGGCCATTTGTAATCCTGCACGTCTCACTATGGATTCCCCCAGAAAAATGTCAATTTTTGGCACAAAGCTTAAAGATTAAATTATTTTTTCTGTAATTATGATCCACACAGCAGCAGTCACCTATGATGCACAGGGACACCTACTGTGGGAGTGAAAATATCAAAACATATCTAAGAAACATTTCATAATTGCTGATGGAAAGCGATAACCAAAATAAGCACCTGCCTCATGGATGATAGATCTGAATGTAAGATTTTATTTAAAGTTTCCCATTTATTCTGCTTCAAAACAGTGAAAAAATAATATGTTCCAAGGCTTCCATCGTATTTGTACACTTGTTTGATGAATGTGTGCAAAGATGCCCACGTTGCTGCCTGCCAGATGTCCAAGACTAGAACTTCGCATGCTAACACGGTGTTTGCAGCTGTCGCTCTTGTGGAATTAGCGTGCAAACCCTCCGGGAATAGCTTTTTAGCCAATGTTTAGCACATTTTGAAGCAGAGAATGATCCACCTGGAGATGGTTCTCTTCTGCACTGCCCGAACTTTCTTTGCACCCACATAACCAATAAAGAGTTGATCATTCACCTGGAATTCTTTGACAGGATCAAGGTAGAACGCCAATGCTTTTTTTGGGTCCAATCGGTAGAAAATCTCTCCTCTTCCTTAGAAGGATGTGGGAGTGAGTAAAAAGTAGGCAAGATGAAAGATTGGCCTACATGGAAAGGCGTGATCACCTTTGGCGAAAAGGAAGCCCTAGTGCGAAGCACCACAGTGTCAGGATAGATGGAAAGGTAGGGCGGCTTAGATGACAATGCCTGCAGCTCGATCACCCTGAGAGCAGAGGGTATGGCCACAAAAGAAGGCTGCTTTTAATGTCAGAAGCCTGAGAAGACAATTGAGGAGAGGCTCGAAAGGACCGCACATTAGGAACGTCAGAAACAAATTCAAATCCCATTGGGGCATGATGAATGGGGGTGGAGGAAACATGTGGGTACACCTTTTAAGAAACCTACTAACAAGAGAAGACGTAAAGAAAGAGGGTTGGTCAGGTAATCTCAGAAATGCAGATATAGCTGACAAATAACCTTTAAAATTGCCCAAAGCAGAGCCCTGCTGGGCCAAAGAAAGTATAAACAAGAGGACCTCGGAAAGAGGGGCAAAGGGGGGTATACTTTCTTGTCTGTGCCCCATGCCACAAATTTATTCAAAGACATACGTACACCGTTTTGGCGGAGGGATGCCTGGCTGCCACAACAATGTTACAGACTTCGGATGGATGATCGAAAGCTGTCAACTGCCACTGCTCAATCTCCAGGCAAGAAGATGGAGAGTGGACAGGTTCAGTTGGAGAGCATCCCCAACCCCTGCTACTGCAACAGAAGACGCTCCCAAAGGGGAAGTCTGATTAGAAAATCGATAACCATGCTCAACAGCTCGGGATAACAAACTCTTCCTGCCCACTCTGAAGCCACAAGGATTACTTGGACCCGGTTGTTTTAGATTTTCTTGAGAATTCTGGGCAGAAGTGGTATGGGCAGAAAGGTTTACAGCAGGGCTCCACTCATAATGAAAAGCATCACCAAGCAAGTGACGTCTAGAAAACTACAACACACAAAACCACTGACATTGCGTATTCTCTACAAAGTCGAACATATCTAACCAGGGCCCTTCCCACTGCTGAAAGAGACCTTGCACCACCTCCGGATGGAGACCTTATTCATGATTGACCAAGCATTGTCAGCTGAGTTTGTCCGCTCTGGTGTTCAGAGAGCCCTCCAGGTGCTGAACCACCAGGGAAATGCCCTGATGTTCCAGCCATGTCCAGAGGAGCAAAGCCTCCTGACAAAGGGTCCATGACCCCACCCGCCCTGCTTGTTGTACCACATGGCAGTGGTGCTATCCGTGAACATGAACACCTGCACTACCTTCCTTTTGAGAGAGGTATGAAATGCTTGAAATGCCAGTCTGATCGCCAGGAGCTCCAAAAGATTGATGTGGAGACCGGACTCTGCCGAAGTCTAGATGCTTCTGATCTCCGAATCCTACAGGTGGCTGCCCCATGTCAGGAGTGATGCAACTGTCACTACTGTCAAATCTGGTTGGGGAAGGGAGAGGGATCTGCCTCTGACCCAAAGGTGGTTATTGAGCCATCACTGTATATCTTGCACAGTTCTCTCTGAGATCTGGACCATGTCACAGAGATTCCCCTGATGCTGCGCCCAATGGAACTTCAGGTCCCACTGTAGAGCCCCATATGCCATCTGGCATGATTTACCAACACGATGCAGGAGGCTATGAAGTCCAGCAGCCTTAGAGTAAGTTTCACCAAAATCCAGGATAGAGGCTGAAACATCTGTATTATAGCCTGAATATCCTGGACTCGGAGCTCAGGAGGAGAAACCCGAAACAGCGCTGTGTCCAGAACAGCTCAGAAGAAAGGGAGCATCTGAGAGGGGTTAGGTGTGACTAAGCATGTTTATAGTGAACCCCAGCAAATGCAGGAGGTCAGCCGTAGCCTGAAGGTGGGAGACGACAGCCGGGTGGAGCCCACCTTCAACAGCCAGTCGTCGAGGTAGGAGTAGACTGAAACCCCGAGCCTGCGCAGATGAGCTGCACCCACCACCATCACCTTGGTGAACACTCAGGGGGCACTGGTAAGGTCTAAGGGGAGCATAATGAACTGTAAGTGCTCATAGACCACTGTCAACTGCAAGTAACATCTGTGGGCAGGCTGGACGAGAATGTGAAAATAAGTGTCCAGCAAGTCCAAGGCTACCATCCAGTCTCCAGGGCAGATAAAACTTAAGACACAGAGAGCATTTTGAACTTCTCCTTTTTGAGGAAGAGATTGAGGGACTGAAGGTCTAGGATAGGGCACAGGCCCTTGTCCTTTTTGGGCACGAGGATGTAGCGGAAATAACAACCACAACTTACTTATGGTGTAAGGACCCTCTCTATGGGCCCCCTAGCCAAGAGAGCTGTAACCTCCTCGCAGAGAATTGCCAAGTGATCCTCTATCACCCGATCGTAGGATGGTGGCATAGATTGAGGGATAGTCTCAAAAGGGAGGGAGTAGCCCCTTGGGACTATTTAGAAAACCCACATGTCTGACGTGATGGACTGCCAGCGAAGCAGGTTATGGCGAATCCTGCCTCCGACTGGTTCCTGGTAGGTAATCGTCAGACTAGGACGGTTTGGAGGCCGCTGCAGTGGGGGGTGGACTGGCTGGACCGCTGGCTCCCTGGAGCCATGCAGAGTCTGGGCAGCATGTGTGGCACGGTGGCTGGTGGGGAACATACCTGATGGGACACACCTTCTGTGGCCACGAAAAGGGTGAAAAGCAGACTGAAGGAGATGAGGGGGGGCTGCGAGGCCCAAAGACGTGGTCGTAGCACAAGAATTCTTGAAGCGCACAAGCACCGAGTCTGCTTTGTCTCCGAAGAAATGAGTGCTATCAAAGGCCATATCCAGAAAGGTAAGTTGGGTATCCCCCAAAAAGCCAGGTGTCCTCAACCAGGCCTCAAGGCCCCCCGTCAATGCAACCACTCTGCCATTCTAAAGGGTCCAGCGACCCCTCCCATCCCTCATCGTACCCCAACCCATAAGAGTAAGAGTCAGGATCCGACACAGGGGGCAAGGCCCCTGCTGAAGTCGGCGTCGCGTGACACCGAGCCAGCTGGCAATAAGGATGGGGTCGACGCAACTCAGGGTCACGGGCAGCATCGGGAGTGTTGGAAGTGGCATCAGGGAAGGTTCAGATCCGAGAACAGATCCATGGGTGCCCCCTGGAACCAATGTCAAAGCCGCCAGCACAGAACCCAAGAGGGCCCCTGCTGACCCTGCAGTGCCCCATGACGTTCCAGTGGAGTCGGACTGCCAAAGATGAGGCGCATGGCCTCATAAAACTCTCTCAGTTGGCGTGGGAAAGTAGCCTCTTTCTAGCATGGTTACCCCCACTTTTAGCCTGTTTGTGAGTGTGTGTCAGTGTGGTTTTACTGTGTCACTGGGATACTGCTAGCCAGGACCCCAGTGCTCATAGATAAAAACCTATATGTCAGTGTGTTTTGCCTGTCTCACTGGGATCCTGCTAGCCAGGACCCCAGTGCTCATAGTTTATGGCCTAATGTGTATGCCTGTGTAGTGCCTAACTGTGTCACTGAGGCTCTGCTAATCAGAACCTCAGTGCTTATGCTTTCTCTGCTTTTAAATTTGTCACTGTAGGCCAGTGCCTTAATTTACCAATTTCAATTGGCACACTGGACCCCCTTGTAAGTCGCTAGTATATGGTACCCAGGGCATTGGGGTTCCAGGAAATCCATATGGGCTGCAGTATTTCTTTTTCCACCCATAGGGAGCTCAGACAAACCCTTTCACAGGCCTGCCATTGCAGCCTGCGTGAAGTAACGCACACGTTATTTCACAGCTATTTTCACTGCACTTAAGTAACTTAAAATCACCTATATGTCTAACCTTCACTTGCTGAAGGTTAGGTGCAAAGTTACTAAGTGTGAGGGCACCCTTGCACTAGCAAAGGTGCCCCCACATAGTTCAGGGCCATTTACTGTGACTTTGTGAGTACGGGGATGCCATTACACGTGTGCACTACATATAGGTCAATACCTCCATGTAGCTTCACAATGGTAACTCCGAATATGGCCATGTAACATGTCTAAGATCATGGAATTGTCCCCCCATTCTAAATCTGGTTTTGGGGAGCCAATTCCATGCATCCTGGGGGCTCCACTGTGGATCCCCAGTACTGCCAAACCAGCTCTCTGAGGCTTCCACTGCAGCAACAGCTGCTGCTACCTCACAGACAGGGTTCTGCCCTCCTGGGGTCTGGGCAGCCCAGTCCCAGGAAGACAGAACAAAGCATTTCCTCTGAGAGCAGGGTGTTACACCCTCTCCCTTCGAAAATAGGTGTTACAGGCTGGTGAGGGCTAGCCTCCCCCAGCCTCTGGGAATGCTTTGAAGGGCACAGATGGTGCCCTCCATGCATAAAACAGTCTACACTGGTTCAGGGACCCCTTGTCCCCTGCTCTGGTGCAAAACTGGACAAAGGAAAGGGGAGTGTCCACTCCCCTGTCCATCACCACCCCAGGGGTGGTGCCCAGAGCTCCTCCAGTGTGTCCCAGACTTCAGTCATCTTGCCTTGCAAGGTGTGAGGACACTCTGAAGGGCTCGGAGTGGCCAGTGCCAGCAGGTGACGTCAGAGACCCCTCCTGATAGGTCCATACCTGATAAGGTAGCAAATACCCTGTGGGTTCTCTTCAGATTCTGCTTGAAAGTTTCCTTCAAGAACCCTCTGCAACAACTTCAGACTCCTCTGACCTCAGATCAACCGCAGTCTGTCCAAGAAACGCTGTAACTGCAACAAAGTGTCTACAAGAGACACTTTTCTTCAGCAACCTCTGCTCCAAGACAGCAACTGCAACAGTTTCCATGGTGTGCCTGCTCTGGGGACTCCCTGTCTTCATCCTGCACTAGAAGAGCCGAAGAAATCTCCTGTGGAGAGACTGAGTCACTCCCCTGCTCCAAGCAGGCACCTTCCAAGATGACGACTGGTACCCTGGGACTCCTCTCACAGCAACAAGCGTGCTCCTAAGGACACAGAGGGTGGACATCATCAACGTAGACTGTCCTGAGGTCCTGCTGACGCAATTTGTAGGAAGTAAGACCTTGCCTTCCCTGAGAGCGACGGTATCCCTATGTACTGCATCTTCTTCACCTCCTGAGGCCTCTATGCACTATTTGCAAAATTCCTTCGTGCACAGCCTGGCCCAGGTCCCCAGCGCTCCATCCTGTGATGCTCACTCGCCGAGTTGTTCTCCGGCAGCGTGGGACCTTCTTTTGTTGTGCTGCATCAACCAAGTTTTACACCTCCTTTGAACCCGGATCCTGTGGCTTCTGGGGTTGCTGGCTGGCATCCTCAGGGCTCCCTAAGTGCAGAGAGGCCCCTCTTCCTCCTCACACAGAGTTGAGGCCCCCAGGTCCCTCCTGGGTACATCCAGCACCATTTTGACGCAAAACGCACTTTTGTTGTAGCCAAGGCTTGTCGGCACCTTCCAAAACTAAATCTCGGCTGCAACGATCTTCACGCCGTGGGACATCTTTTGCATCATGCAGGAACCTGCTGGCATCTTCCTAGGGTGCATTTCTGCAGTCTTCGTCTAACAGGGGACTCTTCTTTTGAACACTCTTCTGGGTTGGCAGGGGCTCCTGTCCTTCCTGGAACTTCTTTCGACTTCTGGACTTAGTCCCCTTCCTTTGCACGTCTTCAGGTCCAATAATCCAGCAGTTGTTCTTTGCAAACTTGGTTGGCTGCTGCAAAATCCCAAAAACGAGGTGTAGTGTGTCCTAAGGAAACTTGCAGTACTTTACTCCTGCTTTTCTGGGCTCTGGTGTGGGGTAATTTACTTACCTTTACTGTATTCTTCCTCTCCCAGCGATTCTGCACACACTACACTTGTCTAGGGGGGAATTAGTGATTCGCATTCCACTTTTTTAGTATATGGTTTTCTGGTGCCCCAAGACCTATTTTTTCCCATTGCATTCGAGCATTGTTCTATGACTATTTACTTGTCTAATTTTGGTGTCTACTGTATATATTGTGTATAATACTTACCTCCAGAAGAAGTATTGTCCCTAAGATATTTTTGGTACTGTGTCACCCAAATAAATACCTTTATTTTTGGTAACACTGAGTATTGTCTTTACATGTGTATGAGTACTGTGTAACTATAAGTGGTATTGCATGAGCTTTGCATGTCTCCTAGTTCAGCCTAAGCTGCTCTGCTATAGCTACCTCTATCAGCCTAAGCTGCTAGAACACTACTACATTCACTAAGAAGGGATAACTGGACCAGGTGTAAGGTGTAAGTACCCAAGGTACCCACTACAAACCAGGCCAGCCTCTTACAGTTGGGCAGGGGTTGCTCCGGCTCCTGGAAACTCTGAAAGGCGCAGGAACTGATCCAGATGCAGGCTCCGAGGATGGAGACCTAGAGCAAGGATGCTCCCTTTCCCTCATCTTGTAGGCTGACAGATGGGGTGAGGTCAAAGAATGCTTATTCTTTTTCGACTTTTTCTTGTGCCTCTTACACAACCGTCCCGAGAACTTGGAGTAAGCGGATGAAGAATGGGGGCTTCCTGACCATTCTTGGGGCCCTGCTCTCGAACGAGATCAGGAGCGATGTAGAGCCGAGCGCCGGGCCGCAAGGAGGCTTAGGGACAGCTCCCTCAAAGCTTTTGAGTTCATGGTCCAACACTAGGAGCATGACTCCGGGTCGTGCTCCAAACACCACAAGCACATGAGTGCGGACCGTCACAGACATCACCCAATCAGGCGTGAACGGAGTCTTATGTGACAACATCGTCAACGCACCAGGAGTGTAGACACTCAAACAGCTCAGACAAAAAGTTAAAAAAAGACTAGTTAAAAAGTGACTGAGGGGTAAGCTCTTCTTCAGATCAGCACTGGCTGGTGCCTAAAGAAAAGAACTGACATCAGCACGTCGGGGTGGTGCCTATGTAGGACCTGTGATGTAATGTCCGGCATGCTTGTCACCAACGACAGACGTGCCGCTAACCGGCACCTCCTGATGGTACACAAGGGTACTGCTCAAGAACAACCTCCAGATCCAGACTGACACCTGGGGTAAATTCTAAGGTAAAGAATCTGCAACTAGAAGTCTCTATCAGATACTGAAAAAACACCTTCATTAAAGAGTCCATCTACTGATCCACATAAATAAACTCTATTTTTAAATATTGTCCTTCAGGCAACAAGATTAACAAGATGCTTAACTTTTGGGGAGGTCTTTTTATGGTGGATATTCTAACCCTATTCTAACCCCAGATTCCTCATCTTTGGAATAAACTCCCGACACCAGACTGTGTGTGGAATTCCTAAAGCAATTGCTCCCACACACCAGCAAATTGTGCACTCGGACTCCACAAAGACCTTATGCTGTCTGGAAGTGACAGAGCAGAGTCACATATAGGCATCATCCTTTCACACTGTTGTCAGTTGTCTCCTTTATCTTCCTTCAAACTTTGATCAAGTACCCAAATAGAATAATACAGTGTGCTGAAAACTAACTTGGGACATTCTTAAAGTGTGCAGTTATCATCCCTTCCACATAACGGGAGGTGACAGGGTGGTGACAAAATCAGCTCCTCTGCACATCAGGTTGTCAATGCAGTAGTGCTAGGTGACCCTGTGCACAGACAAACCCATGATTTAGCTTAACAGATATCTAAAACAGGAACAACTCTCACCAATGTCATTGTGGCTACCTTATCCCTGATGGAATGGGCCCGTAGACTGTTAGGAAGCTCTTTCTTCACCAGAGCATAGCATATCTTAATGAACAGCATGATCCCCTTTGACAGAGTCCTCTTCTGTACCACCTTTCTCTTCTTGGCACAGACAAACCTCATTAACAGATGATCGTCTGCACGGTACTCCTTTGTGCACTCTATATAAAAAGTTAAGGGCTCTCCAAAGATTAAGCCAGTGGAGCATCTCCTCCTCTATGAAGGAATGTGGCTCAGAGAAAAATGCAGGAAGGGTGATAGACTGACTCATGTAGAAAGGTGATACAATCTATGACAGAAATGCTGCTCAGATCCTCAATACCATTATTTTCAGGAAAAAGGAGGTGCAGTGCTTAATTGGTACAAGAATGGGTGCTGGTGCCCAAAGCTCTACTCAGAAGCCAGAGGTCTGAGCTATTAAATATCTGAAGTCTTAAACCCACCTCACGTCTCTTTACTCCCCTATGAAACACTCTCTGCCCCTTTATCTCACTCTTGCAGGTTTCTTCTCTCTCCCTTTTTGAGAGTTTTCACCATCTTTTCCCATTGCTTGTTTTAATTTATGTTGCCCTTGGGAAACATCCGATGCGAAAAATAAATGCCAGTTCCCAAAACATTTGTGCTGGTGCCCCTTACCAGCAACCACAGCTCAAATGAACAAGTGTGGTGTACAGAGGCTAAATCCACAGCACGTCATTAAATGACACACCATCCAGAATTGATTGCAATAAGAAGCACTGTTTTGATGGTCAGAAGCCACAGAAAACAATTGTTCATCAGGCAGCAAATAATCTACTCGCCCACTCACTATGGCGAGTCATATTTTATCAGGTCGAGCTATTTGTAGGACCAACTCTCCCCTTCTGGTGAGTTGACAAAGACAAGGTGTTCTGTGCACTCAGAAGGAGAGTAATTCAGACACCTTTAAATCCTGTTCTCATCTTGTTGTGTTTGCTTTGTGTTCAAAGACAAAGGTCAAAAGACAGTTTATCTTCTTACAATTCCTTTTCCTTCCCACTGCTGAGTGCACAATATTGTAAGGTGAACTGTCTGCTCTGCGGAACAAAGAGTGTGAAATGAAAGGCTGTATCTACGGTGTCAGGGTTTTCTTACCATAACACTTACATAACTAAGTTAACTGTACAAACATTTCAAAATATATTTTAGTAGTTGTGAAAGCCCATATTGTTGTACTTATGTGTGAAGAAAGAAATATTTCAATAGGATGAAAACAAACCAGAACTTACTTCCCGGGCGGGACTTGTCTGACTCAGAATGGAACAAAACGCTGGCCTACCCCCGGGCGATCACACGTAATGCGCTGTTAAAATACATTCAATATAATTACCTGCACAGAACGTACCTAACACCACACCGACTATTCCGTATATACGGGGGGCCCCCCAGGGCGTGCCCGAGATGTTGGGGGGGAAAGGCAGACTTTGACCACATGGTGTGGGAGTGCCCAGTACTTCAGGTTGGTTGGAAGGAGATATTGTCTATTCTGTCCCAGCTATTCGGTACGGAGTTACTCCCTACCCCGGAACTGTGCTTACTGGGTCTCAGTCCGACCGCACTAAGTGGGAAAGTAAGAGGGCGTTTCCTGGACCTAACCCTGGCCCTTTACAAAAGACTGATCTCGAAGGGCTGGAAATCCTCAGACCACCCCTCGCTGGCTGACTGGAAAAGGGATGTTACGAAATGGTCTAGGGCTGAACTACAGGTCCTGAAGGCTGAGGAGGCCAGGGGCATCCAACAGGTTCCTATTGCCCCAGCCTGGGAAGACTTAGTGGCGAACTGGGATGGACTACTCAAGAGAGCAGCAGCCCCAAAAGTAGTAGTAGGAGATGCTTAGCACATTGTATGGGATTGACCCAAGGGGAAGGACCCCCAAGGGATCCCCTGGGGTATCTGAACACTCGTAGAGCCCACACTGAGGAACGCGAAACAGAAACCAACGAGCCACTAAATCACCATTAGAAACGGCGATGAAGCAAACGGTCTATTGCCCTCCTCATACTCTGGTGCGCTTGGCCTCCCCCTGCATGCTGCTATGCTTTAACTCCTTAAACATTGTTAGCTACAAATCCCACCCACAAAACGCCGTAAAGTTGTCCTCCTATTTTGCTTATATTTCCCCCCCCTTTTTTTCTCTTCCCTTTTTTTCTTTTTTCTCTATTTTTCTCCCATTTCATTTTCCCACTCAAACTATAGCTTAGAACGTGTTTAAGTTGATTGATCACACACCTGACTTAAAACGATAGTATAGGATAGCGAAGAGCATAACACAGCTTGCCAAAGGGATGTGTATATTAGCACCAAGTATTAACGAATGCATAGAAAATGTTAACAATACCAAAGTAATATGCAACGAAACATGTATAATGCGTGCCACAAATGCAGACTGCTTAATGGTCACATACAACGAATGCAAGATGTTAACTCGAGCAAACATGTAAATGTAAAGCAACAAAAGGTTAATAAAATATATAAAAAATAAAAAAAAGGATGCATAAGGCTAGAAGTCTAGGAAGCCTCTGACCCATCTGCACTGGCACTCAGCCGTGAGCCTGAAACATCAGGATCTTATCCTGAATATTCCAGATTCGCTTCAGCAGTGGAAGGACTTAGAAACTATGTCCAGGATACCCCTGTACAGGAGATCTGATGTATGTGTCAGTTTGCTGATAAAAAACAACAGGGGTGACAAAAGGGTGACTGTCATCTGAAGATTGCCCGTGACAGACTGCGGAGAGCCTGGAATGAGCAGTCAGTTATTGGGGTACAAAAGGTCTGTCAGTTGCTGACCTGATTGCTAGTGTTGCTTTACTATATCTGTCAATCCCAGCAAATAACCCTTGAACCTTTTAACTTATTTTTTGGGTGGAATTGGCATGTTGGTGAAAGCAACCCTTGTGAACAGACTAACACTGCTATCTCTAAATCTCTCTAGTGCAGTATGTGCCTTATCTCCAAAGAGCCTAGATCCATCAAAGGGAATGTCCATGTGCGATGCCTGGACATCTCCCAAAATCAAGGGGCACGCATCACGGTAGGAGGTCTAATTACTACACTGGTTTCTATGCATATCCCACACAACCTTTTGTATCAAGGCCTGCTAGTAGGAAGTATTCTGTTGCATCTTGTCCATCATGAATGGTGTGGGCTAAAACTGTCCCAAGTTCCTTTGGGACACCCAGCAAGATCTCACTGGCCATGTCCTGAAGTGAGTGTGCAGTGGCCAAGAGGAAGAGTGCCTTTAATATATCAATCTGTTCAGATCCTCTATCTGGTTGAGTAAAAGGGAACGTAATTGGGGTTACTTTATTTCTCGATGCTTTCACCACAACACTTTCCAGTGATGGGTTTTGTGTCACGCAGGCCGGATCACCAAGAACAAGCATGTGTCACCTGTCCTCAAGTCAACTGACTGGCAAGCTGTTCATGACTTTTTCAACGTGGTTTTCAAAGTGTCTATAAGAGCATCATTGAAGGGCAGTAAAGGTTCTGTTGAGACTGGCCTGGGTTGTAGAATCTTAGTAGGCAGGTTTGACTTTGTCTCTACAGTGGGAAGCTGCTAGTCAAGGACTTCTGTTGCCCTGGATACCACTACTACGAAAGAGGCATTCTCCTCATTGGGTGGACCTAGAAGACACACTAGGTGACTTAATGGAATGGTTTACAATCCATGTGCATCAATCTAATGTTGCGGGGCATCTAATTTGAAAGTCATGAAAAATTTTCTGAAGCCCTTGAACTGCATTCAAGTCAAAGCCTAAGAAGGCTTCCAGCCTCCTATAGTACTGGTGTTGTGGAAGAGGCTGGGAATCTCATTCTAGGGTTCTTGGTTGCACCTTGGTGATTTATAGAGTGATATGGGTCTAGCACAGAACGATATTAGCTCTGGGTTGGAGGTTGGTGCAGGGACTAGGTCGGGCACAAGTGATATCTGGCTCAGCACCAGTGTGGCCCATAGAGTTGTAGTAGGGATATCTGCTCAAGCTAGCTGGGGTCCACAAGGAGGTCCAGTGGGGTCTCTCGGCACCGGGGAAGGACCCACCTGTGGACATATGACTGGTTTCCCCAGAAGAACCACCTGAAGAGAGTTTAGAGGGAACTGTGGGCGTGTCAGGACCAGCGTCAGGTTCAAAGTCAGAATACATCAGCAGATTAGAAATACTGAATCGTTGAAAGATCCAATATTAGAGAATCCAGCGTTCTGTGTTTGCTTGATCACAATCCAGGCAATGCAAATACCTTGCCATCAAGTGTTTTCTTGCCAAGAGATTAAAGGCCCTCTTCCTTCATATTCAAGGGCTCTAATGGCAATCTCAAAGGTGAATACTCAGGGGGCTTTGCCATTTCATCTTTCACATCAATGACTTAGGCCTCATTACTCTACGTCAAGAGGAGCCTACAGAAATTATTTGTATAGTGTTTTCTTCTTTGCTTCAAGCTATCCCTGAGTGACGGGCAAGGGCAGGGTGGTGTCAAAAGTTAGAAAAGCACTGCTATGCTTTTGTTTAAACTAGGAACTGGCAGCCAAACGAGGATACAATTTTGTAATATTCTGCATCCTTGTGCCGGTTTCCCACTCTGGCTTCCAATATCATCCTTGATATTTTTGGCAAATCAATTGTGCCCATTGATGAAACACAAGAAAGCAATTTGGACTCATCTCATACTTTGTTGTGCCATATGGAGGGAACTTAAACAGCAAAGGCATGGTGTTTCTGTATAGGAAAATGAGAAAAATACATTGTACCTGGAAATCTTACTGAGAATAAAATTCCATGCCAAAGATTTTTAATTGTAGTCACTGTGAACATAGAATGAAATGGACAGAGACCAGTGTTCAAGGACAAGGAAAGTATGTAAATTATAGGACAAATTCACAGGTTTCATTTTGCAGCAGAAACTGGTCATGTGTTAGTGCAGGAGGGAAAGCTGCTGCCGTGATGTACTGCACAGACACTACGACGTGGGTCTTAGCCACTTGAACTTTTATTGAGATTTGATGACGGCTATTGTCAACGATATGAGGTCAGATTGCTAAAGGTCTTTTAAATAGCATTAAATCAGATCTTGGTCAAGTTGCCTTTATGTATATATACGCATGTATGTTGCATTTGTACGGAGCGCACCTAGTCGGCAGGCAGCAGAGCACAGTACAGGGCCAAATGCAATCATACAGTCAACAAGCGAGGTAGCTGTGTCCTGAAAGCTGAAGTGAACTGCTACTGTGCTGTGATGCACTGTTTTTAAGGAGGAGCATTGTCGGCTCTTTCCCAAATTAGAGTAGAATAGGGGCAGTTTGATGGATACTGAAGATGTTGTTCCAGATCCTGGGGACATGGATAGAGAAAGCATGTTGCCTTGCCTTTTTTATTTTTTTGCACTTTTTCCTCTCAAGTTAGATGTTCTAATAGCTCCGAGTGTAGCTGTGCAACCAAGCAACTCATGATAGTCATCAATGTTCACCATTTCATGGATACAAGTTTAGACATAAATACCAATAGTAATGGGTGCACAAATCAGAAACGTCTAAATCTTGTCATTTGCATGTACGACAGAAAGTTATTTGCAGTTCTTGGCTGCACTTCAGTACATTCCTGACAACCACAGCCAGGGCTATCAACTGAAAATTATCTCACTAGCTAGTTCTCTGCCCTCTATGTTTGTCTTGTTTCACAAAGCAAATAGTAAAGTGATCTGCCAGAAGACAGTGCTCCTGAAGAAGGGACTTGGCCTCTCCCTGAACTACTATATGAAAATACAACTTGCCCTTAAAAGGTTTGGCTTATATACTAAAGACGGAATGCGTCCAAAGGTCTCAACAGCTTGAAGATTTTACCATGACTATCACATATCCTTTCTATGAGAAAGTAAGTAGAAGCCTCTGACAGACCAAGTGGTCTCCTTTGGGACCCTCAAACCTCCTCC
This sequence comes from Pleurodeles waltl, assembly GCF_031143425.1. Classification (NCBI taxonomy): domain Eukaryota; kingdom Metazoa; phylum Chordata; class Amphibia; order Caudata; family Salamandridae; genus Pleurodeles; species Pleurodeles waltl. The sequence goes on along the minus strand of NC_090448.1, from coordinate 965,038,012 downwards.
CTAGTAGAAAGGATATGTGATAGAGCCTAGTCCTTGGAGGACAAAGAAGTAGCCCTGTCATTCTCCAAGTTGCCACGCACACACTTTAGAACTCATTAATAGGATTGGGGAGGCTTACCCTGCAGTGACATTTTATTTTCCAATAATGTAAGTGGGGTTAAATAAAATGTGTTTCAAATGTGATTGTATTTTAATGTATGGTCCAAAAAAGACAATTTCACACAGGTTGTTATTTAGAACTATTTTCAAGTAGTTAGTGACTTAACTACAATTTGAAGACTCAGTCAGGAACGAAGTTATAAAAAGAAATAAGATGGTTTTGTCTGTTTGCATTGCCTTCTCAGCAGGTTTAACATCAGGTGCTTGTAGATGCTTCTATGTTTGTTTCTCGAGCCTCATTATCAGGCTTGATTATGATGATGATCCTGAAGATGGAAAAGGAAATCACTCTTTTTCCTGAAGAGTTTATTTCCACTTCTTTTAATTAATTCTGTAGAGATACAGCCATCCTCCCATGGTGGATTCAGCACTGGAAAACAGTTCTTTTGACAATTTCTGGAAAGTCTAGTCACGTCAAAGGCTTTTGAAGAAACACGAAAACAACTTCCCTCTATTCCTGGACAGACCACTAGCAAACAAAGTTAGATCCTAAAATAGAGACTGGCAATATGTGATCTCAACTGGAAAAGCAGTCACGAATATAAATTTTGTTATCAGCTGATCTCAAGTGAAACAACACAATTAAAGGGATACAATGCAAGGAATCAGAACTATAAATTCAGAATGGTAAGTCTATCATATAAAGGCTAGCCCTTTCCTTGTCACATGCACACCACGTGATCAACAATTACAACTACTAGACCAGTGTTAATTCAGGTTTGACTGTTACGTAGCGGTCTTTCAGACTGCCGCTACCAGCAGACCATTTTGCTGCCCACAGCAATTATGGCGCTGGGAGGATACCTGTACATCTCCCCAGTTCTTAACAAATAAAAGAAAAAAAGCCCCCTTGCATCAAGCTGAATAGACATAGGATCACATCAGCGATTCCAAACAACTCACACTGATGATACCGGTGATGCCGCAATAGCATTGCTCTTCCACCTACCTGATTGTTTCGTTCAGTCAGCTCGCTGCCAGCCTCACCCTGCTTCTCTAGATCCCGTTCTAGCTTCTTGCACTTCAGTTTCCATTGTCTGATAGTATCTTGAGCCTTGATTTTAAGTTCCTCTTTCTTCCTCTCACTTTCCACCCGTAGCGCCTCGGCCTGCCGTAGCTCAGCCACATACTGGTCCCCCTCTCGGGCAGCATCCTCGGCCTGCTGTGCCAGCTCAGCGCTCTGAAGCTCTGCCCGGCGGCGGTCTGCTTCACAGGACTCATAGCGAGCCTGGATCTCCTTGAGCTGCTCCAGCATCTTCAGCTGCTGCTTCTCTCTCTTCTCCAGGTCAGATGTCAGAACCTGAAAGCAAACAAGGATGCTCAGTGGTTATGGCTAACTGTCACTCATAATTCAGAGAAACCCGGGTGTTAATGTCCACAGAATAAGAAATGCCCTAGACCAGTGGTTCTTAACCGTTTGAATTTGAGTACCCCCACTTAATCATTGCAAACAGGAGGGGACCCCCACTGTATCATTATTGGAATCCAGGAACCACACTGAGCCATTACTGGAAGCCAAGGACCACAGCCTAAGATAAACACCTTCAATTATTTCAACCTAAAAACAGAAGAAAAAAGTTCAGAAATGTATGCAACTATAATTTAACTGGTGCTCATGTAAAGCGCTCCAATACCTCCGGGTCGACTTTTCGCTATATAAAACTTTTAAAAAAAGTGTATTCCTCAAAAAACAAATACAGAAATGAAGAAACATTTAGCTGACAATTTTTTTTTTTTAATTAATTGTAATAGTAAGGTTGGTGTGTTTGCAAATTCATTTGAGGTCACTCATCATCCCTACTATATTCTGTTTGATGCATTTGTACTTCTCCCACTAATCAATCTGAGGGTGCTAAATTAATTTTTAGCCTCCAATTTCAAATTCCTTCTCATTTACAGAACGTTTTGAAATGTTCATTTTATATTTTGCTTCTTTATTTAAAATATTTTTAAAATGTTATTATTTAATTTTCTAAGCAGTTACGGAGCCCCTGAGTAGGCTTCGCGGACCAACCAGGTGTCCCCTGACCACAGGTTAAGAGCCACTGCCCTAGAATCTTTATCTAACGGATCTTAGAGTAATGGGCCAGCACAAAGTCTACACACAGAGTGTCATTGCTACTAGACCATAAGTTAAAGGCACAATATAGAATGATCAAATTTGGAATCAAACTTTCGTCAACACACAGGTTGTGCATAACTTACACTGGAATCAAGGCCACAGATCAACAGTAACAGATCCCAGCATGTGAAATATCAAACTTGCCTTCTGTGGTGAGCAAATGCTGCTAGATGCCACAAGGTGAACTACTATTACTGATTTTATTGCTTAGGATCATCACTATGGGTATCAACATTATGGGTCACGGTTTACAGTTTCCCCTACCAGGAGTCAAAGTAACTTGAAAATCTCATATACTGAATACAAAATCACACACCTCTTCCTACCCAACTAACTGAAAAACAAAATGTATATTGCAGAAGGTCAAGAGATGTTTGGAGCAAGGCCTCAGAGCAGATGTTTCATCGTAGTTGGTAGAGGTGGGAGGGGATGTGTCAGTTAAATGCAAGTCTAGACAGAAAGGAAGCCATGCAAGAAACTGGCCCGTTCAGCCAATAGAATCTCCAGCTCTTGGTTTTCTTCACCACTGCTGAGAGGGGAAGGGTCATAAATATTTACCTGGGCCTCAAACAGAGCTGTCACTGTCAGGATCCTTGTTAGCCTCAACCCTCCATTTACACCCATTTTCACTGGCATGGGATACAGTTTACAATGGCCAGGGTGGGGGAGGGGAACTTTCTGCCTTCAGGCTTCTGTTCAACCACAGTTAACTTCTCCAGCTCACTCTTCAATGCTCTATTGGCATAGTTAAAGAGATTCCACAGACTGCCTAGAGAAAACTTCTAACAGTGTGCTCAATCAAGACGTCAAGGTGTACCACCCACCCACCCACCCACCCAGCCTCATTTTTCCCATAAAGGAAGGGGGGATCCATCCCCATACCGGCTGGCTGGCTGGTCTTTTGCATATGTGAACAGTGCCAGTGTGAGAAAGCGCCTTATCTTCATGCACTTCGCCTTGGTATCCACACTGCAGCCTCAACTCACTGCATGAGCAGTATGAGTTAGCCTTCACCGCGCGCATGAACCAATGGAGATCATGGACCTCTGCAACTACAAGTGAAGAGTGACTTGTATCCTCAAACAACACCAAAGCACCAGAAAGGGGACATGATGCAGCACTCCCCACTCTACCGATTACTGCATGTACGATCTCCTGCTCAATCAGGAGAGAGTCTGCAGGCATCACATTGATCAACAACCTTGCTGATTTATAGAGCCCAGCCCTATTAAACTCCACTTGCATCATTATGCTCGGCCTGCTCATCATTACACCCAAAGGTCGACGTGGGCAGCTACTGTGTGTAGGAGGCTGGCCTGGTTTGCAGTGGGTACCTTGGGTACTTACACCTTATACCAGGTCCAGTTATCCCTTATTAGTGAGATGTAGTAGTGTTCTAGAAGCTTCGGCTGATAGAGGTAGCTGTAGCAGAGCAGCTAAGGCTGAACTAGGAGACATGCAAAGCTCCTGCAATACCACTATATTTACACAGTACTTATACACAATAAAATATAATACTCAGTGTTACCAAAAATAAAGGTGCTTTATTTTAGTGACACAAGGCCAAAAATATCTTAGAGGCAATACTCCTTCTGGAAGTAAGTATTATACACAATATAAACACTAGACACCAAAATAAGGTAAGTAAATAGTCATAGGATAGTGCAAACAATAGAAAAAAACATAGAAAGCAATAGGAAGAAACAGGTCTAAGGGCCAAGTACTAAGAAAGTGGAATGCGAATCAGAATTCCCCCCTAGAAAAGTGTAGTGTGGAGAGGATCGCTGGGAGTGTAAGAAAACCACAAAGGTGAGTAAAATACGCCACCCCAGAGCCCAGGAAAGTAGGAGTCAAGTACTGCAAGTTTCCTTAGGACACACTACAAGTCGTGATTAGAGTTATTGCAAGAACCAAGCAAGACTGCAAGCAACAAATAGTGGATTCCTGGACCTGAAGACCTGTGAAGGAAGGAGACCAAGTCCAGAAGTCGCAGAAGATTCCAGGAAGGACAGAAGCCCCGGCCAACCTAGAAGATGGTGCAAAAAAGGATTCTCCGGTTGGAAGAAGTCTGCAGAAGAGCACCAAGGAAGTTGACTGCGGGATCCTGTATGATGCAAAGGATGTCCCACATGGAGATGTTGGATGCAGGCGAGTTGCAGCGCTGGATTTGTCCAAAAAGCCTTGGTTCAAGCAATGTCGCGGACTGCGTAAAAATGGCGCTGCCTGTTTCCAGGAGGGACCTGGGGGCCTCAACTTGGACTAAGGAGGCAGAGGGGGCTCCCAACACTGGATGGAACCCACAGATGACCAGGCAGCACCCACGGAGGTCCCAGGACACCGGGACGAAGAAGGTGCAAATTGCAGTGACTGCAGCACTACAAAGGAAGGTCCCACGCCACCGGAGATCAACTCAGTGAGTTGAGCATCGCAGGATAGAGTGCTGGGGACCTGGGCCAGATTGTGCATGAAGGATTCCTGCAAATTGTGCACCGAGGCCTCAGGAGGTGAAGATGGCGCCTTGCACGGGGGTATAGTCGCAAACGGGGAAGGCAAGCTCTTACCTCCTCCAAATTTAGACAGCTGGACCTTAGGACAGTCTGTGTGGAAGGGGTCAACCACCTGTGTTCCAAGGAGCAAGTTTGTCATCAGGAGAGGAGTCCAAGAGAACCGGTCGTCGTCTTAGAAGGGGCCTGCTGGAGCAGGGAAGGGACTCTGTCACTTCACAGGAGATTTCTTCGGTCCTTCTGGTGCAAGGTGAAGACAGGGTGTCCCCAGATCGTGCACACCGTGGAAACTGTTGCAGTTGCTGGCTGGAGCTAAAGTTGCAGATTCGAAGAAGCCCTTCTGGATACTTTGTTGCAGTTACAGCGGTTCCTGGAGCAATCTGCAGTTGATCTGAGGTCAGCGGATGAAGCAGTAGTTGCAGAGGATTCCTAATGGAAACTTGCAAGCAGAATCTGAAGAAAAACCCACAGGAGAGACCCTAAATAGTCCTGAGAGGGGGATTGGCTACCTAACCAGGTATGCACCTATCAGGAGGGGTCTCTGACGTCACCTGCTGGCATAGGCCACTCAGAGGCCTCCAGAGTGTCCCCACACCTTGGAAAAGAAGATGGCTGAAGTCTGGGACACACTGGAGGAGTTCTGGGCACCACCCGTGGGGTGGTGATGGACAGGGGAGTGGTCACTTCCCTTTCCTTTGTATAGTTTCACACCAGAGCAGGGACTGGGGTCCCTGAACCAGTGTAGACTGCAAGGAGGGCACGATCTGAGCCCTTCAAAGCACTGCCAGAGGCTCTGGGAGGCTACCCCTCCCAAGCCTGTAACACCTATTTCCAAAGGGAGAAGGGGTAACACCCTCCTCCCAAAGGAAATGCTTTGTTCTGCCTTCCTGGGACTGAGCTGCTCAGACCCCAGGAGGGCAGAACCCGGTCTGTGAGGTGGCAGCAGACTCAGAGAACTGGTTTGGCAGTACTGGGGGTCCATGGTGGAGCCTCCAGGATGCATGAAATTGTCTCTTCAATACCAGATTTGGAATGGGGGGACAATTCCATGGTGTTAGACACCTTACATGGCCATATTCGGAGTTACCATTGTGAAGCAATATATAGGTATTGACCTATATGTAGTGTACGCGTGTAATGGTATCCCCGCACTCACGAAGTCCGGGCAATTGGCCCTGGACAGCGAGGGGGCACCTTTGCTAGTGCAAGGGTGCCCTCACACTTAGTAACTTTGCACCTATCCTTCAGTAAATGAAGGTTAGACATATAGGTGACTTATAAGTTACTTAAGGGCAGTGAAAATGGCTGTGAAATAGTGTGTGCACTATTTCACGCAGGCTGCAGTGGTAGTCCTATGAAAGGGTTTGTCTGAGCTCCTTATGGGTGGCAAAAGAAATTGCTGCAGCCCATAAGGATCTCGTGGAACCTCAATGCCCTGGGTGCCTAGGTACCATATACTAGGGACTTATAAGGGGGGTCCAGTGTGCCAACTGAAATTGGTAAATGAAGTCACTAGCCTATAGTGACTACTTTGGAAGCAGAAAGAGTATAAGCACTGAGGTTCTGGTTAGCAGAACCTCAGTGACACAGTTAAGCACTACTGGCAATACACACATTAGGCCATAAACTAGGAGCACCCGAGTCCTGGCTAGCAGGATCCCAGTGAGACAGGCAAAACACACTGACCTATAGGGTTTTCACTATGAGCACTGGGGTCCTGGCTAGCAGGATCCCAGTGACACAGTAAAAAAACACTGACACACACTCAGAAACAGACCAAAAGTGGGGGTAACCATGCTAGAAAGAGGGTACTTCCTCACACTGTGGAGCTTTTCGCAACAATATTTTTTTCCATTTAACTAAAACAGCTCCTCTACTTCTTGTTAAAAGACAGCCTTCCAGGAGCGGTTCATTCTACCAGGTAAGCTCCCTTACCTGAAAAGGACGGGAGGCAGTCTCCTGTGCTGTTAAATGTTTGGAATAGATATAGTCTTACTGGGTATTACTAAAATCTATATTTTGAAAGCACTTTATCATAAACATTTTGTTTTAGAATTTCGTGACCACCTATTTTATACTGTGTACACTGCAAGTTTAGGATAACGACTTGCATATTCATAGTGCTTTCTGTCAAAGGATGGGACGTCGTAGCACTAAAAATGCAAAAGTCATTCTACCCCCCTGCACCAATAAGATTCGATTCTGTGGCTCTCTGGTTACCCCCACAGTTAGATATCTGCAGTGATGGCATTATCCCACAGAGTTTTCAAGAAGTAAAATACTGCACTTCCCACTTAGTGGTTTATCTTGCATTTTTTCATTTTAGGAGTGTTGTATATCATATGCAGTCACCTGAAGGTGAAAGACAAGCAAAATAATTATAGAATATGGTGGTCTTTTTTGTCATTCCTTTGACCCCACCCGTTCCCCGGCCCCGCCCCTACGATTCATAATTTCCATCTTTTTTTTGTAATACACAGAAGTAAAGCCAAAAAGATGAGCAGGTTTTGCCTCAATGATCCATGCTTGTTAAAGTCCTGGTTCTCAACCAATTGCTGTGGTGGTTTCCCGGGCCGTGAAAATTAACTGCAGCCTCCGCCAAAACCAAAGAGGCCATGTCTGGGGCAAGCACAGTCTACCGAGGCACGTGTCTACGCGGCAGCAGAGAGCTCAATGCTATAAAACACGCTCTTCGCGGAGCGCCAAGAGTGATAACCCGAACAATATTAGAGAACAGCAAATGTCTCTAGGGCAAGTTCTGCTGGAGAACGGGACTAGCCAATTTTAAAAGAAATATTTATTTTCTGTCTTAAACATACAGCATTCATCATCGAGCACAAAACAATACACTGCCATAAATAAACATATGAACTGATGCGGCTACATTCCACCTGACAATGCCCGGCAGTCAAACAGAAAAATTTAATTTATCTGCCATGCTTTGTTTTAAATAAATTCATTTTTGTTCCGGGTTATACAATGAATAATGAAAACGTTTGCATTTGTTTCCCCTCGGTAGCTATTCCCTATAATGTCGCTGCGCCCAAAGTGCCGTGTTAGGCGTGAGTAATCATGCACTCCTGGGAGTGTGTTAAATGGCCCGTATGCACCACTCATAAGCCGCAACAGCTTGTAAAACAGCAGAAGGCGCGGCGATTTCCTCTAAACCCTCCGGGCCGTCGATTTTACGGCGCCAAGTTTCTTTGGCCTTCGGGCGAACGCTGCCGACAGACTTTCATTAAGGGCGCCGCAACACAGTCTGTGACCCCCAAATGTTAGGCTATCACACAGCTATTTTCTTGCGTACACATTAGGGTGACCGGACTTCCCGGATTTCCCCGGACAATTCCGGATTTTAGAGGACTGTCCCAGTGTCCCACGCTTTTGTTCATTTTAAAGAAATGTAACGGTTTTTGGGGCACTAGTCAGGTCAACCTGTAAATCTTTTGTTAATTTTAAATAAATACCCCGGTTTTAGGGACAAAGGTCAGGTCAACCTGCGAGTCAAAAGTAAAAGGTATGCACTCCTTTCATATGCAGCTCTAGAATCTTAAATAATTTAAGAAGTAGTTTATGGGTTTCTGCCCGTCTGCTGCTGCCTTCGCACGAGCGCGTCTCACACACACATATACAGGAAAGGCCAGATGTAAAAGTGAGAGTAAATGCTTTAGTCCTACTTTCATGTCTGACCTGTCCCGTTTTTTTCTTTTCAAAATCTGGTCACCCTAGATACACAAGCTGAGTACAGCCCTTTCCCCCCACCCGTGGCTCACGACTAATAATGAACATGACTATAAAAAACCCTCCCTCTGTAGGAACAACCGCACACTGTTGCAGACAAGCTTTTCGGTTTCTTGTGTGGCGGGACAGGGTTTTCTAGAAAGCTCGGCTAAGAGTCAAGAACAAAGAAACCAATGCATCACATATTGTGGTACTCGGTTCCAGACTCATGGCAGGTTAGTCATTTACTGCCGCTACTAACAAATACACCCAAGCTAGTTCTAGACCATGGGTACTCACAAACTTTTTCTCGGGGGCCAAAATTGCAGTATGGTTTGCGGCCGAGGGCCGCACTGAAGTGACAGCGGGGGTGTGGGGGGGGCTTATAGGGGGCACAACCACCCCGCCCCCTTTTTCAAAACATTGCTAAACACACACAGCGCCATCTGCACACAGCGCCATCTGCTCTCACCCCTACCCCAGTATCACACACAGCACCATCTGCTCTCCCCCCTACCCCAGTAACACACACAGCGCCATCTGCTCTCACCCCTACCCCAGTATCACACAGCGCCATCTGCTCTCACCCCTACCCCAGTAACACACACAGCACCATACACACACAGCGCCATCTGCACACAGCGCCATCTGCTCTCACCCCTACCCCAGTAACACACACAGCGCAATCTGCTCTGACCCCTACCCCAGTAACACACACACAGCGCACACACACAGCGCCATCTGCTCTCACCCCTACCCCAGTAACACACACACAGCGCACACACACAGCGCCATCTGCTCTCACCCCTACCCCAGTAACACACACAGCGCCATCTGCTCTCACCCCTACCCCAGTAACACACACACACACACACACAGCGCCCACACACAGCGCAATCTGCTCTCACTCCTACCCCAGTAACACACACACTACATTAAAAACAAATAAATAAATAACCAAAGAGCCTTACCTGCCTCAATAAAGTACTGTAAAGATGCCACAAATGTAGAACGGCAGGCAGGGAGGCGGGCAGCAGACGTGGAGCTGGTGACAGGAAGCAGACAAAAAAGCCCCGTAAAAGTTAGCTGCAAGCGCTAACTTTTATGGGGCTTTGGCTTCCAGGATCGTCATGGAAACGCCATAAATAATGGCCGCCGTAGGTAAACATAGAGGCGGGCCGCGGGAGCATGCGCAAAGAAGCCACGATTGCGCATGCTCCCGCGGCCCTCTTCTATGTTTATATACTGCGGCCATTATTATATGGCGTTTCCTGTACGTGTCCGCGGGCTGCCAAGGAAGGTCCGAGGGGCCGCTGGCGGCCCGCGGGCCGTACTTTGAGTAATGTCGTTCTAGACTAATAGCTTAGTAGGACTAAGAGGAAGTTCTACCCTCGGTTGGTGTAGCCCTGGCTGAATGCCTGTAGAGATAATTTGCTGCTGGAAGAACAAGTGGGATTTTGTAATATCTCTGGAACAGTAGATATTATGAAACTGAAACAAGAGGCAGAAAGAGCAATTAGACTAAGAGTAACCTATATTCCTGTACGGTGGTCTATACAACTGCTGTTGAACCTGTGACAAACCAGCGCCTCATGGGAAAACTACACAATTGTGATACTGAGGAGAGGCTGCTTAAATTGATTCAGCCATTTCACACTGGCACATAAATAAGTGCCACCCAGTTCATTTATGAATGGGCAAAGGCCTGACGCAGGGCTGCGTGCTTGTGCATGCAATATTTCATTTATATATAGCATACCTCCTGGGGTATCTTGGGGCTGCTACAAGTTTTATACCAAAAATAGATAGGGGATGACCAGCTTTGTCCTTTGTAGTTTTAGATCAAACAGAGACTAATCTACAAAGATTATTGGAGCAGCTATGCAACAGAAGATCATGTGCCCATTAATCTGAAAAGAAAACCAAAAATAAGATTTGGTAGCGAACATATATTTAGTTGATTTATGATCGATACCCAGGTTGAATGGGTCAAAAAACGAACTACTCTGGTATTCGATATACCTCTTTAAAAAAAAAAAAAAATACATCAGCACAGCACGTGTATTAAGTTAAATACCTAAACGATGAGAACAAGTTTACAATTTTTTAGTAAGAGGTACTTTGATGGACTATCCTGAGCCCCTGCTGGATACCTACAAGTTTACAAATACTACAATTATGCTGTATATGGTGGCAATTCACAATCAGTCAACTACAAACAGAATTAAGGTGCTGGACTGTTCTACCTGGGGCGACCACCTCCACATCACCGATTCGCCTAGAGTTAGGTGTAGTGTCGGTTGTTGATTTGGTTGACAAAGACATTATTTTATGTTGTCATCTTCTACAGCAAGCAACATCTGGAGCACGTACTCAAAAACTATGGAAAGATATTGTAATGTGTAGTAAATATTCCCACACTTCCAATAACCAAACTGAATATGCGGTTAAAACATATGGCTTACCTGCTAGTTAAGGTTATAATGGAGTTAACACCGGAGAGCGGAAACCAATTGTTAAAATAAATGTTAAATCAATTATTTTTGAAGGTGTTGTTCAAAAGCAAACAAAGTTAAAACTATTCAGAGTTGTATGCAAGATGTACTCACTTTTGGCCCCAAATGTGTTTAATGGTTCCACCACAACCAAATATTTGTTTGGGTTGAGGATGTTCCGTACGAAGATGTCATGAATAACAAATCTGTGACATCATGAAAGAGTGTCAGTGGAGTTTATACTTGTTGCAACTAATGTGGACTTGACAGGTAACTTCTGATCTATGCAGCTCTAATTTGGGTTGTATGATGGAACCACGCAAGCGGCAACCACGCATGCCTGAACAACGTGGTCGGAACAACAACCACGTTTGTTTCCACGCATGCCTTTACGATTTTACGTTGTAAAGGCATGCCTAGTAAAAGGCATGTGTGGACACGCCATGCATGGTTGTCGCATGCCACCCCCCCACCCTAAAAATAGAAGTACCCTGACCCCCCACCTTTAAAAACTACACCGAATCTCACCCACCCAGAGCCCTACAACCGACCCCATCCCGAAAAATAACCCAACCCCTAAAAACAAAATTACCCCGACCCCCCCCACCCCGCTCCTAAAAACAGAAGTACCCCGAACCCCCACCTTTAAAAAAATACCCTGATATCCACCACCCACAGCCCTAAAACCGCCCCCACCCTCCAAAAAAACAACCCCACCCCTAAAAACAAAATTACCAGACCCCTCCACCCCACCCCTAAAAACAGAAGTACCCCGACCCCCCACCTTTAAAAACGACCCCGAATCTCACCCACCCAGAGCCCTACAACCGACCCCATCCCGAAAAATAACCCAACCCCTAAAAACAAAATTACCCTGTCCCCCCACCCCGCTCCTAAAAACAGAAGTACCCCGAACCCCCATCTTTAAAAAATACCCTGATATCCCCCACCCACAGCCCTAAAACCGCCCCCCCCCCAAAAAAAAAAACCCACCCCTAAAAACAAAATTACCAGACCCCTCCACCCCACCCCTAAAAACAGAAGTACCCAGAACTCCCAGATTTATAAACTACCCTGATACCCGGACCCACCCTGGGCCCTAAAACCGACCCGCACCCCCAAAAATAAAACCCAACCCCTAAAAACAAAATTACCCCGCCCGCCCCTAAAAACAGAAGTACCCCAACACCCACCTTTAAAAACTACCCAATACCCCCCCACCCACCCTGTGCCCTAAAACCGACCGACCCCCAAAAATAAAGCCCAACCCCTAAGAACTACCTCGACCCCCACTCCTAAAAACAGAAATACCCCAACCACCCACCCACCTTTAAAAACGACCCCAATACACCCCACCCCCCCTGAGCCTTAAAACCACCCCACCCCCAAAAATAACACTACCCAACCCCTAAAAACAAAATTACCCCGACCCCTCCACTCCGCCCCCTAAAAAACCCGACCCCCCTGCCCTGAATACAAAATTACCCCATCCCCCCACCCCTGCCCCTTAAAACCCCGACCCCGCACGCCATTAATACAAAATTACCCCAACCATGCCCCTAAAAACCCGACCCCCCAAAATACAAAGTTACCCCAACCCGCCACTCCCACCCCTAAAAACCCGACCCTCCCACCCACCCCCCAATACAAAATTACTCTGACCCCTCACCCCTAAAAACCCGCCCGGCCTAAATACAAAATCACCCCGCACCTCCACCCCTAATAACCTGCCCCCCCACACACCCTAAATACAAGATTACCCCAACCACGCCCCTAAAAACCCGACCCCCCACCCACCCTAAACATAATTTTACCCCAACCCCCCAAAAAACCCACCCCACCCGCCCTAAAAACATAATTACCACAACCCCCCAAATACAAAATTACCCTGACCCCCCACCCAACCCTTAAAAACCCGACTCCCACCCGCCTTAAATACAAAATTACCCCAACCCCCACCCCTAAAAACCTGACTTCCCCACCCCCTAAATACAAAACTACCCCGACTCCCCACCCTGCCCCAAAACAAAATAACCCGCCCCCACCCCACCCTAAACCATAGTACCGACACTCCACCCCTTAAAAAAAACAAAAAAAAAAAACCTAACCATCCCAACCCCTTCACCCCCTGCCCCACCCCTAAAAACTACCCCCAACCATGCATGTGCGTTATTCAGCACATGCTTGATTAAGGCAGAGAAAAAGGCCTGCGTTGCTCAGGCAAGCGTCCTTCAGCTTGCGTGAACAACGCAGGCGTGGTTCCGGACGCGTTGTTCCAGATCTTTTCCCTACTGAGATAATCAGTTTGTTGCATTCTGAGGTTACAAATAAACTGTTTTTATCAAAACCCATTTTTGGCCATGGCAGTAAGAAGTTTTAAAAACAATGCAAGCACGCTGTAAGTGATTAAGGGCCAGATGTAGCAAAGGGTTTTTCCCATTCTGTGTCAATGGGAAAATGTGTTCGTACATATGGCCCCAAATGTTTTAACTTGGTGGAACCGATCAGAAGTACAATACTAATAGTGCTTGAAGAAAATACTGCTTTTATGCCATGGTGTTATATAATGAATATAATATTAGTCACATTAGATGCAAAGTAATAGATAATGTAATAGAACGTACAAGATGTAGAATGTTCTGTTAGGTTGGAATGGAAAGTGGTGAGGAGAACGGGCGGTTGAGAGGATGGAGACGGGAGAACATTATACTGTATAATGTACTAGTCTGCTCCTGTTTAGAATAAAACTTAATTTATGATACAACTTATACAACGCTCCTAACTTCATACATAAGACATGGATATAGATATTTTAAGTGGTTTCAATAAATGTTTAGATCTTAAGTAGGCTACTGTTGAGGAACACATTTTTAGTTTATGTGACTAGGGCCTAGCACCATGATAGACACTAGCCTTTCGTTTGCATTTTTAAAAAACTGCAATTTACCTATTCACTCTGGATGTCTGACATTAGAACTTATTCAGACTCTTGTTTCAGGTTATTCAACTTTGATGTTTGCCACTACACGCAGCACAGACATTAAAAAGTACATAACATTTACAATGAAAATCCCGCAATACATAACTACGCTTTTTTTTATTATCCCCAAACAAATGTAAAAGTTTTCCTAACTTAAAACATAATCGAATAGTTTCATTATACATGGAGAAAGTCACACTTTCTGCAGATTTGAAGTTTTCTAAAAATTGGCAAAACATACTTCATCGTTAATCACAGTGCTACAAACAGAATCATGAAATGGATCAAGATGTATTTCTAATGATATATACGTTTTTAGGTCAGAGCCAACTGTCCAATTATTATCAATATTTTTAATAGACAATGATTGTTAATTTCATGAGCCTGGTGACTTATGAAGATTATTGAGTTTAACTATGCTTGTCAGATTATTTTTATGATGAACACAATATTTTAATGCCCTAGTAAGTTTTGATTTAAGGAGCAATAAAGACACTACTACTTCCCGACTTCAGCTTGAGTACCATTTTTAGGCCTGCCTACAGTTTCAGCTGTATTTCAAGATCTCATGTCACTGCTACAAAATAAGTAAACCAATAGAAAGAGAGAGGAAAAAAGTCAAGAGATAGCCTTCTTCTGCCACTGGTTTGTTTCCTTCACATGGTCTGAAATATTAGAATGCAGGGTTGCTTCTTATTTTTGGCATCCTTCGATGACATTTCACGGATGTTTAAATTTTTAGGATCAAGCCTGCGTGCATGCGCTTGCGTATGCGTATCGCTTGCAAGACGCTTTACTAATTAGAACAGGGCTCGGAGCCCTGTGCATGTTGTGTCAGTGTCTTTCATTGGTTCGTGGGTTTGCCTTTTAAAATCTGCTTGCTTTCATTAGTGGAAGGCATGCATACATCATACCTTTTCCGGTGGATAGCCCTCTTTGAGCGCAGCGACGAAGTACTGAAAATATACAAGGCTTGCTGTTTTCCGTCTGGTTTGTGGACTACTTTTTATCTTTTTTCACAGCACAATCTCGCTTGGCAGAAGTCGAGCGCTTTGCATGACATCGACCCGGTTACATAGTTAATTGCACTTTTGCCGGGTACGTAGATAATTGCACTTTTGCCGATAGGTATCACTACGACTGAACTGTAGCAGCGCGATAGCGCAGTTTTTTTCCATTTAATGTGGCAAGAAAAATCCGGTTGGGAGTTTACAACTGCTAATAGCTCTAACTCGGAGAAATGCGAGACCTGTTGCATTGCAAATGCTTGTTAGGAGTTGTAGCTCGAAGCAGTGATGAGGTAAAAAAAGTTGTCCTTTTGTCTTTAATTTGTGTACACTATCTTTTACTTTTTTTAATGTTTTTTGCAAACAGTCTCTGCAGCCGGAGTTTCTTTAAGGAACTGGGTACACAGAGGCCCAGTACAGTATTTTCAGGAGCTGTGGCTTGTTTGTAACCTATCTCCACCACAGTGACTACTCCCCCCCTTTAGCAACCTCAGACAGTTACCATTTTAGGCTAGTGTCTGCTCACTCCGTAGCAGCCGTAAAGGCCAAGGACTCTCTCCCTATATCACAGCCCCTCCGTCTACATGCACAATGCCTCACGATGAGCAATTGATAGTCCCTGTGTGCTTCATATTTTCCAACAATGACCCTGGCATATAATGTAAAAATACTTTATACGACAAGCAGGGGTCATGAGACCGGCTAAAGGGCCAGTGGGAAGGGAGACTAAGGAGGGTTGGTGAGGTAATAAGTGGAAGGAAACACAAAATATTGTAAAACAACCAACATTTGTGAAGCTTTTCAAAACAGAGAGGAAGAGTGTGTGTGTGTGTTTGTGCATGTAAAAATTTCTGGTGAAATCAGACACCTCACCATACCCAACTGAACGCACTTCTACCCAACTATTTACCAGAAAATAGATTTATTAGGAGGGTGTAACATCCCAAATACACCCGCTAAAGCTACGCCCCTTCCGAAAGGTAAGAGAGTCACCCCATTCACCAATGCACCCAGAGGAAACACTGAAACTCCTAGATTGCACAGGAAGGGGACACAGACTAAGCACAATCACCATCATGCGGAAAATGGATACTTTTGGAATGGGGGGAAGGGACACACCCAACCATCACTCATGAAGATGACACAGAGTATGACCTACATAGGCAGTGAAAGCTGCTGTTTCAGGCCTCATGTGCGCCAGCCTGTCCCGGGTGCAATGCACACGGGGCAGGCCGGTGTACAAGAGGCCTGAAAGTGCAGCTTTTACTGCTTATGGCCCTCTCCTGAACACACCTGGTCTCGGAAGTGCTACGCAGGGTCAGGCCTGGATGCCCAGGCCCGACCCTGCTTAGCGCTACTGAGATCAGGCGCATTCAGGACTCTGTGGGTCATGAATCTCCACCTCTGTGGAATTCCAGAGTTCTTTTCAACTCCGTGGAATTCCACAGAGTCGGAATCGTGAACCGCCCAGGCCTAAATATCACATGTAGCATCTAAATTCGAATTCTAGTTTGTAGCGTAAATTAACAGATCTGCGATTTGGTCAAGAATGAAGTGAGACTACGTGGTATTTAAGTGTAAAGGGGGATCTATGTAGTTGTCCTTGTCTACAATAAAGATATGTTTTATGTAAGGATCCGTTACAGGCTTCAAAGCACTAAGTAGCAAGATGAACAGAAAATTAAATGGCAAAGAAAAAATTTCAGTTGCATACATTCATGGAAAAGTTGAAAAAAAAATAGGAACAATTAAAATTTTAAGAAATGAGTGCACTGACTCAAACTGAATAGTAGCAGTGGGGATAAGTGGTGAACAGACTGAGAAACACAGCTACGAAAAACATAACAAAATAATATGTAGGCCTATTTCATGAGTTTCAGACCACGTTTTCAATACAATGTTAGCTGGGTAATGTGCCGACAGGGAGGACATTGTACTTATTTACAAGGGTGTTTCTCCCCCCCCAAAAAAAAAAACAATGTTAATCCAGACTCCAGAGCTCCCTTTCAGTGCTACTGAGCAGCTACACATAAAAAGATAACAGCCTGTGCTTATAAGTAGTGCAAATGGCATAAAGAAAGTGACAGAGATTGGGCTGTGGATAATTAAAGGTAATGGTCTCCTCCCATAATGCAGCTGGGGCTTAGGATGCACTATGAGCTGGAGAAAGGTATTGGTGGCCAATGGGTTACCTCAATGTGGGCCGCCAATTGTACTCTCTCGCGGTCCTTGTGATCCATGCTCCTCTTCAGCTCCTCCACCTCAGACAACACTGCACTGTGATTCAGCTGGGCACGAAGCTCCAAGATCTGCTTCTCTAGATCCCGCTTCTCACGTTCAGTCCTCTCCAGCACTAGGAAAGAGACACAGTTTTTGTGCCAAAGGCAAGATCGACCACTTTAACCAAAAAGATCAGATTTACCCCAGTCTCATTGGCAGTGACTCCACCAGAAGAGGCAGGCACCATAGACTAGTTCAATTCCTGAAGCAGAACAAGCATTCTAATTACATTAAATGCCCCTCAACGTAGCACTTCTCACTGTCATTGGGATTGGCAGCAAAGTAGCAACTAACAGCAGAAATGCTTTACCAAGATCTTTACTAGCACACATTTTAAGAACTTGCAGCATTCTCACTACTTATGTGTGCAACCTAAACATGGCCGCTATATTATGACCACTGGAAAGAAACAAAACTTATTTCAAACACTCTGAAATAACTGAAGAGGGCAGTCACCTCATAGAAGAAGACTGTGAATTACAAAATAGCACACCTTCATTGCCCCAGAGATGAAAGGTATTAGAATTATCAGACCTACAGGTAACCACTCTCAAATTGGTTTCAGATAAATGCTCAAAAGTCTTTTACTCCAGAACTGAAGCTAATACATTGAAATCTTGCAAAGGGTGGACCTTGCAACTAGGTTAGAGAGTTAGAACAGCACCTGGACAGGGCAATTCACCAAAATACTTTGCAAAGAATAGCAACTTCAGATATGCCTAGAGCACCGGTATTTGGTTTTTTTTTTAAAATCCACCCAGCACCGATTTTGGACAACATGATAAAACTGTACCTCGAAAAGTCAAAACCTCCACCCATACTTCTGAAGGTAAAAACACTGTCTGACTTAAAACAGTGAAACAATTCAAGCGATATTTGCAGATAACTTTTGTAGAGAGGTCCCAGAGAAAAGGCAATGAAATAAAAGTTTCTACCTACGTCCTACTTTTGCCAAGGAAATGAAGCACAGGGTCTCACATACCAAGTCCAGACAATGTTCTCACCTGCATCAAGTCGTCTCTCCTCCTCGTGACTCTCATGGCGGCTCTTACCGAGCAGGGAGGATTGGGAAATTTGGTGCTGGAGATGCAGTCGGTCATCCTCAGCTCGCAGGAGTTGGGACCGCAGATCCTCAACCTAAACCAACACACATGAGGAGAGATCAAAGGTATTGTAAGGTTAAATTGATGCAAAGCATCCTTAGATTTTATAGAGATCTGATGCTTTCTTACATGTTCAAATGAGATGGTCAGTTAGCTGTACCATAGAATGATACACCGTTTAAAAGCATTATAGTAAGTGTAGTCAGATTTTGGCAGGGGTCTGTCTGGTGAGGGCAGCTTCGCCACGTGACTGTTAAGCAGATAGACCTTGAGCCAACTATTTTATCGGTACCACTTGGGGGATGGGTTTTAATATAATTTATTGGCAAGGTATGGACGCCTCTAGAAGGAAAATATGTAATAGCAAGTCATAACTCTTTGCCTTTTGTGAGTTACCACTCCACTCCCAAGATACCTTGTTGTAAATGGCCAAATTATTATTTTGAATTTTATTATAAAAAAATTACAATTAAAGTAAATGTGAATATATAAATTGATAAATACATGTAATAGTAATTATGATGATATTAAGCAACCAAGTAAAATTTAAAAATGTTTTGATTAGTTTCTTTTTCCAGAGCTGGTGGTGAATGACCGTGCTACATCATGAAGAAGACAGAAAAAAAGAACATCCTGTCTCTCGGATCCCCAGTGTATAATTCATTTATGGTCAAGTGTCAAACATGGAGTTACGCTGACAAGACCGCAGGACTATTCATCATGGAAAACTTTGTTGGCAGCTTAAGTAAGAAATCACATTACACTGTTAGACATTGAGAGAAATGTGGAAAGCAACAAGATTCCCCAAATATTTTACCACAGGGAGTGCAGAAGCCTGTTTACTATCAAGAAAGATTTACAGACTATTAAGCAAAAAAGCTGAAGCAAGTGTCAGTGATGATGCTGGAACGAGTGAGTGCATGAGTAAACGCTTAAACAGAAGATCATTAAAGTCAAACCTGTATGCTCGAAGAATGTTTATTTTAAGGAAAAATAAAATGCTACAAGGGAACATCAACGTGTAAGAAATTAATCAAGGCCACTGAGCTTGAAGTTGACAAATGCCTTTGAGAGTATGCAACCATTAATTGTGATTCAAAGATCTTAGCAGTTTCTAATAGGCACATAGTGGCTACAGAAGCCCATTATCAGATATCTTATTATAGAAACTACAAGGGTTAAAGCAAAGGAGGAAGATCATGCATCTAGCATTCAAACTGATGAACACTACAAAATATGAAAGATGAAGCATATGATGAACTATTTCAATACATTAGAACTGTGGTTATTCCTAACAGAGACGTAATATGTGTGATGACTCTCACTGAAAGGCTTGAAACCCTCATGACACAGAGGAATACAGGGAATTGACGAATCAATTAAGAAGCATATTGGAAGAAAATTGGACTCAGAGTTTGGTGACAGACTCCACAAATACCCAGACAACCAAGGAAAATTATTGGCAACAACCTGATAGTGTAATGCGACAGGACGTTGCAAGAGAAAACCAGAGTTTGAAAAGGGAATTATCAGATTTAAAGGTTAAGTTAACAGACATGAACAGGATCAAATGTTACTCCATAACACCGTAAAAATGCTGATAAGCAATGTTGGAATCATTCATACTCTAAACAGACTTGGTCATGGGATTTCATTCTGACAACTGGAAAAAAAATGATACCACCTTGTGTCTTCAGAAACTTGTTGCTACCTTAAATGAGCAAATTGTTCTTCTAGCCAACGTTCAGCCTCATGTCTCTACTAACTTAGCATGGGATAACATTGATAGGCTGGAAGAGACTCCTACTGTTAAGGAGACAACTCATCGAGCCTTGCATAGAAAATACCAAGTTGGACAGGATTTAACATCAGTACTAGAAACCTAGTTAGTTTATCATAAGATTCAATTGGCTACTTATCCACTATTAATGCCCCTGCAACTGAGTTGCCAAATGTTTCTGAAAAATGTAAACCGTCACGGCTGATAAGAAAATCACTGTATTTGGTGAAAATTGTAGTAGTCACAGATCATGCGCTCTACGCAAAAGCAACCGAGATCATGCAGAAGCATAAAGCAACGTACAACAGAATAATTCTTCGTATGGGCACCTTTCACACCATTTGTAATGTCATGTCCATTCTTAGAAAATGCTTTCAAGACGCTGGCATTCGCGACCTTTGCAGTGAAGCAGATATGATAGCAGAAGGATCAATATCATCAGTTAGAAGGTTGTATGTACAATCGCGCAGTTTGAGAACACAAGTGTGTGTATGAAGCTGTGTTGAGACTTGCTTAATTAGAATTTATCCTCTGGGTGAAGAAGAATTACGAAGAGAACATTCATTCAGGTAGTCTACTCCTTCACTGAGGATGTTAATGACTTTGCAAAAGACCTATGCCAACAGAGATTATATGACCTGTTGTAGAATGCTGCCTTTGTTATCAAATTAATATACTGTGCACCCATACTCCAAACACATTATACGTGTGTATTTTTATTTGGTGTGGATGGCTGCTTACCTCAAGGAATAATCGGAATCCTTGTCATCTTTTTCAGTCTTAGGCTATAGCCCTGCTGTGTTTTCTGGTGTCAGTGCCAGGAAACCTTGTTGGTAATGACACACTTTATAAAATTACATCTAAACGAAACTAAATTAACATGAGCTCAACCCCCGGGCAGGTGTGGTATGGAGCAAACTGGCTTAACCTAGGGCACTGTCTAAAGTATTTATGCAGTATCAAACCAGCAATAAAGTCAAAATTAAAAAATAGAAATCCTAAACCAAATTAGAAAAACAGAGTAAAATTTAGTAAACAAACTGACTCTCAAATGACAAAAGTCGAATAGGAGAACCCAATAGATATTTTTTTTTTAAACTTTTAAGTAGAAATAGTGCCAAGAAGTACAAAGCGTCAGTGATAGCCAATGGCTGCGGTAGACCGGACCTAGGCACAATTTGAGGCTGGCGGTGATGGAACGCGGGTTGGATACAACCAATAGGTTAGTCCTGGTCACGGATTTTTACCTTCTGACTTCAGTTCTTTAAGTCGCAATCCACCACAGTAGTTTACCCACAGGGAAGGCACCTCGAGACTCACAGGGTGCTGAAAGAGGCCAAAATCAGGGTCTAGTCCAGGTCCAGTTTATATAGGATAGGGTAAGGAGTAAGTAGGATTTTAACAGTTTAATGAAAAGAATTCAGATTATTCAATAAACCCATTGAAGTCGCAACCTAAAATATAGTCACAGTAGCTTATTTTGATATGGGTGAGAGACTGGGCTAGCCAATACGTGTTTTACCCTTGAAAATGGTGCGCAGGACTGGTGCTTTCTCAAGTCTAAGAGTATGTGTGGTCAGGCTTCTAAGTGCTGGAATCCTCTCAAATAAAAAAAAAAAAGACATATGAGGCAGAGGTATGGCTGCAGGCCTTGGGAGTTCCTTGGAAGTCAGAAAATGGTGTAATATTAATTAGGCCAGCGTATCGATAAACCAGGTAATGGACCACCATGGTTGTTTGAGTAGGAGACAGTTATCTCTAGTCTGAAGAATGATAAATCACTGTGGTCTAAGAAAGCATGAAATCATCTTTCGCATGCCTCAGTTCATGTCAGGCTCTCATCCCCTTGAATATCCACTCCAGGTCCAGTTGCCACTGGTCAGCAGGGCAGTTGCAGGAAAGGCCTATTATAGTTTGTTGAATCCTTGTAGCTTGAATAGATCAGCCTTAAGAGCCTTTGAGTCTATTTCTTACTCCTGGGCAAAAGAGGTAGCAAGTCCAGTCCTTCACAGCTCCTCTCAGGTCACAGGCAGCAAGTCCAGTACGCTTTTGTTCTTCCTTAGGTCTAGCAATGTTATGAAGCGGTGGCCAGAATATGCCACATCTATGCCTGGTAAGAGCTAGTGGTTGATATTGATTAGAGCATGTGAGAAGTCATTGAGGCAAAAGTTCCAGAGGCCAACCCTAACAACTTGGGGCATTTTCAAGATGGCCAAAGTCTTCTGCCACACTCAACCTGGGCTCTGAGGGCTGGGGGTGTGTGGGGAGTGACTCATTGTAATCCTAGTGGCCCTTCACACTAACACTAAAATCCAGTTTGGAGCAGGTGCGGCCCCCACAAAAATCCCAGAGACAGATGTCTGCTAGAACAAAAGGTGGGTCCTCCAGCTACCACACTAGATACACAAGAACTATCTTGGCATCCTGTTCTCTCCCTTTTAACTGCTCCTCAAATGGTATATGTAAAAAACAGACGATCTATCATACAGGAGTTGACACTGTAGTGTCAAAAAGGATGCACACACCCCAACTCTGCGTATTCTGTGGAGTGCAGAGCAGTCACCTCTGCTCATTCAGGTCAGCCTTTAGTTAGTTTCTTAGAGCCATTTCACACCTTTTTTTTGACACCTATTCGAGACTAATCACTGGCTGGGAGAAGCGGAAGAGCCAGTGAAAATTAGCCTCCAGGAACTTCAAACAGGGAAAAGGTAACTTTCTACAACATACTTTTCATTAATAATTAGAAAAAATCTGACCGGACTTCATCAATGAATTGGATTTTTAATAGCTATTAAAAATAGTTGTTTACTTATTTTTCTAGCGCATCACAATCCCAAGATATGGAATTAGTACTTTAATCTGTACTCTAGTTTGCTATGTAGGACAACTGGTCCAGCCACAGTGAGAATAGCTTTTGCGTATTAGTCGCTGTAAGTACATGCTAACATTAAATGTTACATGCACTACTTTTAAATACCATGAACCCTGTCTTCTAGCCTACAAGGCCTACATAGAGGATACTTATTAATATTTAGAAGCAAGGTTTTTACCTGCCAAAAGGAGTTTGCATTGTTATAGTCAGACTACAATGGTAGGCCTGAAGTCTTGTTCGCACTGCTACTATAGTGAACGGCAAAATAGGTGCTTCAGTCCACTAGTGGTATTTAAATTCCAGGCCCTGGGTACATTTTGTACCACATACTAAGGACTTGACAATTTTCCCATGATAAAGGAGAAACCACAGGCATTTTACTATAGCCTTAGAACCCGACGTAGCGGGCTCTACCGGCTATTTAAAGGCCCGCTCCCGCGTTAAAGGCCCGAGCTGAAGTCGAGGGCCTTTAATAGCCGGTAGAGCCCGCTACGGCGGGTTCTAAGGCTATTAAAACATTCTGCCACTCAGGGCAGAATGTTCTATTAAATAAAACAAATTCCTCACGGAGACAGAGGGGATTAAAATCCCCTCGGCCTCCGTGAGGCTTTGTTCACAGCTGTTGCTGTGAACAAAGCGAACATTGGAATGTTGTCGCTGCGGGCTTTTACCGGCCAGTAAAAGCCCGCAGCACTCAATTGTTTTCAATGGAGCTGCCAACGTTCCAATATCTTATAGTCTGCCGAAGTGGGCTGTACTGGCCATTAAAGGCCCACTCCAGCGTAAAAGGACCGAGCCAAAGGCAAGGGCCTTTAATTAGGGAGTGGGACTTCAAAGTCAGTATAGCCCAGCTAAGGAGGGCTATAAGGCTATTAGAAGATTCCGTCACCAGAGGGCAGAATGCTCTAATAAATAAAACAAAGGCCTCACGGAGCCCGAGGTGACTGAAATGCCCTCAGGGTCTGTGAGGCCTTTGTTCACAGCAACAGCTGTGAATGACAGCTTTGGAATGTTGGAGCTCTGGGCTTCTACTGGGCATTAGAAGCTCGGAGCACTCCATCGTTTTCAATGGAGGTCCCCTCATTCCAATGTTCTAATACTAGTCATCTATGGGTAAAGCACACAGAGGTGGGGGGCATCAAGGAAAAGACTAATGTCCTACAATGCTATTGAAAACAAAATCATTTGTTCTATGGTGTCAGGAGTTGACTGTTTTTTTTTTATATCAAGATGTCTTGATCCTCAGGTGAGGTGCCAAAGCACTTCACTAATAGAAGTACTATCTATCAAAACATTGAGGTAGACAGGAGTTAGGAATACACAGTCCAAAGAAATTAGTAATGGTTACCATGTGATTAATATACATGTATGTAGTCAAAATCCAGTGTTTCAGGCCAATTATGTTAATGTGAAAACAACAGAATAACAAGCATGTTTGAATGATCTTTCAAAGGCGCGACTGGCTACTGTGTGCCTTTTTATGCTGGCTTCAAATTTTGAAAAAAGAAAAGTTGGCAGCTGCAGGTTAGATGAGAGAGAGCTTTACACTACACTTCCACAAAGATTTAAGAGATAAAAAAGTGACTCTTACTGTAACCTGTCGGGGCCTAAAATAACAAGGATTTGTATAATTATTTTTCTTATATGAAAAGGCTTTCCTCTGAACTATTACATGCCCCAGCTGTAAACAGATCACCATTGATGACACTTCGGAAATCACTCGTTCCCGTTCTAGGAACCCTCCTATAAAAGAATAGTGCCGACTAAAATCAAGTCTCCCACGACTGTGACT
Organism: Pleurodeles waltl; assembly: GCF_031143425.1. Taxonomy (NCBI): domain Eukaryota; kingdom Metazoa; phylum Chordata; class Amphibia; order Caudata; family Salamandridae; genus Pleurodeles; species Pleurodeles waltl. Next base: position 965,013,198 of record NC_090448.1, on the reverse strand, counting down.
GTCATTGAGCGGACCTTCAGCATGACAACCCTTCTTCCTCAAACACAACACGTCTCGGGCTTACACTTTCTGATGCATGACCAGCACTTAGCACCTACAAAGCACATTCTGTTAAAAGAGGATCAGTTTAAATTTTATTTGCTCCGTTGATTTTTAGAGAACGTTTTTTACAATTATCCAGATGTCAAGGACAACACTTCTGGGTTTCCATATCAGAGCAAAAGACAAACATTTTATAGGGCGCTATGCACCATGTGCCGTAGCACAAGTGCTGACTTGTGTGGCGGTACACAGAGCATAGCACCCTGGACAATTTTTTTCAATGTTTCGATATTATCACAGAAAGCCTTATGGACACTGATGCTATGTTTTTTTTATTGTACTTTAAAAACATTTTAAAATATATATATTACCCGGTGTTCTCAATCCTCAGTGGAACATAATATACGAATGTGATTCAGAAACCATTAACTAAACATTTCAGACTTGTGTTTATGTCTAATACTACAGAAAGGTTTCAATGCACAGACAAGTCAAGAAAGAAAGAAACATAAATGTAAATATGTTCTGTGATACATCTAACTGGATGTATGCAAGTAAGAAGCATCAGGCTGATAAAGAGTGAACATAATCACCAAACATCAATTTAATATATAATAAAAAGTATGAACCTTTAATCTAGTGCTACTACCCTAATGTGGTACACCAGAGTAACAAATAAAAGATGCAACTACCTGCCAACTCAACCGGTTACGAATTTTCAAGCAAGGATGAAGGCTGAGTTGGTCTTGCCGGGAAACAAGCATGTGAAAGCCAGGTTGTACATAAATCTCTACCAGAAGGCCACGAACATATGTTCAGAGATACCTTACCTGCAAGTTCACATATGGTTGGGCATGAACACCTATTGACAACAGAAGCGGTTGGCAATGTATATTATAATAGGTAATGATCAGAAGAGCTAGCATTAAAATTCGAAAACTGGTTCACATGGTATTCACTTTCTAGTTACTACTTATACGTTGCATTGGATACAATAATAAGTACTGTGAACCGATGAAACACAAGTTACAGAGGTTCAAATGAAGAGCAGCTCTGACATGAAACCACATCGATCACAAGCCATTCGTGGAGTAAAACTGTGCAGGGGGCATCAATGGACACAGACATTCTAGAAGCAGAGGGGAGAATATTGCTTGTCACGCCTCAAAGGTAGGCTGAACGTAAGACCTTACCTGGAGTAAGAGAGTCTCCCGACTGCCTTCAGACTGGTCTAGCCTCCGCCTGGACCGTTCCAGTTCCTGCTCTAGCTGTTTATATGCATCAGTGTGTGGAGAAGAGGGATTGTGGGTAAAACAAAAAGAAACACAAAGTTGAACAATAATGTCAAGGGTCACTAACCAACTATTGAGAATCACAATTACCAACAGCAACATTCCATACCTATGCAGGAAATGGAATGGAAATTCAAACAGGGAAATGTAACATAAACGCAATATCTTCTTAAATTTGCAGGTTTATTATTATTTTTTTTTTTACAAGCACTCTTATTTTAGCGATCTACACCCACTCTGGAGTACTGACTGCATGTAAGAGAGAGTCAGCTCACTTACCAATTGGAATTCACTCACTTTCCAGGAGAGAGTTATTGTGCATTTGAAATGAAATGCGCATTAATATCAGTTGTTCTGCACCTCAATCCCACATATATACTGGCGTAGAGCTATTGCAACTGAAACAAAATTGTTACATTGTGTTAAATAGTGGGTTTTTTGGGCTAAGCTAACTTGGCCTCCGTGCCATCTTGTTTGAAATGAATGCTGTACCATGATGTCCATTCTGCACTTATGTTTCTCGCCTGACACCAAATGCAGCAAAATTGTTCATCTCTGTAGGATACTATTCTCACATGTGATAACTTCTATGAATGTAACTGAGTAACTGGGCAGGAAACAAGGAATACTTCAGGTAGTTTATTACTACAATAAATGCTACACGGAACAGAAAATAAACACACGAAAACCCCTCATCTCCCAGTCACAGATCAACTGTCATCTCTCCGACCATAACATTCTATAAGACACTACATCATACCATTCTGCAACAGAATACAGAGTATTCCATGAGGAAGAACTTATATATATATATATATAATATTCATAGGCAGTATTACATCGCATAGCTTGCTAGAGGAAGCCTTTTACTACATTCTTCAAGGTTCCTCCTGCTTACGCATTGCATTGTGATCATTCACAAAGTTTATCTGTTGTTTTTGTAACTAGTTTGTTTTAATACCTCTGGTCAGATCAGTATTCATGTAGTGGGTTAGTGCTAAGATGATAGGGTTAAAATCTGACTCTGAAGTTCCTCTAATATTCTATGCAAGAAAACTGTATATAAACCCTTGAACTTGGGAGCGAGCCAGATTCTTTTGACCTCTCCTAAGGTTGCTGCCCAACTGGACACTGCACACTTGGGACATAGCATTTTTCTGATCTTTTGCCCAATATTATATTATTCTGTTCTTGATAGCCTTCATGGCAAATATCTTCAATGTAACTTAATGAGCTTACTGCTTCATCTGCATTTTTTTAAATTTTTGGCTACTACCTTCAAAGTTTGTAATCAACCTTTATGATTTTATAATTTCTAAACTCAAACTTTCTTTTCGAGTCAGTAATCGTACTCACTGCATCTTGAAATGCTGTTTTAAATCTTTTCGCTAGCAACACATTGCCTCATAACTTTTCAGGTTAACATCCTCCCCAATCCACCCAATGCTTGGGTGCACTACTGTCACACTGATTGTCTAGGGCCCAATGAGCCTACACCCTAAACATCAGAGAGTTCTATATTTTTTCGTCAGTACTGTACATACATTTTCCATATTCTTTTGTGCTCTATTATTACTCAGACTTTTACAGTAGTAGATATTTGGACTCTAATCACAACAATACCCGGAAAAGTTGCATGTAAAGCTGTGGTAAAGTTAGAAGCCTAAGAGTGCAGACATAGGCAATGCTCCATTCAATCAGTCTCTTCTGCATATATTTGCTACACTGCTCACGACGGCTTATGGGCCAAAAGCAGAGAATTACAGGATAAGTAGTGTTAGTTAACCTTGTGTCTCATTCCATCAGATTTTCGAATTCTTTGTTTATTTGACATTCTGTGTTTTAAAACTGCCCAACAAACAATTGTGGTGCAATGGCATAATATTTGTGTCAGGCTTCAAACATATGGCGAAGTTTTGCTTAATCAGATTTAGACTTCAGTGAGCCAGTAATGACAGAACAAACTGTGGACATTGGTTCATAAGGCTGCCCTATACATTGATGTATTATAGGGCATGTCGGAGCATCTGCGAAGATTCTGACTTGCCCAATGTAAAAAAGATCCAACGTCCTTGTAGAAAGAATTACTTTGAGAACGGTAGCAATCAGACATCGACATGATACTCCCACGAGCACCAATAAATTATGGAGAGGACACAATGTAATAGGAGACAAGATTAAAGGAAATCTCAACGACTATAACAGGAAATAGGAGATCATAAACAAAAAAATATGAAAAAGGCAGAATGAGCCAGGCCCTATCAATGCTTTAGAGAATGGTGTGAGGTGGCAACAATCTTGGCAGCATATGCAGGGAACAGAGGAGAAGGTTGTCACTCGGAGCTGCAGAAGTAAGGTCAAAGAACTCTTAAGCTGGCATTCAATCAATCAATCAATCAAAGGTTTTATAAGAGGCAAGGCTACTTTGAGTGTGTCCGGGTGCTAGGGGATCATTGAGTACCATGCATAGAAACAGTTCTTGATATGGTGATTCAAACAGCCAGGTTTTGAGGCTCTGTTTAAAAAGGCCCTTAAGTAAACAGGGAGAGAGTTCCATTCGAAAGCCGAAAGAATATTGAAGGAAGAACCTCTCCCATTGTTCTTTTTGATTTTTGAGTAAACCGCCAGCATTGCACAGGATATGCGCTGATAAGTAGGGTAAGATCCTTTTGGCCAGATAATGTGAATCAGACTGGTGGAAGGGTCTGTGGGCTAGCACGAGTCCTTGAACTGCACTCTCTCAACAACAGGTAACTAATGAGTTATTTGAGGTGATGTTGAATAGGATGCCCTTTCTGAAGTTTAAGCAAAAACTGAGCTGTGGCATTTTGTACCAATCAAAGTCTCTTAAGTTGGTATGCTGTAAGGGCCCAATAGGGTGCTCTAGCATAGTCGAGCTGAGATGTAATCAGTGCATGGATCACTGACTTCTGGTACTGTGTAAGTAGCAAATACAAGAACTTCTTCAGAGCCCTTAAAAGTCCAAAGCAGACGTCCCCTCAACCACACTGTTCACCTGCAGATCAAAAGTGGTTTTATTATTGAACTTTACCTCCAGATTTCGTACAATGGTGGCAGGATTAAGAGGGGATGGAATAGAGCTGTGCCAATAATCTTCATCCCCGGTGGAGGAGGAGTGCCAAACAGTAATATTTATGTCTTACTAGTATTGTACTGAAGGTTACTAAGACACATCCGCTGAAAGACTGTAGGGAAACAAGATTTAAATCTGCTCATGGCATTAGATGCTTTACTATCCCAGGTGAACAAAATCTGGGTGTCAGTGGCGTAAGATGCAACTTGTACACTGAAGGATTCCACCAGAATTGCCAAAGGTGTCATATAGGTATTTAAAAGCACTGGACTCAGTGCGGACCCCTGAGGGAAACCAAACTTTAGTGACTTAGAGTCAGTGGTAGAGGGCGACATCCAGACCAATTGGTTTCTGTCTGACAGGAAAGAATGGAACCAGACCAGGGCAGAGCCACCAATCCCAATTTTTTCTAAACCTCATAATAGAATAGGGCGAGAAACCATGTCAAACGCCGCTGATAGATCCAAGAGTAACAGAGTAGCTTGTGATCCTTGGTCAACCGCCAGTTTTATTGCGTTGGACACTTCCACGAAGGTGGATTCAGTGCTGTTGCCCGAGCGGAGGCCTGACTCAGAGAGAAGTAACAAACTGTGTTGTTCTAAGTGTCCCTTCCACTGATGTTCTAGCACTGGGCAGCTCCAAGGAAGGGGTTGCACCATAACAACTGGAAACTCAAACCTGGGCCCTGCTGGGAAGTCCCAGAATACTAAGGCCATCCCTGCTGTTCTGCGAAGAGACCACCAGGGTCTGGTAAATATTGGACACGTAGCTACAATGTAGTGGCTTCCAGGTTGTTTTCTGCACCATAGCAGGTGACAATCCGAAGAGCAACCCAGCACTACGGATTAAATGATCTATATTCAAAGACACTCATGAACGTTCGAGTAACAAATTATAAGGATCACCAAGACAGAATGTTGCAAACTTTAAGGCTCTGGCAAATACCTCCACTCAGGAATAAAAAGAAAAATCTTGCCAAATGACAGAGGACAGATTCCCTAAATGTACGTTTTGATTTGACAGGTACAATAAACCTGTAGGCAACACAGATAATACCCCCACTACTTTCACTTTTGTAAGGCAAAAGGCAGCAACAGTGAGGACAACAGAGAATCAAAGAAGGACGATCACAGACAGATGAGGACTATTTTTTGTTGTTAATAATCGGAGGGTTTTCTCTCTGTTCCAGGAAGTAGGGATGCACAAGACTCATGTAAGGTATGTCAAATGGAATGGCATGGATGTTTGTGGTCTCCATGAGAGTTCAGATAGCACTGACGAAGATATTTATACTGAGGATCTCATGACAAATTTGTTCTGTGATACACTGGGGTTGGAAAACCTGACGGGTGACAGCACCCAGAACGAATACTGCACCAGGCTTTAACAGGCACCTACCCTCAGGCCGTTAATTATAAAAAAAAACATTTATGAATAAGAACCATCAACTTAAAACTGCAAGGAAGGGTTATTCAGATAGAAAACTAGAGAGATGGACAGAAAGTTTGATTCATACGGGTGAGGCTGGACACAGTGTTGCATGGAAAAAACATACAATGCAATAGTTCCAAAAGACGCTGTTGCCTTTTTGAACCGTAACTTGCGAGATGAATGGCATGATAGTGCGACTTTTGCAGCATGGCGCCATATGAGGGTTTTAACCACTCCTTGAAAAGACAGAAGGCTGGCTATTACTTTAAGCAGCAGCACCTGCTTACACTACATTGACGAAGGGGACATTCATTCTGATACTTAAGGTTTCCCAACATTTGTGGTTTGATAGAAAAATGTTGAGTAAGCTAGATGGGTCTCCGTGAAAAGGGTACTTTACAACTCTCCAATGGACTGCCTAGAAATATATTTGGACAACATGTAGTGTCTCTCTTAAGGATCTGAATACTAAAGAGATGTTGCCGTCCGGATGTGGAATATGAACTTCATCTTTTTATTGGACAGTGCACCGGACACATCTTCAATTACTAGTCAGAAAGAGATTAGCAGAACAAAGTTTAACTGCAGGCATGCATAAAGGCTGACGCAGCAAGTTTTTGGATATAAACAAATGGGCTTCAAAGAGAATATTTCATGTAATGTGCGCAATGAGAGGATTGTTCTTAAATATACCATCATGTCAAAAGTTTTGCAGAGGATTAATGTGAAACAGAAACATTACATGAACTGAAGTTACAACAAAATGAGAAAAAAAAAGTGGCCTTGTATCACCAGAAAAGGCAAAAAGTAACTATACATGTGCCTAGGCCACAACAAGGACAGGATAACTGGGTAAATTGCAACAGTCAAAGCTCTGCAAAACCAGAAGCGATTAGCATATTCACGAGTTACGTTGCGGAGGCACTTTTGTAGCACTTGTCAGCCATCACAGTATTTTGAAATGGTGGCACCTGAGCCACATGGGTACTGCTACAGATAAATAGGAACCTGCTATAAAAGTGAACTTTTATCAGCGGTCTTTATAAAAATGATTATTGTTGGACCTGTCAGTCTTAGGGGGGTTTTCCCCCAAACTTTTTGCCTTACTCCTTGTTAGATCTGTCTTCCTTGGCATAGCTTTCCCCCTAACTTTTTGCCTTCAGATCTCCTGTTTTGCTGACTGTTTTTGATGGCCTTAGGACTCTGCACACTTCACCACTGCTAACTAGTGCTAAAGTGCTTGTGTTCTCTCCCTAAAACATGCTAGACTGGCTTATACCCAATTGGTATATTTTATTTACTTGGAAGTAAACGTGTACAAGGACACCCACGTTGCTGCCTGACAGATGTCCAAGACAGGAACTCCGTGTGCTAAAGCTGTGGTAGCAGCGGTTGCTCTGTTTGAGCGAGCACGCAAACCCTCTGGAGGTTTGTTCTTTGCCAAAGCTTAGCACATTGGATGCAGAGAAGCACCCACTGTGAGATGGTACACTTTTGCACCACATTCCCTTTCTTTGCACCCACATAACCAACAAAGAGTTGATCGTCCACCCCGAAATCTTTAGTGCGTTTAAGATAGAATGCTCTTTTTGGATCGGGCGGTGGAGTCTCTCCTCCTAAGGAGAAGTATGTGGGGGTGCGTAAAAAGTAGGCAAAGTGATTGATTGGCCCACGTGAAAAGGTGTGACATCCATGGGCAGGAAGGAGGCCCTCATTCGTGCACTACTTTGTCAGGATGTACAGACAAAAATGGAGGCTTCGAAGAAAGAGCCTGAAGCTCACTCACCCTGCGAGCAGAGGTGAAAGCCACCAGAAAGACAGTCTTGAGGGTAAGGCGCCGCAGAGGACAATTGTGTAACGGCTCAAATGGAGCACATATTAGGTAAGTGAGGACAAGATTGATGACCGATTGAGGCATAATAAATGGATTGGGAGGATACAGATGAGTAAGACCTTTGAGGAATCTCCCAACAATAGGTAATTTAAAAAGAAAAGGGTGATCTGGAAATATAAGAAAAACTGAGGTAGCCAATAAGTAGCCTTTAAGAGTGCCCAAGGCAGAACCCCGACGGGCTAAGGAAAGAATTAACAAAAGGACCTCAGAAAGAGGAGCGGAGAGAGGATCAACAGACTTGTTCATGCACCATGCAATAAATTTATGTCAACGACCGGCATATACCGTTTTGGTGGAGGGACGCCTGGCTGCCAAGATAACATCGCAGACTTCAGGTGGAAGATCAAAAGCTGTCAACTGCCACCGCTCAATCTCCATGCAAGAAGGCGGAGACTGGACAGGTTCAGGTGAAGAACTGTCCCCTTCTGCTGTGACAGAAGATCCTCCCGAAGGTGCAGTCTTATCGGAGGATCTGTGGCCATGCTCCAAAGCTCTTGATACCATATTCTTTGTGCCCAGTCCGGAGCCACAAGAATGACTTGGGTCCGGTCGTTCTTGATCTTCTTTAGAACTCTGGGGATCAGTGGTATTGGCGGAAAGGCATACAGGAGGCCTGAGCTCCACTGAAGATAAAAAGTGTTGCAGAGCGAGAACCACCTTGGAAACCCCAATGCGCAAAACCTCTGACATTGGGCGTTTTCTGTGGAGGCAAACAGATCTAACCAAGGCTCTCCCCACTGCTGAAAGAGGCCTTGCGCCACCTCCTGATCGAGACGCCATTCGTGATCGACTAAACATCGACGGCTGAGTTTGTTTGCTCTTGCGTTCAGAACCTGCCAACCACCAGAGAAATGTCCTGATGTGCCAGCCATGTCCAGAGGCGCAGCACCTCTTGACAAAGGGTCCAGGACCACACACCTCCCTGTTTGTTCAGTACCACATTGCAGTAGAGTTGTCCATGAACACCTGCCCCACTTTTCAGCAGATTGATGTGAAGTCCAGACTCCACCAGAGACCAGAGTGCTCTTATCTCTGCCTCTCCCCTGTGGCAGCCCCAACCCAGAAGTGACCGGTCTGTCACTATTGTAAATTCTAGTTGAGGAAGGGAGAGGGATCAGCCTTTGACCCAATCCTGATTCGAAAGCCACCACTGCAGATCTTTCGCAGTCCCCTCGGAGATCTGGACCATGACGGAGAAATTTCCCTGATGCTGCACCCACTGGAACTTCAGGTCCCACTGCAGAGTCCGCATATGCCATCTGGCATGTGTCACTAGCAGAATGCAGGAGGCCAAGAAGCCCAGCAGCCTCAGAGTCATTCTCATCAAAACCCAGAATCGAGGTTGAAGCATCAGAATCATAGCCTGAATATCCCGGACTCGCTGATTGGGAGGATAGGCCAGAAACTGAGCTGTGTCCATTACAGCTCTGATGAAAGGGAGCATCTGAGAGGGGGGTCAAGTGTGACTTCAGCATGTTTATACTGAACCCCAGCGTGTGCAGGAGGATCGCCGTAGTCTGAAGATGGGAGATGACTTTCTGGGGCGTATCCTCCTTCAATAGCCATTTGTCTTGGTAGAGGAAGACTGAAATCCCGACCTGCGCAGATGAGCTGCAACCACCACCATCATTTTCGTGAACACCTGAGGGGCGCTGGTAAGGCCAAAGAGGAGCACAATAAACTGAAAGTGCTCATGATCTACCACAAATCATAGGTAATGCCTGTGGGCAGGCAAGACAGGAATATGAAAATAAGAGTCTTGCAAATCAAACACCACAATCCAGTCTCCTGGGCCCAAGGCAGAAAGGACCTCAGCCAAGGTGAGCATTCTGAACTTCTTCTTCCTGGGGAAGAGATTGAGGGTCCTGAGGTTGAGGATAGGATGCAAGCTCTTGTCTTTTTTGGGCAACAGAAAGTAGCGGGAATAACAACCACAGCCTACTTCTGGTGCAGGAACCCTTGGCCAAGAGAGCCGTAACTTCCTCGCTGAGAAGTGCCAAGTGATCCTTCGTCATTAGGCCAAAAGATGGAGGCAAGGCCGGAGGGGGGAGTCTCCAAGGGGAGAGAGTAGCACCTTCAGACGATCTGCAAAACCGACCTGTCCATCGTGATGGATTCCCAGTGGGGCAAGTGATGACCTTTTCTGCTGTCAACTGGGTGGAGTTGGGGGATGGACTAGGAAGGTTTGGAGGCTGCAGCGGGGGTGGAATGGGCAGACCTCTGGTTCCCTTTCCCATGAGCCTGTGGGATTCCGCATCCCCGGCCACACAGAGGCTGAACAGCATGTGTGGAAACGGTGGCTGGGGAAGGAATGCAGCAGGGAGCCCCTCCTGTAGCCACAAAGGGGGCGAAAGGTGGACTGTTGTGGACAAGGGACAGTGGAAAGTCCAAGGGACCGAGCTGTAGCCCGGGAGTCCTTAAATCTCTGCAGCCCGAGTCTGCCTTATCTCCGCAGAGATGAGAGCCATGAAATTGCATGTCCATGAGGGTCTGCTGAACATCCCCCAGAAAAACAGTAGTTACCAGCCAGGTGTGGCATTGTAGTGCCACTGCTGACGCAACTGATCTACCTAGAGAGTTGGTCGTGTCCAACTCACATCAAATGGTGAACTTGCCCGCGTCTCTCCCGTCGGCAACAACCTGACTGACGATCGCACAGGCCTCCTTTGAGATCTGCGGCAGAACTTGCGCAACCGTGTCCCACAAGGAGTGGGTATAACGGCCCAAAAGGCATGGTTCACCGACCGCAATGCCAGACTGGAGGAAGAAAACATCTTCTTCCCAAGGTGGTCCAGTCTTTTTGATTACCTATCTGGGGGAGTGGAAGGCAATGCGCCAGATGACGAAAATGCCTGAATGACCAAGCCCTCAGGTGTGGGGTGTTCGGTCAGGAATATAGGTTCATTCGGAGCGGGCCGATTGCAGCGAGATTTTGCCCTATTCACTGGAGCCCCTGTGCAGGGTTTGGACCAGGTACCCAGAAGGACATCGGCGAGGGCTTCATTAAATAGAAGGAGAGGCTCTGAAGCAGACACTCCGGGCTGAAGCACCTTCGTCAGGAGATTAGTCCTGACCACAACAGTAGGCAGTTAAAAGCCAAGAACCTCGGCTGCCCTACTGACTACCATGGAGTAAGAAGCTCCCTCAGTCGTAGCCACGGTAGGAAGAGACAGCATGCCAGTGTCTGGGAAGGTATCAAGACCACTGGTTTCCCCCAATTGCTTAACACAGTCCATGTTTGGGTCTTCTTGCTGGTATTCTTAAGGGTCTAGCGAGCCCTCCAAACCTTCCTCACACTCGTACCCATAAAAAAAAGGGTCTGAATCCAACATGGGGCGGCTAGGCCCCATCAAATTCCTTCCCCTTTGTGAATACATGCAAAAACATTTTTTGAGAGCAGGCAGTGGTCCCACCGGACCACTGCCTGCTCTTAAAAAATGAAAAGAAAACTTTTCATTTTTAAATTTTAAACGCATCCCATTTTCCTTTAAGGAAAACAGGCTGCATAAAAAAATATAAAAAAAATAAAAGGAAAGATTGCTTCATTGAAAAGCAATCACAGAAATGGCGGTCTGCTGAGCCCAGCAGGCCACCATCCCTGTGATTATAGCCGTTCGCAATGGGTCGCAACTTGCTACCTACCTCATCAATATTAATGAGGTAGGTCCATTTGCAAGCCCTTGCGAATCACTCTATGAAACTATCATACATTCCAATAGCGATTACTTAATTGCGATTTGCAAACAATCGCAATTTGGTAATCGCTATTGCTAAAAATGATATATTTGGCCCTTAGTGCCTGCAGCCTGTCTCTGGGTCACATGACTAGAAGTAGTTGATAGTTGGTCTTTGTGTATTCCTCCTAGACAGCCACACACAATGGAGTACTTAATAGGCTGTGTCCTGCTTTCACAGAAAGAGTAGGTTTGTATTTTTGCATAAACCTGTGCACTTGAAAAGGGAATCCTTTAGAAGCTTCTCCCACTTCAAAGGAGGCACCAGGTATATATGTTTGACCCCAGACACTTCAGTACACTTCTGGATCTGTGAAAGGCTCTGCCAGGAAGAGGCACTGCTGTGCTGCTGAAAGGACTGTCACTCTGTTGAACTGCTGACTGGACTGCTGCTCTGCTGTGCTATCCTGCTGTACTCTTGCCTGGGTGCAAAGAACTGGACCTGCAACCTGTAACCCGTACCCAGGACCACCAGGGTGACCGCAACAACTAGTCTCTTGTAACCAGCACCTGAACTCTGCAACTGTGAGTCATAGCCTGCAACGTGGTGCCACCCCACTCTTGGACACTTGGAAGTTGTTCTGAAGGTGCTCTACCAGTCCATCTGGTGACCCAGCAGAACTGACATCACTTCTGATGTTCAGCATAATGCCAAGCATAAACAACTCATCGCCTTTGCTCCTGTGTGGGCTTTCCCATTGCAAGGACTTTGCACTGCTGTCACAGCTCACAGCCTCATCGGAACCACCACTGTGTGATGCATCTCTGACGCAGGCCCTTATGTCACAAGCTCTTTGTCCATAGCATCTTCAATAATGATGACACAGGACCTCACAATGCAGCCTTCGCAGCTCAACGGGACTGACGCTGTGCAATGCATCTCTGACCCAGAATTCACAGAGTCTCAACTACATGAAGCATCCTCTACACAGGACCTCGCCATGCTTAGCAACCAGAAATTAAGGTATTTTTGTTCAGCAGGCTTACCTGGGTCCCTGTTATCAGCCCGTGCGCCATCTTGGTTGCCCTGAACTTGTGACTTTCTCACGGTCTGGTACAACCGGAAATCCACAGTTGGTGTATTGTGCTTTAGCAGCTATTTTCACTTAAACCAATAAACTTGCATGTCTGGTTCTATTGACTGGATTTGTTTGGTTTTGGTCTTGTTTTATTTATTAAAATGTACTCTATTTTTCTAATTTGGTGTGGGATTCTGTTGTGTTGTGTTTTTACATTATTACTGGTTGAGGTGTAGCACAATACTTTACGCATTGTCCCTGAATTAAGGATGACAGCTTTGTGCCAAGCTACCCAAGGGTTGAGCACAGGTTAATTTAGGGTTTGCACGGGACTTCACCCTGATAAGAATTGTTGTTGCTGCTTGAGTAGGAATTCACCCCCTCAACCAGTAACCCAATTTCGTACAATTATGTATGTGGTATTTCTACAGCACAAACCTAGCCATAATGTAGCAGAGTACTGTATATTGTCAAAATCCAGCCTATAGTCAACAAGTGATAGGGAAGATAGGAGAGGTTTGAGGATTATTAATACATAGTGCATTTTTCAACTCTTTTCTAGACTAGAGTAGCATAGGGATGGTCCTGATAAATGCAAGAATGTTGTCCCAGATCTTGGGTGCATAGATTAAAAGGTCCTGCTGACTTGACTTGTTCATCATTATTTAAAACGTTTTGCTATTAAGAATTTAAATAAACATCAGCAAAAATCTCCCACCATTTGTGGCAAATTAAATCACATGATTTATAGGCTTCACACATCAACATTGAGTTTCATCAGTAAATGTTTTGTGCTAGTAATATATAAAAGTCCTGACTTTGGCATTTTTCTTTCTGAAAAACAAACAAATCTAATGATGTGGTTGGGCTCCACCAGGGCCTGTAACCTTTGCCTATGACACTTATTTTGCGTATGATGAACAGGAGACTTAGGTTGTCTTCAACACTGTCTGAACTCTTATGTGATTAAAGATTATGGGATGAAAATAAAATAAAAGAGTAAATACATATTGATTAAGTAACCCCTGGCGTACAATATAAGGTTATTGCAAGGAGAATGGTGATCATGTAGCTGTGTGAAGCCAAAGGCATGAAAAACACCAAAAAGCAGTTGGATATTTGTCACACAAAGATATCAGATTCCATGTAATAAAAGTCAGATTTATAAAAAAAGCTGCAGCGCAGAAAGAACTGTAGAAACATGCACAGAGACTGTTATAGTTACCTAACGCAAGAAAAAAAAATGTTGCCATAAATATCTTCTTTCTGATGATCACTGTTCATTTTAGATAAACAGAGTAGAAGAAAAAGCCAGGTTTCCTTTTATCATTTTTAGACTAGGGGCCTTGTCACAAAAGAAAAAGGTGCAGGCTAAATTGGACCGCTCAAGGGCGGTGGCCAACTCTGGCCCTATTGAACAAGTTACTTACCTCCGGTAACACCTTATCTGGTAGAGACATATATGAGTTGCAAATTACTTACTTTTGAATTACCCCTAAGTGACAATTTGATCCGGAGTATTTTCTAAGCAGTACCCATGAGCGCCATTAAGTGGCGTTGATCGGCTCCGCATCAGTCATCGGATTTGTCAGTGGCAGAAATGATGCTGGGGGTTCTATACAGGTGCCACCCCGGCACACTGGCATCAGTTTCTTTTCACGACTCCATGCCAGAAGCCCAAACGCATAAACAACACAGACTACAGGTGTGTCAGTATTAAGGTCCTGAAAGGAGTAACGGACCTAATATGGGGCAATGGCCGCAGACGCGTCGCATTAACAAAAGTTCTCCAACCACTCAAACTGGGGGGGATGGGCGCCCCCAAATTTGAAGCATACTACGCAGCTGCTCAGATACAATGGATATCCACTTGGGTTGGAAACTCCGCCGGGGCCGAAACTCAGAGAGTGTTGTCAGATCTCGGCGGTACAGAAGTAATGCAATACCTCATGAATCGGAGCGATCCAGTACACACTAGTAACGTGCTGCTGTACACCGCACACTGGGCTTGGGGCCGGTACACTCTGAAATGCGCAAAAGAGCCGCAGTACTCACCGAGGATCCCACTGTTGGCTCAACCGACATTAGCAAAAATTGCAGCCAAGGTGGGCCTGAACACATGGGGTAGCAGGGGCATACATACATTAGGGGACATTTACCAGGATGGGCAACTTCAAACTTACGAGGCATTAGCCGATAAGCATGCGCTGGGTCGGGGTGGATTCATAGCTTACGGGTCAGTCCGGCAGGTAATGCGAGAGTGCTGGAGACGAGGCAATTCGGAACCAGATGTCTCCCCTTTGCTTCACGAGCTGCTGGGAAGCACTAATGCCCCATCAAGTATATCGAATATATACAACATCCTCGCTGCCCAGTCTGAACACAAACAGGAGCATGCAAAAAATAAATGGGATCGCGTGTTACCGGAACCATTAACACACAACTCATGGGAACAGGCGATGAAAATGACTCGCGAGGTCTCACGTAACCCCCGCTTCCGATACACACAGTTTGACTATGTGCATCAGACTTACTTATCACCACATCGCATAACGCGCATGTTTCCCCGATCACCGCAGACATGCCCCAGATGCGACACAGTAGAAGCCACCTTCTATCACATGACATGGGAATGCCCCCAGGTCCGGAACACATGGACAGATATAACGTTGTTAAATGAATGGACAAACACCACACTATCTCCCACTCCCGAGGTGTGCCTACTGGGCATAACACCCCACCCCAAGAAACGCAAACGTACATATAAATGCATTGCCCTGGCATTGGTGCTGTATAGACGCCTTATTGCCATGAAGTGGAAAGCCTCGGGCGCTCCCAGTGTTGCCCTGTGGCGAGAGGAGGTAATACGTTGGGCCAAAGCAGAGACACAGACACTACAGATTTTACCGGATAAAGGTATACTAGTTAAAGGCCTAGAAGTATGGAATTCATTTGTGATAGCTGCAGAAAATAAAGACGATGAACGCCCTCCCTAAATAAACGAGAAAGAGATAATTGCCGTCACCTCAGCGGCCACAATAAACATTATCGTACAGGCTGATGGATGCGCATGGGGAAAGTAATGAACCAATACAAAACCGCAACACCCTTCGCATGAACACCTAGGCGCATCACTGGTGATCTGTGGTGTGCTGGCGTGTGATGGGCTGGGGGACACTGAACCCTGCTGTGTCCTCCTATCGTGTCCTGCTGCCCACGGCTAGCAGCGGGCTGGACTCCTGTGGATCTGGGGCAGCATAGTTGAGTGCAGGTGCGACGACGTCACTGGGAGGAGCATACAGATGCGCTGCTCAACTAGTGGAGAGTGCCCCTCTTCCCTCCAGCTCCTGGTTCCTCTTTACCTAGGCCCTCCGTCCCTCCCCCGCTGGTTTCCCTCCCCCCCCTCTGCCTGTGACCGCTGGAACCGCCTCAACCCCTATCTTACTCTCTCTCACTATGTAGCTTGTTTCTTTAATAACCTTGCACATGTCGAATACACCTCGTGTGTAAAGATACAACTCGTAACGCCCAAGCTGGGTAATGGTGGACCCACATGGGATTTGCAGAATGTGCAAGCAAAATAATTGATATGAACAATGCATGATGTAACATAATGTAACCTCTTGTATTTCATTTAAATGTTGCCAATTGGCTGGTAAAACAATAAAAACATATTAAAAAAAAAAAAAAAAGGTCCTGAAAGGAGAGTTCGCAGAAAGGGGAGGATGGGTGGGTGGGTAGGTAAGGATCTGCAATTAGAATATGTCTCTACCAGTAAGACATAACCAAAGGTAGGTACCCTTCACAACTGATAGAGACTTCTAGTTGCAGATTCCCTACCTCTGAATAGATGCCGAAGCAATACCATCCCCAGAGGTGGGGCTGCGAACCAAGATCATACTAGAAAGTCCTGAAGAACTGAACGGGCAAAGTACCTGTACCTACAGACCTGACTGTCCAGGCAGTAGCGTTTGGTGAACGTGTGCAGAGATGCCTGCATTGCCACCAGGCAGATATCGGGGACTGGAACTCAACATGCTAACACAGTGGTCGCAGCTGTAAAATGAGCACACTAGACCTCAGGAGGTTTCTTTTTGGCCAGTGCGGACAAAGGGTCCACGACCCCACCTGCCCTTTTTTTTGCAGTACCACATGGTGGTGGTATTGTCTGAACACCCACACCATCTTTCCCTTGACAGAGGGAAGAAATGCCTTCAAAGCTAACTGAATCACACAGAGCTCCAACAGGTTGATGTGGAGTCCGGACTACTCCAGACCAGATAACTCTGATCTACACCTCTCCCAGAAGGCCACCCCATCCCAGAACGTCAGGTACCACAGAACAACCAACATATGCCTTTTGGCAGGTGTCACTAGCAGGATGCAGGAGGTCATGAGGCCCAGAAGCCTCAGTGTCATTCTCACCAAAATCCAGGATAAAGGCTGAAACATTAGTATCATAACCAGAATACCCTAGACTCCCTGTCCAGGAGGATAAGCCCAAAAATGCACTGTGTCCTGAACAGCTCAGATGAAAGGGAGCATCTGAGATATAGTCAGGTGTGACTTCAGTACTTTTATATTGAACACCATTAAATGCAGGAAGTCCGCCGTAGTCTGGAGGTTGGAGGCAACAGCCTGTGGGGAGCCCGCCTTCAACAGCCAGTTGTTGAGATAAGGGAAGACTGAAACACCATATCTGCACAGATGAGCTGTGACCACCACCATCACCTTGGTGAACACTTGTGGGGCACCAGTAAGGCCAAAGGGTTGCACAGTGATCTGAAATGCTTGTGGCTACCGTGAGCCGCAAGTAACGTATGTGGAAGGCAGGACGGGAATATGAAAATAAGCAGCCTGTAAGTCCAATGCTACCATACAGTCTCCTAGGTCCAAGGCAGATAAAACCTGAGCCAGAGTGAGCATTGTGAACTTCTCCTTTAAAGGAGGAGATTGAGGGATCGAAGGTCTAGGATACAGTGGAGGCCCTTGTCCTTTTTGGGTCCCAGAAAGTAGTGGAAATAGTAATTACAACCTACTTCTGGCATGGGAACCCTCTCTATGGCTTCCATGGCCAAGAGAGCAGCAAATTCCTCGCAGAGAAGAGGCAGGAGATCCTCTGTCATCCGATCATATAATAGTGGCATGGATGGAGGGGTAGTCTTGAAAGGGCGGGAGTAGCCCTTTCAGACTATCTGCAAAACCCACCTGTCTGACGTGATAGATTGCCATCAGAGCAGGTGATGACAAATCTTGCCTCCAACTGGTGCCTGGTGAAGGTCAGACTAGGAAGGCTTAGAGGCTGATGTAGAGGGAGAGTCGGGGGCAGTGAACTGACCAGACCTCTGGATCCCTGATCCACGAGGTTGGTGGATCCTACAACCTCGGGCGGGAACAGGCTGGGCAGCAAGTGTGGCATGATGGCTGGCCGGGAATGGACATGTTTGGAGGCCCCTTCCGTAGCCACAAAAGGCAGACTCGGGGGTGAAGCGCTGCTGCGAGGCCCAAGGGCCGGGCCATAGCATGAGAATCCTTGAAGCGCTGAGTGCCGAATCTGCCTCGTCCCCAAAGAGATGGGTGCCATCAAAGGGCGTACCCATCAAAGTAGCCTAGACATCCTAACCAGGCATGGGGCCTCTGGGCTACCGTCAATGAAACCACTCTGCCGAGTGGAGTCACTCATGTCCAGTCCATAACGGATAGTAAACTTTGCTGCGTCCCTACCATTGCCAACTGCCTGAGAGAGTACAGACTGGGACTCTTCCGGTGCCTGTGGTAGCACTTGTGCAACCAAATTCCACAGTGTGTGGGAATAATGACTCAAAAGACATGTGGTGCTCACAGACCGCAATGCTAGGCTGGAGGAAGAAAACATCTTCCCAAGTGTACCCAACCTTTTGGATTCCCTACCCGGGGGTGTGAAAGGGAACGCACCCTGGTAATTGGAGGCTTGGATGATCAAGCTCTCATGCTGTCAGGGTTGGGGTGTTGCATCAGAAAGCTTGGGTCCCCCGTAGCAGGGTGGCGGGCAAATGTCCTGTTCACAGGAGCCACTGTGCTGGGTTTAGACCAAGTACCCAGTAGGACATTCCGGAGGGCTTCATTAAAGGGGAGCATGGAAGCTCCAGGCAGAAGCACCTCTGTCATTAGGTTAGTCCTGACTGCCACTGAAGGGAACTCGAGGTCCAAGACCTCAACTGCTCTTCTCACCACCACGGAATAGGAAGCGCCCACTTCTATAGCCACAGTAGGGGGAGAAAGCAGGTCAGTATCTGGAGAAGTAACCAGGCCACTGACCTCACCTACGTCTCTACGCCAATCTATAGGGTCTTGGAGCTGGGATTCTAAAGGGTACAGCAACCTCTCTCATTCCTCACAGTAACCTAGCCCATAGGAAAGGGGCTCAGGATCCAACATAGGAGGCTCAACTCCGGCCTGCATCAGAGTCGGCATTGTATGACACCCATCCCGCTCCATGTTGAAGTCAGCAATGTGAATTGGGGTGGCACCCCCTGTGGGCCTGGGCGGTGTAAGAAGGGTCATCGTGGTGATGGGCGTTTGGGTGGCACGACCGGCGCTGGTCCGGATCCAGGGCTGGATCCATGGGTGTCCCTTGGCAAGGGGCCAAAGTCACCAACGCCGCCGAAACCGAAGGGGCCCCTTACAACTCCATAGGGCCCAAAGACGCTCCAGCAGAGTCGGGCTGCCCAAAAATGAGGCGCATGGCCTCATAGAACTCACAACGCTGGCCAGAGGTTTCTACGGCTCCTGGAAACTCGGGGAGGTGCAGAGTCAGCCCAGGTGCAGGTTTGTTAGAACAAGGTCTTGAGCGCCAACGCTCCCTCATCTCGTCGGCCGATGAGAAGTCGAAGAACGCTTTTACTTCTTGCCCTTCTTCTTGTGCTTCGACATCCAATAGTCCCTAGGATTTGGAATGGGACAACAACGATGGAGAACTCCATAACCGCTCACAGGGCCATCCTCTCAACCAGAACCTCGACTTACCAGGAGCAGAGTGTTGGGCCGCCATCAGCTTCAGGGACCGCTCCCTCAAAGCCTTCGGAATCATGGCCGGCATGTGGAGCGCAACTTTGGGATGGGTCGAACTCCAGGCACCAAAGACACACAAGGTGAGGATCACTCATTGACATCACTCGATGGCAACCCACAGGACTTGAACCCAGCCTTCCTCGAAGCACTAGGAATAGAAAACTCAAAAAAATCTTTGACAAAAGTAAAATAAAAGGGCAGTCAAAAGGTGACTGAGGGATGGCTCTCTTCGGATTGGTGCAGCTGGCGTGGAATAAAAGAACTGACGTCAGCGCACCGGGGTGGCGCTTATATAGGATCATCAATGTCATATCTGCATGGAAAACACTGAAGAAGGACACAGAGTCGATTGACGCCACCTAACGGTATGCAGGGGTACTGCTCAGAAAATTCTCTAGATAAAGCTAACGCCAGGGGGAAGTTCAAACATAAGGAATCTGCAAACAGAAAACTATCAGACTGGACTTTTATAGGCTTGCCCACAGGTGGAGTCATTGGTTTCATGGGAGGGTAATGGGGTATCCTTGACCATCAACAGGGGCGGCAAGGCTGTTTAAAAAAGGAGTCATTTCACTTCATCGCCAGCTTGCTGCTCCTGACTAACACTGATGCATTCCGCTCCTGACAGTTCATTCATGCCTCGCATGGAGCGGTCTGTCTTTTTCTGAGAACAACTGTCTGAAGAATGTCGGCATGGAAGCAGAGAGGTGCCTCTTCCCTCCACTTCAGCCAAGGATCTCTATGGAGGTTTGCAGGGCTGGAAGTGCTCAGCTTACGATGTACAGGGCAGAGGCTGAGAGATAGTCTGCTCGCCAGAGGAAACAACTCTCCAGACAAGGCTCTTTGTAGGTTGCACTGCATTCAGCTGGCCTGATAGCGATGGGGAGCAGCAAGTGAGTGAGGATGTGTCAGTTGGAGGCAGCCTCTGATTCCCTGTTAAATGGAGAGTCATTTTTAGGTTGAGCATTCGAGACCTCTTGTATATACTTTGGTATATACTTCTATACTTCTATGTGGGCTCTCTGCTTTTTTACTGGCTTGTTTCAGTGTCCTTAAAAAAATCCTTGCTTGCTAGTGGTCAATGCTTGCTCTTTGTCCCACCTTTTCCACAGCTGTATACTCCCCTGGAGCATGGCCCCAGTACTTGTACCCTTCCACTTGTGCCAATGTAACATGTGTTTAGGGACTACTTATTTCAAAGGCTAATAGCATTTGACCAGAGCGCTGGATATTTTCAGTGGCTCCGGTCTGTTTCTGTTAACAGGGCTCTAAATCATGTTCTTCTCTGGTTACATGTGCTGTGCATTCAAAGACCGAGTACAAATTTTAGAGGCTATTTTATGCGGGTGCCTGTTTCCGCCCCCTGCTGCCACAGTGCAAAGCCAATAATGACCACAACTATGTTGATATCGATTTTCTTACATGCTGCTGAGGTGTAGAGAAAATTGCTACAGTTACAATATTTCATGTATATTCCCCCAATTTAAAATGGCCGCCGCACGTCATGTTTGATGAGGTCATTGACGTAATGATGAGGCCATCTCTCTTTTCCTTTGCTGTTTGTTATATATTTTCTACTACTCGCTACGGCTCCAACTTTAGCTGCTGCAGTTCGGACACTGTTAATTTGCAGGAGTATGCCTTCTGGTCGGAAACTCAGACACTACAAACAGTCAGAATGTGGGTCCGTTACTGACATTTTGCCTCCACACTCTCGGCAGGGCTTGAATCCTGACTTTCTTTGCGACATTGTAATGTCTCAAAGTAAAAATAACCAAAAACACACTGTAACTGTCGAACAGCAACAGTAGCTCCCTCGAAGATAACCGTTTCGAATGGCACAGAAAAAAGGGAACTGACGTCAGCGCGGACCTCTTATTGCCTGAATGACGTCAGACGGTGTCGCGTGCGCAATTGTGACATCCTCGTCGACGTGCAGAAGCTAGGAAGAAGGTTTCCGTCGAATGCTGCTGCAAGGGGAGTATTTATTAGGTGAGGAATCCACAGGTAGCTAATGTATCCATCAGAAAAGAAAGTCGTTACCGAAGTTAAGTAACTCGTTCGTGTGTAGTTTATGAGCCCACAAGACATGAACCTTGAACTACTAAGACACGAAGCCAATTTCTCTGGACTGCACCTGGCCTAAGACTACTGCTGAGGAATAGCGTGCAAATACTGTTCCATAATCAGACATTCAAAGTCTTAAATGCCATGAATGTCACTTGACACTTTGGGAACTGGCACCTTAGCATATTATGCACGGATGCACATTTCGAGTACAGATATATTTGACATTCATACCAGGGAGCTTTTTTGCTGTTGAACACTGCTATTTTTTTATAATAATAATAATAATAATAATAATAATAATAACACAATGCAATTAATCATAATAGACTATATTGTTTCAGAAAATCTAATGGTGATTATTTGTCTCCCACTAGATTGTGTTCACATTTTAATACATTGACTCATTTTGTGCTTTCTGTTTCGCGCTTCAGAGTAGTGATCACATAAGGAACATTTTTTTTTTTTTCCTGTGTCATGTGCTGTGCTGCTTACTGTGGCGCTGCTGATAAGGCTGTAACTGTTGAGGTGAGTGAGGCTTGTGATTATTTTTGTCTGGGTTCTTTTAATTTTAAAATCATTTTGAAATGCTTCCGAAACTCACCTCACCCCAGGAAGAGGGCAGGTCTATACTCTTGTAGTGGGCGGAATGTACGTTTTTAAAAATAATATAGCTGGTGCCATTCCTCCGATTTTTGTGCACTACAACGTAGAGTTGGCCCAAAGCATTTGCTTCTGGCTATCTTATTTCAGTCCGACAAATAATGTGTGTGTATTTTTTGTATTTTTTTCAGCATCATGTGGTGTGCTGTAAACCTTGCTTCTTGTGGGGGAAGGGCACAAATGAATAGGTCTTCTTTAAGGAATTGCACCACCCACCATCTAACCACTATACAATATTGGTTAGTGCTTGTTCTTCCTAGTTGTCGCGTTGCACAGATATATTTCATGCCAGTTAGAGGATTATTGAAGGAGATTAAGTGTGTAACTGTGTGCTATGGTGCAGGTTCCCTTCCTTCATGTGAATGTTGGAAAGACAAAAAAACCCTGTTCCATGTGTGCTGCATTTTAATTGCAACTCCTGCAGAGAGAGCTACGAAGGGAGATGTTGTATTGTGTTGTGTTTATAACACTTGTATAGCGCTTACTATTGTAGGGCCCTGAACCTACAGCATCGGTGTGTGCAGTGGAAGGGTGTTAATTTTGGGAGATCCACAGTATTAAGCGTCATATAATACCAAAATAAACAACAAGAGGGATACGTGACGTGACATCACTGCTTCAAACTGCCATCACCTATATGGTACATGATTGCTGGAACAAGCAAGTCTGTGAGGAAATGTATTGTGCTCAGCACTGAAAGAAGACAGGATTCCATTATGGATGTCTTCATTGCCCTTAGTCTCTGGGGGAGAAGCCTGCAAGGAGACCTAGGAGATAAAGGGTTAACAGATAATAATAGATATCAATCTGTGTACCCACCCAACCATCCATCCCGCCGCCCACCAACCCGAGAAGAATATTTATTTTGGGGCGCTCTGTGTATAAGACATCATACTTGCACTGGAACAAATACTCTAACTAAAATATTTATATAGTGCTTCATGTATTGCTGTGGATTTCTAAGCACATCAAATACAACCAGTTTTAATACTCCAAGTAAAAGATATGCAGTTTATCAGCCTATGAAGTATGAAGGGCTGAGGCACCCATTACAGATAACAAAAAGCAAAGTTGAAGTGCATGCACCTAAAAAAACATTCCTACTGGCATTTGCCCCTTTAAAAAAAATTAAAAAAAAGAAATAAAAAAAAGAGTCCTTTTCTTGGAATCCCTAGTGCGACAACACAACACAGCATTGCTGACCCAACCCTGAGCATTTATTGTGGAGATGGATTAATAGTGACTGCGCCTTACAGCGCAGCATGGCAAGATTGCTCAGCAGAAGCATGCTTACGCTTCACTGTATCCTAGTCTGCCTGGTGTCATTTCTGTCTGAAATCTCGTTCTTAGAGCAGGGGCGTAGCTGTCTTGGGCGGAGGGACTGTTTCCGAAGGGGCACGCTACTCCAGCATCGTTCCAGTTATTTCTCACCGAAACCCTTGTACTCCTGCAGGCAGCTAAAGTAAATGCCATGCTCGAACTTCTGACAGCCTTAAGAGGCCTCAGCTACCAGCAGCCTTGAACTTTGATTCAGATGTCAAATCTGATTTATTTTTGTTTACTTTACGCATTCTAATTTTTTAAAAAATGAAGCTCTGTTATAGTGTATAATTATCCTCCAGTCACTAGTGTTTTTGCTCACTAGGCCTCCTCAAAACACAACATGCATTACAAATGTCTCTATGTTCGCTTCAGCACCACGACAGGGCTAGAAGGGGAAATATACGTGCCAGTACGATCCAAAATGCAGGGCCACTGCAATTATGTGACTGTGCAGATGTAGCGATTTTGGCATAATTAGAGATTTGCCTCCTTTGCCACATAATCCATCAGCTGACGCATACTCTGCAGTTTATAGTTGAATCTGCAAAAATCTTTTGAGTAGCAGATCTAAGATACAAACCTTTAGCACATGAAGACTTGGTTGCTTATTAAAGACTGCCATTTAACCCCACATAATAAAATAATAACTGTTTCTTGGAGATTTAGGGATAGTTTTTTTTAGGCCTTGCCCAGAGATTTTCATTTTTTATTTAGGTTTTTATATCATTGGAGAAGTAATTGAGCATTGGTAGACATTGCTAATCTGGGCTGATTTTTTCAGACCACATTTTTAAAAATAGCGGATGTGTTGCAGTGATGATGTAATTTTTCAGGAACCAAGAGACCTATATACTTCATTTTGGTGTCAACACACAGGTTTTGTGGGTCAAGTAGTTTTATAGAGATAGAAAATAACTCCTCCAAGCAAGCCTTCCACCATTTTCCTAAATGACGGCTCCATAAAGATGCGTTATAGTCATTATATTGGTAATTTATTTTAATATTGTTTTTGTTTCAGGTTTTCCGTTAATTCAAATTTGTAAACATGAGGGAAGCAGGTGGTAGCAGAGGATCTTTTACCTCCTGACAGAGTGTTGCTAACTACAAAATCTGAGGACTCCTTCAACAAAGAAAAATATGTCATATGCCAAACTAATACGAAAGAAAAGCTAACATCAACTGCCTGCTGGGACAAAAGAGAGTTTGAGATGCTGCAGAAATACAGCAAGACGAAGTTCACAAGCGATTGAAACTAGTGGGTAAAGAGGATAACATTTTATCATTGTAACAAGTGCTACAAGTCGTATACAATGGAAAAAAAAGCTGGAAAAAATGGTCCAAAAATAGCAGAAACTAGTGAATAACAGGAATCCGAGTCTTCTGAGAAAGGGAAGACAACCAAACCCAATGCCCATCCACTTAGAAGATCGATGGCTACCCCTCATCCACCCCCAACAACTCATCAGAAAGCAGAGGATCTTCAATTTGCTATCTATGGTTTAACCAGAAGAAGGGCAAAAGGGATTGACAAAAGAGAAAAGGACAGACAATGAGAGTCTCAAAGGACACTTTTTTTTATCTGTAGCTAGTTTCTTCCAAGGTGAAGTTTTCAGCCGAGCAGCTGATCTACACATCAAGGTGAATGTATTTGCAGCCACTTTGTATGCCCATCCGAACTGCATACGTACATACATTTGAAAATATGAATGTACGATGAGCTCCCAGCAGCAATGTATCCACCAGCCTTCAGTTAAGGTGGCACTCTTTGAAAAAGCAAATTAAGTTTTAAAGCCACTCTTGACTGCTGGCTACCGGTTCATACTCAGTGAGATCTGAGAAATAAGTTCAACATTGATGGAACTGCATTGATCCATAATAATAAAATTAAACGTTTTCTGGTGCGAATGTACGAAGGAATTCATTTTGTCAGCCTAAAAAAAGAATGAGCCACTTATGGTGTTCTCAGCTGATTGGACTCCTGAAGTTCTTGCTGACAAAATAAGAGCACAGGATGCAATAAAATCAGCAGGAACCATCTTAAGAAACATCCTGGAAGATTACAATTTTGGACTTAATGACAAAGTGATGCCCCAGAGCTCTGCAAATCATGGGAGTTAACAAGAATGCCCGATATTGACTTAACATTTTTTACCTCATTGTTTAATATCAGCAAGGCAAAACTGTTACAAACTAAAGTTCCGAACAGAAGCCAACAACATTCATGATGGCTTAGAAGATACAAGTGAAGAAATGGAAGACAATCCCATGAACCGATAGGTTTATGCTGTGTAAATGTACTGTCTTTTCCAAATCATGTTTTATGAATTACATTACGGCAAAAAGAAAACGTTACTACACATGTTGACTGACCACGCAATCTAGGACAAGTGGAAAAGGAGAGAGCTAATTACTTTAAAGAATAGGATTGGTAACTCAACAAGTTATAGTGACATAGTATGGAGCAGGAGCTAGTTAGCATCTCATGCTGTAAAATCTTATGAATCCGACAGCATACCACTTCCATGTCACTTTCGCAGGAAAGTATTTACAATTGCAGCTCTTGATAATTATGATTTTGAAGACAGCTCTTCTTTGGAACATCCAGCACACATGATACTGCCATGGTGCTTTTTCAAGACTGTATCAATGAAGTAGCTGCTAGGAAAACAAGCTGTTTCAGCTGTAGGTATAAACAAACGAAGCTGCAAACTTATACCCAAACTACCTTGCCAACGTGTACAAAATCACTACAAGCCATCAATACGTCCAGTCTACCAGAAAGTTTCAAAGTGGCTGCGGACATGGATCTTCTAACCGATTCTATGGTCCACAATGCTGATTTAACTAAATTTATCATATTGTTTGATCTGTGCGGACTGAAGGATGAAGAAAAGCCAGTTCCTCCGTGGGCTGGAATTCATACTCTGATCTCCCAGAAAACCGTCCCACTGAAGAAGGTTGGGTTTGTACCAGAAACACCATCTCCAGTAAAAATTACGCAACAGTATACACAGTTCTAAAATGTTTCCAAAATATACGTGCTCAGCTTGAAGATCAGACTATCCTGCCAACTTTCTATGATGAAGATTTTATTCTGCATTGTAGCTTACATTTGTATGAGCAATCTAGTACAATTTGATGATCTTTACCCAATGATGGGTGTTATTTACATGAGAAAAGTTGTGTTGCAGTGCGCAGGAAGTTATCTAGGTGGATGTGGCAAAGACAATGCACTTACAGAGGCTGAAATCTTTGGAAGCAAAACTGTCCAGTCAGTATTGAGCAGAACTCATTATGTTCATTTGTTACAAGCTATGCTCATCATATCTGAGGCTATAGAAATACTGCA
Organism: Pleurodeles waltl; assembly: GCF_031143425.1. NCBI lineage: Eukaryota > Metazoa > Chordata > Amphibia > Caudata > Salamandridae > Pleurodeles > Pleurodeles waltl. Next base: position 964,986,240 of record NC_090448.1, on the reverse strand, counting down.
TTGGAATGCTTTTTGGAACAAGAATGACAAATTAGGTTTTGAAAATCTTATCCCAGAAGTGGACTAGGCACAGGGTACACTTCATTTAAAAGACCCAATGCAAAGCCAGGCAATGTTCAATACATTCAGTTCAAAATCATAAAACCGTACAATCAAGTTCGTAGCGTTTGTCAAAGAATGTGAAGAAAAATCAGAACTGTGAAAGTACCGGGGAAATGGTTTACACATGACAGCTCTACTGAAAAACTTGCTACTTGCTGATAGGGAAGGTGATTGGGAGCTGCACACCAATTACTGTGTTTCACAAATTTGAGTGCATAAACTACCTGGGATATGGGCCCTGGTATTTGGAAAGAGTGAAGAAGCTAGAGGTGGACAACCCATACCTCTACAGAAAATAAATCCAAAGACATTTTGTGGTGGAAGACAGAGAGGAAAGCTTTAGTGCTTTGGCTCCAGATATGAAACGGGAACAGATGATTCAGAGATCACAGAAAAGCTCCAAGGGAATTGTTGGTCAGACACATAAAAGTGAATATGTTGCTCAATGGCAGCATGTTTACCATGAAGTCCTTTCTATTTGCAATGTTTTCAGAGAGATGACAAATTCATAATCAATGGAACATCGTCAAACTGTTCCTCACCACAAAGTTTTGGGAACGAGAGGTGACCATTTTAAAAACCATGTTGAAAGCCCTCTTAATTTCATGCAGCAGCAAGGAAACTCCTTGAAATGACTGCCCTTGTGCGACTACACAACTTTGTGACTAAACAATGTGGATAATGATATAAAGATATGTCTAATACATGTCTTGGAACATGGATCGAAACTATACGCAGAACTGAAGCAAGAAAGATTTGTATTGAAAGAGAAAAAGCTGTTTGACATAACCACTAAAGCTAAACTTCCAGGCTTTAATGCCACAGTAAGAGTTTCGTACAACAAGACCCTACAAACCAGGTAACAAAGGGCATTCTGTCAAAAGATCTTCCTCCAACAAAAGCGTTATTTAATGGCAATGTTGCGACCAACCCAGTGAAGAACAAACTCGTACAAGAGCTTGAAAACAAATCTTTCACCTGCAGAATTTCAAATCAAAAAAGTTTCCTTATTGAAAACTGCTGTTGTGGCCTATACGTCACAATTGCAGACGGTCAAGATTTCATCGATGTAAAACTTCAGAGAGGTTGTTCAGACTGTTCTACAAATGTCAAAGTCAGTGTGCACCTTGCAAGAACTGCACAGTCTTTGATTGTTCTCTTAAACTATCAGTCAAAGAATGTGAGAGAATGTGAGAGAATCAGAAAAATTTCTACAAGTGGAACACTTTTGTCTACACCAAAAATTAGACACCTATACCTGTGCAACTTGGTAAATTCTGGTCATCAACATCGATCAAGATGAACTTGGAAATGTTAACTCAGCAAAAAATGTCAGATGCTTCAGTGAACACAGAAGTTCCAATTATTGCAAGTGGAATGATTGTCAATAAGGAGTTAGTGCCTGCAGAGAGATATTAAAAAGGTATGGGCCATATTGTTCAGGAACTTAACAGCAATTGGAGGAAACTGACCTTTGTGTTGTGCCACATGTTGAGTGGGCTGTTTGAAGTGGTTCCAATCGAGTCATTGTTTTGTCAAATGACACAGATGTTATTATTGTGCTACTTAGATTTGTTGCAATGTTCACAAGTCAAGGATTGACAGAGTTATGTATAAGTTATGGAATAGGTGAGAAAAGACATTTAATCCTGCTTCATATTCTGTCAAGAAACTTGACTCAGAGATGCCCAGTGTTCTTATCAAGGCACACATTCTTAAAGGTGATGAAACTATGAGCAAAACTGAAACAAAGCTTGGAGCTTTAATGATGAACCTGTGAAGTTATTAAAAGGATTTGCTGAGATAGAAGAAGAATGTGACTTAGAAAAATACCTTGTGCATTTGTGGAAAACAAGTTATGTCTGTCTCACATTTGATAATCTTTGCTACAATGAGTTCAAGAGATCAGCCCCACTAAGTGACCTTTCACCGATGTCATATTCTGTGCTTGGACAAATTAAAAGAGCACTCTACTTGATCAGAAGATGTGTAAATATTTTGAATAATGCATTTGTAGAGAAAGATCTGTGTGAATTGGGTTAGGAAGATATTGATAGGGTGCTAAACCCTAAGACATGTTTAAAGCCTCAACCCACAGAACTTACACATGGATGTATTTGAAAAACCTGTGCTACAAAAAGATGTCCCTGTAGATATGCTCTTCTCAAATGTTCAACATTCTGCAAATGTACCACAAGCGATTGCCAAAACAAATAAAGTGAACAATGAAAATGTGTCTAAAACAGGAGTGATAAACATGTTTACATATTCAGATCATAAACATTGTTTGGTGTATATTCCTGTATTATAGCTGTCATTTCGGAAAATGGCAGAAAGGTTGCTATGAGAGGCTCTTTTCTGTCTCTATCCGACTACTTGACCCCCAAAATCAATGTTTTGACACCAAAATTAAGTATATAGAACTCCTGGTTCCTGAAATATTACATCATCACTGAGACTCATCACCATTTTTAAAAATGTTGTCCGGAAAAATTCAGCCCATATACCCAATGTCTACACAAGCAAAGTTACTTTCCTAACGATCCAAAAACACAAATCAAAAATAAAAATCTCTGGACAGTAATTTTTTATGGGAGTTATCAGGGCACCAAGATTATTTCTATTGCGCAGCTTAAAATGCCACATGTAATCAATAGAAAAATTATGAGCTGCCGACTGAAACCTCCCCCTATTAGAACCAGTTACTTGAAGTTTAAACCAAGAACTCTACTGCAGGAGCTCACCCAAATGATTGGTCATCAGCCATTATTAACACAGTGATAATTCACAGGTGTGCTTTTTACAAAATCACACAAAACATACCTAATGGAAAGACTTCAGTCTTATTTTTTTGGGTCATCACTCTTGCCTGTCATCATTCTTTCCCCCACTTAAAAAATTGCCTATTCAACTCTGCCATGTCTACTGATACTTTGCTTTATTCCTGGGTGCTACAGCAACAATAATTTCTGCCGGATTCGTTCTTCCTTAAAATAAAAGATGCATTCTATCCACTGCTTACAGTTTACAACACACTTTTATTTGTAGGTGATTTATCAGGATGCTGATGGGTATAAGGAAAAGGCACAGATTTCTGGTTTAACATTTCATTTTAAAATATTTTCATTACTGTTGGGAATGGCCCTTTCTGCAGGGTCATCTCCAGACTTTTTGCCTTCCACCCCCTCATTTTCAGACCTTGTTTTCGTTGAATGTACGACTTTGGGCACTTTATCACTGCTAACATGCATGTGCTCTCTGATTAGAGCATGATAACATTGGTGTGTCTACAATTGGCATACTTAATTTACTTTGAGGTCCCTGGTAAATTGCACCAAGTGTGCCTAGGGCCTGTAAATCAAGTGCTACTAGTGGGCCTGCAGCACTGGTTGTGCTACCCAGTACAGCAACGTCACAAACATGTCTTAGGCCGGCTGCTGCAGAGCCTGTTTGTGCAGTTTTAAACTGTTATTTCCACCTAACAAGTGTGCCCACTTGCCAGGCCCAAACATTCCTTTTTATTATATATAAGTTACCCCTAAGGTAAGCTCTAGTTAACCCCAAGGACAGTGTTCAGTGTATTTAAAAAGTTAGACATGTACTTTTTAGTTCAACATGCCCGAATAGTAAAAAAAAACTCTTAAATTAATTTTTGACTGCTGCAAGGCCCAACTCTCCCAAAGGTTAACATTGGGATTACCTTGTAACATCTTTTAAGTGTAATTCCCTACTGGGCCAAGATAGAAATATGAAGTTTGGTGTTTCTGGACTCACAATTTAAAATCACAACTTATAGTGAGTCGGATTTTAAATTGTAAGTCTGAAAATGCCACTTTTAGTAAGTTGGCATTTTCTTACTTTAACCATTCTGTGCCTCTGTCTGTCTTTGAATGTACATCTGGGGTAGATGACAGTTGGGCTTTGCACATTCCCTCTAGACAGTCACACACAAAGGGAGCTTGGGTGTGACATTTGCATCCTGGTGGCCCATCACCAGGCTGATGGGCAATTAACTGGCTTGATGGGGGTACGGAGCTTAGCACTGCCTCACTTACACCAGAATATGGCTATGCCTCTCCCCACACAAAGGGCTGCATACCGCCCTGTAGAGTGTCTGAAGCCAGGGAAGGAAGAGCAGAGACCTTGTTATCTTCAAAGGCCTCTTTAAAGTCTCCCCCGCTTCAAAGGCACATTTGGGTATGAGTACTGGACCCCAACCCCTGCAAAATCAGAACTCTACTGGAACCAAGGACACTCTGACAGGAAGGACTGCTGTGCTGCCAGGAGGGACTGCCACTCTGCAACTACATTGCTGTGCTGGCCTACTGCTTGCTGTGCTGCAAGAGGGGTTGCCACTTTGCTACTTGCTTTGCTGTGTTGGCCTGCTGCTTCTGGTCTGTAATGAGAAGGACTGGACCTGTTCTCTTCATCCTTGAACCCAAGATTCTACACAGGCTTGATGGTTGCCCCTTATTTTCTGCAGTCTCAGGAACATCAAGGACTTGCTGCATCTCTCCTGGTGCTGCTGGACTTTGCCATCTGTGAGTCCCTTCCTTGCCTGAGGTGCCCCCTCCAGTCCTAGGCCTCAAAAGTGGGTTCTGCAGCCGATTTCTGTAACAACCGACGCACCATGCTCTCAACATCAATGCTTTGGTCCATCAAAGATACTGTTTTAGCGGATCCTGCGTGGGGTCTGTAGCTAGGCTATCATCCATTGTGGTCAATCTGAACTTTGGATTTGCACTGGTCCTGCGTGACCTCAAGTAACCTTTTGACCACTAGTGACTTCTAAGCATTGTTTTCAAATTAAATCTTTAAAAATTCATATCTCAACGCCTACTTATTGGATTTTTTTCGTTTTGATCTTGTTTTAGTCAGATAAATATGCTCTATTGTCTAAACTGGTTTGCAGGCTTTTGTGGTATTTTCACTGTATTACTGTGAATTAAGTGTTGCAAAATTACTTTACATTTTGCCTCTTAAGGTTGTTTATCTGACTTATCCTGACTAGGACTGTGGTCCCTACTTGAACAGGGTGCATACCTCTGACAGCTGGAGGCCCAATTTGTAACAATTATCCAAATGCATAGCCTTACCGCCCTTACCCACATTCAGCCCCTCCACTCTCTTGTCAATTTTCAAACTTCTCCAGCCCAACCAGCCCATATTCACTCCCCTTCTCCCCTCATAGATACATCTGATCTCTCAACCGCACTCTTGTTTCTTTACCATCATCAAAGCTCAACTTAATAGGCACAGTAAAGCTAACTTATTTTACCAACCAGCCCTAAAGCCCACCCTAGAACAGCCAACTTTGGAAACATTTCCATGGTGTGGTTCTTTATCAGCATTACAGAGTTGGGGAACATGTGCGGCACAAACAGGTCTAAATCAGTCAGTGTAGGAGCATAGCAGAGACAAACGGAAACAAGTTCAGTACATATGAATACAGTACTTCTGAATAATAATCCTGTCTAACTTTACATCTGTGTATATTCTAGTTGGAGACATTACAAAGGTTGAGCCATAGGTTTGAAGAAGAATATTACTTGTATGTGTCAGCTTTTTATGGACTGCAGTGTGCTCTTCACCCAATTTATTTGCTTTTTATAACTCTTAAGAGAGTTGGGTGGGATAACAGTGATTAAAACCAGGCATGCCAATATTCATGATGTAGACAGGTGACTGCCTATTTTGTAAGCCAGTGATTCTTAACCTGTGGTCCGGGTAACCCTGTGATCTGCGAAGCCAACTCAGGGGGGCCACCACAATTTGAAATGTGAGACTAAGAGTCTCTCAGCAGATTGATTTGTGAGAGCAGTGCAAGTGCATCAAAAAGAATATAGAATAGCCAATGCGTGGCCTCAATTGAACTTAGAAAAGATCCAACCTTCGTACAGAATTATTATTTTTGTATTTGTTCATTAATAAAATAACTTAGCTCATCATTTGCGTGTTTGTTTGATGAATGTTTGTTTGTATATTTTTGAGTATTGTTATGTGGTTCAAATCATCAAAAATATTTCAGCCAGGGTGCCCAGCTTCCAGAGATAACTTAGTGGGGGGTCCCCAGATTCCAATAATGATTCAATGGGTCCCCTGGGTTTCAGTAATAATTAAGTGGGGTCCACATAAGTAAAAAGGTTAAGAACCACTGTTGTCAGCCATAAGTGGGGTTTCTTTTAACTTTTTTTCCCAGTTTTGTATAACACAACCCTAGTTCAAGGGCATTAGAGTACTTTATATCAATACCAGATTATATTAGATGTTTTTAGGCACAGGGCAATTAAAAGTGATTTACCCAGAATTACTAGATGTTGACCGAAGGCCGAGATTGGAGCCTGGTTCCCTAGTTGCAAAGTCAGAAGCAATAGCCACAAGGCCAGACCTCAGCCCTGCTTAAAGCTGCTTCCATTTCATTGCAAGTCAGTGGGAAAATTACATTACCCTATTTTTTCTAAATGTCTTTCCTTTTTCAAAATATGTGCATTTAAAAGACACACGGTTTAACTTATTGTTGAATGTCATCGAGAGGCCCATCCCACCACCACTTTCCATGACTCCAAACTGTCACCTTAATTGTTACAGATCACAAAAACAAAAAAGATAGGCCAGGATGCATGTGACAAATAGCAGAAAGGCAGAAGAAATAACACCTTCAACCTACACTTCCCTCCTCACAATATGTGCACCTGCAACCATGCAGTACACAGTCAGTTTGGATAGTAGATGTGCCAGGGGTGAATTTGCAGAGACAACCAGCATGCTTCGCTAAGAGTCTGTTCCATGCAGTATCCAGGGTCCGTATAACCTTTGGAAACACCAATATTACTGCAGTGAAACCGTTCCCTGAGCCACACACATTATTATTCCTGAAGCAGTTTACACTCTCAATTGTTAAAACTGAAGAAATTCATCACAATCTACATGCAGTAACTGACCCACCCTCTGTAGTTTTATTTAATGGCAGGATGTATGTTCCTGGCATGGTTTCAAACCATTAGCAGCTCAGTGCTGAAATCAATTCGAATGTGAAAGCTAGGGAATGGAACAACTTTATCACTGTTACCATATTCTCCTCTTCCTTCAGCTGCAAGGCAAAGCCTTAAGCCAAGTAAGAGCATAACATACCAAAAGGTGGGGCCACTGGGAATATGTCATGTTGCATCTTATTTTCGTACAATTATGGATTTGCCACACAATCCAACAGCAGCTGCATAATATGTAGATTGTCACACAAAAAACTGTTTCTAGCTGAAACGGATCAGAAGTTACTAAAATGTGTAAAATATGTTATTGCTGTATTTGGTTGTTAAACTGGTACTAAAGAGGGGAAATCTTAGTCCAGCCAATATTACCATGTGTAAATTTACAAAATGAGGAGTAATACTATCAAATGAGCTGTATTATGCCACATATTTTTTGCTACATAATTTAGTCAACCCTTCCACATAATTTGGTGCTCTCTTGACTCATAATGCCAGTGCTCCTGACAAAATGGCCTCCAGCCCCACCATCTGCTGTTCATAACATTTCGGAAAAACATTTACACACACAGAGTCTCGAGCTGGAACCAAACCTATTCGAAGTAGGAGTTTCCAGCTCATTTTGTATTTACAGGGTGAGCTGTAGGTCTGCAACCTGTTTCACCAAGCCACAAACACACTTTATTATCTAATACGTGCGCTGGGCCTCTCCTACGTACGTTTGCCACCCGGTCAGTTTTCTACCTGCACCACTAGTATTTTAATGTCACAGAGGGTGCTAAATAAGCAAAATCACCTCAAGTGGGTACTTTTAGAACTTTTCTGTGCTTACTTCAAACAGCAAATATAAATGGAACGCATGTCTAGAGATACAAAGAACTAGCTGCACCAACAAGGCTAAAAAACTAAAGGCTGTCACTGAAGTGTTTTCATGCTCTGCATTTACCATGATGCACTGGGGTGAATTGGGTACTGTGATATAAGACAGTGTGCTCCCACCCTCTTTTTGTTTGAAATGGTGGCTTGAGCTAATTAGCTGATAAGCTCTGGATGATGCATCTGCACCCAGTGAGTAGAACAGAGACCCGAGAAGACTTTGGACAGCATTTCCAGCACCCCAAAACAATGTGTTGCTCTGTACTGAAGAAGGACAACTATCTTGAAACACGTGTCTAGACACAGACAGCATTGGCTGCACTAACAAGAGTGAACAACTAAAGACTGTCACTGAAGTGTTATCATGCACTGCATTTACCATGATGTATTGGGGCTAACAGAGTGCTGGGATGTGAAGCAGTGTGCTCCTAACCTCTCTTTAAAATAGCAAGTACCTTTAAATGGGTGCTAGACCTCCTAGCTAATAAAGTAAACAAATGCAGAAAAGTCAAGTTACAAATGAATAACCACAAGACTATTTAAAGTCCTATTTAGTATCCTGTCCCAGATTTGCAGACTCTTAAAACAACAAATGGCCTGTGTTTCTCTATAGGAAAAGTGGCAACCCTACTCCTATCTCTCCCAAGCATGCGCCTTTCCTCTTCTGAGGCCTAGACAAGTCAATATTCCCTTCACACAGAGCAACTAATGGCCATTCAAAGAGGCGATGCTGAATTACAATGTGTCTCAGATGACGTCTGTCAAAAAAAACCTTTTGTGCATGGCTGCACAACTTGTGGCCTCAGAGAATTTCTGTGGCCCACTAAATTAATCTTGTGGCTGTACAGTAAGTACCTCACTTCCTGTTTGGAGCAGCGTGCGCGCTCTTTGAGCGTTACAGGGTGTGAATGAAAATGAATCTGCGTGGAGCCTAAAGGGAACAAAGTTTACAGCACAGGTTCTGCAGTGGCACAACACCTTGTAGAGCATAATGAAAATAGTTACTATGTTTATAGGAACCAGTTTCAGATACAATGAACCTTATCACACACATTTGTTACGGTGATCCTTTTTCGTGGCATTTGTGGCCTAATTGCTATGGTTTTGGACTCTCAGACCCTCATGACGACTTTGACGGTCTTCCATGAAGACCGCCAAAGCCACGGGTACCAGAAGACCGGCAATGCTGGCAGTCTTCCGCCCACCATATCACGGGTACTGCTGAATTTACGCCACTCTTTGGGTGGAAATCCAGCAGTAGTTGTGCTGGCGGGCGGAGGCGCTCTGGCGGTTACACCACCGGTCCCACCCCACCAGTTCGACACCGCCCGCCGTATTATGGGCCATAATACAGCCTGGCGGTGTCCTGCTGGCAGGGCACTGCCGGCAGTGGAAGCACCCCTTCCATTTCCCTGCCAGATGACTTTCTCCCCGGAACAGGTAAGGTGACCGTCCGACAGGGGAGGGGGCTGAAGGGTGGGGGGTGTTGTGTATGAGTGTGTGGTGTCTGCGTGTGTGCTTGAATGTGTGGTTGTATGCGTGTCTGAATGTTGAGGTGAGTGTGTGTCTGCATGCAAGTGTGTAAGCGTGTGAGTATGTGTGTTTAGATGGGTGTGAGTATGCTTGCTTGAATGTGTGTATGAATGTTGTGAATGAGTGTATAGATGTGTGCTTGTATACATGTATGAATGTTGTTGTGAATGCGTATATGGATGCAAGTGTAGGTAAATGGGTGTATGCGTGGCGTGTGTGGATGTCTGTGGGCATGTATGCAGGGTGGGGGAAGAGGGGGCTGTGGCTGAAGAGGGGTGGGGAGGCGCTGTGGCTGAAAGGGGATGGGGTTGCTGTGGCTGAAGGGGGGGGGGGTCTAGTGCTTGCTGGGGAGTGGGGTATCATTTACCGGTGACCGGGAATAAGCCTTTTCTGACACGGTTTTGATGGTGGTGATACTGCTACGGAAACCATGGCCAAAAGCCGGTTCCTAATACCGCCATCGGTCTTCTGTGGGCCGCCGGGTAACAGATGATCGTCTTCGGCCCACGATTTAGACCGCCATGGCGGTATGAGTGGAGATGTGGCGGCACTCATAATGTGGCGGTCTGCACCGCCAGCCTGTTGGTGGTGGGATCGCCTCATTTACCCTGGCAGTCAAAAGACTGCCAGGGTCAAAATGAGGGCCTCAGTCTGAAAGGCAAGGGCTCAGAAGTCTGGGTGTCCCTTAATCATGTACCTGCTTAAAGGGCTATTGGACTGGATCCTTTCAGGGTGCATTGTTCTAGGAAAAATATTTCTATTGCTTCTTGTTGAGCGAAGTTTAATTTGCAATGAGTCCTCGCTCATCTCAAATGATGTGCTGTACTCAGTAGGGCAGAAAATGTTAGGGTGAGATATTTCAAATCAAGAAAAATCTGTAAAGGATAGTAGCCATCATGACCATGTTTATTAGGTTCTACGACTGAGTTAGAAGACATGGGGCCAGTGCATGTAACACAGGGAGTTGGTGCAGTCAACACAAAGAGCATGCAAAACTTTCTGCTCAGAGGCATCATCCAACTGTTAGCCTGCATTGCAATGCAGCAGCAGCAGTTATTTACGTCATAGCAAGAACACAAATGGAGAGCATAAATGAGGCAGGTTAAAACAAGCATTTCAATGCAATAGGTTTCACATTTGCTCGAGTTAGAGCTATTAGCGTTGTGAATTCCTAACTGGACTTTTCTTGCCACACAAACTGACAATAAAAAGTACAATAGTTGACATAAGCGAGCTGATTCAAAGAGCCACCGCCACCATGAACGTGAGCGCAAAGGAGAGACACAAAAGGAAAAAGAAGTTCACTCGCAGTCAAAGTTATCGGAAAACGTGCAATTATCCATGTAACAGGGTTGGTGGCCAATGCGGTAACAAAAATGCATTTGGCCATGGTATTTTCTAAACAAATAGTATGGGGTGATACCCTCCACCTGTTGAGCACAGTGTCCAGCAAGGTGGCATTCCTTCTGCATGGGTTGGTTGCAGAATTGGGTCTCTGACCAATGGGCGATCTCCTTTTCCGTTTAAATTGTTTGCCAACTATAACCTGCTGTTTAGCTTGTCAAGTTATTCTGACATCTCGATAGGGACATTCATGTAACAGATTACTGTGGGGCAATTCTTTAGATTATTGCTCATTCTTTCAGGATTGAGGCACCATTTAGAAGATTCCAAGTAACACTCTTTTTAGCTTAATCTTAGTCTGGGGTCCAAAGCATTGTGCTACGCCAAATGTAAAAGGTGTAACATCTGTGGTTGAAACATGGCTTAATCGTGAGGTGGCAAAGTGGACTGGCAAGTGAAGGTCAGACAGCTATTAGCGATATGAGTGTCTCAATATCATGTAGGTATGAACAGCTGTCTGTGGGCATGAACTGGCTACCGCTGTGTGTGGCTCATCGGTCACTCGTTTGTGCAACAGGCAAAGTTGGCGTTTACCTAGAGTTGCCTCCGCAGGCAGGCGGCAGAAGCAGGTTTTCATTTCTATTGGGCAGGTAGGAGGTGGGATCTGCTTGGATGTCTCTGCATGATAGTTCAGAAATTACACACAGAAGGTTGCAATCTCTGTTGCTCATCATCCTCCCCATCAGAGGCAATGATTTAGCAACCCTGGGCAGAACGACCCGTTTCGAGAACCTAATGGTTACAATCTCTCGGCTGGCTAGGAGATGTCCAGGATCAGTCATCAAATGATTCCACATTATCCCAATGAAAGTTTGAGAAATCGGCCAGTCCTTCAAAAGGCCTCAATGAATCAGTCACGTTTTTGAGTAGCAGAATGCTTAACATATCTGTCATTCTGGAAGAAGGATCTGTTTGTTGAGAACTTGGTGGCTTTGCAATGCAGCATTTCTCAGACTTCTGGGTGATGAAGCATTGGGGTGGAGGCTGGTCACCCAGGGAACCGACAAGGCCTGTGGCAGGGAAAAAGAATGTAAAATTGTTCTTTATTGTTATGTCGTGTTTATGATGTGTAATGAATACAGACGGAGAATGGGTTATATTCTCCATTGCAAGAAGGGCAGTGAGTATGGAGTCTTTTTTGCAGGTTCAGCTGTATGGTTTAGCAAGGGTAATGTCTGGTTTATTGGGATGTGACTGATGCAGTCCCCCACCTGGTAAACTGCAGATTTAAGTATGCTCCGTAATCTGCATTTCACTCTAGCTGCTAGCTCTGGCAGAAGGCATTGTGACATCAGAAGTCGACTGTAATAACTTTTTGTAGTATTGACTAAGTGTTGCAAATTGCCTGCATTGCAGGATCCCTTGCATTGTAAATGTTTGTTACATAAATTACATCACAATGTAGCAAGATATCAATTCAGGAACTGACGTTATCAATTAATTCAAACAAGAATGTCAATCTGAGAACCAAAGAATGAAAGTCTTTGTAATTGTTTTGATTTTGTTATTACATTAGTATTTGGTGGTTCAATGAAAACATGGGTCTGTAAAGACATGAAATATAAAGTTGCGCCACAGATTTGTTGGGGAATGCGAAACAATGATGGTTTGGGAAAAAAAGCCAAAATATAAAGGAAGATGGTGAGATTATAACTTGAGCTATTTGCATTTAGCTGTGCTCAGCAAATAAGGTGTGGTTTACAAGAATTGATAATTTTAAAAAATACAGACCTAGACGTAAGTGTACAATAATTTATGGTTAAAAAGCAAGTTGTACTTGAGTACTCATTCTTCTAAAGCAGATGCCGTACCCATTAGTTCAGCAGACTTCCACTCAGCAGGACAACCCACTCGCAACCCTTTTCTAGGCCAGGACCCTTAATCTGATCTAGACATTCAGCACTCATTCAGAAAAACACTTGGCCACACCTAAATCAAGAAAAGGTATGCACAACGTCCTTTACTTGAGCAGGCTACTGCCACTCCACGAGCAATAATGTACTTATCTAAGCCTCATCATTCAGATGGTCTTACCCTCAATAGATATTCTCCATTTAACCAAATATCACAGAACTGAAAATATATACTCCTCTAAACCAGTCATTTCCATTTAACCAGATGTGCCCAACTCAAACACCCCTCCCCCCCAAATGACCAGGCCTGCTACACTTTGCACAAAGTACGAAACTCCTTAAAAAATCCTCTACTCAACAAGATATCATACATTGTCACCCATAAAGACACCGACACTGCTCTCCACACATTCTGCAATAGAACACACATGACAAATTAGCATCTATTAACCATCACATAAATAGTTTTTGGCTCCATCTGTCCCAAAAGGTTTCATGCACAAAGTAAATATGGTATATGCATTTTGGAGGTTTGTTCTTGTTCATCCCGAAGAAATCATTACCAACTTGAATTTAAAAGAAAATGAAAAGATGTTCTCATACCAGGCTTTTCTCAGTTTCAGACTTGATAAGCTTCGATTTAGCAGACTCCGCCATTTCGTCTGGTTTAGCGTCGCGTTTTTTCAAAGCCTTAAAAGAGAGTATATAATAAACCTGTAGCAATTCTTTTTCAAGCAACTTTCCCATTTACAACTGACAAAACCTGCAAAGAGTTATAATTTTGCTGCCATATTTAAACACCAGTGCTTTTCAAAAAGAGCAATTCTGCAAAATAAGTAGCCTTCATTTCTGTCAAGTGGCATTAGATTTTTTAATTTAACTAAGGCTTTCAACAAGGGTATAAAACTATGAAAACGGTAGGCCAACAAATCACAAGCAGTAACTTCTGTGGAGATCTTTCCCCAAGCCTAATCCAACTTTATGTACAGTGTAACAGGCCATCAGTACAATAGCCCAAAAAACCAGCAATGCACATCAAAATAACAACACGACTTCATATAATTTACAGTGTTCTTACATCCTTCGTATGTATAAAGAAGACACACAGAGGTGGATTCTCATACTATTACCTAAAGATGTGGTAGATTGAGTATTTATCTATCTGAGGGCTTAGAACAGAAAAAGAAAAAACGTCAAAATATAACCAGCCAGCATGCCACTTATGTCTAATATCGCTCCATCACATCTGGAATTGCTGCCACTGTGAGTTGTTGTCTCAATCAATTAACTTTATAATACATAATTTAAATATATTGATGAAGATATCACTGGAAACATTTTTTAATTGTATATCTTCGCTCATTTCCAGAGTTACAATTGCTTGGTCATTCAGTGGCAGAGTATCTAACTTTTTGTTAGGTTCATGAACAAGCAATCGTTGATCACGGTTTATGCATCACTTATCTTTTGTTTTTTTTCACTGAGAATTTGTTCTAGTAGGGGGTGAGGATAGCCGGCCAAGATGGTGGACATGTGATTGCACCGCTCCACTCTGGCCTAGGCTTTTATCATGTTTACCTGTTGCAGAGGGGGGCCATCCAGCCACAACACAGCCATTGGAGTGCTATGCATAAGGCTAGTCCTGCTGTGAGGATCCGGGAGCTGAGGAGGACGGGGCCTGCCTGACGGCCTAGATTGGGCTTGCTGCGAGGGGAAGAGGAGGTGCCTGATGCAGCGGCAGAAGAGCTGGGGGTGCACTGGATGCTTTTGGGGTGCCACGACCCACTCAGTGCCAGGACTTTGGAGTTTGGGTGCACAAGGGGCCAAGTTGGTGCCCCAACAGCGAGAGCACTGGCAGTGCTAACTGGGACTAAGAGGTGGTCTCTGCCCTGGCTTGACAACCTGCATGAACATGCCACAGCTGGAACAAACTACAGCTGGTTTCCCTCCCCTGCATTGCTGGAAAAAGCATCCCCATCTTCACCTACCTCAAACACAACGAGAGGTGCATGGAGAAACTCAGAGCCAAGCATGCGGGAGCCCAGCCTGAGGTGACAGAAGCTATGTCAACTGTAAAGGGAGAATTGGTGAACCCTGAGAAAATAGCCCCTCAAATAAAGCTTCAATTCGATAAAATACTGGCCGCTATAGTCGATAAGAAGACTACCCTCCAACAGGATATAGATGAGGTCTCAGTGGGATTGGGTCTGCTGAGGGAAGAACACCACAAGCTTGAAGATCAGGTGAATGGTGCTGAATCAGGACCCGAGGAACACCAGCCATCACAGCTGGAGATGGTACGGAAGATTGAGGCCTTATTAAACAGAGTGCGCACGCTGGAACACAGAGCCGAGGACACAGAGGGACGCGATCGATGTAATATCATCCAGATCGTGGACCTCCCAGAGGGCATAGAAGGCGAGGATATGGTATCATATTTTGAACAATGGAAGAAGACAGAAATTGCCCGCAAACCAATTAATGCCTTTCTTTGCTGTCAAACGAGCCCACAGCGTGCCTGCTAGATCCCCAGTCCCTGGTCGGCCATCATACCCTGTGGTAGCCAGACTACTCCATATCAGAAAAAGAGATACTAATGGTAGGCAGCGAGGGCAAAGGGCCAGTACACCACCAACAATGGATGTGTGTTGCTGTTCCTGGACTACACAGCTGCTGTGCAGACTAAAAAGCCTCCTATGTTATAGTGAAGAAAGCACTATGAGAAGAGGGGTTCCAATATTCGCTGATGGTCCAGCAAAGCTAAAGATCATGCTAGATGGGAAAACACATTTCTGCGCTGACTCGCAGCCAGCGTGGAACTACAGAGCAGGATTGAGCCCAGTGCACCCATGGCGAAAGGGGAGAGAAAACAAACGAACAGCCATGAGCTAGAGTATCCCACAGAAAGCAACCAAAAAGGAAGTGGAACAGGAGCATGCAGCTGCATTGCAGGACTGAGCCCAGTGCACCCATGGCGAAAGGGGAGAGAAAACAAACGAACAGCCATGAGCTAGAGTATCCCACAGAAAGCAACCAAAAAGGAAGTGGAACAGGAGCACGCAGCTGCATTGCAGGCAGTGGCTGAGCTAGCAAAACGATCTGGCTCCAAGTCGGAGCTGGAGCATACATCCGACAATCTGCGGACTCTGACTCAGGACACGCCACTGGCTAGAGAAGACTTGCCGGTAGTGAACCCACAAACGATTGATGACTTTGCTTGACTCTGAGTTGACCTGCCGCTTCAGTCCACTGAATGCGCGCTGGCCTATGGTCCTGCTGCTGCTAGATTACTGGGAGTAGGTGGAATCTCCATTGCTGGAGGAGCACATCTTATCGAGGAAAGCTTAAACTACTGTGAAATGTACTGCAGACCAAGAGCGGAGACTGTACAGAGTTGGACACATAAAGTTGGTGAGCCTGGTTTGATCAGCAAAACGCACAATGGCTTCAGAGGACCCCTCAGCAAGCTTGCCATTGCTAGGCAAGAGCAGGCTTTCACCCTTTGCCTCACCACTGGCAGCTCCTTCTCACTTGACCCCTTTTAGGAGTCTAGTGAAGGTCTGATTATGCCTCATTGTGTTGGTTACTGTAAGTTTGGGAGGCTGGCTGTTGCTGTGTGGCCCCGGGCATGGGGAGTTTGCTACCTGGAAGTTTTCTTCTTTTTTTTAATTTTTTTTTTTTTTCTGAGGGGGTTGATATTGGGAGGATTGGGAGGGGACAGATATTGACCCTGCAGGGTAATGCATGGATGTCTTTAATGTTTGAACTGTCACCATGGTCAACAAACACACAGAATATATATGCCTGACCTGGAATATTCGGGGGATGGAGTCAGCAACCAAAAGGCACAACATCCACAGGTACCTGAGATGCAGAGGAGTGCACATTGCCATGCACCAAGAGACACGCCCTTCTGGGGTGAAAGTGAAGCACTTACGCCACAGATGTTGAGGCCAACTCAATGCCCCCACTTACTCTGCTTACGGCATCATCTATACTTATAGAATAGCAAGACTTTAAGGCAGTGGTCTCCAAACGTTTTAATGCCGTGCCCCCCAGTTGAAAAATAAAAATCATTGGGGCCCCTCTCAGAATGTTTCACATTTATTTTATAAAGATGACAATGTTTAAATATGTCTAGACATATTTAAACATTGCAGTTAAGTACTGTTACCTTTTTAAAAATGCAATAACATGCTTCTGAATGAAACAAATGCCTGTTATCTGTATAATGCTTCTTTTGGCCAGTGTCTGGCACCACCCTGGGATCGCTTGGGGCCCCCCTAAAGGGGCCCACCCCTGGTTTGAAGACCTCTGCTTTAAGGCAATTGTCAGAGGTCATTGAATGGGTCAATCTAGGGAACTACATGCAGAATTACATGCTCAGGATGCCACACTCCACTCCACTGAAAACTCCCTGGGGCCGGACCAGACTTCACGCAGACTTCCGACAGGCACAAAAGAACAGTACAATGCCATGCAAAAAAAATTACGCTGTCATGATTATAAGACCTACATATCTAGAGCCCACTACTCAGAGGGCAAGTCGGAATGGCTCTTGGCATGGCTTATCTGCCCTCATTAATGAGGTTTCCCTACCAAACACCTGATATTGGCTGTGTTGATGCATATTTATTCCCCAGGTAAAAAAATAAAGAATTTCGAAACTACTATGAAACCCTGTACGATAGACAGGAGGCTCTTTCAAGGGACCTACAGGATGCGTTCCTGGACCGTTTCACTCTCCAAACATTGACACCAGATGCTCGGAAGAGCACTGAATGCCCTGTGACTGCTCACGACATCAGACAAGCCATTAAAGACCTGGCCTTGACCAAAACCCCTGGACTAGATGGGCTTCCAGCAGAGTTCTATAAGCCCTTTGCTGATATCTTAGCCACTAGACTAAAAGCGCTATATGCTGGCCACATATGTGTTATCCCACTACCTAGGACCACGACCCCTGGAGCCCCACAGTCACTGTGTTCCACCTCTATGTTCAACATAGACTTTGAAATACTGAGCAAAATATCAGTGACCAGACTTCTCCCTCACATGCAGGCCAAGTGCACAAGGATAAGAATGGCTTCATTCCGCACCACTACACCTCTCAACCTCAGAAGGCTTTACCATGATCTTTACCACTCCGAGATCCAGGGCTCCCCAGACACTATGCTCGTGTTGGTGGACCTCGAAAAGACTTTCAACTCAGTATGATGGGATTTATTGATAAAATTAATGCACAAAATGGGATTGAGAGAGCAATAGATTAAATGGGTAGCACTCCTTTATCCAGGGCTGACTGCGTGGGTCAAGACCGGTAATATGATCTCTGTTGCAGTCTCCACGGGTGCACGAAAGGGGTGCTTTCTGTGACCCTTACTGAATGCACTGGTCATCAAACCATTGGCGGCATTATTCATGAGGAAGGGAAGAGAGGGTGGTCTAACACTAGAAGGGCAGACACATCATCCCATTTATGAGGATGACCTCCTCCTCCTGCATCTGGCCAGTGGCTCTGCGGGTGCCTGGGAGGCAGTTCATCAGCTTGACACATTTGGGGAGCTCTCCGGTTTAAAAGTTAACTGGTCCAAAATGTGTCTGTTTCATTGTATCCAGGGAACTCCCCAACTGCCTGATCTCCCCTAATGACTTACCTGGTCACCAGTGACTTTTAAATATCTGGGTATTCAAATATACCATCAGTTAGGGGACCTGCGGGAGGGCAACCATTCGCTCTAATGTTAAATTTTGTTGGTCCCCGAGACTGCAGTTTATGGCTCGACTGTCCATCTCCAAAATGGTGATGCTTCCCCGATTACTGTATTTCTTTGCAAACCTCTTAGTTAGGGTCCCCGTGGAGTGGTTCGACAGCTGGATGCTCTCCTTCATATGGGATGGTAGCTGCTACAGGGTGTCACTTGCAGTACAGAGTTGCCCACCTATGAGAAGGTGGCTTTGGTGCTCCCTTCTTCTAACTGTACTACCTGGCAGCAATGCTGCAGTGGGTTGCTAGGTGGGGTTTTTATTGACTATGCTACTGCGCTCTGAATTAACTATCGCATAACCATGTGTTTTTCTGCAGGTGGCCTTATTAAGCTGGCGCCATTGCAATGTGAGGACAAGGAAGGTACCACTTTATGCGAAGACCTGCCAACGGTTGGATTACCCTATGGTCCCCTGGTGGGCTGTTTCACCGCAGGTTCAGAGTAGAGTGGCACCAGTTGTGGCGGGGAAGAAACTGTAGAGTAGATGGCCCCTACCACAATGGGTTCCAAGAATGGATACACAAGGTTAGACCCAATCATGCGTGGGCCAGTTTAGCCCTCGTTGCAATGGCTGTTGTGCAACGTACACATAACACTGATGGAAGGCAGATTGCTGTCCAAGCTGCATTTTCATCCCCCTGACAGGACAAGATAGGTGCCTGTACGCATGAGTCCACCAGATGCAAACACAAGGTCAAAAACACAACACCCTCAGACTATTATGTGCCACGACGCTCTAACTCCCACCAGCTCAGAGACCCTCCTCTTTTGTTATATTTGTTCTGTTTTTTATTTTTTCTATGTTTCTGTTAATTAACTGTTCTTTGTTTCACTAAGTTGCTCACCTCTTGGTCCGGCATTGGCCAATGGTTTAGGTCATCCTACATCGTATGCAACTTAGAATATTTCAGATCAGGAATGAGACATTGCTGCCCAACGTGATGGGACTTCCACAATCAGACCGACATATCACGCACACCTAGAGTCTAAGGTCATTAACACTGTAATCCAACATGATAACTAGAATACTGGTATTCGATGGGTTACTGAAAACTAATGCTTGATCTTGGAAGATGCTGTATTTGCAAACTGTGTATCCGTATTGTGAACCTAGAATAACTCATGCCATGCCAAATAACTGCAAATGCCAATAAAGATACATTTAAAAGGCAATTTGTTCTAGTATGGTGAATGAATTTGCCTCATGATTACAATATCAGAAAGTAATATTAACCAGCCATCTCTAAAAACGATTTTACTGAGGTGGTATATTGATGGTTTCATGCTGTATTTTTTCACGTTGTAATTTACAGGAGTCTGCTAAAAGTTTAAGGAGTGAGCTTGCTTAGTTTAATTTACTGCCCAAACAAGATGTTTTATTTTGCAATGTTCACATATTACCAATGCAGCCTTATTTTTAATTATATACATAGACGCACACATTAATACAGTAGTCCAACTACAGTAGTAAAACTAACGGTTTAACTCCTTTAAAGTTCTAAAGTTCAGCATAGCTTTTTTTGATATATATACTATTATACTAAAAAGGTTATATTCATGGACAGGCATACATTATTTGTAAAGTGATGAGCTTCTGATGGAAACAGCAGCAATAATCATCATCAAAAGTACTTTATTCGATTGAATTTGACAATCATAAAAGCGGTTATACATACAAAAGACAGTATTAAGAAACTGACAAGTACAAAATAGATATGAATATAAATATTACCAAGTAAGAAGGATAGAAATAGTAAAAAAAAATAATAAAAA
This sequence comes from Pleurodeles waltl, assembly GCF_031143425.1. Taxonomy (NCBI): domain Eukaryota; kingdom Metazoa; phylum Chordata; class Amphibia; order Caudata; family Salamandridae; genus Pleurodeles; species Pleurodeles waltl. Next base: position 964,965,945 of record NC_090448.1, on the reverse strand, counting down.
TAAAAAAAAAAAAATCGATAAAACAATTTAGTTAAAGCAGGAAAAATGCTCTTTGATAAAATACTTGTAAAACTTAAAAGACCTCACTCATTTGCCTCGTAGTGTAGTCTGGCCTTAATCACTGCACACAGGTATGAGGCTAATCCATTACAGACCATAATTGATGGGAGGGACAAGAGGTACAAAAAAGCTGGTCGACATTGTTTAAAATGCATTGGTTTTAAAAGTGGTATCACAAACGTTTTCCTTGGGGCTGAGTAAAATTTACAGAAGAAAAGTGTGTGCATTGTGTTTTGATCAGAAACTGTGTCACAAGGACATTTTTCCAAAACTAAGGACCAATCATTAGCCAGAGGAAAGCTGACAAGGCGATGAAAAATCTCTAATCTTAAGCGCGTAAGGACAAACCGATGTCTTGGCTTCAGTTCGTTACTTAGGTAAGGTTCCATTCCGTCTGTTTGTTGTAGCATATGATTTTTCCTAACGCTATGTTTGTTTACCTCTATATCCCATCTCAAATCGGCCAGGAGAGTGAGACAGATGTTTTTCAAATCTTTCCTAGAGATTGTTTTCATTTTGTCTGGGGTGAAATACAACTCAGGATGGCCCAACTCCACGAGAAAATTCTTTATGTTGTTTAGTCATGGAATTTTAAGCGAATGAGTAAGTGCTAATGCATCTTCTATAATGGCCCTGTTCAGCCTGGCGGGATCAGAGGTCCATACTTTATGCCAGAGTAAAATTGGTTGGACACAAATAAAATCTGTGAGATATGTTAATCCCATTTCTAAATGGCATACTGATGTGGAGGTAGATTTCGTGACACTTAAAATTGTCTTTAAAAGAGCATTTTCAGTTAGCTGTAAAGTATTACAGTCCCGGTGTCCCCAAAGTCCTGCCCCGTACAGTGCAACCGAAACGCATTTCGCATTGTACAGTGACATCATATCCTTAGGAGTCACTCTCCCAACCTTTTTAGAATTTTTTTTTTTATGGCCATGATGGTTTTTGTGAATAACAGTTTCCTCACTTTTATGGCTTGTGCCCATGTACCTTTATTGTCAAACGTAATACCTAGATACGAAAATGTTCCTATGTCAACTAGTTTCGCGCCTTTAACATGATCTGACATTTCTTTATGGAACTTCTGCTATATGTCATTGAAAAGGTTTTAGAGTAATTAATTCTGAGACCCAGAGCGTCCATACAGTTATCAAAAGTTGTTATTAACCGTTGCAAGGCTACTGGAGTACGGGCCATCAGAATGGCATCATCCGCATACAAGAGCGCTGGGATCTTTAGAGGGCCTACTTGTGGGAGATCGCTGCAGGCATCAGATAAGAACCCCTCTAATTTGTTGATATATAGGGCAAACAATAAGGGAGCTAGCACACAGCCTTGACGTACCCCTCGTTCAATAGAGAACGGAGAAGTACATTCCCCCTGGAGCCCATAGCAAACCCTGGCATTGGCTCTGGCTTACAATTCCCTAATGAAATGTACTATGGCAGTGTCAACCCCCATATCCAATAAGATGGACCACAATTTAGAATGCACCACGCAGTCAAATGCAGAGGTCAAATCGACAAACACAAGGTATAGGGCTCCGGCCTTGGCCCTTGTGTATTTACCAAGTATGATATCTAGGTTAAGAGCTTGCTCCGTCGTCCCTAGCCCAGCCCTAAACCCATATTGCAAGTCCGAGATGATGTGGTTGTCCTCTGTCCAGTCTTGCAGTCTATTTAAAACAATTCGTCCCGCAATCTTTGCAAGTGTATCGAGCAGAGAGATTGGGCGATAGCATGCAGGATTTTGACGATCTCCCTTTTTGAAGATTGGAATAATTATAGTCTCGGCCCAGGTCGAGATGAAAGCTGTAGAACAACAGGTGCGTAACACCTGCGTCAATAGTGGGCCCCAGAGTGACACATTGGTTTTATAAATATCAACTGGGACTCCATCTGGGCCTGGGGCTTTCCCGCTTTTGCTGGCGTTAATAGCGTCAATAACCTCATTTAGGCTGAATGGTGGAGAAATGGGATAAGAGTCTAATCTAGGGAGATTTGTTCCAGAGCCAGATTTTCTGAGGAGTATATAGCGGAGAAGAAAGCAACCCAATCCTCTTCCGTGATGGCAATTTCAATTGTTGGTAACTTTCCATCACATAGGAGGGGGGAATTCACGATTTTCCAGAACTTAACACTGTCGTTCTGGAGGCTTGCGTCGTGAAGGGATTGCCATACCTCGTTTTTTAAGTTCTGTTTCCTTTTCTTTATAGCGTTTTTATACTCCTTCCTCTTAAGACTTAATTCATGTTTATCGGGGTTTTGTGATTGTAAATAATGTTTTAAATTCTTAAGGGCTTGTGTGCATTCAGCGTCGAACCAACCTTTATACCTGTGGTCTCAATTTGCTAAAACTTACTTTAAGGGACTGTTTTATTCCAGTGGTGATTGCAGTGAAGGCTTTAATACAATCTTGTGGACTGGTGTTGTCTGAGAGACAGATATTGAATTCTTTAGAATAGTTGCTCATTAATTGTTCCATGAAACCTATAGGTTCAATCTCTGACCACCGGATTGTATAGCCATTTCTTGCTCCCAATTTTATGTTTACTATCACCTCTTCCGATTCCCTGTGTTTGGATATAGCTTGAGGAAAAGTGAGACCTAAGGTTTGAGGATTATGGTCACTGAACATGGTGTCTTGAATATTATACTCAGATACATAAGGAAGAAAATTATTGGATAGTGATATAAAATCGATTATTTATTAGCGTGCCGGCCATTAAAAGTAGGTTTTAATTGTGGTTTACCATGAGTCAGACTATTACACAGAAGGAGGTCAAATCTGGATAAGGCTTCGTTCAGCAGCAATCAATGTATCACTAACCTGCATGAGTAAACTGAAAGATAGGATAGGATCCGTTTACGTGGTCCGGACATATGGGCAAAGAGAAAGATTTTGAGAAATAGGCTCTTCTCTAGCATATTAGTGATGCATGAATTCAGGTCTTCATTTACCCTCACCCGTTAGTGGTCAGTAAACTCATACTCTAGGCTTAAATTAGTTCCTTTTAGGGTCGAGCGCACAAGCGCTCCGTCCCTGTTGTAATCTCTCTTTGGGCTTTTAACCACGCCCTTGCCACACCTGTCATTTCCATCGGTTCGTGGGCTTGCCTTATAAAATCCGCTTGATTCCATTAGTGAAAGGCATGCATAGGTCATGCTTCTTCCGGTGCTTAGCCATCCTCGAGCGCACCGGCCAACTACTGAAAACATACGAGACTCCATGTTTTCACCATGGTTTCTGGACTACTGTATTTTTCCACGTAGCACGATTGTGCTTGGTTTTTTGTTTTTCAATTTCAGCGTGATCGCACTGGGTTTTACATAGCACGATCGTGCTTGTATTTTTCCCTTTTAATTTGTGTGGCAAGAAAAGTCTGGTTAGGAGTTTACAACGCTATTAGCTCTAACTCGAGCAAATGAGAGACCTGTTGCATTGCAAATGCTTGTTTTAACCTAGGGACCAGCTTCTTTTTGAACACAGCTAGGTTTGTTCTGCCAGCTTTTAAATGCATTATGTACATGAGAGGAACATTTACAAAATACAGCCTGTCTGTTAAGGACATCACAAGCAGTACCTGAAATGTGAATAAAAAAGGGAAGTTGACTGGGAGGTGGAAAAATGTAGTAGCCTGAAGCCCCTCAAAAAATGTCTTGGGTCCCACGTAATGAGGCCAAGAAGAGTGTTTTTATTGCAAAAAGAACAATGCCTCAACAAGATTGGTTCACAATCCTCAGCAGAAGCATCACAGTCTTGGTGGACCCTCCGTGGCCTCTTTCCATCTTCGGTCAACACCAGGAAACAGCAAATGCTGCACGCCAATGATGCTGTGGGTGAGGACTGCTGCTATGCTAGAGTTGTTGGGCCACATGACGCAACAGAGCAGCAGCGTCTGAGGCTCTGTGGTAGCCCAATCCAGGCACTGCACAGTAGTCATGAAAAGCAGCTCTTTTCCATATCCCGATATGGCTTCAGACAAAAGTCAAGGGTTTACCTTTAAGAAGAAACATATGATTTCCAACAGCTAAGCAAAGAAAGGCTTGACAGTAACAGTGACACATTGGCTTGCTCTCTTGTCCTTCTGATTGTGCTATTCTCTAAAGGAAAGAGACCTTACATTTTGACATGAATCAGCTATTTAGAGGGTGGCTTATGCTTCTTTCTGAATTCCACAGGCCTTCCTCTGTACATCTGCAGCCTGTTGTCTGAAGATTTGAGACATACCAAGCTCTTTGAGCATGCGCTCTACAAAAAACAATACACATTAGTCTACAGAATTCCTGGTCTCTGCACGTCTATAAAGCGTGTTCTTGTGGTTCTAGGCATAAACAGGCTCTAGTATGTACGATGAAGCTGAATGTAGAAAACTTTCAGTAGCTTCCTGGACTGTCTTTTTTTATTCTTCAAAGAACACTAGGAATCAAACTGTAGAAATTAGTAACTTCTGGTGAAACTGTAGCGTGCTAGATATTAACCGTTTCTGGGGGCGTAGGCTGGCATTGTGGACACAGAGAAAAAGAAATCAAATGCAATGCCAGATGAAGGCGTCTGAGGTGAAGTGCTTCAAGATGCGGTTGTTTTTGGTAATATCATTTCTACACAGAAAAAGACTGGTTTCATCGGCCAGGTACTAAACGTGGTATGTGTAGATGCCATGCTTTGTTGCAGGCTTTCATACTGGAGGCGAGATCATGAGTCTTATTTTGTTTTATTATCCATGCTGGTATCCAGTTGGTTATATGCTGCGTGTTCTCTCATGCTGATGGTGTTTGTGACTGCACAGGCAGATCATGATATTTGTGGGTGTTCTGCAGTTCTGTTTAGGCGGTATTGCGGGGTCACTGAATGATTTATTTTACTTTGTATTCTTTGCAGAGTCTGGGGGTCCACCTTCTCAGACCGTGGTTGAGTTAGTGGTAGATGATTCTTGGTTCACCGGCTGTGCATTTCAGGTGCTCATATTCAAATTAATGATGAGGCTGTTCTGAAAAGGTTTTGGTATAGCTTTAATATTTCAGCTTGACAACCTGTGAGTGGTCCACTTACAATGGAAATTTCTGAATTTCTGGAAAATCATTCCAAAGTTCAATGGGAACCTTACTCTCAAGAGCCTGTACTATCGTCATAGAGAAGGAATCTGGACAGTGCAGTGTACCTAAGTTCCTCTGGAGTGCCGGAAGTAATAAAGTGGCATCCAATGTACTCCTTCACAACAGTAGAATAAATACTATTCTTGCTCACATACAAAAAGACTGTATTAAGCAGCCAAAAAGGAAGGATTCTCATTCATAGTGATTTCAAACAAATGGAGGTATGTTAATATCAGAACCCCTTTCAGGGGCCACGGTGCACACAGGAGCTACTGGGCCCAACCTAGGTGGTTAAAGTCTTTTACTCCTGGTGTCACGGGCCCACCCTAGTATGGATCCTGATCAACTGGGTCAAGTACATCCTTTTGCACCTGACTCTCAGTTAACACTGTGACACGTGCAGTCAAGGCTCCCTTAGACACAGTTTAGTGAGCACAACTCATAACTCAACATGTAAACAGCATACATAATAAACCAATGTCCAGACAAATACTTATTGTTGTATAAAAAGAAGTAATTTCATTCTAATTCTACACATGTAAAAGGTAAATGACATTCAAAAAGAAATAACACCCCCCCCCCCCCATCAGGTAGGCACTCTAGTAGTTGTCAAGCCACTCCCAGATACCCATGTAACAAGTGTTGTTATTCCCCATTCAAATTACTAGGCCCTGTCGAGGGACATCTCCCTCTCAGACTCAGTCAATAAGTTGTAGTCACTTAGAGTCAAGAAGGGGTGCAAAAAATAAAGGAGGTATAACCTGAGGGGGACAAGTAGGCACAGTTCTCAGCTTACCTGCTCTGGAGGTATGAAATGTGGCAGCGGTGCAGTGCGGTCCTGGCCCAGTACGTGAAAGTCAGGCTACATGTGTTCACGTGCGCAGCTACTGGCAGGCACGGACTCTCTCTCCTGAGCTGAGCTCACCAGTGTCCTGACTATCGGAGTTGCTCTGGCTCCAGCCAAAAGCGGTAAGTCGTTTCTCTTGGGGTTGGGTGCAGTGTCCATGCTCTGCGGGGCTCCAATGGTATGTCCTCAGGCCTCCAAAACACGTAACTCCCCATGTCTAGGTCGTAACAGTACTTTCGGGTCCTATGCAACGACTAGGACCTCCTGCCTACAGGGTCACCAAACTCACAATGCTGCACACAGGTATAGGCCAGATCGGTGCTGAACTGCTCCTCACACACCTCACTCAGGGCCCCGTACGTCTGGGCTCCCCCTTTGGATCTCCCCCCCACCAACATGCTTCTCTCCCTCATGGACACTCAGGTTCTGGTGAGCAGGCATGGACGGGTGCTCCAGCCCCCAGGGCAGGTGATCTTGGTTTGAGTGATGTCCTCTGACCCAGCTGGGAGACTAACAGGCTGTGCCCTTAGTCCTGGTCACCACCAGAAGTCCTGTAGAGCTTCCCCTCCTCATGTAGCACAGCTGGCCACTTTGCAGATGACAAGTTGGGGGTCTCAAACTCCCCTACTTATAGTTCTTTTCCAGACACCAAATGTGATTCAGGGTCTGGACCTTTAAAGTTTTATTTTGGGGGTTCTGCTTCTTTGAAATGGACATTTCTCCCCTTCATCTTCCTCCTTAAAGGAGATCACAGGAGGCAGGACTCCAAGCTGAATTACCCACAAGATTCATGGGAGGGACCAGAGTTCACACCTGAATGTCAGCCACAGTGATATGTATCAAAGGTTAATCCTGGGCCCTTAGCCCTACCCTCTATGATTCTTTTATCAGCCCCATCCCCCGCTTTCTGAGATGTGTCCAGGTCCCTTCCTTGTGATCTGCCACTGAATCAAAGAGCCACTTAAAATGCACAGGGGAGCTTGGCTCCCCCTCTTCCAGTGCTTGTCCCACCCAGCTAACAGGAATGCAGCAATGTACAACTCTGGGGAATTCCTCTACTCCTTATGTTTTCACCGGACAGATCTGGGCTCCCCCAGATGGAACTCAATGTCCTCCATGCAATGTACCAGCACAGGCACTTTTGCACTCGGTGTACATTCACAGCACACTCTACTGCCTAATACTGTTGTGCCCATGTATCACTCTTCCCCCAGCATTCCCACATTCAGCACACACACTCAGTCTGTGCACACTATTCAGTACTACAGTCTCTCTGTACTGCACCAGAGTATGTCACTTTAAACACAAACTGCCAGCGCACACACATTTACATGTGCACACTGCTCCACTCCACACCCTCTGTGTAGTGTATGTCTTGCGCGCTCAGATGCATTCAGGATGTTTTCATCACACATGCGCTTCCACATCAACTTGATGTAGGCCAAGGGTGAGTTAAATACACAGCAGCAGAACTTTTAAAAAGGCAAGTGAGCCTGTAGGCCTTACTCCAATGACACAGGGTAAACAAGCATTTTCAATGCAACGGGTCTCACATTTGCTCGAGTTAGAGCTATTAGCATTGTAAAGCAAAAAAAAAAAAAACGCAGCGCGATCGTGCTATGTAAAACGCAGCGTGAATGCACTGCGTGGAAAAAAAAACAGATAAAGTAGTCCTGACTCCAGGCTGAAAACATCGAGCCTCGTTTGTTTTTGGTATTTACCGGTGCTCTGTAGGTGGGATAAACACCGGAAAAGGCATGACGTATGCATGCCTCTCACAAATGAAAGCAAGCGGATTTCAAAAGGCAAGCCCACGAACCAATGTAAGTGACTGACGTGGCATGGGCGTGGTTTGAAGCCCAAAGAGAGATTACAGAATGGACGGAGCACTTTGTGCTCGCCCATAAAAAGGACCTGTTCACTACTTCTGCTCACCATACGGTATGCTGCCACCCCTGCACTTGTGCTTTTTAACTCCTGGTGAAGACAGTAGCCTTCCACCACTATGAGGGTAGCACTTTTGGGCACCCCTCCTGATACAATAAGACCGTAATCCTTGAGACAGGTCTATGTCACAGCACACATGCATGATCCGTGTTCGTCTATGTAACAAAATAAAAATAAAAACAGCAATAGAGATCCAAACAGTACAGTTAGGCACTCAGGGCTGGGGTACATGTTTTTACCATGCAGAGGATTTTCCGTCCCAACAGTCCAAAGCAACTAACAACTCAAAGCTGGAAAGAATACGAAGCATGAGACTGGATGAAAAGACTCCCTAAAGCATCGCTGATTGGCAATGAGACAGGAATATGTTTATCCACTGAAGGGGCTTGACAAGTTCGTTTATATGATTCTACAGAGAAGGGTGAGGGCTGACCCTCAAGAAGGGAGCACTACTTTGGTGCACTAGTGTTCTAACTAATGAAGCGCCACATATGCCTATGCTGAACGTTAGTAGTTGTATTTTCATGTTTCCCCTCAAACAGAGTATATTCCTAGTCCTCCATTGTTCTGGAAATGTTTACTTTTTAATGCATAAAGAATAGAAAAAGGAAAAAAAAGCTGCCTCACGTCTGAACGTTTTCCAGCAATAGTGCTGAGTGTTTCAGTATATTGTAAGTCCCCATTTCAAAGAATATAATACTCTCAACGGAATCAATTTACTGTATTTCCAGATTCACTCATGATTCTTTAGGCATAGAGTGATACCATTCATGTGTTTTTATCCTAATGATGACTCCTTTACAGTTGTCGCAGCACGGGTTAAAAAGATGAGGATGCCCATGTTTTAGCTGTACCCATTTTTGTGGTTGTACAATGAGATTTAGAAGTGATTAGGAACTAGGTCTTGTAAACATTCTTACTCTAAAGCCAAAACCTGCATTTTTTAGATTTGTTGAGCCTTGTTTTATGTCCTTCACTCACCTTTTATGAGTCGTTTGCACTGCTCCATTTTTCCCACTTAGAACATTTATTTATTGTATAAATGTTGTTGTTGATAGACAGTCTGTTACCAACTACATCACTAGTTGAATCTTACAGACTGTAGTGTGGATAATTACTGATTATCCTATGAATGAGATGCATTGCTTGGACAATTACTGAAACTCACTAGAACTGCTAAACCCATTTATGAATGACAACAAAAAAATTATTGTCGTTATTGTCCAGTGTACCAACATTCCTAGGAATATCGGGTTGCCCAGTTTTTAGGTTTCGTCAGCACAGTGCTTGTGCCATACTAGTGAAATCTAGTGTATTTAATATAAAGCTTCAAAGGGGCTTACATCCCACCCTTGCTTTTCATTGCATCGTGCGCTTGCCATTAACTTTTCCTCGGTTTCTTTTGGTTGCAGCATACTATTTCCTGTTGGTCCTCTTGTGTGTTTCTTTTATTAGTGTCCCGGGGCCCAAGTACTGTTTTCATCTGATTTGATATCAGAACTTCTTTTCCTAATTGATTTACTACTTTATACATACTGTGAACCTCAAAAAAGGTATCATAGCGCTACACAGGCACAGAGAGATTAAGTGACATGCAGAGAAAGACTAGATGTTGTGCCTCCAGCTGAGACTCAACCCTGATCGCAATGGCCCTAACGAGTCCCCCCGGGGCACCGCACACTCACCAGCCCTGCCAGGGCTGAAGCAGGGCCCCACTCTAGTGCTCCCTTTTGGTGCAGAGGCTAGCGCTTGTAGAGACCCTGCTGCAGTCATATCAAAGGTATCTGTTTGACTGAGCACCCAGGAACAGTGAGCTGCACCCCTAGAGGCTGTATGTCTGGCTTCACTTGTTTTTATATTGTGTTGTTTTGCAGGCTCTACATCCAAATATCTCATCCTGTCTGTATTTGTTGCTATTTACCCTGTCCTCCCTTCAATCTCCCTCCTATCGCTGCTTCCATAGCTACAAATCCCACCTCCCCGACTACATTTGTGCTTTTCCCTTTTTGTAAATGTATGTGTTCAGATGCATGGTTTATGAAGGGTGGGCGTGCTGCTTTAGGGCGCACCAGTGCTCACAGCCTCCGCACAACAGCTGCAGCGCATGCTTATTAATGGCCAAATTGCCTTTCACCAATGTGCGTTAGGTCCTGTTAGGCTACGGACAAAGAGGTTGGGAGTGCTTCTGAAGTTTGGGCAGCTAGTTTAATGCCATTAACATCACAACTGGCTGAGGATCACCATGCAACAACGCTTCCACAGGCTCTGGCCTGGGTTGGAAGTCACAGGTTGGACTCCTGTGCCCCAGTGTCATTTAGCACCCCCAGCATTGGAGCACACTGAGCAGAGCTAATTCCACAGGCTCTGCCCTGGGTTGGGTCGCCGTTGGGTGCCGACTGCTCTCTGTGGGTCTTTCTACTCCAGCCATGAGGTTGCTCTGTCTCCTAGGGCTGCGCTGCCGCCCCTAGCACTGGTATATTGCACTGATGCCAATCCTACTGGCTGAATTCAGCAATTCATACTGCAGTTTCTGCCCTTACTCAGCCCTTTCCAAAACGTTTTTTACACAGGTGCACAGAACACCATAATGATGTCCAATGACTCATTCCGTACAGAAACACTTTCCGATTGATATACCATCTTTTCTGACTACAAAAGTTGAGTGCAAAGTTGACAATTGGCTTGTAAACAAAGTGATTTGCACTGCGTGCTCTGGAAAATGCTCCAGTAGCTGTTGGTCCAGTCCCCGCTATATACGAAAAAAATGCTCTTTGAGACCTCAATACTGCATTTGTCCCTTCAAGTTATTGCTTATTTAATAAAGTCTTTTGTCCTGCACTGAACACACATCAACAACCATGCACTGAGGCACTTTCACCCTGCAGACACTTAACCTTCATTCATGCACCACTCACCCTGCACAGAAAGTACTCACACTATTTTCCCTGCGCTTATACACTGCTCCCACACCACTTAACTTATTATTAATACCATAGGCAAAACCTAATACATTTACAAATGCTTGCTACCTTTTCTCCTCTACTATCAGAAAGCAAGAAGACTGGAAGTAAGGTAAAAAATGCATTGTGTGCCTTGTGTTTGCACCCACAGGAGATCGTGGGAAGCTTCAAAAGATGGCATAGTAGCATTTTGTGTACAATAACACTTCCCACTCTCCCCCCCAACAATAGCAATGAATGTATAATGGGCAACCTCTGATAGATATGAAAAGCTAGAAACACATTTATGAATCACAGTAGGGTAATGACTTCACACATGAGCTTGAAAAATACTCCACAAAGATTCAAGTTCACCCTTTGGCTCACCATGTGATGAAATTGCTTCATCGGCTGCCCATGTGAAAAGTGAGGATACCACTGGGTATGTTGGTGGGTGTTAGACCCGTCAACTCTTGGCGTGGTTTCCCCTGTCTTTCTGATTTTGACCTCCAGTTTTAGATCCTGTACTGAATTTCATTTTTGCTGGCATTAGGACTCTGGCCACTATACCAATGCTAACCAGTGCTACAGTGCAGGTGCTCCCTGTGTAAACTGTAGTGGTGATTGGTTTATCCATGATTGGCTTATCTGATTTACTAATAGGATCCTAGTATAGTGCACCAGGTGTGTCCAGGACCTGTAAACCAAATGCTACTAGTGCGTCTGCAGCACTGATTGTGCCCCCATGAGTATCCCTGCAAAAAAAAAGTCTCAGTCCTGCTATTGCATTTTCTGTGCAAGCAGTTTTAAACTGCCATTTCGACCTGGCAAGTGCACCCACGTGCCAGGCCAAAACCTTACCTTTCACTACATGTAAGTCACCCCTAAAGTAGGTCCAATGAAGCCCCATGAGCAGGGTGCGGTGTATTTAAAAGGTAGGACATGTACTGGTGTTTTACATGTCTATTTAGTGAAATACTGCTATACTTTTTTACTATTGCAAGGACTATTTCTCCCATGGGGTAACATGGAAATTACCTTGAAATATCTCTTATATGTAGTTTCCAGTTAGGAGCAGACACAGATGTGTAGTATGGGGTCTCTGAACTCACAATTTCAAAATACATCTTTTGGTGATGTTCATTTCACTGAAAACTAAGACAGGAAGGCAAGGCATCCTTCCTTAATAAGGGCTCCCTTTCAATCAACAACAACAACAAAAATCATGGTGGCAGGGGTGGCTTACCATCAGGGTAACAAAGAGTGAAACACTGGGGAAAGAGTGAGGCTGCAGGAATTAACACGAGGTAGAAGGGAGAAAGGAAGAGTAAGACACATGAGAAAGAGGGAGGGGACAGGCAAGGAATGGGGAGTAGCACAAGGGGGAAGATGATAGGGGTGTGGAGGGAGGAGAAAGATTGAGGCAGGCGAGAAAAAGGAAAAGTGAGAGATACAGGAAAGAGTGGGAGCAGCAAGAGGTAATAAAAAGATTAGGTGGCGGGGAGGAACGAGAAAGCACAGAGGACAATAGAAATGAAGAGCAAGACATAAGGAAAAGGAGGGAGGAACACGGAATGAGACATGAGAAAGAGGGAAAGTTTGAGAAGTGAGCAGGACTGGACATAAGAAGGGACTGTGGAAGGGCGGGAACAATCATCGACAAGCCTGCAGAATGGCCTGCAAGAGTAACTGTAAACTTCTACTTAATCACTCCTCTGGAGGAAGAAAGACACCATAACCATCAACTGCGTAAGGTGAGAGAAATAGGGCCTGATTTATATTTGGGAGGAGGGAGTACTCAGTCACAAACATGACGTGTATCTGTCCGCAGTATTATGATCCACATAGGATTTACTGGGATTGGAATCCCTTTTGCCCAGATCTAAATCAAGCCCATACTCTTTTGGGCTAAGATAAGATGTGATTGACAAAGCCTCAAGCCAATGGGTGAGGAAAGCTTATAACTAAAATAGTTGTAAAGGGTGGAAGCAAAGCCCACTCTAATTATAAGAAAGGCAAGAGCTCTCTGCTTGGCAGAAGCATTATCAAAGCCAAGGCAGAAAATATGAAGAGGGAAAACTGTATTAGAAGAAAAGGAAGCAACTATGAGTGCTCAAGTTGGAGTCCTGTAAATCATTTAACTCTAAGATACATATTGTTAGAATCTGATTGTGTTATAAAAATGGATGACACAGAGTGAGGCGTTCTAAAAGAAGCCATCACATGAGATGGATGGTTCTGGCATGCAACAGAACATAGATACAGCTGCGCAAAGCAATATGTTGGTCACTTTTTCACGAGTGTAATTTTAAATCATTTTCATTAGTGACAGGAAATAAACCAAAATGTAGCTCAAATGTAAAAAAAAAAAAAATATCCAAAATATGTGATAGTATGTAGAGTATGTTAAGTTCCAGTCTAGTCCTGAAAAACGGAAAGGTATCATCACTCAGTACAATATAAGGTAGCAAAAAGTTATATCACTTTCTATGCTTTATAACGAAAGCAGGAAAAGAAATGGAAAGTAAGGAACAAGGTTGTCAAAAAAAAAAAAAAAAAAAAAGAGGATCAAGGAAGGACGACGAAATAAGGAACAATAGGAAAAATTACGAAGCAACAGCTTCGGAAAAAATAACAAGCAACACATTTCAGCAGAACCAACGCATGGCTCTAGAAAGACCCCCAAACTCACAACTAGTCCTAAAGACCATCACAAGGTCTAACGAGATAGCACCCACCACAATGTCCTACTTTCCGCAAGTATTACATCATAAGATTCTTTATGGAAGCACACTACAGGAGCAGGCTGCCATTGTCCCAACAGCAACTGAGATCCTGCTACCTGGGAAAAAAAAAAAGATTTACTTTCCCTTTTCACAATTGGTCACACTGGATACCATAACAAGGAGGTCATGCTCAGAGCCAATAGTTATTTTCTCACGACCAGAAGCTCCTTTCTACTGGTCTTTGTCACCCAACCTAGAGCCAGAAAAGGAGGCTCGTATTGCTTTCCATTGTAGAGCATGGTTAAAGATCAGTCTTTTATTTTTCCCAATATGGAATCGTGTTGGTCGGGATTTCAAAGAGCCACTACACCAGTGCCACCACTTCTCCAATCCAGGGTATCTGTAGCCTGTGAACACTTCTAATCAGTTTATCACCCCAGTATCCAAGGCAGTACAAATTAGGGGAGGTTGATACGAAAAAGTATTTCTATCAGTGTTGAGATGCCCAGTATTCCAAGAAGTGCCATCTATTGAAGATTCTCTAGTACATTCCCCATATTATCCAAATACATCAGCCCCCTGGGCAGGGAGGAAGCCCTAGTTGAAGGGCTAAAGGCAGACCTTCTCATGTAGTGTTCATTGAAGAGGTGAATTTTTAGCTTCTTCCAGAATTTCAGGAGGATTGGTGAGGTTCTGATTCCAAGATAGATAGATAGAATTAGTTTGTTTACTAGGTGGACACCTAGACCACCCTGAAGATGACCTGGGTTTGGAAGGAGAAGCCAGTGTGGATCCTTTAGCATGATGGTGATGTGGTTGAATTTCTTCAGTCATTTGATGACCACTGCTTGATGCATTTCAGGGAAGCAAGGGTGTTTTTCATGTCAGTAAGCAGGAGTTGAATTCATCTAGGTAAGAGGACATGCACGGCTGTTTTTAAGTCAGAACAAAGAGTTGCAATCACGATGTTTTGGTCTTCTTTGCAATGTGTTCTTTGAGTGAGAGTTTCGAGTCAGTGCTGAATCTGGGGGCTTTGTCATGTTCTGTCAGCTGAGATGGAAGCCTGTTAGGTTTAATTTGCAGAGTGTTGACCAAGTAAGAATGTCTGGCACTGTTGGAAATAGAAGGAATTGGGTCTTAGTGGGGTTAAGCATCAAGTACTTTGTTGGCATCCAGTTTCAGACATGTTTGAAGTAGACTTCGAGCCTCTGTATGTAGAATCTTTAGGAGATTTTGAGATAGAGTGGAGTATCATCAGCAGAAGGATGCTCTTGATGTTGCTATCTGCAAGAATGACTCCAAAAGGCCCCTGAAAGACCTTTTCCTATTTGTCCACTTTTTTCTAAAATACAATCTAATGTTGCCATGATTCCTATTTGCACTTCTGCCCGACCTACCATTATTATATCCACCATTTCATCCTTATTGACTCCCTTTTTTCACCACCTGTGGCCCTAAAAAATAATTTGTGTTCTTCTGCTTATCTGTCATAAATTCATCACTGTCACTTTGCAGAGGCAGCCAAAATTCCCAATCCGCTGACACTTGGAGCTCCTCTGGAGGGCTTCAACCATGCACATCTGCACCCTCAGCCCAATCATGCAACCAGTCTATTTGACCTCCCCCCAGCCAACTGCTTGTCGCAAGCAATCACCATGCACATTCAACTTATATCCTGTTTGTTTTGCTGGATCTCTCCCCGAGAAGTCAGATCCTGACTTCTGTGGGCAGATTCTTATTGGCTGCGGAATCCCCTTACTGCCATAGCCATCCTCCCTCTCCTTCTGCTGAAATCTCTTTCACCTGTGACTGTTCAACAGGTCCCCTCACACAAACACAATCTATTTCATTTAGGAGACATTCTGCACATGCCTCAGGTAAAACATTTTCTCTGCTGAAATGGGGCTTTCAGTTTGCACATCAGTGAATCCTTATGCCCAACGAAAAACCACACAAATATGCAGGGGCAGGATTCCAAGCCCTGCCCCAGGTTCACAAATGGCTTGGATTCCAGCACAGGATTCAAAGCACGTCCCTCTGCTGCCCTGTCTAGATCTACATTTTATCATGCCTTGCTGGATCCTATGTCCAGCACTGCCCACCAGCAGAGGCGCGGTAAGTAAAAAAAAAAATTAAAAAAAAAAGAAATATATATCCTCCATAGATGTTGCTCTGTGAATTTGTGAGTGACAGTGTGTGAGAATTAATGCGTGAGGGGGGGATGTGCGAGTGTGGATGGGTGAGCAAGAATCTGTCCCAGAGAGTGTATGTGTACGTTTGGGAGAGGGAGTTTATGTGTACATGAGAATGAGCTCGAGTAGGGGTGAGTTAAAACGTGTGAGGGGAATAGAGATAGAGAGGAAGTTTTAAAGAGTATGTATTTGATTGTAAGAGTGCAGGGGTGAGCAATAGTGAGTAAGAGAGTGAGAGCGTGATAACGAGTGTGTATGAGGGACAGAAAGCATGGGCAAGAGTGGAAGTGAGGGATTGTGCATGAATGACTGTGCCTAAAAGAGTAAGAACCAGTGATAGCAAATGAGAATCATGGATATTGACAGTGACTGCGTGAGTGTAATAATGGGTGAATGCGAATACGACTGAGAATGAATATGTGGGAGGAAGGGGAATAGAATGAGAGGGGGTGAGTGAGAGAGTGAGTTAGTGTGAGCAAGTATGAATGTGTCACAGTGAGTAGAGGAAGTGAATGAGAGGAAATGAGTGTGTCCACAAGTAAGAATCAAACACTGAAAAGGAGTGTGTGAGAAACAGTAAGAGTGAAGGTGTGTCAGTATATCTGAATGTGTCCGTAGGAGTTAGAATGGCGATGAAGAAGTGTGAATGTGGTTTAGATTGAGTGACTGAGCTGAAATGAGCGTGCGCAAGAGTGTGAGTGTGTGATGGCAAACACAAAGTCATTTTTTACTTATGTAGGTAGGAATGGCTACTTCCTGCCATTGGCCTGTTAGAGAATATCCTTGTGGGGGAGGGAGCCTGTGGCAAGTATGCAGGCCCTGGCATATTAGAGATGGTCCTGGAATAAGGGTGCACATATAGCAAAATACTGGTACTGGCCTACTGGAAGTAATTCTTGCAGTGAGGGTAAGCATGGCAGAGTGGACAGTGGAGGCACCGCGAGAAAATGCTACCCATCCATACTACATTTTTTTTACATATAGAGCACTTGGGATATATGGGCTGCATTATAGGCTGGCATAGTGTATTTTATTCTTAGCATAATAGGTGTACCTCTAAAAAAATGTGGCAGTGGTACACTGGCGGTAATTCTTACCATAAAGGTAGGGACCCCGTAACAAATTTTGAAAAAATAAATGGGTCAAGTCCCGGAAAGTATTTGGCTTCATTGGCATACCATGAAAGTACATGAATATTTCTTTAGCACCATGTGATGATAACCTTTTGTGTTTAGCAAACCTGTGTACAATTGTGCATTATAATGCCCTATTTGAACCAATTTTTTTCAAATTTTACTAAAATAAAGTGCAAAAAGACACTCCACAAACAAATTGGCATTGCTTGCTATTCACTGATTGCATGGCATGTATTACAGCCCACCACAAAGATCACCAGCTGCCTTTGGGGAAGCCGCCATTCCCCTTGCCACTAGACCACCTCAGTAAACCCACTTTTAGGTCTCACCTGCACAGTGCACGAGCTGTACTGTGTGATGAACAAGTTACTTACCTTTGGTAACACCTTATCTGGTAGAGACATTACCTAGTTGCAGATTGCTTACCTTAGAATTTCCCCCAGGCCTCAGTCCAGATCTGGGGATTTTTTTCGAGCAGTACCCCTGCACAACATTAGGTGGAAGTGGTTGGCTCCACATCCGTGCGCACCAGATATGTCATCGCAAGTCCTATATAGGAGTCACCCCGGCATGCTGACATCAGGTTTTTTTCACAACTTTCGACGTCAGACGTGCAGAGCCATGAAGAACACAGACCATTGGTGCATCAAAATGAGGGCCATAGAAAGGAAGTCTTCGTCCCTAGAAATCAGTTCACAGAGTTGGAAGGATGGGTGGCTCGGTAAGGAATCTGCAACTAGTTATTGTCTCTACCAGATAAGGTGTTACCGAAGGTAAGCAACTTGTTAATCTGATAGAGATATTTAGTTGAAGATTCCTTACCTAGAATAGATATTCAGCAATACCATCTCAGGAGGTAGGTCCTGCTGGACCGAACGGGCAAAGTACCCATCCCTTCGAACCCCATTGTCCAGGTAATAATGTTCGGTGAACATGTGCAAGGATGCCCACTTTGCCCCTTGACACATGTCCAGGACTTGAGCTCCACGTGCTAACACAGACTTCGCATCTGTCGCTCTGGTAGAATGAGCATGCAAACCCTGGGGGTTGCTTTTTAGCCACTGAGTAGCACATTTTAATGCAGTGAATGACCCATCTGTAGATGGCTCTCTTCTGCACTCCCCAATCTTTCTTCACACCCACATAACCACCAAAGTGTTGGTCATCTACCAGGAACTCTTTGGTACGACCAGGGTAGAATGCCAATGCTCTTTTTGGGTCCAGGCGGTGGAGTCTCTCCTCTTCCTTAGAAGGATGTGGGGGGGTGCATAAAAAGTAGGCAAAGTGATGGCTTGGCCTCCATAAAAGGGCGTAACCACTTCGGTAGGAAAGAAGCCCTAGTGCAAAGCACCACTTTGTCAGGATAGATGGAAAGGTAATGCGGCTTAGATGTCAATACCTGCAGCTCAGGTAATATCCACAAGGAAGGCATTTTTAATGTTAGAAGCCTTAGAGGACGATTGTGGAAAGGCTCAAGAGAAGTGCACATTAGGAATGTCAGAAAGAAATTCAAATTCCACTGGGGCATGATGAATGGGGATGGAGGAAACATGTGGGCAAGACCCGTAAGGAACGTGCTTACTACAGAAGACTTAAACAAAGAGGGTTGGTCGGGGAATCTCAGAAATGCAGAGACTGCAGATAAATAACCTTTGATGGTGACTAACGTAAAGCCAACAAAAGTATAAACAAGAGAACCTCAGAGAAAGTGGCAGGAAGAGGGTCAGACTTGTCGGTGCACCATGCAACAAATTTATGCCAACGACTGGTGTATACCATTTTGGTGGAGGGACACCAACATAATGTTACAGACATCGGGCTGAAGGACAAAAGCTGTCAATTGCCGCTGCTCAACCTCCATGCAAGAAGGCAGAGCCTGGAAAAGGTCGGGTGGAGAACTCTCCCCTGCTGCTGTGGCAGAAGATCCTCCGGTAGGAGAATCGATGGCCATGCTCAATAGCTTGGGATACCAGACTTTTCATGTCCAGTTCGGAGCCACAAGGATTACTGGAACTGAAGACCAGATGCCTCTGATCTCTGCCTCTCACTAGTGGCTGCCCCATCTCAGGAGTGATGCATTTGTCAAAACTGTCACATCTGGTTAAGAAAGGGAGAGGTATCTGCCTCTGGCCCACTCGCTGTCTGTTAGCCACCACTGCATATCTCACGCAGTACCCTCTGAGATCTGGACCATGTCAGAGGTAGCCCCATGATGCTGCACCCACTGGAACTTCAAATCCCACTGCAGAGCCCGCATATGCCACCTGGCATTTGTCACTAGCAGGATACAGGAGGTCATGAGGCTCACTAGCCACAGAGTCATTCTCACCGAAATCCAGGACAGAGGCTGAAACATCAGTATCATAGCCGTATATCCTGGACTAGCCGCTCTGGAGGATAAGTTCGAAACTTCACTGTGTCCAGAACAGCTCTGATGAAAGGGGGCATAAGATGTGACTTCAGCAAATTTATAGTGAACCCAGCACATGAGGTCTGCCATAGTCTGAAGATGGGAGGCGACAGCCTGGGGCAAGCCCACCTTCAACAGCCAGTCTTCGAGGTAGGGGGAAGACTGAAACCACTGCCATCACCTTATTGAACACTTGAGGGGCACTGGTAAGGCCAAGGAGGAACACAGTGAACTGAAAATGCTTGTGGCCTACCGTGAACCGCAAGTAAGGTCTGTGAGCAGGCAGGATGGTGATATGAAAAGAAATGTCCTGCAAGTCCAACGATACCATCCAGCCTCCTGGGTCCAGGGCAGATAAGACCTCAGCCAGAGTGAACATTTTGAACTTCTTGAGGAAGAGATTGAAGGACCAAAGATCTAGGATGGGGCACAGACCCTTGTCCTTTTTGGGCACCAGAAAGTAGCAAGAATAACAACCATAACCTACTTCTGGCACAGGAACCCTCTCTATAGCTCCCTTGGCCAAGAGAGCTGTAACCTCCTCACTGAGAAGTGCCAAGTGAGCCTCTGTCATCTGATCATAGGATAGTGGCATGGATGGGAGTAGTCTCGAAGGGGAGGGATTAGCCCCTTCAGACTATCTGCAAAATCCACCTGTCTGATATGATGGACTGCCGGCGGAGCAGGTGATGGCGAATTCTTTCTCTGACTGGTCCCTGATGGGGAATCGTCAGACTAGGGAGGTTTGGAGGCTGGTCGACTGACCACTGGCTCCCTGATCCACAAGGACGGTAGATCCCATGTCCCCGGCCATACAGAGGCTGGATAGCACACGTGGCATGGTGGCTGGAGGAGAACAGATCTGGTTGGGCCCCCCTACCATAGCCACGAAAGGGGCGAAAAGCAGACTGAAGGGGGTGAGGGGCAGCTGCAAGGCCCACGGACACGGCAGTAGCACAAAATTCCTTGAAGTGCTCAAGCGTCAAGTCTGCTTTGTCTCCAAAGAGATGGGTGTCATCAAAGGGCATGTCCATAAGGGTAGATTGGACAGCCCCCGAAAAGCCAGACGTCCTCAACCAGGTGCGGCACCTCAAGGCCACCATCAATGCAACCGCTCTGCCCAGTGAATTGGCCCTGCCCATCCCACATCTGATTGTGAACTTTGCTGCGTCTCTACCATCAACAACAGCTTGGGAGAGTATGGCCCGGGCCACTTCCAGGACCGGTGGCAGCACCTGTGCAACCGTATTCCCAAGACTATGGGTATAGCAGCCCAAAATGCATGCAGTGTTCATGGACCGCAAGGCCAGGCTAGAGGAAGAAAACAACTTCTTCCCAAGCTGATCCAGCCTCTTGGATATCCTATCCGGGGTGCGGAAGGGAATCCACACTGGGACATAGAGGTTTGTATAATCAAGCTCTCAGGGGTGGGGTGTTGCATTAGGAATGCTGGGTCATTTGAATCAGGTCTATGCTGGTGGGGAATTGTCCTTTTCACTGGAGCCCCTGTTCTGGGTTCAGACCAGGTACCCAACAGAACATTGGTGAAGGCTTCATTAAAGGGCAAAAGGGTTCAGAGGATTCAGCCCCAGGCGGAAGCATCATCTAAGGAGGTTAGTCCTGTCTGCCACCTCGGCCACTCTTTGCATCACCATGGAATAGGACAACCCCTCCTCCCTCACCATGGTAGGGGAAGAAAGCATGCCAGTGTCTGAGGAAGTACCCAGACCACTGGCTTCACCCAGGTCCATCAGCCAGTCCATATGGTTGTGTAGATGGTATTCAAAAGGGTACAGTGACCCCTACCATCCCACACCATACCCCAACCCATAGGAATAAGGGTCAAGCTCCAGCATAGGGGGCAAGGCCCCTGCCAAAGTCTGAGTCAACAATAAGGATGGGGATGGCGACAACCGGGGGCACGGGAAGCGTCAGGGGTGTCAACATCGGAACCAGAGTTGAGGAAGGTCAATGTGGTATGACCAACGACGGTTTGGATCCAGGAATGGATCCATGAGCACCCACTGGAGCTGAGGCTGAAGCTACTTGCGTGGAACCCACAGGGGGCCCCTCCTGACCCCGTGGAGCCCAAAGTACCACAGCAGAGTTGGATTGCCCAAAAATGAGGCGCATGCCCTCATAAAACAAGGTTGGACAGGAGTTGCTCTGGCTCCTGGAAACTCTGGGAGATGTGGAGCCGACCCACACGCAGGCTCTGAGGACAGAGGCCTAGAGCGACAATGCTCCCTTTCCCTTGTCTCACCAGCTGACCCATGGGGTGAAGTCAAAGAATGATTGGCTTCTTCAACTTCATCTTGTGCCTCAACTTAGTCCACCATCCCAAGGACTTGGAGTGGGATGAAGATGAACAGGAGCTGTGTGACAGATCTCTGGACCTTCCTATCAATCAAGATCGGAAGTGACGTGGAGCCAAGCAAGGTGCTTTAGGGACTGCTCGCTCAAAGCTTTCGGATTCATGGCCTGGCACTTGGAGCATGACTTCGGGTCATGGTCGCGCTCCAGACACCACAAGCACACGAGGTACTGATCCATCACCGACATCGTCCTATGACAGGATCCGCAGGCTTGAACCAACTGAGGAGTAGTTATTTTTCGGATCAGCATTGCCTGGCGTGAAAAGAAAAGAAAGGACATCAGCATGCCGGGGTGGCACCTTTATATGCCCACAACGTCATATCCTGCACACACAAAAACGCAGAGGATGGATGCAGAGCAGACAGATGCAACCGGACAGTGCATAGGGGTACTACTTGAGAAAAAAATCTCTGTATCCAGACTGATGCCTGGGGGAAATTCTAAGATAAGGAATCTGCAACTAGATGTCTCTATCAGATGTACTGTTTATAATTCAGTATGCGTACAGCCTGTCTTCAGCATACTATTAGTTGTTTTCCAGTCACTCTCATTTGCAATCTTTTGACTCCTTAGGCTTCACTTCCATTCTTGTATTAGTTGCTCCCTGAAGCATGGACCAAGTTTGTGTTGTTCCTCGTCTTTGCTCGTTCTTGTTGTTTTGAAGTGCACTTTTTAAAAAATTGTATAAGCCTTTCTGAACGTGCAATGTGTTCTCATCATCTTTACACATACGTACAGCTGCCTATTTATGTTGCTTTCACCCAAACTGCCATCTCTATTGGCGCTTTAGTTACTTACACCCACAGCAGTAGCACTCTACTCTAGACTACTCCACTCTAAGCCACACTTCTCTATGCCAACCCCACTCCACACAATGCCACTCTATTGTATGCCACTCCATACAATGAACCCCTGCAGCACTCTATGCCATAGGACTCTATTTCCTTTCACTAAACACAATGCCACTCCACTCTGTTCTACGCCACTCTACACCACAAACTTCATTTCGCACAATGCCACTCTACACCACTCTACTGCACGCCACTCCATTCCACTTCACACAATGCCTCTCTGGAGCACTCTACGCCATTCCACTTCACTTCACACAATGCCACTCTACCCTATGCCACTCTATTCTATTCCACTCCAGTCTACTCTACCCCACTCTACTCAATGCCACTCCACACCACTCTACTCCACTCCACTCTAAGCAATGCCATCTAAGGCACTCTATTTCACTAAATTTGATGCCACTCCACTCTATTTCACACAATGCCACTCTACGCCACACTCCACTCTTTACAACTCTACTCCACTCTACAACACTCATTTCCATACAATACCACCCTACTCCATGACAATTCTACATCACTCCATGCCGGTCTATGCTACTCTACTCAACATAATGCCACTTCGTCACTCTACGCCACTCCACACAACACTACTCCATTCTACACAATGCCACATTACACCACTCCATTCCACTCTGTCACTCTGCAGTACACCGCTGTACTCTGTTACTCTACTCTAAGCCACTTCACAACACTCTCCACTATGCCACGCCACTAACTTTTAGCCATGTACACAGCTGTACAACATGGCTAAAAGGCAATGCAAAGCCAATACCTCTCAAACAAGCAGGATCTATAGGCTTTGCCGATGCTTGTTACGATTTTGTGCACAAAGAGTAAAGGCTAAGATATCTTCGTGAGTGCTTCCAGAGCCCTAATTGCTCCACGTGGTTCTCCAAGTGACCAGACTGCGTATAAACAATTGAACGAAGAAAAAAAATCTGGCACACTGATAGTGCTGCCTAATTGTGGTGATGGAGCGCGTTCTCCCAAAAGCCATTATAAGTCATCAGCAGACAGTGCGCCCTGCTCTACTATTCAGTTTGCCTTAAAATGCTTTAAATCACGACTAACTGCACCGAGCAGTAATGGTGGATCCCCTGGGCATCTTTAAACCTTTAATAACAACAATTTCGATCTCTCTCCATTTTTAATATTTTTTTTTTTTTGCTCCTTTAAGTGTGTATTTTTCCATTATGGAAAAGGATAGCAGCATGGAATGCTAATACCTCGGCAATGCGAAGGGGAGAACTCGTCTCTGAGATAACCAAGGACCTGTTTCAAGTGCCAACGAAATAATGCTTAGTAAAAACCTCTACGACACCGGAGGTGCTTCCTGCCAGTGGGTAAGTGTCTGTAATTTATTCTGATGTCTTCTGTATCCAAATGAACTGCGACTTTCTTCGAAATGTGCCTTTTAAAGAATAAAGTTTTACAAGATAAAATGGCATGCGTATTTAAACACAATGAGAAGGGGGCAGATTAAAGTGATTATATTAAGAAAGGGCAAAAAGGACATTCTGCAGAAGGTGTGGTATAAATTTACCTCATGGTTCCATTCCTTGCAAAGGCTTGACCTAGGCCTGAACCTTCCGAGATAGGAGCCTAGCTACATAACGCCGAAAAGGCAAACCTAAACGCTCCTCTCCTGACCGCGGCTCTATAAGGGCTTTCAAACCGATACATAACATGATTTCTCCTAAGCAATGTTGTCCCATAACCCTCAGTCACTACAGCCATCTATCTTTCGACTTAAGAAACAACAGATGTAAACCGATGTAAAATTGCAATCAGTATAAGTTTGTCCCTACTCATACAAAACAACCAGCCAATAATATTATAGCCCATTACAGTAAAATAAATGAATCATGAAAAGCAACAGAAAATTCCCATCATAACCACAATCTGATGAAACCACAAAACAGTCAATTGAAATTGACTCTTAGAATTGTAAGGCAAACAAAGGTTAGAAAAAAAAAGTTAAACAAACTCTGGCAAGCAATCGAACCTTGATTCCACTGTATGAACTCTACACCTTGTAAAAAGTGCTCAATTTGTGCCACTAGTTTTACATGGTGGACACTAGCACTCATTTTTGGGGACATGGACTTAGTTTTCATCAACAGAGTTTGACCCAGTGGAATTAAATGAAATAAAGAGTACCCTAAAGAGAAAGCAGGAATGAACAAGCATTGACAAAGTCAACAGATCTCACCTTTGGGACCTATTGGCTTTGCCAATGGATTATAGCAATGCTGTAGAGCATCCCGAATCTGTGCAGTGTGGCTAAGGAAGAATTAAAAAAAAGCCTATGAAGCAGCCACTAACATCTGTCCGTAGGTGTGCACACCAGGCAGTTGTGTGTTGAAAAGAGTAATAAATAAATCACATGGCCTTTTTTCTCTTTTTAATTACTGATCCGAGTTCGCCTTATTATAAAAAGAAAAAACTCAATTTTTTTTAAAAAGAGGATGAAGCAATCCTTTTTTGAAAGCAGGTGAGCAGGCAACATAGAAGCGGAAGCAACAGGGGTGGTGGGAAGAAACACGGGCGCGGGTGGTAGCAGTTGTAGTTGGTAGGGGAAAGCACTGCGGAGTGGGGGTGCGGGCAGAGAAGAGTAATAGGGCGTAAGAGAGCAACATGAAGCGAGCGGGGAGAAAAACAAATGGTGGGAGCAACATCAAGGTAGGGGGAGAAGCACAAGGGTGAGAAAGTGATCCAGGGGAGAAGTACTCGAGAGCATGCACATCACAGATGGGAAAGGGAAGAGGCACACGAGCTAGAGAGGGCAACACCGGTTGCATAGGGGGAATAGGAGCACACTAGGGAGACAACAGGAAACCACAAGCACCCTCGAGCGAGGCAAAGTAAAAAAAAGGCAATACACTAAAAGTGAGTAGTGAAAGTAGAAAAGTAAAGTGTCAATGCTCCAGGTAGGGAGAGACGCAAGATGGAAAACGTAAGCCACTGCTTAAGAAGCAGGCAAATGAGAGTGAAAGTAAAGCCAACCAATAGTAAGAAATGAGAGGGCTGCAAGCCCCGCTATGTTCTTGGTAAGCCTACATTATGTCTTTCGGAACCAGACAGCTATGCTGTCTGGAAGGCTCAACTTAAAAAGAACCTGCAAGAGTGAGATAGAGACTGGAAGTGTAAGGTGAAAAAAAGGTCGAAACAAGTCTAGAAAGCCACTGTATTCAGCAACCCTAGACCTCTGCAGTGCTGGTCATGGGTTCCTAGTGTTACAACAGTGTAGTCTCTAAAACATATGAGGTTTGTACATGGTAAATTTGTTCATTATCAGCTGGCATAAAGCAAGAAGAGATAAAGTGCATCAAGTGACTAAAAGGCGGGTACATATGGGTACGTCAGTTAAAGACGACAAACTCGCCTCAGAAGGACCTGACCGCTTCCTACTAAAATCTTTTTTAACAGCTAGGAACTAGCAAGGGATGCACGAACATATACATACACACTAAATTCCATAGCATTTCAGCTTATGCAGTCACAATAAGTTATGCACCAAACAAGGACACTGCCTTTCAAATCCATGCACTATCACCAGAGATCAGCAGAAAGGGGGCATTTTTCAGGCACTTCAAAACCGATTCCCACAAAAGGGAGCGTGTGAAAAGTACTAATCTCTTCAATCACGGAGCACACGCTAGACTCCCATTTCACTTAAAGTTGATCCATTAACAGAGGAAAATGGAAATTTGGAAGGGGGTGCTCTACTCCATGTGAAAGAAATCAGAGACGTGGATCATCTTATGAACATTTCACTACCTGACCTTCTCATGCCTACCCTTGCTTCTTATCCACAATTCCTCTTCTACAAGTGGTTGTGCTGCAGTATAAGACTCCAGCAGAATTATCGCCTCTTAGTAAACACAAGACTAAATCATTCAAATTTGGGCCAGTCTGCCCTGAACTTATACAACCTATGGCAGACTAGGGACTATGCATTTGCAATGGGTGACAGACACTTTAAGAACTTTCGAATTGTGCTTCTTTAATATCTTTTAAAACGGTCATCAGAATAAGTTCACAAAACTCAACAAACTTGATAGGAATAAAAACATTTAATGAAAACAACTACAAAAACAGATAAAATATTTCAGTGTAAGTATCCAAAATACCCCTAAACCAATATCTGTGAGTCTCATGGAACCTGTGAAAAAGACAAGCATACCACACTAACAAAGAAAATGTGGGAATGTTAAGGGACATAGGGCCAGATGTAGCAAAGGGTTTTACCCATTCTGTGTCTATGGGAAAATGTGTTCGTACATATGGCCCATAATGTTCATGACCAGAAGTTGTAAACACATAGTTAGCATTCAGGTTCATCATCCTGGTGCCACGGTATTTTCCAAACCTACTGAATCTACTGGGGATCCCACATGAGGAAAAATAAACAATTTAGTCACGAAGCAGTGAACTTTCTAAAACTGTGTGCACCTTAAAAGACCTGTAGGGAAAAAGTGTTCACTATAGAGCTCCGAATCATGGCTTACTAAGCGTTAATTAAGTCTTCAGTGTTTGTGGCCAGACTGCTGTGGTTGGCATGGGGACAGTTTAGTTCGCTAGATTGGAATGTGAGTGGGGCTGTTGGATATAACTTTCAATAACTATACCTAATAATAAATGAAACTGCTAGGTGTACGTAAAATTGGCGACGGTCTGATGGGACAAAGAAAGCAACATTCGCATTTCCAAATAGTCATTTAGAGGAGGCACAGCGCATGAAGAAATAGGAAAGCAATGGAGGCCCCAAGAAAGATGTTTCAATGGTATTAAAATGAAGCACTACAATGTGACAGAGGCAGTGGCTAAGCTATATAGCAATAACATTTCAAGATTACCAGAAACTCCTCAAGATTCGAATAAGACTAAAATACCTTTTTGTAGAAAGAACTCTAAAGGCATGACCTTTATAAAAAAAACATCCATGACTTACTCTTGATTGCTAGACACAAGGAGAAAAACAATTTGATAGACAGCAATCCAATATACAGACAGAAATATTAGAAAATATCAGCACAGGATCAGTTATCTTCAGACGTTCCTGTTATTAACAGTCAAAGCCACACCTTTGGGAATATGGTTTAGAGTGTACCATGACTGGTGTTAATAGGAACCTATGAAACATATTCCTTAGTGTTTGTTCATTGGATACACTGTTACAAGTGAAACAAGCATTTTCAATGCAACGGGGCTCGCATTTGCTTGAGTTGGAGCTATTTACGTTGTAAACTCCTAACCTAACTTTTCTTGCCACACAATTTAAAAGAAAAAAAACAGTGCGATCGCGCTATGTAAAATGCAGCGCAATCGCGCTGAAATTGAAAACGAAAAAACGGAGCGCAATCGTGTTATGTAAACCCTAGCGCGGTCGCGCTGCAGGGAAAATTAACAGATAAAGTAGTCCAGAAACCAGGGTCAAAACATCGAGCCTTGTATGTTTCTGGTAGTTTACCGGTGCTATGTAGACAGGCTGAACACCGGAAAAGGCATGAAAGCAAGCAGATTTTAAAGAGCAAGTCCAGGAGCCAATGAAAGACACTGACGTGACCTGGGCGTGGTTTGAAGCCCAAAGAGATTACTTTATGCACGGAGAGCTTTGCGCTCCCCCATAAAAAAGGAGTGGCATATGCCAATTTTCTGAGTAGATTAATTATTTTCATAAAATTCCATTCAGTGTCCGTACGATCTCTCTCATACGAAATCTAAAACAGAACAGAAGAAGCACAGAACTGGCATGATTGGTGGAAGTAGAACTGACCAGATTTACCTGATTTTCAGTTTAGTGCAAATTGGCCATTTTTTTTTTTGTTTACCTCAAAGTAGCAGGATTGAACACAGGCCACGCATGCTCTAAGTTCAATAGAAGACATCATGGTTTTCATCATAATATAAGAAATTATTGGGTGGTCTCGGTCTAATTCCAAACGAGCAGACGTTTCATCAAAAGAAGTCCAAACAAAGGCTGTCAGTACTTTTTCAAGAGCCCGAGGACAACAAGATGTTATTGGGGGTCAGATGGTGTGACTCTATTGGAAACAAAACAGAACACCAAGTATACTCCTCTTTAGCACTTGGCCCTCAGTGTAGCTATGTTGAGCAGGCCAAGGCTTACTTCAGGGGGTGGTGTGTGGTTAGAAGCTTAGAAGTCAAAAGACATCAGATAACCATCAATAGGTTAATGTCCATGCAGTACTAACAATGGAAAATACTGTACATATTTAATAGTGGACATTTATCGGGGGGTACTAAAGGGAAAGAGTATTGCCAGTTATCTGGTGCATAGTCTTTGTGATAAAGTACATTAGCCCGTGACCCTGCGAGAGGGATCAAAGTGAGAATACTGAGGTAGCTCTTGGAGTTTAGCTCACTGTTAGACCTAACATCTTGGGCGTGGTATTCCCCAACATTTCGTCTTCAGTTCACTGGTTTGTTTAAATTGTTTTTGTTGGCTTTCGGGCTCTGTGCACTTTATCACTGCTAACCAGAGCAAAAGTGCTTGTGCGCTCTCCTTCAGACATGGTAACATTGGCCTACACTTAAATGCCACATTTAATTTACATGTAAATCCTTGGTAAATGATAAAACACATACCTAGGTCCTGTAAATTAAATTCTACTAGTGGGCCTGCAGTAGTCATTGTGCCACCCACTAAAAAGGCCTTTTGAAACATGTCTCAGGCCTGCTACCGCAGCCTGTAGTGCAGTTTTAAACTGACATTCTAATCTGGCAAAATAAACCTTCTGCAAGACCTAACCCTTCCTTTTGTAATACATAAAAGTCACACCAAGGGTAGGCCCTGAACAGCCCAAAGAACAGGGTGTACTGTATTTTAAAAGTTGGACACATGTTATCAAGTTTTACTTTGTCTAACAGTGAAAAAATCCTGAAGCTGTTTTTCAGTGTTGTAAAGCTTGTCTCTCCCATTGGCTATCATTGGGTTAACTTATTACATTTGGCAAGTGATACCTTTCAGTTGGGAGCAGATTAATTAATCAAATTAATTGTAATTGAAAACCCTCTTTAATGGTGAAGTCCGATTTTAAGTTACAGTTCTGAAAATGACACTGTTAGAAAGATGGCATTCCCTTGTCCCAACCATTTGGGTGTTCTGCCCGTGTCCTTGGTGACCTGACTGTGAATGTCTCTGCTTAGGTCCACACATAAGGGGCTTAGGTATGGACAGGAAGGGCCACCCTAATTGCACTCATCCTCACTTGCACTTCAAAGGGCGTTTTCCTACTGAACACACAAAGTAACCTTTCGCCAGGCCTGCACTTTTTATATTACCCCCAAGAAAGTCTGGAGTCTTGACAAGAGATGGGGAAGAACTTTCCAGAACCAGATGTTGGGGTTAGACTGGGAGTCCTAGCACAGGAAGGCTGTCACCAAGTGTAAATATTAGACCTCTGACCCACTCTTCAGAACACTCCTGGACCTGTGGACTTTACACAAGGAGCAGGGCCCTGTTGATAGAAGATTGGCATACTTTTGAGAAGGAAGACTAGACCCACATTCCTTCACCTCCAGGTAACCCGAGTGACATCAAGGGTTAGTTGGGGTACCTCCTGTGTGAGCTACAGGGACATAAGCACTAGAGGTCTCCCTACAATTGCCCACCTGACCTGCTGCACTGGACCTGCAACTAGACGTGCATGAGCCCTGCTGGCCTCTGCAGGAGTGAGTCGCTACAGCGACAGCCAGTGACCACCAGTAATACGATATCTACACTCCGTGCTGCAGTGACCATGAACATGAATCTCCAGTAATGACTGCCAGTGACGCCAGACCAGCTCTTTGCACTACAGCAGCAATAGCTTATGATGCCCTGTCTGTTCTTCTCGGTACAGCGATAACAGTCCTAAAAACTCAACCTGCTCCTCAACTGAGAATGGAACTATTCCCATCAAGATTGAGAAGGCAGAAGGTAACACTTCTGTGGGACCAACACTGTCCCTGCATCCAATCTGCACTCCATCGCAGTCAGCCTGAGCTTGTGACTTCCCCCCCGGTTTAGCACAACTAGATGACTGAGTGGCAATTTGTGATTCTAGGTGCTACTTTCATTAAAACTTTACAATTGCATATATTTGGTTCTACTGATTGGATTTTGGTTGTTCTTGCAATGTACTCTATTTTTCGGAATTGTTTTTTTT
This sequence comes from Pleurodeles waltl, assembly GCF_031143425.1. Taxonomy (NCBI): domain Eukaryota; kingdom Metazoa; phylum Chordata; class Amphibia; order Caudata; family Salamandridae; genus Pleurodeles; species Pleurodeles waltl. The sequence continues at coordinate 964,935,185 of NC_090448.1, read as the reverse complement.
TTTTTTTTTTGTGGTGTGTTTACACTTTATTACTGGCTGTGTGCTGCATCAATGCTTAACACATTGCCTCTAGGTTAAGCCTCTCTGCTTTTGTGCAAAGCTACCAGAGAATTAAGCACCAGTTAATTTAGTGGCTTTTGTATTCACCCTGACAACGACTGTGGTTTTTGCCTGAGTGGGGCTTCCAACTCCTCAACCTTACATCCACTATCAGGATAGCATTTCAGTCCATCTAATAGGTGTGCCCTCTTCCCTCATTTTTGAGGTGCAATTCCACAGGACCCTGAGGTAAAATCTGAAGCCCTTTCAGGCAGGCAATGCCTGTAGAAGTTGCTGATCAACGATGGCAGTGCAGTGCCATGCTGGTTGCCGTGTTTTCTACAAGGCCCTCCAAAGTGGGAATGTTGCAGTCCTATCCCTAGCGAAGCTGAGGTTGGTCATGCTTTACAAAAAGGTCATCAGCGTCTACTTCAAGCAACATCACCGCAAGATCACCCCTGAGCAGTCAGTCAGCTTTCTCCCTCTCAGTAAAGCCAGGCAGCCCAGTCGATTTCTCCCCAGATTGCTACTCTCAAATCTGGCAAAGGAATTCGGCAATATCCGCCCCAACCCTAAAGCTCAAAGGAGTCTCAAGGTAAAAAAATCTTGGCACACTAGCTGAAAATGTCTGCCCCATCTTTATACCCAAGTTGCAGACGATCCCTGTGCATCCCAGCAGTTCAGTTCTGTATTTAGTTCTGGGCAGTTCTGCTATTTTCGTATGTCCAAGCAGACTGAATTAGCCATGGTTTTTGTACCGTGTGAGCAGGAAGGAAGTTGAGAGGAGGAAGTATCCATTCAGGAATAACTCAAAACAGGTGCATATTGGCAAGGGACGCAGCTCTATTTAACTACCTGTTATTCTGTTTGGGAGGGCTTTGGGAAATAGGGCAGGCCTCCAAGAGAACAATAAAGCCAGGGCTGGGAAGACGAAAACTCCCCGACTACAAATGGGCCATCTGTCTCCTTTCCTTACTACTCCTCTTCCAGACCGACTACAGAGGCTCCCTGGAACGCAGTGGCAGAGTCCAATCTACATCTGTTTGGCATGTCTCCGATCCTCCATTTTATATCTCAAAAGACTGTAGCGCACAAAATGGAAAAAAGTGTCACTATAGCCACATGTGTTGTTTGTGTTCCACGTGCACCTTCTACAAACACACATAAAGTAACATATACATATGAAATTCAAAACCCACATAGATGGGCGAAGAATACAACTGCAGAGGAGTAGCAACCAAATATAAAAGATGAGACCAGTAGACTGTCCCAAACAGGCAACAATAAAAACAGCCTGTCTTGCTTCTAGGTTTTATATCGCAGCCACCACTTCAAGTCCTCTACAGCCCCATGACCCAACAGTAGCCACGTTCGTCTAAAAAGGGGGTCACATGCCGCTTCCTAATGATCAGAGCCCAGCCTTCGGTCTCATTCTGTGTCATGAAAATGTCACACGTGTGCTGCGTCCGGGGTCAAAAAGCTATTCCATGCTATGATGAATTTGAGGCAGGGGTGCGCGTGCTCCACGTCCATGCAGGGATCCTTTCTCCACCCGGACATAGGTTTTGTCATGATTGGCACATTCAGAAAAAATTGGCAAGGAATGAATTTGCACATAATCTAAACTTCCTTCTCACACTCTGAAGAGCTGAGCTACCGTGGCAGGAAGGGTGAGGAACTATACGCTGCTGTGAATGACTGGAGACTCCCGCGATTGAAGGGCAGTATATTGGTCAGAAGTTAACTTGATCATAATAAAACTCACCCTACGTCTTTAAATGATTCATTTGGAAGTTTTCATGCCACAAAAAGACGGGACCACTGGTTCCAAAATACAAAGAGCAATGAAAGCGGAGGTAACACCAAATTATCATGGTAGCTCTGAAAAGGTCTGCATACCTGGGAACATTAGCTTCTTTATAAAATAACACAGATTATTTGTTAGATTTGCCAATTAAATCACTATTAATTCATACGACATAAAGAAAAGGGCAAATGAGTTTAAATTTCTCTCCTATAACCTTTCTTGACCTAAGAGGTCCTATGGAGACCCTTGACCAGTTCCCATGGCAGCCTTTCCTACCATGGCATTACGCTGCCTTGTCAGCATCCCTGGCACTGCATGCATGTCCAGCAGCCGTCGTCGCTCACGCCTTTCTGGCCGTCTCAAGATGTCTACTACAACATTAAAGGAGGTTTTACGAGCACATAAATGGCTTTTTAATGGCCACAGTAAGTCTGCATGCAGTTAACACACCATCACACACGACAGCGCGAGTAATGTGCTTTGAGAGGTGTTTTATAAGGCACCGTGGGCCCGCTTTATGGGTCTCGCGCAGGGCTGCCTCCTACGAACGGCACCTGCCACTTTCACAAATCAGCTAAAATTATTTTCAGCCCCCGTGTTTATTAAAACGGCAGGAAACGCTTTCACGCAGGCCAAGTCCTCCTGCTCGCCACGCCCCTCTCATGAATATGACAGACGCCGGCTCCGGCGGTGGCAGGAGGCGGACGTATTCTCATTAGTCACGAGCGGCGCCTTACCACGGTTATTTAATGCTGGGGAACAGAGTGCGCGCGCAGATCTACGTGGGCGGTGGAGCCCTGTTCTAGCCGCAAGACTTGTCAAAAGCCACAGCAGAGAATGGAAAGACAACAAGAAAGGAGAAAGTTGTATCCCGTGGCACAATGGCAGACTGTGCGTGACCATATACAATACCCGGTGTGACAGTCTTTTTTGCCCCCAACCCTTCTCGCTACCCCCATGACCACCTCATCCACGAATTCCCTCACTAGCACTAACAGTGCCCCCCTTCACCTCTCCAAAGTCCATCGCTCATACACATTTCATTTTTTTAAGCCATACTCATAGTTCACTCACGCTCGGTTTTGTGATCTGCATGGTGCACTTTCTTTGCAGCAGGGGCATTATCCCTCTGGATACTTTAGGAGTCAAAACTTCCACTTGACTAAATTCCGATCTCTTACCAGCTGTAACATTAATCACCAGAATTATCTTAACATTTTTATCGTTGTTTGGAAGTGCTGGACTCACACGGAAGTTCAGGTGCATTTAAACCAATAGTTTACGGTGTGAACGTTGTTAGGTAAGTGCGAGATCAATGCTGCCTGGGGGCACGCGAGACGTTTACACATAAGAGGCTCGCGCTGTGGTACTATAGCACTGCTCTTTGTGACCAGGTAGGTAGCCGATGTGCATGTTAGCACTTAGCAGTGATTTGTGCTGCCTTGTAGGTAACCAATGCGCAATGTAACCGTGCTCTTGTATCCATGCTGATAGCAGGGCTTTAAATGGGCCGGTACGGAGTACCGCACTTTATTTTTCGAGGGAGAGTACCTGCACTTCTCAAGAAAAACGTAAAACTTTTAATTGGAGAGTACCGGCGCTTCTCGGAAATAAGCAGGTACTCTGGTACGGAGTACCTGCACTTCTGTTCTTCCATTTCAAGCACTGCCTGTGATAGCCAATATTCCACTGCAGAACTGTTCTGTCTCTAACCGATGTGCACTGCAGAAATGCTCAGTGGGATCACGCAAGTATCTAATGTGCAGTTGTAGCAGTGGCATCTGTGGCCAGGGAGGTAGCCAATACACGACGTAGAAGTGCTGTGAGTGCCCAAACACATAGCCAACGTGCAATGTAGCAGTGCTTAGTGTGGACATGCAGGAAGCCAACGTGAAATGTAGCAGTGCTTAGCGTGAGCACGCAGCAAGCCAATGTGCAATATAGCATTGCGTGTTCTCCTACGCAGGTAGCAGTTGGGTAGAACTCTGTGTATCCTTGAGGTAGCCCCTGTGCAATGTAGGAGTGCACCGGTGGACAAGAAGAAAGCCCATGTGCTGAAGCAAGATATGCGAGGATGTGAAGTGCGGCCACGTAAAAAGGTACTGGCAGAGGCTGAGCTTGGTCAGTAAAGGGGGAAGTTGTTTCATATTTCCCAACAATCACGCTGGAACATCCTGTTAAAACACACCATATAAGAAGCAGGGTTTGAGGGGGCTTAAAGGCCAATGGGAAGAGAGTGGATTGTTAGTAGTACCTAAAACGCAATATTTGTCAGATTAATCAACATATTTTACGGCCTTCAAAACACAGACACTCCACATTACGACTGCATGTGTACCCAACTATTTACTACAGAATACATTTTTTTCAGAAGGTTTAAACCCCCCCCCCCCCCAAAAAAAAAACACACACACCCCCAGAGCTAAACCTCGGGTGCAAGCTAGGAATTCCATATACAACAGGAGTGCAGTCAGTACTAGCAGCAGCCAAGAAGGAGGTTCACACGTGACTTGCTTATTAAATAGCTTACGATCCGAAGGCATGTTGCAGTCCTGAACGTGAACACAGAAGAGACTCAATGCTGTTCACTTGGTCCATGGAGATCGGAGGTGGTGGTGGGAGGCAGGGAGAGGGTTTTGGGGTGCAGAGAGCTGAGTTGGGGGGGTTGAGGAGTTCGGGGAAAGAGTTTCTAACTTGGCGTGGGATTTTGTGTGTGGAGTTTTACTGTTTGAAGTGTGGCACAAATACTTTACACATTGCCTACAAGCCTGACTGCTCTATGCAAAGCTAAGAGAGAGTGAGCACAGGTTAATTTGGGTTTTGTTTATGCCTTACCCTAACGAGAATTGTGACTACTGCTTGACCAGAACTCCCACTCTCATCAAACAAGAACGCAATTTCTCACACGTCATTAAGAATCAAGTAAAGCAATTGGTGGATATCATAGTGCATAATTCCTTAGCAACAGTTACCACAAGTTACAGGGGACCTGGATAAGAACAAATGGACAGAGAAGGATAAATCAATGGCCCGATTGGATTTGAGTTCTCAAAAAAAATAGAAAAATATCTTGCAGGTAGATGGCTACCAGGTATACAATGATCAGGCTACCAGGTACACAATGATCAAGCAGATTGTCTTGCAAGCAATTGGCCAAATCGTGCCACAGCGTGCAGGATTATGAGTATGGTGCGCTCTAGAATGTCATCTTGGAGCTAAAACATAAGGACTGATTATTGCTTCGGAATAACTGGTTTTGGGTACAATGCCTTGACTTTTTCCTTAAGGTCAGACTCTAATTTGCCACTGTGAACATGAGATTTTGAAATGAACTATGACATTTTTGTCAGAGCAGGATCTGGGATTAATTTCTATTTATAGACAAATGCAATTTCCACAGAGACGAACCACGCACTGGTATAGACTGTTCGCAATAACTCTCTAAGAACACTGTATGACATAAGGAGCACAGAACCTCGTCATAACTAAGAAGTGGGATTTGATTTTCGAACCTCACAAACAATTCTGAAGGATAAATACAATAAAAAAAGTGGTAGAGTATCCAAGAGGTCCACAAACTAAATTATTCTAGAAGCCATGGCGAATTAGCATTGGAAAACCCAATAGGTATGGCTTGTTTAGATATTTGTGGTGGTTATACTTTGATATGTCAGGATGCAATAACAGAAACTCACATTGAAGCACCCATATACCATTCAGGTAGGACACTATGTCAAGCACAGGGTTTCAGTATACACAGTTATTTGGGCCACATCTGTTGGAAAGGATTATTAGTTATGCTTCTTTGCTTCCAAGCCAGAATGGTGTCAATTTTTGGCTGTAGGGGTGCCACCTAGCCATTCCCTACCTGGTGCTACAAATACACCACTAAAACCTTCCCCATTTGGCATTTGCTTGCCTTAATAGTGAGGCCTGCCTTTTGCAGAGCCTGCAACACTCTGCAGAGGTGCTGGACGTGTTCCTCCCAAGTGGCACTGAACACTGCAATGTCATCCAGGTATGCTGTGCTGAGGTCATCCAGCCCAGTCAACACCTGGTTGACCAACCTCTGGAATGTGGCAGGAGCCATTTTCATCCCAAATGGCATCACTGTAAACTGGAAGTGTCCATCTGGGGTAGAAAATGCTGACCTCTCCTTGGCCCCCTCAGTTAGGGCAATCTGCCAGTACACAGACGTCAAATCAAATGTGCTGAGGTATTTTGCAGCTCCCAATCGATCGATGAGCTCATCAGCTCAGGGGATGGGGTACGCGTCAGTTTTAGTGACCGCGCTGAGACCCAAGTAGTTCACACAGAACTGGAGTTCTGTTGTGGCACCAGGAGAAGCTGCCTTTGGAACCAAGACCACAGGGCTGGCCCAAGGACTTCTAGAAAACTCAATCACCCCTACGGATAACATCTTAAGACACCTCATCCTTGATGCTAGCCCTGACCTTATCAGTCACCCTGTAAACCTTCTGTTTAATGGGTGGACTGTCCCCAGTGTCCACATCATGTGTACACAAGCGTGTAACCCCTGGGATCAGGGAGAAGAGGGAGGCAAACTGACCCAATCCCTGGCGGCAGTCCCTCTGTTGTTCTGAGGTGAGGAAGGGGGAGAGGTTCACTCCCTCTACAGACCCCTCTTTCTCCCCAGCAGACAGGAAGTCAAAAAGAGGCTCACTCTTTTACTCCACCCCATCATCTGTAGCTAGGAGCATGAAAAATTCAGTCCGCTCAAAGTGTGGCTTGAAACAGTTCACATGTGCAGGACCCTTAAGGAATTCCTGGAGTCCGCAAGCCCGCAGGTAGATGACTTCGCTCTTGTGCTCCACCACCTCAAATGGCCCAGTTCACTTGTCCTGGAGTGCCCTAGGCTCCACTGGTGCCATTACCCACACTTTTTGCCCAGGCTGAAACTCAACCAGAGTGGCATTCTGGTCATACCACTGTTTCATGTCTGCCTGGCTTGTTTCCAGGTTCTCTTGTGCGAGAGCTCTGAAGCGGGAAGTCAGGTTTCTGAAGGCCAGCATGTAAGCAAATACATCCTTGGGAGGTTTACTAGGGGCTTTCTCTAAGCCCTTCTTCAGCAGTCTCAAAGGTCCCCTGACAGGATGGCCATATAGTAACTCAAAAGGACTAAATCCAAGCCCTTTTTTGAGGCACCTCTCTGTAGGCAGACAGAAGGCATGGCAAGAGGACGTCCCACTTCCGCCTCAAAGGTCTGACAGGCCCATGATCATGCCTTTTAAGGTGCAATGAATCTTTCAACCAGACCATGTCTTTGGGGGTGGTAAGGAGTGGTGAACTTATACGTAACCTCACACTCCTGCCACAGAGACTTCATATAAGTAGATATGAAGTTGGTACCCCTATCAGATACCACTTCCTTGGGGCACCCCATGCGGGTAAAATCCCCCATCAACACAGGACCCAACACAGGGGAAGTGACTGACCTCAGAGGAATGGCTTCTGGGTACCAGATGGCATGGTCCACCAAGACCAGGGTGAACCTGTTGCCCACAGCAATGTCAATACTGACCCTTTCAAAAGGGGGTACTAACCACTAGAAAAGGTTGGAGGGGAGCCTTACATTTCCCCCCCACTCTTAAAACTTGCTTGACAAGTCTGGCAAGACCTGCAATGAGCATCTGAGTACCTCCACATTAGGGTCCAGTAAAAGTGGATGACAAGCCATTCAAAGGTCTTGTCCAGCCCCAAATATCCAGCTAAAGGCACATCATGAGCCAGACCCAGTAGGAAGGCTCTGAAGCACTGGGGTACTACCAGCACACGGGCTGACCCAGGCTCAGCAACCTTAGGCTCACTATACAGGAGGCCGCCCTCCCAATAAATCCGGTGAGATCCTGGCACCTTGCCAGCCGCCTGGTCTGCAGCCTTCAGCCGGAGTAGAGCAACCACTAGAGTAGAGCATGTTATCTATGCCTCACAGAATGCCTCCCTGGTGGGTCCCCCTTCCTGCTGCCACTGACAGCTCAGGGACCTCCACCAGTTCAGCCACCTGTTCCCTGGGAGGTTCTGGGGCCGGTTTCCCGCACCCCATGCCCTTCATCTTTTTAGCGGTCCCTGGGGCCACTGTTTCAGGCTCCAGAGGCTCCTGACCACCCTGACGGGCTGCCACTGATCTGGTGGATATGCATTCCCACCCAGGAAGACCCAACATCTCCAAGAGTGACCTCTGTTCCACCTCCTTCTAAGGTGAATCCTCCAGGTCATTGCCAACCAAATAATCCACAAGCATGGTTGGACTCCGCTACCTTCAAGGAACCTGAGACCCCCCCATTCAAAGGGAACCTGCGCCCCTCTGCACAGGCGCTCTGAGTTGTCCACTGCAACTACTTGGTGAAGTACACAGGGATCTATCTGCTCTTCAGACACCAGGTGACTCCTCATTGTAGTCACACTGGCTCCTGTGTCTCTCAGAGCCTCCACCTTCTGCCCACTAATGGTCACCCACTGTCTATACTTTTTAGTGTTCTCAGGCACTAGGGTTCTCTGGACCATCTCACTGTCTCCTAGTGAGACAAGGGTCATCTCAGCTGGCTGGCTCCCACCCACCCACCTGGAACCAACTCCTCCCCAAGCGCTACTCTAGCCAAACCCTGTGACTGAGCACCAGTGGGTGCCGTTGTACCCTTAGGACATTTGGGATTTCCTTCACATGACCCACCTGTTCTCATGCATAACACTTACAGGGGGACCCCTCCTACCCCCCAAAGGTTTCCCTTTGGAGAACCAAGGTTTCTTTTCAGTGGGGGGTTGGGAATCCTTACCCTGGAACTAGGTTGGGGCCCTTTATAGAAATCCCCCTGTTTACCATAACCCCCTTTCTTTTGAGAGGGATCCTGCCCACCCTTGGTGTGGTGTACCCCATACCTCTTCTGGACCCTGGTGCTCTCTCAACGGTACGCTTCCTGCACGAGCTTCCTGGGATAAGTCAGCTTGCTGTCAATCAGGTGCTGGTGCTGCTTTGGAATAAAACTGTACAAGTGCTCCCAAGCAATTAAATTGTAAAGCCCCTCATACGTTGTCACCTTGCTGCCCTTTACCCAACCATTCAGTGACCTGCAAAAAGAATCAACACATTCCAAGCATGTTTGGGATTCCTTCTTCTTATAGGACCTAAACCTGTTCTTATACTGCTCAGGGGTGATACCATACCTTGTGAGTAGGGTGTCCTTCATGATAGATTAAGTGAGCCCCTGAGGATCCCCTAAGGATGTCAGAGTATCCCTCTCCTCTACCTCAAAGTGTTTCCACAGACTCACCCCCAATGAGCTTCAGGTACCAGATTCATATGGAGGGCAGACTCTTACCCCTGAACCACAATAATGTCATCCTCCCTTTCGTAATTCTTCACAAGGTCTTTAGAAATGTGTACTCTCCTCTCAGGCTGCACTGTGAGATTGCTGCCTCCATCCCCCAGTGGACTGGCTCATCTGATCTAGCTTCCTCAAGCTGAGCTCATGGGACATGTAGGAGGCTGGCCTGGTTTGTAGTGGGTACCTTGGGTACTTACACCTTATACCAGGTCCAGTTATCCCTTATTAGTGAAGTAGTAGTGTTCTAGCAGCTTAGGCTGATAGAGGTAGCTATAGCAGAGCAGCTTAGGCTGAACTAGGAGACATGCAAAGCTCATGCAATACCACTTATAGTTACACAGTACTTATACACAAGTAAAGACAATACTCAGTGTTATTAAAAATAAAGGTATTTACTTAGGTGACACAGTACCAAAAATATCTTAGAGGCAATACTCCTTCTGGAGCTAAGTATTATACACAATATCTACACTAGACACCAAAATAAGGTAAGTAATTAGACATAGGATAGTGCAAACAATAGGAAATGCTATAGAATGCAATAGGAGAAAATAGGTCTGGGGCAACATAAACCATATACTAAGAAAGTGGAATGCGAATCACAAATTCCCCCCTAGACAAGTGTAGTATGTGCAGAATCACTGGGAGAGTAGGAATACAGTAAAGGTAAGTATATTACCCCACCCAGAGCCCAAAAAAACAGGAGTAAAGTACTGCAAGTTTCCTTAGACACACTACACCTCGTGATTGGGATATTGCAGTAACCAACCAAGTCTACAAACAACAACTGCTGGATTCCTGGACCTGAAGACCTGCAAAAGAAGGGGACCAAGTCCAGAAGTTGAAAGAAGTTCCAGGAAGGGCAGGAGCCCCTGCCAACGCAGAAGAGGGTGCAAAAGAAGTGTCCCCTGTTGGACGAAGACTGCAGGAGTGCACCCTAGGAAGATGCCAGCAGGTTCCTGCGTGATGCATAAGATGTCCCACGACGTGAAGATGGAGGCAGACGTGATTTCGTGTTGGAGGTTGCCAACAAGCCTTCGTTACGACAAAAGTGCGTTTTGCATCAAAATGGCACTGGTTGGACCCAGGAGGGACCTGGGGGCCTCAACTCTGTGTGAGGAGGAAGAGGGGGTTCTCTGCACTTTAGAGAGCCCTCAGGATACCAGGCAGCACCCACAGGAGTCCCAGGACACGGGGACAAAGGAGGTGCAAAACCCGGTTGGGGCAGCACAGCAAAGGAAGGTCCTACGCCGCCGGAGAACAACTTAGCGAGTTAAGCATCGCAGGATGGAGTGCTGGGGACCTGGGCCAGGCTGTGCACGAAGGAATTTTGCAAATAGTGCACAGAGGCCTCAGGAGGTGAAGAAGACGCAGTACAAAGGGGTACCGTCGCTCTCAGGAAAGGCAAGGTCTTACCTCCTCCAAATTGTGTCAGCAGGACCTCAGGACAGTCTATGTCAATGGGGTCCACCCTCTGTGTTCTTAGGAGCACGCTCATCGCTGTGAGAGGAGTCCAAGGGTACCGGTCGTCGTCTTGGAAGGTGCCTGCGTTAGCAGGGGAGTGACTCAGTCAGCCTTCAGGAGATTTCTTTGATCTTTCTGGTGCAGGATGAAGACAAGGAGTTTTCAGAGCGTGCACACCGTGGAAACTGGTGCAGTTGCTGGCTGGAGCTGAAGTTGCAGAGGAAAGTATCCCTTGTGGATACTTTGTTGCTGTTACAGCGGTTCCTGAAGCAGGCTGCGGTTGAGCCGACGTCAGAGGATGAAGTAGTAGTTGCAGAGGATTCCTGAAGGAAACTTGCAAGCAGAATCTGAAGAGAACCCACAGGGGGGCCCTAAGTAGCACTGAGAGGGGGATTGGCTACCTTATCGAGTAAGGACCTATCAGGAGGGGTCTCTGACGTCACCTACTGGCACTGGCAACTCAGAGCCCTCCAGATTGGCCCCACATCTTGAAAAGCAAGATGGCTGAAGTCTGGGACACACTGGAGGTGCTCTGGGCACCACCCCTAGGGTTGTGATGTACAGGGGAGCGGTCACTCCTCTCTCCTTTGTCCAGTTTCGCTCCAGAGCAGGAGACAAGGGGTCCCTGAACTGGTATAGACTGGCTTATGCAAGGAGGGCATCACTTGTGTCCTTCAAAGCATTTACAGAGGCTGGGGGAGGCTACTCCTCCCCAGCCTGTAACACCTATTTCCAAAGGGAGAGGGTGTAACACCCTGCTCTCAGAGGAAATGCTTTGTTCTGCCTTCCTGGGACTGGGCTGCCCAGACCCCAGGAGGGCAGAACCCTGTATGTGAGGTGGCAGCAGCTGTAGCTGCAGTACAAGTCTCACGGAGCCGGTTTGGCAGTACTGGGGGTCCATAGTGGAGCCCCCAGGATGCATGGAATTGGCTCCCCAATACCAGATTTGGAATGGAGGACAATTCCATGATCTTAGACATGTTACATTGCCATATTCAGAGTTACCATTGTGAAACTACATATAGTATTGACCTATATGTAGTGCACGCGTGTAATGGCGTCCCCACACTCACAAAGTCCTGGGAAATGGCCCTGAACTATGTGGGGCGCCTTTCCTAGTGCAAGGGTGCCCTCCCACTCAGTAACTTTGCACCTAACCTTCAGCAAGTGGAGGTTAGACATATAGGTGACTTATAAATTACTTAAGTGCAGTGAAAATGTCTGTGAAAGAACGTGTGCGTTATTTCACGCAGGCTGCAATGGCAGGCCTGTGCAAGGGTTTGTCTGCGCTCCATATGGGTGGCAAATGAAATGCTGCAACCCATATGGATCTCCTGGAACCCCAATGCCATGGGTACCTAGGTACAGGGACTTATAAGGGGGGTCCAGTGTGCCAATTGAAATTGGTAAATGAAGTCACTAGCCTACAGTGACAAATTTAAAAGCAGAGAGTGCATAAGCACTGAGGTTCTGATTAGCAGAGCCTCAGTGACACAGTCAAGCACTATACAGACACACACATTAGGCCATAAAGTGAGCACTGGGGTCCTGACCAGCAGGATCCCAGTGAGACAGGCAAAAACATACTGACATACAGGTAAAAATGGGGGTAACATGCCAAGGAAGATGCTACTTTCCTACAGGCCAGCAGTAACTTTCTCTTCTATTGCAACCCTTATTTTTTCCAACTCCAACTGGTGAGCCCTCTCTGCCTGTCTGTCCTGTAACTCTTCAGGAATCAGACCCTTGGATGACAGGCTGCTAGCTGCCTTGGAGACCCTGTCCCTGGACATAACAAGCCCACCCACTATTCCATTGTGTATGGACTGCACCTTCTCACCCTCATCTTCCTCCTGTATGTGCCCCTCAGCTTTCTTGGATGTCGCCCAGGCCCCCAGTGCCTTTTGAAGCTCCTCCTTCATGGTGGAGCTCTTAATGGGACAGGCACGTTTCTTGCAGAACTGCTTCAACTCAGCAACTGTATGGCTCTCCAGTTTCCCTAAGTCAAAAGCAGCTCCAGCTGATGCATCTCCAGATTGAAACATGAAGAATCAACAAAAGTGCTAAGTTCTAAGGCAGAAAAGAGTTCCCAATGTAGTTCAAAAGTCAATAAAAGATTAGCAAAAATATGGAAGTAGGAAAAAAAATCCAAAAGAGAAAAAGCAGAGACAAGCTGTATGTTGTCACGTAATGGTCTGCACTGAAAACAGTAGTGTACACTTAATCACTGTATGTTAAGTACAAATACAAGTTCATATCCTCATAGCTGATCACCAATGTTAGAAATGGGGTCTTTGGTTGTCAGTCAGGTTACCCCCTGTCCAAGCAAGGACCCTCACTGTAGTCAGGGTAAAGGAGATTCACACTCAGTTAACTCCCGCTCACCCCCTTGGTAACTTGGCACGAGCAGGCAGGCTTTACTTCAGAAGCAATGTGTAAAGTATTTGTACCAACACACATTAATACAGTGAACCATTACAAAATGACAACACCAGTTTAGGAAAATAGGTAAGATTTAGCTAAACAAAACACCAAAATCAACAAAAATCCAACATACACAAGTCAAGATATAAATTTTCATAAGAGTATTAAGCCTTACAAAACAGTGAGAATGTTGTTGTTAAACTAAGTACATGGTTAGCGTAAAAAATAAAGCTGCACGTGCGAGCATGCGTCGGAAAAGTCAGCGATGAGTCGATTCCTTACTCGCAAGTGAGGCCATGCGCTGTTTCCTTCTCCTGTCGGGTCGTCAATGCGTTGTTTTTTCTCCCTCGCAAGAGAGCGATGCGTCGATTTTCAGACGGGGCACCTCAGATCCACGCAGAGTTGGGTTGATTTGGATGCCCAGGGACAATGCGTCCAAAATCCGGTGGCACGGAATCAGAAAATCGCACTTGCGGGGGTTTGCGTCATCAGCCTCCGTAAGCAGGTGTTGCGCATCGTTTTTCCAGCCGTGTTGCGTCGATCTACCAGCTGCAATGCAGGTGGAGAGTCATTTATCAGCCGTGTCGTGGAAGGTGCGTCGTCAATTTCCCCGCACGACATTCTGTGCGTGGATTTGCAGTTCTTGTCTGCCAGCTTCACCTCTCAGGGACCTAGGGATTGGATAGGGCATCACTTGGCAGGGCAGGAGTCTCAGCAGAGAGTCCAGGTGCTGGCAGGGGACGTCTTTGATGGCCCTAAGACTTCAGCAACAGGAGGCAAGCTCAGTCCAAGCCCTTGGAGATTCTTCTCAAGCAGGAATGCACAACAAAGTCCAGTCTTTGTCCCCATTCACAGGCAGAAGCAGCAACTGCAGGATAGCCCAACAAAGTACAGTCACAGGCAGGGGCCGTGCTTTTCCTCAGCTCTTCACCTTGGCAGAGGTTCCTCTTGAATCCAGACATGATCGAATTTTCAGGAGTTTGGGGTCCACTACTTATACTCCTTTCTGCCTTTGCAGTAGACAAACTTCAAAGGAAAGTCTCTCTTGTTTCTAAGATTCCACCTTGCCCAGTCCAGGCCCCAGAAAACACACCAGGGGTTTGAAGACTGCATTGTCTGAGGGCAGGCACAACCCTTTCAGGTGTAAGTGACCACTCCTCCCCTCCCTCTCAGCACAGATGGCTCATCAAGATATGCAGGCTACATCCCAGCTCCCTTTGTGTCACTGGCTAGAGGAGAGGTGCAAACAGCTCAACTGTCAAATTGACCCAGACAGCGAATCCACAAACAGGCAGAGTCACAGAATGGTTTAAGCAAGAAAATGCCTACATTCTAAAAGTGGCATTTTCAAACACACAATCTAAAATCAACCTTTACTAAAAGATGTATTTTTAAATTGTGAGTTCAGAGACCCTAAACTCCATCTTTCTGTCTGCCCCAAGTTAACCTAAGGGAGAGCTAGGCCTTGCACAGTGAAAAACAAATTTGGCAGTATTTTACTGTTGGGACATATAAAACACATTAGTACATGTCCGACCTTAAACATACACTGCACCCTGCTCATGTGGCTACCTAGTGCCTACCTTAGGGGTGCCTTACATGTATAAAAAGGGAAGGTTTAGGTCTGGCAAGTGGGTACACTTGCCAAGTCAAATTGACAGTTTAGAAACTGCACACACACTGCAGTGGCAGGTCTGAGCCATGTTTATAGGGCTGCTAATGTGGGTGGCACAACCAGTGCAGGAGGCCAACTATAGCTTTTGATTTACAGGCCCTGGGCACCTGTAGTGCACTGTGCTAGGGACTTACTAGTAAATCAAATATGCCAATAATGGAAAGCCAATTAAACATACATCTTACATAGTAGCACTTGCAGTTTAGCACTGGATAGCAGTGGTAAAGTGCCCAGACTAATAAAAACAGCACAGAGTCCGGCACACATCAACAACCTGGGAAACAGAGGTAAAAAAGTTAGGGGAGACCACACCAAGGATGCCAAGTCTAACAGTGGCCACACCTCTTTTAGAGACCCATATCTTTTTCCATCCTACATAAAGCACTTACAGCTAACATATGTGAACTTGGCTCTAGAAGACACAAGCAGTGTCATCTAATTTGCTAAACTTGGCATCAAGGCACAATCACTCCCAGCGAGACAAGTTGCCATTTTGTGTGCAGTTGCTAAACAAATGTGTGCTCACTGTGTGACTATTTATCCTCTTCTTCCGCTCCAACTTCAGCTCTCATTTGAGAGGTTGCATTGCTTCCCATTGCAGCTCTAATCTCAAAAGAGAGGCCTTGCACAAGCTCCCACTGAAGCAGCATCTCCTTGCTGAGAGACTACACACAGTTTCCCATTCCTAACTCCAGGTTGGAAGTCTTATATTAGTCAGGCTCCTGAGCGCTCCTAGGCAGAAGACAATGAACTCAGCCCATGCATTTGCACCGTGCCTCACAGACGGCAGGCATACGGTGCCCACCTGTCCACTACAGATTTTGGATGGACAGACTTTCCAAAAACTCAACAGAAGCAACTTTTGTCTACTAATCTTCAAAGCCAAGGCAGCACCACTCATTCCACCTGTCCACATTGTGTTTGTCTAGTCACCATAGGCAGAAACTGCTATTTCTAAGCAGAGAAAGTAACAAGCCTTAATAGTACCCAAATCAATAGTACCAAGCCATGCCACATTAGTTAATAAAAACCATAAAATGATTCATCATTGATACATCATACAAAAACCTTATTAACTAGTCAACAAAAGTTCGTAATCGGTGCAATAAACAATAAATAGGCTCTTTCGGCTTGAATGAACCTCATTAAAAACATTTAAAATGAAAGATAATTAAACCCATATTAGTATATGTATTCACTCCCCTGAGCAATGCTAACCGATGAGGGTAGCCTTTTTTCTAACCATAACTAGAAAAGGCTGGATGGGTATTGGATAGATACAGCTTTTCTATGGATTGCGCTCTGAAGGGGTCTTCACTTGGCAAGGACTTAAGTTTTTGGGGAGGCGGTTAAGAACAAAAAAAAAAAAAAATCAAAAAATTATCCAACCTGATGTTCAAAGTTACATTTCTTGGGTCGAGTGCCTCAATTAGGGCCTGTCTGCATGTTCTAACCCCAATGCATTAAATTCCTTCTTCAGCATTTGTCTTCTATAAATAGCCAGGGACGGACATAGGCATACTACATGCCCCAAAGTTTCCACCATAAAATGACATAAGCGGCATTCCAGGTTGCGTCTGTGAGGCCAGCCTCCATATTGGCATGAGGTCTGCCGCTGGCAGGTCGCCCAGTCTTAGCCTTAAAAAACGTTGTTTGATTTTCAGAGAGTATGAAGCAGCCAGCAATGGGGATTCATTAGGTGTTTTATATGAATTTAGGACCAGCCACCCGTGGGACCTTTTGGCCACTTCCCCCCGGTCTTCTAACCAGCTACAGAATTTGCAAGCTTTATTAATTATTTTCTTAAAATCTGGACTGGGGAGCGTTTGGTCCCATATTTCTACTAAGCCCAAACTGTATATGCTATTTTCCAGGTACTTTTTATAGTTATTATTGCCCCTTTCGAGGATGATTTCTTGCCATACTAAGTTGGCTAGCATTCCTTTTGGAGCGTGACACATTTTATAACAGCACTTGATGAAAGCAGCGAGACGGGCTAGTGTCTGATTTAGAAGCATAAACTCCAGTCTCACCTGGGCAGGTGATGCCAATCCAGGTTAACTGGAATACCCACTTAAGGGCCTTACCAGAAGTTTATCTAAGTGGCCTGCTTCCATCCCCTTCATTATCTCGGTTCCATATGCGAGCATTGGGAGCAATTTTGCTTTCATTTCAGCTGTCGGAGTTTTCATTGTGTTACCTCAAGTGATATTTGCTAGGGTTCCAAAGTCATAGGTGAGTGCTTGTGCCTTGGTTTTTAATCACTTCTTTGTGGGACACATATTTGCCTCTTACATCTATCAGAACCCCTAAGTATCGATGGGAGGCTGCTTCCTCTATGATGTTTTCATTCAAATGCCATTTATGTTGATTACGGGATCTCTGGTTGAAGACTAACATTTTTGTTTTACTTTTATTTATTTCCAGTTTATTAGTTCTTGCATTCATCTCAGGTTGTTCAACAGTTTCTGCATACCAATTCTGGTGTTACGGAGTATTAGCAGGTCATCTGTATATAGCACGTTTGATAGTTGATAAACACTAAGAGTGGGTGAGTGGGCAGACAGATTATTTAGCATCATAGAGAGGTCTTCCATATAAAGGTTAAAGAGAATTGGTGCCAGGACACAGCCTTGTTTCAAGCCAGCTGTTGTTTAAGCTGCTCACGATAAATGCGCGCCATCTCCAAGTTTCACCTTCACCCAGGTATCGGAGTACAGCAGTCTAATGGCATTTAAAATAGCTGACGGCAACCCCCATTGCTGTAATTTTGCCCACAGTTTATGGCGAGGTACACAATCAAATGTGGCTTTAAAATCAACAAAGCACAGGTATGAGGGTGTGCCCCTAGCTTTTGCACTATTAATAATAAATCCCAATGCCATAAGGTTCGGTGCGGTACCCTGGTTCTTAACGAAGCCGCTTTGATTTATGGGCAATATGTTATCATCTATAACCCACAATTCTAAGTGCTGCAGCAAGCATACAGAGAAATACTTAAGATCTATATCTAAGAGGGCAATCAGTCTGTAGTTGGTTGGCAATGCGGCCTTCCTTCCCTTGTATATGGGATGGATTATTGAACCCTTCCAGCTTGCCGCAGTTATGCCTGTTGATAAAACACGATTAAACATTGCAGCCAAGATATCTTCCCATCTTTGTGTTGCCTGTTTGAATAGTGCTTGGAGCAGACTATTGGGCCTGGGAGAACAGTCAATTTGTGAGTTCCCGATGATCCTGGTTATCTCAGGCGCTGTAATATCAAGGTAGACAAAACATCAGGGGCTCTAGTGACCGTCTCCTGGGCCTGCGCGGCTCCTTCCATGATAGTTTCTCTAAAATTAGATTTAAGGCAATCAACCAATGCTCTCTCTGTTATATTGGCATTGTGGGCTGTTTTTGGCACCTTTTCAGTTGAGTTAATCAGTTTCCAGAATCGTTTTGAGGCTGTTAATTTTGACACATAATGCAGTTTGGCCTAGAGCGTTTCCTGCTGGCATTTCCTGAAGGACCATATTTCCTTTTTCAGGCGCTTCCTTTGCTCTCGAAGGGTACTTATTAGTGATTTATCGTCGGGGTGCTTATGCAATTACCTCAATAACCTGCTGCTGCTGCTTTCCTTATACGGATTGGTCTTAGGAGGTGAATGCTGTTGCGATGCCTCAGTTGAGCTCCCTTTTTTGTTTTTCCTGGGGGCCGTGACTTACAAGTTCCTCGACAAAAACCTCCTAGGCCCTTGTCAGATTGGAAGGGTCCATAACCGAGGATTCCAGCTTGGATATAGCTGTCTCTGCTTGGTTTTTAATGGAGTTGGATGACCGTTTCAATCGTTTAGGATTTTTCAGTGCCAATCTCCCTTTTGAGACATGCCACTTTCTCCGGCTTACATACCTTTGTTTGAATCTTAATTGTCTGTGGTTTGTGGTTGCTTTACCCGCAGTCCAAAATCTTAAATTCGACCACAAATTTGTATAATGATGGATTGACTAATGTGTAATCTAACTAGGATACCTTTTTTCCTGAGAATCTAGTCCATGCGGGTGAGGTGTCAGCCCGACTCCTTCCATTTAGCGTGAATAGGTCAACAGACTCACTGATCTTTATTAATTTTTCTCTGATCTTATCTTTCCTTATGTTCACTGGGACACTGTCTTGGAATGGCTGGTACTGTCTGAATATGTTCCTCACTTGGATTATGAAACAGGTTGAGATTAAAATCCTCAAAATTAGCCAGTGTGCCGGATATATTGTGCTTTTTATGTGCACCAGATGCTTTATCACATTGTTGGCTTCGGCTGATTTAATTTTTGGGTTAATATATAGGTTCATTAATATCACTGGTTCATGTATAGTTTTTCCCCAACCATCTAATCGGACCAGTTGAAACAGTAAATTTCCCCCATTAAATACAGATGGTTTAGCAAGGATACTTGTGCTGACATATCGCTAAGCCCCCCCTTTGCCCTTCCCGACCTGCTGGTTTTCACTGCCGGCTTAGTAAATTCTATATAGCCAATTAGAGGTATGGAAACTTGGGCCAATGATTCCTGTATCATTATACTGTCATATGAGCCCACAAATAGGATTATTGCTGGATCTCCCATTTTTGCCTACAGGCCATCTTTTGTTCCAAGAGCATATGGGTCAGTGCGAGGCCTGTTCGGATATTGGTCACCTGTTGCTGACCCTTCCTGACGATAATGCTGAGGGCAGCCAACTCCAGTTAGGCTGGGGGTCCTGTCTGGTTACCAGCTTCCGTCGCCCCTCATCCCGCCATATCTTAACTTTTAACAGGGACCGCGCTATTGGCCTTGCATTGGATCTTCCCTCCCCATCTCTACTTGCATTGAGTGGGTCCTGCACTCCCCAGAGAACTGACCATGTTCCTCAGGTCTTGTTGGCCCGATGGACCTCCAGTAATGGATCTGGATATCTGTCTCCTTGATAAGCGACCACCTCAATGCCCTAGGCTCTCAAGACTTCCCTTCGTTCCAGAATTTGCTTAGGGAGGTCTGGTTGAGAAGATAACCAGCATTGGATCTGTGTGCTGATTTCCTCTTGCTTGAATGTACCTAATACCAGCAATATCTTCTGAGGTCACATGCTTAAGGTCTGGGAGTGCTTTAATAAGTCTTAGAATAGAGGAACAATTTAATACATCTGAGGCGGACCTTAAAACGAATTCCGGGATCCAGAGCAGGTGATGAGCCTGCTCCTGGCTATTCATGTTTGATCGACTTTCCTGGTTTTCCACTGAGTAGCATAATGTTCAATTCTTGCTCTACTAATGTTGTTCGGTGTTAACGATCTGGCCGTTCTACTTTACTCCCAGGACCTCTGGGCAGAGCCGGTAATTGATGCTCTCTCTGTATTACTGTTGTCGTGGGCATGCCTTCTGGATTGAAAACTTATGTTACTGCTGAATTGGTGGTTAGATCGGGGGCTATTGTCCAGTTTGTGTTTTCCTCCTATGTCCATATCTTCCTTATTTTGTTCACAGGGCACCGTGACCTTTGGAGATTTTTGGTGGCAGGACCGTGCAACCTTCCTGCCCTTTCTCGCACGTTTTCTCTCTCTCCTTGTCCGTTTCAAGAGGGTTCTCCATTTTTCCAGAATCATCTGCAAACAGTGAGGTCCTTATGATAGAGTGAGCCATGACATTATTTTCGGTGTGATCCCTTCAGTTCACCGAGGCAATGGTGAAGCTGTCAGAGGCTTAGGGAAGTTGCTCTCTACTTTCCCCAGCATCAGGAGAAGATGCCAGCATAGCAGTTGGCGGGTTGGCATATGTATGTTTCATTTCCTGGGAAGAAGGAACTTCTTTTAGTATTCCCTCCAGAATTGTCGGCAATTGCGATAGCCAGTCTACTGCTTCCTTACATGTTCACTGTGCTGACTGACTTGAGCTCTAGTTATCAGGGCATTAAGTTCTTCTAGTTAGTTTACCATCTATTCCACAGACGAACACCGCCAATGTATTCAACAGGTCTACCTGGATGTCCATTTTATTAGATGGAAACTGGAGGGCCATTACGGTTGCCTGCATAGAGTTCAGAATTGCCGCCCACATATCATTCACATTAGTTGTCATCGGTGAATGTAAATCATCGCTGTTGCAGTCCCTTTGATCTCTTACTGGGGGTTTCGTCCAGGCTCTTTCTACCTGTATTGAATTTCCTACCTCTGCCCTCTTCTATGTGTCTACTGAACTTGTCTTCACAGGATCCGACTCCCCCATTTCCTGATCTATAAGTCAGGAATGAGTAGAACTTCAAGCCGGGACTCCTGTGACAGTCTTGCGGTGTCTCCTGCTCCAAGATCTCAGCAGTTGCTACCATCTCAAAGTCAGGAATGGATAAATTAACTAGATTAGATATAGGATGGAGAACTTCAGGGTCTAGATCTTTATAGTCATTCCTCGCAATCTTTGCATTGTTGGAGCTTTCACAGACTCCTACTTTCGGGCTTGGTTTTACCTGGGCCACCACCGCAGTGCTGCCATTCATTGTTTGTTTAGCTGCAATCACTATTGTTGGAGCTAAAGGAAACAGCCGTGGGCTCATCTCTCGCCCCATTCCTCTTTCTGGGGCCCCTTGGTTGCCAGATCTGAAGGGGTGATGGGCTCCCCCCCCAGGGTTTGTTGATTCATGCCCAGGGGGTCCCTTTCGCCATTGCTCAACTAATTTTTTAAGCCGGAATAATAGTCCATTATTTTGTGATATCTGGGATGGACTGGATGGTTTACTCTCTCCTCTAGGAGAGACTGTAGGAGGGTGTTAGTTGTCGACTGATTGTTATCTCTTTTCATCTCTTCCAGCCTGTTGAACTGTGATGCTATGCCCCTGCATGTTGTGTTAAATGAGCTCCGGGCCCCGGGCGGGCTGAGGGTCTTCGAAGCACTACTCGCCCTTCTCTTTGTAGTATCCTGGTCTGGGGTCAGCTCTCTTTTCCTTTTCCTCTTACTTAAGCTAGGCATATTGCTTCTTGTTTTGCCTGCCCTCATTCTCCTGTTCTTATCAGGCCAATAGGTAATTTGAGAGAAATTAGAAAAAAAAAAAAAAAAAAAAGAGTGGTGGCTGTGTTCAAGCCCTTGTACGGAGGAGGAACTATGTTTTATGTCTTTTACTTGTGTAGACGCCTCTATATCCAGCTATGTGCGTTGCTGGTGCCGACATCTTCCAGTGCTATTCAGTACTTGGGTGCTGTACCTTCTGCCCCGGGTACCAGGGCTCCAGGCGTCCAGCCAGCTCCTGGTCCCTGCCCCACTGGCTGCTCCTCCCGGTTGTGCCTCTGAACCTTGCTCCACTGGGTGCTCCTCCCGGTTGTACCTCCCGGTTGTGCCTCTGGTCCTTAACCCTCAACTTCACACCCTCAGGACCACGGGACCCTCAGGCCCAGCTACACCAGGCGGGCAGACGTCAAGCAGTTTCCCACCCTTCTTTCAGTGGGTGTGGGTGGCGGGGACGGGAGGTAACGAAATAGCGAGAGGTGCGAGGAGCCGGAGGGCTCCCCCCTCTCCTCTATCGCTCACTCACCACACATCGCCGCCCCCTGCCCTCAGCTTGCTCCTCGCTGTGGGTTGCTTTAGCTATCTACATGGAAATGTACTGCACATGGAATAGTACTCCTGGTGGAATAGACTGGCTGGCTGCATTGTTAGTTCATTCAATCCTTGGCTAAAGGAAGTTTTACATTAACAAAAGGCAACATTGTTTTATATGTAGCTTACAAAAGCATGAACCTTCTTTTACCCAACGAGGAGTGTTGATGGAGTGTTGAGATGGACATACTGCTTGCCCCTGGCTTCATAATCCATTTAATAATCTCTGCAAGCATGCTGGATGGTTTCCAAACTTAGCAAGAAATGCTCTCACTTCATATCTCATGCTTTGGCTACTGGATCTCTATGACACGCTTCAGCACTGTTTTCTGCAATTACTAGAGTCTCACTCCAGTCAATGTACCTACCTCATAACTTTAGACATTTCTAATTTAAATCTTTGGTTGTAGTTACATCATTTTAAAAGTGTGAGGTGTGTTGCTATGATTTAAATGCATCTGCATGCAACACAAACAGCTAAATGAGCAGTTCACCACACTGTCAATATTATACTAGTTTTTTCTTTTTTTTCTTTACTGATTTCAACCACTTGATGCAGAAATGTTCTTCCTGTATTCTTTTGCGACTTTTTAGGACATTGTAAGGTGTGGGATTAAAGCTCAGAGTTGTGCCTACAGAGCATGCACAGGCAAATTAGGTACACTCGGCAAGTCCTGGTTATCCTAAGGGCCCCGACTACACTAACGACTGCAGTCCCCTCAAACAAATGTACAAGAGAGTAATTTTGATTGTGTGCAGTTTATGTTAGTATATAGACCTGTGCAGGAGACTCTCTCAATTATAAACTAATATCAGAAGGTTAGAGACTATATTGACAATGGTGGGGATGAGATTACAGCACAACTGCAACCTGTTTTGAGGGTGATATATACACTACCACTTACTTCAAGTGACTGCAAAAGGGGTTTCAGCATCATGGACTTCATAAGGTATGAAAAAAGATGAAGAATTGAAAATGAAAGAATATACATTAAAGTCATTCTGGACTGAAGTATGGAGAGTGTCTAGAGAATAGAACTCTATGGGTAAAGCCAGTAAGATGAAAGTGAACAAAAAATACATGATGGTCAGAAACATGGAAACCTTATGATGTCTTCGGGAAACGATTAGCAGAATAGTCAGAGATGAATTGCAAAGGATACTGTAAAGCTAGAAGCAAATTAATAATCAGTCTAGATCGCTGTATGCAACCACCAAGTTACAATTCAAATGTCATTTAACCCAGTGCTTCTTTCTTCCAGAGTGAATCAAATGAGGATTGCTGAACTAGGTGATAACATCTAATATTTAGGGATAAACAGACAATTAATACTTTTGGTTAATAAATGGGCAATGTTCAATTATTAATACTGTATATTTTATTAAGCCGAACTACAGGGGAAATTAATGACAAGTAGAACTGTGTGAATTATACATTTAGGTAGTGGAGGGAAATTCAGAAGCAAACATCTGCTTCAAATACATATGCACATATACTATCTCATTATGTCCATATATAAGAGAGTTACATTGTCACTCCTTGAACATAACAGTACACAAATTTAGTATAAACTAGCCTCCCCTGCATAACTATGAACTAGGCCTGACAGACCAGTCTTGTTGCTAGACAGTTGAGGCATCACTCCTATCTTACCCTACTCACCTCTTGCAGCTGCACAGACATCTGACCCAAGTGGTCCTGCCGTCGCTCAACCTGCTGCCTTTCCAAGCGCATTTCCTTCTCCAGCTCCTGAAGCCTCCTCTCCACCCGCTCAGAAACCTAAACAAGATGGAAAGAAGATCAATGAACAATCATTAAAAGGCTAAGTGAAGCACTTAAAGTGAACAACGGTTGAATCACTGAAGGGCAAAGGTGGGATTTTGCCATCTGGATGGCTTACTTGATGAGAGATCAGGGAAGCCTATCCTACTGGGGGAGCAGCAGGAGAAGCCACAGAAGACATTCACTAATCAGTCTAGGTTCCTAAGTGCATAGGCTTCATAAACACAAGAAATATTGTAAGCATCTGAAAACCAATATGTAGGGGCATTAATTTGCCAAAAGTGCTAGAATCGTCTGAAGGTGTACATGTGCAGTAACAGGTTGTACACTAAAAATGTGTTGATAAAGTAGACCCCTGAAAGGCTCTAGTAAAGATCATGTTAGATGGGTAGGAGCCCAGCCTATACTCCAAACCTACCTGCACATCGTGCACCACTAAGAGTTGGAGGTGAACTGAACCTCCCTTTAAAAAAAGGTATTATTAGGGACACCAAACTAATGTCATTTATCGAAGATAAAATAAAATTTAGTGCCCATTCTCATGCATGAGTGATCATAAAGTACTATACTAAGCTGGCTCCCGCACCTTATTGTTCTATTCCATGTTCGGCACAAATAAAATGTAGATTAATGATGTCCCGTCTGGGTAAAATACCAACATTGGCTAAAACACCAGCATGCAGGAACTCAAGTTTGGCGCTAGGCAGGCATTGTAACCAGCATAAGGAAGATCGTATCCATATAGTTTGCATCTGTCCCTGCCTGCGTGAACTCCGACAGAAACTTTTGAAAAGAAGCTTCAATGATAGAGCTAGTCGGACTTGCAAACCTGCTGTAGTAGCGTGTCTTAGTCCATATGATCCTAAGCTAAATTGTAAACTTGTTCGCTTTTTGGCACTTGCACTATCCTAAAATAATGATACAGGTCAAACTTTAGAACCATTTTAAACAATTTTGATATTCGTATTGCTGGCTGCACAAGCACTTTAGGACAGCTGTGCAGATCAAGTAAAATATGAGTAGGTTTTTTTAAACAATTGATAAAATGACAAATTTGCCACATTTAGGGCATGGGTATTATTGCGAAACTTTGTATATATAATCTTTAAACTTTTTTTTAGTAAACTTTGCTGTTGATTGCACAGATTCCTTAATTCAGATGTGACTAGGCAAATACAATAGGATTCAAAATTGTCTTGAAACTTTGGTATTGTTTAATTTTAAATCAGTTTAACAAATTTGATATTAGCTGTTTGGTTGTATAGGCATTTTAATCCAGGTGTGTTAATAAAGCAAATGAATTACGTCCCGTATGTATTAATCAATCGATCAAATGGAATTCTGCATCTCAATTCCATTTCACTGTAAGAATGCGTACCCAGGTACTTATATATTTGATCAATTTCTTCTTAATTGTATTTAATTTTAGTGAAAAGTAGTCATGAAACATAACTGGGTGTATAATTGCTATGGTTTTAATTGACTGAAACAATAAATCGATGTTGACCTTTCTGACATCCCAGGTTTAAAATATGCAGTTTCACACTGTCACACTGTGAAAAGTAACAGGTTGTCGCAGGACTGTGCTGTCCGGTCATGTTTAAATTGTCCTGGGTAACTCACTCTACAAACACATGCAGTGAAAGCAAGTACATCACTCAGAGAAGGAAAGGCAGTGCACCCAGGAGGTTGGGGCGAGAGATGTGTAGCAGGGGATATGTGTGGCGTACCTGCAGCATTCCATGCTTTCACAAATTCTCAAACTGGAATGCCAAGAAGAAATAATTTCAAGGAGACAGTAAAAGAAGAGGCTAAGGGCCAGATGTATCAAAGGGTTTTACCCATTCTGTGTCTATGGGAAAATGTGTTCGTACATATGTCCCTAAATCCCTCAGCCATATGGAATTCTTCAGACAGTAACATAGCTTGACACATCAAGAGCAAAAGAGCACTTGAAATCATAGCAGCAGGTGGAGACACGGTCACATTGGATGGGAAAGAAACAAGCAGCAACCGGACAGCATTCTGGTTCTGCATTTTTCAGAAACAGATAATGATCACAAAACAAAACAGAGAAATGAACTGGAGTGAGGGACATTTGTAAACCACACTTCATGCTAAAGCATTTCTACACGCTGGCCATCAGCCTTAGAGGTGGCAACTACTAAGAGGAGGAAAGTTACGCAAACAGTGTGGTTTTCAGACATGTTTTCAAACTGCTGCTTAATGGGTGCATGTGACGTCCAGGGCATGCCTACCACGTAAAACAGTCTTTTTTCACCTACAGTGGAGAGGCTTAAACAAGCTTGATGGAACCGGCTAAACCAAGCTCATCTTAAGGTTTTATTAGTTTCAGGAACAAGTACATTCTCCCAGGGGTAAAGTGTGGTGCTAGATAGGTAACAATGATGTAATGGCGGAGTTTGCCACCCTTAATTTATTAATTTTCTCCTTTCTGACAAAACCTTGTCAAACTCTTTGAGGTCTTACAACGTGCAAGCCCTGGAACGATGTGCTTTTTTAAATTAAAGTAGCAATGTTCTGTCCCAGTCCAGGTACAAATAACTGATTGACATATATTGAGTGCCTAAAATGATCTAAATTGTCCTAGAGGTAATAATCCAGAAATCATTCTAGGAGCTCACTCGTTCCTGACAGACCTACTACAGGCTGTATTTGACGGGGACATTAGGACCTATGTTACATTTTCTAGAAAGGTAGTAGAATGTCTGTAGCAAATTGGTTCTGCTGTGGCGTAGCTAGGGTAAGGGGGCAGTGGGCTGGATACACGTGAACACGTGTATCACATATATCCTGTCACAGAAGGGTCTATGCCAGGATTGGTGCTGACCTGGGGTAAGCCTTACAATATGAGTGGGCATTCATAGCGTTGTTCAGTAGGACTTAGGGGAAAATCTGTAGTGCTTTCACTATATTATGCATACAGGTGAAATGAGCCCTAAAGGACAGTTCTGTTCCACATAAGGCGTACACAATCCAGCAAGGTGTCAAACTAGGGTAAAACTTGCACGTCAAATTTTGAATTTGCCGTTTCCAACACACTAAGTCTACATCTTATGAGACATCGGGAATTGTCATTTTCTGTGGCTCAGCTCATAATCAGATTCCAGGCCTTTGTCCCCTCTCTTCCTGTGACAAGTTAATTACTGTGCTCCCCAACAGAGGGAACAAAGACTTCTCCGCTCAAAAGGAGCAATTATTAGTGATGGACCTAGTTGTTGGGACAGGTAAGAGGTGTGGGGAAAATCAGAATCTCGTAATTAGCTTGTCACGCTGTACCCAGGCTGGGACAACCCAGGCCCACACGAACAAAGGGGGACGGCCAAATCTCTGGAGCCAACACAGAAGGGGATCATCGTTTAGGTTTTTATGGGAAGGGATCAGGTAGTCATGTCAGCTAGGGGTGGAACTGATGCCCTGAGGGTTAGGTCAGGAGTGGGGGATGATGTGGCTTCCTAGGACTAGCTAGGGATGCCTGGCATCTAGAACTTTCCACACCCACTTAAGAACCCCTGAACTAGGAACAGACAGTTAAAAAGACGGTGGACCATTGTTGTGACCACTGTTGAAAGGTTACCCAGCTGTAAGAAGAATACACCTGATGCCCTGCAAGGATGGACTAAGGACACTTACTTCAGGTGACCCCCTATGACTAGGATGGGTCTCTCCAGGGCCAGTGGTACTGGCCACCTTACTCCCTCTGAGGACCAGTTGCAGGAAAGACATGGGCTCCCCTGCCCCACCTCAGAAGCTCTGTAAGACAGACAGGAGTCTCCAGGCACTAAGTGCAGCAAGGAGGGTGCTTTGCTGGGTGGTATAGAGGGGCTGCACAAGATGCCCGCCATCAGCAGGTGAGGAGCACCAGATGGCTCACCAAGAGCAAAAGGAACCAATGATGAACAAAACTGGCCCAACAGGGCCAGAGATATGGCTCATCAAAGATTATGAATTTTGAAAGAGAAAGGAGGGAAAAAAAAAAAAAAACAAGCACATGAAAGTCCGCTGCACTTGAAAAATTACCCCAAGTGTGGGCCAAGGAAGGGGTCGGCATATCATTAACTATTCATTTTATTATATGGGGAGAAAGGCGAGGCGTGCATGGGGCCTTCCTCCTTGAGCTTCTTTTGGCCCCTGGAACCCTACTTCCCCAGGACCTGACCCAAGTATTTCTCTTCCGGGGACCCCCCAATCCCATAAATCAGAGAAGACCAGCAGCTGGAGCACCACCCTCTCTCTTTCTTCAGCCCCTAATTTAGGAAAAGTAACCCTACCTCTCCCAGGGGATTACATCCCTGACCATGGGAAATTCATCATTGGTTTAAGCACTCGCTGGAGCATTTGATCACGGACTCTGGACTGTGGAGACCCTAGTTATACCCGCATTTTGTGACCTGAAACACGTAAAGAAAGACTCTGGCACATTTTTGTATCTGTATTGAATACAAAGGGTTATTAATGTGTTGGTGATGGACAATGTAATACTGATCCCTAAAAGCAATGCATTGAAAGGTTATTGATTCCGTTGGTTTAATGGTGATATATTGGTGAATCCTAACATGCTTATTATTATTAATGTAGTAAGTCATTGACAAAGCCAGTAGGTCTGTCTTATTTAACCAACACCCCTTGCTTGATATTATGTTGCATGTGGTACAAATGTGTAGGCAGGAGGTATTGTAATTATGGAGTTCAGGGCCCATAAGTGCAATATTATTGTATAAGGATGTCACCAATTGCACTACCATCAATTGGAATGTATACATTTGTAATTCAATGTATATTATCTAGTAGTGTGTGTAGTAAATGTACTTTTCCTTTAAAAAAAAAAAAACACTGACTTAACAGTAATTTATTAAGTGATGTTGTTACTTGCCAGTGAATTGAGATAACTAGTCCACACCACCTCCCATGAGTAGGCCTTGGACTGCTCTGCTACCCTGAGTGAGTCAAGGGCTACAATGAGGTACTTAGTTCCCAGTAAGAAGACAATTGCAGTATTACTTACTTACACAGGACCCCCATCCTTTACAATTAACAACCCAATATGTTACAATGTTTAAACGGCTCTGGGACAAAACTAGCCTGAAACCCGCTCAAAGTGTGTGCAAGTGTGTCTCTGTGAGTGCATTTTTTGAGTGTATGTGTGTGTCTTTTGAACTCTGGATGGTCGGATGACAATCTCCAGCACTGCGTATGGGTCAAAACCCAGAAGAGACAGATACCACTAGGTTACACCTAAAGGGGGGGGGGCATGGTGAACAAAGCAGTAAATTTCTCCGTCACTTGAGATGAAAGGAACTGCACCTCTTAAAAAGCCTTAAGACGATGGTGAAGAAATATAACAAAAAACCACTGGGAAGCCAACTCAATGGCAAGAGGCCCTAAACTACTCCTAAGGAGCAGGACCCACAAAGAAGGTGAAGTTTCTGCCCACTTATCAATTCGCTGGAAGTTCTACTGTGTTCAGTAATATCTGAGCGGGATCGTGGCAGAGAACAAAATAAATTACTCACTCCATGCATAGAGAAGCCCTAGGGGGCAGGTTTGTACAATTAGTTTAGTTTATAGATTTGTAGAGCGCATGGCTACCCGGGGGCATCCCAGCGCTAAATTCCATGAACAATCCAGGACACTGCTTCAAGAAAGCGGCTTGCCAGCTATGACCTCAGGCCCAGCAGCTACTGTTCACCCATGAGTCACTGAGTCACAGTATATAAGCAGTTTTGGTCATGGCTGCCATCTACATATCCTAGTAGTAGTAGAAGAAATTCCGGTAGAAAAATTAAAAATTATATATATAATATATATATCAGTGTGTGTATATATATATATATATATATATATATATATATATATACACACACATATACACACACTGATGACGGTGTGATTCACACCTAGCAGTAGCCAAAGAAATAACAGGTGAATTCGAATTAACTGGGGCTGGCTCCTATGTCATCCAAAGAAAATCGGTTAGCCTCATCCCGGCCGTTTACCAGAGGGACTTGAAAGGGTAGGGGATAAAGTAATGCGAAGGGATATATGGTTAATCAGAGGGACGAAAAAACACGCATGCAGCTGTAGCCAAGATTGTGTGCAGCACCACATGATAGCATATTCCTTCAAAGCAAATATCTGTCGACGCAAGCAGGCAGGCGGTGCTTGTGCCGCACTGCAAGGAGCAGGCAGGCCCTTTGTGCGAATGACCCCTTCGAACCACTGCAGGCGGTTCCAGGGTGAAAGGACCGGGATTCCTTAAAGGGCTCAAAGCCGGGGATGCAGAGGTGGTCAGGCAGCCGAACGTCTCCTCGTGGTTTATTTTAATGGGACCAAGCACACTGGGACGGATCGAAAACGGTCAGTTCCGCTGTGTACAGGCAATAACACGCATGTCAGGGGAACTCAGGCAGCGTCTGGTGGCCCACAGCCAAAGTACCATTCAGCACCTCTAAGGTGAATGTCCTAAACGTATTTTTAACTAAAAACCCTGACTTTCTACTTTCAAATCCGCGAGACTGCTAGTAAAATCTGGCAGTGCAGGTGGAATCGATTCTAGTATCGATAAACCAGGCTACTCCAATTTGAGTCTGCCACGAACCTCCACGGGTTCTGGTTTATCCTAATTGAGATCAGGGACCTCATAACGTCGAGACAACAGGTGCTTTTCATGCTCATTGAGCACCCTTAGTCTGTTCACATCGGGCTTCTCATGTGGAAAGAATACAGATTTATGGCAGTAAAGACAATGTATGGATAAAGTATATGGGCTAAGGTAAACTATGATATGGGGGGGCCTAGACTGGCAGGTACTCGACTTCAGTGTACACATACCTGTGCACCTAAATACACTAGACTTGCGCCCCTTCATGCAGCATTAGGGCTGAATCCTCAGCAAACTGCTTTTGTATCTAGCATAAAATGCCAGGTACATAATTTGCAGCAAGGAGAATGCGATTTGGAAGGATTTAGAGAGACCAATGCCAAAGCAAAGGCGATTACAGCGCGGAATTCACTGGTGTACTGACGCTCGTGTCTCAGGAAGGGCCGTTCACGCACTGAGACCAAAATGAATTCGGATTGAATTTGGCTACAGGGCGCCACCTGCTGTAAAATGTGAATATCTGCTAGCATTGTGATCAAGAAAATATTAAACTCAGGACAAGCATTTACAAAACCATGTATTGTAGTTCACTGTACTTATTTTATTGAGCGGAATAAAAAGGAGACCCAAAAATAAACCCTTTCGTTTATTTATTTCACAAATTGAAATAAAAAGCGCTTCATAAAAAAAAATAAAAAAATAAAAACTCACCTGCCACTGTAACCTTTCACAGAACTGTTCATGTTTAGTTCTCGGCCGCTTGTTGGAAAGACCTATTGCTATTGTTTCCAATACATAACATATCTTTAGAATAAGCTTTGAGTGATACCTTTATTGTTGTTGTCTACTTCAAGTGTCTCCTGGTTTTCTTCTCCTTTCCAAGGAGCCCAGAAGTAGCAAAGTTTTGCAGGCTGCTTGCTTTCCATTTTATTACGCTCATGGGCACTTCAGGCTTTGCCTACATAGCGCTTGCGCTGTGTTTGTGAACTCTACTGTATTTTAAATAAATCTTAAAAAAGGCCAACGTCCCCCCCATTTCCATTATTTCCTGTGCTTGCCACTTAATTTTCTCCATTTCTTTTGGCTGTTGCACTATTTTCTTGCGTTTACCAATTCTTGTTCCAAGTGCGCTTGCTCTTATCCGAGGCCCAAGTACTGTGTTCATCCGTTTAGGTTTCGAAACTTCTTTTCTTAATTGATTTGCTACTTTACACTTAGCTGCGAACACCAATATTAGAGCGCTTCACAGGCACCGACATTAAATGATTTGCAAAGAAACGCTGGACGTTGTGCCTCATTCCGAAACTCAAACCCAATGGCACTCACCAGTCCCCCCAGGGCAATACACACTCACCAGTCCTTCTGGGGCCAAAACAGGCATCTATTCTAGTTGTCATACAAGTTGGGGCCTGGCTAGGTGAATGTCTCTTTTTTTTTTTTTCTCTCTTTTTATTTTATTTATCATATATCTTACAGTGATTCTAATATATGTTGACGCATCGTTGCTCCAAGTTACTTCACTTCGAGAACATCTCGTTATATGTCACAGTGTAGTAACAGATCTCTTAATCAACATTCGAAGGAAAAGAGATAACAGTAAAGTGCCATATGACTGAGAAAAAAAGTTCATTGGCCAGGGGACTGAACACAAGTCCGGTAGGGGATGGGAAGAGAAGGGGGGCCACAGAGGAAACCAGCGAGGAAGAGGGCGCAGTGAGAGATAAGAGGGAATAGCGCAGCGCGGCGCGGCGAGAGACGCTAGTGCCACACATCCGGGCAGGCCTGCGCTGTATTTATTCAAGTAAGCAAGTGCTCTGGCCCGGCGACCAGGGCTCCCCAGTCGGCCCCGCAAACGCCAGTCCACACAAATACGGTGATCTCGAATCAAGGAGGACGGGTGTCGTCTTTTTCTTCCAGCTGGTCTATAAAGGAATCCCATGTGTCCGCCAACTTGACCACCACCCCGCTGTCACGTAGTGGGTGTAGTACCTGTGCCTCTGCTCTGGCCCAGTGTAATGGGTCAGATGACCAGCGATGTATGTCCGGGACGCTGGGTGACTTCCACTGTATCACTATAAGGCGTTTAAATATGACGAACGCAAGGTCCGTGCATCTGTGCTTCTGTTTCTCCCTCCCACACCTACAGCGCATCCCTAGTAGACCGGATTCAGGAGTAGGGGATAAGGGTAATCCCGACCAGATTGCTGTCTTTGCCGTAACATCATGCTATGCATGGAGTACCAATGGGCAACTCCACGTCATGTGGAAAAAATCTGCTTCTGAATTCCCGCATCTCGGGCAGTCAGGATTAGATTGTGGGAGCATAAGTTTTATCCTGGCTGGGGTTAGATACGTGTGGTGTAGGTAGTTAAATTGAGTATACCGGAAGCGGGCATTTCGTGATACCTCCCGTGTAATTGTGAGAGCTGTGAACCACGATTGTGCATTTAAGCGTGAGAGCAAGGCAGTCTCCCATCTAGTCTTAGCTTGTGTCTGCACCTCCTCGGGACAAGCTTGGAATGTTTTGTATATCCAGGAGATGTCTGATAGTGTACCCGAACCTAACAGCAGCTCATGTAGAACCGGTAATGTTTGTGGTTCGTTTTTGCCGTTCCCCCATGTGTTGCGCACCAGTCGTTAGTGTCCCATGCGTGATTAACCCACCCCATCCTAGATTGTGTGCTTCTGCTAATGCCTCGTATGACAGAAGTCATCCCCCCCTCAAAGAGTTCTCCGATAGTGTGAATGCCTTTTGCAGTCCAAGCTACCAGTCCTAGTTGTCCACATATTTTGTCTACCCCGTGATGGCTAGTAATGGAATCTTAGGTGAGTACGGCCGGGCCCGCCGTCCCACCATCACGTATCGGCGCCGAACCCGGTCAGCCACTCTCATCAGAGTATTACTGTATTGCGGCGGGCCCCCCGACCGACAAGCCATCTCAACACATCTGAGTGTCCCAAAGTTGCGCCCACCATGCCGCCCCTCTGGGCCGAAGGGGTCGTTCAGCCAGTTCATAATCCAGTGTATTTGTGCTGCAGCATAGTATAAATCGAACTGCGGTGCACCCATTCCCCCATTCTCCAACGGAAGATAAGTCTTGGCTAAGGCCACTCAGCGGCGTCCCCCTCCCCACATCAAGAAGATCAGTAAGCTAGTCAGCGGTATGAAGAAATTCTTGGAAATCACGAGCGGTAGAGCAGAGAAGTAATACAGTATTCGGGGAAGGATAATAATTTTAGCTATTGCTACTCTTCCTAAGGGTGAGAGTAATAGTGAGCACCAAAATGGCAACGAGCCTCTTATTGACCTGATCGTCCAGTCCAGATTCCCCTCCCTAAGATCTAAGTCATCATGATATATATGTACCCCTTATTACTTAAAAGTAGTGTAACTCCACTGCAAGTTGTGCGTGGAGAGCGTGTCACTCTGTGGGCCTGGGATCGGCCGCATCGGGAATAAGCATGATTTTGACCAAATTACACATAGGCCGGATAAGTCGCCAAAGTAGTCCAAAAGTTGTAGCAGGTTCGGAAGGGACTCGGAACAGTTGCGAAGATATATTAGTGCATCATCCGCATAGAGGGAGATGATTCGATAATCACCTCAGTCTGGGATTCCCCAGCGTGTGGCCTCAGTGCGCAGCCTTGCTGCGAGGGGCTCGATTGCTAGTACGAATAGGAGTGGCGATAGGGGGCAACCTTGTCGGGTGCCTCTACCTATTGTGAACTCCTCAGATAAGATCCCGCCGGTCTTGACTCTTGCTTTTGGGCCTGCATATAGGATTGATAGCCAGCGCATGAACGTGTCGCCGAATCCCATGTGTTTCAGTGCCGCCATCAAAAATGGCCAACCTAGAGTATTGAACGCCTTTGACGTCCAGGGAGACCGCCACACGCGCTTGGTCTGTTTTCGGGGTCTCAGCTATAAGCCTTAAGAGGTTTCTGATATTAATGAAGGTGCTGCGTCCAGGCATGAAACCTGACTGATCCGGGTGGACCAGTATGGGCATCAGTGGGAGGAGCCGACTCACCAGCACCTTCCCCAGCAATTTGCAGTCTGAGTTCAGCAGTGACTGGGGGCGGTAGGATCAGACGTCCAGGGGATCCCGGCCCTTTTTGTGGAGGACTACTATTATTGCTTTGCGTTGTGACTGAGGGAGGCGGCCTAATTTGTACGCCTCCTTTAGCATTTCTAAGTAGGGCGTGAGCGTCTGCACCGAGAAAGTTTGGTAATACTCAACTGGTAACCCGTCCCCCCCGGAGCTTTATTGTGGGCTAATTGTCGCAAGGCTTGTTGTATCTCGTCCATTTCTATGGGTTTGTCCAATTCTAGTAACTGTGACTCTGTTAAGCGAATTAATGGAGAGGCCTGGAAGAATTCCCTCATCTGTTCCAGGGGCAGAGGAGGTCCGGCCTTGTACAGAGTGCCATAGTATTGTCAAAAAGCATCATTAATCTCTGTCTGTGTGTTAACTATGGCTCCTGTGACTAGGCGGATGGCGCTTATGGGGGTATGTTGTTGTTCACCTTTCACTAACCAGGCCAATAGCCTGCTAGAGCGGTCTCCCTCAGCGTGCAGTCGAGCTGAGTGATGACGATAGTCACATTTTCTTAAGTGCACATCAGCCTCAGCTTATTGTTTTTTTTTAGTTCGACATTATCACCTTGGTCACCATCGCCCGTCGCCGCCCTGCGCTCCGCAACCTCTCCTCAATATTGTGTAGTTCTAGGGTTAATGTGCGCCGAACCCCCCCCCCCCGGCCGCCCCAATGCTCATACCCCTTACCACTACCTTGTGCCCGTCCCACTCAATCGCCCGTGATGATACCAACTGGTTGTTTATTTCAAAGTAGGAGTCTATGTTGTCTGCCAGCTTTGCGCGGAAGGGGGGTCATGTAACAGGGTAGGCTGCAAGCGCCAGGTGGGAATGCATGTGATCGGCCTACCCCACCTCAGTGCGGTGATCAGGGGGCAGTGGTCCGACAGAGCCTTAGCCAAATACGATGCACTGTGCAGGAGGTGTGTAATCTCACCGGAGAACAGCAATAAGTCTATCCAAGTGTGAAGGTGATGCACCGGAGAGTAAAAGGAGTATTCTCTGTCAATAGGGTTTAAGCCCCTCCAAGCGTCATGTAGTCTCCTCTCTAACATCCAGGTCCGCAGCACCTGAGAGAGTCACCTGCTATGAGCGCCTTCGAGCAGGGGGTGGGATCTATCCAAAGCTACATCTGGTACACTACTGAAATACCCTCCCCAAATAATGGCCATTGACGGGTCATGTGACAGTAGCGAAGAGGTGGACAGCAGAAAGTCTCCCTGCCCAGTGTTGGGTGCATATACGTCAGTTATAGCCAGCTGTTTACCATTTAGTTCCCCTGCCAGGTAGACATATCTGCCATCTACCTCTATCTGTGTGTTTTTGACCTAATAGGGGACTCCTGGGCCGATCCATATCAACACCCCCCTTGCATACGCTGATGTTCTAGTACCATAAATCGCACCTGACCACCTCTTGCCAATATTACCCAGTTTGTGATCAGTGAGGTGGGTCTCTTGAAGTATGGCTATATGTATTTTATGACGTTTGAGGTAGGCGTATACTCTGCGGCTTTTAGTGATGTTAGCCAGCCCCCTCACGTTCCAGGTTCAAATGTTATAAGTCGTCATGATTTGTTGTGGTTGTAGTATATCGCAGCACCTTCCACTGAGCAGGGGCCCACCGCACCCCGGGTCCCGCCTCCCCACCCCAGCCCCCATCTACCCCGCGAACGTAAAAGAATTGGCACATGAAAGAAAGATAGAGAAAGAAAATACAACTTACAGTAACTAAAGCAACATTAAACTGTGAGGCACAACCAGTGCCAGCGAAGGCACTAGTCCAAGCAAGTTGCATTCGGTAACCCATGTGGGTGCAGGGGCGCAATTGGGATAGGGTCCAGGACGGCTCGTGCCCCGCGGCCCATGTGAGTGATCTTGCTTCCCTTGTGGACTCGGACGTTTCATCTTCCAGTCGCCTTCCTCCCAGTGAGGTGACAGCCGATGTAGCAGCCCGCTCCGGCCGCGTCCCCGACCGGGGGGAGTGTACATGTCCGGGCCGCAGAATCTGGACTGGAGGAACTCCGATCAGACCAAGAGTGTCTTAAGATGCCCCTTTATGTTACGAAGAACTAAGATCTCCAAAACGCCTCAGTTCACATGCGATATCTCAGATATCACTGGCCTTGAGTGGTGTGAGCTCAGTACCAAATATAAGAGGCGATGAAGGGGGACTATGTTGGCTCCGTAGTGAGTCTGAGTCTGTGTTTCTAGCTTCGTTTCTGAGCAGTGTTTGCGTGGTCACAAACATGTTGGCCTCCTTCAAGGCTTGTGCCTGTTCATCCACTGCCTGTGACTTGGACGGGCGTGCCGTAGTCCCAGTGCCCGTTCTCTTCTTCCTCCAGGGGCGTTGGGCGAGCCATTACCCTTGTCCGTCGCTCTCCTCGACAGGGTCCACCAGGCCTTTAGCATGTAGCCATGTCCATGCGTCCTCCGATGTCAGGAATAAAGGGGTCCTGTCGCCATCCACCACTCGCAGTCTGGCTGGAAACATGAGGGAGTAAGACATATTTTTATCTCTTAGCACCTGCTTCACTTTGATGAAAGTGGCACGTCTGCGCTGAACATCCACCGTATAATCTGGATAGGCCGTGAGCACTGTGTTCTCCATGTTGACAGGGCCTAGAGTCCGAAAGCCTTGTAGGACCTGATCCC
Organism: Pleurodeles waltl; assembly: GCF_031143425.1. Lineage (NCBI taxonomy): Eukaryota > Metazoa > Chordata > Amphibia > Caudata > Salamandridae > Pleurodeles > Pleurodeles waltl. The sequence goes on along the minus strand of NC_090448.1, from coordinate 964,897,678 downwards.
TGTCGCGGTAGTTCAAGAATCTCGCAATCAAAGGTCAGGGAGGAGCACCGGGACGGGGAGGCCACCCTGGGATCCTGTGAGCTCGCTCCACCACCAGCAAAGGTGATGCATTCTGTAGTAGTACAGTGTCCTTCAGCCAACGTTCCAAGAACAGTTCCGCATTGGGGAGCTCCGTGCGCTCCGGAATACCCAAGAACCTGACGTTGTTTCGGCACGAGCGGCCCTCTGCATCCTCGGCTCGTCTTTGCAGCAGTGTTATTTCAGCTTCCATGCTTCTGAGTTGAGCTTTCATGTCAGTGATATCAGGCTGAGAATTTTCAAGTACAGATTCAGTGGTGGTGACCCTGTCCGCCAATTTGCGTGTTCTACGATGGAGGATGTTAACTTCCATTACTACCGAGTCTATTTTCGCCTCCAAAGAGGTCTTGGTGTCCAATACCGCTTGCAGTACCTTACCAAACTGCGCGGAGTGGGTAGCCAGGGTTTCAGTCATCCTGCGCAGGGAACCGGCTTGGGTGTTTATGTCCCCCTCTAGGGGTGAAGTCCCGGCCATGGCGCTAGGGTGTCCCTTCGGGGGCTTCAGTTTGACCATGGCTGCTCGCGGTACTACCGCTTTATCTGCAGGTAATGGCACTGGAACAAAGGCTTGCGGTGTATGGCACGTTCTACACAAAGTCCACTGCAGGGTACAACTCTCCCACAGACTCTCCTGGCCCGGACAGACACAGGGAAGCTAGGCCGTCCCTCCACTTAAGCCTCACCTGGATACTCCATATGTATGTCGCCTTGTGTAGAAACCGTAGGGGGAGACTCATGAGTAGCTCTTCCAGAAGCGGCAGGGCCTGGAATGACTGCAAATCAGGCTGTGACGTGGAAGAGATGTCACCTAAGATGTTACGCGGGCCTACTATTCTCTGTCATCCTCTCAGTCCCCGTCGACAAGCCACCCAGTCCGAAGTCGGCATTGGTGGTCCTGTAGCCAAGGACGCGGACGAGAGAGGGTGGCTTATGAAGGGGCAAGGGTGGGTACTCTCCGAGTGGTGGGGCCACCGCGCCTCCGGTGCCTCTGGATCAGAGGAAGTGGAGATCGCGGACCCTTCGTCCCCTCACGGGGGAATCTGACCTCTTGATGCGCCGCGGCACTTCCGCACCAAGTGCAAAGTCCAGCAGGCCCCACCGGGCCTCTCCAGGGTCAGTCCCGGGTTCATCCGGCGTCCGCTGCCGCTCCCAGCTGACCACCGTCTCGGGGGGCGCCCGCAGTGGGGCTCACCCGCGAGAGCACACACCCCCCCCCCCCCGCACTTACGCTGGGTCCGACGGCCCAACCTTGAGTCTTCACGAGGGCTCCCATGCGCCGATGCACAGCGGCCTCCTCCGTCATCGCCAGGTCCCCTCCTGCGCGAGTCGCATAATGACGGCGATCTTCCTTCACCTCACTCTCCTCCAGTCTTCTTCACCCGCTGCCTCTCACTCCTCCGGCGTCAGGCATCCGGGTTCCTCGGTTGTTGTAGCGGCAGCGCCCTGCGGTCCCCAGGTGAAGCGCCGCACCGCCCGCACTCCACTCGCGCCCAGGTTCGGGCTAGGCTCCGCCGCTAAAGTTGTTCATCTGAACTGGGCGGTCTCTCGGTAGACCACTGGGACGCCGATGTTTCGGTTGTACCTGGGCCGATATCCAGAGGCCTCGGGAACGGAGAATTTTCCAAATTATTGGTGGGCCGTGAGCGGAGCTTTTGCTCAAGCGTCTGCTCCGGCCGCCATCTTGGCCATGCCCCAGCAGAACGTTTCTCAAGATTTGGCTATTTATTTTTTTCCATTTTATAGCGTGCAAATTCGAACCAAAGGTTTTCGAGGCTTTACATAAGCAACAGTTACGTTACACAAGGACACACTCAGATTTTGGTAGGCACGGGGAGATTTAGTGATTTGCCCAGGATCACAGTGGCGGATTAACATTTTGAGACTCAAACCCGATTCCCCAGCTCCAAAATCGGCAGCTCTAGCCGTTATGTCACGTTCTCTCCCAGCTATACATGGCTTACTGTTTGTTTGCTAAAGAGTGAACTAATCCAGTCATGGTTTTCCTAGTCGCATTCGGATACCCATCATTTTCCTATTCACGTAAAACAGAACTCGGTAAGCAACTCGAGCATGAAATGTGACATGAGGTATTTAATTTGAGTTGAAAATGCATCGTTCCTCCGTACCAAACATATCTAAAAAAAAATTACATTGTCTAGTAGAACCTGTCCCATGCAGGCACGCTCTCTAAGAAATTATCCATCTTTTTATCTGAAAACATAGCTCAGCGGGTTAGAGCATCTACCTAAGTAATCATTATATCATTTCTGCTTGCCTGGGGTGGTTTTGAAATCTTTCAGGGTTGATTTAGCATTTCATGTTTCCGAGGTTTCTGATGTTTCAAGGCTTTGGCTGCAGCCACTACACAAATTCAAGTTATTATGAACAATTGTTTTTCGAATGTAAAACAGCTATACATTATAAAGTCCAAACACATAGTAGGGCGTGCCAAGTTCTTGAAATGCCCATGAGATACGCGATATGCGAAAGCAGTCCTGCATTTGAATTAATGGTAGTTTGCCTTACTGGAGTTCTTCAGTTATAATGGAACAGGGAACTCCAGCACTAGAATGGAAAGCCGGTCGATCTAGTAAGTCAGGACTGCCCAGGTATACCATATACCAAACCTCATGTGAGAACTCTGGGTTGGGACAGCTGACCACTTTGAAAACAATCACAGAAGGATGTCTACCACAGGCTGGATTTTACAAAGCAGTGAAACAGGCCTCAAAGCAAGGTTTGATGAGATGTGCAGATTTTAGTAACCGTCTTCTGAAACAGGTCAACCCCTTTCTCCATATTCCATGCATGCCAGACTGGGTAAACTCTGACTGCGTGGTGACCCTGTGCCCCCTGAGGAATGTTTACTTCCTGTTTTCAGCTTTACTGCGAGAGGCACTGCTTTCATGAGTAAACGATGATCTCCCCTGCTTAAAACTATGAAAAGATGAAGCCACTGCCACCTGGTCACACCACGTTTTCATTTGCTCCGGTTAGTAGGCGCTCCAGCCCCAGATATTTAAAAGAATAACCTGGAAATCGGATGTTGAACTGCATTGTTATTCAATTGACACATGCGATAAATAGCGTTTTCAGAAATCTCAAATTGTCCAATGCCAAGTGCTGCGGTAGCTGTGTCCGTTCCAGTGACTGTCTTGCTATTTCATTTGTAATCCTCCCTTGTTTAATAGGAAACACAAACAAATAAGTACTTGACTACAAAGAAAATACCAGAACTGAGCGAACTGGCAAAAGCAATTTTAAATTGTTTCAATATGGCCCCAGATATTTTTCGCCTTTTTTCTCACTCCGTCCCCTTCCCTTACACAGAATAATGACATAAGATGTGGCAGCACGATAGCCTTAAATTTGTTATTCAAGAACACCAGATTAACTCCAAGTCATCAAGGACACTATGTTCCGGTCCTGGACCCGCATTTAACAGCAGAATGCATTCTGAGATTTGTAGTGATGGTTTACTTCAATGGAAGCAGTTAAATTAAAGTTTAACACTACAAGGATTGGCAAAGCCAATAGGTTTAGTCTCTACGAAATCTATTGGTTTTGTCAATGTTTTATTAGACATGTCACACAGCAGCGCTAGGTGCGGTGCAGCATGTCTTAAAGTTTAAAAAAAGCTAGCACTGCAGTGTGCATGTCTAAAAAACATCGACAAACCAGTTTCGTAGAGGCGAAACCTATTGGTTTTGCCGATGCTTGTTCTTACTTCAAATTACTGATAAATGAAAATGGTCGCCATGCGTTGCTACATATCTGTACCGCACCACCCTGGGTAGAGCTCCTATGATTGCCTTGCTAATTACTGTGGACAAGTGGTGTCACTTATTCAGAGCCTCTGAGGCTCTGTGATTTAATATTCCATGCACTGCAGAAAAATCTCTGCGTAAGCCCTCTTTATTACCACCATCTTTGGGCTTTCTTCTAAATCCTGGTACTTGTCATGTTATATTGATTTGTATAGCACACTAATCACCTGAGAAGGTATCCAGTGCGTGGGCAGACGTGTAGGTTTGTGGTCCCCAAGATGCTTATAGAAAGAGCAAGTTTTTCAGCTTCTTGCTGAAGACCAGGGGACAGTAACTGATGTCCGACTACAAGGACTACAAGTGAGATCATCAACTTGCATTTAGGTGATGACCAAGCCTAGAGGGACTGTTACTGCTAATCTGTACTGATGCTTTTATGATTTTCGGAACAAAGAAAAAAAAGCCAGATCATGCGCCCCAACAACAACCAATACATGAAAATGAACCTTAAGAAACGGTTAGCGAAAACAGGAATGACAGTGTGAGTGACAATCCGCAGTGCAGTTACTGGCACACATGCAGCCTATGCTGTTCTTCACACAAAAAGCAAGCACCAAAAAGACTAACAGCCTTAGAGTTAGGCCCTACAGAGGGTGTCGGAATTAACAGTTATGAAATTCCCCATTTCCACCAGTATATCTTTCACTATATCATCCAGCATGGCTAGTTAGTCCATCCAGAATAGGGAATAACGTGTAAACCTACTTTTATTGGATAAAGGTATGCATGTGTATCCTTATTTCATATGGAATAACCAGTCCTTTTCCATTCCCATTGGCCACCATATCTGCAGATTGAGGCGGCGTGGGGGGCTGCGGGTCAGCAAGGGCATCTGGGACAGGGGAGGCTAGTGGCAGGCAGGTCTGAACCCTACATGCTCCTCCTCCTCCTCCTGGAAGGGGGTCATGTGGGCCCAAGACATTTGTGCAGGCAGTGCTGGCCCGAATACCACACAACTTTACCGGCTGGCTTCTTCTGTTGGTAAAATTAGCCATGGTTTTCCCAGTCTAGGTAAATCTAGGTGCAGGAACACAAGAACTCATCACCGGGTGTAGCAGCATTTCACCTCTGATATCACTCTGCTTGACTCATATTTGGGCCGTAGGTGACCCATGCATAAAGCTTCTTTCAGACATGTGACTTGCAAGTGGAAAAAGACATAACTTGTGTTTACAGTATTCAGACGTGATCCACAAACCGTGAAACAGCCATAAGTAAATGTGAGCTATAAGTACATGTAACCAAGAATTGTAGGCACTTGCTGGTACAAAACAGCAAAATCCAATAGTAATGATGGGATCTCTTCAAAGTTCAAACCTATAACTCAAATGTTCAGTGCTGCTGTAACAGTAGGGAAACACACCATACAACCCACCAGGGTGGGTGTCCCAAAAAATGACACAAATTGGATAACTTGTTTTTTACTGGAAAAAAGTCAATTAAAACATGTAAAATTCCACAAATCTACTATTCTTAAAACAAGGTCCATTGGGCAATTCAACTGACATAAATCATTATTCTTAATTTCTTGCACGAGTTTCTTTGCAAATTATGTATCTCTAATTCGGAGATGCTAGTGAATTACAACAGTGCACATGGATGGACAAGTCATTCATTTGTTTTGTGATTCAGGGCCGAAGTCCTGACAGATTTTACTAAAAAATGCTCCAAGTAATAATTTCTATAGAATCAAAAAAGAAAAAAAAAAAAAAAAAAAACACATAAAGAAGGGGGAGCCAGCTAATAAATTATAATTGCCATCCATTTCATAGATCATCTGTCACTCTGAGCTTTGCCCAACAAACGCTGCACAAGGCAACCTTGGGTAAATGTAAGCTTGGTTCTGTTTATTTCACTAACATGTTTATGCAGTGAATGCTTCAACACGTCTAAAGGCTTTACTAGATAAATTACAAACATATCACACCACACAGTTTTAATAACCGATTCAACAGTTAAAACTTCACTTCAAGTTGCAGATCGTGATCAATCTGTCCAGTATTGTCCTTAAACTTTAATCTCTCCATTTTAGGGTGGACAGTGATCGGTGTAGGCTGGCAAAGATACACCGGGGAACATGAAATGTGATCTGTTCCGGAGAACTGGACCCTGGCATCCTTTTGAGAAGAAGCGAGCAAACTTTTTCTGAGTTACCCATTAAGGAACGGGATGTTCATGCAAAGGGGAAGTCTTCTGAAATGGTCTAGGCTGTCTTTGTGCCTAGCACACTCCAGGTTCCAGGTAAAAGTTAGAATTTATTCATTCTTCATCAAGTTGGATCAATTGGAATTAGTTGTAATGCACGTCTAAATGACTGGAAGTGGAGGCTATGTTAGGGTTAGCATATTTCGAGGTTCTGCACAATGAGATTTTATTGGATTTCTTCATGACAGGGAAAGTAGTGATTTTGGTATGGAAACCGGAAATGAGAAACTGGAAATTCTTTTCATATGCGCCATAAAGTTGAAATTAAAAAAGAATTGCTGATTCTCAGTGAGCTCATGCTCGGCCACACACACAGACTACATTACAACAGTAACCTCTATGTAGAAGGCAGAAGGGATCTTTTAGTAAATTGTTTTCCAATATCTGCTGATAACTGAGGCATCATCCATAACTTGCAAGTAGTACAGAGGTTTGAGCCCGATCACTGCCCTTAGTACTGAGTGAAATGTATATTTTTCAGACAAACGGACCAGGAGCGTGCATAGTGTTGTGAAAGGGTTCCATTGAACGCACTTGCCACCCAAAATGGATCATCGTAACTCTGAGCAAGTTGCCTCTGAAATTGTGGTGGAGGCCTGACTCCAGAGAGAAAAACATGCGCCCTAAAACCCTGAAATCATGTCAGGATTTATCATAGTGCATCATACGTGATGTTACTCAGTGGCATGTGACAAACATGGGGCAAGGAGTTATCCTTCTAACCATTAAAGGTATAGGTTTTAAACAAGTCTAGAATGGTGACATTAAGAGACTGCAGACAAATTTGAGCATGTAGCCCAACTGCAACCATTATGGTGGGATCTTAAAGAACCAAATGCACATTGGTAGCATTTATAAATAGGAGCAGCATAAAAAAAGTAGGATTCCTGGATAGAAAAGCTAATATATTTTGGGCTTTGATTACCACATGACAGCTTCTGGAAAAAATATGAACAGGCAAGTGTAGCAAAGATGTGCACTACTGATTTAAATTCCATGTATAATGTCAGAGTTTGTGTATCTCCCCATCAGAGGTTATTGGGCCACTAATGGAGCATTTCCTTCCTCTGTTTAGCTTGGAGAAACAGGAGCTTCACGAATCTTCTAGCATCCTAACTAAGCACGTTTGGCCCATTTAAGCTCAACTCTGGCCATATGTGGCCTTCCCTCAATGGAGGATCATGGATGATGTCCATATTTCTATGAGGGCCAGGACATGTTGCACATGTTGTCGAACACCACGCTGATTGTGGAACTGGAGCTAGAATTCAGCATCCTCTAACTCCTAGTTGGAAGAGCAGTGTTACCTCAATACTGTTTTTTGTAAATGAAGGATGTACACAAGGCTAGGACAACTGCAGCTACTACACACCATTTATGGAATACATATTGTGCACACACTCTCCTGGACCCTTATTACAAACCTTCAGTAACTTATCGATCAGGACAATCTTGGACTTCCACCCAATATCATTAAACATTTTCCACATTAAACATTTCCTGAGAGCAATATGAGGAAAATAAAGCAGAAAGACTGAGGAAGAGATTAATGGGAAAACTATCACAATGGAAAAATCAGGAACATGCAAGAGTGAGATAAAGGGGCAGGGAGTGCCTGGTAGTAGATTAAACAGGCATGAGGTGGATTTAAGACTACGTAACTTTGGTATTCAGTGCACAGCATTTAAATGTACCAGGGTTCTGACCTCAGGTTTGGACACTGACACTCATTATTTCATAAATGAAGCACTGCTAAGGAACCCAGCAAAACAGACCAGAAGGAGGTCAGTCCCAGCTCAGAATTCTGTGATTTATGGAGAATACCTGTCCGATGATTAACAAGGGAGAAGTTCAAGTGGCTATCTAAAGTAATGTCATTTGAAAGTGTAAGTGGTGCAGTGGATACCGGTATACTCATATGTTAACCAAATAATGTATGTTGTGACTAAAGAGAAGCATTAATGTAAAAGATTTATTAAATGAGTGGTGCTAGACCTGGCATCCTTCACGTGCATTCCCCTAACTGTTGCCCTCTGACCTCCTGTTTTGCTGACTTCATTTTTGCTGGCATTAGGATTCTGGGCACTTTACCACTGCTGACCAGTGCTGAGTTGCAGGTGCTCTTTATCCTAAACGTTGTAACAATGGCTTATCCACAACTAGCATATTTGATTTACTCGTAAATCCCTATTAACGAGCACTGTATGTGCCCAGGTCGACCCTTAATCAGATGTAGAAAAATAATAAAATGAGTGGGCAGTAAAGTGAAGCCCTATACATACCAGAACCTGCGTTGGCTTCTGTAACGAACTATAGACTTTGTTTCTCGTTTCTGTGCTATACATGTTGGTTAATTATTTTGTTATTCTAAATGTTCCAAAGGGTTCCGAAATGTCAGCATGGAAGTACTGTACAAAAACTAGTTGTGCAGCAAATGAATCAACATTGCAGCTCTTACCGATTCTTGCCTTTGGGAATCACTGAGCCGCTCGGATAAATGCTCTAAAGTCTTTTTGGTTTCATCTTCTAACCTGTAGAAAGAAAGGTAAAAAAACTTAAAGGGGATCTGATCACTTTGGCTGACCTTCCAAAAGCAGAGCACTTTTGTCTGTAAGACAGACAGGCTGAAAACTATACAGACAATTGGAAATGTAGGTTACTTAGTACGTTATGCATGTCTGTATGAACGTATTGAGGTATTGACGCATGTACTCATATGGGATTTGTGTAGCATCAACCAAGCTGAAGGGCAATGAAAGAATATGTTGATTGATACAGACTACTGATTTTTTTTGATGACGAGGAGCAAAAGATGGGATTTAATAGCAGTTGACAGGGAAGTAATAGAAGAACCCTCTGACCTCATCTGCGAGCATCGAGAGAAGTAACTGCATTGCACAACTCATTCCAACCACATAGGCTGCATACACACCTGGCCTTGTACAACTGAACTGAGGTAAGAAGTAGGGAGTTTATGTGCCAGCCGTACCTTTTTCTTCTGTTAAATTCCCTGTTGAGGTCATCACCCATCCGCAGCTGCTCGCTGCTGAGGTCGCGGAGTGACTGGTGCAAAGAATGAACCTGGGTAAAAACAGAGACAGCATGGCAGTCATTTACACAGCGCCAAATGAGGAGGGTTTACTGATCTTGAACACCTGTCTCCATCATAAGTACATTAAATAAGTATATTTTTAATTATCTCCTCAGGGCCCAAGAAAACCTTATTCTGGTTATAAAATCCCATCATCCTCTCCACATCCTTAATTCTATCTTCCACCTAAAAGTAAAAGCCCTCATAACAAAAAGCTGGGTACTGTGTCTGAAGCACTTGGCTCTGTGAACGTGTCCTAGAATCATCTGTCTGAATATGTTCAGCTAATGAGGTTGAAATTAAGCTGAAAGAGAAGTAGTTTTAAGATTTCGAAAGTCTGAAGAAGAGTAGATCATCATGTACAGAAGCGCCATCAGAACTACAAAAGGCACCACCACTCCACACGCATAATTGATTTCCAATGCACTTGTGAAGAACTCCATAAAATTCTGACAGAATTCTGCAATCTAGTGTGCCAAAACACGCAAACCCACAATCACAATGTCAAGACTTCTGTGACAGAACGTCTGTTGAACTGATCTCAAAAATGAAAAAGATTGAAACTGACCTTAAGGAGAATGTGGAAAACACCACACAACCTAACCACCATAGAAAGACGCAATAATAATCATCCATCGATGCAACTTTCAATACCCTGTCACAAAAAGATTTCAGTGATATTATCATTCCAGCCAGACCACTAGGATCACCTAAAGTCCCGGTACGGCCAATCATCTTTAAAGATAAGCTCTGCAAAACCTGTGCAAGGGAGGGTAGCTAGATGCTTACTCAACAAGTCCTTGGAACTAGGTTCATTTCCATCTGCGCTGAAAACCTCCTACATTAGACCTCTCCCCAAAAAGAAAAACCTTGACCCATCCATTCCAGCAAACTATAAGACATTATTGAATGGGCTATTTTCAGGAAACATTTTTAGAGAGCACTGTTTACTCAACTCTCAAACTTTACAGTGCATAATGACCTGATATGAGACTAACAGCCGGGTTTCAGACCAGGCAGAACCACAGAGTCAGCTTTCATATCCATCTGGGAGGGTCTACAATTCACAGTGGTCAAGAACTGAGAACCAGCCCTGTGGCTTCTGGATTTACCAGCTGCACTTGACACGGTTCATTACAACATGCTACTAAAAGACTCCACTATCTCAGAGTCAATGAAATGCTCTAAAATGAACTGCTTCTTATCTCACAGGAAGACAAAGTGTAGACCTACAGCCTTTCATATCAGCTTTTCACACGCAACACTTTCACATCCCTGAGGTGTCTACCATATCCCCAATGTTATTCTACATCAACCTAACCCACTACCAAACCAGATTAAGTCACTCACCTCACCTGTTACAACTGAGAAGATAAGAACCAAGGGCCATATGTACGAACACTTTTTCCCATAGACACAGAATGGGGAAAAACCTTTGCTACATCTGGCCCCAAATCATTTAAAAAATGGATCGCCCCGTAGACCGTTAGAACGGATGGTGAAGAAACATCGAAAGATCAATACCACAAAGGCAGAGATTATGACCTGTGGACAATGGCAATAATGCTAGCCTACCAATATATGGCCTAAAGAACTTGGGGCCCCTGCAACAACATCAAGAGAAGTTTAAAACCTATAACCATGCATTCAGACCCACACTTGATACCATGTTACCAACGTCACAAAGAGTGCTTTCTCCATAATTAAAACACAGTGTCTCATCTTCACATACCGTAGATATCAACATAAACTGCAAGCCATCCTCACAATCATAATCTCTAAGAGCAACTTTGCCAACAGGCAATACTTTGGTGCATCTGCAATAGTTATACGCAAAACACAACTCAACCTAAATGCTGCCGCAATTCTTTTTCTCTGTCTTTACCCAAGAGTACACATGCCCCTAGTGCTAAGATCTCACACTGACTACCTATAGCTAGAACGGCAAAATTCAAGGTACTCTGCATAGTCCACAAAGCCCCCCAAAGTAAAGTATAGCTATGCCTACAAGTGAAGTTGAAGCAATACAAACAGAACTCTGTGCTCCAGGTTTGCACCACTTATCATGCCACCTTAACATAAAAATCTGTAGGAGGCATTGCTTTCTCAGTAGAAGATGCCAAACCCTGAAACTTACTACCGGCCACTGTTAAAAGCACCCCGGAACACATAACGTCCGATAGCATAGCGATTTACAAGATAACCATACAAACCTGCACAACCGAATGCAGTAACCACATAAGTAGACTATAATCATAAGAAATGCCATAAAGGGAGCTAGAAAAAAGTTCAAGGCTGCCAGCATAACGAAAACCATAAAACTGAGTGTGTCTCACACTTCATCACCCACCACACTGCTACGCACTGCACTGCAGAACACGGTCCTCACTCACGACATGGAAACACGTCTCACACATGATCACAAAACAAAGACAATCTTAACTCTAACTCCAGGGCTAAACCAACATTATTGCATAAAAGTGGCTTTCTAAATAGCGCTTAAGAATGCGAACGAATCCCATTTCAAAATCTGTATGTTTTTCTTCTATATATTGTAAGAGCTAAAAGATGTACCCTGAAATTTATCGCAGTGCATAAGGAAGAAATACGATTCCCACCGAAGAATGCAGAACCTGTCAAATTGAGAATTTCCAGTTTGGAAGCATAGCAGATAGTGATGGGAAATGCTCATGCTTCCCCAGGCATTTCAAGAGGCCTAGAGCACTGTAACAAACTCTACGAACTCGGACAGCGCCAAGTACTAAAACAGGTTTCCTATCTCAGGGGAGAGGAGATGGTATCTTTCTGGTAATTTGGTGTGATGTACCATCCATCTCTGTCAGGCTCACCGCAGAGCTGAAATCAGACATGCTTCTGAATATGTTCAGTGAATGACAAAGAATGCCATAACTGTTCCCATGTTAGAGTACGGGTGCAAGTTTTCTTTCCTGGAAAAAATATCCATAACTTTACTTTTTGACGAAAACCACTCGGATATAGAGGATTAACAAGCTTTCAATAGAGAGCTTATTTTGGCGCATAAGCCCAATCATTCGGTTTGCATTGTAAGTGGTTGCAAGTCAATCAAATGTGATGCACTAGTACTTATTTTGAAACCAGCTTGAGACTTAAATCTTAAACCTCTTTGCTACTGCTTTGTAATTGGACAGAAACAGCTATAGAGTCAGCTTTACATCTCGAAATTCCATGAAGTTGGTGCAATTTTCCTATCTCCTACAGAAGGCCCTCCCATTAACAGCGAGTAGAGGATCTTCCGTGAATGAAATACTTTTCTCTAAGTTACTGACACATACTAAGCAGCAGAGAGGAGAAAGTCACTAAACCAACACTATCGCTTCACACTCTTATGCATGCACTGTTTTTTACTCATTTAGTTGGTTAAATTTAGGGTTATTTACCTATCTAATCATCCATACTAGAAGAGTAAATATTTTCTATAGCGACTGGTCATATATATATATATATATATATATATATATATATATATATATATATATATATCTCAGGAATGCAGTTTGGGATATAATAAACATAATTTAGATCGATTAGAAATTGCTAAGCGAGGTAAAAACATTTTAAAACATAAAAAAAAATATCAAACATACTGTTAAATAACTACTAACTTTTCAAAGGGATAAGAGAGGTATGATGTGAAGGAGGTGGCATTCGTATATTTCAATGAGGCGCTTGAGTGATTTCAGGACTATCTTGAAACCTGATAAGGATAGACAGGATCGAAAGGCTCAATGACTGCTAGTGTCTTATACTCTTTCGCCCATCACCTTTGTTTCAGCAATTCATAGCCCACGAAAAAAGAAGGAAAAGGAACGAATGTGGCCAGCGAATCAGCCAGGAGAGCATTCCAGAACTGGAGGTGAAGCAGAAGAAGCCAAAGAAAGCGGGATTGCAAAGACTGGCTCTTGGTCCCACAAAGAAGAGCAAAGTTGGCAGAATGCAGTGGTCGATTAGGAGCGCAACGAGAGTGAGTGTTAGGGAAAGAGACTAGCAACTCTACATTCATTACATCCAACTCAGAGGCTTGGAGCCTGAATAGGGTTCTATTACTCCAAGAAAGCCATCTTCCCTGTCTGCCGTCAGTAGTGAGAGATGGGCTTGGTACAGAAGATTATGAACTACACATGTCGCAAAGATGCGTTTTGTTAAGTGAAGAGGAAGAGTACAGTGAGCAGCTCATAGAAAGGCTGCTGAAATAATCCAACTTGTTCATGCCAGGTAAATTATTAATTAGATACAGATATTAACCCAAGTTAACAGGACTAAGCGTCAGCCTCAGCAGTAAAAGCTACTGATTAACCTAACCAAACAGTGAAGGGCCATGAAGATGCCAGTGAGATACAGGGGGAAGTAATAGGTTACTTAACCTGTAAGCATCTGTTCATGGCATGTTGTGCTGTGGATTCTCATGTTGTGCATACTCCTGCCATCTACTGTTGGGCCAGGATGTGTGCAAGTTGTTTTTCTTCGAAGAAGTCTTACGAGTCACGAGGTACTATCACTCTTCCTCTTGGTGATATTGCACATAGTCATCAACTCCATCGTAAGGTTGTTTTCACAGCACAGAGGGTGAAGGATGAAATGTGAAGTGAAGCGCTAATTAGAGTGATGTCCATGCAAAAGAGAGTAATAGATATTGCAACAGCTACAGGCATACAAGGAGGAGAGTTGATGCATGTGAATCTACAGCACAAACAGATGCTTACAGCTTAAGTAACATTTTCCATTTGAGGTATGTGTGGCTGTAGATACACATACTGTGGACACATAGCAAGTACAGGTGGTAGGTCTGTACGCCTTAAGAATGCTCATGCATTCACGTGGAAGATTAAGTTATCCTAATTCTATGACCTCGGGAGACAGACCTCAAGGTTAAGCGATTTGGGATCTAGGTGCTCGATTTCTCCATGGTTCTGTGTGAGAAGATCTGGCTTTTTGGGGAGTCTCATGCGGAACCAGTGAGAGTTTGAGCAGAGTTGTGAACCAGGGCTGGCAGGCCCATGTGGGTGCCACCAGGATGAGCATGAGGGACACCTGCCAAAGCGTCCAAATTACAAGTTGAAGAAAAGAGAGAGGAGGAAAAGCATAGGCAAATATCCCTGACTAGTTCATCCATAGTGCATCACCACTTGACTGTGGGATTCTGTAGGAGAAAATTGGGTACTTGACATTTTCTGCTGTTGTGAACAGGTCTATCTGTGGGAACCTCCATCTGTGAAAGTAGCAGAGGGGGACGTGCAGGTGGAGTTCCTACTTGTGGACCTACTGCCGCATCCTGGAGAGGAGGTTGGCAAAATCGTTGTCCACCCCCGGAAGACACTCTGCTAGCAAATTAACTTTGTGGCAGAGAGCCCAACACCGAATGTTTTGTGACAACTGTGGAGAGCATGTCCCTCCCTTGTTTCTGAAAGTAATACTTGGCTGTCATATTGTCCGTCCAGACAGGAACAACCTTGCCTTCAAGTTCATCCCATATTTATTCATATTAAGATTGCTGACTGTTTGTTGATCTTAATAAGTCATCACCCTTTACTTAAGTCCTTAAGTACTTTCACAGCTTCCAATATCATTTATTCAGTTTCTTCTTGTGTCAGCCTTTTTTAAATCCACCTACTTGCCACCACTTTGAGGCATTCTACACTGCGGTAAAATGTGCCTCTGCCTCTAGGTTGTGTTGAAAATATGTATCAATCTTCTTTCAGGTCTTTTGACTTTGTAAGTTTCTAAAGATATATTTGTTCTACACAATGAATTATCGTTAAAATGGCCCTCTCCGCAGGGTCATCCTCAGACAATTTGTCTTTCCCCCCATTTTTTTTTTTTTAACTGAGCTTGTTTTTATTGGCCTTAGTACTCTCTGCCCTTTACCACTACTAACCAGTGCTAAAGTGTTTGCACTCTCTGCTTAAAACACTGTAAAACTGGCTTACACCCAATTGGCATATTTAATTTACTTGGACGTCTCCAGTAAAGTGGCATTATATGTGCTCAGGACCTGTAATTAAATGCTACTATTGGGCCTGCAGCGCTGATTGGGCCACCCGCTTAAGTAGCCCTTTGAACATGTTATAGGCCTGCTATTGCAGTGCCTGTGTGTGCAGTTTTAAACTACCACACCAACATGCCAAAATAAACCCTTTAGCCAGGCTTAAACAAACCTTCCCTTTTTATACATATAAGTCACCCTAGCATAGGTCCTGGAAAGTCAGAGGGCAGAGTGAAGTGCATTTAAAAGGTAGGACATGTGCCTTTAAGTTTTGCATGTCCTGGTAGTGAAAATTTCTTAAATTAGTTTTTCACTACTGTAAGGTCTATCTCTCCCACAGGATAACACTGGAGTTACCTTATTACATTTTAAAAGTTAAATTTCAAAATGGGAAGAGATACCCCCTTTATGTCTGGTGGCTCTGGAATCACAATTTAAAATCACAACTTATGGTTTAGTCAGAATTTAAATTGCAATTCTGAAATGCCACTTTTAGAAAGCTGGCATTTTCTTGCAGTTGCCATTTGGTGCCTGGAGCTGGTCTTTGGTCACATGACCGGGTGTAGCTGACAGTTGGGCTTTGTGTATACCTCCTAGACAGCCACACAATGGGAGATTTGGTATGGCTGGATGGGCGATCACTGGCAAGATGGGAGCGTAGAGCTGGGTCCAACCTCACTTACACTTGAATAGGCTGAGCCCAGTCTCCACACAAAGGGCTTAACCATCCTACACTGTCACTTTATCCAGCTTGTAACCCTTTCAGGTAAGGTATGAAATCCCATGCACCCTAAAGCCACTGTCTGGAAGCTTCGCCCACCATCCAGAACCAGGATACCTGTGTATAAAAGAACGACCATAGACACTATCACTTCAGTACACTTCTGGACCTATGAATACTCTGACAGAAAGAAGGACTGCTTTGCTGATGAAAGGACTGCCACTCTGCTGGGCTGCTGCTCTGAAGGAGCTGCTGCCTTGCTGTGCTGACCTGCTGCCCTCTTGCTTAGAGACGAAGAACTGGACCTGGAACCCTTATTGAACCCAGGACCCCACTGTGACTCAAAGGACTAGTCTGCTGGCCTCCTGGTCTGAGCCTCAGGGACACAAGAGGCTCCACACTGCTCTGGAACTGTCGTCAACGAGTTTCTGCCCCTCAGTGGTGTCTCTGAGGCCCTGAATCCTTGGTGTTGGTCTCAAGCTTTTGAAGTCGAGCTTCTGGGCTCTTAGCCACCGGGAATGGGCCCGGGTACCCCAAAACGGAGGCACTCGCACAGAAAACCAGCACAAGCCGCGCAAGCTTGTCGCTTCGCACAGCAAGCATTGATCGCTCGCAGGGAGCACCAACGTGAGACTCCTGCCTGCTCAGGCTGCTCTGCGCGCCCCGCTGACCAGCGACTCTCTCCTTGCTCCCAGCGACCTTCTTCAATGCGAAGGGAACTCTTAATACAAAACTTGAGAAGGTAAACCTTCAGTGGGACTAATCTGGGACTGTATTCGACCTGGGCTACACTGCGGTCAGTTTGAACTTTTGAATTTGACATGGTCCAGCGCACCAGATAGCCGTGGTTGACCTTTTATGATTTTGGGCGCTATTTTGCAGGTTATTCTTTCAAAAAAATCAGGACTCCGGTTCTACTGATTAGTTTTTTGTTGTTTTGGTTTTGTTTTATTTATGAAATTCTACTCTATTGTTCTAACCTGGTGTGGGATACTTTCTGTGTGATGTTTTCACTGTTTTACTGTTTGAAGTGTTGTACAAAACTTTTCACATTGCCTCCAAGTTAAGCTGCACCAAGCTATGAGGGGGTGAGCACAGATTAATTTGGGGATTGTCTGTGCCTTGACCTGACTAGTACTGTGGTTGCTGCTTGACCAGGGCTCACACCCCAACCAATCCACAAACCAATTTGAAACAAATGTATACCCTGTAATTGTTTTGTGCGCATGAACATGTTAAACTGTAAAAGCATAGCTTGGCTGCAGACATTTAGTCAGTTCTGCAAAGTTAAGTTCAGTGGAATATACTTTATTGTCACTTCTTTAGGGAATAACGAGTAAATAGGTATCCACAAATGTCCTTTTCTGCATACTTGCCAGAACAACTCTTTCTGTGACTCCTGCAGAGGTTTTGCTTTTGGATCCATCCAAAATGGAATCTAGCACCTTGTTACAGTCGCCCGATACAAATCAGCCATATCCTAATGAGAGATTGTACAGACGTTTTGAAAGGTCATCACTTGGCTGTAGGCAGAGAGAAGTTATACATTGGACCTCTCTATTGTTACTCATGGCAATCTGGGAAAGTAGTCCTGAACTTGCGCAGTACCTGCCATTTTATCATCACTGCTACTTATTAGATTCCTGGTCGTAGTAAAGTATATTTGTCCGCTCATTTTTGTCCAACCATCCCATGTTCTTCACTGCTCAGATGAATTTCATGGAAGAAAGCCACATATAGTTTGTATAATATATTTGTTGCTTTGAAGGAGGTATTTACCCAATTCATATTACACTTCAGTACTTGGATTGGCCGACTAGCCACTCCAGGTTTTTTTAAAGTATCCTTTTTTCCTTATCGTGCTTCACCATTATTATCGGTATCTCTTGTCTTTTAATCAGTGTGTTAGTGTTCACGCTCACTTTGCTTTTTGATCTTGTGGTGCATCTTGCGTTCTTGTTTGCAGATCTTGAAAAAGCTGCTTATCTTCCAGGCAAACCAGCTTCAGAATTAATTTATTCACGCAGTGTTCCACTCCATCTTCTTGCTAATCCCGCTTCATCTGTTCTGGCTCATCTATTCCACTCTTCATTCAGGCATGTCCCATCCGGTTTGTTTTTGTAGTTTCAGAGATCATGATGTGTTACTTTCAAAACCGTGGTCCCGGTGTCACAGTTCTACTTTTGTCACTAATGTATCCTGGTTTCCTCTTCATATGAAATCGGAGGCAAATGAGTGCAGAACACCAGAATTACCTAATGTTTCTCTCTACAATTTCCTATTCAAATCTGTCAACTGAAATGTCACTTTTCATCGAACAACATTTTGGTAAAAAAACAAATCTTATCCCTTCCCCAACAGTGTTTGCATTTTGCAAACAATAGCATCTGTCTTTTCCAATAAGGCCCTCATTATAAGTGGAGGCAGCTGGACCGAGGGGAGGTATAGAGGAATCCCCCAGACTACTAGACCTCGTAGCTGTATTTAATCACACTCTAGAATTGGAGGACATAAGGAATGGTGATGGCCACACAGGTTGGATGGATTCAGTTACTGATATCCCTATATCAGTTAATCACTCACCTGTCATTAAAAGGAGTAAACGATGCAGGCAGCGGGCTGTTAGCGGACTAGGCCCTATAATGCCATCTATTCCTGAACCCATTCACTGGAATATTCTTATATTTGCCTTTAATGATCTGCTTAAACCACTTAGAGATAAACTCGAAGGGGAGGAGGGGAAAATAATGGCTGTGTGTCAGAAACTTTCTATGCCATTGGTGGCTCCTATTTCCCAAACGACTGTTGTACAGAATGCTACACAAAACGAGTCAAGCCCCATAGTTATACAGCAGGACATAGAGCCTATAGATGAAGTTGGTTTAGTCCTGAGCCCTAGGCGGAGGCATAACACTATTGAAGACCGAAGGGTGGCCTATGGCGAAGGCCAATTTAGTGGACAGTGTACATTATTAGCAAGAAGCCGCACGGCTTGGCACCGGACAGCTCAAGATCCACTACAAATTTTAAAGCACCTAGTATGCCGCAGTCAGGCAATATATTGAACTCAACGAGCACTGCACCAGCCTTGTTGCAACTGAGGGAGGATCCTCCAACTATTAATTTACCACCAGAGTGTTGCCCCAATTCAATTATCATGGCCAATGTTCCTCCTTTACTGCCCAGTCAGAGTGAACCCCAAGGGACTCTGAAGAATGAAGTATTACATTGGTTGTTTCAAAACAACTTATTTACAATAGATAATGCCCACCAGATCATCCTAACTCGAAGGGTAACCTGGGTGGTCTCGTTAGAGAAAGAGTGTGGGGTAGATTGTATAATTATCAACTTTAGGAGCCCTAGGCTTGTGAGGGACATCTTATTTAGGGCTACCTTCCACCCACACCATGTTAAATCTCCATCATTGCTCCCGTTGGGTGCATTCTAGCGACATTTGCAACCTGTACAATCAGGGCACCCCCGGTACATCACTATTCTGTGCCAATTTTTTTTTTTTATCATAGCCCCTCAGTGCCACTAAGCAATAGATTTCAGGCTTGAGTACACTTTCAGACTTTCAGATAACGATTGACAAAAATATAGGGGACACGCAAATAGTCTAAAGAGGGGGGTCTAGTATGGTGAGGTTTACTGGAAAGATAACGTCTACTGGTGTTAGCAATGTCTTCATAGAGACCCTGGGGACAGAAGAGTCAGACTCTGAAGCCTGTACTAATAACTCATAGGAAACTAACTGGAAATGTGCTATGTACCAATAGCCAAATAGAAGCAAGGAACGGCGAAAGAGAGTTCATTAGAAATATTAAAGAGCGCAATAACTTTGCTACATGAAATGTTCAAGATCTACGTAATACGAATGAGACAAAGGAGTGGGGTAATATCATTAATAAACTTGACCTGGTATATATTAAAGAAACAATGTGTGTTTCCCCGGGTCATATGCAAGGATTTACCTCATACTTCTTGCCAGCTATCCATTCCTAATTAGGGGGGGGGGGGCAAAGGAGGGGCTCCAGGTGCTTATTTCAAATAAACTCCCTATAGTGGTTAAAAAGATGGGAGACCCCAAACTTTCAACTGTTATGGCTGAAGTAAACAAGTATGACCAATGTGGTATTAATTATTTATTATAATAATGTTATTGATTCTACCCGCAGTAGAGTAGCTCATGCTCTAAATCAGAACCTGCATAAATTCCTGTGTTCTATTCATTCTAATGTTATAATTCTATTGGTTGGTGATTTTAACATCCAATCATGTTCCTTACCAATATCCCGAATATATGGGCTAAACAGTTATGAGGGGGTATGGTAGAGTATGACCATTTCTATCATAATGATTATGGAGAGGCGCTCAATATGATTCGGTCAAAATATGATTTGATGTTAATAGAATGTAAACAAGGTATTAATGGTGAGGTAATACCATCATTTAGAGGTACTAATTCCCCATATGTAATTAATCATATTGTAGTATCATCATTTGCATTTTGGGGCCCCAAGGAAGAGTTCCATATTACTGTGAACCAGGTAGAGGCACATAGAACAAATGGGGTGAGACTGAAATGGAAAGACATAGATCGAGCTGATCTTTTACAGAATATTGTACGAGGGTGCTCGGCTGAAATGAATTACTGCCTACAAGAGGAAATAGAACCCTCACGGCTGCTCAGTAGTTTTAGTAAAGTTATATCACATTCTAAGGGTCTTCTGACATATTACCCCCAATTTAGGCAGACTGAGAAGAATAAAGGGTGGTTTGACCATGCATGTACGAAAGCCAAGGGGGTCTTAAACTAGCCCTTAATACATCCCCCAGAGACCCAATGGCAATCAGGTCACTGCGGGTAAAATACAGGGAAGCCCTGGAGCGAATAAAGAAAGAAAGAGTTGAGGGAAGAGACATGGACAAATCTGGTGCTAGTGGCAGATTTAAATAATGCTGAATTGTTCTGGGAAATAGTAAATGCCCCTTTTCTGACCAAATGGGCGCCTCCAGAACTGGGTTCTAGTGTATGTTGTGTAGCATGAGTGGACCACTTTTCAGAGGTCTTTAAGAAAAGGAGTGGGACAGCAGATATAACTAGGCAACTGGAGCTAGGGTTTCCCAACCACTTACAAATCACCATAGATGAGTTTTTATCAGCTATCTCAGTTAGTGCCGGGGACAAGGCCCCATGCCCGGATGGGGTACCGGTGGATGTTTTTAAATATCAAAGTGATTTTTGGGTACCTATTTTGACTAGGCTGTTTAATATAGCAATGACAGGAGAAATCCCAATGTCTTGGACTATGTCCATTATTATACCTATAAATAAGAAAGGTGACAAAGCTGATCCCAAAAACTATCACCCAATATCATTACTGGACTCATCCATGAAAATTTTTAGTAGGGTAATTTTGGCAAGACTTAATGACTTAGGGCCAGATGTAGCAACTTAAAAATTTGCGAGGTGCAAAGTGCGAGTCCATGCGACTCGCAATTTGCACCTCGCAAATTGGTATGCAGTACGGTGTCTCAGACACCGACTGCAACTCGCTATGGGGTCGCAATGACCCACCTCATGAATATTCATGAGGTGGGTCGCAAATTGCGGCCCCATAGCGAGTATAGGCACTCGCAAACATGGAGGCCTGCTGTCGTCAGCAGACCTCCATGTTCGTGACTGGTTTCAATAAAGCAGTTTTTTTTTTTTTTTTTAAGTGTAGCCCGTTTTCCTTAAAGGAAAACGAGCTGCACTTAAAAAAAAAAACGAAACCTTTAGTTTCGGTATTTTTTCAGGGCAGGGAGTGGTCCCTGGGACCACTCCCTGCCCTGAAAAAATATTTTTGGGTCCATTCACAAAGTGGAAGGGGTCCCATGGGGACCCCTTCCAATTTGCGAGTGGGTTACCATCCACTTGAAGTGGATGGTAACTTCGATACCATTTGCGACCGCGTACGCGGTCGCAAATGGTATTGCATACCACTCAGACTCGCAAATAGGAAGGGAACACCCCTTCCTATTTGCGATTCTGAAATGCATATTGCGAGTCGGTACCGACTCGCAATATGCATTTCTGCATTGGGAAACGCGTTTAGCGAGTCGCAAACGGCAATTTTTGCCGTTTGCGACGCGCTAAACGTTTCCTACATCTGGCCCTTAATGACTGGGCATTGGATAATAATATTCTTTCACTTGTCCAGTTTGGATTTAGGACAAGACTGGGCTCTATTGAGCAGTGTGTTAACTTGGAACTGATCATAGGGAAGTATACAAAGGCCAAAAAAGGGGCTCTCTACCTCTGCTTTGCAGATCTTAGTAGTGCCTTCGATTTAGTTGAGCATGCCCTTCTTTGGACCACACTACTGGACATGGGTGCCCGAAGGTATATCATTGACTTAATTGCCCACCTTTATGCAGAATTAACATGCAAAGTCCAGTTTGGCCAACTGGGAGAGTGCACTCCCCCTTTTAAAATTGGAAGAGGTATTCGCCAAGGCTGTGTACTGGCCCCATTACTGTTTTCTCTATATTTTAATGGGGTGGACAAGTTCCTGCAGGAAATTCAGGCGGACCCCCCCCCCCATATGTGGCAGGGTGTCCCGTACCCGCATTACTTTATGCTGATGATGATGTCCTGATTTCTAGGACCCCACTGGGGCTCCAAAAACTAATGGATGGTCTAGAACAGTTCATGACCTCAAAGGGTATGGTGATTAACAAATCTAAAACTTTTACTAGGTCCTGTGGCCAAAGGTTTAAGAAATGCAGGAGTTGTTATATCCATGATACAGAGATTACCACTGTAAATTATTTTAGTTACTTGGGTGTATTGTTCGAGCAATGGGCTAAGGGAACAACATATTTACTCTAGAAAGGATAAGTTAAGAAGGAATTCAGGTGCCATTTTTAGATTTGCTAGCAATTTAGGGAGTCGCCCCATTTCCACTATGGTAAATATCTTTAGGGCTAGAGCTTTGTCCACTGTAGTTTATGGAGCCGGGCGTATGGGGGTACAGAAAAAGCACCCCTTTACAATTAGAAGAAAATCATTTTTTTAAACGTTTGCTATGTTTACCTACTTCAGCATCTAATTGGATAGCACACCAAGAGGTGGGCCTCCAATGTTTGGAGGGCGTGCTGTGGGTGAGCCCCTTGCTCCTATGGCGTAGTATTTGGTCCAAGGAGGAAAATGTTTTCAGTAAGCAAATTATTCTAGACTGTTTAAAACTGGATAATGCTATGCGTATCCCATGGCTCCCTTTTACTGATTCCTCGTTCAAATCCGTATTCAATATAAATATGAAATCAGACCCAGAGGAAGTGCGGATATTATCAAAGAAATGTATAAAAGACACTTTTTTGTAATACAGGGTTGACAGTAGGAAAACAAATGAATCCATAAAACCCACTGTTTGTGTATATATATGTCCCTTTCACTGGAGGAAAGTAGAGAAGGATACCAACTTGGTGTTACTAATATGCAGCACCGGTTCGTTCTGAAAAGATTAAGACTGGGTATAGTGCATCATTTAGTAGTATTTACTAGTATGAGGTCTTGTCCTCTTGAGACATTTAGTTGCCCCTGCGATGGGATAAGCAAACAAAGCACTCTGTTATTTTGCAAGTTTTATGAACATCCTAGAATTTATCATCTAAAATCCCTTTTTAGAAAATATAGCATAAGAACCCATCTGGTGGCATTGGAATTTTTTTTAACACTTAACAATACAAGTGTGTTATAGGGTGGCATTATATGTATTAAATGCCATACAAGTCAGGAAAAGCTTTGTTTTTATTTCCGGCGAAACTGTATATGAGCAAAAAACTAGCTTTTTATTATTCTTTTTTTTTTTTATAATTGTTATTGTAAATTTGGGGGGGCAGTGTTAATGTTCTTATTTATTATAGATTTATATTTTTTATCATTAGCTGGTATCTGAATTAGGATATGAATATGTCGAATATGTACTTATATATTTATGTACTTTTATGGCTATTTTGTATTGGCTGAATAAAGTTGATGACTGAGTGGCCAATATATTCCAATGGGACCAGACACAGAAGTTACTACTCTTATTAAATTATGATATTTGTGGGAACACTGCTGATTGGTTTATTTTCACCCAGACGTTTTGGCTGCCTAAAGTAGCCGAAACCTCAAGGGTGGGCAATCTGGGGCAAAATGAGAAAATACTGGAAATCACCTGAACTTACCATTTACACTAGTAATTCCTCACCTTTTATTGGACCCCCAGGGTCCAACTTGTAAGGGCCATATTTTCCCCTTCCCCAATTTTAACAGGTCCCTAGATGTTGGAAAGTGTGGGTGTAGGGAAATACCAGCCATTCTTCAAGCCACTCGGAATGAGGGCCTAAGTGGAGGAACCTCGCAAGCACAGACATCAGATACATTGCTTAATATTGCAGGATTTCATTCATTCAGAAATTCTTCATATTTGAAGATCTCCAGTCACGCAATTTATCCTCATCGATTTTGACATCCATTTTATTTATTTAATCAGCTTAACCGGTCAACTTCTTTGCTTCTGACTTTGTATTCCACTTGAGAAAGACACATATGTGCTGTTCACCTAACCGGGGAGTTCAGATATAGTTTCTATTGACCTCTTTTTGAAATTTCTGATTTGTGACACCATTTGTATTAGGTAGATGACCTTCACCCACCCTCTTTTGTAGGACAACATAACCTTCACAGGAGCAGCAACAACTCCTATGTAATGTACAGATTTGTACAACTGTTACACGCTCAGGTATTGATTGTTACCTTATTTCCTTTTTATTTCATGGTTCCTACATATACTCTCCAATCTATTATGCCTCCTGTTTATTGTTTTCTTACTGTGTTCTTGTAGATTACTGGGGAAGGACTTGATAATGTGTAAAATGTACTTTGATTACCTGAGTCAGGAGAGGCCAGTCATTACTGACCTTTGGAAGGCTTGCTTCTTTAGGTCTGATGTTAGCCAAGACCTTTTGATTTTATTAAACTTATATGTAGAACATACTTATGGGGCGCTCAAACAGTACTCTTCATCATTTGGCCTGTTAATGTGCCATTTACATTTTGTATCTGCCCTCTCCAACATACAGCATGAGGAAGTGGGTCAGCCCACATCAGCCATTGGCTAACTTCACTGAGAGTGACCGCATTATCCCTTTACACAAGGAACACATCTTTTCTCAGTAGTTCCCTTCATTGCCAGGAAGTACAAGAGCAATGAATGCTTTTTGAGACCCAGAAAATTGTTCAGTGTTTAGCTGTGTTTTTTAAATTGACATGGTCCAGTAGTTTCTCAAACTATTAAGTTTTGCAAAACCCATCACAAAACAAGCATGGGCAAAGCCAAAAGGCTGGCAGTGAAGGCAGATCTCTTGCTTTGCCAATGCTTGTTATTTTTCATTTTGCTGTCCATTATGAAGCCCTTCTTCAGTTTCTTTGAATGTTAATTGCTACCACGCTCCTTTTCACATAACCATTTTAGGTTTTGGGACTTGCACCATCCATAACAAAAAGGTTGGATTCTATAGTTATTTTAAGGGGCTAAGTCATTTTCTTCAGCCTTTGACTTCATTTACCTTAGAACGTTCAGCCACTGGCTTGCAACATAGTCAACCATATCGTGGTTCAGCCCACATCTGTAATTTGGTGTCATTGCATTTCTGTTGGCTGTTTTTGTGTGCCGTTCTGCCTCCAATGGATACTTTAAAGTCTGCAAACGAACCTAACATCACTGGGGTGTGAATCCTGATAAAAGCACCTAAAAGATGGATGGTATTGAAAAAGAAAGCAAACATTTCTTTTGCAGTCTCTCTAGAGACAGCTTTAGTCATCTGCTGCAGACGGCATTGTAATCAATACTTCTATACTTTGTATAGTAGGCTACGTGAGTGCTTATGCGTGGATTGATTCTCTGAGTATATCACCTTGGAGGTCCTGATTCGACGACTTTCCTCCGTATTATTGTGTTAGTCCCACTTCAAGAGCACTTATATTTGATTTTGATAGTTGACTATCTTTTCACTGCTGCCGTCATGGAATGATATTTTTTTTAACCATCATTTGTGATTCAGCACTCCTGGGGGGTGCATGTCCTGCTCCCTTCTCTCGTTAAAACTGATCAAGCACAAGCTTCAATTCCTTCCTTCACTCCCCACTCCTATGTCTCTCGTTCTCCATGCCCCAGTCATCTTTTATTTCTGCTTCCCTCCAACATCAAACAATGCTGAGGTTCGGTGTCACATTTTCTCTCCCCTTCCTCTAATCTATCCCAGCATTCTCTCCCTTTCTCGCAGCCCCGTTCTGCCACCACAGGCTTGCTGCTATTGGCTTTGCATGAGAAAAGAAAATAATTGCAGCTGGCCATCTTGGATGTGTATTCTTTTTATACTATCAATACGGTCACCATGGTATCAATATGGTCATCTGTTCTCCATAATTCTAGCAACAGTTCCTCAAACAGGATCCCCCAGACCACTGTCTAGAAGAAAATGAACATCCAATGATATTTTCTTGGTTTGACAGTGTTTATTCACAAAATCCTATGTATTCTAAACAGTCCCAGTTCAGCATTCAGGCATGCAACAGATCTTTACTAGTCATCCCCACACTACTTCAGACTCCAGTGTCGAATAATATCCTCCCACTGAGCAGCCCATGATTCAGTGGGTTTCTAATAATCATTCTATCCTTCCTATAGAGAAAGTTGAATGCTGGGAATGGGTTTTTATGTAGGCTTCATTTGGTCTCCCTTTTTTATTGTTTTCTCAATTGCAATTATTTTGTCCAGTTATAATATTTCCTATATGTGCAGGTTCATCAGACACTTGTAGTTATCTTTAATGATGTTCAACAGTACCCCAACTACACACCCTTCAAAGAATTCAAACAGCGAGGTCTTGGTTAGTGTGGAGGGTAATGCGCATGGCCCTTATTTTTCCTGCTCAGACATTTCCCAAGGGCAAAACTCATAAATGGGAAAGAAAAATGAAGAGAAAGATGGAAAGGTGGCACAAAGGGAGAGAACAACAACAAGAGCAACAACGTATGCTTAATTCCGTCATGATCTTCAGAACTTGGGAGTAGGTCTGGTATTGCAGAAAAGCGTACAGAAGTCCTGAGCTCCACTTGAGATGAAATGCCTCTTCAAGCGAGAGTTGCTTTGCAAACCCTAGCATGCAGAAGTGCCGACATTGCACGTTCTTGGCAGTGCTGAACAGATTTAACCAAGGTCCTACGAAGTCGCATAGGTCTAATACAGTGCGAAGTCCTCAGTCCTTCTTCAGCACTAGAAAGTAGCAGGAATAGCAACCACAACCTACTTCTGATGTCAGTTCCTCCTAAATAGCTAATTCGGCCAGAAAAGCCTGTACTCCCTGACGCAACAGGGAGAGGTGATCCTCAGTCTGCTGATCTGAAGATGGTGGCATGAGTGGCGGATTTCCGTGAATGGAAGAGTATAACCCCACTGAACAACGTAGATTACCCAGTTGTATGAGGTTGTAGACTTCCAGCGTTGCATGTGGTGCTGAATACTACTGCAAACCGGTTGCCCATGATGGTGAGAGGGCATATTAAAGGGGTTGGAAGGCTGTGACCAATATTGTTCACTATAACCCTTAGTGAAAAAAAACATATCCAAAGCATAGTCCAAGACACAGAAACCTAGTGAAGGAAATTATACACTTGGTTAAAAAAATACTCTCTGTAGACTCTTGCAGGGTCTCAGCAGCACTGTGAAAAGCTCTAGTGTCTCCATTTAAGAATTCAACTTACAAAATCTTTAGAAATTTGTATAGCATATATCCATACTACCATAGAGGACACAACTGTATGTAGTTGCTGATGCAAGGCTTTATCTTCTAAATGCAGAACAATAATTCCTATTGCAGAAGATTCTAGAATGCTTACTATTGGCGATTGTCAGAGACTCAGAAATGGATAAAGAGATCTATGATTTTCTTTACACTGATGACCCCTTTCAAATTGGAATAAGCTTGAGTAAATTTAGGCAAACTAGCGGCCCACGGAATGCAATGCATGTTCTAACAGACCAGTGTAATAGGGAGCACTCTTGTAAGGATAGTCGCATTTCTTTTAGTGCCTTAAATGAGGTTGCTCAGTTAGAAATTCTCAATAAGAACTCTATAGGAAGCACTACTAAAATATTCTACTCAGGTTAGTTTTACACGTCTGGTGGGGTATTTACACTGGCACAAATACCTTCACATGTAACACCTACACTGGTCTCCCATTTCAGGCTCCCATCTGCAAAATCTGACCTTCTCAGACAGACACAGTTAATCATCCCCAGAAACAAGCACCACCTGGTTCTCTGCACAAGGTCTTAATATTTTAATGCTGTTCACCCGGATAGGGACTAAAATCTACAAAAAGAAAAGCTGAGTTGAGAGGATCAAGGAATAAAAAAAGGTCTGGAAAGAAAAGATGATGAAACAAATACCTGCCAATCTTTTTTTTATTTTTTTTTTCCAGTCATTTCGCTTACCTGGCCAGTTTGGCTCATATCATCAATGAATCGAACACTTGCTGACCTCGACCTGCGAGGTCTGGCGCCTCGTGAATTCACATAGTCCCTGAGGGGTGAGGTAGGTACAAAACGTTGGCTCCCTGAATAAAAAGGATGAAAACACTGTCATATTATTCCTTGAACGCAACTGGTACGTGGTAACAGGGAGAATGTCTAGCTCTGTCGTTTGGGCATGATTACCGTACTGCTTACTCCCAGGGTAATCAATAACATTTCATAGCATACTTTTAAGTGAAGGAAAAAAAAAAAAAAAAGATTATTTCCCTTTATGATCAACATAATTATCCCCTACATCCCCAACACAAGTTTTAAAATTAGTTTTTATTGATTTTTGGCTCTTAATTTTTGTCCCACTCCCAGGGTTTCATCGACTCACATGCATTATTTTAACCTGTCTACAATGAACCTTACTTGCCTCCTCTGTTACTGCTCATCATCGTATCTTAAGCCTCTCCTTGTAATTTATCCCTTCCTGTCAAAGATCACATTGTCATCTTGAGATGGGCTAAAAAAATAAACGCACTGATTTCTGACCCGACTTCCTGCAGTAATGTCGGGCCCTCATATCAATCAGTGTGGTTTTCCACGGATCATTTTCTTTCTTGCCATGAAATACATTTATTTAAATCCTTGGTATTCCATAATTTAGCCAGCTCCAAATCCAATTTAGCTGCTTACTTAAAATGTTTATCTGTGGTTTGTATGGTAGCGTTAAAGACCCTGCTGAAATCAAAGCATTTCTTAGCCTTCTTGAATAAGCCAGCTTTTTACTATTCCCTTTCCACCCTTTTACATTCAGAGCTACAATTCCTACTATTGTAGATATATCTAATCTATTACATCCACTCATGAGGCACAACTTTTCCTTCTTCACACTTGCTCTGTTGGCTCTCCTACTTGCCTTCTCCAAGTCCTGTTGCTTTTCTAAATGCACTTCCCTTTCTTTCCCATGCCAAGAATCTTGGTTCACCCAAAACACCACATTTTTTTCTCATATCACTAATGTCACATCTCTGAAGCATCTCTTTTTTATTTTTCCATCATTAGAAGTTACACAATCTTCTAAAGATTTGTTTTAGCTATTAATTGTTTCCTACTGCTAAGCACTTCCCCTCTTAGAGGATTCAGACATGACAAAATGTATAAAGCCCAAGTCTCAGTATGGACTGCTTCTACAGCTGTCATAGAACAAACTTATTTAACCACCCAAGATTACTGGATGGACTGTCTAGTGTCACTTGACCCAGTCCTTTTAGCTTAGGTTTAAGAAGCATTCCTTCTGAATTGTCTTTCATATCCTCACCAACTATTCGTGACCTTGGTGTTTCACATGATCCCCTCCCGCAACCTTCACAGTTCAGTTTTATTTAATATTCATATGCAGTCCTTCAATCACTCACCCTGTTATTTTGCCATGTTGGCATAGCAGAGCGAGAACACATCAATCTTAACCAGAGACTGAAAGCCAAATGGCCTTAGAGTGCCAGGAGTTGGATGAAACTAAACTCCAAAAAACTGAAACAATATTTCTGTCTCCCATCACGTTGGAAAGGTGTCTCTTCCCATGCAGTTTTCCAACATTCCTCATCACACAAATTGTACACATCACTCCCCCAACTATCCTTGGTGTTCCTGAAACAGTTATTTGTCCTATAAATGTCTTCCCTAACTCGTTGAAGAATGACTGAGACAAAAAGTGAAAAAGCATTCCATTTTAACCTTGCAAATTGAGGAAGACCGTGAAAAAATCTAAAGCAGCAAGGCAACTGACATACGGTTAAACCAGTGGCTCAAATACATAAATGCCTACTACCTAGGAAAAACAACTTAGTATCTTCACACACTGTTAAAAAACTGCAATAAAAAGCATAGCTTATTTTGGGCCAGATGAACGAGTTACTTACCTTCGGTAATGACTTTTCTGGTGGATACATTAGCTACCTGTGGATTCCTCACCTCATGAATACTCCCATGGCGCCAGCATTCTACGGAAATCTTCTTACTAGTCTCTGCACGTCGACGAGGACGTCACTGTCTCGCACGCGACGCCGTCTGACGTCATACAGGCAATAAGAGGTCCTCGACGACGTGCGGACGTCAGTACCAATCATTTTTTACGTGCATGAGAACAACCAGGCAATGCAATGAAAGAACAAAGCAACATCCATTATATTGTAAAAATACACCACATTGTATGAATAACTGTAAATCTTTTTATGTACATATATATATATATATATAAAACTCTCTCTTTTAAAATATATACACACACCAAGTATATACATAAAGATATATACACATATACCCATATATATATAAATATATTATATATATATACATCTATTGCACCCTCAAAGACCAAGAGGAGCACACTCAAGGATTACTTGGCAAGACCATAAAGGCAACGGGGAGGCGGGTGGGACCGTGAGGAATCCACAGGTAGCTAATGTATCCACCAGAAAAGTCGTTACCGAAGGTAAGTAACTCGTTCTTCTGATGGATACAACTACCTGTGGATTCCTCACCTCATGAATAGAGTCCCAAAGCAGTACCACGCCCGGCGGTGGGTGCCTAAATGGTCAAACCAAGAAATCCTGCAGCACTGACCGTGCAAAATGGCCGTCCCTTCTAACCTCAGAATCTAAACAGTAATGTTTTGCAAAAGTGTGAAGGGACGACCAAGTTGCAGCCTTGCAGATGTCGACCACAGGAACACCTCTGGCTAAGGCCGAAGTGGCCGACTTAGCTCTGGTGGAATGAGCTCTAATGCCCTCAGGAGGATCCTTCTTTGCCAAAGAGTAACATATTTTAATGCAAAGAACAACCCACCTGGATAGTGTTCTCTTGTGGACTGCCTTTCCTCTCCTCTTGCCCACGTATCCAATAAACAGCTGATCCTCCAGCCTGAAATCCTTTGTTCTATCGATAAAGAAGCTCAACGCTCTCTTTGGGTCCAGACGGTGCAGTCTTTCTTCCTCTTTGGAAGGATGAGGCGGAGGATAGAACGTGGACAAAGTAATTGCCTGAGCCAAATGGAAGGGTGAAACAACCTTCGGGAGGAAAGCAGCCTTGGTCCTCAACACCACCTTATCCCCATAAAAAGTTGTATAAGGGGGTTTTACTGATAAGGCCTGCAACTCACTCACTCTCCTTGCTGATGTTATAGCTATCAGGAAGACTGTTTTTAAAACCAAATACCTCAAGGGGCAAGAATGCATAGGTTCAAAAGGGGACCCCATAAGGAAAGTCAGGACTAAGGACAAATCCCATTGCGGCATAACGAATGGCTTTGGAGGATATTGATTTAGAAGACCTTTCAAGAATCTGATAACAATAGGGGATTTAAATAAAGATGGTTGGTCTGGAAGACATATGAAGGCTGACAAGGCCGATAAATAACCTTTAATGGTAGCCACTGCACAACCTTTCTGCGCCAGAGATAGAGCAAAAGACAAAACGTCCGATAGATGAGCATGTAAAGGATCAATCTGCCTCTCTCCACACCACGCAACAAATTTAGACCACCTATTAGCGTAGATAGATTTAGTGGAGTGTCGCCTGGCCGCTAATATAACATCCACTACCTCAGGCGGGAGAGAGAAGGAACTCAGGTTGCCCCGTTCAATCTCCAGGCATGTAGGTGCAGACTCTGGAGGTTGGGGTGTAGAACCTGCCCCTGCGACTGTGAGAGGAGGTCTGCCCTGAAAGGGAGACGGAGCGGCGGGCACGTTGAGAGTTGGAGAAGGTCGGAGTACCACACCCTCCTTGGCCAATCCGGAGCTATTAAGATTACTAGAGCCCGGTCTTGGCGAATCTTCCTCAATACTCGAGGAATCAAGGGTATGGGAGGAAACGCGTAAAGCAACTGGCCGCACCAGGTCATTTGAAACGCGTCCCCCAACGCTTCCTGCATTGGATACTGAAGGCTGCAGAACAACGGACAATGCGCGTTCTCTCGAGTGGCGAACAGATCTACCCGAGGAAACCCCCACTTCTGGAAGATTAAACGGATTTGATCTGGATGGAGACGCCACTCGTGGTCTGCCGAGAAGTGGCGACTGAGACTGTCCGCACGCACGTTCAAGACTCCGGCCAGATGGTTTGCTATCAAGCAAATCCGATGGTCCTTTGCCCAGGACCATAGTCGAAGAGCTTCTCTGCAGAGAAGGTACGACCCCACTCCTCCCTGCTTGTTTATGTACCACATCGTGGTAGTATTGTCCGTTAGGACCTGTACCGACTGACCACGAAGGGAAGGGAGGAAGGCCTTGAGAGCCAGACGTACAGCCCGTAACTCTAACAGATTGATGTGAAAAATCTGTTCCTCTGGAGACCAAAGACCTTTGATCTCCAGATCCCCCAGATGAGCTCCCCACCCTAGAGTGGAAGCATCCGTTATGACTGTGGCCACTGGTGGCGACTGCTGGAACGGCTTTCCTTGTGAAAGATTGTTGCTTGCAATCCACCACTTCAAATCCACAGCAGCATCTCTGGAGATCTTGACAGTACCCTCTAGATCCCCTCTGTGTTGAGACCACTGCCTTCGGAGGCACCACTGAAGAGCCCTCATGTGCCAGCGAGCATGCGTGACCAACAGAATGCAGGAGGCAAAAAGACCGAGCAGACGAAGGACCTTGAGGACTGGAACTACCGCTCCATTTCGAAACATTGGAACCAAATCCTGAATATCTTGAATCCGCTGAGGCGGAGGAAAGGCCCGACCCAATGTTGTATCCAGTACTGCCCCTATGAACAGGAGGCGCTGAGAGGGCTCCAGGTGAGATTTGGGCTCGTTCACCGAAAAGCCCAGGTCGAACAACAACTGGGTTGTTGACTGCAGATGACGCAACACAAGCTCCGGGGACTTGGCTTTGATCAACCAATCGTCCAAGTAAGGGAATACTGCTATCCCCTTCCTTCTGAGCTCTGCCGCAACCACCGACATCACCTTCGTGAAGACTCGAGGTGCTGAAGTAAGACCAAACGGAAGGACCGCAAACTGGTAGTGTTGCGATCCCACCACAAACCGGAGATACTTCCTGTGTGACTTGAGTATCGGGATATGAAAGTAAGCATCCTGCAAGTCGACAGACACCATCCAGTCTTCCATGTTCAACGCCAAAAGCACCTGTGCTAGGGTCAGCATCTTGAACTTTTCCTGCTTGAGGAACCAATTCAAGATCCTCAGGTCCAGAATTGGTCTCAAACGACCATCCTTCTTGGGAATCAGGAAATACCTTGAGTAAACTCCTTGACCCCTTTCCTGCTCCGGGACCAACTCCACCGCGCCCTTTAAAAGGAGGACTTCTACCTCCTGTTCTAGCAACCGGAGGTGTTCTTGTGAACAATACGAAGGGCGGGGCGGGATGAGGGGCGGAAACTCCCGAAAGGGAAGGGTGTAGCCTTTTCCCACAACACTGAGAACCCAAGTGTCCGACGTAACAGTCTCCCATTTGGTGAGAAAATGCTGTAATCTTCCCCCTACAGGAGAGGAGTGAGTGGGAAATGGTGGAAGCCTAAGGCTGCTTCCCCTGCTGCACCCCGCCAGAGGATGAGGAAGAGGCAGAGTGCTGCTGAGAGGCTCCCCTGGTGCGGACCCTACCCCTCCCCCTAAAAGATCTATAGGGGTGGGAAGAGGCAGGTTGCTGATATCTTCCCCGAAAGGAAGAGGAGGAAGAGCCACGCCCAAATCCACGAAACCTCCTGAAGAATCTGGAAGAGGCCGTGGAAGAAGGAGCTTGGAGTCCCAACGACTTAGCCGTGGCCCTGCTCTCCTTAAAACGTTCCAAGGCCGAATCAGCCTTAGCCCCAAACAGTTTGTCCCCATCAAACGGGAGATCCAACAATGTGGACTGTACATCTGCCGAAAAGCCCGAGTTACGGAGCCAGGCCTGTCTCCTTTCCACCACAGTTGTGCCCATTGCTCTGGCTACCGAGTCGGTGGTATCCAGTCCCGTCTGAATAATTTGGGTCGCAGCAGCCTGGGCATCAGAGACAAGATCCAAAAGACCCTGGGGAAGCTCTGTAAACGAAGAGGAGATGTCATCCATCAGAGCATGAATATACCTCCCCAGGATACAGGTCGCATTAGTGGCCTTTAACGCCAGACTGCAGGACGAAAAAATCTTCTTCGACTGCGCCTCTAGCTTTTTTGAGTCTCTGTCCCCAGGCACCGTCGGGAAAGAACCAGGCGCTGACTTGGACGAACAGGAGGCCTGCACTACCAAGCTCTCCGGCGTAGGGTGCCTAGATAGGAAACCAGGATCAGTTGGAGCCGTCCGATACCTCCTGGCCACGGCTCTGTGAACTGCTGGGGAAGATGCCGGCCTCTTCCACACCTCTAAAACCGGATCCAGCAGAGCGTCATTAAAAGGTAACAGAGGCTCCGCCGCGGCTGAGGCCGGATGCAACACCTCCGTCAAAAGGTTTTGTTTTGCCTCCACCACCGGCAAAGGCAGGTCCAAAAAACTAGCTGCCTTCCGTACCACTGTATGAAAGGAAGCAGCTTCCTCAGTATATTCCCCCGGGGACGAAAGGTCCCACTCAGGGGAAGTGTCCAGCCCACTGGCCGACTCCAGTCCACGCAGCCCATCACCCGAGTCCTCTAGCTCTCCTTCCTCTAGGGCTCGTTGGTACTCCTGCTCTTCTAGTACCCGGAGAGCACGCCTCCTTGAATGCAGTCGTTGCTCAATCCGCGGAGTCGACAATGCCTCCGCCGAAGTCGGAGATCGGCGCCGATCTTCCGAAGCCACCGACGCCGCATCCGGCGCCACGGGTAACTTCGGCGCCGACTGAAGAGCAGCTGAAACAGATGGACCCACCGGAGTCACAGGCCGAAATCTCGACGTCGACGGGATGGAAATCCCTGGGGCCAATCCCTCCGAAGCCACCGGAGCGGCCACCGGCGCCGACACTGGCGCCGAGCCCACGTTCCCAAACGGGAGAAAGGGCATAAAGGGTGCCGGCCGAAGAGGCGCAGGATCACCCAAAGAAAAGGCCAAAGGCCCAGCCGGAGCACCCCCTGGAGCCATCTGTTGGAAGATGGCATACATCGCATTCAAGAATGCGGAACTATCGGCTCCAGGGGTGGGAAAAGCCGGGTACTGGGGTGCCTGTCTCGGAGGCGACCCCGACTCCGGCCTCGGCGTCTGCGCCGGAGAAAACACTTGAGGCTCCAATACCTCAATCACCGACGCCTGTCCAGGCGAAGTTGGTGACGCCGGAGAGGGCAACGGCGTCGAAGGATGCGGCGTCACCGTGGGGCTGACCTCCCATGTCTTTCGGCGCCGATCCGGAGACCTGGAACGAGCCTCCCTTGAATGACGCCGAGATTCTCTACGGCGCCGGGAGTCTCGATGACACCGATGTTTTGGAGAAGACTTCTTGTGATGCTTCTCCTTTGACTTGGCCATAAACAGCTTCGCCTCACGTTCTTTAAGGGCCTTCGGATTCATGTGCTGACATGAATCACAAGTCGAGACGTCGTGGTCGGAGCTCAAACACCAAAGGCAATCGGAATGAGGATCCGTCACCGACATCTTGCCTCCACACTCACGACAAGGCTTAAATCCAGACTTTCTCTGCGACATTATTTCCACAGAGAAAGAGTACGCAGCAAGATATACACTGTAACCGCAAGAGTAACAGTTGCTCCCTCGAAGATAACCGTTTCGAATGCACGGAAAAAAGGGAACTGACGTCCGCACGTCGTCGAGGACCTCTTATTGCCTGTATGACGTCAGACGGCGTCGCGTGCGAGACAGTGACGTCCTCGTCGACGTGCAGAGACTAGTAAGAAGATTTCCGTAGAATGCTGGCGCCATGGGAGTATTCATGAGGTGAGGAATCCACAGGTAGTTGTATCCATCAGAAACTATTATTCAAAGAACCTTACCACTGCAGTCGTAGGAGGTATTCTAAGTGAAGTTTGAGGTCAACAGTTATGCAAAAAAAAAAAACAGATATATGTCCAAAAGACAGCTAGGATTAGTACATATCATTTATTTGTGGAAAACAAGAATCAAATTTACTATAAAAAGATAATGTCACTTTTCCATAAAAAGCCATGGTCTGGTCGTGAAATCTTAAATTAAACTCTGACAAACCAAAAATAAAATATTCTGATCTCCGCCAAAAACTAGGCTGCTTCCGTTGTATATTAAAATCCTCTGAATCTAAATGAATTTATATCCATTAAACTGATACAGAAATTCTAAAAATCACACAGATATTCAAAAATTATTCCAGCTTTCTACACTGAAGTTTACACTACTAGGAGTTTCCCTTCAAGCCCACTGCCATAAATGTAAGATTAATCAAGCTGCAACTGCAGGTGGTAGAAAATTCCAAGGTTTTATGGGTCAGACAGAATTGACATTTTTACCTTATGTCTACCTGATAAGGATTAATCTTTTTAAACATTTTATTTTGTATTAAAGTCAAATTCCACACAGAGCTGAAAACGTCAAGTGTGCTGTCATAAAGGAAAACGGGATGTGGGTTTAATACATCTGGTTAATCTCGTGGTGAGTTACTCACTGTCTAGTTAGTTTTCTAGAATAATGTTATACATTGTTTGCCTTGGAACACTAAAGCAATAAGTAACCACTAAACCGCCCACAGAATGTTATAATTTCCTAAGATGACTGTGCTATATAGTACCTACATTTAAGCTTCGTGCAATCTTCTTTGGTGCTAAGACTTGACTGATAAACCGAGCCACAATGGAGAGACAAAGAGGCGTTGTTTGGCAACTTTCTCATGCAGACTGAATATCCAGTGTCCTGGATAGTGGGGAACTTCTTTAGTCTCACCTTTGATAATGCTATAATGTACCTACAACTATATGAATAAAGGGAAACCTCTGTCACCTACCTATCAGATAATAGGATTGGCCTGTTCCCCTACATAAGCATATTTAATAAATTCACATGAATAGCCAAAGGCAACAGGCAAGATCCTCCATTGTTCTTGCCCAACATAAGAGGATATTAATAGCACGTAAGAAGAAGACTAATCCACCACTGGATATTTTTACCTGTAGCTGTTGGACCCTCAAGGTCACTTGCATATAAACTAGAAAGAGAGGCACTTCTGGCTCCCGAAAGTCGAGACATCCTTTGGCTCCGCAGCTCATCAATAGAATGTTCCAGTGTCTCTTTCAACTGTAATAAAAAAGTGACAACTCATTTCATTCATCTCTAAAACACCAGAATCTCTGAAGCTGGACCATAGAAATCCAGGAAAACTGGTACACTCAACTACATCACATCATGGTATTAGCAAACAATAGTCCATGTGTCTGCATGCTACTACATAGCGTCTAATTTTAAGAACACTGCTAACATTTAGTATAATGCTTTTGTTTTAGAAGTTTGTTCAGTTACCCGCTTCAGATTTCTCATTCCTCTCTAAAGAGAAGCACAAGAGAAACACATTTCTGGACACACCAGAAATGGTGGGCTATACACAAAACTGCCTTCAAGTTCAAGCAGCAGTAGAGTTTAAGGAAAGAGGTTCTTGAACAAACATGATAGAGTCATAATAGCATGAATAGCAGAAAGAACCAAGATATTCAAAATACACACTATAAATCACTCAGGCACCCTGTTAGTTCACTACGTAAGTTTATTTAAGTTCACCCCTTTCTAGTCATAATGTGCCAATATATTACATTTATAGACTTCCATCTTTCTTTAATACTTTCCATTTCTCATCCAGCACACTAGATCCATGGGTGGTTAACATTTGTAGACTAGTTTCCACTGCTTACTACTTCATAGTGTGTACATCTTAATCGTGCTTTGTGAAATGTTAATTATGCCATGCAAGGTGATTAACAAACAGCTGTCAATCGAGCATAACATTTTCAAGGCACCAGTAAGTGGAATAGAGGCTTGGATGTTTAATGTATTTTATTAACCAACGTCTAAGAGATGGGGGAAAAACTACCATCAATAAGTACAAATTTTCAAGCAATTGAACACTATTTTAAAAGATATTTCAAAACTAGTGTCTTTTATGCATAGCTCTGAACAATGTTATTTCAACACCGATTTTCTGTCATGAATTTCATATTTTTAAACATCTGTCTAATTGAACCTTTGTTAGTGTTTAGTAGTTTGACACATTTTTAAAAATGCAGATCCAGCAACATATTATATAGACACTGCACTTCATGAGGTGAGGTCATTTGTAAAAACACAAATAAATGTAACCATGTGTGCAAAATACCATTTCCTAGAACTTGACATATTGGTATTAAATGTAGTTTATAAAATGCTCAGCAGAATTCAGTGCCCGTTTCCTGGGAGCAACGCACGCTCTAGTTATATAGCAACTACGTGCCCCTCACTGAGCACGTGCTCGAATGCAAGAATGGGTTCATGTCGATACTGTAGTACATACATAGGCTTGCACGTTTTTTATTTTATCAGTCAACCTTTCTGCGTCTTTATTTTTATAGTTTGTTTTTTATTCAATATTTTCAGATGGTACTAATGTACAGTAGTACTATAAGAGGCAACACATTAATTTAAAAAATGCATATAAAAATTTGGAGTGGCAGCACCTTTTACTCTCAATATCTGCAATGAGATTTCACAGAATAGGCATTTTAATGGGTGCATAGAGAAATCACGAAGCTTACTC
Source organism: Pleurodeles waltl (assembly GCF_031143425.1). Classification (NCBI taxonomy): domain Eukaryota; kingdom Metazoa; phylum Chordata; class Amphibia; order Caudata; family Salamandridae; genus Pleurodeles; species Pleurodeles waltl. The sequence goes on along the minus strand of NC_090448.1, from coordinate 964,858,509 downwards.
GTTGTGGAACAGAAGCCTACCAGCAACTATGCCATATCAATGTATTAAAATGTTCTGTTACTTTGGAAACCTCATTTCCTTAAGACCTCTGTGTTCACTCACCAGGTTCAAATCTAAAAGCTACTTTATCCAAAAATCACATACCAAAATAAAGCACCAATTCTCTAACTACCCCAAAATCCATACTTAACATTTAAACACCTCCATCTTACTTAAATATCTAAAAAATGTACTTGAAGACATGCTGAATTGTTTAAATGTAATTGGTGAGATACCCTTTGTGATCTATTTTTACACCGATATTGCTTCCCTGACACCTACTGCTGCTTATTTTTTGCCAGATGTTCGTTATATAGATTAAGAATTGACACCAAAAGTTGCCATGTCCTATGGTCCAAGTGGTGTCTGAGAAAAAAAACATCTATGAGGCTACTGTGCAATGTACTTATAAGCTCCAAGAAAATAAAGTTTAATGCTGTGACTAAAGGAATGAAAAACACAGCTTCATTAGTTGTATTATACAACTCATTTTACAACCATAAACATGCTTTTAGCTGCTTGCTGATTGTTTGTGGATAACCCCACCATCAGAGTCGAGAACTCTGTGTAATAGATATAGAGACATTTATTGAAGTTTGTTACTTTTTTTTTTTTTTTTTAAAAAAGAAACACTAATATTTTAGTGTAAAATATAAGTATAATTTAAAATAATGACAACCCAGAACTAATAAAAAAGTTACAGCACAAAACCTATTTAAATTCACTTTGTGTTCAATTTGAAAATAGTTGAAATATAATACTTAAACTTATAGCTATTCATTTTTACAGAATTTAAAATAAACCCACCTCCCCTCACTAGCATGTTTTATTTAATTTGTAATAATCAGAATTAAAATGTAATTTTATAACTATGTGTACTTTTATATATATGTAATTTACATGTATACTGTATTTAATTAAACATTAATTCATATCGGGTGGGAGTTTAATTCCCTGCCTTCACTGTTTCTTATGAGTGGCTTGCAGTAATTGTGGTTGGCCATGAGTGGTGCTTGACTTAATCCAAGGCTGGGATGGAGTACATATAAACCTGTTTTTACACTATTTGGCTTGAAGTAAAATTAGAAATGTATTCTGTAGATTACAATTGTCTTGCGCTTTTGTGGGCCCATTTTTTGTGTTAGCATGTCACTCCCTAAACCAGTCCTTATTTTCCTTGAACCCCGCATATTTTGTAGAAATTATTCCCCATTTTCCCAATCCGCCCGCTAGTCCGTACCACATCACTGAAAAATTGAATACCTACGTGGTCCGTGTACAAAAGAGAAGCAGAGTTGGAGATCTCTGGCTATAAAACGCCTTTTTGAATATGGCCTTAAGACTCAGTGGTCGAGCCAAGAAAGACCTGCATCCTTTAGAAAGGCTTTAAATCTTACAATGAAACATGTTATGTCATGAAGGACTAGTTGAGGCATAGTTATATTTTACATATTGAAACCTAATGTCTTTATTGAATTATTCATGCCTGGCTCCTGGAGATCACCGAGATCCACTGAATCCAATTCAAAAAGAGTCCCTACATCACCCTCTGACTAATGCTGGTGTTTGATGCCGGACAAATTCGGAGTCAACCTTGAGAAATACTTACTGTGGCCATGGCTTCCGTCTGTTCATTATTGTGTTCTCTGTACTGGCCCAACATTTGGTCCACATGCCTCAAGTTTCGATTAGTGTCCTTTAGAATTGCGGAGCAGAAAAAGAAAAACAAAAAACAAAAACATTTAGTGGAAGAAGACAAAACAGGCCCAAAAAGACAAAGCGCAAAGGATGCCACAATTGCTTACTTTTCACATCTGACAAACCTCAAACCCAAACCCATCCAGAGGTCACGCCCCGTTTAGGCAGAAAGGGAAACAGCACCACTTTTAGGGAGGCTAGGATCAGACTGGAGTTAATAAATCTTTCTACTGCCACTAAATTGTTAAAAGATGGTCACGGATGTTATCTGGCGTGCATGTGTAACATGCCTAAAGATCTATTACTAAATATATGTCTGGGTACTTTGAGACTGATGAAATAGGAGTACAAAACGGTCCTAGTAAAACCAAATTATGGTACAAGTAAAATGTAGCTGCAATAATTAATTCAATGTAACCAATTGCATGGACTTTCTCACAATGAATATGGAAAAATACACTACGTCGGATATCACAAGATGGGACTTAATGCTTGCTTTAGTCTAATATATGACTTTTTTTAAAAATCCGCCACTGTGCATTATCACGTCATAGCGTGGCAGGTGAACTGAATCGTATTCACAAATTTAAGCAACTTATTGCATGCAGTCTGTACACTACGCATATCTGTGAGTAATAAATCTGGCGAAAACATACTGAAGATTTAGGAAAGGCATACACTCACAAATTCATTTCTATTTCCATTTCCACTACAAAATCTCTCTACATGTGCCTTGCAAACCCTGCAAGACCGCGGTGTTTATCAGCACAATCTGCACCACTGCATCGAACTGTATAGTAACTGCAGGTCACTAGCTCTGGGCACACGCTCAAACTAACTAGTTGGTAGGTAGTCACCCGTTTTGTGTTCCAGGCCCCTGGCACCCCTCCAGTACCTGAACGTCTAGTTCTAGACGTGTGTGAGGAATTGATTGAGGAGTGTGTGAACAACTCTGCACGGGCAATGAAACTTTGTGTCTTTTACGCATACTCCACGTTCACTTTTTGCAACATAATTCAAGCGTAAGTCACAGGGACATAAGCAGTGATCACTCGTCACCAGAGTTATTATGTCGATTTATGAGCTACGGCGCAAAAGGGACGGCTAAAGATTACGTTTTTGATGGCAAGCAACTAGGGTGGAAAAAAAAATAGACTTTCTGTACAATAGAGACAAGTGGCTATACTCTGCAGTTTGGGTTGTGTGCACAATTTTACCCATGTGTTGGTTTGTGGTTAGTATTAATGAATAAGTTTCATTATTTAAAATCTCAACACACTGTTGAACAAAACATATATTTCGCTATTTTCTCACATCCTATTCCGCATTGTAAGATCCTGTAAATTAATGATCTAAGGAACTGATGAAACTCAACACTAGAAAATAACGTTGTTTAAAAATAGAGCAATAAAAATCAAATTGTGAGTTAATTAATGCAAACATAAGCGTGCACTGTGCAGGTAGCAGGAGACTCTCAAGTCTAATACGTGAGGGGAAGGTACCCTTCAAAACCACAGCCGACTATCTAATTTTCCTTTTATTTGAAGATTGGAAACCTTTAATTGTACATTCAGCTACCAGGTGAGAAGAAAAATTGAAGGTGACAAGCGAGCCCATATGAAATGCAGATTCCACCTTGGGTACGAGGGGTTGATAGGAACAAAGGACCCACTTAGCCAGGTAGAAAACTGAAGTAAGTGGACAAACTGAAAGGATCTGCAGTTTTCAGACCTAAGCACTGAAATTATTGTCATTAGCAATACTGTCTTCAAAGTCAGACTAACCTGGGCAACTGTATATCGGTTCAGATTGTTATGCCATCAAGAGAGATAACACAAGATTCAAAACCCGCTTAAGCATAATAAACATGCCACTAATGGAAATGTGATGTAAACAGGGATGGTTGTTCAGAAAGACACGTGAAGCAGACAGGGATGCCGAATAGCTCTTAACTGTATCCAATGCCAGACCCTGTTGTGCAAGGGACATCCTAAACCATAGGACATACAGAAGAATGAGATTTAAAGGCATCTAGGCATTCAGACTCACACCTCTGAACAAATTTGTTCCAGTGGCACATGGGTATATGTAGATTTTGCTGTTGGTTGCCTAGTCAACAAATGTAGTCTGCAATGTCATCAAAAAAAGACAAAAATACACTAAATGGCAGCACTCAGTCTCCATGTATGTAGCCGCAGAGAACTGCGGAAGAAGTCCAGACCGATCTACTGTAAAAGCAGGACCACCCCTGGAGAGGAAGAGGTGAATGAATGCAACAGATCGTCGTATCAAATCTGCCTTGCCCAAACTGGTGCGATTAGGATCAGTTGTGCTTTACCCTTGCACAGTACTTCAGCTGAAGCATAATCAGTGGGAATATGTACTGCAGGTCCTGAGACCAGCTGAAACTGAAAGCATCCCTCGAGGAACAATTAAGTGTGAAGTGTACAAAACAAAAACAAGGACACTTCTTGCAACAGGCCATGATGAAGAGATCCACAATTGAAGACCGCAATCTGGATAGGATCACCACCATCGCTTCAGGGTATAATTCCTACTTATGGTCCTTCAATGAGAGGCGACAGAGCATCCGTCCTCACAAAGAAGCCTGAGCGTTGAGCCACTACAATGAAAATTCCCCATTACTTCACCCCCGCCACAGGTATTCACCTCCCAACACAGGGCCCATGATCCCACACAGCTCTTTGGGTTGATATAATAAACAGTGGTGGTGTTACCTAACAAAATCAGAATGTTGCTCTGCGAGACAGAAGGGAGAAATGCCTTTACAGCCGGGTGGCTCATCCACAGCGCAATGCAGACAAAAGGCTTTTCACCGTCAACCACCTATTAACACTGTAGCTTGAGCCTGCATAGGGCTCAAGGGACGAACCACACAACTTTGGAGGCATCTACCTTCCAGTGCAGATCGGACGAAAAAAGGGAAAGGTTTGTACTAGAGCAGAGAGGCTCCTTTAATGGTAGAGCCACCATGACCTCGAGTACCACTGAAGGGTGGTCATCTACCATGTAGCAAGTAAAATCAAAAAGATGGACAAGGACATAAGACCAAGAAGATGTAGGACCTGCAGAACAGGAATCCAACTCTGATTCAGAAGCCTTAGAATCATATCTCAAACATCCACAGTCCTCTCTCATAATCCTCTGAGGAGGAAAGTTTTTATATGGGTTGTATCCAGTCCTGTCCCCATGAAGGTTATGCTTTGCATTGGAGTGAAGTGAGATTTATGGACACTGATGGTAGAGGGAAAGTCATGAAGGAGAGCCATTGCCCACTAAAGGTTTTCCGGAGTCAAAATCAGTCTCTGCTTTCACCAGGGAGTCATTCAAGTATGGAGCTACATGGACTCCGGACCAAAACAATGAACTACCATGACCACCAGCATTTTTGTAAGAATGTGCAGAGCAGTCATCATTCCAAAAGGTAGAAATGTGAATTCATAGTACTGGTGTCCCACTGTAAGTTCCAGGCAATGTTTGTGGCTAGGAAGGATCAAAAGATAGGAGTAGGCACCCTGGAGACACCATCCAAATCCCACATTCAGGACCATCAGAACTTGACTCAAGGACAATATCCTGATCTTGTCCTGTGGAATGAGCAAGTTCAGAAGGTGAGATACAGGATGGGTCTGAAAACACTATATTTCTTGGGAACCAGAAGTAAAGTAGAATCCCTGGAACCTTTCTTCGAGATGCTCTATGGGCTCTGTGAACAACAGGGCAATGACCTGCGCCTCCAAATCCCAGTGCGTGTCAGACAGCATTTCCTAGTATAAGGAGAATGATTGGAGAGGGAGGAACAGGAATGATCCATCAAGGCTGTCTACAAATTGGTGGTTAAATGGAATACACCCTTTCTCCCAATAAGATGATGATTTAAGGTCACATGTGGAAGTTTATCAAGGATAAGCAGAAAAATTGTCTCCATTCTTCTTGGATGTCTATCGTGAAGCTTTTGAGAAAGGGGCATTCCCTTCAGTTCTGAGAGATGCAATAGTTATTTGCCTACTTAGCCAAACCATCTCAAAACTGTTACTCATCACAGACTGTGGCTAATTAAATTTGATAATAACAAAATCTTCGCTAAACTTATAGCTAATAGGCTGCGGCTGGCTGCTATGGTTCGTCTAAATGAATCCGGATTTATTTTGGACGAATCACCGGCAGATAAACCTCTGCAGTTTGTTCACTATTGCCAATCAAACTAGCCCACAGATTAGCAATAGTTCTGCCAGGAGAAATTTCAAAGAAAAACAAAATGTATGGTCAAGAGTTCCAAAAACTTAATGTAAGTAACAACATTCTTATTTCAATCACAACAGTGAATACAGCTTCATGTGTTTCAGAATTATATTTAAACGTTTTTAGCAGAGGCTATCAAAAGACTTATCAATCAAAACAAGAATGTGCTCCAAGTGACCGCACAATGAACAGTGAAAAACAGTGAGCCAAATCAAATTAAATAAATATAGACATAAAAAGATATATACAGTATGTACAAATAAAAGGTCAGACCCTTGGTTGAAATACTACAAACACAATGAAGAAATCATATGCACTTTAGTATCAAATATTGAATGATCTGGGTTGCCCCAAGTGATAGTCGACGTTTCAACCCCTAAATGGATGAATTGCCCAGGGTTTTCATCAGGACAAACAATATACTAGTTACCTACATAAAATATACACATCAGGCTTCACTCAGTGTATGAAGCAGACTGAGGAACAAGATCCACAATGGGTATCTTACAAATCCCAAAACATCTGGGTCAGTTCAATCCTAAATCCTCATGAATCATCATTCATGTAACTTCCTATCTATGAAAACAAAAAGAGAAAGAAATCGATTCCCAGGTCATTAATCCTAGGGACTGAATTCTTCACAAAGAAAAAAAGAAGAGACAAGAAAGAAAAAGGCGAAGAATATATCGGATGGCAATTCTGAGAGAAAAAAAGAACATTCATGATGTCAGGGACGATGCTCATTGCGTGATGGTTCAAGTTCTGTTGGTCAGCAGGAGTCGATCCACATGGAAGTGTTCTTCCCAAAGATCAGCAATAGTGTTTTGTCTGTACTGCGATTAGGGAGTTTTCTTTCCATCCAGTCGGTGATGCCCGTACTGCACCTGCGGGAGTTAGACTTTGTGGCGGAGGGGCCTTTTGATAGTGAGAGTATCAGCTGCATGTCACCTGCATAGGCTGCGATGTTCATTCCATGGGATCTGACAATGTTGGCCAAGAGTGTCATGTATATGTTGAACAGTGTGGGACCGAGGGACAAACCTTGAGGGATGCCACAGGTGATGCCCTTGCGTTCCGAGGTGAAAGGGGGTAGGTAGAATGTCTTTGTTCTTCCAGTAAGGAAGGAGGTGGTCCACTTGAGTGAGTTTCCTTGGATTCCGATGTGATGTAGGCTTTTGATAAGGGTATGGTGTGATACGGTGTTGAATGCTGCTGAGGGGTTGAGGAGGATCAGGGCTGCCGTTTCTCCCCGTTTGAAGAGGGTTCTGATGTCATCACAGGCAACGATCAGCACAGTTTCAGTGCTGTGGTTGGTGTAGAATAGAGATTTGGAGGGATCTAGAAGCTTGTTGATATCCAGGTTAATAGCCTTTTCGAGGACTTTTGTGAGTAAGGGGAGCAGAGAGATGGGTGCTCATTCTTGAGATCCCTGGAGTCGTCGGAAGGTTTTTTGAGGTGGGGTGTGACTTCTGTGGGTTTCCATACTTTAGGGAACGAAGCTGTGGTTATGGATGAGTTGAATATGGCGGGGAGCTCGCTGCTGATAATCTTGCTCCGGAGGTTGAAAATGTGGTGGGGACAGGGATCTGTGGGTGCTTCTGAGAGGACAGAGTTCATGACAGCTGTGGTGTTCTGTGTGGGTAATTGGTCCTAGGCAGTAAGCAGGTGATCGGAGACCTCTTTGGGGTTGGCATCCATGGGAGCAAGGAGGATGAGGGTGCGGGTTGGGGTTCAAAGTTTTTGTAGATGGTGGAGATCTTGTTGTGGAAAAATCACCGGGAAGTCGCTGAGATCATGAGAAGGAGAGATGGTGTTTTCGGTGGCTCCGGGGTTGGAGAACTCTGACAACGTTGAAGAGTTCCTTGCTGTGGTTAGAGCTGGTTTTCATGAAGTGGCTAGGGTGTTACTTTTTGCCTTTTTCAGTAGTTAGTGCTGTATTTGATTCTGTCTCAGGCTATGAAGATGGGATCAAATGTGTGTCCTGCGTAGCGTGTGGGGTCGGTGACTAGTTGAGTGAGGCTTATGTTGTTTATACTTTTGAGGAGATTGGCGTGTTGGTGTTGTTAAGGTCTCTGAAGAAGTTGTTGTGTTTGGAGTTGCTGGCGAGCAGGGCAAGAAATTTGGGGATGGCATCACAGAAATTGGGGTGTGGTCCTAGAGGTCTGTAGGCGAGTGTGTCTGATGGTGGTTTTGCCGTCGATTTTGAGTTGGAAATTGAAGTGTTCATGATCTAGGTGGTGTCATCTGAGACGGTGGTGCAGTGAGTGGATGGTTTCTTTTGTGGATGATTGAGATTTCACCTCCGTGTTTGTTAATGTAGTCCCGGAGTGCTATCTTGTAGCCGTGTTGCCAAGCCGATGTTGGGAGCGGCTGCAGGGTTGATCAAGGGTTCAGTTAGCAAGATGATGTCTGGTGAGGGAGATTATGGTGTCCCATATTTTAGTGACATGCACGCGGATTGATCGTGCATGGAGTAGGAGGCAGTGAAGTTGTTCTGAAGCAGTCGTGGTTGGCATGGTCGGCACAGTGGTGCTTGTTGTACGTGCAGGTGCTTTGGTGTTGCAGAATAGACAGCTCTAGCAGAAAAAGCTCCAACTGTAGTACATGGGGCGGTGCAGAAGCAGTTGTTGCATGGTCTGTGTTCAAGGGCTCGGAGCTTGGCGGTGGTGTATCTTCGTGAGGTGGGAGAACCAGGGTTCCTGGTACCAGGCACAGTCCAGGAGCAAATGCGCTTGCTTCTGGTGTGCCAGTGTCGTGCCACCGGCGTTCCCACTGCTTTTGTCCACTGTGCGGCCGTACTGTGACCTCCATTATGTAGGTCCTGGGAGGAGGGAGAGGCTTCGTGAGGCAGGTGAGATGGGAGAGGAGGCAGGAAAGCGTAGGAAAGTGGCAATACAAGGAGACGAGGGAAAAATAACAATAAGGACGAGGCAAGACAAACAATAAGTAAGACTGGGCAAGAACAGAAAATGAACAAAAAAGTGCTGGTGAAGAAATAGCAGGAAGGGACAGGCAGGTGACAAAGAGGCAGTCAAGGGTAAAAGATAAAACAAGGAGTAGGCCAGACAGCCAAGACATACCACAAGGAACAGTAACGGAACAGTACAGGAAACGTACAGGAAGCGCAGGAAGCGCATGAAAAGCAAGAAGCTTTTCACACATGTACAATGTTTTCACATGCACTGTAAATACAACCAATTCGAGTTTGAGGGCCAGGTGGGAAAGTGCTTTGGGGCATGATATTACAGATGCACAATGGCTCTTCTGCTGCCAACAAATCAAAGATGTGTCACCTAATGGTAAATTTAGGTTTATAACGCTGAAATATATACACAAGAGTCGTATTACTCTCCTATTAGCATGCTATGCTGTGGGATTAGCTCAAACTCCAAATGCTGGCGATGCGGGGATTCAGAGGCTGACCTTCACAAGTCATGGGACTGATCCACGAATTAGGAATGTAGGCAGGAACTTTAAAAACTCCAGCAGATCACTGCATTAGATCTAGATATTACACCACTAATAGCAGTGTTGGGTTATGTCCAAGTATTCCCCAAACTCTGTACAGAATTTTCTGCTGAAGCATTGCTATAGGGTAAGTGGGCACATTCTCTACAGAATGGATGGACAGGCCCAGAAAGTTTTGTGCCAGGGCTTCAATGAAATACACTGCAACAAACATATTACTAAAGCTTGGTGTGATAGTGCACTGTCATTTACGGACAGCATATTTTCTTTTGAAATAGCCACAACATTCGCATTGACATGGAGTTTTAATGCTTAAATTATATAGTGCACAAACAATAATATGTGGAAAACTGGTTTCAGCAAAAATGTATAATTTGCAAATCACCAAGTTGAGAAGTTAAGTATATTTGTCTGTTTTGATTCTATTTAAATGTTTGCTTGCGCCATACTTCAGAATTGCAAACAAAATGTGCTACATTTGTGCTTACCCGACTGATGATATATTTTGGAATATTTGTACAGTTAATGTAGAGGTATCTAAATGTTCTCTGTTAGAACAAATGACATCCTACATCCTTTCCTTTCGCACTTTCTGTACCTTAGCAAGATTGTCCGATATTTCGCTTTGCGAAATCCTCTAATTTAGCAGTCATGGAAATGAAAGTAAACACCAACCTCCTTGTTAAAACAATTAGTAGTAACTTGTCAGAAGACATAGCCTGACATTTGACCTCGGTCTTCGAAGGTACAGCAAATGTGACCAGATACCAAGATAATTTAAAAAAATCCATACAGCTCATTCACATTCTAAACTCCAGCATGATAATTTTGGGGGTTGCTGCAGCACCTACAGCACGCCTACATCCTATGCTTATGCTACCATAGTCATCAGCCATAGTATCAGGAGGCCTTCTGAATCATCAGCAGAGCATGCGTTGGCTTCAAAGGAGGTCCCTACGCAACAAGAGATGGCACATTGGTAGAGTTCGAACTAATTTTCAGCAGCAGGCCTGGAGCCCTTGGAGGACTGACGTATGGGTCGGAGCTGCCTGAGTCTCCAAGCCACAGGAATGTATTCCCCGTAGTGGCTAGTGGCCTAGAGGGTTTGTAGTTGTCCTGAATAGGTCCAGATTAGCCAGACGAAGGGCTCGAACTGCACAATGTCACTCAATGGACTATTTAACTCTAGTCCAATCTTTTTCATTTTCTGGATCTTGTTCGCAACAAGGAGGCGTTTATGACTGGGGAACAGTACAGAGTCCCCAAATGATCCTGGAAGCAGGACAGTTTCCTTAAGTAAGAAAAGAATGCCTCCTTTTATGGAGCTTTTTTTGTGATTTTTATGGAAAGATCTCCTAGGAGAAAGTTGCCTGAGGGAAGACATGCGTGCAGTTGAGGGTGATCGTTTTGGTGTCTCTCTGCGCGCCTGGACCAACACAACTTTGACACTCTTGCTCCCTGATGGCTTTTGGGCAAATGGAGGCACAGGAATCACACGCCGCGGCATTGTGTTCAATAGCCCAGAGAATGCATGCAGATGTCATGAGGGTCTTAGAAGGACATCTTCTTGTAGCGGTTGTGGCATGTTTAAATCACAAATCTTTCAGAGTAGATATCTGCCCTAGTCACTGTTGAAATGCTGAGGAATGTCGCCAGTAAAATATTGAGAGCTCCAGTCCTGTATCAGAGAGGGCCGGGTGTAGATGGAAAGAATGGGTGACAGCATGATGGGTGCCATTATGGCAGTTGGTGCCTAACATACGCAGTTGCATCACTTCTGTAGGTGGAAACGGGCCTGAAGCTACATGATGCCACCTGGTAGCACAGAACAGATATTACAAGGGAGTTTTCCTGGACCGCTATAAATCCTGGAAGGATAATTAATAATGAGATTACAGTGTAAAAAGATGGATACATCAGAATAATAGCTTTTGGATTGTGTTGCAAAAGGGTTGGCAAGTACTAAATGTTTTCTTACTAAATGTATGTATATTTTTATTTGTAGTATAGTAATTCTGTATTGTCTTAATACAATATGTATGGTTATCTAACCTATCTAACACAGTGGATAAGTGGAAGGTTGAGAGAAGTCCTGGTGAGCCACTAGAATCTGTGGGCCAGTGATAGTAGAACCTGCGTTGTTTGTAGGTTGCCAGTTGTGAGGGCTTGAGACACTGGCTGTGAAAAATAAAAACACAATGCAACAGCTGGTACTTCTTGGAGAGAGGGAGGGAGAGAGGGAGAGAGGGAGAGAGGGAGAGAGGGAGAGAGGGAGAGAGGGAGAGAGGGAGAGAGGGAGAGAGGGAGAGAGAGAGAGAGAGAGAGAGAGAGAGAGAGAGAGAGAGAGAGAGAGAGAGAGAGAGAGAAGGCCTCCCAAAGCATATCCTCAGCAGTCAACAGACCATAACTTTCACTCCTCCCCTTATCAGGTGTGCACTCTCTGATGAGATCAGAGATGCCTAGGGGCATTGGGTGGGTTTGTCCCGCTCGGTCAGGTCACAAAGCAGGCAGATATCAGTGTAAAGAAGGCCAGCAATCTCCACATGAACATGACATGCATTATTTGTAGAACATCAGAGCATCTAAAGGCACTGTTTTTGCAGAATGATGGAACATCTGACTGATTAAAGAAAACAAAAAAAGATAATAAGAATAGATGATGTAAAAAAAGTTACAATAACACACATTTTCAAGGTTTGATCTTTTTTTAACAAACATTGTTGCTCTGAAAAAAAAAAATAATAATAAATAAGTCTTCAAAAGAGGTTTAAGGGAGCTCATGCAGCAGGAAAGCCAGTAAAGGATGTGTGCGCCAACACACTGAGGCTAGTCCTAAAAATTTTTACTTAAACTTTTTTTTGGGTTCGTTTAAAACACATCCAGTCTTCCTTTAACAACAGGCATCATTAAAAAAAAAAAAAAAAAAGAAAGAGGGTTTTATTAAAAACCAAGCACAAACATGGTCTGCTGACCCAGCAGGTCACCATCCCTGCGGAGTTTCCGAATCATACTGGGCTGCAATTTGCAACCTACCTATTTAATTCATGAGATAGATCGAATTGTGAGCAGCTAAAATTCGGTATTTTGTGAACCGACCTATTAACACACGGGTTGGTTCTCAAAATACCACAGTGGTTTCAAAAATACTGGTCACAAACTGCAACCAATATTTTGCGAACTGTGCGTCATACATTTGGCCTGAAGTTCCTTGTGGTGTGCATTTTGATTTGAGAGCAGTTTGAATAGAGATTGTGCCGAACATCGTGCAGTTACTAATAATATACCACTGAAAAAAAACCTACTACACAAGTCTACATCTGACAATTTACAACTTGCTTTGCAGCCAGTGTCTATTTTGAGTTACCAGATGACTCCAAGTCAGCTAGAAGACTGCACTTCTACCTTGAGCTCGTATTTGCAAGCCACTGTCATATGGTGTTAGGTTCTGATTAAAATAAGGTTTCTAACATTATATGCAATCTGTCTAAAAATGAGTCATCATTGTAAAAAAAAAAAAAAAAAAAAAAAAAAAAGACCGAATAAGTACGAATTAACAGTATTATTGTATGTTGGTCTGTACTTGCCAGCTGAAGCAACCTAAGTGTCTTGTTAAGTTCTCCACTTCTGCTTTCATCCAGAAATGCTTCGTGAATCTGGCCTGCTGAAAGCAAGGGCAAATTTAACCTTGATGCAGAAAATAATTATTTTCTGGCAAACTCGCAGTGCAATGTTTTAGCTGTAGCGTAATTGTGGCACAGATCCAAAAGCTTTCCACTGTTTTGTGGAGGGAGGCCTAGGAGTGCAGAGGCATGTGGGAACGACTAGGAATATTGTTATACTGTCAACTAGAAAGTATGGCTCTGAATCAATTTATGTTTCCAGGCCCATCAAAGGGGAAGTAGGGCTTGGAAGGACGGAGATAATTATTCCCAAGTCCCATGCTTTTAGGGGCCTCATGCTGCAACCAGTATTTATTGATGTTGGACCTGATGCCTAATAATGTTCTTCCCCCAACCTTTTCCTACCTTGCCTCACTTTTGCTCATCTTCTTTGTTGGCCCCAGGACTCTGGGCACTTTACCACTGCTAACCAGTGCTAAAATGCACGCGCACACTCCCCTAAAACATGGTAACATTGGTATATCCACAATTGGTCTATTTAATTTTTTCAAATCCCTAGTAAAGTGCACTATGTTTGCCCAGGACATGTAAGTTAAATGCTACTAGTGGGCCTTCAGCACTGATTGTGCCACCCTCTGAAGTAGCCCTTTAAATATGTCTCAGGCCTGCCACTGCAGAGCCTGTATGTGCAGTTCCACAGCTATGTCAATTTGCCATTTAAAACCCCTTACCAAGTCTTAAACTCCCCTTTTATTACACATACAACACCCCTAAGGTGGGCCTTAGGTAGCCCGTAGGGCAGGATGTGCTGTAAGTAAAAGGCAGGACATATACATTTTAGTTTTATATGTCCTGGTAGTGAAACACTTCCAAATTCATTTTCACTACAGTGAGGCCTGCCCAGCTCATAAGACAACATTGTGGATTACTTAAAACCTTTACTAAGTACTTCCTGATTGAGAAGGAGTAAGACTGTCATGCTTGGTACTTACAGACTTGTGATAATAAATCCTCTTTAATGGTAAAGTTGGATTTATGATTACAACTTAAAAAATATCACTTTTAGAAAGTTTGAATTTTTCTGTTTTTAAGCCCTGTGTGCCTGCTGTCTGCCTCCAATACACGCCTGTGTTGGGGGACAGCTGGGCTTTGTGCATTCCCTCTAGACAGCCACACACAAAGGGAGTTGAGGTGTGGATTTTACATCCTGATGGCCCATCACCAGGTTGATGTGCCTCCCTGAACTAGATGGGAGGGAGGAGCTAACACTTGTACCCGAGTAGGGCTGTGTCTGTCCTTACACAAAGCAGTCTCCAACCCCCTGGGGTGTGCCTGGGGCCAGGGAAGGAAAGTCAGGGTCTTGTGCACTACAAGGACTTTCCTTTGAAGTTTACCTACTTCAAAGTCAGAAATTTGTATAAGTATAGGGCCTCTGAGACCACAACTTCAGAACACTTCTGGACTGAGGACATTCTGCAGGAAGAAGAGCTGGATGCTGTAGGAGGAACTGCCACTCTGCCTGTTGGTTTGTTGTGCTGCTTCTGTCCTGGGAGTGAAAGGACTGCACTCGTAGACAGTTTCCGCTGGTTGTCGCGTAGGAGTCCAAAGTATACTCATAGCTCCTCTATGCAAAGCCAATAGGTCTCGTCTATACAAGAGCTATTGGCTTGGCAATGCATTTTTGCCATGGTGAACATCAGGGTAGCTGCTGTTCAGCATGGCTAAAGGTTAGTGGCATGGAGTGTCAGAGTGGAGGAGTAGAGTTGCAGAGTGGATTTGTTGGAGTAGGGTGGAGTAGAGTGAAGCAGAGTTGAATAGAGAGAAGTAGAGTTCAGTGCTTCAGTGGCAGAGTGTTGTAGAGTGCAGTGGTGTAAAGAGGAATGTGGTGGCATAGGGTGGAGCAGGTTGTGTGGATTGGGGTAGTTTGGTGTATTGTTTTGGGGTACAGTGGGGTGGGTTGGTTTGGGGTCCAGTGGATGGTTTGGGTGGAGTAGGGTGGATTGGAGTGGGTGGACTGGAGTAGGCTCGACTGGGGTGGTTGGACTTGAACTGGAGTGATGAGACTGGGGTGGGGTAGACTGGATTGAGGTTGGGTGATGTGGACTGGATTGGAATGGGTTGTCTGGAGTTGAGTGAACTGGAGTGGGGTGGATTAGATTGGACTAGAGTGGACTAGACGGAACACGAGTAGGGTGGTTTGGTTTGGATTGGAGAGGAGTGGGGTGGATTGGACTAGAGTGGGGTAGATTGGAGTGGAGTGGACTGGAATGGGGTGGGGTGGGGTGGGGTGGGGTGGGGGTGGCTGGATGGCTTGGAGTAGGGCGGACAGAACTGGAGTGGGTTGGATTGGCTTCGGGTAAAGGGTGGTGCACTGAAGTAGATTAGATTGGAATGTGGTAGAGTGGAATGGGGTTGACTGGAGTGGTGTGGGGTGAAGTGAGCTGGATGGGGTGGACTGGACTGAATTGGGGTGGGGTGGATTGGATTGGGGTAAGGTGGCATGCAGTGGGATGGACTGAACTGGGGTGGGGTGGATTTGGGCAGGTTTGATTGGGGTGTACTGGAGTGAGGTGGACTGGAGCGTGGTGGATTGGATTGAATGGGGTGGATTAGATGGGGTGGAGTGGGGTGGGCTGAAGTAGGGTGGAGTGGAATAAGGTGGATTCAATTGGAGTAAGGTGGATTGGAATGGGGTGGATAGGGGTGGGGTAGATTGGAGTAGGATGGGTTTTTGGAGTGGGGTGAATTGGCCTGGATTTGAGTGGAGTAGACTGGATCGGACTGAGATGGGATGGATTGGAGTGGGGCGAGATGGATTGGTGTGGAGGGGATGGATTGGTGTGGAGGGAATGGATTGGACTGGAGTCGAGTCGACTGGATTGGAGTTGGGTGGACTTTTGGGGTGGGGTGCATTTTTGGGGTGGGATGGACTGGAGTGAGGTGGATTACGCTAGTTTGGACTGGGGTGGATTGGATTTGAGTGGGATGGATTATAGTGGACTGGAGTGGGTTTGATTAGGGTGAACTGGATTGTAGTGGGTTAGATCGATTGGGGTAGACTGGGTTGCAGTGGTGTGGACTGGGTTGTGGTGGGTTGAAATGGATTGGAGTGGGGTGGAATGGATTTGAGTAGGTGGATTGAGCTGGACTCGTTTAGAATGGGTTGGAATGGTGTGGGGTGGACTGGACTGAATGAGGTGGGATGGGCTGGAGTGGGGTGGATTGGACTGGGGGGTGGACTTGACTGGAGTTGGGTGGATTGTGGTGGACTTAGTTGGAGTGGGTGGGGCAGAGTAGGAAGGATTATGGTGGAGTGGATTGGTGTGAGGTGGGTTGGAATGATGTGGGGTACACTGAATTGGACTGTATTGGATTGGTGTGTGGTGGACTGGAGTAGAATGGATTGGACTTGGATAAGGTGAGGCAGGGTAGAATGGAGTGGGGCAGACTGGGGTGGGTCAGATTGTTTTGGATTGAATGGATAGATTGGAGTGGGGGTGATCGTTTTAAATAGGAGGTGGCAGAATATTGTGGATTACAGTAGGACAGATTGTTCAGAATTGAGTGTGGTGGATTGAATTAGGGTGGACTGGATTGGGGTGAGGTGGATTGAATTCAATTGGGGTACAAATGCAGTGGGACACATTGGAGTGGACCAGATGGTTTTGGATCGGAATGGTGCAGATTTGAGGGGGATGTTCTTTTTAGATTACAGTGGGGCACATTGTTCTTGATTAGAGTAGGACAGATTGTTTTGGATTGGAGTGGGGCAAATTGTTTTGGATTGGAGTGGGGCAAATTGTTTTGGATTGGAGTGGGGCAAATTGTTTTGGATTGGAGTGGGGCAAATTGTTTTGGAGCGAGGCAAATTTTGGATTGGAGCGGGGCAAATTTTGGATTGGAGTGCGGCAAATTGTTTTGGATTGGAGTGCGGCAAATTGTTTTGGATTGGAGTGGGGCAAATTGTTTTGGATTAGAGTGGGGCAAATTGTTTTAGATTAGAGTGGGGCAAATTGTTTTAGATTAGAGTGGGGCAAATTGTTTTGGATTAGAGTGGGTAGATTGTTTTGGATTGGTGTGGAGCACCCTGGAGTGGGGCAGACTGTTTGGAATTGGAGGGGAACAGATTGAAGGGTGGCTGATTGTTTTGGGTTAGAGTGGGCAGATTATTTTGGACTGGAGTGGGGAGATTGTTTTGGGTTGGAGTGTTGAGGACGGTTTCAGTTTGAGATGAGTAGATTGTTTTGGGTTGGAGTGGGGCAGATTGTTTCGGACTGGAGTGGGACAGATTGGAATGGGCAGCTGTGTTTGGAATGGAGTGGAGGAGACTGTTTTAGACTGAAGTAGGCAAATTGTTTTGGATTGTAGTGGAGCAGAATAGAGTGTGGCAGGTTGTTTTGGACTGGAGTGGGGAGGATTGTTTTGGATTGGAGTGCAGCAGATTGAGTTGAGCAGATTAATTTGGGTTGGAGTGGGGCAGATTGTTTTGGATTGGAGATGGGAAGATTGTTTTGGACTGGAGTGGGGCAGATTGGAGTGGGGTTGTTTTAGATTGGAGGCGGGCAGATTGCTTTGCTTTAGATTGGAGTGGGCAGATTTGTTTGGACTGGAGTGGGGCAGTTTGTTTTGAAATGGAGATGGCTAAATTGTTTTGGATTGGAGTGGGGTAGATTGTTTTAGATTGGAGTGGGGCAGATTGTTTTGCCTTGGCATGATG
Source organism: Pleurodeles waltl (assembly GCF_031143425.1). Classification (NCBI taxonomy): domain Eukaryota; kingdom Metazoa; phylum Chordata; class Amphibia; order Caudata; family Salamandridae; genus Pleurodeles; species Pleurodeles waltl. The sequence continues at coordinate 964,840,704 of NC_090448.1, read as the reverse complement.
TACACTGAAGTGGGTCAGATAGTTTAGGACTGGAGTGGGGCAGATTATTTTGGATTGGAGTAAAGCAGATTGAAGTGGGGCAGTTTGAAGTGGGGTAGATAGTTTAGATTGAAGTGGGGCAGATTGAAGTGGTGTACATTGTTTTGGAATGGAGTGGGGCAGATCGTTTTGGATTGGAGAGGGACAGATTGTTTTGGATTGGAGGGGGCAGATTGTTTTGGAATGGCGTGGAGCAGATTAGAGTGGGGTAGATTGTTTGGGGTTAGAGTGGGGCAGATTGAAGTGGGGCAGACTGTTTAGGATAGAGTGAGGCAGAATGGAGTGGGGATTATTGTTTTGGATTGGGGCGGGCAAATTGGAGTGAGGCATATTCTTTGAGATTGGAATGAGGCAGATTGTTTTGGGTTGAAGTGGAGCAAGTTGTTTTTTTACTGGAGTGGGGCAGATTGTTTTGGATTGGAACGAGACAGATTGGAGTGTGGCAGATTGCAGAGGGGTGGGCTGGGAGGATTGGAATGTGGTGGACTGGAGTGGGTTGGGCTGAGTCTTGGTTTGGAGTAGGGTGGATTGGAGTGTGGTGGACTGGAGTGGGGTGGATTGGACTGGAGTCAACTGGATTGAGTGGAGCGGATTGATTGAGTCGGGTGGATTTGTGTGGGCATGAGGGGGTGAACTGAAATGGAGCAGACTGGAATGGTGTGGGGAATATTGGCGTGTGCTGCACAATTATGTGTTAAAGCATAATTTCGGAAACAACACAAAATAAAGAAATGTCGCTTTGCAATATTTAGAACAACATAATTTTCATCTTTTGAAAACTGCATCCACGAGCAAAAGCAAAACACGAGGGCAAAGTGAGAAAAGAAGAGTTGGCAAAATAAAAGCAAAGAGGTAACTATGAAAAATTAAACTTTGCAATTTTCTTTGTCCCGCTGGGCATGTTTTTGCCAGTCACACGCCTTCTGTTTGCAAGGCTCTAAAAGTTAAAAAGAAGTACTTCAATCACATCAGGACCAGAAGACAGGCACTGATTAGGCTGAATCAATCAGTGCTTTGTTCCACCTGCACAGACAAAAACGGAAATGATGCTTGGCCTGCAGTGATGAATTACAAAGCTTTAAGGAAGAGTGCCATGCAAGATAAAAAATGGTAAGCAATGAGCGGGGTCCAAGCCCCTTTTAGTTAACAAAATAATTTTGCAAGCAAGACGCATACGCTAGCACATGCTTGTGCAGGCTCAGCCCTAAAAATAGCAGTTCTGACAGGCATACTCATTGGTACCTGAGTTACAATGAGTGTACTAAATGCCACACTACTTCTGGCATCACAGCATCTTGCCCAAATTGCTCACTTTTACTGATACAAACTGTTGTGATAATTCACTATCCGATGTGTTTCCTGTATGTGATATGTATGTGATATGTATGTATGGGATAAGTTCTTTATAAGCTGCCCCGATACTCGCAGAGGTGCCAGACCACTGGAATTCGGTTTCCACATATTATTACTCCTGGACATATTTGCTACCAGCAAAATTGAGATGGATGCATTTTTTGGAACAGTAATTCAGACAGGCATGTTCCCTGATAAAGCACTTCTGGTGGGAGCACTCAATGCTACAGTACCTTTGATGGCAGATTCATTGGCGATATAATATTGGTTTTCTGGTGCAAAAATTCTGACAACGGATTCTGATGGAAGTGACACTTTCTTCTAAGGCAAAGGAACAATACACTGAAATGCACGATTCCATTGCATAGATTTAAAAGATTAGGATGTCCCCATTGATATAGTTGAGGGACTGCCTTCAAAACTATCAGGAGGAAAAAGCACCAATTACAAACAATAAGTCATTTCAAGAAGGAACCTCTGTTCACTATCCCTATACTGATTTCACTGGGGAGAGGGGCATTAGTATGCCTAGCTCAAGCGACCAGTGTGTGCAAATAGATTGCTTTACACATGTAGTATTTGCCCACCTGTAAAGTGCTCGCTAAGGTGTGAATCTTCTCTGCCACATCTCCGGCACCACCGCCTCTAGCGCGGCCGTGGGTGGCACGCAAGGGCCCTCTTTTGCCTGGCCGGTTTCGGAGGAAGGAGTCGGAATCGCTGGATGATTCTGCCATTGGTATCTTTAACTCCTAGGAGATACAAACAAAAGCCTAAAAGTTAGAAAAATGATCTATGCATCATTCATCAGCCTGAAAGTCCACAGACACAAAACAGTATTGCAGTAACCACCCACATTAAGATGCTCCTATAAAACAGAGAAAGTTGAAGTAATTACATCCAAAAACACTCTCGAGAAGCAAGACGATGTGAATGTGGCAAACCGGAGATCTTCAACATATGGGTGTATGGGGAGCACTGTGTATTCCAATTTTACATATGATCACTCAATACTGACAAGCAATCATTGGTGTCCAGTGACTTTTAGGTATCTTCGCTAGTAAACAATTGTCAATCCAGAATCTACCATTTGGTTACTTTGGTGCCTATAAAAGCCACTAACATCAACTAGAGTCTCCTTTACTGCCTTCCATTTTTATTACTCAAGGTAGGCTGTTTGTCTTTACTTTGGCCATACCAATGTAATTTTCTAGAGCAAGCCATGTACAATTCCAACTAAAAAGGTCACGGGCTGGCTGATATTCCTGAAATTGAAACAGTAGGGAAAGAAATCTGCATTACAAAATATAGATTTTCTTTTCTTTCACAAATGGGAATGCCTTGATTGGATACATCAAACCTATATCCACATAATTTGTAAAGACCCTAAACACAAAGGCAAAGGATCTGGCAGGGGTCAAGGCCTATATAATGAAAGTAAATAGGAGACTGGAGATAAACAAACAAAGGGCGACCCCCAGGATAACAAACGACGCAAGTCTGTGGCGAAAATAAGTTGCCATGTTAAGAAGAAGCCGATTCCGTTCACCTTTGTGGACATTTTGTGTTTGACTTGGGAAAAGAATCAGTTATTCCCTTCTCCTTAATTCTTAACCTGGAAGCTTATTTTCTGCACAGAAAGCATTGATTAAGAGAAAGAAAAGATCTGTCCGCTTAATTCATTGGTGGAGGTTAAAGCCACCTGTTCGTTCCTCTCTTGTGGGTTTTCTTGTGTCTAAACCCACCCCCTATTCCTACTGAGAGCATCGGCTAGCCAGCCCTTCAGCTCTAAATCAGAGCTGGACGGCAATGTAGACTCATTCATTTTTGCCTCCAAATCGCTTCGAAGTTATGCACAGATTTCCAAGCATCCTGGATGTTTTGTTTTCCCCGAACAAATAGGCAAAAAAAAATCTAGAATCTTATCTTTGCAGCTCGAAAGCGCAGTATTAGAACATTCTGTCTGGTTCTGACCCGCGGAACTGATAATACCACAGGATGGTCATTTTCCTTGACAAATTTCTGTCCTGGTGGTGCTTTAAATGGGCCAGAACTTACCTGTACTCTGTACTGACTTTTAGAATCTAGCACTTCGATTACCGGAACTTCTGCTCGGCCAAAGAGAGCGCCGGTTACTCACAGGGACAGAATGGAGGCCTTGTGGACTTATCGGTCTATGAGGAGCAACGATGCTGCTACTGACGAAGCTGCCAGTGTGTCCAGCACACTGCTACCCTGGGCCCCACTGAAACATTTGAAAACCACTCGTCTGCATTATCTCAGGCCTTCCCAGAGTTTAGGGGGACGGGGCATCATACTGTGAATGAAACTGTGCAGTCCGCTTCGTTCTACATACCCTGGTCAAACCGGATTACTTTAGAAGCCATCCCAGAATCATTAGATGATCATCCGACTACTGCAGAAGTCATTTTCACGTCTTCAGACATCATCAAGCTCTTGATTTCAGGATGACTTGAAAATGAACATTTGATTACTTCACAAGATAAGAATATTCCTGATGACTGAGGATGACTTGAAGATTGGTTTAGGATTACTTCTTAAACTGAGATTGTTCCTGATGACTTGGGGGTGATTTAAAAATGACTATCTGATTACTTCAGAGGCATTAACAAGATGAAATTGTTTCTGTCCACTATTTTGGTTGCATTTTCATCAGGAATGCTGTACCTTTTGGCTGAGCACTGAACAGTGAAAACTATTAAGCTACTAGAGCTGCCGGTAACATACAAATAAGCAAACAGTGTGCTTTAGAAAAATGTGTTAAACGTAATTTGCAGGGTAATAATTTTACTGTTTTTATTACATTGAAGTACACCGGGGCAAAAAATAAATTGTGCAAGTGCAGGTGCATTTAACAGTAATAAAAGTTAGTAAATCTTGATTATTGGGATATGCAAATTTCTTGAAATGTTTATTTTTAATACATTTTTAAGTAATTTTCATCTGCTATGGACTAGTTCAAGCAAAAAATACCTAGCCACACCATCCTCCAACTGCTGCATAAATTATGATTCCAACAAAAACAATGTTTCCTACACAATGGGGCCTTAAAACAGACTGCAGTCTTGGTGCATGCAATACCATGGCAAGAAAATTGGAAAAGCTAGCTAGTCAACTTTCAAATGTTTATTGGTGTATGCAGACATTAAACAGGTAATAAATAAGTGAAATGTTTGTAGATAGGATTATGACCTCAACTTATGGTCTGGTGTGGTAGTTTCATATTTGGAATGCACAGAATAAGAGGAATCCCTTTTATTATGTACTACAAGAAGTGTATACAGGTAGGTAGTTTTATTTTCTGATTGGTGCAATATTGTCTGTTTTATGCAAACTATTTTACTCTGGAAGTTGTAAAATACATTGTTAGGAAAATGTTGCTTCTGTGCTTTTAGGACTGGCAAAGGATTATGTGTTGGTAAAGAACATTTTATTTAGAGCAGCTAAATGTGTTTTGTTCTTAAACGCTGTATTTTCGAAAGCATTAGGGTCCTGTCTGTTTCATTTGCCATTATAATGTCAAAATAGTTATACAAGAATTCCACAGAATGCATGCATGCCAACATTTTAAAAGACGGTGATTGTAGGAAAGTACCATCTTGCCTGGCATGTTACCCCCATATTTCACTGTATATATGTTGTTTTAGTTGTATGTGTCACTGGGACCCTGCCAGACAGGGCCCCAGTGCTCATAAGTATGTGCCCTGTATGTGTTCCCTGTGTGATGACTAACTGTCTCACTGAGGCTCTGCTAACCAGAACCTCAGTGGTTATGCTCTCTCTGCTTTCCAAATTGTCACTAACAGGCTAGTGACCAATTTCACCAATTCACATTGGCATACTGGAACACCCTTATAATTCCCTAGTATATGGTACTGAGGTACCCAGGGTATTGGGGTTCTAGGAGATCCCTATGGGCTGCAGCATTTCTTTTGCCACCCATAGGGAGATCTGACAATTCTTACACAGGCCTGCCAGTGCAGCCTGAGTGAAATAACGTCCACGTTATTTCACAGCCATTTACCACTGCACTTAAGTAACTTATAAGTCACCTATATGTCTAACCTTCACCTGGTGAAGGTTGGGTGCAAAGTTACTTAGTGTGTGGGCACCCTGGCACTAGCCAAGGTGCCCCCACATTGTTCAGGGCAAATTCCGCAGACTTTGAGAGTGCGGGGACACCATTACATGCGTGCACTATACATAGGTCACTACCTATGTATAGCGTCACAATGGTAACTCCGAACATGGCCATGTAACATGTCGAAGATCATGGAGTTGTCACCCCAATGACATCCTGGCATTGGGGAGACAATTCCATGATCCCCCGGGTCTCTAGCACAGAACCCAGGTACTGCCAAACTGCCTTTCTGGGGTCTCCACTGCTGCTGCTGCCAACCCCTCAGACAGGTTTCTGCCCACCGGGGTCCAAGCAGCCCTGGCCCAGGAAGGCAGAACAAAGGATTTCCTCTGAGAGAGGGTGTAACACCCTCTCCCTTTGGAAATAGGTGTGATGGCTGAGGAGGAGTAGCCTCCCCCAGCCTCTGGAAATGCTTTGATGGGCACAGATGCTGCCCATCTCTGCATAAACCAGTCTACACCGGTTCAGGGATCCCCCAGCCCTGCTCTGGCGCGAAACTGGACAAAGGAAAGGGGAGTGACTACTCCCCTTACCTGCACCTCTCAGAGGAGGTGCCCAGAGCTCCTCCAGTGTGCCCCAGACCTCTGCCATCTTGGAAACAGAGTTGTTGTTGCTCTAAGTGGCCAGTGCCAGCAGGTGACGTCAGAGACTCCTCCTGATAGGCTCTTACCTCTCTTAGCAGCCAATCCTCCTTCCTAGGTAGCCAAACCTCCTTTTCTGGCTATTTACATAATTTACAATCCATACAACTCATTACTTACCAAAGTATGTCACAACACGACTCATAATTTATCCCCAGCACAGAAACTCTGAGCCACGCAAGACACTTATTTCTTGACTCACAAGATTCATGGCCACTCCTGTGATCAAAACACTCCATCAGCTAATTAAACAGCTCACAACTACAAGACCAGTCACCACCCACCACTGCCATTCACCATAGTCTGTGATAGCACCCTCATTCACATCACCACTGAACTCCAGCATCCATTTTACCACTTAAAGGCTTACTTACAGACACTCGACCACAACATAGTTCTTGAGCAATCTCATACATGCACAATGACTCACTCAAGACCAGTTCGGCACCGATGATACAAACCTCTATATGTATAGACATTGTTTTACATCTGCTGTCAACAAAATTACTTGATTTTAACAACAATCATCAAAATGAAAGACTGAGGGTGAGGCATAATTAAAAGAACAGCAATAATATGATTAGCAGCTCTCTGCTTAGTGCAGTAGTTTAATATGCCAGTATTATTAAGTTGCAGTAGTAAGTGACAATCGTAGAAAAACTATAAAGAAGTAATAGTGGAATTATCTTGGATTAAGATGAACATGTCTGAAGCCCTTGCAGGTAGGGCTGGGTACATGTTCAGTGGAAAGCTGAAGTAAATTCCAAGACAGGTATTCCTTTTCTTGTTCCCTCTTCTGTTTTCTGTGCTCACGTAATAGAGTGAGATGTTTACTTGTTGTCAAACAAGGAATTCGCTTTTTCTGATAAACCGCCCTTGAAACAATTATTTTTTGTTGAAGTAACTGCTATGCCAGCAAACTAATAAAAGTGTGAACTTCTTAACGTCCTGTGTATGTCAAAGGTTTACACACTACTACTCAAGATCATCCTAGAATTATACATTTGCATATTGAAACTGCCATGCAGTGATACAGCTAGAAGCCATCCAAGGGTAATTCATCCCCATCACTAAGTCATCATCGAGTAGTACAGTCCCATTCTGAAGATATTTTGGGATCATACTGGAGTAATAAAGCCTCATTCTGAAGTCATCAGAAGATCATTCTGTAATAATACAGACCCATCATGAAATACTCATAGGATCATCCTGGAGTAATACAACTTAATCTTGAAATCATCCTGGGATCATCCCACAGTAGTAAATTATCATCACATGTTTTCCAGTAAAGTTATCAGGAACCCATCCTGGAGTAATCCAGCCTAATCCTGAAATCATCATGGGATCATCCTGTAGCAGTAAAAGATCATCACATGTTTTCCACTGAAGTAATCGGGAAGCAATCCTGGAGTAGTTTCCAGGATGACTCTAGAGTCATCTCATTTAAATATTTCGCCCTATACACATACTTCAGGATGGTTTCGGATGACTTCCCCAGACAATTGCAGGAATAGCTCAGCTGAAGTCATCAGATGACTTCAGAATGACACCAGGAGGATCTTCCTTTTTGACTTGGGTAACCTTCCAATGCACACAACACTCAAATGTAAAAGTCTCAATGCACATAGTCCCTTATAGAGACAGCACTCATGTTTGCATCGGGGCACAACTAGACCCAAACTTCGGCTGGAGGAGGGGGTGGAGGGTGGAATAGCACGGGGTAGAGGCCAGTACATCAAGTGGCAAAAGTGGGGCTACCAGTTCACACAATGAGGGAAGAGACATTCTCAGAGCCAGTAAAAGAGCACACATTGCCAATATGTCTGCACCTAATGTACTAACACATGCAAACAATATTCATGAATGGCTGTATGGACACATCAAAGCCAGATCTACTGGCTTTACTAATAATTCCACTCAGACACTTGGGGCATATTACGATATTGTCATACATGTAGACTTGCTGCGCTGCACTGTGTGACAGGGAAAGGGCAGGAATGTGCCATATTTAAGTCAACACAGTGCACTCCTGCCTTTTCCCCTCTGCTGGCACCCTTTTTGCAGCCTAGTGCCAATGCGGGCACCCTTGCACCATGTACAATCATATGCTGATCCTCTCTGTCAGTCGGTTACATGTTCAGCTACCAAATACCTGGGCAAGAAGCACACACAGTGTTTTGTGAGGTGGACTGTGAGAGGTCAGCACCCAGCAGCCTGCGACAAGGCACAGTGGAATATTGCACCCCATGTGTGTCCCGAATGTGGTGCACATGTGCCGCCCTACCCATACTGACCTACATAGCAATCATGAAATAGAGGTGCACAATGGCAGGCGGCTCTTCTCCGCTGCTTGTGTAGGGACTGTTAGAGTAAAATGCATGACTGTTAAAGTAACTACTTGATATAACACTGTTGTCAAGCCTTCACTCCGACGCAAATGCTGCGTGATAGGCCATTGGTGGCCTTCCTTCACGGAAAGAGTAGGCATCCAGGAGTATTCTAATCAGAGACTGCCTGAGAAACTATCTTTTAAAAGTCCCTGTTCCCACTCATAGGTGCTGGTGCCACATACCATCTGTCATCTAAACAAAGTAACTGTTGCCCAAACCTCTATTTGCCAATATCACTTTGCACACTCTAAGGACCAGATTTACTAAGGACTTGTGTTGCACTTCGTGACGCCAGTTGTTGCAAGGCGACGCAAGTCTATTAGTGATATTAACTAAGCCATGCAAAGACACTTTGCGAGGCTGTGTGTGGTTTAGTGAAACCAAGGTAACATGTTCCATGGGTGGGATACGGGCTTTCCCATGCATCCACCCATGGATTTTGACACAATCCCAGATTTACAAAGGTCTGTAAACTAGGATAGCGCCAAAATGGTGCGCCTCCCTGAGCTAGGCTTAACAAGGAGAAATACCTTTATTGTTCCTTGTTGCTTCCTCTTTGTATATGTTCTGTATTCTGCAGCACACATACAAAGAGGAAAATCACTTTAAGGATTGTTTTTGTACAGGAAGGTATCCCTTCCTGCACAAACACAACCCTGCCATTAGCGCAGGCCCCCTTCACCATGGCGCAAGGATGCCTGTGTTGGTGCCAGGCAGTCTCAATCAAGTGCACAGCGCTAAGAGACACACAAACATGCCATATCTTTGTAAATATGCCACATTTCTGCACTGTCCCTTTCATGCAACACTAAGTAGCAGGTTGCCTTGCTGCTTTGCATGAAAGGAATCTGTCCCATAGTTTTTTAGCCAGTATTGACATTTTTAGAAGCAAAACCACAAGCACATCAATCCACAGCCCTCAGCCACCCCCCCCCCAAGAAATGCAAAATGTTATTATTGAATAAAAACAATCTGGACTGCTTGATGGACACTGAATCATTTCAATGCAACACCATTTAAAAAATAAATTAAAACAACTTTCTTCCCTTTTTTTGCATTCGTATAGCACTTTCTATCCCATGTCATGTGCAGTAAGTGCTCTATAAATGCAATCACATACAATCTGTGCCATTTCGGTTTAGACAGACTCAGTCTAAGGTTGGTTGGGAACAGGGTAGAGATTACCTTTCAATTGCAGAGGCTGCCTCGGTCATCACAGTGTTAATGGATAATCACTGTATGCCTGTAAAATAATGAGGAATGCTGAAGCACATGGCCTTGCCCATGAGGTCCATGACAGCATAGTTAGAATCACTAGTGACCTTTCCAGAATCACAGAAGCTGAGCATGTCTTTCTAAATAAAATGTTTCCCTGAACATTGCTCTGCCCAGGCGGACCCAGGAGCTGCAGCCTGGGCTATGGACAAAGAGGGGGGGGGGGAGGTTGCAGGGGATGAAGCCCCTTTACCCCAATGGGTGTTGCACGCCTGGTTTGCATACACCTCTGCACACTGTCTTCCATGCACGCAGGTCTTTGGGAAGCCACTCTTTCCTAGAACATCCTTGACCAAAAAAAAAATTCTGTATATTCAGACCCTGCTACCAAGCTATACACCCTGGGCACTCAGTTTCCCAGTGACCAACGCGCAAACTATTTTGTGTATCCAGACCTCATGTTTACACAATTCATCAAGCTTATATTCTCCTGTTTATGTTTTTGCCTTGTGCAAGCAGCCCCCATGTGCGGCCTAAGTGCACACACCACTAACATGCATATTCCTCTTGTGCACATATATACTTTACTAAGAATATCACTGTGCACTCGTTAGCTTTTGCACAGACTCCTTCTGTGAACTCTAACCACTTCCGCACACAGTCCCTATTTCTTAGTACGCAGCTGTTGCCTTGCTTCAAGTGTCCCCATCAGCTCTGACTTGTTCAACTGTGCTATTCCATAGAACATACTATATACCGGAGTGCTTACATAGAATTAAGATATCCTTCTCCCCCTTTGTACTAGATGCAAAACCTCACGAGGCACTCTCTTCACAAGATTTAGGACTGCTCCCTCATCCAGCAAGACTCGAGACAGTTTCAACGTGAAATGATGACAACACTAGGCTCCCCCATAGATATGTCACCCAAAACGCTCCTTCTGTGTATAATGGACTCTCAAGATGAAACACATACCCAGCGTCCCCTTATTGGATTAAACTATTTGACAAACGTGATATTGCTAACCACTGGAGGGACCCGCAACCCCCTACTATGCAAGAAAGGCGTGCTGGTATGGACTGGTGCTGGTACCATCCACAAAATGCTTTCTATCTCTAAAGCACAGCTCTCTTTTTTGGTATTAGACTTATACTCTGTGTAATGTCTTTTTCTGGTTTTCTCAATCAATAAAAAAAAAAAAAAGTTTGGGAATGAAAAGTGAGCCTGTCAGTCCTGCAGATTACCTCCTTATGGCTGCCATGTACAGAGCAGGGTCAAGGTTCATGGTTTGAGTTTTCCACATTACCTATAGCGCAATGTGAGTTTAGACACTGTACCCCCACCAGAATTTAATTAAGGTACATGATGGGACAGTGTGCATCTTCTAATAGAATGGAGTCTCATATTAGGAAGGACCTTTTTTTCCTCTGCGCCGTACTCTAAGCTTTTGCAAAATGAGTGTGCCAACTTGAGATAGTTACAAACGCATCACAGATGCATAGTTAGGACTGATTTGTAGCCATGTACACCAACACCCGTGTTAAATGGTAGAAGTGCATGCCCACTTTAACCCCACCAACCCTGCTTATGGCAATCTGAATTAAATGCTCTAGTTTAAACATGACATTTCGATAAACTCTACGTAATGATGGTAACCCACAGATTATGTAACAGTGTGCTCTCTGCCCCAATACCCCATTGTAATTTATTGGTGAAAGGTTGCATTCTGGCTCTTTTGGGGACATTTCTCAATGCAGGACGCTGACACCTGACTATTGTCTTCAACATTCTATTGGACAACAGCCATACGATGGTTTTGAAAAAGGACCGCCTCATAGGGGCAGCTTGTACTGGGTTGACATGACATAGTACTGAGAAGGGAGAGTGCCATGTGTCTGTGGTCGAAGGGAGGAGTTTGGAGAGGACTCTTTGGAACAGAAAATAAGCCCAGGTGAAATTGTAATTTATTCCAGAGTAATCTTCCACAATTTCTAGCATTTTAGATTGAAACATCATTCAGGCAAAGAACATATCACAGCAGCATGGAAGTAATGTAAATAAATCAAATAAGAGGAACTGTTCACGACATATGCAATTTTACTACATTTTTCCTAGCACAAACTGCATCTTTGCATCCAAAATGGATGCAAGGATGCACTTTCGCTAAAAGTAAAAAATAAAAATAAATAAAAACTAGTATTAAATGCAAAAAAAACGGAGTTTCACATAACAAGGCACAATTTGAGCATTTCATGTCATTTTTGCCAAAGCAAACGATGCTAGTTTCAGTCAGGGTTGATATAATTGCATTTCATGGACAGTTCACACTCTACATTGTTAACCAATACAGGCAAAGGTGATGTTGACAGTTCTACTGTGACAGGCTAGGTGATTATTATTTTTTTTTAAATAAAATCCTGGTGGTGCAAGCCTACAGTTTCCATACCGAAGCTTTGGTATTTTGTCATTACAGTCCTCTCCTTCCATGTCTCATTATTTAAAAGACTGTGCCCATGCCTGGAAGGCGTCAGCCTACAAGTCGTAAGCATTGTTCATCTCCAAGTCTCTGGTCTATCCACTTACAACAAGTATGTGACCCCGGGATGAGGCCTGCATCTTAAGCACTAGGCCAAGCGAGAGATTTCAGCAGACAGAAGATGGCGAAAGCCCACCAACAGAAGAGACCTCTGATTGTGATGGACCGTGAGCGAACAAGAGGAAGAACAGGACAAAGAGCAGTGGAAGGCCTTGAGCACTGAGCAAAGGCCTGCGATGGGCTAGAAGACAGGGATAGAGAGAGAGGTCATGAGTGCATAGCGCTGTTTGTCTAATTTAGAGATCGGCACAACAGTTGTTTATTTGTTCAACATATATTTAAATTGACTATTGCCACCCATGCCATTCTTATAGCTTTGGGGTCCATGGAATAGTCTGAATTGTCACACTTGTAGGAGTGTGATGGTTAGTTTTTGTGTTGGTACCGTCATTGGCAGCGATGGCAGGGGCAATGGGTGGTGCAAGCTGCACTGGACTCCTGAAGAGGGATCTGTCACTTATTGCTTTACAAATTAAGCACTGGCCTGTTGCTGAGAGGAGAAAAGCAGGGGCAAGATTAAAAAATGATGATGCTGAGTGAGGCTTGTTGAAACCTACGAGCCCAGGAATGTACACGTAAATTTCCACTGAAGCAGTGTTACAAGATGAAGACTTCAAGTGCCCAACAAATCCAAGTGAGAGTTCACGGAAGCAATAATTTAGCGCACATAAAAATCATAAGGATTTCTTATATTGTTAGTTTTTAACTGACTTGTGCGCCATTAGATGAATATCATTAGGTGAATATCATTGGTTGTGGAATTCAAGAGAGTTACACATATGGTACTTGAAATAAACCAGCACTGATGAATAAACAAAAAAGGTGATATTAAATAGTTGTGGTATGCGGGAATCTGCCATTCTTGACTAAAATGGCATCAAGGATATTACCAGATTTCTTTCTCAGAAATGACAAATCATATATTATTATTTTGCATAATCTGAAAATTCAAACCACTTTAATGTGAAATAAAAACAACATTCTACAAATAAAATTAGAAGGATAATATTAAATATGCATTTTTGAACATGCAAGATGTCAGAAATGGGGCTGTGGTTTGCACCCCGTCCAAGTAGGGACCCTCACTCTAGTCAGGGTAAGGGAGTAATATAGCTAAGATAACCCCTGCTCATCCCACTTGGTAGCTCAGCACAAGCAGTCTGGCTTATCTCAGAGGCAATATGTAAAGTATTTGTACACACACATGCAGTGAAAACTCTACAAAAGGACTCCACACCATACACAATAAAAAAAAAAAAAGAAAATCTAAAAAAAAAAAAAAAATCACTTTTTAAAACTTTAGGCAAGTTTTAATCCACAGGAATCAATGGATGTATCTCTTTAGCCAAAGTACCAGAGATGCGTCAAAAACAAAGACTATGCAGGCCACAGGGGATGGGAGGTGGCGGAAAAAGCTAAGCGATGTGTCAGTTCCTTACTGCGCAGCGGAGGTGATGCATCAATTCTTTCCTCGCAGGCGAGAAGACGCATTGGCGCCTCACTGGCAGGGGAGGTGATGCGTCGATTCTTTCCTTGCAGGAAAGGCGATGCATCAGTTTCCAGACACAAGGCCTTGTTTCCGTAATACAGTGCAGGGCCGATGAAAAATTGGCACACAAGGACAATGCATGGAAAATCAGTACGTGCTCTGTTGATGGGACCGATGTAAAACAGGTGCTGCATCGATTCTGCAGCTGCTGGACAGCGCTGCGTCGATTTTTCAGCCACACAACAGATGCTGCATTGATTTTTCTGACAAAGCGCATTGATGCTTGTATTATCACCTTCAGATCACCTGCTTGCACTTCCAAGGGCCCGGGGGCTGGAGTTGGCACCACTGGGAGCCAATAGAGCCCAGGCACAGGCAGATGAAGTCTTTGAAGTCCCTGAGACTTCTTAACAGGAGGAAAGTTCAGTCCAAGCCCTTGGAGAACCTCTGGAAGCTGGATGTAGTAAGCCAACTCTATTCCTTTAACTCCCAGGAAAGAAGCAGCAAGCAGCAGTCCACTACAACAATGTAAAGGCAGAGTGGCAAACCCTCCTACCGAATCCAGCTCTTCTTTCTGGCAGAATTTCCACAGTCCGGAAGGATTCTAACTATGTGGTGTCAGAGGTCCAGTACTTATACCCATTTCTGTCTTGAACTAGGCAATCTTAAAAGAGAAGTCTTTGAGTGCACAAGACCCTGCCTTTCCCTGCCCTGGCTCTAGACACACTCCAGGGGGTTGGAAACTGATTTGTGTGAGGGCAGGCAGAGCCCTATTCAGGCGCAAGTGTCAGCCCATCCCACCACTCTAGCTCAGTAAGATCCATCAGCCTGGTGATGGGCAATAAGGATATGCAGGGTACACCTCAGCTCCTTTTGTGTGACTGTCTAGAGTGAAAGCACAAACAGACCAACTGTCATCCTGACCCAGATGTGTATTCTTCAGATAAGCAGAAGCACAGAATGGTAAAGCAAGAAAATGTCTACTTTCTAAAAGTGCATTATCAAACTTACAATTCAAAAACCAACTTCACCAAAAGATGTATTTTTAAATTGTGAGTTCAGAGGCCCCAAACAACACACCTCTCTGCTCCCAGTGGGAAATTACACTTAAGATATTTCAAGGAAACCCCCTTGTTAACAACCTATGGGAGAGATAGGTCTTGCAATAGTAAAAAACAAGTTTAGCAGTATTTCACTATCAGGACATGTAAAGCACACCAGTACACATCCTACCTTTTAAATACACTGCACCCTGTCCATTTTTGTAAATACATTTTAATATTGATTTTGCATTCTTATTACAGTGCAAACAATGTGTTCCCTATAATCTATGGTCTTGAGTATACACCATAAGAAAACTTTTGTTTACCGAATTACCCATGGAAACTCCCACATTCAGTATGTACTCCCTCCTCCCTTAACCCACCTTACCCCATTAGTGAGTCAATTTCAGGGTGGGTCATTGGTAACTATGAAATTATGTAGGTGTTCTCTGTGTTAATTGTAGGGTAATTAAAATCTGGTACTGTTCCATTTGGCTCAGGGTAATTGTCTCAACAGCTTGAAGAAGGGAATCTTGAAGCAGTAAAGAACTAGGGTGTGATATTAGGGTTTTCTATGTATCACTTATAGCTTGTGGTCTTATAGACGGGCCAGCATTGTCTTTCAGACTGTGCACCAGAGTTTCCGACGCCCTAGCTAGGTCTATTAGTCTCAGACCTCTCTTGGCTTGTCTCAGTAGGAATTCCCCTTCACAGCTCACCCACTTCTCTACTTCCCTATGCCATTTTATAAAGCTGGGCCCTCTCTGGCCAGGAAGTAGGCCAGGTCCTGGAATCTGCTGGTCACTTTTGTTTTGGATGTATCAGGAAACCATCCCATAAAGCAATGGCCAGGAGTGCATTGAATCTCCTAGTCTAGGACTTCGGTTACTGTACTTGTCACTTCTTCCCAGCATGTTCCTAGTTGTGGGCAGTCCCACAGCATGTGTTTTAATTCTACCCCCTCTGTACTACAGCGTGGGCAAGATGTTCCCATTGTGTTAAAATGTCGATTGATCTGTCCTGGGGGTAAATATGCCCTGTGTAATATAAAGTAGTAAATTCATTTAAATCTTGGATTCTCAAGGTCTTTGGGATTCCTAATAAAATAGACTCCAAAGCTTTAGTTGGTATCGGACTGCCCAAATCTTCCTCCCACTTAAGTCATAGAGATCCTAACAGGTAGTTCATGTCTTCCCATATTCTATAATAGAGGCATGTGACCGCCTTAAATGTGCCTGCTTATAGGGCTAGATATTGTCCTGTAGTTTGTGTTTTAGATTTGTTGAGGCCTGTCCTCCAGTGCTGGCGAATAGTCGCCATAATTGCTCTGTGGAGCAAGAAAAGACCTCCTGGGGGGTCGAATTTTAACCTAAAGTCCTCAAATGGGAGCAATCCCTCATCTCTGTATAGGTCCTCCATGGCTGTTGCCTCAACTTCAGTCCAGGTGGTGAGTCCCTCCCAATTACCCCTGTGTGGCAATAAACTCAGGAACATTAAGGGAAAGTCCGGGGAGTAAGGGGCATTTGTTTTTGTCTTATGTAGGTATTATGATAAATAACTCTCAGTTCAGGAATGTCCTCCTCTTGTGGTCATTGTACACTTAGTAATACCTCTGTTAGTCATGTTAGTGAGTGGGTAAAGGATTTCACAGATGTATATTGTGTTTTCCTACTGACTAACTATTGCGCAAACAGCTCAAGTTGTGCTGCTAGATAATAAGATTCAAATTCATGTAACACTAGTCCACCTTCCGTTGTTTGTCTCTCTGCAATTTAGATGTGGCTGCTCGTTTCCGGCCTGTTCCCAAGAGAAACAAAACTATCAATGTGTCCAGTTCTTTAAATATTTATTTGGATATCCATATAGGAAGAACAGTGAAGAAATAAAGCAGGTACAGTAGGACTATCATTTTAAGTAGAGCTACTCTCCCTGCTAATGACAGCGGGAGCATCTAACAGAAGGACGTAGCTGTTTTAGTGGAACAAATTGCTTGCCTCACGTTGCCCTCTAGAATGTCTTATCATAGTATATTCTGGTTCCCAGATACGATAAGCAGCGTGGTTCCCAGATCAATGTACCCAAGTCAAGTGGCAGCGCATCATCAGGCCTTGCTGGAAACAGATTGGATTTCTACCAATTTACTCTTAAGCCCGATTGGGCCCCAAAGTTTGTCAGTATGGTTCTAACTCCTTGCAGGTCACTTTGCAGATTGTCCAGAAATATGATCAAGTCGAGCGATTATGATATAGCAAGTATGATATAGAGCGATTCCGTGCCACGTTGCCCCTATATGTATCCACTTATAGCTATGTCATTCCCTACCTACACTAGCTAAGGGTTCCATGGACAATGTAAACAACAATGGAGATAGGGGGCAGCCATGTCTTGTCCCCCTCTCAACCGCATAACTCTCTAATATCACTTGATCTTTTCGCACCCTGGCCATCGGGGTATTATATAGCAATCGTACCCATGTTATATAGTCAGCACCCAACCACATCTTGGTCATGACAGTATATAGAAATTCTCATTCTGGCTGTCAAATGCTTTTTCGACAACCACTGCAAGTACACCTGCCTTTGTTTTATTAGATGAGGAGTCAGCTAGTACGGCTAACAGCTACAGACGTTAAAAGTAGTATTACAGCCCGGGATTAATCCCGCTTGGTCAGGATGGATTAGGCATGGCATCAGCGGGAGAAGCCTTGTGGACAAGATTTTGCTGAGAATCTTGTAATCTAAATTCAACATTGACAGGCCTATAAGCACCACAATCTGTTGCACAATGCACCCTGTCCATGGGGCTGCCTTGGGCTTGCTTTAGGGGTGACTTACATGTAGTAAAAGGGAAGGCCTGGCAAGTGGGTGCACTTGCTAGGTAGACATGGCAGTTTAAAACTGCACACGCAGGCACTCATGGGGGTGGTACAATCAGTGCAGTGGGCCCACTAGTAGAACTTGAATTACAGGCCATGGGCACAAATCAGGGACCTGTATTAGGGACTGAATAGTAAATCAAATATGCCACTCATGGAGAAACCAATCGCCAATACATTTTAGACAGAGTATATGCACTTAAGCACTGGTTTGCAGTGGTAAGGTTCCCAGAGTCCTAAAGTTAACAAATACATGTCAGACAAGCATTGGGACAGCCAATAAGTCTTGCATTTTGGATGTCAATGCACTATTTTTATGATTCTATTGAGTTATTATTTAGCATCTCGCATTGCCACTACAAGCGAAATAAACAACCTTAGACATGTGTGTGAGACGATGTACTCATAAGCATCGAAAATATTAAAAGGACAGTTGGTGGATGTGCTCAGAGCATTAGCCAGCTCCTTGTACCGATATGCTTTGAGAAGGACTACAACCGCCTGCTGCGTCAGAATCAATGAACTCGGCGGGTGGTGTAGAGAAGTAGAGGGGTAGATGTAGAGGTAGAGGGGTAGATGTAGAGGTAGAGGGGCAGATGTAGAGATAGAGGGGTAGAGGTGTAGATATAGAGAGGTAGGGGAAGACAGAGGTAGAGAAAAAGGTAGTGATGTAGAAAGGGAGAGGGAGAGTTAGAGAGAGGTAGAGAGTTAGACAGGGAGGGTAGAGGTAGAGAGATAGAGGGAGAGAGATATATGTGTAAAGGTGTATATGTGTAAAGGTGTAGAGAGGTGTAAAGGCAGAGATAGAGGGGTAGAAGTAGACAGAGGGGTAGCAGTAGAGAAAGAGGTAGGGGTAGAGAGTGAGGTAAAGATAGAGAAATGTGTAGAGGTAGAGACAGAGGGATAGAGGTGTAGTGAGGTAGAGATAGAGGTGTTGAGGTACAGAGTGGTAGAGGTATTGAGAGGGACAGAGGTATTGAGAGGGACAGAGGTAGAGAGAGGGGTAGAGACAATGAGAGAGGTAGAAGTAGAGGTGGAGAGAGGGGAAGAGGTAAAGAGATGGGTAGAGGTAGAAAGGGAAGTAGAGGTAGAGGTGTAGAGACAGCTGTAGAGATAGAGAGATGGGTAGAGGTAGAGTTAGAGAGAGACCGGTGTAGACAGGTAGAGGAAGAAGTAGAGACAGGTATAGTTGTAGAGATAAATAGGTATAGGTGGCACGGTAGAGAGAGGTAGACAGAGTGGTAGAAGTAGAGAGAGGAGTAGATGCATAGTTAGAGGTGCAGGGAGGTAGAAGTGTAAAGATAGAGAAGTAGAGGAAGATAGAGATAGAGGTATAGGTGCAGGTGTAGAAAGACAGAAGTAGAGAGGTAATGAAAGCGATAGCGAGAGAGGCGTAGAAGCAGAAAGAGGGATAGACAGAGGTAGAGGTGGAGAGAGGCAGAGGTGTATAGAGATAAAGCAGTAGAGGTACAGAGAGGTGTAGAGAAGTAGAGGTACAGAGAGAGAGGGGTAGAGGTGGGGAGAGGTAGAGATACAGTGAGGTAGCAGTTGAGAGGGGGAAGAGGTAGAGATAGAGGTGTGGAGATAGAGAGCTGGGTAGAGGTAGAGAGAGGTAGAGGTGTAGAGAAGTAGCGGTAGAGTGTGTGTAGAGGGAGAGGGGTAGAGGGAGAGAGAGAGAGAGAGAGAGAGAGAGAGAGAGAGAGAGAGAGAGAGAGGAGTAGAGGTGCAGAGAGAGGAGTAGAGGTGCAGAGAGAGAGAGAGGAGTAGAGGTAGAGAGGCAGAGGTAGAGATGGAAGAAAAGGAATAGGTGTATAGATAGGGGGATGGGTAGAGGTAGAAAGAGACGTATAGAGGTGTAGAGAGGAAGAGGTAGCAGGAGAGGGAGAGAGAGAGAGAGAGGGGGGGTAAAGGTATAGTTGTAGAGAGGTAGAGGTGTAGAGAGAGGTAAGGAAGGCGCTGTAGAAAGAGGGGGTTGAGGTAGCAGGAGAGGTAGAAAGAGATGGGTAGAGGTATAAAGATAGAGAAGTAGAGAGGAAGGCAGAGGTATACAGAGAGACTTAGAAAGAGAGAGGGGTAGAGAGAGGTAGAGAAAGAGGAGAGAGGTAGATAGGGGTAGAGGTAGAAAGAGGGGGTAGAGGTAGAAAGAGGGCTAGAGGCAGAGAAAGAGGAGGTAGAGGGGTAGAGGCAGAGAGAGAGAGAGGGGGTTAGATGTAGATAGAGAGGAGGTAGAAGTAGAGAGAGAGAGAGAGAAAGAGAGGGGGTAGAGGTTGAGAGAGGGGTATTGGTGGAGAGAGGGGTAGAGGCTAAGAGAGGTAGAGCTATAGGAAGAGGTGTAGAGAAAGGTAGAGTTGTAGAGAAGTAAAGGTATTGAGATACAGCAGTAGAGGTAGAGTGGTTGAGATAGAGAGTTAGACGGATTTAGAGGTATGAAGAGGTGGAGAGGTAGAGAGAGGGGTAATGAGAGAATGGTAGAGGTAGAGAGATGGGGTGGAGGTAGAGACATAGGTAGACAGAGGCAGAGAGAGCGCGAGGGTGTAGAGGTAGAGAGAGCGAGAGAGGGGTTCAGACAGAGGTAGAGAGAGGGGGGTACAGTTAGAGAGGGGTAGAGACAGAGAGAGGTAGATATAGGTAAAGAGAAAGCGGGAGAGAGAGAGAGAGAGAGAGAGAGAGAGAGAGCACAAGAGAGAAAGCGATATCCTAACACAACCCGCCATTGCTGTGCTCGAAGTGCAGAGAGAGAGAGAGAGAGAGAGAGAGAGAGAGAGAGAGAGAGAGAGAGATTATAGATATATATATATATACATCCAAGGACAAAAGCACCATCACAAACAAAACCTGAAACCTTTGGTGTGTTTTCACTGGTGTGGTGTGAACACATTGCTATGGACAGCCCACAAAGAACACTAAGTCTACAATGCCCAGAAGGGAGGAGGAAGAGGGGCCAGCACACGGTGTAACAGGAGGAAGCATGAACTCGTGTGAACGTAGTGTGATGGCCAACAAAAATGTTTTCTTAGTGAAATCGCCTAGGAGGAAACTAAGCACACAAAAGGAGGGACATTCAGAAGAATGCACAACAAAGAACGAATGACAATAGTGGGTGTGGTTAAAGCCCACAGACTTTATACAGCATACCTTGCAGACAGCCCACTCGAGCTGCCTAGCCTGGACCTAAACAAATAGGAGGAAGATGGCAAGAAGTTTGAGGATAACCCTGCAAAATGGGCAAGGTCCAACACAAAGGACAAAAAAGGAATACTGTCCTGACGCAATGATTTCCTGCATCATTATGCATAGATAAATACTAAGAAATTATTAAACCCATTAAAGGTTTGCCCCTAAGCCAGACCCCAACTTCCACCCCTGCTCTGCTGCTCAATCTGGCGAGTACTTGCACTTAATATTTCCCATTTAAATCTCTGCATCCAGGTAATACCCCCAAGTGAACGATGCCCCTCGTTTTCCACCACGAAGTCTTCAGAAGATGCTACTAGAATAAGATGAAGTCTGGAACACAAATGAGGGTGGGGCCGTTATGCTCCTCCACAGATGTTTTCCTATTGGAACAATGGAATTAAATACACTTGTCGAGATTTACATACAGATGAGGCATCCAAGGCATGCAGCTGCAGGCTAGCATGTCCGGTGCAGCGAGTAGAGCCCGCGTCCACCCCACCCCTTGACCACAGAAGGCGGGAAAAGTGGTTAGGACAACAAAACGATTGGGCAAGGAGGATTTAATTGCAAACTAATTACAGCTTTTTGAGCAGCAAAATAATGTTTCTGTTTAGGGCTGTAAAACTTCTTTCAGTGATTGCTGTTCAGCCATTGTGCATATAAAGTTAGCTTCGGTGCCAGCAGGCATTTATTGCCCAGACAGATCTCTCACACCAATTATACGCTTTCTATTACACTGCCAGTAAAAAGCGAGAGCCTGCCAATTCTAAGCATATTCGGTCTCCGGTTTCATCAACGTCACCAGCCTTCAGGAAACATTCAACCATTTTCTGGAGTCGTGATCCTCATCTCTTTGACAGGAGTTGATCTGTACCCAATTCATGGTACATACAAGTAGGCCCATTCCAGGTGCTCATGAAATTTATCAATTGTCTCGAAAAATGTTTTAGAAAGCTATACCAGACACTCAACTTCAAAAACTAGCGTGTACAGTCACATCGAGGGTCCTCGTCAGTGAGAAGCAGCGATGACATCGTGCAAATGATATACTTTGAGGTATTCCAAATTATATTTTCCTATATTAGAAATAATTCGGAATTGTCAGAAAGTAGAGCCTCCGAAGGTAAATGGCGAAGTGTTCCATGTTGTAGGTGTCCCTTTACAAAGAGCGTTGCTCGAATATATTACCTGCCCAAGAAACCCATGGATACCAAGACCAAGTTCTCATCTGCATCTTTAGATGAAAAGCATATATGAGAGAGAGAGAGAGAGAGAGAAAGAGAGAGGGAAAAGGAGAGGGAAAAAGAGAGAAAGAGAGAGGGAAAAGGAGAGGGAAAAAGAGAGAAAGAGAGAAGAGGGAAAAGGAGAGGGAAAAGGAGAGAAAGAGAAAAAGAGAGGGAAAAGGAGAGGGAAAAAGAGAAAGAGAAAAAGAGAGGGAAAAGGAGAGGGAAAAAGAGAGAAAGAGAGAAAAAGAGAGGGAAAAGGAGAGGGAAAAAGAGAAAAAGAGAGGGAAAAGGAGAGGGAAAAAGAGAGGGAAAAGGAGAGGGAAAAAGAGAAAAAGAGAGGGAAAAGGAGAGGGAAAAGAGAGACAGAGAGAAAGAGACAGAAAGAGAGAGAGAGAAAGAAAGAGAGACAGAGAGACAGAGAGAAAGTGAGACAGAGACAGAGACAGAGAGACAGAGAAAGAGAGACAGAGACACACAGAGACAGAAACAGAGACACAGAGACACAAACAGAGAGACAGAGACAGAAACGGAGAGACAGAGACAGAGAGACAGAGACAGAAACAGAGAGACAGAGACACAGAGACAGAAACAGAGAGACAGAGAGAGAGACAGAGAGAGAGACAGAAGAGAAAGAAAATATGATGTAATGACATGGGACACAAAAGGAGTAAGCACTGAGCCGTGCAATAGGTTCTGCTTTTCCTGCATTTATGTTTCAGAATTTTGTCCACCACCACTCCACCATATCCTAAGCTACAAGCTTGTCTATTTTTCAGTCTATATCAGACACTTGAAGAGTAAGTGGAGTGACTATACAGACTATGCAGAGTTAAGATACTGAGGAAGAGGGGGGGAAGGCAAGCCATCTGGACAGAGGGACTTCCTGGTGGGCAAAAGAATGGCACTTGAAGGGACTCAAAAGAAGAACAACATTAGGGGCACAGGGGAGTTGTCGAACAACACACATGTGAAAAGTGGTCAAAATGACATGCAAGCACGATGCGAAAAGGAGGTGCTGAAGGACACACAATGCAGTTCACTGCCAAAAGTGCTGCATGTGTGATGGGAAGGTACGAAGGGTGGATAAGCGAGTCTTCTAGTTAGGCATTAGCAATGTGATGGGTGAGTAACTCACAAGTACGATGGAGAACCAAACAACAAACTGCAATATGTAACAAGGTACAGGTCATCTGGAGATGACCGAATGATGTATCTCATACTAACAGACAACGGAGTAAGAAGTGGCCACTATTTTCCAGGATGTTAGGTTGTGAACTCATATTCTGTGTGAACCCTCAAGTACAACAGCTTTAGTTATGATCACTCAGCATCTTTTTATATGTTATTGACATTAACCACATAGTGCCATCCTTCTACCTAATGCCGTCCAACTATGTTTTACATGAACGATATAATGCATATTTACAATCCAATGAAAATTAACTAGAAATGAATTCTTCTGTAGAATCAAATAATATACAAATAGAAGCGTGAGGTTATGTCTCCAAAGTTATGAGCTCATATGGGACGTTAACAATGAAACACATAGGAGGGATTTTTTAAGAAACCGAAGTGTGTGTGATTGAAATCAGTCAACTGGGCCCAATCATCAAATATAAATTTCATTAAAACAAAAAAAGTGTTTACAAATAGTAATGTCACTCATTGTAAAACTTTCCCTGGCAAAAAAACAAAAACATGGGGAATAGGGGTACAGACAGGGGCATCCTGGAGCAATATCAAGGAGGATATGGGTTGAGAGACAGGTAATCTATGCATTTTACATAAAGGTGATGCACAAGAAAGTGCATTCCCTCGCCTATCCACATTCAACCGTGATTTAAAGACAAAAAAATAACGTATGTGATCCTTGGCTCTGGCCCGGTTCCCTTCCATCCCTCACTTCACATGCAGGGTTTAACGACTGATCTTTCCAGGGACCATGAAAGATTGCAGTGGCCAGAAGCAAGCTCCCCAACGAAGTGGGAACAAAAAACTGCTAAAGAGTCAAGCTTCAAGAACATGAAAACCACCACTGAGTCCTTCGTTAGAAGACTGTTAGAATACATCAGCCTCATCTTAAATATGTCCTTCCGAATAAGACGTACAATTATCCTTTGTAGTTTCTCTTAGCACAGAACTCAAGCCTGAGCTTGACCCTTAACTGGAAAGAAACTCTTGCTCGATGAAATTTCACAGGTTGCAAATCTCTCGACACAAAAGTCGACGGTTAACAAATGCGCAATATGTCGTGCCTGCGCACTGATTCTCACACACACCATTCTGTATTGCAGAATAAAAGCACCACTGACTTCTGGTTAATAAAACATAGGCCGGACCCACTGCACTCCGACTCAATTGAAATGGGTGTGCTGCAGTACTGCAGGCTATGCATAGCAATTAGCTACAAGCATAATAAGTTCAGAATTATAAAACAAACGTTGAACTCACACAATGTTAAAAGCAGAAGTACATCTGCAGTAAAACCACACTCTTCCTGCAGAGCCACATCTGACTTTCGCTGCAAGTCTGCTCGTGATACACAGTGCGGGAAATGTGCGTGTGTTTTTTTTTTTTTTTAAAGCAGCTTCATCTTTTTCTGAAGTTAACAATGTAAGCAAGAGCTTACGGATGAGGAAAAGGGGGAGGGTCTAGAGAATTTTTAAGGGCGTTAAGTACTAAAACAAAAAAAACACTACAGCCTACCCAGCTTTCCTTCTAATGAAGTATTGCGTCTTTGCCTTGGGAAAAATAGTCGTGTAAAACTATTACTGCAACTGGCAAGCTGGCATGTTCAACGGAAATCACTGAATAGTGTTACTAGGAAGCAAACGCCATTGTGAGTGACATTTGGGGGCAGAAATATGACACACTGGACCATACTGACACTACTTATTAAATAAACAATGGCATACTAACTTAGTGCATCAAACAACAAATAACACTTTGTCAGAAATCAGTGAGTGAATCTTAAAATTTAGGGCAAACATCCAAAGTGGGCCCTGTGCAAAGTGAGAGGAGGACTTGGTGCCCCCACCTGGCTACCACAGATTTCTTGCCATGCAAAGTACCGCTCAGATCCTTACGTGGCACAGGGACATTCATACAAACAACCCTGCTCAGAAAACTTACAGTTGCCAGAAAATCTTTTCAAAACCATTCCTCCACAACAGTGTTTCTCCCATCTCTCTCAAAAATGCATGGCTTCAAATGATTTTAGAGAACCTGAGAAGGGATGATGGAGGTTCCAAAGTAATATCCAATACACCTCCTGCTTGGCCCAAGTGATGGCACTTAATAGTGAAAGAAATTAAAAAAGGCTTGAGATAGATCACTTACCTCCGGGTCATCGCAATTCATATTCCAGTAATTTTGAGACTAGGATTTAGTTGACAATGTGGTCACTCACATCATATTAACAGAGTATAGAACAGAGCAACTTGCCACAGCACACTCGGAGTTTGAATGTTGAATTCGAAGGAGTGCAAGATATTGCGCAACGTAAATTGCAGACTCTTCCTGGCATTTCTCGTGGTCCACAGCGGTGACGAAACAACATATGAAGTTGTGGCTTTCTGAAACTCGGAACAGGAAGTGACGAGTTCAGCAGATTACAACCTACAATGGATGACGATAGCCACGCCGGGTGAAAAAGATCATTATACAGCAGTGAAATATGCACACATTCGAATGCGCTTTGTAAATAAAGTGTGGCAATGACTAGCAGCTCGAGATTGCTGGGTGTGAATATGTGAAACTGCGATACGGAGGTTTGATGTCCAAGCTGCAGTTCAAACTCAACTATTCTCACTAGTGCCTCAGTGAGAAAATGTCAATCTCACTGCAAGATAACAGAAAAAAACTGCAGATGCAACACTGCAGGCAAGAACAGGAAGCAGCCACGAGAAGCATGAAAATGTGAAGAGGACGTGCACTAGAAGGGTGACTCCCAGAGCAAAAAAAGTGGAAACCAAGCAGGCCAAATGGCGGAGGCGTGCACTTCCTGTGGTGTGGGTGAAAGGTTTCGTGTACATGAGCGGCTCTCTCGCTGCCAGACAAGGCTTTAAAATGAGCGACGTGAATTCGTAATATATGGTAAATTTAGACCAAGCGAACATGCTAGTGCTATGGCAGAAGTTTGTCGTTTGTGTAGCGAAAACGTCAAGTCCAGGAAAGAAAGCATGGTTTTCCTTATTAATGTTCGGTCCCCTTCCCAAGGTCACTCAGTGCGTCAAACAAGGAACTATTTGAAAGTGGGCCTTACGTTTCACCAACTGACGGCAAGCTTAACAAAGTTGTGAACGGTGATACTTTGAAGCCCAGAATTACTAACAAGGTTTCACATCTGGGTCTAACTTTCGCTGACCACCACTGAGGTGTGAGAATCCATGCACTGGAACATTAAAAAAATGTCCACAGTCTATGCTGCTGGGCACTGTTTTAAACGTCACGTGTTGCATACACGTTCACGCGAGTTAACCTTCGCCTTCTGCGACTACTTGTCCAAAAGCCCATTCAAATCGATGATGCCACAAAGTGCGCCTGTAACTATTACAGGCTGCGTAAAAAGCTCAGTTCAGAGAAAAAGAAGCAACGGGGTGGAGTGCTGCTTTCACTGAAGCTATAATAAAAAAAACTTAAACATTAATTCAGTGTAACATTGTGTTACAATTCCATGCATGCTGGATTTCGAACGTTCATTTATATATTTCTGACAACCTTGTGTCACATTTAATAGATGTGTACTGCCATCTGCAGGTGAGTATTAGGTACTGCATATATAAGGACATCGAGACGCGCTTTCACTTTAACATTTTCTTTAAATAAAGTCGGGGGTTCAATCGCTTCTAAAATGTATTAACTACACAAAACGAAAAGACCAGAACTGCATTACTTACTGACCATGTCCATTTTTAACCAACGTAGAAATGTAACAAAGCTCAATCATGGATGACTCCCCTCTTACATTTGGCGCCATGATACCACATTATAAAATAATCTTGAGCATATTTTATGTTTTGCCATTATCAGTGTTGTGCATTCGCTCTGTTTTATGGAAGTAAAAAAAAGGTACAACCCGGAAATTTTAGAAACGATTTTTGAGGGTAGTGGGGGGGCATAGGGGCTCACAGACACAAGAGGTGGAGCCACTTAAAAAGGGAAATCACCAACAGCTGGTGTTTATGCATACCGATATCAAACAGCAGAAGTCCACTCCATTCCAGGACTGCACACTCTCACAGCGGCCAGGGTACTGCACGTTTCTTGGGCAGTAATGTGTTTCAGCCGGCTGACCTTGCTCACAATAAATGCCAACATTTTAGAAGAGGAAAGTGGGAGGTGTTCACTCGCCTGAATCGGGTCTATTGGCATGTATGCTCACACTGTGACCTTGTTCTATTTACATCTTAAAAATCTGTGGTATAAATAGCCATAAAAAGGTTTGTGGGGGAATGGCTTTTTTGCAGGTTCACCCACACTTTTAGCCCCGCTTTTTTACTATTAGGTACTGGTATAATGACTGTGATACACCGCGTCCTGCTGACCAGGCCGAGGGCATGTGCTCTGACCTTAACCCTTTTGCTGCCAGTCCTTTTCCCCTCCTGTGCCGAACCTTTTTTGGCAATTTGGGGAAGTTTGCACTTAGACCCTCATAGCTTTTTGTCCACATAAGCTAGCCACGCAAAATTTGCAACCTTTTTTCCAAATCCTAGGGTTTTTAAAAAGGTACCCAGAATTTGTGGGTTCCCCGTAAGGAGACCACGAAATTAGTCAAAATACAGCTAAAATTTAGGGGGGTTTTTTTGCAAAAAAAGGGGAAAAAAGTGATTAGAAGAAAGCCTGTCGTTTTTCCCCTGAAAATGGCATCAACAAAGGGTTTGCGGTGCTATGATCACCATCTTCCTAGCTTTCAGGAACACGCAGACTTGAATCAGAAAACCAACATTTTCTACACAATTTTGGCATTTTACTGGGACATACCCCATTTTTACAATTTTTTGTGCTTTCAGCCTCCCACTTAGTGACAAAAATGGGTGTGAAACCAATGATGGATCCCAGACAGCTAAACATTTCTGAAAAGTAGACAATTCTGAATTCAGCAAGGGTTCGTTTGTGTAGTTCCTACTAGGTTTTCCTACATAAAATAACAGCTTAAATAAAAAAATATTGAAATGGAGGTGGGAAAAAAACATCAATTTCTCTCCACGTTTTACTCTAACTTTTTCTTGCAATGTCAGATTTTCAAAAGCAATATACTATTACGTCTGCTGGACTCCTCTGGTTGCGGGGATATATAGTGCTTTTAGGTTCATCAAGAACCGTAGATACCCAGAGCCAATAAATGAGCTGCACCGTGCAATGGGTTTTTATTGTATACTGCAATTCATTTGCTGAAATATAAAGAGTGAAAAATAGGTATCAAGGAAACCTTGGTATTTCTACAATGGGCACACGATAAGGTGTTGAGAAGCAGTGGTTATTTGCACATCTCTGAATTCCGGGGTCCCCATACTAGTATGTGAATTACAGGGCATTTCTAAAATAGACGTCTTTTTTACACACTGTCTTACCTTTGTAAGGCAAAAATGTAGTAAAAAACAGGGGGCAATAACACATGTTCTTCTATTCTGTGTTCCCCCAAGTCTCCCGATACAAATGGAACCTCACTTGCGTGGGTAGGCCTAGTGTCCGCGAAAGGAAACAAAACATGGACACAACACATTTTTACATTGAAATCTGATGTTTTTTGGACAGTGCCTAGCTGTGGATTTTGGCCTCTAGCTCAGCTAGCACCTAGAGAAACCTAGCCAAACCTCTGCATTTTTTAAAACTAGACCTCTAGGGCAATCCAGGATGGGGTGACTTGTGGGGCTCTGGCCAGGTTCTGTTACCCAGAATCCTTTGCAAACCTCAAAATTTGGCAAAAAAAACACTTTTCCCTCACATTTCGGTGCTGCAAAGTTCTGGAACCTGAGAGGAACCACAAACTTCCTTCCACCCAGCATTCCCCCTAAAAATGGTACCTCACTTGTGTGGGAAGGCTTAGTGTCTGCGACAGGAAATACCCTAAAACACAACGTGGACACATCCCATTTTCTCAAAGAAAACTGACCTGTTTTTTGCAAAGTGCCTAGCTGTGGATTTTGGCCCCTAGCTCATCTGGCACCTAGGAAAACATAGCAAACCCGGGCATTTCTGGAAACTAGACACCTAGGGGAACCCAGGATGGGGTAACTTGTGGCACTCTCACCAGATTCTGTTACCCAGAATCCTTTGCAAACCTTAAAATTTGGCAAAAAAACAAAAAAAAAAAAATCTTCACATTTTGGTGCTGCAAAGTTCTGGAATATGAGGCTAGCCACAAACTTCCCTCAACCCAGGCTTCCCCCACATCTCTCGATAAACATGGTACCTCACTTGTGTGGTTAGACCTGGTGCCCACAACAAGGAAAGTCGCAAAACACAATGTGGACACATCAAAATTATCAATTACAAAACTACCCGTCTTTCTTGGAGGGGGGGGTCGCCCCTGCTTTTTTGGTCCTGGGCTCAGCAGCAATTTGGAGAAACCTACCAAACCCAGACATTTCTGTAAGCTAGACACCCGAGGGAGTCCAGGGAGGTGTGATTTGCGTGGATCCCCCAGTATTTTCTTACCCTGAATCCTCAGCAAACATCACTTTTCTCACACATTTCTGTGTGGGATTACCGCACCGGCACAAGTTCCCCTCAGTCTCCCGATAAAAATACCACCTCACTTGTGTAGGTGGGCCAAGCAATTCCCCTTCCATCACTGCCCAGGAGAGGGGGGTGGGAGGCGCTAGCATCCCCACCCCCGTAGGCCTGGTGCAGGGTGACCTGGTCTCATCCTCGGCACACAGCAACCGTGGCCGAGGGGAAGACCAGCTCGTCCATGGCACCCATGGGGTTAAAAGTGTAAGTTTAACTGGCTTATACCCAATACCATAGGCTAACCTATAAGTCCCCGCTATACGGTACCAGGGGTACCCAGTGCCTTCAAGACAAAGAGTCACTCATGACTACTGTGCCACTACAAGTGCGGTAAAGTAGGTCTCCTAGCCTGCCACATCAGACTGTTAGAGCAGATTTAAAAACTGATAGCTCGAATTACCCATTTAACGTAATGGTCAAGCCCAAACCTTCCTGTTTAATATATGTCACCCATAAGGTAGGCCTAACAAGCCCTAAGGCAAGGTGCTGTATATTAAAAAGTAGGACGTGATTTTAAATGTCCTGACGGTATAAACCCCACATTGTTGTTTTTACTGTAGAAAGGCAAGTAGCTCCATTGGTGATTAACTTCTGAAATGGACTACTAAATATGATACTTCAAGGTAGCAAAATCATTGTTACATTAAAACAGACTTGTTGCCAAGTCGAATTTAATATAACATTTGTATAAATGGAATTTTTTGAAAGTTTGCACTTTGTTGCCCAAGCTTTCCAATGATTATTTATGGTTGCTGGCCACAAGGCAGCCTTCTGCCCTCCTGTGGGAAGTGTGAATGATTCTCAGGAGGAAAACAAAGGGCATGCCTTTGGAAGAGGTGTGACCTCAACCTGACAGGAAGGACAAAGAAGGCGTTCAAACATTAATTTATATATTTCTGACAGAAGCCCAAAAGCCGAGCTTTAGTGGGGAAGTCGCCTTTTGAAGGGCAAATAGTGGACACACAAGAGGGGCTGCTCTTTTGTTTTGATAGATAAGTTACTATTGGAGACAGCGAGGGGGAAACAGTTGCCTCGTGTGAGCATGTAACCTTCCGGTAGCTACAGTTCTAGGGTGAGCTACCAAGCTCCACACACCAAGAGAGGGGCTCTGCCATCTTGGGACTGGGCAGAATATTGCATTCTGGGATAGCTGGACGCCACACTATGCAAGAGTGTGTCATCAGACAGGAGGGGTCCTGGTAGCCTATTGGCTAGTAGTCACTTGGCTTGGCTAGGTCAAGCCCTGAGCATGAAAGTGGCAACCACACCTCAAATTACGTCTGCACTGAAGAGAGGACTGCAAAGGAACTGTCCTGCTATTCCCTGGACCCTGCAAAGCGAAGTTGCACCAAAGATGGGACTGCATCTGCTGATCTTTAGACTAGTAAGAGGGACTGTGCCTGTGGTGCCCTACTCCATGAATATTTATCCAAGAGCAACAGACGGAAGAAGTGACTCATACAGTCAGATGGCTGACTCCCATTACAGCTCCAGGGCCGCAAAAGCTTAAGACATGTGGCTTGGCGAATTGGTAGCCACAATTGCTTGACCGCCACTGACCACTGAGCGTAGCTAGGGAGCCCAAGTCTCAATGCTCAAAAATTGCGCCTGAGTATTCTAGACTCTAGGAGTAGTCAGAGTGCAGTTCAGTCACGCAAGACAGGCCCTAGCCACAGTTAAAGGGAACTGTATCACTTGCATCGGACTAGTCCATTGATGTCTATAGTGGATCGTCATCAGCAGCATGGTGCTAGACTGGAGACTGAAAGGTAGCTGCCCTGCCAAGCCTCATTGGCCCCTGCGACTTGCTCTCTACCAGAATTGATTGCCCAAAGTGGGCCGGAGTAAAAGAACACAACTTTACAAAGGTTTTCAAAAGTTTTCCAAGTAACTGCTTGCTACAGTAGTTGCCAATGATTGTTTATGATTTGAATGAAAAGTAGGGATTTTGAATTTGCTTAATCATTTATATCTCCAGAACCATTCTGTGGATTTTGTTTGTTTTGGTATCTAAAAAAAAAAACTAAAAAAAATAATCATAAAATGAAGAGCTATTTTTATAAACTGATTTTTTTTTTTGTTGTAAGGCCTTGAAAAATCATAAAAATGATACGAGACCTGCAGGTCTAGTACTTAAATAACCTACTCCACCTAACCGTAATGCTCTTAACCCAAAAACTGGTTTCAAAATATGTAATTTGGGCAAATATTTTAATTCACAGAGTCGCTATTTTCTTATCGCATATGATACCACTCTTAAATATGTTAGTGCAGCACGTCTGCTGTGAAAAAAACTCCAGTTTAATTGACTAATTGTTTTTTCTATATAGAATATAAAGATAGCCATATATAGGATACTCAACCTCTAACTTGCCTATTAGTCAGGACCACTGGAATTATGTGATTGTGCGGCCGCTGCGATTTTCGCATAGTTATAGATTTGCCGCATTTGCCCCATAATCCATTATCTGCCACATAATCTACAGATTTGAACAAAAACAATGTTGTTTCTAGTTCAAAAGTTACTAAATATGCGACATGTCTTGCCACGTAGTGAAAGGCTCTTTGCAGAGCTGGACTGGTCACCTTTCTGTTGCTTATTGCTGTATTTGGGTGTTAATTTGGTACTAGTGAGGTGCACGTAATGCCCAGTTGTGTTACCAAGTTTAAAAAATGACAACATTACGAAGTAATATTGCAAAATAAGACGAAATATGCTGCATAATTTGCCCTTTCTAGCCACTTAATTTACTCAAACCTGCCAGATAATTTGGACCTCTACTGCTGCATAATTCCAATAGCCCTGCTCATAGCATTGTCATCAGGGTGGGGCAAAACTAAACTATCACTTTTAATCAATATAACTAAAGCATGAGTGGTAGCCGACTGTCATTTCAAATCAGCACATTGTACATTGAAATAACCACAAAACTTCCAAGTGACTTGGCTGTACTGATAAAACTATATGGTGTACAAGCTAATGTTTGGAATTTGATTTTCTGAAAATATTTGTCATTTGGTCATCACAAAGCAAAGTGTTCTGATTTGTTTTGCTGCTATTTAAATATATGAATCACACTTCTGAATTACAAAAAATTGCATTTTTAATTCCCGATATATTTTGAAATATTTGACTATTTATTTACGAGCTATTTGAATGTGTGTTATAATAACTGACATCCTACAGCCTTTTGTTTCACTATGATTGACAGAAAGCTCACTTTACAAAATCCTCTAACTGTAGTAAAAGAATAAAGTAAACACCATTTTTCAGGGTAAGACAAGCAGCACTTAGTAAAAAGACAAATTGACATTTGACCTCTGTGCTTAAACAGACAAGAAATGTGTCAAGATAAAACAAGATTTAAAAGCATGTTTATTGCTCATTCATTTCTGAATGAACAAAATTGTTCTTTTTCAGCTCAAGTTCACTTGCCAGAAAGGACCAGTAGGTCCTAAAAATAGCTAGACCTAATAAAATCTCCCTCAAATGGTTGAGTAGATTTTTCAAGGCCTGTTTGTGTATTGTTTCTTTCCTCGTCCCTTGTTTTGGTACTTCTAAATTATTTGAATTTGTTTCTTTGACAAAGCCTGACTGCTTGAAACCACAGCTACCCAGGGTTAAGCTAAGGTTTTTCAAATGAACAGGACTAGACCCAAGATGGGCTTGTGAGTTTATTACAAGGCTAGATCAGACAACAACACCATAGACTAAGTCACTTTCCTCACAGAGTTCATATACTCTTATCTAACATATAAACAGTCCATAATAGTTTTGCACTAAACAAAATTACCAAATGTTTGAGTCAAGTCAGGGTAATTAAACAAACAGCACTGCACACCCTTCATTATTAAGATGACCCAATTACTCCAAGCTACCAAGGATGCAATGCTTCAGTCATGGGGTTTTATTTCACAACATAACGCATTTCAGTAATTTTAGTCTTTGAAACCTATGAATGACAGCGTATGGACTAAACCAGGGTTCTGCAAAGTCGGTCCTGGAGAGCCGGGTCCATGCCAGATTTTTGGCATATCCACATTTAGAAAAATGTAGATTCTGAAACATCTTATTTCTAAATGTGGATATGCTAAAAACCTGGCATGGACCACGCGCTCCAGGACAGACTTTGCAGAATCCTGGACTAAACCACAGGATTGCAAGTGTTTGTAAAAGAAAAGTTCAGGATGGGACCATTATGTATTTTGTGTCTGCTAATAGAAATGTAAGCATTTTTTTTTTTTTTTTTTTAAATCAACTACATGCTCTGCCCCTGCCATTCTTGACTTCATTACTCTGTAAACTCGGTCTCTCTTTTCCACTTAAATCTAATAACTGATCCAATATATCCTCTGCCACTCTTCATTGACCTCCCAACAACCCCCATGTACCCCTTCTTTGCCCTTTTTCTCTAAAGCCCCAGCATCACTTAAATCCCCAATAACTGCTCCTCAGCTCCTGCATTTTATCACTCTCACATCTCTCTACAGTTCCATCATTTATTCACTGCCCCACCTGTCCAGTCTTAGTATCTCTTCAAAGCTCCATCTTTTTACAGCACCCCTCTTTCTCTTCACTGTTATGTCTGTCTACTGCTCACATACTATCAAGTACTATCAGATTAGTGGACAGAGACATAGGGGCAGTATGATTTGCTCAAGATCAAACAGCTGGTCTTTGGAGCAAGTAGGACTGCACCTCCTTGACATAACTACATTTTGGTGAACAGACCATGAAACTTACTAGCAGCTTTTATATTTATTTTAAACACTATCAATCTTGCCGAAAAAACAGAAAAAAAATGATTGCCAAAGACCACACAATGTAACCAAATGGGAAGTATGAAATAAAAAACCTTGTTGCCAGACTCCTCAATTTCCAACTAACTCACTAGACCACAACTGGTCTCGCAGTAGAAGGACATGTGCTTCAGCTCAGGGCTAGCCTACTTATATGGAGAAAAGATCACCCTGCTTTTGTTGGGAGAGTGGGGGTGTGGGGAAAGGGCTTTCACACGGTAAAAATATTTTCCCTGAGGAGGAAAAAAATATATAAAAATTTCATTTTCATA
The DNA here is from genome assembly GCF_031143425.1 of Pleurodeles waltl. Classification (NCBI taxonomy): domain Eukaryota; kingdom Metazoa; phylum Chordata; class Amphibia; order Caudata; family Salamandridae; genus Pleurodeles; species Pleurodeles waltl. Next base: position 964,805,695 of record NC_090448.1, on the reverse strand, counting down.
AGGGAATTAATTTCCTCTTTATGAAGCCCTCTGCCATAGAAAACTCTCCACAGAGGCAAAAGAAACAAAAGTTTGGAATCATCTGATCCCCAACAGAAACCAAATGGAGACTTGCACCACGTGAAGCTTTCCATGATGATTCTAATAAGAATTGCAGAATCCTAAAGGGTAATAAATCTCCACCCTTATATATAAGTAAATCTGTAGGTGCAGATTTACTACTTTTTCATGAATAGGGATCCCGGTTTTTAATCCCAGCCACATCACATGCCACATTGTATTGTCTTGGGCAACTACTTTTGAAGTTATTCCCCTGCTCTCTTTTCAGCAAAACATGGAGCATTTAGAAGCAATGTAAAAATTTCAAGTAAGTGTGAGGTTAAAAATTAGATAGGATCCGGGGAAGGGGAGCCAATACCCAGTCTCAAGGTATAGTTACTAAAATGCAATAAGGCAGTATATGTATAGCTTCGGGCCGTCGGGTGCTTCAGTCTCAGCTCTCCTCCTTTAAAAAACTGTTTAACCCTGGGGAAAGCATACGCCTTCCATATCTCTCCCCACTAACCTAACAACACATGTTCACTTTGAAACTGGCCAAGTAGAAGAAATAAACGCATACAAAGATTTTTTCAGTACATTCCCCAACATGGGTTTCATTCACACATTCAGGGCTGCCTAAGTAAAGGTGGCTGTATTTGCAGCTCTATAGTGGAATACATTCCTTAAGTTGCATTGTGCAGGCCCCTTCTTGTGCTGCAGCCACTTACTTCAGCGACAGACTGGCACATATTTTACAGTTTACAAAGGAATGAATGAGTGAGAAGTGCCTCTGTGCCAACAGCAGGACAGGTGTCAAGAGAGCAGGCCAAACCAGCAAAACGTAGGACAATTAGCCACCCTAGTGGTTCTTCTTGTTGGGAAGTCATGGAGGAGAAAGAAGAGGGGGTAGGGAGGTTGACATGGATTCGCATCCCCCAGACCCTGCGCTAAAGACACCTCTATGTGTATATGCTGAAAAACACCAGTGTGTTAAAATTATGCCAGATACAGGCAGCGACCGAAACATGTAAGATTCATTTTCGAGTGAGAACTTCCGCTAACTTCTAAAAATATATAATGGGGGTTATTCTAACTTTGGAGGAGGTGTTAATCCGTCCCAAAAGTGACGGAAAAGTGACGGATTTACCACCAGCCGTATTACGAGTCCATTATATCCTATGGAACTCGTAATATGGCTGGTGGTATATCCGTCACTTTACCGTCACTTTTGGGACGGATTAACACTCCTCCAAAGTTAGAATAACCCCCTTAGTGCTTTAAAATCATTCTGAGGCATACCGACTAATGTACAGTCTGATTTCAGCTAGGCTCATTCGTTTCAGCCCCACAACCTTAAATAAAATACAGTATGAAATGATTTCACTGAAAAGATCAAAGTAACTTTTGAAGGTCTCCGGAGGACGATTCGAAAGAAAATAGACCAGCTGCTGCTCAGTGAATTTTGGTCCAAGAAGTACAGCACAGAACATAATTATATCACGTCTGATGCACAAGTCAAGTGATTTGTCACTTACATTCCTTAATTGAATTTCCGCACATCTGCGTTGCAGTAATAAGTGTGATGCTTGCCATTCTCACTTCTCTACTAAATTTGACATCCTAACCCTGCCACAAGTGAGACCAGCTTTTCTCTTGGTATTACTTACAACATCTGGCAATTGACAAAAATGCAAATTGTGTTCTCAAAATCAGTTCATCGACTTATAAAACAGGACCTCTAGAGGGATACTGGAGGGCCAAATCTACTTCTTCTCAGTTAAAAGATGCTCAAAAATAGCGATCTTGTCAACTAGTAGGAAAAACCAACACTGCAGTTCGGATTTAAAAAAAAAAAAAAATCGCCAGTCTCGTTGCAATGATGAATGTCTTTGCATGGCAAGTATAGCTGACCAACTTTTTCTGGCCATCCTTGAGATTTTCCGCTCTACCTTAAGACTTATGATGGGAATTTTCACCTGGACTCCTGTTCTTGACCCATCCGTATGGCCCAAAAGTTTCCGAAATTTCACTGCCTGAAATGTTTGTTGGACCCTAACCCTAAATCTCAGTTCTGACTGGGGGCCCAGTTGTGCTTTTAGCCCTTTGGGGGCCCCATCAACAGAGAACCTTGACAAGGCAGTTTGCTGACACTGGTCTGTGACGATTGATAACCCTAGGTGGCGTACCTTGTGATGATACCTTATCTTCTGGACAGGCACTTTTGCTCCACCGACTAAGATGCAAACATCGGACAAAGTGAAACCACCAAGACCCTAGTTATGGTCCTAGGGTGCTATTCCCCTACCAACTATATTGTGTTCTGTGACACAAACCAGATGGTAGGGTGATAACACCCCAGGATTGTGGAATAAGATATACTTTTTAATCCTGTCGAGAGTACCCAAAATTACATTCAAAAGGTTGGGTATTCTGTTAGATAGCTTTAATCTTCTTTTGACTAGATCCCTAATTATATCATGAGCTCTTGAAATTTCAGTTGCGCGCCACTCCTACACAAACGTATGTATACTGGGTGTGAAACATACATTATAATAAAACATGCCGCGAGAAGTGGGTGAAGGGATTTGTTAGAAATGGGGTCTCTAGTTGGCAGCCAATTTGCACCCTGTCCATATAGGGACCCTCACTATAGTCAGGCTAAGGGAGATACCCAGCTCAGATAAAAACAGTTCACCCCCTTCGTAGCTTGGCAAGAGCAGTCAGACTTATTTCAGAAGCAATGTGTAAAGCATTTGCACATAACACACAGTAATACAGTGACAACACCACAAAAGGACCCCACACCAGTTTTAGAACAATAGCCAATATTTATCTATATAAAACAAGACCAAAACGAGAAAAATCCAACATACCCTAATAAAGATATGAATTTTACAAGAATTAAACTTAAAAGTACAGTTCCTTGAAGTCAATAGCTCTGTCTCGTGAACAACAGATCCAACAGTTCAGGCTGGCCGTGGCGTCACGGGCCACCTCCAGTGTCGGGAAGTCCCGCAAACAGTACCTTGGAAATGCAGGGCGTTGTGATCCGCACGATGAGATCCGGAATGCGGCATCGCTGACATCGCAGGCGACAGTACAGGAGGTCGGTGCGGGGGTCCTCGGGCCATTAAAGTCACACGCGTTGCAGATCGAACTCCAGGCTGATTACAAAGTCAGGAGCGCTGGCATCAGGGCTGCAATATGAAGTGGGACGATGAGACATGCTGTGCCCACAGGTCCCAGTGCAGGCAGCGGTTCGGTGACGCCGTCCTGTGGTGACGGTGAGACCAGGGCTGAGGTGTGTAGCGGGGCGGTGCAACATCTCCAGGTCATGGTGCAAGCAGCAGCATCATCGTTGCTGAAGCGTTGTCGTCGGTAGGCCCAAGGCGGCAGTGGGGCACGAGTTGGGCTCCATGCAGCACCCACAGGTCGCGGTGCAGACAGGGGCAACGGTTGACAACACTGGAGTTGATGGCGCTGGCATTGGTGGACCGGGGCTGCCGTGCAGGACAGTGCTTAGTGTACCTCACAATTGGTGTCCTCAAGCCACGGTGCTGGCAGCGCCGTTGGTGTAAGTGAGGAGCGGTGCAGTCGAGGATGATAAGGCTGCGGTCTGAGCAAGGCAATACGGAGTACAGGCCCACAGGTCACAGTGCAAGCAGCGGCTCGGTGAGGGTGTCAGGTGTCGCCAGTGAGCCCAGGGTTGCAGTGCAACGTGGAGCACAGCTCTATGTGGCGTTGTCAGGTCAAAGTGCAGTCAGCAGCTTCATTGACAGTGTTGCAGTGGTTTTTCTTCTGTTGCAGCACAAAACACAGTTCCCAGTGCTGTAGGCAGGTAAAGCTGAAGTCTTTGATATCCCTGAGACTTCCAACAGGAGGCAAGCACTACTCCAAGCCCTTGGAGAAACTTCACAAGCAGGATACACTCCTGAGGAATGCTGGGAGCTTTATTCTGAATATTTTCCTCTTCCCAGGGCCCAGATGCTCTCTTGTGTTACCTCTTTGAATGCCTACACTGTTTTGAATGTTCTGTATAGTGATGATGCCTATGTGTATTCTCTTGCACTGTTGAATGATAAAGAAATGGCCCTCCCCACCCCCCAAAAAAAAAAGAAAAGCATACTCTCACACCTGCTGCAATGAATCTCACTTGTCCTATTATCTATGGCAAGAGAATCCCTGTGGGACTCCAATCCAGGATTATGAACAAGCTTCAAAATGTACAACTTCATGTAGTCCACTACATGATCCGCCTAAAATCATGGATCATATCACTCCTGCTTTGAGGACCCAGGACAGAAGATAGGATAAAAGACACTTCTGCACATGCTACTGTACAACCGGGCACAAAAAAAGGCATCAAACTCATATGTCAATGCAGCCAATCAGCCATCGGCTACTGAAAAATGACTGCTTCCCCTCAGATATTTGACCAGTTTGGGGAAGGCACGACTCAAGATCAATGCCACTTCCTACCTAAATCTTTCCCTCTATGCAGTGGCTTAAAGAAGACCCAATAAAATACACCTTGTATAGTAGCACTGAATTTGTAAATAAATAAATGCCAGGGCCCAAAGTAGTGTTCAGGAGGCCACTGCAGGTTGCACTACCGACTGGAACTGGCATTACTGCCACACACCAGTATAAACATTCCCTGCTAAACATCACACGCCAGGAAATGTGACAATTTGGATAACTCCAGAACACTCAAAGCTGTAAGACTGGCCTGGTCGCTCTAGAATTCTTTTTTAAATGCATCTTTCATTGGTAAACGATTGTGCTTTACACAAAATCGACAGACAGCGCCACCTTGTAGTGGACTGTATACGTGCTAGTGCTGAGCACTGCAAAAAGCCAGCACAAGTTAGGAACTGTTTTACAGAGGCTTTTTAGACACTGTTGTGGCAGGTGGTTTCAGCAGACGGTTTGCCCACTGCCTTCAGACATCCTTTCTTGTGCTTCATCACACTGTCCCACTCCATGTTACCATCCCAAACCAGAAGACTCATGAAGCACCCATAGGCACTGTTGACACTATATAAAAAAAATTACAAAATATTATTTAGAAAAAATTCAGAAGGTGCAGAATAAGACTTTGACCCTCTGCTAGTTATTCTTAGGTGAAAACAACAACAACAAAATTACAATTTTATATTTTTGCATCTTGCGAGTGCACAACTGATAATCGGTAGTAGCTGAAAATGCAACAGTTCTCCCTTCATCATGGTTTGGCTGCAAGAAATGTTTTGACCTACTTTATTTTGAGAAGACCATGCTACAATTCAATAGATTGCAATATTTGGTACAGGTGCGGCTCACTGCAGTGAGATTCATAAACTCCCTGAGAGCTCCGTAGACCAGAGGTTTGCATTAAAGAGTAATATGGGGCAGTGGTTCTTAACCTGTGATCCCGGACCTCTCTGGGTCCACAAATCCTACACAGGAAGGAGGTTCATGACTGCTTAAAACACTTAATAAAATTAACAGATTAATTGGAGGCTAAATATTAAGTTTGTATCCTAAGACTGATTTGTGGGAGCAGTACGAGATTTAGTACAGATGAGATGTATCAATTGAATTTAGAAAAGCTCCAACTGTCCCATTTAAATTTAAATTCTGTTTTTTTATACTTGTTTGTGAATTAAATAAATTATTTCATCATTTGTGTATTTGATTCATTCTGGTTTATACTTTTTTGTGTATTGTTTTGTGGTTCAAATGATGGAAAATGCTTATGTGGGTCCCCGGATTCCAATAATGATTCAGTGGGTGTCCCTGGGTTCCAGTAGGGATTAATTGTGCGACAGAGTCCACAGAAGACAAAAGGTTAAGAATCACTGTTAATGGCCATACGGCAATGCATTGCATTGTTTACTTGTCCATGGTTAAGTTACCATTTTAAGTGAAATTTGTTTACATAGATTTAACCCTTGGTGGTGCAATGTTCCTTTACCTTATGTAATGCTGCAGTAAAAATAAATCACTTCAGTCCAACGGAAAGTATCCCCAGATGGGTCCTCAGATCTCCACAAACTGACCCCTTGAAAACACATGAAGAGTTGGCTCAGCAAATAGTTCATAGGAAGGCACACTGTGCCTCCTGCGACCCTCTTGCAGTTTCCCTCCAATAATGCTCCACACATCACTCTAATTAGGAGTTTCTTAAGTACCCACAAAGATATGAGTTGTATATGCTGCCAAGAAGTATTTCTGTGTCAAATTTGTCCCACAAGACATGCCTCTACTACAGTGTACCCACGTCCTGCAATAAGAAGTTGTACTTAAACCCAGATTTCACATTTACCTTCATGTTAAATAAACATTGTGGCCTGCCCCTGTGCTGCCCCATAAAGCCCTCATTACACCTCCCCAACCCACGTGGTGCCCTTCACCTCTTTCTAGAGGTGGGCGAGCGAGTGAAACCTCAAGCTAGGCTCAAGACTGAAGCCTTGTTCTGGGACAGCTCTAGGTATGTTGGAACCTTGAGCCCATAACTAACCAATCTTTCATGTTGCCTCTGCCTACCTCCCTCTTCCCAGGATGTGGTGTTATGGGCAGATCTGTTGGCTGTGGAACTGGGGACAGGTTTGAGTCTCGGCGTCAGCTCAGCATCCTGCAAATTCTGGGCAAATCACTTAATCTTCCCATGCCTGTATAGAATGTATGATACCTTGTGTAATGTAACAGATGCTCATGTAAAGAGCTCCAATAACCTTCAAGTCGAGTTTGTGCTATATTTTAAAACATGCACTGAGCTGTAAAAACAAAGCTCTAACATAAAGAAAGGAAAATAGATACTCGTTTGTTGGCTGATTTGTACAAAGCAAAACCAGACCCCAAGAAAAACTGCAGCTTACCACCTTAAACTGTTAATTTTAGCAAATGTTTTAGTTCGCCAAAACACTTTTTTCCTTCATTATCGCATATGAAAGCATTTTTCAATATGTGAGTTCAGACTTCCAATTGTATAAGTACTTCGCAGTGCAGTGTTTTCATGTGCCCAAATAGTATCAAAGCTTCCACACGGTAAAGAAATACACTTTTCTGAATTTTCAAGAGACTTCATCATATTTTACATGATGTATGTTGTATGATTTACATAGCAAATATTTTCAGAGCTCGGCTTGTGCGCGGGCTCTAATATCCGAGCCAGACCCTTGGCTCGGCTCTCCCTGTTAATTTGTTGACTCGTCCACCTCTAACTCCTCCAGGAAGTAATCTGACGTGCTCTAATGCTAGGCAACAATACCTAATATCCCATGAATTTGTATCCACAATGTTGCGCAATTTCTTCTGCTAAAATGTTTTCTTTTACCCCTGCACATTAAATCCACATAAGCATCCCTGAAATAGTACCCTATTTCTCACACTATGCAGTATCATGTGTTTTCATATGATCACACACACACCTGCATCAACTATGCAGAACCAGCCTGTTACATGTTACTGCAAGCAATGTTCATGAAACAGTGTCAACACAAAAGGATGATGGACGGAGTGCTGAACAATGTAAACACTCACCCCCAGTCACAGATCTGGGTTTAATCCATCGTTCTTTTGCTCACCATGCCACCCCAGGTTGGACCCAGTCATATGCAAATCATTCTTGACCCTGTTCCTCATGGGAACAGTCCAGCCCGAACTGCCAAGCCAGGCCCTCCCCGGACCGCAAACAAGCATACTGGAACCGGTTTCAGGGTATCACCCTTCATCAGTCAGGCTAGCTTGAATCTAATGGCAGAGTGAGCAAGGGACACTCATCTGGGCATACCCTTCCCACTTAGGGCAACTTCCTGTCCAGGGAGGACCTGGCTTAGCAGTTCGGGCTGGACTACTGTGGGGAACAGGGTCAAGACTGATTTGCATATGGCTGGGTCCAAACTGGGGTGACGTGGCAAACAAAATAACAATGGATTAAACCCAGATCTGTGACTGGGGGTGAGTATTTGAAAAGTTTCAACACTCCGTCCATCATTTTATATTGTTTTGTGCTGTTACATAAAGCAGTGTCACCTGTGACAATAAAACAGTTTCAACATTTCAGTGTCACCATATTCAGGGCAACACTTAGTACATGCATGGCCAATATAATGTACCCAACATACCATACAATATATTGTAGGCAGTAAACATAACTTTGGTATTAAACGTTGCGCCTATACAATGAAATGTGCTGAAGAATCATTTCAACCTTTTGAACCATATGCCAGCTCGTTCTCATGCCATACTTAACCCGGCAACGTACTTCCTCACTCCATGCAGTATATGTTCACTACCGTGTATCATTGTATTAGGTTGTGCAGAGCCCTGTCTCACTCTACGCAGTGTGCCTATGCAAAGCAGTCTCGCTTCAGCTCTGCAGTGTGCATTAACTCTGGGCAGTTTGTTTGCCTGTGTTGTGGGAAGTACCTTACCAGGCTGTCCCCCGAGTTAGAGAAGATCCACCACCCTTGTGAAACCCCTTACGTCCGTTCCTTGTGCCACTGTATCGCTTCACGAAATGGCCCTATACGTGTAGTTTATGAAAATTCCAGCACTCGCAGTCCATACCCAGTGTCAGTCCCAGAAAAAGAAGTGAATCAGTAATAATGAGTATGTAGCACTTTTTCCCACTCCGTGCATTCTATTATCTCTCCACAACCATCGATACATGGTGTACATGTCTGAATGTGGTGCACCACACTGAGTCTAAAACATGTCCCCCTCTAGTAGTAATCTACCACAGTGTTATTAATGTAGTTCTGCGATGAGCCTACCTGCAATGGCCTACATGGAATCCCCCATGTACACACTCATGCAATGCACCCATTCTGAGCCCACCTCCCTCCCAGTCACCCGGCTGCACTCACCTGTCCCACTCAGATCCCCGCTGCCATTCCTTCTGAAACTGACCCCAGACCCCGCTGTACACACAGCCACTACCGCCGCTATGGCAACTTGAACCTGCCGCCCTGCAGAAAAAGACAGCGCGCCATAGACAGCGAGGGCGGACAACGGCCAACGATGGGGGCGTGCTAACAGGGCGGCCATGTCATACCGAATCTGCGACAACACGGGTGAATCGAATCTCACCATTTTCTAGATAACTTTATAGAATACACAGTAAAATATAGGCATTTCTTTTAAATGAAGACGATGTAAAATGTATAACTTTATCAAACTAAAAAATGACAAAATTCATGTTTAATTAACGAGTTTAAATTCCCTTAAATATTTTGGAGACGTACATTTTGCTGTTGACCATTTGGGAGAACACTTATTAGCTTTTAATAGTGTCTGAGGGAAAGATTAGGATTTACACATCACAAGATGGCCGCGTAACGGACTAAAATACAAGGGCCGCTCCCTTCCCAGCGTCGGTTCATCTCCATGTAAACTAGCGTCCCCAGCGACAGCCTCTAACCCCACCACCCCCACCCCTTTAATATCCCCAAAGGTCGGTTGATGTAATCTCCGCGATGTATTCCTGGAGTTGGTAGTCTTCTACACGCTCTCTTACAGATGAAAATAAGAACAATGCTGACTACGAATCCCAAAGGACTGTATTATACAGTCAGCATTTAAAGATTGAGTGGATTGTGTCGCAGTAGTAAGGAAATGCCGGCGGTGTCAAAAGTGAGATTTAGTTAAAACGCTCTGTATGTAGGAGTGCTGCGTAAACCGAGAGGTAGTTTCTAATTAAAACTCTTTTACACCCATGCTAACGGGTGGGAGTGACAGGCGGAGCTGAATAGAAAAAAATAATGAAATATAAGAACAGTAGCAGTGTGTTGAGTAAGTACAGCGATAATGTTAACACAATAAGAGGCGAGAGAGGTATTTACTCTTCAACCATCCTCCCAAGATACAAATATACAATACACCTAAAGGTTGAACAGGCACAGGTTCAAAGTGGCTACCCTCTAAAGAGTACCTTCCAGTGGGATAACATTTCATTACTCACTAGCATGCTTTATCATAGGGCTGCTACTACACACCCTGTGTCATCATCATCGGGGCGGAGCAAAAGATAATTTTCCTATTTTTCACGTTAATTATTAGGGATCCAATGGTTTTGAGTACAATTAAAACTACCTTATGAATATACCCTATTAGTTCTAATTCATTTATCGTGGGTTCCTCAGATAGAATTAAAAAAGAATGTGGATGGTCTCAAGGTATTGTCACCCTACCATCGCCCCAAAAGATATTATTGGGGGTGATTCTGACCGCGGCGGACGGCGGTCGCCGCCCGCCAAGCGGTTCCCGCCGAAAGACCGCTCCGCGGTCAAAAGACCGCAGCGGTCATTCTGGCTTTCCCACTGGGCTGGCGGGCGACTGCCGAAAGTCCGCCCGCCAGCCCAGCGGGAAACACCCTTCCCACGAGGAAGCCGGCTCAGAATGGAGCCGGCGGAGTGGGAAGGTGCGACGGGTGCAGTTGCACCCGTCACGAATTTCAGTGTCTGCAAAGCAGACACTGAAATTCTTTGTGGGGCCCTCTTACGGGGGCCCCTGCAGTGCCCATGCCATTGGCATGGGCACTGCAGGGGCCCCACGACACCCCATACCGCCATCCTGTTCCTGGCGGGTGAACCGCCAGGAACAGGATGGCGGTATGGGCTGTCAGAATCCCCATGGCGGCGCAGCTTGGGCAGCGGAAAGTCGGCGGTACACCGCCGGCTTTCCGCTTCTGCCCGCGGCTGTACCGCCGCGGTCAGAATGCCCGGCGGAGCACCGCCAGCCTGTTGGCGGTGCTACCGCCAACCTCCGCCATGGCGGTAATTACCGCCGGGGTCAGAATGACCCCCATTGTCTACATGTTTCGGCCAGCCATCTTTTGCCACTAAGGGGCGATGGCCTTCTTCAGGACAATGAGATCCCTGTCTTTTGTCACTGTCACTGTCAATCAGTCTGATTAGTAAACAAGAAGAGGTTACAAATGATACCATGCATAAGGTAATACATAGAAAAATGATCCTTTGCTACCCCCTGATGATGATGATGGGACAGGGTGTATAATAACAGCCGTATGATGAAGCATGCCACTAATAGTGGGTGAGGGCAATTTTATCCCGCAGGAAGCTACTCCATAGAATGTAGCCTCTTTGAAGCTAAGTATAACAATATACACATTCACTAAAAGTATAGATGACACTGATTGGTTTCTGAAATGGAGTCAGCTCTTCATCCAGCAACAGTTAAAAGCGAAGCATCTCTGCTGTTAAGCTGATGCCAGCAAAATAGCAGATATTATGCACCAGGACTGTGATTCTCAAACGTTTTAGAACCACAGCCCTTTTTTTAGAATGAATATCAATAATCTCAAGTGATGCCTCATTTGATTCCCAGATTTGTCTCTCTAACCAGGAGTACCACACATTAAACAGCAAAAGATCAGTGCACTGATTTATTCCTATTTACCACCTGCTTCGCCGTTGTCAGAGAAAGCCTGCGGGGCAGCCAAGGGAGAAGGCCTGTTTGCTTTTGCTTCTGAAGCCTTAAACAATTTTAAAATCTGTTTTCCCAGGTATCCTCAGCTCACCGTCACCCTAGGCAACTCCGCCCACACCATCGCACACAATTACGACCCGAACACCGCAGCATGCACCCTTCACAAATGGATCACCAACTGCGCCAACACCATAGCCCCCCTCAAAAAGAACAACAGTACCCACGCCAAGAAAGCCGGCTGGTTCACCCCAGAACTCCGAGAATCCAGACACACTTGTCATCGCCTCGAGAAAATCTGGAGAAACACCAAATCCACAGAAGCACAAAGCAACTTCAGAGCTGCCACTACCGCACACCACCAACTCATCAGGAGCACCAGGAAGAAAGCTATACAAGAGAGAATCTCCTCACACTCACAACAGCAGGGAACTCTTCAGCATCATCAAGGAGTTCGCCCAACCCAACAGCAAAAAAACGGACATCCCACCCTCACAAGACCTCTGGGACTGACTCAACACCTACTTCCACCACAAAATCAAGTCCATCTTTGACAGCTTCAGCGAGGACAACCTACGCGCAGAACCCCCTCCACCAAAACCCAACACCAGCAAACCAACAATCACCAACTGGACCCCCCCCCTCACCACCGAAGACACACTGAAACCAATAAAGTCCGTACACTCCGGGGCCCCCATGGACACATGCCCCCACCACATCTTCAACAGAGCCGCAGACACCATCACCCCCAAGCTCTGCCTCACCATCAACCACTCCCTAGCTGCCGCCTCCTTCCCCGACTGGAAACACGCTGAGATCAACCCCCTCCTTAAGAAACCCTCGGCAGACCCCACCGACCTCAAAAACGTCTGGCCCATCTCCCTACTCTCTTTTCCTGTGAAAGTCATTGAAAAAGCCGTCAACAGCCAACTAGCCACTTTTATCGAAGAACACCATATTCTCAACATCTCCCAATCCGGATTCAGGAAAAACCATAGCACCGAAACGGCCCTCTTCGCCGCAACAGACGACATCCGCTCCCTGCTGGACAAGGGAGAGACGACGGCACTCATCCTGCTAGACATCTCGGCTGCTTTCGACACAGTCTCCCACCCCAGCCAGATACGCAGACTTTACTAAGCCAGCATCAGAAACTGGATCCAATCCTTCCTCTCTGGCAGAACTCAACGGGTGAGACTCCCCCCCTTCCTCACAGACCCCACACCTACCACCTGCGGAGTTCCCCGAGGATCCTCCCTCAGTCTTCCACATGACCCTACTGGCCGCCATCGTCAGGAGCTAGGGAATCAACATCGTCTCCTACCCCGACGACATCCAACTCATCATCTCCCTATCCAACGAACCCAATGCAGCCAGACACAACTTCCGCGAAGGAATGGAAGCAGGCGCCAACTGGATGAGAAACAGCACTCTTCAACTTAACGCGAACAAGACAGAAGTACTCATCATGGGCCCTCTACCTGACACATGGAACAACACCTGGTGGCCATCTACCCTCAGAAACCCGCCCACCCCCACAGACCAAGCCCACAACCTCGGAATCATCCTGGACTTCAAAATCAACATGAACCACCAAATCAACCCAGTCACTTCCACCTGCTTCTGCACCCTACACCTCCTACGCAAGATTTTCAAATGGATCCCAGAACACAGAAAGACCGTCACACACACTCTCATCACCAGCAGACTGGACTATGGAAATGCACTCTACGCCGGAATCAACAAAAAACTCACCCGCAAAGAACAGAACATCCAGAATGGCGCCACCAGGCTGGTCCTCGAACTGCCTCAACACTGCCACATCTTGCAATACCTGCGTACACTACACTGGCTTCCCATAGAGAAAAGAATCACCTTCAAGATCCTCACCCACGCACACAAAGCCCTCCACAGCACCGGACCAGCCTACCTGAACCAGCGACTCAACTTCCACGCACCCCACAGGGCCCAACGCTCAGCCCAACTCTCTCTTGCCGAAGTACCCTGCATCAGGAAAACCAGGGGACGCTCCTTTTCCTACTTCGCAGCCACCGCCTGGAATGCCCTTCCACTCCACATCAGACAAACCACCCCCTCCTCAACTTCACGAAGGAGCCGAAGACATGGCTTTTTTTTTCTAAGAAACACCTCACCAGTTGACGCTACACATACCCCCCCAGCACCTTGAGACCCTTGCGGGTGAGTAGCTGCGCTTTATAAACACTGATTGATTCATTCATTATTTTTTTCCCACCCACACCAGCATGCATCAAGGGGCAATGTGTCAGCCCACTTCAGTCTTTGGCTGACTTCACTATGAGTATAGCTTCCTGCCCTTTCATAAGGAGCAGATCAATACACAAAGTAGTTCCCCTCAGTGCCAGGGAGTACTGTTTAAAGACCAAAATACCATGTTTGCCTTTAGACAATCTTTTTGTTCAGATTGATGAGAGCCAGCAGCTTCCTGAACAACAAAGTTGTGCAAAAAACATGTCAAATCAAAACTAGAATTGCCAGAAGGTCGACAGACACACCTATTTGCTTTGCCAATGCTTGATTTTCATGTAAAGCTTTAATATTGTGTTGGAATATGGCTGTGCTATTAAAAAATCTACATAAATAAAACAAAAACGATTCAAAATGTCCATAATAAACATCACGGCATTATCTGATGTCTGGTGTCCGACCTAGTTTTTAAAAAAAGGTAAAAAAGGAGGAGGCCAGCACCGACCAGCAGAGAGAGAGGCTATAGAGACCAAGGCCCTCATTCTGACCCTGGCGGTCTTTGACCGCCAGGGCGGAGGACCGCGGGAGCACCGCCGACAGGCCGGCGGTGCTCCAATGGGGATTCCGACTGCGGCGGTAAAGCCGCGGTCGGACCGGCACCACTGGCGGGGTCCCGCCAGTGTACCGCGGCCCCATTGAATCCTCCGCGGCGGCGCAGCTTGCTGCACCGCCGCGGGGATTCCGACCCCCCCTACCGCCATCCAGATCCCGGCGGTCGGACCGCCGAGATCCGGATGGCGGTAGGGGGGGTCGCGGGGCCCCTGGGGGCCCCTGCAGTGCCCATGCCACTGGCATGGGCATTGCAGGGGCCCCCGTAAGAGGGCCCCTACATGTATTTCACTGTCTGCTGTGCAGACAGTGAAATACGCGACGGGTGCAACTGCACCCGTCGCACAGCTTCCACTCCGCCGGCTCGATTCCGAGCCGGCTTCATCGTGGAAGCCTCTTTCCCGCTGGGCTGGCTGGCGGTCTGAAGGCGACCGCCCGCCAGCCCAGCGGGAAAGTCAGAATTACCGCCGCGGTCTTTCGACCGCGGAACGGTAACTTGACGGCGGGACTTTGGCGGGCGGCCTCCGCCGCCCGCCAAGGTCAGAATGAGGGCCCAAGTCTTGACACTATATTGTGATGCTCCACTACAGCTGTTCATGTGAAATCCTTGTGTGCCGTCTCCTAGCTTGCAATGCGGTCTCACTGTGCTCTCTAACGCCCCTGGCAGCATCATCCTTGTCTCTGAAAATGGACAAGAAGGGTCTTGTCCTTAGAACTCTTAACTGAGTGGGGAACTGTGCTTAATTTACATTTTCAAAGTTGAATGTAGTGGGCATACATGGTAATTTATAAGTACATCTGCTAATTTAAATGACCTTGAGATATTTCTAAGTTGTTACCCGGTCTTAAGTAGAAAATGTCTGTGATTTCCCAAAAGAAAACATTCATTCTATGTTTTTCATTTAATTATTTAATTGTGTTTGTTGCTTTCTTATTGCACTAATAAAGTTAGTAAGACACACCAGAGCATTAATAGAGATTTGTATTTATGCAGTTCTTTGTACTAACTCACTAGCGCAAAAAATATAACATGATCACAAACCCCATGCACCACATCACCCTTTTTAGGTCTGGATTGTCAGGCCAGCTTTCTATTGGAGGTTTCGTCTCTAGTCAGATGATGAGCTCAGGCGACTATACATCTCTTACCACATGCCATGGGGTGTGTTGTATAATTCCTCCTTGCAAGGAGTGTTTCCATTACAATGCACCACAGACGAATTTGCATTTGAAATATGGATGTAAATACCACATTTTTGTGGCACTCACGCTTTCATTCCCTACATGCATTGTAAACAGAAACCAATCTTTTCTTTCACTGCATTAGCTATTTGTTAAAGCACCTGTAAGGATAAGGATGCGAGGCTGACCTAAAATGTCTACTGTATTGTGCTTCATTTCCTTAGCGCTGGGACTACCTGGGCTAAGATATACTTCCTAAGTCCCACAAGATGAGCAACAAATGGTGTGATCTTGTGACTCTTCAGTGCAGCCATATTGTGGACAGGCTGTCTCGTTGGCAAAGAGAAAGCCGGCCCACAACCACGCATTGTTGCATTCTGTACAGCACAGTTGAACTCAAAGAGATGCATTTAACAACAATACTGTAGCTCCCAACCCCATAATATGACACTTTCCTACCCTTAACACCCTCTCCTGTCTCTTCCACTTTCTGGTCTGCTTTTTTTCTCTCATCTGTTCTTGCCCCCTCCTCTGTTTGCTTCCTTTGGTCTTCCTCTACATGTCTCCCACCTCCCACTCCTTCATGGTGTAATTATACACAACAGTCCAGTAAAATGTAAAAGTCCATTTATTGGGACAGGATTTCAATTACCATTTTAAAATTTCAACATTATAAATTAACTTGCAAAATATCTTAAACACAATCCCCTTGCACCTCCCACATTAATTTCCCACAAACTCTCTCCCCATTCCTACTTGTTTCATACTCCATTTCACCTTTCCCTCCATGAGCTCCTTCCATACCCAATACCATTCCTACTTCTTTCACCTAGGCACCCTTCAATGAGTACTCCTCACCCTGTCACAGGCGTCCCACCACTGTCATCTTTCACCCATGCTCCCTTCTTTCGTATCCCCCCCCCTCCCGAGGGGTGGATAGGCCTGCATCTGACTCTTCACCCACCCCAACTAATTCCCACAGTAGAACCTCGGAGGGTGTTTTACTGCCCCACCAGCATAACCCACTGCAACACAGAACCTCAATCTGTTCTTCTGCACCAGACCTTCTCTTTCCAAAGTTATCCCAACATTTCCCTCAGTTCCAGCAAGTAATATGCATTGCCCATGTCTGAGAGATGCACTCCATCAGATCGAAAGAGCCCCAGGTTACGTCCATAATCTGCCTCTCCAAGTATTTGGCTGCCCAGTCGATGAATGATTGTCTCACCAGCCACGTCACCATCCTAGACTTCTCAGGGCCGCTCACACACCCTGCAAGAACGAGAAAACAGGGTGTATCTATTCCCCCCAGTGACAACCGTGCTGCCCCCCTTTTATTTGTGCACATATTTCCACACCAGCGTGCCCTGCATGGCAAAAAATTGCCTCCTGTCTGCATCCTGGCCATTTGCTAAAACTGTGCCATTAACTCACTGGACAGGCTCATTCACCCCCTCCTTGCTGCACTCGTACTAATTTTCCCTTCCCCAGTTGGTCCCTCTTGGATTATGTAAAGAATTCCCCAACTGACCTCTTTCCTTAAGTGTCTCTCCATGTAGCACTCCTGACTCCGGTCCTAACCCCAGCACCTCAGACACCCGGACAATGCCAAAAAACATCCATATCCTGCATAACTGAAAAATAGCAGCCTCAAAACCGTCATGACAAAGCTCAGGCAACACATTCAAAACCTCTGGTAATAACTCAAAAATAATGGCCTCCTGCAACTCTCTGCCCTGCCCCTTTTTTTCTTTTCCCCACCCCTTCAAAATCCTCCCTAGTCTGTCATCCCGATCTGGGTCACACCCCCAATACAACTTCCCATAAAAGGAAAAACCTGCAGTCTTACCCACTATTGTTGCGGGTGCCAAACCATAATCTGTCAGTCAAGAACATGACAAAACATATGACCTTACTCTGCATGGCAACTTGATCCTTTTTCTAAGCCCCCCCAGAATGCCTCTCCAAACACTCAAATTCAGTACATGTCAGCTGATGGCTCCTCTTTGTGGACTCCGCTAAGGACTTCTCGACCATCCTAATAACGTTCATGCCACCCATTCCCAAATCTCTGCAGGAACGGGCATCTTGTGCTCTTCTGCTCCCGGCTGCAAAAATGATGCCACTGTGGACGAGACAATGAATCCGCTATAGAACTGTGTAGCCTTGAAAACATTATTCATCTTGAGACAGAGGAACATGAAACAATGCAAAAGCTGCAAAACCCTCAGGTCCCGAGCCTTGTGGTTGTTAACCAAATCCAATGCAGTGATATTGTCCACATTAAACAGCACTGTCCCGTTAGCCAATTAACTGCCCCTACACAACCAAAGCCAACAGTGGGAAGAATTCCAAAAAGGCTATGTTTCGCCCCTGCCCCAACCAATGCTGAGGCCACTCCTCCGCATACCACCTCTCATCCCAAAAAATACCAAAACCAAAAGCCCCTGCTCCATCGGAGAATATCTGTACCTGCAATACTGTGTCATCCTCCTTGAAAGTCATTGAGACCCGTTTAAATCCTCCAGAAATATCTCCCAAACCCTGAGGTCAGCTCTCACCCCCATGGAAACCTGAATCCTATGGTGAGGCAAAACTGCGCCAGACATGGCCATGCCCAGCCTCCTGCAAAAATCCCAACTATCCCGGACCACTCTGCATGCAAAGTTTAGAAAACCAAGCAATTTCTGCACCATCCTGAGCTCCAGTCTCTATGTCACCACTACTTTACCAAGAAAGACCTGAGTTTTATGCACTTTGTCTTTGGGCAGCCTCGTTACCAACTGTATTGTGTCCAACTCAATCCCCAAGAAGTTTAAAATGGTGCTTGGACCTTCTGTTTTTTCGGGAGCCAAAGGAACCCCCAAAACCTCTACCATGCTTTCAAATTGCCTTAGAGCTCTGCCGCAGTCACCTGACCCCACCGTTCCTGCAAAAACGAAATCATCCAGATAGTGAGACACCGCTCAATGCCCACTTAGCTTCCTGAAGGCCCACTGCAGAAAGATAACAAAAAGCATCAAACAATGCACAAGAAATGGCTCATTTCATAGGTAATACCCTTTCAAGGTAAATCACACCATCCAGTTGCATGCCAATAAAGGGAAATCACACGGGTGAATAGGAAACAACTGAAATGCTGACTTGATATCACACTTTGCCAGTTCCGCACCTTGACCACACAAACGGATCAACCGAATGGCATCATCTACAGAAGCATATACCACTTTCGTGTCCTCAGAAGCAATAAATTCATTCACAGAAGCCCCTTCGGGACAAGGCAAATGGTGAATCAGGCAGCATGGGCACTCCCTCTTCTTGGAGACAACACCTAAAGGAGAAATAATTAAATCTGGCAGTGTCCATTTATGGAAAGTGCCCACTCTCTTCCCTTCTTCAATATCTTTCCATAGCTTTTCTGCCACCACACCTGATGCTTCTTTGGCCGACCGCAAATTGTTGGCCCACCTGCTGCCTCTGGGCCCTTGGTAACCAACCTTGAAACCCACTCGAAAACCCTATTCCAAACACAAAGCAGTCTCTCTATCAGGATATAATCCACCCTGGCAATAAGCCCTCTAACCTAATTGGCGTAATAGCCTTTTGACCCAGAAGCACCTTGAGATCTCCTCCCCTTGGTCACTCTCCATTGTTCGGATGGGCTTCCTAGCATGTAAAACTGGTTAACTGGGTGTTTCCCTCCGCATTTGGAACACTCATGCTTGAATTTGCACAGGTGTCGAAAGCAGAAGCCTTTAATGAAATTCCAACATGCCTCCATATTTGTGCTCGGAGTCCTTGATTTTCCACCCACCCCTTGTTGGACGGGACACAGCTAAAAAGGTTTGTAAACTATACGCAGGCTGCTCGCAGTATGCATAGAAGCTGTGGATTGTGACAGTGCCATCCACTGCATCCATAACTCATTCACGTCCTCCCAAGGTTTGTCATGATTAACACTTACCCTAGCACTGAATTCCTTGTCATGGCTCAGCCAGGCAAAACCTCCAAAGTTTATCTGGGCTTTCCGTATGATGTATTTGAATAAGGCAATAGCACATATTTCTCATGGTAAATGCTAGCAAACATAAGAAAGGCAGACATCCAGTTCTCCGTCGTAATGAGCACTCTGGGTCACCATGCTAGTTCCCGCTCCTCCTCTTTATTGTGTATGCCCCTACGTAACAACTTGAAAACATTCACATATTCATGTTTCCCTATTCTGTTCTTGTTTTATTCTGAGTCGTGCAACCCCAAAAGACATCGCTAAGCCCATGTATGGCAGTCTTTTCTTATGAGCACCCCCATGCGCTCCATCAGCGCCTGCTACATCCTCACCTTCCTTGGTATGCGCAGAGGCCTCCATCCCCTCCTTCACCTTCCCATCTCGTACCTCCTGGCTCTGCCCTTTCGCCACCTCTGCTTCTTTTTGAGGTGTCCCTTCTTTCTCAATTACCCCTTCACCTACACCAACTGACTTACACAATACTCTCCTGAGCCAGTCTGCAAATTCTCCCAACAGACCATCACTCCCTCTTACCTGGGGGTAACCGTCTGGCTTCTAGATTCAATTTGCAGCCTCCACATTGTGCCTCTTTCTACCACCCAGCCGTATTTCCAGGATTCATAGTTGACGTCTGCAAAACAGCAACTGAAGATGCCGTTGCGCCATTGCTCCGTACACTTTGTACAATGGGCACATCCGCTTCTGCAACATCATGCAATTCACCTTCCTCCTGCTTATCACTATCTCTCCCATAGTCCAAAACAACTTTATTCTCACATTCCTTTGCTTCCACCAACATGCGCACAGCCGCACTTGCACTTTGCACCCCTCGCACCTCCTTATCACAACTAGTGTAGAAAGCAGTTCCAGCTGCACTGGTCCGATCCCGCTTTGTAGGGAAGGTCGCTGAAAACCCCCCTATTGTTTCAGACCAATGTCCAGAGCCCTGCACACTTTGTACAATGGGCACACCTTCTTCCGCAACATCATGCAATTCACCTTTTTCCCACTTATCACTATCTCTCCCATAGTCCAAAACAACTTTATTCTTTCATTCCTTTGCTTCCACCGACATGCGCACAGCCACAAATGCTCTTCACACCCATGGCACCTCCTTATCACAACTAGTGTAGAAAGCAGTTCCAGCTGCACAGGTCCGATCCCCCTGGGAAGGTCGCTGAAAACTCCCCCTATTGTTTCAGACCAATGTCTAGAGGCTGTCATGCACCACATTGGTATCTCCGCCAATCTGCTAACCTCACTCGCTGGCATTGCTACTCTGTTCCCCACCTGGCCCCTAAAACCATGCATGCTCCTCACACTACCAAGCCCACAGCCCGCACTGATCCCCTTGTGATAACCACAGCCCTCCTCAGGTATCCATACCCATTGTCCACCACTACTGGCATTCCCTGAAGGCACGCCACTCCTCCAGGAACATGCCATGCCCTTTACCCTCTTGGATTCCCCCGTTCGCTCAATAGTCCTATCTCTCTCCTTGCAAAGCCTCTCCCAGCGCAGCTCTGTCTCCGCCACCACCCTGCACTGTTCTTGTATCCTGGTCTCAAGATCCACACCAAGCCATTTACAGGCCCGAGCCCCTCCCCAGGCCTTCAAATCCCACAAACACCTCACAACATTTTTGTGGCGACTGCTGCCCTAACCCAGTCTCCCCCGCCATCCGTGTGCCCTGTCCTGACTCCAAAACCTCCAACTCTGCCCCTGTGCCCTGAGACCTACCTACTTAACATTTTCCTTCACTATAAAAGGCTGCCGGGCCCAGTTCCAAGCCACATGGGGCACTGTATGATAAATCAGTGGGCCCACCTGCACTTGGAGCCCCCACATCCTGAGACAGACCTGCCTCACATGTTTCTTTTTGAGCAGGCCGTCCTCCTGAGAAACCTCCTCATCGGTCGAGCCACTGTTGAAAGCTGCCCACCATTCAGAAGCTGGAAGGCTCTGACGCCTTCCAGTGGACTACATCTTTGCTGGTGCAAGTGACGTGCTACGTCCCAGCCCTGCCCAACTTGGCTAGAGCCTTCCCTCACGGTGAGAAGCAAGCCGCTATGGCTGCTGCCACCCGGCATGATGGGACCCGCATCGGGCGTGACATGCTGACCCAGGCGTAGTCAAGGACGTCAGGTCTGAGGAGATCGGACCAACCCGTCTCGCCCAATGTCCTCAGCGCACCACATCTGCCTTCTCCCTGCCCTCCATAACCTCTAGGTACGCAATAAAGATTCGAGTTTTACCTCAACTGTTGCTAACGTCCCAACCCCGCTCGGCCTGCAGTTCAATCCGCAACGCGTGAGACCTCAAGGGCCCGACGACTCCTGCACCGACTCCGGAACCGACACCGCGACGTCAGCAACGCCGCTCTCCGGAGCTCACCGCGAGGATCACAACGCCCTGCAAATCCAAGGTACTATTTGTGGGTCTTCCCGACACCGTAGCTGGCCTGCAACGCCGCGGCCGGCTTGAACTGTTGGTTTTGTTGATCACGAAGCCGTGATAGCCCAAGGTGGAGATATCCATTTCAAGGAACAGTATTTTTGAGTAAGTCTTGCAGAATTAATTTTTTTTATTACTGTATGTTGGATTTTTATCGTATTTGGTCTTGTTTTATATAGATAAATATTGGCTATTTTTCAAAAACTGGTGTGGTGTCCGTTTGTAGTTTTTTCACTTGTTACTGTGTGTTAGTTGCAAATGCTTTACACATTGCTTCTGAAATAAGCCGGACTGCTGGTGCCAAGCTACCAAGGGGGTGAGCAGGAGTTATCTGAGCGGGTATCTCCTTTATCATGACTAGAGTGAGGGTCCCTACTTGGACAGGGTACAAACCGACTGCCAACTAGAGACCCTATTTCTAACACCAATTAATAGCGTGACCCAAAAAAACAATTGGTATCGGAGGTACGAACCCAGGAAGAGGTCGACCCCCTTCCTGTGTTTCTTATATACTGTTCCCAACACCCCACCCAGCTACCACCTATCTTGTACTTCCATGTACTTCCCCATCATGAAGAATCCTGTGGGAATACTAGGCTGTGCCTCTGCTTTTCATGGACCCTCTGTTCGTCCTCTGATGTCCTCCCTCACCCCTACCATTTCCCTAAATGACTCTCCCCTTGATGCACAGTAGCTATGTGCAGTTGGGGTTCAGTTCCCTATCCCCAGTATAACTGTCCTTTCTTTGACTGCCTGCCACATCCATGCTGTCAACTAATATGCGCAATGGAAAATACTACCATATATCTTTTTTATAGATATGCAACACATTACTTTGCTTTCCTGTCTTAAATTGATCTAAAGTTTTGCACTTGCACGGTTCTATAGATTAATCTCTTCCAGATGTGTCTACTCATTGCCCAAGAGCCCCTGTACGTTGGGTAGAAGCTTTTTCTACATGTCATTGTGTGTTCCCACCCTTATATTGTGTGTTCAAAAACAAATAACTCTTTAACTCTGTGAAGTACATTGAATGTTGGAGGGGGGTCATTGCATGTGTCACACATTCTAATGTTGGAATATTGGTGGATGGGTGAGAAATGAGAGGTCAGTACCCCTGCTGTCCTTCTGTCCCATCTGCAAGCACATTTTGCTGTGACAGTCCTTACAAAGTATTATTCTTACCTCCCCTTTCCACCAGTGATTCTAACAACCCCCCACGTGTTTATGGGATGTCGTGTTATTATCGCATTTGTTGCTTCATGGTGACTGGTCATCAATCAATCAAGATTTATAAATCGCGGCTAATACCAACTTTATATCCATGTACATAAAGGCCATGTAGAAGTAATATGGGGTCAACTATAACTTCACCAATCCTTACCATCCCCCAAAGTAATGGGTTGGTTGAGAGATTCAACCAAACCCTGAAAGGCAACGACTGGGGGTCTGTCAGACCCCATGAGGCGTAAGTGGAACATCCTCTTACCATGCCTTCATTTCACCTACCTGTGGTTGGCTTCAGCCCCTTAGAGCTGTTGTAAGGGCACCCGGTCGGAGGACCTCTAAATCTGGTGAAAGAGGGCTGAGAGCAAGCTCCTAGGAAGTTACCCCAGGATGTATTTAGTTACATGCTGGCCTTCAGAAAACCAGACTGCCCGCTTCAGGAAGCTCTCTCAAGAGAACCTAAGGCGAGCCAGGAGGACATGAAACGCTGGTAAGACCGGAATAGCACTCTGGTTGAGTTTCAGCCTGGCCAGAAAGTGTGGCTTATGGTCCCCGTAGAGCCTTGTGTTCTACAGGACAAGTGGGCAGGGCCATTTAAGGTAAAGGAGCACAAGAGTAATGCCACCTTCTTGGTGGGCTTGCAGACTCCAAGGAACCCCCTGAGGGTCTTACATGTGAACTGCCTCAAACCTCACTTTGAGCGGTCTGAGTTAACCATGCTCCTGGCTACAGTTAATGGGGTGGAAGAGGAGAGTAAATCTCTCCCTGGCCTCCTGTCTGCCAGGAAGCAGGATGGGTCAGTAGAAGGTGTGGTCCTCTCCCCTTCTCTGATTCTACAGCAGCAGAGTGACTGTCGCCAGTTACTGGGTCAGTTTTCAACTCTGTTCTCACTCACTCCAGGTGTCACCCATCTGTGCATGCATAATGTGGACACTGAGGACAGCCTGCCTGTGAAACACAAGGTTTACAGGTTAGCTGACAGAGTGAAGGCTAGCATCAAGGATGAGGTATTCAAAACGTTGGCTTTTGGGGTGATTGAGCACTCCAGCAGCCCTTAGTCCAGCGCAGTGGTTTTGGTACCTAACGCTGCTGCACCTGGTGCCACACCAGAGCTCCAGTTCTGTGTGGACTACCATCCTCAAGACTAACGCCCACCTCATTTCAAAAGCTAATGAGCTCATTGATCGGTTGGGGTTGCCAAGTTCCTCAGCACATTTGATTTAACGTCTGGGTACTGCCAGATTGCCATAACTGATGGGGCCAAGGAGAGGTCGGCGTATTCAACACCAGAAGGGCACTTCCAGTTATGTGTCATCCCCTTTGGGTTGAAGAACGCCCCTGCCACCTTCCAGAGGTTGGTCAGTCAGGTCCTGGCTGGGCTTGAAAACGCCAGTGCCACCTACCTTGACGATATTGCTGTTTTCAGCTTCATTTGGGAGGACCACTTGCACCACCTCTGGGAAGTGTGAAAGGCACTGCAAGCCCCAGGCCTCACTGTCAAGGCCAGCAAGTGCCAGAAAGGGCAGGGGTCAGTGGTGTACTTGGGACACCAGGTAGGAAACGGCCGGGTGGTGCCCCTAACACCCAAGATTGATGCTCTTTGGGCTTGGGCAACCCCCAAGATCCAGACAGAGGTGAGAGCCTTCTTAGGCTTCACTGGGTATTACAGGAGATTTGTCAAGGGGGTATAGCACTATTGTTGCCCCCTTGACAGAGCTGGGTTCCAAGAAGCAGCATAGACAGGTGATCTGGATTGAGGTGCACCAAACTGCGTTTGACACCCAGAAGGAGGCCATGTGCACGGCGCCCGTGCTTCTGGCGCCTGTCTTCTCCACGGAGTTTGTGGTACAGATAGATGCTTCAGAGCATAGTGTGGGAACTGTACTTTCATAGCTGAATGAAGAGAGCCTAGACCAGCCTGTAGTCTTCCTTAGCTGGAGAATACTCCCCTGGGAACAGAGGTTGAGTGCAATTGAACGGGAAGCTTTTGCTGTGGTCTGGGCACTGAAGAAGCTAAGACTTTACCTGTTTGAGTCTCACTTCCGAGTTCAGACCGCCACAGGCCCCTCAGATGGTTAATGCAGATGTGGGGTGAGAACCCAAAACTGTTGAGGTGGTCCATTTCCCTACAGTGGATGGACTTTACAGTGGAACACCGTCCAGATACAGAACACACCTACCCTGATGGTCTGTCCAGGTTCTTCCACCTTAGTGAGGAGGGGTTGGGTAGTTCTCCCTGCTCTCTGCTGGAGGGGACATGTGCTAGACGTGGCATCTTTTGGCATGTTTCCCATCTTTTAGCATTCTGACCTCCTGTTTTTATGGCATGCCAGACTTTGTTTTTGCTTGTTTGTCTCTGTGCACTTTACCACTGCTGATCAGTGCTAAAGTGCAAGTGCTCCCTAGATAAATTGTATTTTGGTGATTGGTTTATCCATGTTTGGCATATTTTATTTAATAATAAGTCCCTAGTAAAGTGCACTTTGTGTGCACAGGGCCTGTAAATCAAATGCTACTAGTGGGCCTACAGAACTGATTGTGCCACCCACACGAGTAGCCCCGTAAACATGTCTCAGACCTGCCTCTGCAGTGTCTGTGTGTGCAGTCTTGCACTTCTGATTTGACCTGGCAAGTGTACCCACTGGCCAGGCCCAAACCTTCAGTTTTACTACATGTAAGGCACCCCTTAGGTAGGCACTAGGTAGCCCTGTGGGCAGGGTGAAGTGTATGTTACAGGTAGGACATGTACTGATGTGTTTTACATGTCCTGACCGTGAAATACTGCCATATTCGTTTTTTACTGTTGCAAGGCCTATCTCTCTCATAGGTTAACAGGGGGACTACCTTTATATATCTTTTAAGTGCCGTTTCCCATTGGTAGCAGATAGAGATATGGAATTTTGGGTCACTGGACTCACAATTTAAAAATACACCTTTTTGTAAAGTTGTTTTTTAGATTTTCAGTTTGAAAATGCCACTTTTAGAAAGTGTGAATTTTCTTGCTTAAACCATTCTGTGCCTCTGCCTGCTTGTGTATTTCACTCCTGGGTCAGACTGACAGTTGGGCTGTTGTGAATTCCCTCTAGACAGTGACACAAAGGGAGCTGGGGTATAGCCTGCATATCCTGATGAGTCTCCTGGGGTAGAGTGGGGGTGGGGGAGCTGACACGTAGACCTGAAATGTCTGTGCTTGTCCTCACACAATTCACCGTCCTGCACCGCGGCCCCGGTCTACTGATGCCAGCGCCATCAACTCCAGCTTTGTCAACAAACACCCCAGTCTGCACCGCAACCCGTGGGTGCCGCACGGAGCTTGCCTCGCATTATACCGCTGCTTTGGACCTACCGACGACAGCGCATTAGCAACGATGCTGCTGCCTGCACTGTCCCGCTTCGCACCGCAGCCCCGATGCCATCAACGCCAGCACTCCTGACTTCGTCTTCAGCCCGGAGTTCAATTTGCAACACATGTGACTTCAAGGTCCTGATGACCCCCGCACCGACCTCCAGAACCGACACCAGCGACGCTGCACTCCAGACCTCATCACGAGGATCATCATGCCCTGCATTCCCTAGGTACTGTTTTGCGGGTCTTCCCAACACCGTAGCTGGCCCGTGACACCACGGCCGGCCTGAACTAGTAGATTTGTTGTTCACGACTCCGTGATAGCCCCTGACGGAGCTATCGACTGCAGGGAAATTTATTTTTAAGTAATTGTTGCAAAATTCATATCTTTATTACTGTATGTTGGACTTTTCTCGTTTTGGTCTTGTTTTACACAGATAACTTGGCTATTTTTCTAAAACTGGGGTGGTGTCCTTTTGTGGTGTTTTCACTGTATTACTGTGTGTTATGTGCAAACACTTTACGCATTGCTTCTGAGATAAGCTTCACTGCTTGTGCCAAGCTACCAAGGGAGCGAGCAGGGGTTATCTGAGCTTAGTATCTCCCTTAATCTGTCTAGAGTGAGGGTCCCTACTTGGACATGGTGCAAACTGACTGCTAACTAGAGACCTTGGGCCAGATGTAGCAAAACGGCAATTTGCGACTTGCAAATTGCGAGTCCCTGCGACTCGCAATTTGCAAGTCGCAAATTGGTATGCAGTACGGTGTCTCAGACACCGACTGCGACTCGCTATGGGGTCGCAATGACCCACCTCATGAATATTCATGAGGTGGTTCGCAAATTGCGGCCCCATAGCGAGTATAGGCACTCGCTAACATGGAGGCCTGCTGTCGTCAGCAGACCTCCATGTTCGTGACTGCTTGATCAATAAAGCAGTTTTTTTTTTTTTAAGTGTAGCCCGTTTTCCTTACAGGAAAACGAGCTGCACTTAAAAAAAAAACCGAAACCTTTAGTTTCGGTATTTTTTCAGGGCAGGGAGTGGTCCCTTGGACCACTCCCTGCCCTGAAAAAATATTTGTGGGTCCAGTCACAAACTGGAAGGGGTCCCATGGGGACCCCTTCCAATTTGCGAGTGGGTTAGCATCCACTTGAAGTGGATGGTAACTGCGATGCCATTTGCGACCGCGTACGCGGTCGCAAATGTTATTGCATCCCACTGCGAGTCGCAAATAGGAAGGGAACACCCCTTCCTATTTGCGAGTCGGAAATGCATTTTGCGAGTCGGTTCCGACTCGCAAAATGCATTTCTGCATAGGAAACTGCGTTTTGCGACTCGCAAACGGCTTTTTGCCGTTTGCGAGTCGCAAACAGTTTCCTACATCTGGCCCCTTATTTCTAACAAGGGCCATTCAGCATTCCAAAAGTGAGGTGATGGTCCTGAGGTGCGTAAGGAGGCTGTTCCAGGTTTTTGCTGCGATGTGAGAGAAGGAGCGTCCTCCACTTCTGCTTCGGTAGATGCAAGGAGTAAGGGCAAGTGATAAGGAGGCAGAGCATAGTCTTCTCAGCGGTTGGTGGAAGTTCAAGTGGTGTTTAATGTACACGGGTCCTTGGTTGTGTAGAGCCTTGTGTCTGCCCAGCTAGTCTCTGAGATTTTTTTTTACCTCCGGTGGGGGGGCGCTGGTCATCTTGAGGGTGGATGTGAGGGGGCTGGAGATGCTGAAGTGGACGATGGAGTGATCGGTCCATGTGAGTTCTGTGACATAACTGTATTTGACACGGTTGCTGAAGGTGAAAATGGGGTCCAGTGTGTGTCCTGTGATGTGTGTAGGGTTGTGGACGATATTGGTCAATCCTAGGCTTCTAATACTTTCGTGGAGGTGGGCAGTGTTGTTGCCCTTGGGGTTGTCGATGTGGAAATTTAGGTCGCTGAGGAAGATGTAGTCCCTGGAATCTAAGGCCAGGGGTACAGTGAAGTCTGCGATGGTGTTGCAGAAGCTGGTGCACAGGCCTGGGGGTCGGTATGCGAGGGTGCCTCTGATGCTTGTTTTGTCATCCGTGTGAGCTTGAAGTTGAGATGTTCCATGGGGGGTGGTGGTGGTCTTATTGCTGGAGGTGCACTCTATGGTCTCTCTGTGGATAATAGATGTTCCTCCTCCAAGCTTGTTGGTACGGTCCTGGTGCATGATTTTAGATCCGTCGGGGATCGTTGTGGCAATGTCTGGGGCAGATGTGGGGTTGAGCCAGTTCTCAGTGAGGAAGACGATGTCGGGTGCGAGGGTGGCAATGAGGTCCCATAATTCAGTGAGCGTGTGTTGAGAAGGGTGCATGCAAGTTGGTGTTTTGGTAATCTGTTTTGACTTTCAGAGCTTCCTTATATGTTACCCCGCATCCTTCACCTCCTGCAATGAAGCGTGGGCTACAGGTCCACCTCCACCACGCCCCATTTATTGAAGTCTCCTAGCCAGGCTCTCACTAGGGGAGCTACTGGAGAGTTCCATGTCATCGCTATTCATCTCTTAGCCAGGAAGTATGCTAGAACAGTGAATTTTGTAATATGTTTCGTTTTTTTGGAATACATCATCACGCCTAGCAGACTGTGAGTTAGATCTGCTGTTAGAGGTTTCCTTTTTATTTCCGATGCTAATATATCCGTCCAGAATTTTTCAATTTCTGGGCAGACCAATACCATAAGGTCAAAGTCAGTATCGGTACATGTGCATCTTGGGCATTTAGGCTGACCCCTGGGTGCTTGTAATGAAGCCATCTAGAGATAAGGTACGTCTGATTTGAATAGCTGAATTGAGTATATTTGAGGCACAAATGTCTGGATACCTCCTTGATCATCAACAGTGCTGTGTCCCATTGCTTGTCAGTCATCTCTTGTCCAAGTGCATCTTTCCATTTCTCTTTGAACATTGGGTATTTAATTGGTCTGTCTACCTAGCAGAGCATTATATTTGTGTGACCGCTGTGCAGCCTGTAGGAGTAGGTGCAATGCATCATTCGTCTTTGGCGCCCTACGTTCTGGTTGCCACTAGGATCTCTAGTAATGCATTATAGGTCAGGAACTGCCCATCCCAAAATCAAATTAGGTTTCGAGATCTTGGTATGTTTTCAGTAAAGTGTGGGCATACATATCCCCCGTCTGTCCAGGTTGCGATGTTGTAGTTTATTGGTATCTTACTGGTGTTCAGGTGAGCCCAAAGTGGGGGATACGGAGAGTATGGTGAAGCAGCCTCCTTCAGCTGTATATATTGATGCCAACTGTATTTGGTGATTCCGAGTAGTTTACCACCTGAGTGTCTAACTTGTTGAGGGGGTTCATTGGCCATTCAATACTCCCCAGTCCCGCTGTTTCTTTCTTCATTTGTGCCCTTTCTGGGTTAGGAGACTGAGATATACATTGCTTTGGACATTGTGATTGAGCGGCTGCATAGTGTAGTTTGTAATGTGGGGCACCCAATCACCCCTTGTCCAGTGGGCTGCAGAGCTTTTAGAGAACTACCTTATAGCCAACTTATATCCACCTGTTCCCCAAACCAAACAGGATAGCATGCTGTTCAATCTTATGAAATAGGTCTTTTTGTAGTAATACTGGAAGTGCTGAGAAGTGGTACAGTAGTCGAGTCAGGACTGGCATCTTTACAATTGCTTTTCGGCTCATCAGGAATAGCGGCAGGGATTTCCAGAACGTTAAAGATCATCTCATCCCTGTTAGCACTGCCCCCAAATTAATCTGAATATTGTCCTCCTCTGAGTAAAATACATCGACTCTGAGTTAGCGGAACATACCAAAATTCAATTTAGGGTCTAAATATTGTAGGTCGGCCGTCTCTAGTTTCTTAAGAGAGTATATGTCTCGGCATAGTTTAGCTTTAGGCTAAAATGTGCACCAGATTCGTCCCATATCCCCATTAGTGAGTTAAAGTATGTCTGCACATCCCGTAAATAGATCGGTGCATCGTCTTCATACAGAGACACATTTTTCGAAGTGTCTCCACTCGGCACGCCCCAATCTGGCCCTTGCCACGTGAATAGACCAGCCAGTGATTCCATGGCAAAGACAAATATTATCGGGGATCCTAAGCAGCCCGGTCTGGTGCCTCTACTTTTTCAAATATAACAGAGTCCTCATTTCCTGTACGGATCCTGGCCTTTGGACCAGAGTAAATTAAGATTATCTAGCCCCATTTTTTTTGCTTACTTTAATCACATAGTGCCCTTCTAGGGCATCAAAATCTTTTTCTATATTGAGTGCCATTGCCACCCTACTGCCAGTGGGTCCCAGCCTGGTTTAGGTAGTACTCTTGTGTTCAGAAGGAGGGCTCCCATCTCCCTACCATCTGTAATAACTTTGGTGCCATGTTTACCTTATATACAGAATGGAACGCATTCAGGAGATCATCATTAGCTGGGAATTTACTGTGTTCCAGTTGATCAACAGCGGTTTGAATCTCCTCTATTATAAACGGTTAGTCAAGTTCCTCTCGCTACAGTGGGTCAGTGAGGGGAATGGGGTTCCTGTCCATGTAAGTCTGGAGGGATGAGCCATCCATTCCAACGGATGCTGTGTGCAACGTTTTGTAGTAGTCTAGGAAGACTCTGTTTATGTTCGTCTGTGTATTGCATGTGACTCTGTTAGGGGTGTTTATAGCAGCTAGAGGTGCTCTGTCCGTCTCTGCCCTCAGGAGCCAGGCCAACAAATGTCCTACTTTATCACCCTCCCCTTGTTGTTTGGCTAGGTGTTCTCAAAAACTTAATCTACCCAATCTATCCGACAGGGTTCTCTGTTCCTTCTGTAGGTTGCAAAGTGTTTGTCCATTCCCCTGTCCAAGCCCCACTTCCACCTCCCTTACTCTGCTTTCCAGATGGGAAAGTTTCTTTTGGATGGTGGTCCTTACCTCCTAGTCAGATTTGATACTTAACTCATGAATCCGTGTCTTAAATTCAGCCTACTCCAACCCTCTAGTTGTCACTGAACCCTTGTTATCCTCACAGTATTAGTGTAAAGTTGTTCCAATTTAATCTTAGAATATGGGATCATAGAGTGCTTGCGTTTGTAATTTCCATGTAGGTATTGGAGCCTGGCGTCTGTCCCACTGCACACCCATCAGGAGTGGGTTATGGTCGAATAGTGTGTATCCCAGATGCTCTGAAGTAAGTATATATGGGGCCATCACTGGGTTCCAAATCAGCAAGTCTATCCAGGTGTGTAAGCAGTGCACATGAGAATAATAGAAGTATTCAGTTGTGTGGGAGAGCATGTCCACCACATATCATGTAACTACCTATGTCACATCCATGGCTGGAGAGAGTCTGCAGTTCTAATGCTTTCTGCATCCTGAAGTGAGAGGTTGCGTCCATTATAATGGTGTGTATGTAGTTAAAATCACCACCCCAGATGCTAGGCGCATCTAAATATTGTACTGGTGTTGGGGGGACTATCAAAGAACTGTGTGTGATTGCTAAGATGGGCATATATCCCTTATCTTGTGTGCTCTCCAGTGCCCCATATCATCCCTCTGCATCTATCTGTTGCCTGTGAATCATTAGCAGCACTAAAGCCCTCATTATGAACATGGCGGTCCGTTCCGCACCGCAGATGGTGGCAGCAGAAACCGCCAACAGAGGAGCGGTCCGGACCGCCAAATAATGAACCAAACGAAACTCACGCATCCCGCGCACCACCGACCGCCAGGAAAGGATTCCTGCTGATGATGGCAGAGGCCGCCCACAGGCCGTCGGAAAGGCCCAACCAGCCCATCAAATTGTGAACCACCATTCCGCCGCCAGTTCCGGGCTGGGAACCACCGCCATGCAAAGCCAGGCGGAAATGAAACAAATAGAAGGAAACACTCACCGGAGCACAACAAAACGTGCAGCGCAGCCATGGACAGAGAGCTGCAGATCATGCCAGCCTTGCTCCTTGCCCTATATCTACACAACCGAGACCGCCGACGAAGACGACGACGGTAAGTACCGCAACCTACAAAACAAGGGAGGAAAGGGCAAAGTCACATACCCACCCACTCCGCAAAGCCCCCCCAACCCTACCCAGCAGCAATAGTCAGACACCCCACACCAACAGGGACGTACCCGACCGAAGGCCACTGCAACTTGGCCATAGGACATACAATAGCACCACAGCCATAAATTATGTAAACAAACACCAGGGTGGAACTGCGTGCAGCCCAAACACAGGCCACACTGAAACTTTATTATGAAGCTCACTGAGCGAAATGATGAAAACAGGGCCAATGGCCAGTCCAAAAAAAGTCAATTTTCCTTGGCAACAACTGGCCACACCTGACTCCCACAAGGGCTGGGTACTCCACTCAACAGGGCACAATAGGGGGATCCAGGCACCTCACGGAATGGGGGCGGGGGCAGTGGGGGTGGGGATTTACGACAGGGTGGGACTTTGACTTGCATGAGGAGGTTGGAGGGGGGTGGCTTCTCCTTAGAAGGGGGTGGGGGTTGTTTGGCACGGGCAGAGCTGGATGCCTTAGGCTCAGAGCGGGCCTTCTTCTTAAGTGGAGAAGGGGCACAGGAATGGGAAGGCTGGACCGGGTGGGCTGCGATGTGGAAGTAGCGGAAAGGGCAAGGAGGTGGGCATGTTTCGGGACAAGACGGGGTGGGCCAGTGGGTTCGAACAGGTCTACAAGGGAGAGGAAAAGTTGCTTGGGAGCAATTGGGGTGGGCGTGGGAGTGGAGGCAGAGGGAGTTGATGTATGGGGTGTAGGTGTGCGTGTAGTGGGTGCCGGTGACTGCTCAGTATGCTGTGGTGTGGTGGATGTCTGATGGGTGGGTGTTTTGCTGCGTTTGAGTGTTTTGGGAGGTGGGGGGTGGACACAGCTAGTGTGGATGTATGTTGGGTGGGTGTCTGCAAGTCGGGTGAGTGTGCTGCATGTGTCAACTACAGTGGAGGTGGTGAGTGCAGGTGTGGTTTATGGGGTGCATGTATGGCTGTCTGCTATTGTGGTGAGTGCAGGAAGAGGAGCAGTAACAGTAAGTGACGGTGCAGTGCATGAGGGTGTGCATGTAGAGGGGACATACAGGGAGACAGAAGAGGTGGGCACACTGTGGGAAGTGGACGTTGTTGTGTGTGCAAGTGTATGTTGGCTGTGTGAATGCTTGTGGTGGGAGGTGTGGTGCTTGTGTTTGGAAGTGTGTTTGTGTGTTGAAGTGCTTGACTGCGTGTCTGAATGTGTGCCTTGGAAGGGTGAAGGGAGTGGAGTGCTGGAAGGGATAGAGGAGGTT
This sequence comes from Pleurodeles waltl, assembly GCF_031143425.1. Taxonomy (NCBI): domain Eukaryota; kingdom Metazoa; phylum Chordata; class Amphibia; order Caudata; family Salamandridae; genus Pleurodeles; species Pleurodeles waltl. The sequence goes on along the minus strand of NC_090448.1, from coordinate 964,771,915 downwards.
GGAGGGGGGACAGAATGGCCAGGGAAACTCGCTGCCGTCCAAGAGGAGGCCAGAGCCTGAAAAGATCTCTGTAGGGCAGACACGGCACCATGAATGCCATCCAGATAGGCATTAGTCTGCTGCACCTCAGATGCTAGCCCCTGGATGGCATTGATGATGGTTGTCTGCCCTACAGAGATGGTTCTCAGGAGGTCAATAGCCTCCTCTGTGAGGGCAGCAGGGCTGACTGGGGCAGGGGAGGAGGTGCCTGGGGCGAAGGAGACGCCCACCTTTCTGGGTGGGTGGGCACGGCCAACTCGGTGGGGAGCAGAAGGGAGGGCAGTGATGGTATGGGTGGTGGCGGAAGATGTCACGGTTGTGATTTGTCCACTACTGTCCGCCACCGCCGGAGGACCTCCATCAGAGGAGGTTTCAGAGTCACTACCACCGGTGGTAGTAGCCTCCCCCATGGAAGTCCCCTCGCCCTCCCACCCACTGGTCCCCTGGGCGTCCGTTGTCTCTGCCTCCGAAGATCCGTGGGCCGGTGTCTCCCCACTAGTCGGTGCCTCAGCTCACTCGCCTGTTGTTGATGCTGTACCAGACACACAAAAGAGAACAGGGATGGGGAATCAAAACAGGAGAGACACTTGTAAGTAGCTGAATGCTGATACACAATGGCCAGACATACACTTACCCAGCAGACACACCCAACAGGCAGCACCGTGCACTAGACCCATGACGATGGCCCTGACTACTGAGCAGATTATTGACCTACACCCATATCCTGTCATTGCATTGAAGCTGAGGTAGATGAAACCTGACAGGGACACCCCTACACCCTTTGGGGAGCAGACAGTAGCTGGACACCAGTCAAAACCCTGCTCTAAGCCCCATGAGCCCTATCGCACACACACCCATCCTTTCGAGCTGAAGTATGGGCTGTGAGTACTCACCCCTTGTGACTGCTTTGCAGCCTTCAAGTGCCATCCAGGGATGGGTACGCCAACGCCAGGATCCTTCGCATTAAGGGGATCAGTGCCCGACGGGCACCCCTACCACGTTGGGAGGACTTCCCCAGCTGGGCCTCGCTGGTCTTCCGCACCCAGCGCCGCAGGTCCTCCCACTTCTTCCGACAATGGGTGCTCTGCCGGTTGTAGACCCTCAGGGTCCGTACCTCCTTGGCGATGGCATGCCAATGTGCCCGCTTCTGGTGGGCGCTGACCTAGTAGGGAGACACAGAGAAGAAACACAGAGGTCAGGCACCTGTACGATGGCAATAGCTGGCTGATTGTTAAACATAGGACAGTACTCCCAGACATGCAGGACAGTGGCACGCAGCATTCCATGTACCAAGCCCCATCCTGGCTCACAGGAACGCACATCAGAGCAATCCACTCCATCCATTACACACACAGTGCTCCCCAAACCCGGACTCACCTGTACCTCTGGCTGGCCGTAGAGTCTGCCGTACAGGGGCAGGACCCCTTCCACCAGTTTCTCCAGTTCTTCCTGGGTGAAGGTCGGGGCCCTTTTCCCTGCACCACGTGGAACATCCATAGCCAGAGGCAGGCCACGGAGTGGACTACTTGTCCGCACAAGATCATGGAGTCAAGTGAGCACACGATGACGAACACGCGTATGTTCTGTGGCGGAATGCACCGTCACTGACGGCGGCGATCATGATACGGCAAGATTCCCCATTGGCATCCATGTTATCCAATGAGGGTGCGAACAGCGGTAAACACCGCCAAACGCTGTGATGTCAACCGCTAGGTCTTAGGTCACTTCCACAACGAAGGGGCAGAACTACAGTGGGCAGACATTTTGCCATCACCTACGCATCTTGAAATTCAATTTAGTCACTATGCTGGGCCTACTAGCCATATGATTCATATATGTCTCTATCCATAGAGTATATTATCACACATGATTTACTCCGTTCCCTCTCAGTGATGACAATGTACATCTGTCAGGTTGCAGTTATTGTACATACACTACTATGAAGAATGCAGTGAATGTGTTTAGCAAATATGCCTGTGTATGTGTGCACGTGACTCCTTGTTCTTACCCCTCACAGGTACAGACCCTTGTGGTGAGGAAGGGCACCTCCTGTGTACAGACCACTTGTGGATATGGGGACCATGGTGGAGCGTCAGATCATTATCACTTACAGACTCACATGTGCAACTATTCAGAACCTATGTGCATTACTAGATCCTGCACTGACTCCCGGAAATCGTAATCAGCATGCCATTCCAACTGAGGTGCAGGTGCTCTCCGCACTCCATTTCCTGGCCACAGGCTCCTTTCAAGTGACAGTGGGCATGGGTGCTGGTTTCTCACAGCCAATGTTCAGCCAGATACTTATAAGATTTCTAAATGCATTTGTACAACATCTGCAATCCTATGTGTGGTTCCCCCAAAGTGCTGAGCTCCCTGCCATCAAGTCAGACTTCTATGTCTTTCCAAACATTCCCTATGTTATTGATGCCATTGATGGAACCCACATACCCATCACCCCCCAATAGTGAGTGAACAGGTATACAGAAACAGGAAGAACTTTCACTCCATGAACATCCAATCGGTATGTACAGCAGACCAGTACATAACCCATGAGAATGCCATGTTTCCTGGTTCAGTCCATGAAATATTTGTTTTGAGGAACAGTAGTGTGCCACAAAAGATGGAACAACTCCAAGAGGACAGACGGTGGATCACAGGTAAGTGTGCCTGTCACTAACTGACACATTGCTGAAAAACAGCCTGTCAGACTAAGGACATTCCAATGAGGACTCTGTATTGACCATTTCTCTAGGTGATTCTGGCTATCCAAACTTGTCTTGGCTCCTGACACCAGTGAGGAATCCCAGGACAGATGCAGAGAGGAAATACAATGAGGCCCATGGACATACTAGGAGGGTGATAGAGCGTATTATAGGTCTCCTGAAGGCTAGATTTCGGTGCCTACATATCTCTGGGGGTTCCCTGGCCTATGGGCCTGATAAGGTGTGTAGGATAGTGGTGGCATGCTGCACAATGTGGCAGTGAGACATTCAATCCCCCTTTTGGAGGTGGAGGGTGCTATAGGTCCTGATCTGTTACCTCAGAGAGGTGAGGAGAGTGATGGTGAGGATGAGGAAGGGGAAGATGTAAATTCCAGAAACCAACTGATACAACTCTACTTCCAATAACTGTCTGGGACTTCAGCCTATTATATGTGGTTAGTGACTTATACTGTAAGTGTGCCATGTCAACTAGGGGGAATTGGTCATGATATGCGAGTCATGGACCTCTTCAGCATGGTACAGACAGACAATATAAGCATTCCCTTCTTTACTTTTTAGAAACACACTGTACCAGCAGCATGCACAGTTTGACAATAACGTTTATCCCTGCCTGTTGCATCATTACTCCACTTTGTTCAACATTGAAGACAGGGGACAGTGTTACAGGTGAGATATGTTGTTTATTGGTGGAATACAGTGAAATGTGCTATGTACAGTGATGGAAGTCGTTATGGTTGGTTGTCCTCAAAACCGACTTGGTGGCAGGCCTGTTTGATTTCATAGGTTGGTCCTATTTGTAGTTCTGTTCATCATTTAGCCCTCAGCTAAGTGCAGTTTGTGAATGGGTGTGTTGGTTGCTTGGCAGTAGCAGCAGTGTCAATTGTTGGTAGGGGGCTTGTTCTTTGCTGGGTTTCCAGTGCCATGTCTTGGTCTGAGGCTATGTTTGGGCACCTGCTGTGAACCTACTTGGGGTGACATGGTCGGCCCTTGTGATTCCTGGGAGGGTTTTTCCTGTGCTGTTTCAGCTGCTTGGGACAACTGTTGCTGTTTGTCCAGGGCTGTTGTGGGGGCCTCTTGTCCGGTGTGGGTGTCTGAGGGTTTGTTGACCAACTGCAGCAGTGCTCCAGCAATGGTGGCCATTGTGGCATTGCGTTTTTCCCACTGCTCCATGGCCTGTTGGTGGTGTTCCAGCTGCATCCTCTGACTTTGCTCCAGGGTGGTTACAATCTGTGTCAACCTGTCTTGGGTATGTTGGTATGCCCCCAATACCTCTGCAATGACGCCCTGGGCTGCTGCATCTATCCGGTGCCCTACACCCTGACCCCCTTGGGCACTTGACCTTGCCCAGGCCCCCTGTGCCTGTGTCCCCTGCGCAGGTCTGGACGTGCCACTAGTACTGGGGCCCTCGTCTTCCTGCATGTTGGGGGTGGGAGACTGTGGCCTCTGTTGCTGTGTCCCACCTGTTTGTGCCCTGTGTCCACTGGTGTGGGCACACCTCCCCTGGCCTGCTGGTCTTGACTGGGTGTTAGGGGTGACAGTGTTTTCCTGGGTGGGGCTGCTGCATGGTGAGCATCCAGGGCTGTGTGAGGGGCCTGCCTGCTCATCAGTGTCAAGGGATCCTTCACCAGTGTCCTGTGATGTGCCTCTGTCTCCCTGGAATGCTGTGGCACTCCTTGTCCCCTCCATTAGGGTTTGCATGGGCGGTGGTGCCTGTTGGGGGACATAGAAGTGTTTGTTACATTTGCAGGAGGGTCTGAGGTGGGCAGTACTGTACAATTTAGTGCTGGTGTGCCTTTCAGCGGCCTTCAGGGGTGCCTTTGTGAGGTGGACATAGCAATCAGTGGCAGTGGTGGCGTTACATTGTGGTGGTGGTTATTATTCCATTGTGGGAACGTGAAGGGGTGGGCGGCTGTGCACAGCGGGAGTGATGTGGGCCTGGTAGTGATTTGTGGCTGATGCAGGGTGGTGGATGTGGTGGGTAATGGCTGGGAGGGGTGTGGGTCTAGGTGGGTGTGGTTCTAGGTGGGTATGGGTGCGGTGGGGTGGTGCATGCATTACAGGCATGGTGTACATGGGGTAAATGTAGATGATTTATCCCGAGTCCATTCCTCCAGTGAGTCCAGTGAGTCCCTCTGGGTGCAGGATGGCGAGTACCTTCTCCTCCCAGTCGGTGTAGTTGGGTGGTGTTGGTGGCGGCCCTCCCCTAGTCTTCTGCACTGCGATGTGGTGCCTGGATGCCATGGCCCGGACCTTCCCCCGCAGGTCGTTCCATCTCTTGCGGATGTCGTCCCTGGTGCGTGGATGGTATCCCACTGCATTCACCCTGTTGACGATGGTCTGCCACAGCTCAATTTTCCAGGTGATGGGTGTATGCTGCACCTCGGAGCCGAATATTTGTGGCTCCACTTTTATGATCTCATCCACCATGGTCCTTAGCTCCCTTTCGGTGAGCGTGGATTTTTGGGGGGGACATGGTGAGGGTGATGGATGGCGTTGGCACCGGGGACGGTGATTGGGTGCTCCTGTGTGGGTTGCTATGCGTGTCCTGTCTGCTGGCGTTCTCTGTCTGGCTCTGGTGCTCTCCGACTTCTGGTCCTGGTTTCCTTGCAAGGGATTGTGGGGTGTGTCTGGGGTGTTTTATGGTGTTCTGGATGTGTGTTATACACAAAAAAGGTACACTGTTCCAAAAGTACTCGAATAACCTAGGGCACACTGAGGTGTCAGGAGCAAAACCCTCAAGCATCACAATGGATGACTGGCATAATCATTGGGAAATGCTCCTCGCCAGGCCGGCGCTGCAACGCCTGACGGGCTCCCCTAAAAGGGAAGCACTCAGCCGTTCTGTTCAGATGTAAACTAATCAGACAGGAATGCCTATATTAAGGCACCAGCATGCGCTCGGAGAGAATAAGATGTAACTAAAATTGGTTATTCATCCCTAAGAAAGAAACATTCTTTTAATTTAATATACTCGGATGAAGACCAAGACTAAAATCAAATAGGAAAGTAATAAACTGAGTATTGATGCTCAATTACTTTCAAAGAGCAACAAACTATTGGGGTCTGTAATAATCGCAGTACCCTCAGAAAAAGGTCGACATGTTTCGCGTCGTGTGGTCCTCAAAGGATCCAATGACGCTTCATCAGGACCAAAAAAAGACAATTATTAAGGAAATTCTTCTCCAATTACAAAGGAAAGAGTGACGAAAATTAAATATATATACCGGTCACTTACATTTTAAGTCAAACTCGCTACGTCACTATCAGGTCGCCCTAGGGGACAGAGAAGTATCAAAACAAACAAAAATATATTCATACAACTCATAATATCTATTGTGAATATCATGGTGTAATATGTGTTTATCATAAGGTTGATCAGGCAGTCTTAAAAGTAAAATATGGGCTTACCATCCCTTAATCAGGATCGGGCTCCTTGAGAGGCACGTTTCAGGGACTTGGAAACACGTAGCCTATTGGTAGATGTAAGTCATCAAAAAGCACACAAAAAAACCATGTAATCCATGTTGTACACATAATACAAGTAGCACCCAGCACTCTGTAGTCAGTGCGTCGTATTATGGGGTAAGATTGGTGACAAAAGTAACCAAGCAATTATGTGCGTTAGAGTAGTGAGTATCAATCATTAACAATGAGCAAACCAACAGATTATAGTGCACGTCACTATAAGTGCAATATAATTAAGGGAAATAGCCATCATAGTGCCCACACTCGTGTAACCTGGAAGTGTACATTAGAAACGCTAGGTCGTTATATCTATTGTTTCAAATAATTAAGGCAAAATATGCATTTGCTATAATACGTGGTATTAGTGTACCATTAAGCATTTTTGAGCTCGAAAGACGAGCTAAAAGAGCGTTAAAAATCGCGTAAGTAGCAGCCGCAGTACTCACATAAGTATTCCAGGTCCGTAACTGTGGACCTACCCTCCGTAAACGGCGTCTCGCACAAGTACAGAGCGAGCGCCGTCGGAGCTTAAAGGGACGCTGCGGACCCGGAAGTAACTGTGTTTCCACGGGTTCCGCGCGTCTCGAATCATGGAGAGGGAGAAAGGACTCCCGAAACCCCAAGTGAAGACTAACGAAGGACTAACAAATTCAGTCCTAGTTAGATCACCGATGTGTCCTGCTCACGCTCTGCCCAAATAATAATACACATCTCTCCTCCTCAATCGGAGGTAGACAACGGGGGATGTGTGTCTCCTTCAAACAAGAGTGCATTTCCACAGATCTACAAGGTAACTAAGTGGAAAAAGTGTAAAATTAAAGGTTTTCAAGCCATTAGAGTGTGCGTCAGTATATAGTTAACAGATCTGAAGCCAAACTTATTATTCCTTGGCAAGGGTACAGTTGCTCATAATGGGACAAAATTCATTTACAGGTATTCTCAGGGTAAACAATACCACATTATATACCAAGAAATATGTGTATGCAATTTATTCCAGTAACCAATCAAGAGATGAACAACCAATATGTCTGCATAAAAGTCAAGTCAGGTCAGTGAAGTCCAAGGTATGTCATCGTTCAGACCATATATATAGGTACCTAGTTTGAAAATCCATCTTTGTTCTATTCTGAAAAGATGGCTAGTGTCAAACGAGTGATTTTTAGGTGCCTCTATTACTACCCACCACATATCATCTGGTGTGTGTTTTGCCTCCAAAAAATGTTCACTGAGTTTGGTAGTAATTCTATTGCAACGAATATTACTCCTGTGTTCGTTAATGCGGATTTTTGCTGGTCTTGATGTCATGCCAATATAACGTAAATCACAGGGGCATGTGATCATATAGATACAATTTTTAGTGTTGCAGTTAGTGTGTTTATTGAGATGCCAAATCCCTATGGGATTTAGAACTATGGATGTGAAATGTTTAGTTAGAGTACAGACGTTGCAATTACCACAAGGGTGGTGGCCCGTAACAGGCGGTAGGTCCCATAATGTTTTCTGTCTTTGAATATCAAGCTTAGGCTGTGGGCGGGTATGTATAACCATATCCTTAATATTGGACGTACGTTTGAAAGCAAAAAGAGGTTTAGGAATGTCATTACCTATACTAGTCAAAATAGGCCAACGTTTGTTAATCAATTTCTTAATAGAATTGGATAAAGGTGTGAAAGTAGAGACGCACGTTATCCTGGTCTGAGGATTCTTGTCAATAGTCATTAATAGTGCTTCCCTGTTATTATTCTTCGCCCTTTTCCGTGCTTGATTAATTATTCTCGAAGGGTAATATCGTTCCAAGAGTTTTTCTTGGAGTGAGTCAGCCTGATGGTTAAATTCAAGGGACGAACTGCAGTTCCGCTTGAGTCGTAGAAATTGTCCCACCGGAAGGTTATCCCGTAGGGCTTTTGGGTGATGACTTGCATATAACAAAAGTGAGTTTCGATCAGTAGGTTTATGATAAACTGTCGTGGTCAGTATACCATTATCAATTGAAATCATTAGGTCTAAAAAGGGTAACTGTGTGGCAGAAACAGTAGATGTAAATTTCAAGAAAGGATCAAGTGTATTAATCCATGTTGTGAAATGATCAGTCATGGACAGAGGACCTTGCCAGATGATAAGAATATCATCGATATAGCGACGCCATAACTTTATGTTGTCCTGGTAAACATTCAAAGAGGAAAGGATGAACTTTTTTTCAAAGTCATACATGTATAAACAGGCAAGACTAGGGGCAAAAGTACTTTCCATTGAAGTCCCTCGGATCTGATGATAAAACTGGTCCTCAAACTGAAAATAATTTTCTGTCAAGGCCAGTCTAGCACAGTGCATAATGAAGGAAACCGGAGAGGTCAAGGAATCAGATTTTTCTCGTAGAGCTGATTCAATGACTGCTAAAGTCGCTTCTTGAGGGATATTGGTGTAAAGTGCTTCTACATCCAATGTGATGATTCCTTGAACCGTTCCTGAATCATTTATGGTCTCAATTAAATTGAGGACATCTTTTGTGTCTTTTAGAATGGTGGAAGAGTTCCTCACTAATGGTTGTAGGAAGTGATCACAAAACGTTGAAAGAGGTTCTAAGACAGAACCAATTCCTGAAACTATAGGGCGTCCAGGTGGTGGTGTAATACCCTTGTGAATCTTAGGTAGGCAATAAAAGTATGGAACACGTGGATGGGGTGTGTCCAAAAATTCAGCCTCTTTTAATGATATCCATAAATTATTCTTGGCTTCTTCAATAAGAACTCTGATCTGTTTCTTTAATCTAGTAGTAGGATCACTTCTTATCTGGTCATAGTAAGTAGAGTCACTAAGTAGGCGTAGACATTCTTGTCTGTAGTCAGTGGAGTTCATGACTACTATTGCACCACCTTTATCAGCCTGTTTAATGGTAATGCTAGTATCAGAAGCTAAAGATAGTAGTGCTCTCTTCTCATTTGTAGGTGTGTTATTATATGGGTGTTTAGGACATAATTTTTCCAAATCAGATAATACTGCCTTTTCAAAGGTCACTACTTCACTAGGCATCAAGGCTAGTGGAGGAACGAACCCAGAAGGTTTTTTTAGGCCTGAATCCATAAGTGATGTGTCAGTAGGTTTGTCTTTGAAGAAAAAGTGTAAGCGAATTTTACGAAAGAGTTGGGAGATTTCGATATGTAAGCGGAAGAAATCTTCTTCAGGGGTAGGGACAAATCCCAGGCCCTTGTTGAGCACATTAGTTTCTGCTTCTGTGAGGATTCTAGTTGATAGATTAACAACTAGGTTCGCACTGGAGGGTTTTTCACTTGGCTCCTCGTGACCATCTGTGGTTCCTCTCTGGACCACTGGACGTGCCTTCCTCTTCCTCTCCTTCTGCCTCTGCCTCTGCCCCGGCCGCGGCCTAAAAAAGGCATGTATGGCATCATAGGGCGAGGTTGAAAAAAGGGAAATGGTGTTTGCCAGGGCATAGGATGTTGCACCGGGTAAGGAGGATAATTGTAAAAAGGCTGAGGTTGATTATCATCGGTGCTCCACCCATCTGATGATGAACCACTGCTGATTTTGCGACTCTTCTTATAAGAAGAGGTAGAATCATCAGATGATCGAGATTGGTTATCCCCCTCAAAATCTTCTTTAATATACGGATAAACCTTTTCCCTGCTAAATCTTGTGATGTCCTTTTGGAGTTTAGTAATCTTTTGTTGTGTTAAAAACTCCTTGTGCTCGTTAAGTTCAGTATTGATTTCAGAAAGACGGCTTTTGAAAGATGTCAAAGTGACAGACGTTTTTAGTCCATTTTCCATGGTGTTAATTTGAATAGTAAGAATATCCGCTAAGCGTTTGGAAGTGTTAATGATTAAAATCAGCCAATCCCTAGTACATTACCAGGCTATTTGTGCCCAGTCTTTTCTAAAGGCCAGATCTTGCAAAAATATCCGAGGGATATTAGAAACCAAGAGGCCATTAGGTGCAATGTTAGCCCGTAAGTATTCAGTCATGATGGTACCATGCATGACTGTTTTAATTAATTCCTTCTTTAAAGCAGAAAGTTTATCCCATTCAGTTTTTAGACTACCAGATGGAGTTCTGGATGTGTGTGTCAGGTGTGTGGGTGCAAAGCCTAGCCAATGTGTGCAGTGATTGCTGTTGGGTCCACTTGCTGCCTGTTGCGCTCGCAGCCACCAATGGTCATCTGGCCTCCACTGTCCGCCGAGGTGATTTGTGCATCTTTATTTGGAGGGCGGGATGTGGGTGTGCTTGGCGGTGGTGGGCTGTGATTCCCGCCGACAGGGCCCTGGTGGGGAATGGTGGTGTGGGAATGTTTGGCGGGGTTGGGTTTTTTGTTAATTATATGGCGGGTTTCCATTCGCCGCCGCTGGCGGGATTCTGTTCATGGCCGCCACGGCGGTCGCCGGTCTTTACCGCTATGTTCATAATGACCGCCTAAGGATGAGATCCAGATTAGGATTCCCCTCGCTTACGCCATATAACTGGTGCCCACTATTTGGCTCCTCCAGCGCTCGGCAAGGATGGTTAGTTCTACTGTGTCTGCCGGAATGCTATATTGATCTGTTTATATTTTAGGCAGGTGGATTTTGGCTTGACATCCGGAATGGCTAAAAGTAGTCTTTCAAACTGACCGTTTTGAGGCAACAGCTACGTATTAGCGTCCTGTGGGTCACCCTGTCCAATCACTGTGTGAGCTTGATGGGTTGGAAGATGTACTGCCACCCACTTATGGTTGATGCTGTTTGACTATATGGTTGACTGCCCCGTGGTTGGGAAAAGAGCCACTTGTTATGTCACTGAATCACTGTCAGCTTCACCCCTTTCCATGTCGTGTACCGACGAGCTGTCATCCGTTTGTGCTGTGCTCCTCCTCTCTTAATCTAGTCTGGGGCACTGTGGTGCAACACAGTATGGGTCCGTTTCTCTGTCTTATGCCAACTGTGATCTGCCCTCAGCTCCTTTAAGCACTATACGCAGTTCCCTGCAGGGAATACCTTTGGGTGGTCAAGGTTGTTCTGTATATGTGACCCCCTCATGGTCATCTGTGGACAATCTCAAGGCTAGGATCTCTGCAGGCTCTTCCTTGGTGGCTCCTTTCAGTGGTTGCACTAAGCTCTGCAGTCTGTTCCGATGGAGATGCTGCCAGTCTGCTGCTGTGCAGTTTCAGTGGGGTCTCCATCCACTGGAACAGATCCACAGGCTCCCTGGTGTCCCCACCGACTTCAAATGGCTCTCTCCAGACCTCCCTGTTCTCCCTGGGTTCCCATACTATGTCACAGGGGGAGGGCACTTGGCCTGCTCTCCATTATTTTATGGCAACCTTCTCCTCTTGGGTCCATCCGAGTGTGCCCTCCGCTCGAGGCCTGCTGTGCTGCCATTCACTCGGCCCTCCGCTCCCAGTGCCTGGTAAGGCATCCGGTTGTTCTGTGGGCCCCCTGAGTCTTCAGGGGAGGGGTAGTGTTGCAGCACCGCCGGCTTAGGTCCAGTCCAGCGGGCAGCCGTCTGCATTGTTACTTTTCCTGGTGGCCCTGTGCAGTAATCCCCTCTGTAGGGTTGCTCTCACCAGTTCTTTGGTTGCCTTTTTTACGTGCCGCACTCATCGCATTCTGGGCAACCCAGGCCACCACGAGTTCCTGCACTACGCAGCAAGGGGCGGATTGCTTGCTCTTCCTTCCTCTAGCTCCTCACAGTTCAAGCCGAGTCTGGCTTCTGATTGGGGACTGTTGTTCAATCATGGGTGCGGGCCATCGTTCCTAGTGCCCGCCTGAATGCGGTATTCTTAGGTGCCTCCTTGCCTCGTTACAGCTCAGCATTTCTCTGCTCCACTTTCCTTTCTTTAAGGTATTGGGGGCCTGCAGGGAGGGTGGTGGATCCTGTTAAGCCCGGGGTGGGGGGGTGGGGCTGCTTCAGAGGTTCAGGATGCTGTGGGGGAACGGCCACAATATAGCTGTCTCACCGCACATCCGCCTCGGCTGCCGTCTTAACTCCTTTATTCCACGTACTTATCATTGACAATGCAGAAGGCAGGGCTTAACGCTTCCTGAGTACATTTATTTATATTTTTATTGTATAATATCAATATGTATGTATGAAATTAAAACTTTCAAAGGAGTGATTTGGACGACTTGTTTTATATTTGGTTTTAGTCTTGTAGTCTATTTGTGATTGTTGTTCCGTGGAAGCAGAAAGCACCCTCCACTGCACTCCTTTCTGTTATTTTCCTGTGCCTCTACCTTTGCACCTGCTGAATACTCCCTAGGTGTTGAAACTTTTTTTATTACATTATCAGTTGGTAAATGCAAAGGTTAGACCTCAATTTCATAGCAAGAAAAATACCGGAGCTGTCTAGATTTAATATTGGAAAGAAACATGTCATCTATGCTGGAAACAAAAAACTACCATTGGCAAAGCGTTATTGGTGTTGCACACGCAAAAACAGGCTTGTGCAACTGATGCTTGCACGTGATAGCACATAAAAACAGAGCTATTAACTTCACCGTTGCTTGCTAATATTTTACAAATGACTGCCACTGGCTTTGTATGTAAACCATGTAAGCAACCTGACGAGTTTGAAATATGAAGAATTATGGCTGAAGATATTTCTTCAAATTATTCCGCATTCCAAAATGTGAGTTTAATTCTATAGCATTTATTGACAAGTGTCCATAATTTTATTGTATGTAAAGTATGAAACAACTACATCCATTATTATTTAATAGTAAAACTCAAGCATTCCCTAAAATGTTCACATATTTGCATTCAGAAAGAAACAAAGAGGAAGAAATGAATGTTAGGTTTATACGTGAAGACATTTCTTTTTAAATAAGTTTGTATTTTTACAGTTCTTTGGTGTACATTCCCAATACAGTGAAAAGTATGGTACGGTCATTATTTCCTATATCACCACGCTCTGTCACGTCACTGCATATTGCCTTGGCTAATTAGTCCCCTCATTTTTTTCTTGAGACTGCTGTCCTGATATACATAAAATGCAAGAAAATTTGCATGTAATCTAATTTAGGTACCATAGATAAGCAATCGCATCAGTGAATCGTCTATAAAATAAGTACTTCTAGGTGAGTTTAGTTCACACCTGGGTAAATAGAGCAGTTGTGATATCTAGTAAAGTAATTTCTGTATTGTTGAATGTGCCAGTGCTTGTTTTGGCATGGACAATCAGGGGGTCATTCTGACCCTGGCGGTAATTACTGCCATGGCGGAGGTTGGCGGTAGCACCGCCAACAGGCTGGCGGTGCACCGCCGGGCATTCTGACCGCGGCGGTACAGCCGCGGCCAGAAGCGGAAAGCCGGCGGGGTACCGCCGACTTTCCGCTGCCCATGGGAATCCGCCATGGCGGCGCAGCTTACCGTCATCCTGTTCCTGGCGGTTCACCCGCCATGAACAGGATGGCGGTATGGGGTGCCGTGGGGCCCCTGGGGGCCCCTGCAGTGCCCATGCCAATGGCATGGGCACTGCAGGGGCCCCCGTAAGAGGGACCCACAAAGAATTTCAGTGTCTGCTTTGCAGACACTGAAATTCGTGACGGGTGCAACTGCACCCGTCGCACCTTCCCACTCCGCCGGCTCCATTCTGAGCCGGCTTCCTCGTGGGAAGGGTGTTTCCCGCTGGGCTGGCGGGCGGACTTTCGGCGGTCGCCCGCCAGCCCAGTGGGAAAGCCAGAATGACTGCCGCGGTCTTTTGACCGCGGAGCGGTCTTTCGGCGGGAACCGCTTGGCGGGCGGCGACCGCCGTCCGCCACGGTCAGAATCACCCCCTCAGTGTTGATTTTTTGAAATGAGAATTTACAATGTAGTGGGATTCCAGAGCTGTTCTACCTCTGGGATTCTCTGAGGGCAGTTGATGTTGAACCTGGATGCTTCCGAGTGTGGATGGATTGAACTTAATAAAGAACCTACTTGGAAACCTCATTCTGGATCTTATCTTTATTACACCGGCAACGAGGATGGGATATAGAGCATCTCAGCAAACTCTTAAAAGAAATAAAAGTCAATTTACTTGTACCTTATCAAGATTTCAACTCAACTTCCAGATTTTTCTGACTCTGCAATCTGAAAACTCTGGTAAAGCGCACAACTTCAAGATATTATTTCCAGGATTACTGTTTACCGTCAGTTTACTAAGTGCTACATTAGGTGGAATGCTAACTTCAATTTACTATCTATTGCACCATCCGCGAGCAAACTCAGGTAGATTTAGTATTTTCATTTTGATCTGTGACCCACTGAACTGTGAACTTTAATATGTGGACTTTATCTCTACCTATTCTGTTACCACACATCATAATTTTATATATACTTATATCGACACATCATTGCATCTCTTGGTTTATTGAAGACCATTACCTAGTCAGGACACCGTAATTGTTCCTTCGTCAGAGCATTCCACTGACGATTCGCAGAAGTTGGCAAGCTTTGTGCTCAAATCCCTGTAAAAACAGACTTTCTCTGTTCCTCCTGAGGCTACAGCAACATTCCTTCCTCCTTATAAACAAACTGATAACCGGCAAAGGCACAGTTTTGTGGAAGAAAACTGCTCAAAAAAGGTAGTGAGTTTGTGTGGGATGAGGAGTGCAAAAGAGATTTTGTAAACATCAAAAAAGAATTAAGTGATGTTGATAATTTGTGTTCTTTTGATCCCTCTAAGAATGTGTAATTATGACAGATTCTAGTACAAAAGCACTCAAGACTGTATTGCTGCAGAGAACAGGAGAAGAATATTATCTCAGACCCGTAGCATACATTTCCAGGTCATGGTGTGGAGCTGAAGAAAATTATTCCACGATGGAAAGAGGAGCCCTGAGTGTATTCTAGTCAAATAAGAAGTTGAAGAATTTTGTATGGGGAAATGAATTTGCTATTTATATGGATCACAAACTACTTGTTGAAGTGTTTACAAAAAAAGTAATTAGACATGATATCCGTGAGAGTTTGTAAATGGATTGTGGGTCTTCAGGATTTTTGTTTTAGTGTACGTTACGTTCCTAGACCAAGGAACAAAATTGCAGATTGTCTCTCTAGGCTCAGTTCTGTGATAGAGAAGAAAGTGCTGAAGGATGAGGAAGAGGTGAAAGTATGAAGGTATTGTGTCACAAGAGGAATGGATCAGAGCTGTTGCTAGATATTCCATATTACAACAAGTGTGTGAAGTTCTACGCAGTGGGTGGAAATCAACAATGAAGAACGATCGCTTATTAGGAAGTTTCTGGAAATTCAGAGATAAGTTGTCAGTTGAAAGTGGTTTGATTTTACAAGGTTTGAGACTAGTAGTGTCCCCTAAGTTGACAGACAAAATTATGACTTTAGGTCATGAAGGACATCAAGGGATGAGTAAGACGAAGGCTACGATTCACCTTAATTATTGGTGGCCAGGGATGGATTTAATGATTGAGAGGTTGATTAGAGAACGCCCTGACTGTTGTAGTAGTGACACAATGTATAAAGTGAGAAATCCTCCCATGTGTTGTAGAGACTTTCCAGCTAAGCCATGGATGCTGTGGTTATTAATGTTGTTGGACTTATTCATGCTAGAGGAGGTTCCATTTACCTCCTAGTAATGATTGATCAGTTCTCGTTGGGCAGAGATACAGGAATTGTTTGTAGTATCGAAACCAAGAAGATAACTGATTTTTTGTGCAAAATATTCAGTCATGAGGGCTTGCCAAACACCCTGTGGATGGACAGTGGTCCTCAATTTGTGTAATTGGAAAAGGAAGAACTCTTAAGAAGTAGAGGAATTAAGCACAGGAACTGTTCATTGAATCATCCAGAAGCAAATGGTAAATTTGAGAAGTTCAATGAAGGAACACAAGGAATGTATTCAGTTGGAAATAACTGCTGGAAGAAATTGGAAGAAAGGGTTTAAGAAGTTTCTTCATGCATATAGATTTTCTCATCACACAACAACTGGTGAAATTCCATTTGAAGTATTTAGAGGACGTAAGGGCAACACTGTATTGTCTCCTGGATGGGTGAATTAGGATAAGGATGAGAGTGTGTTATGGGAAACCAGGAAAGGTGGCAATGAGAGAGAGAGAAGGTGTGTAGAAAAACGCAAAGAATATTATGATTCTCGGAAGGGTGTGCTTGATTTGAATGTATCAGTTGGGGATCTTGTACTAATGAAAAAACAGTCTGTTTAAAAAGTGAAAGCAGGTTCATGGGTCCGTTCAGAACAGTCAAACATTTATGCAACGCTATACAAGTGGAAGATGGCAGAACATGAAACCTTTATAGAGTTGTGAATCTTAAGGTAAAAGAATTAGTATGGATCTTCAGCCATAATCATTCACCTTGTGGGAAAAGTCTTTTGTGAATGCAACATTTTCTTTGATTCATGTTTAGTTTTAGTTGGTAATTAGTAGTACCATTTAATATATTTCTTTAGTTGAGTTATCATTCTTTCTTTATCAGTTTGTTTAAAATGGGAAGGTGTGTTTTATTTAGAAAAGTATTTTCTGTATTGTTGAATGTTCCAATGCTTGTTTCTGCATGGACAACCAGTGCTGATTTAAAGAAATTAGAATTTAGAATGTAGTGGGATTTCAGAGCTGTTCTATCTCTGGGATTCTCTGAGGGCAATTGATGTTGAACCTGGATGCTTCAGGTTGTGGATGGGATGTCCTCCTTAATAAAGAACCTATTTGGAAACCTAATTCTGGATCTTATCTTCATTGCAGCAGTCATGGCGAGACTCTGGCCCAAGAACCTAATGAAAAATATGGCTGTGCTTTGATGTAACTATCAGTAGAAACAGCTCCTTGTAAAGTGGAAATCATGAAGCAGGGATTATTGTCAGGACAGATATTTGCAGAGCCACCTTAAATTGGGCTAGTCTCTTACTAGATCCATATCTTTTCCCATCATGTTACAAGCTGCATGGGTAAAATACATTTCTCGTCTCAACATCTGCAATAAGACTAGAGGTATGAGTGCTCCAGAGTCCACAGCTAGGATCCACTGCATAAGTCAAGGGTACATGCAGGTGGGCTACGTCCACTCAGTATTTTCACGGTGTGGACGCTGCCCCCTGCAAAGAAGTTGGGCCACATAAAATATGCAGAACTTGCCCCCATGTCATTTTCTGACATTGGGAAAAATTCAGCAGCTCCTGCACGCTGTACGCTGTACGCTTTGTGTTCCAAGCAGGAAAGTGCAGCCTTTAAGGGGATTTTTTACCTCCAGTGTTTGATATGCTCTCACTCCTGCACACTGGCGGACCGCACTGTGTGCCGCATGTTCACATGACACGCACCGATGCTTGGTGGTCAAGGGTGTGACAGGGCAGATGTGACTGTGTTGTGTGGTCATGCACAGTGCAAACTGCACTTGCAGTCACAGAGGACCATAATTTACATGGGGCCAGCAATCTGCACCTGCCACGGTGCCACTGTAGCTGCAAGGTGTGAGTACGACACTAGTACAAGTAAACTATATGTCACATTTAAATGTAATGTCTTATTCTCAATCTTAACTTCTCTGTAGTGGGGGCTACTGCATTCAGGGTACCGGGCTGCCATTGCCAATCATTACAATATTGCGAGGGGCGGCCAATGATGTTTGATTGGAGGGGTCGCTGCAAGGATGAGAGTGGGGAGACAGGGTTGGGCTCGTGGTAGAAGTGCTGCATTTTTGGGGTTGCTCATTGCAACCACAGACTGGACTTGGAGGTGTGTGACTGGTGCCTGAAGGTAGCTTTGGTGCAGGAGAAGTTCAGTGCCAGATTAAAGCCTGTGGAGGCCCCTAGACAATTGAAATTACGTTTTTAGTTTTACCAACCAACAATTTTAATAAACCAATTTTATTACACAAAACTAAACATTACATGTATGTAGTTTGCACCAAATTTGTTTTACAAACTGACAGCTGACAGAAGAGACAAACTGCTATGTGAATCTGATGTCTATGGTTAATGTACTTTAAGTTGTGAATGGGTATGGGTACATTACATTAATACAGTATTTTCTCTATAGGGTCTGTAATGTGAACTTTTCGTTTCTTTGAGTTGAATAATGTTTGTTTTATCTTTTGGAAACAATTTAGGAAAGGTTGATTATAATTTTCTTTCAAGATCAATTTAATATTATTTTGATCCGTTGTCGCGCAACCCCTAAAAAGAGTGGGGCCCAAATGACGGTGGCTGTTTGGCAATCCGGCACTGGAAGTCTGAAGACAGGAGGACAGTTTATGGTGTGCAGGCAACTGGCCTGAGACAACTATGGGGAGCGCTCGAGAGGAGGCATGAGAAAGACAGCAGGAGCGCTCCTGGTGTGCAGGATAAGAACTGAGGCAGACAGAAGGAGGGCTCTTAGTGTGCACGAGAGGCGGCCTCAGATGGACAGTAGGAGAGTGCAGCATGCAAGAGTAATCAGCGCGCTCAGCTGCATGCGGCTCTGGGCCATTTCACTGTCCTATTTAAACACCTCAGATCTGGTTAAGCACAGTTCCACTCCAGGTCTTTCGACACAAGGTTCAGTGTTGAAAACCACAGGTCCATTTAACAGCACTCAGATACAGTTAAAATCTGGAAATGCACAGCTCCAGGTTTATGCTGCTACATCGGAAGGGTATCACTGCCTCAGCTAAGTTCCCTCTAAGGAGCTGTGTGCCGTGTATGCCCTCACACACTGTGATTTGTCCCCAGGCAGAGGCTCATTTGGTATGCGCATTACAAAGTGTGACGATTGCATGATAGAGCTGAAACAAACTGCCTGCCAGGGACACACAAGGCATTCAGGTTCATACTGTGAAGCTCTTCTAAAATGGGACCCGTCCCCATGCCAAGGAGCCACTGTGTTTGGATTTTCCACTTTAGGAGATATTTCACTAGACTGGACGAAAAATTGACTGGTTCGCCTTGAGAACTTAGGGCCTGATTTAGAACTCAGCGGATGGGTTACTCTGTCACAACGGTAATGGACATTCTGTCCGTCGAAATGTAAATTCCATACAATATAATAGGATTTGGATTTCGGCGGCCGGGATATCCGTCATTGTCGTGACAGAGTAACCTGCCTGCCAACCTCTAAAACAAGCCCTTAATCTCCCACAACGCATCATTTAAAAGTAACGCACACTAATTAAGGTTGCCTTTGAAACTCAAATCAGGTGCATAACTGAGTCCATATGGAGGAGACTGTGCCAACGGTGCAATCTAAATTTGGTTCTAGCAAATCCTTCACAATAAACTTCAGAGCCAATTATACTGTGTGCTCAATAGAATGTCCTGCAGAACGTTTGTTGCCCGCCCCCTCCCTATTCAAAATATTCCTTGTGCTGACATTAAATGCGTTAGTTATGGGGTGCATTGCGGCATGACCTGTAAGTCGTCTCCCTTCCCTGTGTACATCAGAGCAAGCCTGGGAGAGGTAACTGCTCCTCCCTCCAATTTGAACTTTCCTTTAATGGTCTCTGCTGGTCGTTCTTTTTTGTGCAGTCCTGGGCTCTCCTTGAGTGCTTTTTGCTGACCTCTTTATATGCTTTGCTCAGTGCTCTGCTACTGTGCTCTCCGGTGTGGGGTCAGAAGGGCAGGCTTATCCATACTGGAGGTGGCCCCCCTCAGGCCCTACTGATGTGAGTGTAGAGGCTCCTTAAGCATATCTTGCAGTGGACCCTTACTTTTTGTTACACCACTGGTTCTTTGTAGCAGGGACCTCAACTCTCTGCACTACTTTAGGATGAGACAAAACTGCTATTAGATAAACCTCAGATCTCTCTAGCAGATACTTTAATCACCAGAGTTATCTTGACATTTTAATATTGCCAGAAAATTGCTGGGCACACAGAGAACCCTGAAGGTTGTGATTTTAAACCATAACATATTTCAGAATGCAGCACCCCTGAGCCCCGGCACCTGTTGCTACAGCGCATGTCACACTGTCATAAAGCCACACTGTTTCCATGACTCCACCCCTCATGATTCCACACCCTTTTCCTTGCCACACCTTGACCCCTCATTTATGCATTCCCAAAGTAAAGCTTTTCCAATTTGTGCGCTGCTGTGAGGATCACATGCATGGCAGTAGCAAGGCTGGAAAACTGGAAGCCTGGATGTCTGAATTTTTCACAGCATGCCTAGCACCAGAAGCCAGGAAGAAATCAGCAGGAAAAGCATAGAAAAATTTACCCCCTGTGAGTGTCCCATAATACAGCGAGCCAGGAAGCTGGAAGATCAACATTTGTTGCAAACCATTCAAAGATATAAGCAGCCAGAATGTTGGTTGTTCCTGAACCCCTACACCTGCTTTATCCCCCACATCTAGCTTTCCATTAGAGCTGAAGCATATGCTGCACATGGACAGAAACAAGAAGAATGATGGCACAATTGCTGGCGGAGAGGAGTCGGTTGTATAAATACTTTCTTTGCAGCTCTTGGTAAGGACTATTAAACCAGACCGACTTCACCACATCCCACTGCAGAAGAAATACTGTGTCTCATCTTTGGACAAAATGCTGCCTCTCTGATGCAGCATCTGCTTGACAGGCGGCCAAGATTCAAGAAATGTTACCAGCACCTAACGCTGAGCCCAAGAGTACCAGCACCATTACAATCACCCAGTCACCAGCCTTGCTTTCAAACTCTAGCTTATTTAGAAGTGGGTGACCTCAGAAATTAACAGGGAAAGCCCATGCATGAGCCGAGACATGAAACTGGCAAATAATTTATGCAATAAAATATGCAAGGTCGCTTTACACTTCATAAAAGTGTTTTTGGTTAAAACGCAAAATGTTTCACCTTAGTGTTTCAGATAATGTCACTGTATTACCAGGCATTATTAAAGAGAGAGCTTGAATTTAGTGTCAGGATTACCCTATATGCCGATTTGATTCTCATTGTATATAGATCAACATTACAGTCTATTAAATGCAATACAATAAAAAGATTTGCCTAGGATTTCACAATATGGTCAAGTGGGAAAGCCAGGACTGATTCCAGGTTTTATGTTTTCATGTTGAGTAATTCTGTCAGTAGATGGACTTTGCTTTACCTCTCATGTTTTACATCACAGATTAATGCTTTCTCTTTAATTTGTGGTGCATGAGGTTAGAACGTGAGTTTCGGGCAGACATTTACCATGTGCACCATATATATGACCTAAATTCTTATACTTGGAGCAACATTATAGTCCACCAAGTTAACCACAGGAAAGAGATAGGATGACATAATTTGGTCAAGTGTGGAAGCCGGGGTTGATCCCAGGTTTTCTGCTTTCACATTGTTTAATTCAGCTACTTGAAGGACATCTCTCCAATTTTACAGCAAAAAGCAATGCTTTGTCTTCAGTTCTTCTTGCATGTGATTGGTGAGCAGCAGGCAGAAGCCACATGCAAGTCAGTTTTCATGTGCACCTTATCTATGGCTTAGATTCGTATTATAATTAGAATAACATTTTGGTTGACTTAATCACTCAAACAAGTTATCTGCCACTCATAGATAAGCCCCTGTTCAGCTTCCACTTATAGCTGTATGTTTGTGAAAGTGCATAGACCGATGAATGTATATTACACTTGTCAACTAGAACCTATCTTTTCACGTTTGGTCAGTCCCACAGATTAATGCACACTCAGTTGCCAAAGTGCAGAAATTGGGTGCTTGTTTCTTTCATCCGTGCTAAAACTGTTAATTTTTTTCCCTTCAAATATTGCTGTCTCACATAATCCTGCTTACTCCTCTATTACCTAGATGTTTCAGTTTTGTTCAGAAATCTCAAAATCTATCAAATAACAATAAACATTGATTTCCAGACATTTGAAATTGTTTCAATCACTAAAGGCTTAAGAGCACGAAAGGAAGAAAAGTTGTGTTTTTTTTATAGCTCTGGAAATTCAAGAGCCTTTGATATGGCTTTGTTAAAGGTTTCCAAGTTGTAACCCTACCTTGGTATGGCTGGTTTTATTCTTTGCCATTCTCACAGCTACCTGCTGCAGTGATGCTGCAGAGTTTATGATGCACTGTATCCTAACACAAAAACACAGGATAACCTTGCTGTTACAATGTTCTTAGGTCTGGCATGTCGTAGTTTGGACTCTTGCTCTGGGCAAGACTGCTGGTTAAAGGATGACAGTACTTATGCTTGTAGGCGACTACGCCTTTCCCACAACAAGTCGTAACTGTTGTCCCAAACTTACCGGCTCACTAGCAGCACCTCACCAGAAACACAATAGTAAAAAGGTGATTTGTGGCAGCCTTTACGCATGGACTCGAGAATAAGTCATCTCAGGGAGTGTTGTGGTTAAACGGAGATAACTCCTTTCTCACAGGTATATCATGTCTCATACAAACACAGGCAATGACAAAGATGCAGTAAAGTTTCAATAGTTTTTATTTAACATAACTGCAATTTGCGAGCAGTTGCATGGGCTGCCATGATTAGGATAATGAATTATGCAAGAAACCGAATTGTGAAGACGAGAGTCATTATTACAAAGACCCCCACCATCTTGCAATGCATAGAAGAGACATATGAGATGTAACATGCCCTAATACCCTAATGTGAAAGGCCTAACCTCCTACCTAAAGGAGAGTCGGGTTTGTTAAACCTAATCTGCCAATGCCATGTCCATGAGAGGAGCCCCCAACCCTTGTTACCTTGGAATGAGGTCTCTATCTCAGACTCCGCAGGGACACGAAGACTGGGTCAGCGTCAAGACGACTGCGGCATCGGTATCAGAGATGGTGGCGATGCTCTCTGGTCGGAATCCCTCTGATTATCTGTTTAAAGTGTGATATATTTATACAGATCTACAAGGACCCCTGACGTAGGTGTGTTCCCAAACAATAGATAACAGTCATGGTTGGGATGGCAATTAATATAAACAATCCCACGAAAGTATAGAGAGGGGAAAATCCCTAAGTGTGAACACCTACCGTTTGTTTGTCTTTGTTGCTGGATACTGACTCCTTAGCGCGGTGACACTGATAATGTAACTCATAACAAGTGGCCTAACTATAAACAAGGCAGCCATCTTAGAAGAATTAAATAATTAAATGGGCTAAGACAGAGCAAGCTAAGTAGGTTAAAAGTCACTAGGTGACGGGGGCACGAGTCTGCAAGCCGGAGTCTAAGCTAACTCCTGTTATCCCATTAAAACAAACTAGGATTCACTACAGGCAGGCTGATGTAATTCAGAGTTATGCTACGTATGAGGTGAAAGATCATGTATACTTACAAAGGGCTGGGTCCTTCAGGATGAGCTTACAGTGAATAGGCGATCCTACAGGTCGGTGTTGCTGTAAGTAAGTAGCCTATCTCCAGTGCACCATGTTGGCAGTGTAACATGTCTAGGATGTGCAGAGTTCTAAATAGCAAGCTTAGACTAATATAAATTCTGAATATTGGTGGTAGTTTGTGGTGTCTCTCACTATTTCTACATCTCCACATGTGTAGTTTTTCTGTGTAAACTTGCAATATTTCCTAGTGTAGGCCAATATTTTCTCAAAGGTTCTAGCTGGGAATGGAATTGCATGTGTCCTTTTCTTGGGAGTTAACCTTCTCTCATTTTCCTTCTCATTCATCACCACTGGCAGCTTACACTTATTTTGATGTGGAGCTAATATGTCTTTCTGTGAAATTTATGGTCCATTCTCTGCATGAGTGTTCTGGTGGCATTGATTCCAGGGTGAGCTGTCCTTCGGTTCCACTTGCGAATGTGAAGGTGATTTAGATATATTCATGACAACAATAAGAACATGAGAGTTGTCTGCTGCTAAATGTGGAGATGACAAAATGTTTTTGGGGCAGTGTGTAATTTGTAAAAAAATATATACAGAACCCTAATGTTTTATTAGGGTCCCACTGCTGAATGCCAGGGTTGCGATTACCTTTTTCATCCTCTATCCTACAATTGCTTTGACTTTGCCTCACTCTTGCAGGTTCTTTTTGCATCCATTTTCTGCGTTAACCTTTCTTTTCCTATTTCTCTTTCTCCTTCTTTCTTCCCTTTCTATTTTTCTCGCTTGCCCTAGATCATGGACTTTGGGTGAAAAATGAAACCCAATCTCCTAAAATGAGTGCAAGCGCCGAGCACAGACACATTAAGTGATGAGTATTGATTGGTGAGCATACTTCACCTAGGAGGGCACGCACACCTCTGGAGAGTTTAGGCAGCAAAAGTGTAGGAGGCTGGCCTGGTTTGTAGTGGGTACCAAGGGGTACTTACACTCTGCACCAGGTCCAGTTATCCCTTATTAGTGTAGAAGAGGTGTTTCTAGCAGCTTAGGCTGATAGAAGGTAGCTATAGCTGAGCAGCTTAGGCTGAACTAGGAGACATGCAAAGCTCCTACTATACCACTGGTGTCATATGCACAATATCATAAGAAAACACAATACACAGATATACTAAAAATAAAGGTACTTTATTTTTATGACAATATGCCAAAGTATCTCAGTGAGTACCCTCAGTATGAGGATAGCAAATATACACAAGATATATGTACACAATACCAAAAATATGCAGTAACAGCAAAAGGAAGTAATGCAAGCAATATACAGTCACAAGAGATTGCAATGAGAGCACAGAGGTATAGGGGCAACACAAACCATATACTCCAAAAGTGGAATGCGAGCCACGAATGGACCCCAAACCTATGTGAGCTTGTAGAGGGTCGCTGGGACTGTAAGAAAACCGTGAGGGTTGGAAAAATAGCCCACCCCAAGACCCTGGAAAGTAGGTGTAAAGTGCACCTATATTCCCCAGAGAACACAGAAGTCGTGATAGGGGAATTCTGCAAGGAAGACCAACACCAGCAATGCAACAAAGGTGGATTTCCAGATGAGAGTACCTGTGGAACAAGGGGACCAAGTCCAAGAGTCGCGACAAAGTCGAGATTGGGCAGATGCCCAGGAAATGGCAGCTGAGGGTGCAAAGAAGCTGCCACTGGATGTTAGAAGCTGTGGATTCTGCAAGAACAAGGAGGGCTAGAAACATCTCCTTAGGAGGATGGATGTCCCACGTTGTGAAGAAGCTTGCAGAGGTGTTCCCACGCAGAAAGACCGCAAACAAGCCTTGCTAGCAGCAAGGGTCGCGGTTAGGGTTTTTGGATGCTGCTGTGGCCCAGGAGGGACCAGGATGTCGCCAATTGCGTGAGGAGACAGAGGGGGTGCCCAGCAAGATAGGGAGCCCTCACAGAAGCAGGCAGCACCCGAAGAAGTGCCGGAACAGGCACTACGAAGAGGAGTGAACCGGAGCTCACCCGAAGTCACAAAAGGAGATCCCACGACGCCGGAGGACAACTCAGGAGGTTGTGCACTGCAGGTTAGAGTGTTGGGGACCCAGGCTTGGCTGTGCACAAAGGAAATCCTGGAAGAGTGCACAGGAGCCGGAGCAGCTGCAAATCACGCGGTACCCAGCAATGCAGTCTAGCGTGGGGAGGCAAGGACTTACCTCCACCAAACTTATTCTGAAGAGTCACTGGACTGTGGGAGTCACTTGGACAGAGTTGCTGAGTTCCAGGGACCACCCTCGTCGTGCTAAGAGGGGACCCAGAGGACCGGTGATGCAGTTCTTTTGGTGCCTGCGGTTGCAGGGGGAGGATTCCGTCGTCCCACGGGAGATTTCTTCGGAGCTTCTAGTGCAGAGAGGAGGCAGACTACCCCCACACCATGCACCACCAGGAAAACAGTCGAGAAGGCGGCAGGATCAGCGATACAAGGTTGCAGTAGTCGTCTTTGCTACTTTGTTGCGGTTTTGCAGGCGTCCTGAGCAGTCAGCGGTCGATTCCTTGGCAGAAGGTGAAGAGAGAGATGCAGAGGAACTCTGATGAGCTCTTGCATTCGTTATCTAAAGAATTCCCCAAAGCAGAGACCCTAAATAGCCAGAAAAGGAGGATTGGCTACTTAGGAAGGAGGATAGGCTAGCAACACAGGTAACAGCCTATCAGAAGGGGTCTCTGACGTCACCTGCTGGCACTGGCCACTCAGAACAGTCCAGTGTGCCAGCAGCACCTCTGTTTCCAAGATGGCAGAGGTCTGGAGCACACTGGAGGAGCTCTGGGCACCTCCCCTGGGAGGTGCAGGGCAGGGGAGTGGTCACTCCCCTTTCCTTTGTCCAGTTTCGCGCCAGAGCAGGGCTGGGGGATCCCTGAACCGGTGTAGACTGGCTTATGCAGAGATGGGCACCATCTGTGCCCATCAAAGCATTTCCAGAGGCTGGGGGAGGCTACTCCTCCCCAGCCCTGACACCTTTTTCCAAAGGGAGAGGGTGTAACACCCTCTCTCTGAGGAAGTCCTTTGTTCTGCCTTCCTGGGCCAAGCCTGGCTGGACCCCAGGAGGGCAGAAACCTGTCTGAGGGGTTGGCAGCAGCAGCAGCTGCAGTGAAACCCCGGGAAAGGTAGTTTGGCAGTACCCGGGTCTGTGCTAGAGACTCGGGGGATCATGGAATTGTCTCCCCAATGCCAGAATGGCATTGAGGTGACAATTCCATGATCTTAGACATATTACATGGCCATGTTCGGAGTTACCATTGTGACGCTGTACATAGGTAGTGACCTATGTACAGTGCACGCGTGTAATGGTGTCCCCGCACTCACAAAGTCCGGGGAATTTGCCCTGAACGATGTGGGGGCGCCTTGGCTAGTGCCAGGGTACCCACACACTGAGTAACTTAGCACCCAACCTTTACCAGGTAAAGGTTAGATATATAGGTGACTTATAAGTTACTTAAGTGTAGTGGTAAATGGCTGTGAAATAACGTGGACGTTATTTCACTCAGGCTGCAGTGGCAGGCCTGTGAAAGAATTGTCAGAGCTCCCTATGGGTGGCAAAAGAAATGCTGCAGCCCGTAGGGATCTCCTGGAACCCCAATACCCTGGGTACCTCAGTACCATATACTAGGGAATTATAAGGGTGTTCCAGTATGCCAATGTGAATTGGTGAAATTGGTCACTAGCCTGTTAGTGACAATTTGTAAAGAGAGAGCATAACCACTGAGGTTCTGGTTAGCAGAGCCTCAGTGAGACAGTTAGGCATCACACAGGGAACACATACATATAGGCCACAAACTTATGAGCACTGGGGTCCTGGCTAGCAGGGTCCCAGTGACACATAACAAACATACTGAAAACATAGGGTTTTCACTATGAGCACTGGGCCCTGGCTAGCAGGATCCCAGTGAGACAGTGAAAACACCCTGACATACACTGACAAACAGGCCAAAAGTGGGGGTAACAAGGCTAGAAAGAGGCTACTTTCTCACAAAAAGATATGACATCTACATGGAAATGTGCTGCATATGGAATAGCACTCCTGATCTAGTGGTCTGGCGGCAGAGTTAGTGTAATCAATCCTTGGATAAAGAATGTTTTACACTGACAAAAGATTACATTTTTTTTACGTGTAGACAGTGAGTTGTCTTCTGCATAAATCCGGAGTGTTCGTGGGTATTCTTCATGTCGCATGGCTTTGCAATCCACTTCAAATCTTTTCATCAACTGCGAAGGTTGAGGTGGCGTTGCTATGACTCAAACATATTTGCATGCTACACATAAGTCTCAGTGGTAATAGACTTTTAACACAGACAGTTAAACGATCAGTTCGTCCTCTCTTCAGTATTTTACTCTGTATGTTTACGCCTTTTAGGAATTTTAAAATCCCCACAATGTTTTGTACGTTTACTTTCTTGATGTCAACCACTGGATTCTTGGATGCAAAAACGTTCTCTCTGTATTATGTTACTATTCTTACTTAGGACACTCTGAGGTGTGTAGTTAAAGCAGAAGAAGTCATGCCTACAGAGCATTCAGGGGCAACCTATGTATGCTCAGCAAGTGCTGGCTGTCAGTGCATTCATTGAAGGGTCCTGGAAACACAAACAACTTCAGAAACTCCCTTCTAGCAGGCCCTCAAACAAATGCACAAGAGAGTAATTGTGAGTGTGTATAGTTTGTGTTAGTGTATTGACCTGTGTAGGAGATTTTCTCCTAATTATAAACTCATAGCAGAAGGTTTCAGATACTATATTGACAATGGTGGAAGTGAGATTACAGAACAACTGCAAACTATTTACAAGGCAACAAACACACTACCAGTGACATAAAAGGACTGCAAAAGGGAGCTTAGCACCATGAACTTGATAATGTTACTCATACAAAACTGCCATGTGTCTTTCTTCACTAATGTTCATAAATCTAGAGGGCCTTCCTCTGCCTCTTTGGAATCCATTGCCATATGCTAACAGATGGCTGACTGTTCATTGCCATGCTGTTGATACACAGTCTAGTTAGGTAGAGCCTACTGCCATTCACAACAAAAGATACTAGACGCATGGGCTATTTTAAAGTGATATTGTTACCAACATGTTTGGATTCAATGATGTAAAAGGTCTCACTGATTACTTATTTCTTATGGTGAAACATCATGTGGCAATACAGCATGGGCCATACATGTCTTGCTTAATATTTGTGTAGAATATCCAGTTATAACTGTATCTTTCATAGGGAATATTGTTTGCCATACTCAGAATACCAAATGCAGTGTGCAACTTGCATTTTTTTAATGGGTACAATGCTCTCACATTGTCAATATATATATAAAGGTCACATGTTTGGTAGGTTAATAAATGCTATAGTTTTGAAATTCACAATTGTAGTTTCTGACACTTTTAATGAAGTGTTTGAACTGTGCTTTGTTCCTAGTACCAGGGTTAGTATGCCAAGCTTGTACTGTGGTTGGTTAAACACCAGACCTCATTCATATTTGTCACTTGCATACTACTGCCTACCTTGGTTAGTCCCCCACTACTTTTTTAGGATTTGTGCACTGCTAGTACCCACATGCCTTCAGGAGCTGAGAAGGGATCCTCGTGCTTTTCTCAGTTACACTCCAGAAGACCCTACAAGAGCTGTGTCATACTAAAAACGTCAGTCCATGATGTTGCGTGAAAGAGCACCACCAATTCTGCCAGAACTACTCAGACCAACGCAAGAGACATTCATCACTACTCAACTCAAACGGGTAAGTGGAGCAAGAACGGGTGTATCTCCCGGCAGGGAAAGGGAGTCTATTGGGTCTTACAGGCAGATGGTGTTGAGCAGGGCACGGATCCTAAAAAATGAAGTGGGGGGAGTATCCTAGTTAGGTGGTATGCAAGTGACATCATGGAATCACAGTGCATGACATCACGGCATGTGGCATCTCATGTGGCATCACAGGAAGTGGCATCACAACCCATAACCTCAATTGAACTGGTATCACTGAAATTAGGTCTTAAAACCGCACACATGTTTAGCAGGTCTCTCAAGAGTACATTTGACCGAATACAATTTTTAACAAATGGGATTTTGCATCTGGGTTGTGCCAAAAAAGTGCATAACCCCAGTGCAAAATCTGGGCCTCAACTTTTACATTTATTTTTTAAAACTCTACCACAAATAAATTGGCAACAAGAGGAAATGTGACAGTATATCTGTTCTACCAAATTGGTTGCAAAGTCTGAACTTTAAGATATCTTATGGGGTTAAGGTACCTGCTCCATATGTCTTTGTGTGCCAACTAAATTTCAAGGAATAATAATAATAATGGTAAGATAACTCTGGAGGTTATTATATTTGCTGGAGATATCTGTGGTTTTTCTAGTCCCAGTGTTTAATCAAAGTAGCATAGAGGGTTAAATTGTCTCCTGCAAAGCACATCATGTAACCCACAGATAACAGATTATTATTTTATGTGAATGGGTAAGTGTGTCACTGTTTTTAACAGAGAGATCATTTTGTTACTTGCAGTTGATAAATTGTAATCCTTCTAATGTAGCACATGGACCTATGAAGGACTTGTGACTCCTACATCTTGTAACCATCACTGTCTTGTGTAACTTATCCTGTACCTTGATTTACACACATGCAGGCCCTCATTATGACATTGGTGGTAAATCCCACTTGCTGCCAACATACCGCTGCCGCAGCGGATATCCGTTCACCATATTATGACACACACACACAAATCCGTCACTATTCAGCCACCGACACAAGTCCGACACACCAAAGATCAGTGATAAACTGCTGGTATCAAACTCCAAACCGTTACGCCAACAGAACAACGCCCACCGCATTATGACCCACGAATCGCCATGGCGGATATTCAATGGTGGTACATACTGCCATGCTCAAAATACACACACATACAAAACAACACCACATTGGACAATTTAAGTAACACACACCTGACACCCATACACACACCACACTCACACCACTATACAACACACTCCCACATGACCCACAACCCCTTACGAATACAAACCATTGGCACGAGACAGACACCACGACTACAGACAAAACCAGAGCCACACACCACCTACACCTATACACTACCCACGCATCCCACATCACACACCCCAAAACATCACCCTCACCTACACAACTCACACAACACTCATGGCACCACAAAGACACCCCAGATTCTCAGAGGAGGAGCTAAGGGTCATGGTGGAGGAATTCATCAAGGTCGAGCAACAGTTATTTGGAGCACACTTGCAGCAGATATCCATTGCTAGGAAGATGGAGCTATGGCAGAGAATCGTGGACAGAGTCTGCCCGTGGGGCAGCACTCAAGAAGCAGGTACAACATCAGAAAGAGGTGGAATGACCTACGGGGGAAGGTGCGTTCCATTGCAGCAAGACACCAACTCGCTGTACAGAGGACTGGCTGTTGTCCCCCACCTCCTCCCCCACAACTAACAACATGTGAGGAGCAAGTCTTGGCAATCATGCATCCTGAGGGCCTGGCCAAAGTAGCAGGAGGACTGGCCTCTGGTAAGTCAACTCTATACTACTATCAGCCCCCCCCCTGCATGCCATCACATACCCCCATCCTCACCCTCACTCTCATCACACCACCACTTCCCACACATCCCACCATCACATCTCACTCATCCCAATACCAAGCCCTGCACGCCATACCAGTGCATGGACACCACTCACAGACCTGCATGGACACCTATCACTAAAGCATGCACACTAGAGAGAACTAACCATCTCACCATACACCAATGTACACAAGTGAAAGCTGCCAGGGCAAATACAAACAAAGAGGGTAACCCACAGATGCACTATATGTCACACACAGAAACAATAACACAGCATTTACATCCCCACAGGTATCTCAGCCAATGTCAGCGGAGAAGAGGTGCCAGCACTATCCAGTCCCCCAACTAAAGAGGCCCACAGTGATGACAACAACTCTAGTCGCCTGGATCTGGATGACCGACCTGTCACATCAGGGACCTCTTGACAGTCGGTTACCCAGTCACATTCACACACCACCGCAGAGCCGCCCCCATCTGGAAACACCACCACAGCACCCACCCAGCGTACCCATACCTCTTTCCCCAGGACATGTCACTCAGCAGTGTGTTCACCACTACAGGGACCCCAGGGCACACCTCGCCCCCAAGACAATCAGGGACCTGGGTTCAGTGGCAGTGGGCACACAGTTCAAGGGACAGAGGCACAGGACAACAGGGAAACTGGGAGGAGTGCTGTGTGCTAGGGGGAGGACAGGCCCAGGGAGCTGACTCTCCAGGAGGCACTCACCAAGATCCTGGGAGCCCACCAACATTCCCAGGATACGCTGGGCCATATCCTGGACAACGTGCAGGAGAACAGGTGGCTGCAGGAGGGACAGTACCAGGGAATCAGGGAGGACTTGCAGGCCATCAACACCATCCTGGTCTCCATAGCAGTGGTGCTGGCAGACATGGCCAAAATTATGAGGGAGGCAGTCTCACAACAGCAGGCACCTGCCACTAGCCAGACATCTGAACTGCCTTCCACCTCTGCTGCCACTAGTGGACAGGAGGCCCCGCCACAGAACCAACAGGCCACCAGCACCCTCCCCCTGCAGAATGTGAATCACCCCGCAAATGTTCCCTGCGATCCAGGCAGAAGCCAGAGACTATTGCCCAGACCCCTGCCAGGAAATGAGACTCTCCTGATTGTCCCCCTTGTGTCCCACTCTGTCACCCTGTCCACCTTGAACTGCCATTGCTCCCCTTCCTATGTCCCCTGGGACAATGCACCTGGGCACCAAATAGACTGGAACAATACCCTGGACATTCCTCCATCATCCCATCCCAATGCACTTGCCCCTCTTCTTCTTAGCACTTAAATAAACACCCTTGAAAAAAAAACAAGTATGGAGTATGTAAAACTTATTTAAGTATGTATTCATTTAACCAGGTTCAAACATTGCAATTCAACTGTACAGTAATGTTCACATAGGAAAGACCTGTAGTTGGTTGCAGAGATCAGACCAGGAGCGATAGTGGGGCACCAACATCTGCCAAATGAGTTGCCAAAGGGTACAGTGAGTGGGCATAGAAGTGGGAAATAACAGCATGCCAGTGCCAAAGATAATCTAAATAATGACAATGAAATGTGAAGTAACTCTGTCTTACCTGTGTGTCATTGGAAGTATTGTCGAATCACTGCTGTTCTGTTGTCCTCATCCTCATCTTCTGCCTCCTCATCCTCACTGTTAACAGTGTGCCCACTGCTGCCACATGGCCATCTCAAGCCTCCTCCTCCTGCAGAAAAGGCACATGGGGTCTCAAAGCAAGGTTGTGCAGCATGCCACGATTATCTGGCAGACCTTCTTGGGGGAGTAGCACAGGGATCCCCCAGTTAGATGGAGGCACCTAAACCTGGCCTTTAGGAGGCCAGAGGTCAGTTCAATTATCCTTTTTGTTCGCCCATGTGCCTCATTGTAACGTTCTTCTGCTCTTGTCCTAGCATTCCTCACAGGGGTCAGTAGCCATGATAGCTTGGCGTAACCAGAGTCACCTGCAAATATTGAGGGACAACATTTAGCTACACACTATCCTATATGGCCCACACCATACCCATACACCAACATCTGTTGGGTGGAAAACAGGGCTCACCTATTAGCCACACCCAGTGCCTCTGTAGTTGGGCCATTACATTAGGGATGCTGCTATTCCTCAGGATAAAGGCATGATGCACTGACCCAGGATACTTAACATTGACATGGGAGATGTATTGGCCTGCCAAGCACACCATCTGTACATTCATGGAGTGGAAACTCTTACGATTTCTGAAGACCTGTTCATTTTCCCAGGGGGAGGTGAGGGGGACAAATGCAATGTGAGTTCCATCAGTCACCCCAATTATGTTGGGGATATGTCCCATTGCATAGAAGTCAGCCTTCACTGTGGCCAAATCCTCCACCTGTGGGAAAACAATGTAGCTGCACATGTGTTTAATCACGGCAGACAGCACTCTTGTCAGCACTATTGAGAACATTGGCTGTAACATTCCCACTGTCACTTGGAAAGAGCCAGTTGCCAAGAAATGGAGCACAGATAGGACTTGCACAACAGGGGGGATCCAAGTGAGGTGATGGATAGCAGATATCAGGTCAGGTTCCAGTTGGGCACACAGCTCTGTGATTGTGGCCCTGTCAAATCTATAGGTGAGGATAATGTGCCTGTCCTCCAATGTTTCCAAGTCCACCAGGGGTCTGTACACGGGGGTATGTCTCCATGCCCTTTTTATCCGCAGCGGTTACAGTCTAAGGGACAAACGAGTGAGGAGCCGGTCACAAAATGAACATCAGAGCCCCAACATTACAATGCATGATGTTAATTTGTAATAGTGAACTGGTATTTGTCCTGTATGTCCTATTTTTTACTGTGACGCAGTTATTATCCTGGGCCTGTCCCCCCCGCCCCCCCGAAATGACGTTCGTCTGTCTTGTGTGGAGGTACAGGTGGAAGTGAGGTAATTCCGCTGATGTTGTGCACCTTTGTGGTAGGTGGTCAGGAACTGCTGTGCAACTCCTCATTGGTTAACATTGGGCCCTAAGGGGTACAGTGGCCAGTGGTGATGTACGCCGGCGGTGACGGTATGCACCGCCGTGAAAGTGACCACCATTTTCTATCTGATCACTCACTTGCTACCTGACCTTCAGCAGGAGAGGACCTACACTGCATGTGCTTCTGTGAATTGTGTCTGGAATCTACCATGGCTCGTGTGACTGGGGAAAGGGCCCCTGCCTTCACCTCGGCGGAGTTGGAGTGACTGGTGGATGGGGTCCTACCCCAGTACGGACTGCTGTATGGGCCTCCAGACCAATAGGTGAGAACACTGTGAGCACGATGTATGTGGCATAAATGCATGGAGTGGTGTGTGTGAAGGCCTCGTGTATGCAGGGTGGGTGGATGTCCCCTGGGCGGTGTACAGCTTGTGAGCTGGACCATGTGTGTGCAAATGGTGATGTGAAGGGGTATAAGTGTAACAGGCAGGACGGTCTGACTGATACCATTCCCTGTGTGTTTTTCTATGCAGGTCAGCGCCCATCAAAAGAAGGGTATGTGGCATGCCTTCGCCAAGGACGTGCGGACCCTGGGGGTCTACGGCAGGCGGAGCACCCACTGTTGGAAATGGTGGGAGGACCTGAGATGCTGGGCATGGAAGACAGCGGAGGCCCAGCTGGGGATGGCCTCCCAATGAGGAAGGGGTGCCTGTCAAACCCTGAGCCCCCTGATGGCCCGCATACTGGCGGTGGCCTATCCGGAGCTGGATTGGCACTTGAGAGCATCACAGCAGCCACAAGGGGGTGAGTACAGTGCCCATCATTACAACTTACCCATATTGGGGGGGACCCGGGCGGGATGTGTATCAGTGGGTGCCCCTAGGCCAGGCCTGACATTGCAGAGTAGGTCCCATGTTGGCTAGGGTTCTGAAGTGATAATCCTGCTACCTAGCTTGTAGGCATCCACAACTGGTCAGGGCTCTGTGGGTCCCAGGTGTGCTGCATTTGGCGGTATGTGCCCCTCCCCATGCCTTGGTGGCTAGCACTATAACTGGTAGTGCAATGCATAGTGCGTAGGGCTGTTCCCTGTGTGTGACGTGGTATGTACGCCAACGGTGGTGTTGGTGCTGCCATTGACCCAGTGTATCCTTTGTCTCTTCACCCCCTTTTTGTTTTGTCACCCTGTCCTTATGTGCATTAGCATCATCTGGCGGAGGAGCAGTGGCACCGGTGACGGAGGGAGCTGCATCCCACAGGTCCCAGGAGGCAGAGTCCACTGAGGCTGAGGGCACCAGTGGGACAAAGGGCGAGGGGAGCACCACAGAGGAGATAGGAGGGGACAGTTCGGACACAGATACCTCCTCCGATGGAAGCTTCCTGGTGGTGGCGGACACCTCTGTACACACCCCAACTACAGGTACAGCTGCCACCCCGTACCAGCACCGCCCTCCAAGCAGCCCCTCAGCGAGTTGCCCGTGCCCTCTCACCCAGGAGGGTGGGCATCTCCTTCGCCCCAGGCACCTCAGGCCCTGCCCCAGTTAGCCGTGCTGCCCTGAGTGAGGAGGCTATTGACCTCCTGAGATCCATCTCTGTAGCCCAGATGCAACAGACTAATACATTGCTGGAGGGCATTCACACTGGCTTGACAGTCCAACAGAGATCAATCCAGGCGCTGACCTCCTCTCTGATGGCAGCCATTGTCCCCGGTTCCACCCTCCCCCCTCCAACTTCCTCTTCCCAATCCCATTCCCCTCAACCCCAACCTATCCCAAGCACACAGGCAGATGAGCATGCTCACAAGACAACACACAAGAGTGGCACAGGCAAACACAAGCACCACACATCATCCCACAGGCACTCACACAAACAACATCCAGATGCAGACATACCAACATCAATAGTTTCCACTGTCTCCCCCTCCTCCTCCTCCACCTCATTCCCAGTTGTGTCTACACTCACACCTGCATGCACTACATCCTCATCCACTACCAACATCACCACCACACCTAGCAGAACATACACCTCACTGGCAGACACCTCCACAACAGCCATGCACATGTCCCCTGTTTCCTCTCCCACTGTGTCTGTCACCCTCCCTCCCAGGGTACACAGACACAAGCACTCAGACACCTAACAGCCATCCACCTCACAACAGCATCCAGTACCTGTACCCAAACACAGCAGACAGACACCTCTTACAACCACTCCCTCTTCCTCCACCCCCAAACCTTCTCCCTCTTCCCGCCCCAATGTCCCTAAGACGTTTTTCCTCTCCACCACTGACCTCTTCCCAACCCCTCCCCACCCATCCTTCACGTCTGGCCAGGGTGGCACAAACCCAGGCAAGCACCTCAGCCACCCAGTCCCCGGGCCCAGAAGTTTCCACACCCACTCGTGGTGGGAAAGGATTTAGGCCACCAGGCAGCCTCAAGGAAAGGGTGCCTGCCCCAGCTGTGGCCTGGAAGAGCAAGGAGCCAGCCCCAGCTGCTGCCAGGAAGGGCAAGGAGCCAGCCCCAGCTGCTGCCAGGAAGGGTCAGGAGCCTGCCCCAGCTGCACCCAGGAAGGACAAGGAGCATGCCCCAGCTGCTGCCAGGAAGGGCAAGGAGCCAGCACCAGCAGGCAGAAAGGACAAGGGGCCTGGTGCAGGGATTCAGATGAAGCCCCACCACCAACCATGGTTCTGCAGCCGTCCGAGGCTGCAGGGGATGGGCAGGAGCTTACCCACACCACCAGCAGCAGCACCACCACCTCCACCAACACCAATGGGCAGCTATCCGAGGCTGCAGGGGATGGGCAGGAGCATCCCCCCACCACCACCAGCAGCAGCACCACCACCACCA
Organism: Pleurodeles waltl; assembly: GCF_031143425.1. NCBI lineage: Eukaryota > Metazoa > Chordata > Amphibia > Caudata > Salamandridae > Pleurodeles > Pleurodeles waltl. The sequence goes on along the minus strand of NC_090448.1, from coordinate 964,735,071 downwards.
GTGGGCAGCCGTCTGAGGCTGCCGGGGATAGACTGGAGCATCCCCCCACCAGCATCAGCAGCACCACCACCACCACCAGTGGGCAGCTATCTGAGGCTGCAGGGGATGGGCTGGAGCCTCCCTCCTACAGCATCAGCAGCAGCACCACCACCACCAGCGGGCAGCCGTCCGAGGCTGCAGGGGATGGGCTGGAGCCTCCCCCACCAGCGGCTGCAGCTGCACCACCACCACCACTGAGCAGCCATCAACGCCGGCGGACAGTATGTAGTCCTGCCTCCATGGGCTGCTGTGCGGCATACCCCCTGAAAATCCAGTGGGTATGACACTCACCTGAGAGACTGTGACCTTGCACTCCCCAGGATCAAGGGCAGAGGGCACAATGCCCCCTCTAGAACCTGTGGGGAAGACACCCACCAACTCCAGCCTGCTCAGGATCAAGAGCACAGGGTACAATACCCCTCCAGAACTATTGGGGAAGACACCCACTAACCCCAGTCTCCCCAGGATCAAGAGCACAGGGCACGATGCCCCCTCCAGAACCAGTGGGTATGACACCCACCGACCCCAGCCTCCCCAGGACCAAACACTGGGCATGTTGCCCCCTCCAGAGCATGTGGGCAAGTCACCCACTTGAGAGACTGTGTCCTTGCACTCCCCAGGACCAAGCACAGGGCATGTTGCCTCCTCCAGAGCATGTGGGAAAGTCACCCACTTGAGAGACTGTGGCCTTGCACACCACAGGACCAAGCACAGAGCATGTTGCCCCCTCCAGAGCATGTGGGCAAGTCACCCACTTGAGAGACTGTGGCCTTGCATTCCCCAGGACCAAGCATGGGGCATGTTGCCCCCTCCAGAACCAGTGGTGTTGTTCCATCTGCTGGCTGTGGTGCCTCCTGTTCCCCATCCCCCTGAGGTGCCTGCCTATCTTCCAACTGGTGCCCCTGCAGTGTTCTCTCCGTGTTGGTGCAGGTGACAACAGGGGCCTTGGACTTTGGCCTGTGGCCCTGTGGCCCATTGGCCCACGCACATTGAGGACTGGGTAGTGTCCCTTGCACTGTACATATGTATGTACCATTACATTGCATTTACGTATTTCTACTGTGTTGTTATTATTACACTCACTTTTGCACATTCCTGTTGTCCTTGCATTATTACTCAGGGGTATGGGGTAAATATGTTTTAATACTACAGCTGTATGTGTGTTTGGTATTGCGGGTGGGTGTGTGTGTGTTGCATGTGTTTGTCACTCTCTTTTTCCTCCCCCCTCCCGTGTGTGCTAGGCAGCTGTACTCACCGTGCTCGTCTTAGCCATCATTGGTGTTCGTGGTGGAGCAGGACGGAGAAAATCATTGGAAATATTTGAAGTTCGGGCTCCATGGCAGCGTGATTCTTCCCTTTGTCTCTAAAGGTGAGTCATTTCCCTTCTGTGCAGTGTATCTGTCAGGCTTTTGATGTTGTTGGTACCGCCCCGGAAAAGGTGGTGGTTTCCTGTCTCATAATAATGTAGGCGGAGCATTGACTTCCACCTGGCTGTTGACGGCTGCCGCCATGGTGGCTGTTGTTTTCACCCTGGCGGTCAGTGTTGTAAAGTGGCTGTCTATCTGAGTTCTCACCCCCATGGTCATAATTTGGCAGTAGTTACCGCCAGCCTGTTGGCGGTATTACCTCCACTTTATCTCCAACCACCAGGGTTGTAATGAGGGCCATAATTTATTGTCAGTGTATAACATGTACGTGTGATGTAAGGCACTCTGACAAACTGCATTGTAATTGTATTTATATATTGCTTACTACTCCTGACGAGGCGCCCTGACACTCTACATTGCAATTGTAATTGCATTTATATAGTGCTTACTGCTCCTGACGAGGCGTTGAAGCGCTTTTCGACAAGTAGCACGCTACTCCGGAACCCAAAGGAATTAGTGGTGAATTAGTGTAGTGGAATATCAGTACAGTACTAGTATTAGTATAAGGAGGTATAATTTAATTTGGGTGGAGTATGTGAGTCTTTTAGTTGAATTGAATAGAATAATGGAGGTACAGAGGAGGGAAGAACGAAGAAGTGTTCAGTGGGAGATCATAGTAGCAAGTTGAGGTTTGGCATTAGTAAAGGAAAGATGGAGCAGGAAAGAATCTGCAGAGAGGGATTGGGGAGATCGTAGTAAAAGGGGTTTGGGAATGAGTTGAAGTAGAGATGAATTAGGAAGAATTTAGAAGGCTTGTTTGGGAGATCATAGTAGTAAACTGAGGTTTGGGTTGAGCCAGGATGGGTAAAGGAGAATAGAGTCTAGGAAGGGTTATTTTGGATTTCATAGTAGTAGAATGGGTTTGGAATGAGTCAGAGAGTGGAGATAGAGGATAGGTTGATAGAGGTATTGGGTGATGGTGAGACAGAGTAAAGCTTTCGAGAGAGTATCTTTTTTCTTTTCCTCTTGTACAGTAGGACTAAAGTAATAAATTTATAGATACATGATTACAAAGTAAGGGAATATATGTGTAAGGAGTATACTATATTGAGATTTAAGTTGTATTGCATAAACACAGAATTTTAAGAGTTGCAGTATTTGAAGTTAATTTATTTGGGTACTTTTGTAACATTATTTTATCTTTGCTCAATATTGCAAAAGTGAAATACTTGTCGATAAATAGTTAAGATAATATTTACCTATTGCAAAGATAAAATAAAAACAGAGACATTTAAGCATCCAGTCAAACAACTTATGTAGGAATTATGCAATGACCTATGAACATGTTATGCGTAGAATAGTGTAAACACACATATATATACTGATACACATATATAAATACACATATGCATAATATATATAAATATATATTTATATATAGATATATATATACTCATACACAGATCTACACATACATTTTACTGTAAGTAAAATATACATTTGTTAAAACAGTCGTAAAGAGTTTGTATATATTTCAAGTTAAATAGTTATTATACCTGATTGTATAAAGAAATGCACATATCTAGATATATGCATATAATGAAATTATAAATGGTTACATATACAGGAATATGCAGTCCATTGTTGTTTGAGTATGGTGGTTATGTAGGAAAGAGCCAACTCTTGAGTAGTCTTCTGAAGATGAGATTGTTATCTATGGATCTTATATTAGGGTATAATGAATTCGATAGTTTGGACACTTGAACAGAGAAGGATGTACCACCTCTTGTCTTTTTCTTGTATGGTGGTGTTTTGAAGGGGGATGCCAAACTTGAGCGGAGATTTCTTGTATTTTGTGATTTTATTCCTGCTGAAAAGTGGTCCGGTTCCATGTATTGCTTTGTGGGTAATACAAGGCAGCTTAAAGGTGGATCTTCTGCAAACCATAATAAATGTAGTGCCCTCAAGGCAGGGGAGATGTGGACTTGTGGCTTTACATGTAGGAGTAGTCTGGCAGCAGAGTTCAGAATGCTTTGTAGTTTACTCATGGTAGATTGAGATGATCCATGGTAGAGGCTATTGGCGTAATCCAGAGATAGTGGCCTGCACCTTGTGTGGAAATCCGAGGTGGGAAAAATGCATAGATGAAGCTTGATCTTGCTAATTTGTTCACTTGAGCATTCATTCTTAACTTGGACTCCATGGTTATTCAAAGGTTTCTAAGGGCCAGATGTAGCAAAGTTTTGCGAGTCGCAACTGGCCCGAATCGCTATTTGCGACTGTGCAAAATCGGAAATGGGATGCAAAAATCCAATTTCCGACTCGCAAAAAGCGATGCGAGCCATTAGCGACTCGCAAAAATTGCAACCCCATTTTGCGTCTCGCAAATAGGAAGTCGCAATTTGCGAGTCGCAATCCATATGCAATTGCAACTCGCAAACTGCGACTAGTCGCAAAAAGCCCAGTTTGCATGTCCCATTTACCACTAACTCAGAGCAGGTGGTAACCAATACCAAAGTATAAAAGGAGAACCAGAAGGCATCTGGGTTACTCAAGATGGCGGAGATATACCTGATAGCAGTGAGGAGGAGAGTCCACGCAGCCCAGCAGAGGAGGAGGAGGAGCCAGAGACAGGAGAAGATTTACAGAACAAGGCAGACTCTTTTTCAGCAAACTGAGGAAGAGATCTATGACAAATACCGCCTTATCAGCGCAGCCATACTAGAATTAATTGAATTACTAAAACCACAGCTAGAACGCCAGACTCTGCGCGGCTGCGCCATCCCTACGCATGTGCAAGTGCTATGCTCACTGCACCTCTTGGCCTCAGGGAGCTATCAGGGGGTCATTGCTGTGGCAGGTGGGGTATCTCAAAGTGCACTGTCAAGGTTCCTCAGGGCATTCCTAGATGCCATACTCACACACATGTCACACTTCATATACCTACCCAGGAATGAGGCAGAAATTAACAGCACCAAGCTGGACTTTTACCGGATTGCCAACTTTCCCCATTTCATAGGGTGTGTAGATGGGACACATATTCAAATATGCCCCCCTGCAAACCTGGAATATCTGTTCCGCAACAGAAAGTGTACCCACTCACTCAATATTCAGGTTGTTTGTGACGCCGATTATGTCATCACCGACTGTAGGAGAGCGCCGGAGGAAGCCCAATCATGGCGCTCTCCGAACGCCTCGCCGGATCGACAACCCCGTCGTCATGGAGACGCATCGGGAAGGAGACGGAAGTCGGCCCCGGAGTTCCGGGTTGCCGAGAGTGAAGAAGGGCACGGCGGGATGAGACGGGACTCCTCCTCAGGACGTAAGACGGACCCCGAGGGAGAGACGACCGGAAAGCGCGAGACGGAGAGAAACGGAGAGCCAGACGCCCGAGAGGAGACGGAGAGAAGCGTCAACCCGGAATACCCAGGAAGAGAGACGGAAGAAAGGACGGAAGAGCCACCCCGAGAGGAGACGGAGGACGCGACAGCCTGCCACGGCCCAGGAGGGTCGTGGCTGGACAAGGTACGTGCCTTAGTAAAGGGCCACAGCAGAACCCAGGGAAGGGGAAGGGTAGGAGGAGAGGGGACGATTGAAAGGGGGAGGAAAGGGGAGGAAGGGAGACAGGGTGACTACCTCTAAAGGGGGAGCGCCTGAGGCGGGGCAAGTTCCCTGGGCACCCTAACAACCACGTATACTGCTGACACTAGGAAAGAAACCCACTCACCTCCCCACTAAAAAGGATAAAGTAACCCTTCCGTCACTTCCCCCCCCCCCCTTTTCTTATTTTACCTCCTCTCCCATACCCCCACACAGAACCAAAACCGTGCTTACCCTCCCCACTTACCGGCTGCCACCTTGTTTTTGTTCTTCCGAGGAAACCTGCCGCCAAGATACCGGAACACGCCACCTGGAAGGAAAAGGAAAGGAAAGGAATAAGCAACCCACCTGAGACGGATAGAGACCAGAGAGGGAGAAAAGGAAAGGAAAACAGAACCCAGAACCACCGGTTACTCACAGACTGTTCTAAGTTATTCTCCCCCTTATCTACCGCCAAGAACAATAAAAAGCACGTAAACCCCTATAAAGGGTAGTTAACCTCAGTGTTTGTGTCCTCTATCACCCCTACACCGCACCCATCGCCTACAGTGGTGTCAGAAGTGGGATTGGACAGATACGGGATAATGGAGGACAAGTCCAGCATGGAAGAAATGATTAAGCAGTTGGCCGAAGGGCAGCGCCATCTCCAGCTAGTCTGGGAAGCCCAGCAACGAGAGGCCAAGGAGGATAGGGAGGCCCTACAGTTGGCATTGAAAAGCCAGGCCACCATTATGGCCAATAATCAGCTAGTTCATGAGACTGCCATACAAAAGCTGACCGACACTATAGCCGCAAGTAAGGTGCATCCCAATGTGCCCAGTTCAGTCCTACAAAAATACCAAGAAGGAGAAGACCCTGACTCGTTTTTTACGAACTTTGAGAGAGTCGCTTCCAGTGCTCAATGGCCGGCAGAGAGGTGGGGTCAGTATATAGCTCCCCTCCTGACAGGAACCCTCCAATCCGCTTATCAGGCCGCAAACCCAGGAGGTGTCACCCCGTATGCCGAGATAAAGAAGAGTATTTTGGAACGAGTCGGACATGATGTCGAATACTATAGAACTAGATTCCGGAAAGTAAGATGGGGACCCCATGAAGACCCTCGGACATACTATTACCGGGTGAAGGATCTAGGGTTGAAGTGGCTGGGACCACTAGGAGCGGAACGTGAGGACATAATTAAGGCGATTATTCTGGAGCAGTATCTAGATTCCCTACCGCCCCATACCCGACACTGGATCCGACAACACCCCAATATAGATACTGAGACAGCGGTTGATCTAGCTTGTGCTTATCACAGATCGGGAGAGGGTAAACCACAACCCGTCCGCCCCATGGGGAAACCACCAATAACCCCTACTCAATTCCACACACGACGAGCAACCGAAGAGACCGGCCTACCTAGAAACCCGGAGAGAAGCCCGATGCAGCAACCCCAATGTTTTAACTGTGGAGAGTGGGGCCATATCGCTCGTGGATGTGTCAGAAAGCAGGAGGGTATAGAGCCAATGGAGATAGGCATGACTAGAGGCAGAGTCTTATGCCTAGGAAAGAGTGGTGTGTCCTTTAAATACCCCCTGATGGTCAACGGAAAACTTGTTATGGCCTTAATTGACTCCGGGTGTAGTCAGTCAGTAGTCCGACGTAGTCTGATTCACCAGATACCACCCCCTGAGGACCAATGGGTTACGATATGCTGTGTTCATGGAGATCGAGCCCAGTATCCGCTTCTCAACATAGACATAGGCTGGGACGGACATATAGACAGTCTGCCTGTGGGGCTCATGGACAACCTAATAGAGGAATGTGTAATAGGAACGGACTATCAAAGGTTCGACGACCTCTTAGACAGGACCAGACAGAAAAACCCAGTGGACAACTGGTGGGGTGACGCGCCATTCCGAGATGATGCTATACCTAGCCATCCCACTAGACGGAAGCTAACACGAAAGGAGAGGAGAACGGAGAAACAGAGATACGCCTGGCAACAGGACCAACAAAACAAAGAAGGGGTCATGGCCCTCCTAGACGCAGCCCCCACATCGTTTAGAATGAGTCAACACGAGGATCCCACCTTAAAACATGCTTGGAAAAATGCTAAAACCGCCTCAACTGGAGAGGTAGGACCTTACTTCTTGACCTCAAAAGATCTGTTATATAGGGTCACCACCAAAACAAATGGGGAGAAAAGACAGCTCGTCGTTCCCGAATCCTACCGAACCCAGATACTCTTCCTAGCCCACAACCAACCAGGGGGAGGACATTGTGGCAGGGAGAAAACAGAAGAATACTTACTCAGGCGGTTTTACTGGCCGGGAGTATATGCCCATATCAGAAGGTACTGCGCTCAATGTCCTAAGTGCCAACTTGTGGAGCCAGGAACCCTCCGTAAAGCACCGTTGCAACCCCTACCTCTGATTGATATACCATTCAAACGGGTCGGTATGGACATAGTTGGTCCTCTTTTACCGTCTAGTAAAGGGCATACCCACATTCTCGTGCTCGTAGACTACGCAAGTAGGTACCCCGAGGCCATTCCCCTTTCCAGCACCACTACGAAAAACGTAGCACAAGCTATGATATCTTTCTTTTCCCGGGTAGGATTTCCCGAAGAAGTCCTTACGGACCAGGGAACCCCATTCATCTCAGGACTGATGAAACAAATCTGTACATCCCTAGGGGTTCAACAGATAAAAACATCTGTCTACCATCCCCAAACGGATGGATTGGTCGAACGGTATAATCGCACCATAAAAACCCTTTTAAGGAAAGTGGTGAATGAGACAGGTAAGGACTGGGATCAGAAGCTTCCCCTAGTATTGTACGCGATAAGGACACCTGAACAATCCTCCACTGGGCATAGCCCGTTTGAACTGGTATTTGGGAGACAACCAAGAAACCTTCTAGATATGGCAGTGGAACTCTGGGAGGAGGAGGAGAACGAAGAACGTCCTATCCTAGACTATGTCCATAAGCTAAAAACCCAACTCCAATCAGTATGGGAGGACGTAAGGCAGCATCTAACAGAAGCCCAAAATAACCAAAAGACTTACTATGACCAGGGTACCAAACTCAGGATCTTACAACCCAATGACAAAGTGTTAATCCTCAGGCCCACCTCAGAGCACAAATTAATTGCCAAATGGCAGGGACCATACAAAATCATAAAAAGAGTTACCCCCGTTACCTATTTATTAGAATTAAGAGATAATCCGAGGCGAACCCAGATTTACCACATTAACCTATTAAAGAAATGGGAAGAACCCGCAAGCAATAACTTAGCATTAGCGAGGGGATGTCTGATCACGCCAACTCAACCTTTAGGGTTGGAATTGGGCCCCACCTCACTGTATGACCCTCAACAGCTCCCCAAAATCAGTGAGTCCCTTTCCGAGATAGAGACCCGACAAATGACGGAGTTAGTCCACCGTCATGCCTATTTTTTTTCTGAACTACCGGGGAAAACAGCACTGGTCCAGCATCACATTAGAACCCCGGAAGGAAAAGTAGTACGACAACGACCTTATCGAATTCCCGAGGCAAGGAAAACCCTCATAGAAGAGGAAGTCGATAAAATGTTGCGTTTAGGAGTTATTGAAACCTCTACCAGCCCATGGTGTTCTCCGATTGTCATAGTGCCGAAGCCGGATGGCTCTATCCGCTTCTGCATTGACTTCCGGAAGCTCAATGAGATATCCCTTTTTGATACATACCCCATTCCTCGGGTAGATGAAGTCTTGGAGAAGATAGGGCAAGCCCGATATATGACTACTATTGATCTGACAAAGGGGTATTGGCAGATCCCCTTAGCACCCTCGGACAAAGAAAAAACGGCGTTCGTATCCCCTTCAGGCCTGTATCAATTCACGGTGCTCCCTTTCGGGCTTCATGGTGCCCCAGCAACGTTCCAACGACTAATGGATCAACTACTAAGACCCTACCATGATTTTACAGCCGCATATCTTGATGATATTGTTATTTTTAGTTCTACCTGGTCTACCCACCTCCTTCACCTGGATAAAGTGTTCTCCGCACTATCCGCAGCCGGGCTTACCGCCAACCCAAAAAAATGTGTACTAGGGCAGACCCAGATAGCCTACCTAGGTTACGTTATTGGGAATGGGCTCTTGAGTCCCCAAAAGGATAAAGTAGCCACCATTCGACAGATTCCCCTCCCTACCACAAAGAAGAAACTTCGCTCCTTTCTGGGGCTAGTTGGATACTATCGAAGGTTCATCCCTCAATACTCTACTATCACAGCCCCCCTTACGGACCTCTTAAAAAAACAATATCCGACGGTCCTACCTCCTTTTCCCCCCCCCCAACTTCAGGGATTCCAGTGGCTCAAGGAAGCCCTTACAACCGAACCAGTATTGCGTTGTCCCGATTTTGCCAGGCCCTTCCATCTTTTTACGGACGCATCCAATGTCGGGTTAGGGGCCGTGTTGGCACAACCTGACCGCCAGGGACATGAACATCCGATAGTCTACATCAGTAGGAAGCTATTACCTAGGGAAACGAACTACCCCACTATAGAAAAGGAATGTTTAGCCATTAAATGGGCAATCGAATGTTTGAAGTATTACCTCCTGGGACGCCCATTCATCCTCTTCACCGATCATGCGCCTTTGACATGGTTGGCTTCCCATAAAGACACCAATTCCAGAGTACTCCGCTGGTTCCTTGAACTGCAACCCTTTACTTTTCAGATCCGCCATATCCCTGGGGCTCGCCAATGTCCCGCAGACTTCCTCTCCCGCTGCCCTGACTCCTCGGGCCTATACCAGTCCCGATCGTGGGAAGGGGTGTGTAGGAGAGCGCCAGAGGAAGCCCAATCATGGCGCTCTCCGAACGCCTCGCCGGATCGACAACCCCGTCGTCATGGAGACGCATCGGGAAGGAGATGGAAGTCGGCCCCGGAGTTCCGGGTTGCCGAGAGTGAAGAAGGGCACGGCGGGACGAGACGGGACTCCTCCTCAGGACGTAAGACGGACCCCGAGGGAGAGACGACCGGAAAGCGCGAGACGGAGAGAAACGGAGAGCCAGACGCCCGAGAGGAGACGGAGAGAAGCGTCAACCCGGAATACCCAGGAAGAGAGACGGAAGAAAGGACGGAAGAGCCACCCCGAGAGGAGACGGAGGACGCGACAGCCTGCCACGGCCCAGGAGGGTCGTGGCTGGACAAGGTACGTGCCTTAGTAAAGGGCCACAGCAGAACCCAGGGAAGGGGAAGGGTAGGAGGAGAGGGGAGGATTGAAAGGGGGAGGAAAGGGGAGGAAGGGAGACAGGGTGACTACCTCTACAGGGGGAGCGCCTGAGGCGGGGCAAGTTCCCTGGGCACCCTAACAACCACGTATACTGCTGACACTAGGAAAGAAACCCACTCACCTCCCCACTAAAAAGGATAGAGTAACCCTTCCGTCACTTCCCCCCCCCCTTTTCTTATTTCACCTCCTCTCCCATACCCCCACACAGAACCAAAACCGTGCTTACCCTCCCCACTTACCGGCTGCCACCTTGTTTTTGTTCTTCCGAGGAAACCTGCCGCCAAGATACCGGAACACGCCACCTGGAAGGAAAAGGAAAGGAAAGGAATAAGCAACCCACCTGAGACGGATAGAGACCAGAGAGGGAGAAAAGGAAAGGAAAACAGAACCCAGAACCACCGGTTACTCACAGACTGTTCTAAGTTATTCTCCCCCTTATCTACCGCCAAGAACAATAAAAAGCACGTAAACCCCTATAAAGGGTAGTTAACCTCAGTTTTTGTGTCCTCTATCACCCCTACACCGCACCCATCGCCTACACCGACATTGTTGCAAAATTTCCAGGCAGTACCCATGACTCCTACATTTTTAGGCACAGTGGGATACACCAACGCCTGGAACGTGGGGAGTTTGGAGACGGATACCTCCTAGATAGAGCTGCATAAACCTCGTAGACATACACACAGGTCACTGTGCACACCAACCAGGACTTTCTAACAGTGTAATGTTTGTGCCCAACAGGTGACAGTGCATATGCACTACGGCCATGGATAATGACTCAGTTCTTAACACCCAGCAATGATTCCGAGAGGCGATACAACAGTGCACATAAGAGGACCAGGAACATAATAGAACGCACCTTCAGATTGCTGAAAGCAAGGTTCAGATGCCTCCACCGCAGTGGAGGTGCCCTCTAGTATACCCCCATTACAGCATTCAAAATTGTTGTCGCATGCGCCATCCTGCACAATATTGCCACCCGACGTGGGCTACCTCTCTCCCCTGCAGACCCAGATTCAGAGGATGAAGAGCAGGAGCAACCACATCGCCATCATGGGGATCGGAGTATAGCAAATCAAGGCAGACTGAGACGGGAACACATCGCAACCCAATACTTTGGAAGGTACGTGTCAACTTCAACCATACTCACCTATTGACCAAAAACTCCATTTGTTAAGTGGAACAAAAAAACTATTTAATATGTGCAGAAATTGAACTATTTACAATGACTAACTGTTCATGTACATCAAAAAGCAAACCATGCATGGGGCACATTGCTGTCATGTGCCCCAACATCAGGGACAGGGTTCAGTCTATGTCCTACGGCGGCCTCTGCCAGCCTGGCTGGTCCCAGGTTGTTCTGCAGTGCTCTGCCTGGTACTCCCACTCCGGAGCACCCTACTGTCACTGGCAGAGACACTGCTCACTGTGGAGCCCTCTTCGCTGTCCTGGGGGGTGTTCCCTGTGCCCCTGGACAGATGCCGTGCCTCCATTAAATCGATCACATGTGTGATCCGGCCCAGGCCTCTAGCCACATCCCCTGCAAAGTGGCCCATTTCAACTTGGAGGCCAACTGTCCTTCTCGACAGGCCAGTGGTGTTGACTGCCAGTCTGCCAATTGATGTGGCCATCCTGTCCAGCCTCTGGAGCAGCTGACGGTCCCTGCGCCGCCCACCCTCGCTCTGTGACAGTAGTCCTGCCACCAGTTTCCGCATGGACAGGGCTAGGTCCCCAGTGTTTGTGCCAATGACGTCCAATTGGGAATGGAGCTGCTGCATGCTGGCCTCATTGCTCCTCACAAAGCGGTGCAGAACCCCACTAATTCTCCCTAACATATTGTTCTGCAGGCGCTGACCATGGAGCAGTTGTGCCTCGGTGATGGTGGTCGATGGACGGCCAGACTCAGCCTGCAGCCCTGCTCTCCTGAACCTGCGTTGCCTGCACAGCGGTGGATGCCCTGTGAGCTCTACTGTGGCAGCAGGTGTTGACATCAAGGGGATGGTGTTGGTGGTGCAGGTGGGAGTGGTGGCAGCTCCTGTGCTTTCCTCATGGGGCTGGCTGCTGTGGCTTGTGGTGGTGTCTTGTGGGAGACCTGTGGGACATGGGGAACAGACTGTCAGTGTCTACTATCTGTTGCACACTTCCTAATAAACATTTGCCTATTTACTGCCTACTTGACTACATTGCCCATAATGCATCATTCTGGTGTTTGCTATCCTGAAATGGAGCTATCTTGGTTGTACATGCCCCTGTGCACATGGTGGGTGGGGGTAAATGTAAATGTAAATTAGCACTTGTATAGCGCACTACTCACCCGTTAGGGTCTCGAGGCGCTGTACTCATACCGCTATGGAACCCCTCCTGGCTTTTCCCTGAGAGGCGCCCACTCCTGAGCAACCCCAGGGTGAAGCCAGGCATCCAAGCGCTGTTGGGGCCGTTGTGGAGATTAAGCAAGCTATTGCCCAGAGTTGCAGAGTGGGACCCATGAATTAGATTAGGCACCGAGGCGAGAATTATCTGGTCAAGGGGAATTGAGCCCAAGACCTGCCAAAGCGGGACTTGAACCCTGGTCTTGAGCCAGATCTCTGCTTCAGGGTCTGCCGCTCTAACCATTGAGCCACACTCAATGGCATTGAGGCATTGATATGGCATTGATGGGGGTACAGGCATATCACATGGTACTCACCGGTTGATGTTCTGGGCTCAGAGGTGTCCAGATCTCCAAATCATGTCACTGCCTCCTGCTCCAGGGTCTCCTCCACCCTTTCCTCCAGGGGTGTGGGTGGTGGTACGGATGATGGTCCCCCTCCTGTGCCTCTCATCTCCCTGAGCCTTTCTGCCACCCTCTCCTTGGTCCGGGAGCGGAGGTCATACCACCTCTTTTTGATCTCATCCACACTCCTGTGGCTGACCCCCAGGGAGTTCACTTTTTCTTGAATTTCCAGCCAGAGTTGTTTTTTGGTTGAGTCTGGCACATTGAGGGCTGCCTTTCCAAAGAGATCATCACAATTCTGACAGCATTCTTCTGTCAGCACCTCCAGCTCCTTCTCAGAAAATTTCAGTTTTCTTTTTCTTGGTGTTTCTGCCATTGTAGCTGCTGTTCCTCCTGTTGGCTGTTCAGCAGTTTAAAATGGGTGTGGTCCTCCCTCCTCCCAGGTGTATTAGTAAACTTCCTGGCTGTGATGTCATCATCATGTGCCAGGAAGTGTTTCCAGAGTGTTCTGGAGTGGTTTCTGGAGTGTTCTGCAGCACCTGCAATCAATTTACATGGAACTCGCAATTTGCGACACCCACTCGCAAATTGCGAGTCCGTTTTTTGCGCGGTCGCAAACAGCGACCTCGCAGACAGCGGACTCGCTATCTGCGTTGCGACTCCGGGTGCGAGTCGCAAATTGTACACGGACATTGTACCTGCATTCCTATTAGCGACACTCAATTTGCGAGTCGCACAAGCTCGCAAATTGCGAGTCGCACATTTTTTTGTACCTACATCTGGCCCTAACTTCCTTAGATATTTTAGGAGGTGGTTCCAGGTCATAATTTCTCCAATGGCCGCATGTGAGTATTTCTGTTTTGGAAGCATTCAGTTTGAGATTGCTCCATGTCATCCAATAATCAATAGCTCTGAGGCAATTGAAGATTTGTGAGTTTCCAGTGTCTTTGGGGCATTCCAGTTTAAGGAGTATTTGAGTGTCATCTGCATAGTTGTAGCATGTGAGTTAAAATTTGTTGATCATTACCGGTAATGGTATCATGTAGATGTTGAAAAGCATGGGTGAAATGAATGAGCCTTGAGGGCCCCCCTTCTTTTATGAAGTAGGGTTTGGATGAGAAAGGGGAGTATGGATGACATTTGTTGTGTTTTGGAGGTAGGATGTGATCCAAACGAGAGCAGTCCCCTCTATGCCGCCTTCGTAGAGTCTTTGTATTAGGGTGTCAGGGCCCACTGTGTCAAAGGCAGCTGAGAGGTCCAGGAGAAGTATTGCAGCAACTCCATTGTGGTCTATTGTGTTTTTAAGACCATCCCAGTTGGCGATGAGGGAAGATTCAGTGCCTCTTCCAGGGCGGAAACCAGTTTGGTAGTCTGAAAGTATGGAGTTATCTGCAATGAATTGTGACATCTGGGCGAAAGCTGCTCTTTCTATCAGTTTGTCCAGGAAAGGTCAATTTGTAATCGGTCTGTTGTTGTTGGGGTCATGCAGGTTAAGGTTTATTTCCTATAATAATGGGCATATATATGCTTTTTGTACGGTCCTCAGGAAAGATTCCTGTAGATAAAGAATTATTGATGATTCTTCTTACCCGTGTGGCAGCAGAGGTAGACAAAATAATTTTTTTGAAGATGTGTGGTGGACAAGGGTCAGAAGGGCAGCCGAAAGGCCTATTTGCTTTGACAAGATCCATAAATTTACTTTGTGCTATTTGTTTGAAGGAGTTCAGAGGCTGGGTTGGCTTACTGTTGGAGGAGATTTTTGGAAACGGGTTGGTGCTGGTGGTTTTCCTTTGTTTTAAATAGAAGTCCAATGTGTCTGTCTTGGTTGTGTAATGATTTGCCAGTTTGTCTGTGAATTCTTGAGTAATGGGATGAGTTCCTTTCATGCATTTAGGTTTTCAAAATTTGTTGAGAATTTTATAAAATTCTTCATTTGCAAATATATCATTTTGAATTCTGAGTGAGTAGGACCTTTTTTTTTAGCTTTTTTGATTGATGATTTGTATATTTTGTTACGTTTGCGTAGGTGAAGTTTGTCTTGAATGTTGTTTGTTTTGAGCGAGGTTTGTTGCGGTATTCTGATTTGCTTTTTTATCTTTTTTAGGTCTGTGCTTCTCCAAGGTATTTGTTTTGTTTTTTCCTGTCTTGTTTTTCAGAGTGGTATTAGGTTATCGAGAGCTTCCTGTAGCCACTGTAAAGTTTTTAAACAGAATTTATTTTATCTAAATCTGTATTGGCTATTAGTTGTGTTTCTAAGTATTCCAAATTGAGTTTGTTCCATGGTTGATGGGTGGATGTATGTAAAGTGGTCTTGAGTGTGTTAATTTGTTGTGTTTTATGTTGTAAAGTTACCATATGGTGGTCTAACAATGTGACTGGTCTGATACTTTGAACGGTAACTAGTTCTGGGTTTGCAAAAATGACATCGAGGATGTGTCCAGCGATGTGTGTGGGACTGTGTACAATCTGATGTAGGTTCAATGTGGCTAGGCCAGTGATGATAGCTTTGGGATGGGTCATATTGGGTTTGTCAAACCAAATGTTTAGGTCCCCAAGAATGCATAGGTTAGAGTGCAGTGTTATAAGGTTGGAAACTGTCTAGAAATGTGTCTGGGAATCTTGAATTGCTAGGTGGTGGTCTGTGAAGGAAGAGGAAGTTACAGGAGGAAGTAGGTGTAGGGGTGCATCTGGTGATGAGGACCTCACTACCTTGTATGGGGATGTCTGTTTTGATGAGATTTAATGCTTGTTTGAATATAATAGCTAGTCCACCTCCTATTTTGCTTATACTGTTTTGTGTGATAGTTCGATAGCTTGAAAGAACGGCTTCATGCAACATTGGGGCCATGTCATTTCACAACCATGATTCAGTTATGAAGAGTAAGTCAGGTTGTGTGTCAGTGGATGTGGTGCATGTTATTAGAGAGTGATCAAGCATTTATAAGTAGGCAGTTTAGAGACTGTGTTTTGGTAGTGGTGTAATTTTGTTTTGTAGAAAAGTGTTTAGTATATTTTGACCCCGTAGCAGGTGTGTCATCAGTGCTGATATTAACTGTATGAGGGTCATAATAGTGTTGTTTTTACATAATTGTGTTCCTCATCCAGCAGGCTTAGAAGGCACTTTGTTAGGTCTGTGTGTGTCAGTTGTGGAGATGGTGGTTGCGAGTGACATTGTGAGTTGTGTACTTTTTGTAGAGTCGCCTTGTTGTGTAATAGACATGGGGATGCGAAAATGTGAAGAGTGTCATGTTGTTTATTTTGTTTGCGTCTGTTTAGGGTGGGAGGAGTATGGGATGGGGTGGTGATGGAACATGTGGGTCATATTCTAAGGTTCTAAATTGTGCAATGGGTAAGAGGTGGGTGAATAAATGTTGCTGTGTTGGGGTGTTTGTGGTGGATGTTGGTGAAGATTGAGAATTTATGAAGGAGGTTGGTTCAGGATTTGTGTTATTTGTGTAGTCATGAGGATAGGAGTGGGTGTGATGGGAAGTATTATGAAAGTGTGTGTTATTTTGATGTGCTGGTGTGTGTGTTTTGTTTCTGTAGAGTAGTGAGAGGAGATATTGATGTAGTGGTTTTCTGTGAAGGATTTGTATGTGAGTTACTGCTGGTGAAGGGAATTTGAATAGTATGTGGTGAGAAGAGTGCATGTGGTGTGTAAGAAGGAATGGATGAGAGTTATGAGTGTTTCTGTTAGATTTGATCACTGGAAGAGGTAATATGTGTGGTGGAGCAGAGTGTAAGGATTGTATGGTTGTGTGTAATTGGTATAAAGACGAGGAGGGTGTTGGTGGATGATGTGATGAAAGGCTGAGTAAAGGTTTTGTCATGATAAAAAGGGGTCTGTTAGTAGGAAGTTGGATAGAGCTGTGTTTTGTATTTGTTTGTGCTGTATGAGTAGAATGCCTTTGCTGATATTGTGCTTGGATGTTTGTGGATGTGGAGGGCTTAAGGTGGTCACTGGTGAGTGAAACATTAGGCAGCATCTCTGGCCCTAGGCCTGACCAGCCCCCAACAGCCCAAAACTGGCAGCTGCCCTTGTCCTCTCTGCCCTTAGCCTCGACGCCCAGGCTTAGACGCCCTGAACCTGAGACTTAAATAGCCCTATTGGCCAATAGAACCCCAGCCCTAACCAATCAGATTCCTAAACCCTAGAGAAAATAGGAGAGCTGGCCCTTTAATCAATCACAACCAGAGTCCTAACAGCCAATTAAAACCAAAGCCCTAAGTACAATAGGAACGCAAGCCCTACTAACCAATCAGAACCCTAGCCCTGAAGGCCAGTCAGAACTGTTACCCTAAACCCTTAGTCCAGTGGAAACCCTAGCTCGAGTAGCCAATCACAACCCTAGCTCGAACAGTCAATCAGAACTCAAACCCTAAACCCTTGATCCAATAGAAATCCTATCACTAGCAACCAATCACAGCAACAGATGCAACAACCAATAGAAACTTATATAAGGGGCAATAGACCTTAAGCCCAGGCTACTGGGGCAAGGGCGGTGTTCCTCTGTTCAGAATCTCCTTGGATACAGACAGGCACAATCCACAATTTCTAGCTATCAGATTCTAGTTTTCAGGTAAAGGACATTTTTGAAACCGCTGAAATACTGCTTTTCGCACACTTAAACAAATCACTTTTTCAAGCCAAACACGAGTGCTGCACACACTTTCCAAACACAGTTTAAACCACAGAGCAGATTAAGCAGACAACTAAACACACTCTGATTAGTAACTGAAGTGTATTTAACCTTTTTACAAACCTTGTAAAGGGGTTGTAGGGGTGGTGGGGGTGGTGAGGCTTAATGCAGTCTTTGTGAAAAACTAGGAGGAAAGGTCATACAGTCACAGGTAGCACAAAAACAATAGTTTAATGGTAACACGTTTGCAGATAGACAAAAGATAACTGTATACAGTCACAGGCAGAACAGAAACAACAGTTTAAAATGACCAAGTTTGTAGAAAACCAAGATATAAATTCATTCAAACATCGGTTGAGCAAAATAGCAGTTTGAAATACCAAATTTGCAGAAAATTAGAGAGCCAAATTGAAACACATACCTATAGGGAAAAAGCACTTTTTATAAAAATTACAAAAAAACCCACAGAAAGTCTATAATGTTACCACCTTCTTTGATTCTTGCTCACTAGGCTGCTTAGTGTGCAGATAAGCTGGGCTCACAAAATGGAACTGGCTGTCTTGGGGTTCCCTCCATAAACCATAAAAAAGGGCCAATGCAGGTGTGAGAGGGGGCTCAGGTTGGCTTGGAACTAGAGAGCCAATCACCAAGCCTAGGCTGCCGGCGCAGGGAGTTGCTCCTCTTTTCAGAATCTCCTTTGATACAGACAGGCACAATCCACAATTTCTAGCTATCAGATTCTACTTTTCAGGTAAGGGATAATTTTGAAACCACTGAAAAACTACTTTTTGCTCACTTAAACTAATCACTTTTTCAAGCCAAAAAAATAAGCATAGTTTAAACCACAGAGCAGATTAAGCAGTCACCTGAACACACTCAGGTGCGCCACTGACGCGTATTTAGCCTCTTTAAGTACCTTTTACCTTTTACTTCTGACATTTTTACAGTGCATGAAAATCTCATATACCGGGACCCAACAAAGTCAAAAGCATGTCTCTCCTAATTACCTGTGAAGTTATCACAAGCTGTGTGCCTTTGTTTCCCCTGCATTCCATTTAGGTGTGAGACTTATGATAGCTCCAAGCCAGGATACTTCAACAAAAGGAGGTCTGATGGCCACACAATTCCCACCTATGTTATGGGCCCAGATGTTATGCTCCCTGCTGCCTGCATGTTGCTGCTTTAAATGAAAGCAGACATTGTGCAGGGGCTGCTAAACATGTCCTGGTGTTTGAAAATTACACCAGGACAAGCTTAGCATATTTATGTGGGCCCCAACTCTTGGCAGGATAGATGACGTCTGCCCTGTGAAAACAGTGGGTAGAGGTTGTGTACCCGTGGGTACTCTTGACTCCAGCACCTGTGCCGAACAGCAGCACAGGTTCTGGGGAGCGCTGCACCTAAGCAGGACTAGGCATACACAGGAAATGTCTAATACTACAAAGCGTTTCTTTTCAAAAGCTTTGCTTGAATCTGTTTATTATGTACCTTTTTCTTTTATAGTTTATATTTTTACTTTTGTGATACTCCTTGGAATTGTTCTAATGTAATTTGCTTGTTCAAAGTAAGTTTGGCTGCATAAAACTTCAAATAAATAAATATATCTGAATTTTGTACATGAACATCGACTAGCATCCTATGAGTTATTTTCAAAGCACCACTGTTGCTTCATTGCTGAACTCAACGAAAGGGAAAAACACAATGTCCTACGACTCCTTGGAAAATATAACAATTGCTCATTCAAATCTAGTGGATTAGATTGTGCTGTTTTTATCCTGTGCACTGGGGTACAGAACAGCCCGAGAGGCTTGTGCATTAGAGTGTGATATATTTGTTCCTCATGTTTATGTGGAAAATTACCACAGGCTAGATGTTTCTGTTCTCTAATTGGCTGTGTAGTAACAACAGTGCTTCAGAAGACTTTGTGCCATCAGTGGCTATTACATCCCATAACCATCCAGCAACCCTGCATCCCACTCCAAAGTGTTTTCGTTTTCATTCCTCTCACCACACCTACAGTCGACCTTCTTAGCTCTTTGTGGTTTGGCCTATGAGCACCTCTTCACTGTTTTTTCAGGAAGTTGCCATTTCTTTGTCTTATGCACAGCATCAGTTCTTAATTTGTAAAAGAATAAGAGATGGTGTCCATAGTTACATTCAGAAGCCACTGCCCGGTGCTATTGAAGGTTGGGGTGCTGAATGCCAAGACTGCGTTGTCTTGATTCTACCTCATGCATCTTTAATCACCATCAGACACTTCATGCCCCATTAGCTCCCTCTTGCAGGTTATTTTTTATCTGTGCTTCCCCCCCTTTGTCACTTTTTTCTGTCTTTCTCTTCTTACTTCTGTTCTCTTCTTTTGTGTTCTCTCTCCTGCCCTGGATCAAAGTCTGTTGAAATAAGTGTCAGTCCCCAAAAATGTTGGCCGCTGGGCCCCATCTGCAACCACTGGCTCAAATTAGGCACTGCTCACAATTTATTATTGAGCTCTGAAAATGGCTTTATTAACTGTTATCAATCTTTCCTTTCGTGCTAACTCAATTTAATCTTAGATCAAATAAAATAGGGATTGCCAAAACCAATAGGTCTCTCTTCTATAAAACATTGGTTAAGTGTGGAGGTATGAAAAGAATAGATTGACACATTTTTGTTATATTGCATATTCTAGTTTGGAAACATATTGACAGGATAAAATTTAAAATGGTGAAAGGGCAGGATTACGTTTTATGACCACTTGTTTTTTCTTCCTCCACTAAGATGTTCTCAGATTGTATTTATTTATTGTGTTACAAAAAGAGAGAAATTCATTTGTATTTTTCATGCTAAACTTAATATTAGAATTATACAATACAAATGTAATTACAATTTACATTATTATTGGTGTAGTTAGTCTCGAGGCTTCTCCCACTTCAAAGGTAGAACTGGGTTTAAATATTGGACCTCAGACACCAACTCTTCAGTATGCTTCTGGAAATGTGGGTATTCTACCATGAAGAAGGGCTGCTGTGCTGCCTGAGAGGACTGCCATACTGCTGCTCTGAAGTACCGCTACCCAGCTGTGCTGACCTGCTGTTTGCTGTCAACTTACCTGGATGAAACGGACTGGACCTGGATCTGTTCAATCCAGGACCCCAGAGTGACTCCAAGGGCTAGTTGGCTGGCCTCCTAACTAGAATCTTGGCAAGAGGAGGCTCCCAAAACCTTGAACCCAGCACCTGGACTGTGCCATTTGTGAGTTCTACCCTTGTCAGGTGGTGCCACCCCAGTCCTTGAGTCAACCCAGCAGAACCGCTGCTTCTCCTCTGCGGCACAATCCCAACAGAACTGATGCATCACCTCAACTGCAAGGCTTCTCTCAGTGCAAAGACTCCCCATCCACCTTGCAGCCCACATCGGACCTGCAGACTGTTGTGAAACTTTCCCGACACAGTCCCTTGCATTGCAAACCTCTCGTCGAATGCAGCCTCGATGACAGAGCAGGTTCTTTCATCGCAGCCTCACAATTCCTTGGAACCAATGCATCACCTCAACTGCGCAACACATCCTTGACACTGGACTTTGTATTACAAGCCCACATGCACTGGATCCTCGATGACGATGGAGAACCTCACATTGTAGCTTCTCAGAACTTCGGAAGTGACACATTGCTTCAGCTGCACAACACATTCTTGGCGCGGGACGACACAACGCTCCACAACCAGGATTTAAGGTACTCTTGTTCAGTGGGCCTGACTGGAAACCTGCACTTCATCATGGTCGGCCTGAACTTGTGACTTTGTCCCGGTCCGGCATGAAGAGAAATCCACATTTGGGGCTTTGTGCTTTTTGGCGTTATTTTTACTGAAATCTTTAGAATTGCACATCAACAGATTGGATTTTTGTTGTTTTGGTCTTGTATTTATTAAAAGGTACCCTGTTTCTAATCTGGTGTAGTATCCGTTTGTGGTGTGTTTTCACTGTGTCACTGTATGAATTATTGTACAAATACAAATTGCCTCTGAGTTAAGCTTGGCAGCCCTGTGCCAAGTTACCCAAGGGTTGAGCATAGGTTAATTTAGGGTTTGCTTGTGACTTCACCCTGACAAGGATTGTGTTTCCCGCCTGAGTAGGGTTTCACCCCCTCACCCAGTAGCCCTTTTTCTTAGATTGAGGCCCGAGTTTCAGTTATGCTGGCAGGTGCCTACTCTTGACTTCATCTCATGCGTCTTTCTTCCACCCTGGTACACTTTCTGTTGCCTTATCTCACTCTGGTGGTATTTTTTCAGCCATGCTTTCTTCTTTTGTCACTATTTTCCTCTGTCTTGCCCTCGTTTGTTCTCCTTTTCTGCCTTCTTCTCTCTTGCTCTAAGGAAAAATAAGTTTTGGTTGCTAAAGTCAGTCCTGTATCCACCACCTGCAATCATCAGCCTACATTTAGCGGAGGTTAAATTGACACCTCAGAGGATTTGTTATGCTCTTCCTGGGGCAGTATGGAGCTCCTTAGAAAGGCTTTTCTATTTGTAATGGCAGAAAGTAGCACTTATAGGAAAAAATGCTGTTATCTTAGTAGGGAAATAACAACTTCTCAACAGGGCTGCAGAAATCTTAGTGGGCGAGTAGACAACAAGGCTGCTGTAGCCCTAAATTGGCTGCAGGGCGCTTCTCAGCAAGGCCGCTACACTTTAAATGGAGCAGAAAGCTCTCAACTCAGCACGACAGTGATACTTTTAATGTCGAGAGTACTGGCACTTTTGTCACAGGCAACACTAAGGAAAATACCAATTCAATAAAAAAATGTTGATAGAATTGTAGACACATCCGCACAAAAAACAACTTATCAACATACTCTAAAAACGAGACAGAAGCAAATAAAAGGTAAGGTAACCGTGGATTGGCCCACTCCTTTGAAATGTCGGAAGGATATTTAAATCCAGCAGCAGTTTAACTTCATGAAAATATTCCTCCAAGTTCGAACTAATATGAATTGGTTCAACACTATAAAAATTAATTACATCCTTGGTGGTCCTCATACCTCCAATTAAATCATCTGCTACACCCTTTCGTTGCCATAAACAAAGATGGACGAATTAAAATCACATGAGCCATCTCTTCCTTGCTCTTCACCGGTCCTTATAACTGAAGCCGGGGTTCTCTTGCGTGACTTCCCATCTTAGCACCTGTGAAACATGTAGCCCGTAAGACAGTTTACCATACTAATGCATTTGCTCCAGAAATCTGTCAGTTTTCAGAGGTTCACTTTGCTTCTCACCCATCCAAGTTCACAAAACAAGTTCCTTTGGTTAATAATGGCACCTCCACGTAGAGAAGATTCAATTCATGTAGTTTTCTATATTCGTGTTGAAATTATTATGTATTTTAAGTAATTATAAATTTTTCTTTTTGACCATTTTCCTCCAAATATCCTATGTTATTCCTATTTTATGCACACACACACACACATATATATATTTATATATATATATATATCATTTTGGTGAATGTATGTATACATGTAGTATTTGCATAGCGTGAACATAGGCAGCAAAGCACTGTACAGCGTTAAATGCTTATTGCATTCAGCAATTAGAATTACACACAATGAACAGAAATATCAGCACATAATTAAAATAATGTTTGTAACTCAATAAATGAATCATGAATTCAGGTATTCGAAAATGTTTTGAGTCAGTTTTTGGCGCGAAATCGTAAATCCGGTTTAGCATGCAATGATAAATCTGCCATAGCACATAAGCAATAAATACAATTATAATTTCTGATATATAGTTTACTATTCAAATCCTGGTTTGCCCTTTGTCTTACAAATCCAAGGTGATGATGCTCAAAACTATTCCGAACAAACTAAAGCAGTTTACTAACTTTGCCAATCAGGCTCCCATCTTTAAAGGGGGCAAGACCTAAATGGATCCCGTACCCACCTTATAGACCGCGGGCATAGGTGATCTTCATCAACTTATTCTTCTCTACCAGGCTGAGGTAAGATACCTGTTGCTGGCTGAAAACAGTAAAAATACTCTTTTCCCCGAGAGCGACAGAGGGCCCTAATGCCTCCCCAACACCAATACTTCCAAATACTGTGAGCGCAAATGATCGTTCATTCTATAGGGATGTAAAGGTGAAAAAGAATTTACATTTTTTAAGCACAGAGCCTTCCTCTTGGGTTGCATGTCTCCCAGTCTGTGACTTTCATTAACGGAGCTTTTCTTCTTTCTACCAGAAGAGCAGAGTTGGCATTGCCTTAAAAGGATATAACTCTTGGCAACTACTTCTGCAGCAGATTGAAATTAATATGCACTTCCTTCATTTGCGCATCCTCTGCCAGGTTGAATATTCTGGCCAAAGAACCAACAACATTTTAAAGATTATCTTGACACAGTCTAAGCATTTCTTCTCTAAGCCCTTTGGGCGCTCCCTATGGTTTCCTCATCCATGGCGCTTAAGCCTCATTGAATAAGGGGTATAGTAATTCCTGTCACCTTATTTCTATGTCACAGCTCTGTTTCTACATAATTAGTTTTCTTTTCCTGACTGAACACTTTTTCTTTCTTTTTTGGCACACCAACCCTAAACTTCAGGCAAAAAACAAAATTCTTCCTCTCATATATCATTCCTTCCCCACACTTACCTAATGCTACTTTAGGTGTGCCCTCAATGTGTCTACTTAATATCTTTCTCACAGTTTTTCCACTAATCCCACATTCTTGCACTCACCATCTGTGAAAATTTCTGAAAGATATCCGGCAAAGAGCCCCCTTGAGGGTCCTGTCAGGCATTGCAGTGCCGGCCTGGCGAGGAGATAAGCCCGATGATGAAGCATGTGAGGGCTGTTGTTCTGAGTAAATAATACTTGTAGGGACCGGTTGACTTCTTCTCTAATTGGGAGTGAGGGTACACATTTTCTGTGGAACTGTGCATTCTTTTTTGTTTTATTTACAAAGCTGAACATTATCCTCAGCTTAGGTGGGAGCCAGTACAACTAGCAAAGGACGGGGAGTCATAGTCAAATGTGGCTGTCACTGCACCTGTTCTTGCAGCATAGTTCTGCAGCCTGTTCATCTCCCTGTCTGAAGTTCCAACACATGTTCTGCCGCACCTGGAAATCCTGGAGCCAACAATTAGCTGATCAGTTGTGGCCAATGCTTGGGTGCAGAAAAAGACCCAAGCTCTTTGAAGAAGTAAATATAACAGGAATGGTGATTGCTTACCACACTTATCAGGCCTTTCAAAAACTAGGTGCGGACAGGTTGTTTGACTGTTCTACTTCAGGGGATCTTGAGGCAATCGATCCAAAACCCATTGTAATCTGGCCTAGTTTTTTGGTTGTTTGATGGGGCTCCACCAACCTGAGGACTATTTGGTTGGTGTTTAATTCCAAACAGTGTTACTTCATCCATGACTGAATAAGGCCCATCCGTCTGTTTACCTCTTTGGTATCATTGGCATAGCTGTGGAAATCACCCACTAGATTCAATTTCAACAGTAGCTTCAGTAATTGTTGCAAGTAGGTTTAAAATACAATTTGGGTCAGGCAAGAGCCATGATGGATTTTACAGACTACTAGTATGAGATGCCATATATTTACCACAATGGACCTGGGTGGTTCTATTGGCTACTCCTTAAAGAGGCCATCAAAGTTATCTGAGATCCCCAACACCCCCAACAGGATTCTTTGGTCAATGGCAACAAATACTGCAGGGAGATCTATCAGAATCATGCGTACTGCTGATTCCTGATCAACCAAACAAAAAAACAAAAAAGCTGGCCTCTTCCCTCTATAAGAACTTTTATAGTACCATGAAAGGGGTTGAACCTGGATTGCCTGTCCCCAAGCAACAGTTGATCTTCTCGGAGCTGTGAAATGTTTATGCTCACCTCCTTTTCCAAGATTGGATCAAGAAATGGTGCTCTTGAAATTTAGTCATAGATGGCTTGGTCTGATGCATCCAAAGAAGATTTATTTACTGGAGAAATCCCCAAGTTTGCATAAGGCTCTTGTACATCATATTGTTCCAGAGTGATATGAGAGCCCATGTGGGCATGCACTTTTTATAACAATGGTTGGGCGTGACACAGTAAGTAGGACTTGCATTGCTGATGGTCACTTCACTTCTAATGGAGATAGCAGCATATCAGAGAAATGCTAATGTTAGAAATAGTTTTTTGGTTGGCAGAGGTATGCACCCTGTCCAGCAGGAACCACAATCCTAGTAAGGGTAAGTCAGATAAATACCATAAATTACCCTGTGCTCACCCTCTGGTAGCTTGGCACAGAGCAGGCAGGCTTAACAAGAGGTAATGTGTAAAGTATTTTCGTAACACTCAAAAAAGTACAACAGTGGAAACACCACAAAAATACTCCACACCATGTTAGAAAAATAGATTCTATTTTTAGGAGTGAAACAAGACCAAAATAACAACAAACCAATAGTTAAAATTTGACATATGAATTTTTAAAGAATATCTTCAAATATAGGTGGTCATTCTAACCCTGGTGGTAAAAACCGCCAGGGCGAATGACCACGGTAGCACCGCCAACAGGCTGGCGGTGCACCGCTGGGCATTCTGACCGCGGCGGTTCAGCCGCGGCCAGAAACGGAAAGTCGGCGGTGTACCGCCGACTTTCCGCTGCCCTTGAGAATCCTCCTTGGCGGCGGAGCGCGCTCCGCCGCCATGGGGATTCTGACACCCCCTACAGCCATCCTGTTCCTGGCGGGTCTCCCGCCAGGAACAGGATGGCGGTAGGGGGTGCCGCGGGGCCATTGGGGGCCCCTGCAGTGCCCATGCCAATGGCATGGGCACTGCAGGGGCCCCTGTAAGAGGGCCCCACTATGTATTTCAGTGTCTGCTATGCAGACACTGAAATACGCGACGGGTGCCACTGCACCCGTCGCACCTTCCCACTCCGCCGGCTCCATTCGGAGTCGGAGCCGGCGTCCTCGTGGGAAGGCTGTTTCCCACTGGGCTGGTGGGCGGCCTTTTGGCGGTCGCCCGCCAGCCCAGTGGGAAACCCAGAATGACCGCTGCGGTCTTTCGACCGCGGTACGGTCTTCTGGCGGTTCCCGCTTGGTGGGCGGCTCCCGCCGCCCGCCAACATTAGAATCAGGCCCATAGTGCTTAGAGGCTAAAAGGATCACTTTGAGCAATCTGGTCAAGCTAGACCGGGTCAAATATGAAAAGTCAAGCCAACTGAGATGGAGAACGGGTCGGATATAGGGACAAACCTTGTCCCACTAAAAAAGTACCTTTGGTTGGAGGATGTTTCAGAGAGCGGATGTGAGGAGCAGAGGAAACAATGTGTTGGTGTTGATCTCCTTCGATGCAGGCAATGCGTCGGCTCGATCCATGCAGTCGGAGATACATTGATGGCTATTACTTTGGTAAGGAAGGCGATGCATCATTGTCGAGCCGCATAGCCAGCAATGTGAAGTCCTTGAGCAGCAATGCTTTATTATAGAAGAAGATGCATTGGTTCGAACCGGCGCAACAGTGACGATGCACAGACTCTGCTAGTTTAGCACTAGTAAACCCACTTCCAAGGGCCCAGGACTGGATTGGCACCACTTGACAGGGAGGACTCACAGTTGGCAGAGCCCAGGTGCTATTGTAGGGTTGCTGAAAGTCTTGGATATCCCAGAGACTTCAGAACAGGAGACGAGCAGACAAACCATAGAAAAGCAGTTATTTCAGAGCAGCAGTTCAGCAGAGTAGCAGTTCTTGTTGCAGCACAGCTTGTCCTTCTTTCTGGCATGTTATCCACAGGTCCAGAACTGTACTGAGTTGGTGGTGTCTGAGGTCCAGTTTTCATACCTATTTGTGCCTTTGAAGTGGGGGAGACTTCAAAGAGAGGCTTTTGAATTGCACAGAGTCCCTTCCCTTGCTTCACACAAGCTGCCTGGGTCTAGACAGCCCTTCGTGTGAGATCAGGACACAAGCCATTCAGGTGTAAGTGTCAGCTCCTCCCCCCATCCTGCCCACTATGGGAGACCACGCTGTGAATGTCCCATCAGTCACATCTAGGCTCCCTTTGTGTGTGGCTTTCTGGAGGGAATGCACAAGAGTCCAGCTGTCACCCACCTAGATGTGTGTTCGGACACAGGCAGAGGGCACCTGGTGGTTAAAGTAAGAAAATGCAACTTTCTAAAAGTGATATTTTCAGAATACAACCTAAAATCCAACTTCACTATAAGTTGTGATTTTAAATTGTGATTCCAGAGACACCACAATGGAGGTGCCATCTTGTCCCAATTAGAAACTTATAAATTAAACTTATACAAGGCAACAAGGCAATCCCAATGTTAACCTATGGGAGAGATAGGCCTTACAGTAGTGAGAAACTAATTTAAGAGTTTTTCACTACTAGGACATGTAAAACATAAATAAGTACATGTCCTACTTTTTAAATACACTGCACCCTGCCCTTGGGCTGTCTAGGGCTTAACCTCGGGGTATCATATGTATTACAAAAGAAGATTTGGGCCTGGCAGAATGGTTAACTTGCCAGGTCGACATGGCAGTTTCAAACTGCACACAGAGGCTCTGCAATGGCAGGCCGGAGTCCTGCCTAAGGGACTACTGATGTGGGTGGCACAATCAGTGCTGCAAGATGCAGGCCCAATAGTAGCATTTAATTTACAGGCCCTGGGCACATATAGTGCATTTACTAGGGACTTATAAGTAAATTAAATATGCCAATCATGTATAAGCCTATGTTACTATGTTTCAAGCACTTGCACTTTAACACTGGTTACTAGTGGTAAAGTTTCCAGAGTCCTAAAGCCAACAAAAATGAGCAAACAGTTTGGGAATCGCTCTGCAGAAAGGGCCCAGTCCAACAGCTAGTTGCACGATTGGAGGTAGATTCTGATTGAAAGTGCTCCCTATTATTAGGTAGAACAGTTTTAGTGACACTTCAGCATGGGTTGACCAGTGTTGCTTTTAAATCTCTTGAGGCCCTGTATTAAATCTTTACAGGGTCTTGTTTTTATTGTAGGCTCCAAAGAGGGCTTGTGGCTGTTATAATGGAAATTGCTACTACTTTTTAGATGTTGAAGAATTATTGAGCTCAATTAAATCCATGCTCCATTTCCAAGCTTAGTAGTTCTTTTTAGCTGGTGTGAAAGCAGATTTATAAGTTAAACTTAGCTAGCTGATTATTGCTTTATCATGTTCAATAGTAGCCTTATGCCAGTTCCTGGAAGAGAAGTCAAATGGGCCTTGCCTTTCATGCTGCTTAAATCTGCAGTCCACAACCTCTGGAAGCCAGGTGCTCTGCTCTTCCCTGAAAGTGACTCACGGAGAGCTATGATGTTGGAAGAAGTTCAGAAGATAAGATAATGCTGTGAGTCAGCAAACCATCTTTGGACTTCAATTAATGTCAGGATCAGGGGCAGGACTCTGCTGCTGCCCTCTTTAAGAATTAGGACAGGCTGTAGGACTGATTCTCCTCCTGTTTCTTAAACTGGAGAATAAAGAAATTGACTCTCTTGTGTGCCTTAAACACAGTTTCAAGAACAGCTAAAGCTCATCTGCTGTGAGTACCTCCTGCCAGAGGACAAAGGATCTTGCTCGAGGTCAGAGTATTGTTGCTGTCGCACTTCTCTCAATATTTCCCCTGCAAATGGGACCAAGTGCTCCCAAAACCACAGAACACAATGATTGAACAAAGGCCTTAAGAGCCTCTGGAGAGAACTGCTAAAGTTCTCTGTGCTGCCCAAGGCATGTCGCCACTGTTACTTAGATTATGAAGTCCACAGATCTCCCTGAACAAATGTGCTGATGTCTGTTGATGCCAGTTTCACCCCAGCAGTTGTTCTCGCCCACTAAAATTGCACCATTCTTTTGTGGTGGACCTATGAAATATGTCTCCTATATAACATAGATTGCAGCTGTGATTGAGACTGGAGAGCCCTTTTGTCCATCATTGAAACCAATGAGACATGCCTTCTTGGCTGCAACTGACCCCTGTACTGCCACTCCTCCCAAGCTACCACCATCTACTTCGTATCCCAACACCACTTTTAAGGCATGGACAAAGTGGGCAATTGCCACTATCTTCCACTACTACAGTGATCAGTCACAACTTCCTCTGGCTCCTTTTTCAGCTCAACTCCTCTCATTCTGCCTACTGCCACAACAGACTCACTCTTCTACCTATCCCTACCTCACAAATATCTACCTCTCATTCGTTATCTCACCTGTCTCACTCTCTCGTCTCTCTTTGTCTACCTTCCTCAAACATCCTCTTACCCCTTTCCATCTGCCTTACACCTCTCTCTACTTCAGCCCTTTCTTTCTATATTAACATTCTCTATTTTCTATCCAAGGCTCTCTCTTCTGTCTTCTTTCTCTACCTCAATCACTAAGGCGGTCATTCTGACCCTGGCGGTCAAAGACCGCCAGGGCGGAGGACCGCGGGAGCACCGCCGACAGGCCGGCGGTGCTCCAATGGGGATTCCGACCGCGGCGGTAAAGCCGCGGTCGGACCGGCAACACTGGCGGGCTCCCGCCAGTGTACCGCCGCCCCATTGAATCCTCCAAGGCGGCGCAGCTTGCTGCGCCGCCGAGGGGATTCCGACCCCCCCTCCCGCCATCCAGATCCCGACGGTCCGACCGCCGGGATCCGGATGGCGGTAGGGGGGGTCGCGGGGCCCCTGGGGGCCCCTGCAGTGCCCATGCCACTGGCATGGGCATTGCAGGGGCCCCCGTAAGAGGGCCCCTAAATGTATTTCACTGTCTGCTGCGCAGACAGTGAAATACGCGACGGGTGCAACTGCACCCGTCGCACAGCTTCCACTCCGCCGGCTCGATTCCGAGCCGGCTTCATCGTGGAAGCCTCTTTCCCGCTGGGCTGGCGGGCGGTTGGCCGCCCGCCAGCCCAGCGGGAAAGTCAGAATTACCGCCGCGGTCTTTCGACCGCGGAACGGTAACCTGACGGCGGGACTTTGGCGGGCGGCCTCCGCCGCCCGCCAAGGTCAGAATGAGGGCCTAAATCTCTAGCATTGGCTTTGCATCATTCTGGCTTTACCGCTTGCTCCGTCTAGGTTTGAAGTTATTCCAAAAAAGGGAAAAATGTATTGCCTGGGCCCCACACAGGCTTAAGATTTCACTGAAATAAAGGACTAGTGGACTGACTGTTTGTGGAGGTCAGACAAGTCGAGCCTAGCAGCGGTGTTATGCAAAATGATGGGGCCGGATGCAGAATTTGATGGGGGGCTCCCCGAGTCTCCCAATTATCGCAGATGTTAATTGACCTTGGGCCGGATGGGGCTCGCTTTAAAGGGTAGGCGGGCCCTGGACAATTGGGGGAGGGCCCTGTACCACAGGGGCTGCTGACGCTTGCATTGCATCCCTGAAGCCTAGGTCCCGCATGTAACTATGATGAGTGTAGCAGGGTTTCTGTGCTCCCTTTGTTAACGTATGCATGGTACGATGGAACAGCATTTTGTGAGAAAATTAAGAATATCCAAGCAGTGGCTAGAACGAGGTTTAACTGCAACCGTTATTACTTTAATACCACATTTTTCAACACAAAAATGAATAAAAGCCCTTTTCTGAAAAAAATAACTCTGACTATGTATATTACATCTACCGTATGTGGTTTATGTGTTGAGTGTATCTTAGCTTTTGAACTCACATCCGTTGTCTGTCTGACCTCATTACCCCTCAAAGTTAAAACCTAAAAAGTAGGTAATTTAACTTGCAGCACTGACAAATTGCTGAGGTTGCAGAGGCAAGAGACAATGCATATGTTACAAGGAATACTTAGCTGCATCTGATTTCCAAAGTCCCTCTCCCAGTAACTGGTTAATGTAAAATCTGTGATTATGTTATTGAACAAAATGGCAATTGCTATTAACTCCTCTTCTCATCACAAAATAGAAACTGGCAAATTTACTTAGGCTATGGAAACTGGTTTCTCGGCTTTATCCATTAAACACTGCAAAAATAGACAGCTTTTTTACTAGGACATATTTACGAGTAGACCGCAGGGCCAGTTCTAGGATTTGTGGGGCCCCGGGCCAATTAGGAACCCGGGAAACCCCTCTGTGATGTACCATCACAGAAAGTGACGTCACAAGAAGTGACATCAATTGAAGACTGATCATCTGGCATTGTTGAAGCAGCTTTTTAAGAAACTACTTAACTAATCTGGATATTACTAAAACGGCTAGAAATAGAAAACATAACCCTAATAAAATAAGTACATATATTTTACATTCATATATTTCAAAGCTGTATTAAATGGAAATACATTACATTGCATTAGGTGAAAAAGCCAGGCCTATGTCTCTCTAAAAGTGATATAAATACTCCAGTGTTCACTAATTATTTCCAGATTAGAGCATGATCAAAATTCCAAGTCAGATTGTTGCAGAGAGACAGCAGGACTTTTCAACCCAGTGAAGTTCAAGATAAGCCATTTGGTTTTCAGCAGACATGGGAGGATCAACACAAGCGCAGACATGCTAGATCGGATGAGCAACCTGTACAGAAAGCACAGATTGCAAAAGATAAGAAGAGGAGACGGCACATGTTTCATGCATAAGTGGGCTGGTTAATATATTGGCTGGCAGAAGCACCAAAGGCTGGATCAGATCTGTGCACTGAGTGCTTAAACATAGCAGTTAATCTCAAACTCGATTTTTAAGAGATTTGAAGAGCTGGACTAACTTAAAGATATTACAAAGGAGATAGTTAGCTGTAAAGGAAATGCTATGGAAAAAGACTGCCAAAGCTATACTGGGGGCCAGCCACTAAAGAGATACATTAAAGCAGCAAAACAAAAGGGCTTCCTATAGTAGACTCTGTACAGTTTACGGCTGTATGGAAAGGAAATGCAGCAATGTGGAATAGGTAGGCTCGGAGAGTTAATGCTTGACTTGCAGAATAAAGCTAAAGTAAGACCAGAGACTTACAGGTTAAAAGACATTTAAGTCACATAATATCGAAGAAGACACTTGTCTAATTGCAAAGGGGCCAGAACCATGCTCCTCAACTCATTTAGCCTATGAAGTAGTAAACAAATTGTGCCTGCCCTGAGGTAAATCCATTGGATCTTGGTTAAACTGATAATTGAATGCAAGACCATTTTCATCATCTACAAGTCACTCCACTCACTCCCCAGGTACCTAACCAAACACTTTTGGTCTTCCAACCTCCAGTGTAAGATAGGCCTCCCTGATCCTACTGGCTACCTACTCACATAGGCTCAGTGTTTGGTAGATCACACTATGTACATTGATGTACTCTATGGAACGCCCAGCTCGCTCCCAAGGTGCTCTCCTTCCCCACAGACCCTTTCTTCTCCTCACCTCCCACAGGATGCTAATTCAAACTGTGCTCCTGGAAAGCAGTCTTGCTGTCACTTCCTTAGGTTTGGGATTATTTGTTGTGGGAGGAGACGTATATCATACTGTACTCGTCCATGCTAGCCCATTGTCATTCTGCACATGACAATGAGCTGGCTGATTTGCGAGCACAATCAGACTGACACTGTGCCCACTAACCTTAAGGCTGTAGCATACTTTTGGCTTGTGCACTAGCAACTAAGCCAGCCCAAGCAAGAAGCCCAGTTTACCTACAGTAATGAACAAAATAATCTCACCAAGTGACCTGACCACAGGCCCATCTGTCAATTGTGGATCCTCTGCCTTTCCTACCTGAGTCTAGCCCCTTCCATTGGCCTTGCAGCACTTACGTTGTGCAGGGTAGGCTATCACTTTGAAGGACACTACGCACACAAAGACATGGTAAGACTTTTTGGGGCATTGGCAGATATTGGTCACAGAACACATTTTTGGTGTTTCACTCCAGAACTGCTGTAATGTTCCTATTATGAAATGAGATTGTGCTTTTTGGGATAGCAGAACTTCAAAATGTTTGGGACTGAGTCCTTCAACACCATCAGAAACTGTCAGACCAGTTCCTGTCTATCTCACAGCAGCTTACCTGAACCCGTAGCCTTACAGGGAGAAGGTGATTTGTGGCAACCTGAAACATGACATTCTGACTCCTGAGGGACGTTGTGGAAACAGATCTCACTCATTCTTCCTAAGACTCTTACATGCCAAGGCAAATGAGCTGCAATGGTTAGGCAGAAAAAACAGAATAAAATAAACAGCGTTATAAACAGGGTTAAAACAATGAACAGTCCCACCATTGTTAGCTCATTCTAGAAAGCCTAGAGAATCGTACTCTGCCCTAATACCCTAACGAGAGCATATGTCGGTGCACCCTTCTGCCTGCCCAATCCAAGAGATTAGCGTTAGCCTCATACCTGAAACTGTTGTCAGGAATCTGCCTGCATGGTGAATGGAAATCCTCATCAGGAGTCTAGTATATCAGTGGCAGCAAAGCTGCTTTATTGAACACAGTAGCCTCAAAATGGTCACCGCTGGAATGCCCCTCTGACCCTTTGGGTCAGCGCATTGCTTATATAATTAAACTACACTGTGTCAGAAGACGCAGGCCTGATGTGATGCTTTGTCTTGGTATTAGAAGCTGTCACCTAAACTATCCACACAGCACCCAGAATATCTCGTTCTGTATGTAGCCTTGGACAACAGGTTCCCGATTATGTGTTATTAAAGCTAACTAGAAACAAACGTGATGTGCCTTGCCTTCTCAGAATAATACCGTGCAAGCTTGTACATAAACATAATACTGCTAAAATGTGATGTAGCTAAAATGTACAATGTTTAAAATGTGCAAATGAAAACTAAAAACAGGAGAACCAACTCCGTCCAAGACAGACATCATCACACAACCACCTACTCTAAATAAGTCAGTTTTAAAAGACATAGCCAGTCTGACTCAGTAAGTTGCTAATCAGGTCTGATTAATGTGACACATTCTATTTGAGTTCCAGTACCTTTCATACCGCCTGGAGTAAACTTTGCCTGCTCTGTATTGCCACCTATGGAAAGACAATTTTCCAAAAGGAATAACTCTTAACCAAACGAATAGTAATTTCTGAAACAGCAATTGTAAAGAATGGCATCATCCACGGATACTGTTACTTACTCACCTATTGCCCCTGACCCAAAGAAAAGGCCTCATGCTATACTTTTGCTTTTTACTTTTACATAAAAATATTATGGGACATTTGAGGAAAAAGTTGGCAGGAGAGATCAGAAGATGCTGAACAATTTTGAGGCGGCTGAAGTTTTTTTTGCCAGAACCGCAAGCACAGCTTTTTTATTTTTCTATATTGGTAAGAACTGATGATGCGGCAAGCATGATATTGCAAAGGGAGGTCAGGGAAGAAGCCATGATCTCTAGGTCTCCGGTCAGTATATATGTAGGAAAAGGTTTCACTGGGAGCCAGACTAACTAGAAGGGTCAAGAGGAGTATTAGAGTATGGAGAGACCATGATGAAATTCAGCAGGCATATTAAGGCTGATTCAAGATCACAACCCTTTTTGAAGCATGACACACACCTCTCAAAATAAATACCTTTTTTACATGAAATGTGAAGAGATAGGGAAAATAAATCTTCAGCAAATGGTTCAACTGACTTAGCAGCACACGCTAGTCCAAATACATTTTACCTTTTCTCCAGCCTGTTAGAAATGGGGTCACTACTTCGCAGTCACTTTATATCTTGTCCAAGTAGGGACCCTCACTCTAGTCACGGTAAGGGAGCTACACACCTAAAACAAACCCTGTTCACCCCCTTGGTAGCTTGGCTCAAGCAGTCAGGCTTATCTCAGAAACAATCTGTAAAGTATTTGTGCACACAGACATACACACATACACACACACACAGTGACACAGAATGGTTAAGCAAGAACATGCCCACTTTCTAAAAGTGGCATTTTCTAACTTACAATTTAAAAAACAACTTCACCAAAAAATGTATTTTTAAATTGTGAGTTCTGAGACCTCAAACTCCACATCTCTCTGCTCCCAATGGGAAATTACACTTAAAGGATATTTTAAGGCAATCCCCATGTTATCCTATAGGACAGACAGGCCCTGCACTAGTGGAAAACTGATTTAGCAGTATTTCACTATCAGGGCATGTAAAAAACACCAGTACATGTCTTACCTTTTAAATACACTGCAACCTGCCATGGGACTGCCTTGGGCCTACCTTAGAGGTGGCGTACATGTAGAAAACGGGAAGATTCGGTCCTGGCAAGTGGGTGTACTTGCTAGGTTGAACTGGCAGTTCCAAACTGCACACACAGACTCTGCATTGGCAGGTCAGAGACATGTTTAGATGGCTACCCATGTGGATGGCACAATCAGTGCTTTAAGCCCACTAGTAGCATTTACTGACCCTGGACACACATATTGCTGTTAACTAGGTACTTGTTTGTAAATCAAATATGCAAATCAAGGAGAAACCAATCACCAATACCAATTTGCACAGGGAGCGCTTGTACTTTAGTATTGGTCAGCAGTGGTGAAATGCCCAGAGTCCTAAAGCCAGCAAAAACGAAATTCAGCACAGGATCAAAACCAGGAAGTCAGAAGCAACAAGTACAGGGGAATCCATGCCAAGAGCTGACAGGTTTAACACAGTCTCTTACTTTTTTCTGATTCTGACAACTTACATCCA
Organism: Pleurodeles waltl; assembly: GCF_031143425.1. Taxonomy (NCBI): domain Eukaryota; kingdom Metazoa; phylum Chordata; class Amphibia; order Caudata; family Salamandridae; genus Pleurodeles; species Pleurodeles waltl. The sequence continues at coordinate 964,698,885 of NC_090448.1, read as the reverse complement.
CCTCTTCCCACCATGCTTTACTTTCACTTCATCTCTTGCCCTACCTATATCTACTCTTGCAGGTTCAGCCCCCTCGTATATCCACTTCACCCCTGCATTAGCTCCTCTTCACCTCTCATCTCTCCCCAAGCATCTTACCTTCGCTTTCTGATATGATCACTCTTACATCCATCTTTCTCCTCAATGCTCTACTCCTTTCCTCTCATTTTTCCACCTAGCCTCTTACCTTCTCTTGCTGCATATTTTTTCACTTGTTCCACCCCTTTACATCAACTGCTCTCTTTTTTCGAGCCTCATCTTGCTGGTTATGCCCTCCTACATCCACATCTCCCTCCTTACACTGCTCTTTACCACTCTTCTCCCCGCAGTCTCTTACCTTGTTTCAGTTGATCTCTTCTTTTACATCCACCTCTCCCCTTCCACCCTCCCACTATCTGAAAGATTGTAACATTTTTCCATGGATTTTGTCCCTTCTAACATGACTCTCTTTTACATCCTATCATAGGTGTGTGAGCCACTGAAAGCCCAATACATAGGCTGGGCTTTGCTCAGGTCAAGGTCCTCTTGGAACCTCTGGCCCAAAATGAGCAGAGCTTTCACAGGAGGCAATGGGGTCTAGTGGATACAGCTGCCCACTGTGCATCATGGGAAGCCAGGTTCGAATTCTGGCCTCTGCTCACCATCCTGTAAATCTAGGCAAATCAGATCAGCCCTCGGATATCAGATCCCGCTTAATCTGGTGGAGATCATGTTAGGGTACAGGTTGGAGTGCGACATTGGAAAAAGGCGGCTGCTTTCGATCTTATCTTTGTTACATCAGCCAGGCTCTGCATAGCTAAACTTTTGGTCTGTGCAGTCTCTCATCTTTTCGCAGAATAGTGGGCGACCTTACCACAAATATACAATCTCGAAAAGGCCTTGGGCAAGGCAAGGGGCATAAGGTCTATCATGAAATTTGAGAGAAATTGGTCAAGGTTTAACTGGGATACTTAAACACATTAGTTAATTTACAATCCTGGGCAGTAGCGGTAAGTTCAATGGCTTATATTATTAGTTATTGTCATTACTTTTTGGAGGTCTGGCACCAGAATTCTTCTGGAAAATTGGATTATCTCTGGGTCCCTCTCCTGGTAATTATTGCTGTTAGTATATTTTTGTTGTAAAATGTATTGGATGTGATTAATTCTGACCTAATAAAAAAAATATATATGTGCTGGGAAAAAAAAGTTAACTTGGTCTTTGTCTGTTTTCAAGCTCTCCTATCTCAATGGCAAGGTTTATGCAACATAAAACTGCCAAAAATACAATGTGGACCTTGCCTTTCACCCATGCTCTTGTGTCATCCTCCAAGAATTAAAGTCAAAGCATTAAACTTGATTGTGATGAAGAGACACTGACTCAGTGGCTGAACTGCATTGTGAGAAACTGGAAAACTTAGGATCAACCTTAGCTTTCCTGCTTGATCAAATTGTGTGATTCTCTGCAAATGCTTTGTTTCACCAACCTTTATTTTGTTCTCATCCCACATTAGAGCACTTTCAAATACCTGCATTCAGGGTTTGTGTTTCACAGACACCTCTTGTGTTTGATGTAATAGACTATCATTTTGCTCCCTGTCTAATTAGAATCTAGACCACATATAGGATACATGAACCCTCGTGTGCCTTTTAGTCACGGCCTCTGGAAGTATGCTTTTCTGCTGTTGCTGCATTTTCTGCATAGACATGGATTGGCCTCATTTGACCCATAATCCATCTGCTGCATAATCTGCAGTTTTTAACAAAAACATAATTTTGTTTCTAGCTCAAACGGATCAAAAGTTACAAAAAATGCAGCAGCACATCTCACTGTGCAGTTGAAAGCTCTGTGTAAAGGTTGACTGCATATCCTTCTGTTGCTTATTGCTCTATTTGGGAGTCATACCAGTACTAATAAAATGAAACCTTTGCCCAGAGAGTAATCACATGGGAAAAATGACAAAATATTGAGGTAATACTATCACAAAATGTGCAGCATCATGGCACATCATTTGCTCTTTCTTGCCTCTTAAGTTACTAAAGCCTGCTGCCTAATTTTGTCCTTTAATCATGCATAATCTCAGTGGCCCTACTCCGAGTCCTCCAATACCATTATCATGAAGGAGGAAGCAGGAACGTTTCTCAGTTCATGTTTAAAAACTCTCACTTTTTTCTAAATACATCTCAATGCAGTGATATAAACAAATGAACTAAGGTAAAAATGCTTTAGCGTGTTAAAGAAATATGCTTTTTAAAATTTTGATGAGTCCTATGCGCTCTACTCTTAACTAGTTGGCTCACCCACCTCTATATGCTTTCCCTCTCACCTCATCTCTCTACCAGACTCTCACTGATTCTGCAGTGTGCTACACTTCTTCCCTCAGCTCCCCATCTATCCTCCATCCTAAGTATGCAATACCCATTGGTGATGGGACAGACATGATTCTTTCTTTTGTTGTGAGCCTTAGAGGGCAACCTGCTTTTCATTCACACAGGGGCTGGGCTCACTTCACATCTAAGGTTATTTCAAGAACCCATCTAGTCGCTATTATCATGCAGAAACAGCTATTAGACTTCTGAAGCCCTTTCGGCCTATGGCTGAGACAGCAAGGGGAGTGGGCCACCTCCCTGGGGCTTCGCAGCACTGCACCATCATTGGCCCATGGTCCATGTCTAACACTGGAGTATTTTTAAAGGCAATGATCTGGTACAGGGTTCATTGATTTTGAGCAGCAGCGTCGCCCTGTGCAGCTGCACCCACTTCCCATACCTAGCGCCGGCAATAGGAGATAAATAATTATTACATCCGATAAAAATCTGAGACTAAGGTATTCTGAATTTATTGGATACTGTAATTATTTCCTAATATGATATCTGAGAACTTGCACAATGATTTTGGTATTTACTGCGCCAAAATCAGTTTAAAACATACTTCATTAAAGGTTCTTTACATATTCACCACTAACATCTAATAACAGGACGTTTGTTTGGCGCTCCACGGACATTCAATCTGAGGGCTGAAAAAGAACAGAGTTGGATGGATGCATATTTATGGGTGGGCAGTTTCGCTGTGGATGATGTGAGTCTCAAGGGCCCCACACCAAGTGTCCTACAACAAAAGCAGAGAGCTATCACAATCAAGCTGGTGTCATCAAGCATGAACCTTAAGTCAGGGCGTTCACTGTAGGCCCAGGACCCATGCCAGATATTCAGGAAATCCTCATAATACACATTTACACATATTACATTTAAAATGACATAATTTACATAAATAGTACTAAAAATCCAAAATTGATCCGGCCCTTTTACACCTTTGCCGGGCAGACTTCCCTAAGCAAAGAAATTTGGATTTCGGCAAGAAGGTGGCTAAAAACCCTCACCCAGGACTAGGAACCCTAATTCTCTCAGGCTTCTGCTTTATGTTGGATAGCACATCTGAAATGGGGGAGATTATTCCATCATAGCTGGAATCTATAATGTCACCGATAAATGACCACATGCTGAGTAAGTCAGCGGTCTAGCTGTCCATCAACAAGAAATTCCTCTGCATGCAGGAGGAAGCCAGAATCTTGGCACTGGCCTGAAGTAGAAGGATGAAGCAGAGCATGAGGAGACTGGCTCTTCATGAGTAGGCCTTGTAGAATAGTGAGAATACATTCAATATAATATCAGTAATACCTGGCAGTTGTTTTGACTTATTATAGCCATTTCCACCTCTGGCCAATCCAGTTTGAGGACAATGAGAGCAACGTCATTGTGAAGACGAGTAGCCGGTAAGTATACTATAGTCATAGTATTTATAATAGGCGGGGGAGAGCACAGAAATACATCTGCAGCACACGAGTACAGCCTTCCAACTGCCAGTCTCCCACTTTGACATTCCAAACAGTACCCCATAACAATGGTGCTATGTATCATATCAACCTAACAACAACAACACTCATCTTCCCCCTTATACACAAATACATCATGTCATGCAAGAAGAAATAAAACTAAATCCAAGATTTACATAAAGAAATAACAACAACGACAAAAAGTAAAGAACACATTGTAAACTAAATGAAAGATATAAGAACCTAAAACAACAATAAAATTCTAAACCTTCCTTCTCACCCAATTACAAACTCTTGAAATTTGATGGGTAACGATGAGACTCTGGCCGTTCTCCTCACCTCTTTGGCATTAAGAATTAACTTATTGTCATCACTTGATGCAGTTCCAATGTCACTGGATGCAGTTCCACTCATCCTTCATTTCAACAAGTCAGTGGCACCACCAAATGCTATCTCTCTTGCACATTCTCTTGACGAGTTCCCATCACAAGAAGGAACAACCCGCTGATGTGCAAGATCTTCTGACATGATGTTGGAACTGGAATTGGAATTCCACATATTATCCTCTTCCCATGGAAGAGCACTGGGCACTGCAGAACTGTTGTTGCTACATCATGCAGGGCTTTTACATTTAGATAGATTACTAAAATGCCACACCTTCGCATCATTAAGTCTTGCTGAACACAAATACACTTTGATCACTTGGACTGGATTAGAAAATTGACTTCTACACTTTTTAACCTTTTTGTTCAGTTTGATACGTACCCAATCACCTTCCTTCAAGGTGATATTCTTTACATAATGCGTCTTATCATAACAACCTTTATATTTGAAAACGTGCCTTCACTAAATTATCCCTAACAACGTCTGGTGAACATTTGCTTTGAATACTACTTGACATCCATATGGCGTTGGCCTTAGTAAAAGGTTCACGTCCCTTCAAAACCTTGTAAGGACTGTACCCAGTGACTGTGGGAGTAGTGCGGTAAGACCATAATAACTTGTTTAATTCAGATTCCCAACTCCTCCCTGCGTTGATGGAAGATTGAATGCAACCCATTATCACCTTGTTAAATCTCTCTACAGGCCCATTATTAGCATGATGGTACACTGGAGTTTTTTTTCCAATAATTACATTTTTTGTAAGAAAATGAGTGAACTCTCCTGCAACAAAATGTGGACCATTGTCGCTCAATATAAATTTGGGTATTCCTTCTCTCAGGAAGATTTTTTCCAAGAATGCAACAACACGCTTTGCATCTATATTATCACAAATCTCAATCTCAGGCTATTTGGAATAAGTATCCAATAACACTATAATATTTTTAAGACTACCATTTTTAGTTAAAATCAGACCTAAGATGTCAATAGCTAAGACTTCCCAAGGCCCTGAGGGTATTTCATTAAAACCTAAAGGTGGTCTCAAAATCACACAGGTTTTGTCAACTTCCTCACACTGCACACAGTTTCTCACATATTTTTCCATACACATGTCAATACCAGGCCACCAATAGAAACTTTTGACATTTTGTTTGGATTTGACTATTCCCAGATGTCCTTCAAGCATTAACTCCAAATTGTTTTCCCGTAATTTGAGCGGGGAATCACTCTTTTTCCCCTGAAAAGGAAACCTGAATCTGAAATGGACAATTCCCCTCTTAACTCCCAAAACTTCCTGCAATCTTCAGGAATATTTTTCTTTTCAGTCCAACCTTGTAATACAAACCCCAAAGTGGTGTTTAACACAACATCTTCCTCATATCCAGACTTCGATTTATCCTTTGAAATGGCTTCTGTTTTGCCATCAACCATCGCAGCACTATAATCATCCCAGTCATGAACACATTCCATACCACACTTCACTGGAGACCTACTCAAATAATCTGCTACTTTGTTCCTCCTTCCAGGTACACATTCAACATCATATACATAATCTAACAATTGTAACAACATTCTGGCAATATGTGGAGTTGCGTTGCCTGAACCTTCAGTAGTTAACACTTTCAGTAAAGGACGGTGATCAATACGTAAGGTAAATTTGTTAGCCTATGAGAATTGTCTAAACTTCTTCATAGCCCAAACAAAAGCTCACATTTCCCGCTCAATCACCGAATACCTTTCCTCAGGTGATGTCAGGGAACGAGAAACAAAAAATATGGTGAACTCTTTTCCGTTTCCTAGTGATTGGGACAAAACAGCACTCAAACCTTTACCACTGGCATCAGTGGTTATGACCGTTTTAGCTTTGGGGTCAAAACCATGTAAGGGTACAGCATTATAAATATAATTTTTAATACTCTCAAATGCGATTTGCTTTTTACCGTCCCATTCTGCTTTTCCTTGAGTAACTGACAAATATTGTATGTTTTCTCTGCAAAATTCTTTACAAATTTTGCATAAAATTCTTCCAAGCCCATGAACGACCTAACCTCATCTTTACTAGAAGGAGCAGGAGCATGCTTGATAACTCCTACAGTGACTTTTTTGTGAAAATCCTATATTACTAATCTTGTGACCTACATATGTCACAGACTGCCTACAGAACTTGCATTTGTCTAATTCTGCCATTAATTCTGATTCCTCAATACTCTGTACAAATTGTTCTTGTGATCACTTTATTTCCCCCCATTATTAATATGTCGTCCTGGAAGTACACCACATTAGGAATGTCTTTTAAAAGCTTATGCATTCATCTTTGGAAAACTGCCGCAGCCGATGCCAACCCAAACGGCATGCGAACAAATTTAAACTCCTCATGGGAGTGATAAAAGCAGTAAGTTTCCTGCTACTTTCTTGCAGTGTAATCTGATGGTAAGCAGATGACAAATCGATAGTGGAAAACCAAGAAATACCTTTGGTCCTTGTCAACAACTGAAAAATATTCAGTGGTGGGAATTTGTGAACAACAATGTTCTCATTAAGATCTCTAAGATCAATGCATAACCTCGACTTGTCATTAGATTTCCTGGCCACCACCAAAGTTGCCAACCACTCAGTACATTCTATAGGCTCAATAATATAATTCTCCACTAATCCGTTCAGTTCAAATTCAACTTCGTCCCTCACACTCAGCGGAAGAGGTCTAACTTTATGGATGATAGGGTTTGCTTTATCCTTTAATATTATCTTATGCACAAACCCTTTCAAAGAACCGATCTTGCCAGAAAAAACTTCAGGAAAGTCTAATTTGATTTTGTTAACCAACACTTGTTCTGTATCCACTAACAAAAAAATGTGATCTACCCCATTAGGGTTCAGTACTATATTCAAAGCTTTCTGATCCTTCCATCCTAAGACAGACGGTCCAACCTCAGCTACGTATAGTTTAGTCGCCGTTTCCCTGCCTCTAAATTCAAAAGGCAATTCATAGTAACCTACCATAGGAATTTCTTCCCCTGTAAAAGTGACAAGATGAATATCAGAACTTACTAACTGTTCCTTAATTACTTGAACAAAACATTTCACCCACATTTCTTTATTGATGATAGTGTACGGTGATCCTGAATCAACAATAATGTTGATAAGTACCCCACCAATTGTCATCTCACATCTAAGTTTATTTGTCTGTATCAACTCTACATTAAGAACCGGTCACTCAACGCATAAAGCCTCTGTGTCCTCGAAGCCACCATCATCCGAATGCTCCGACTCTGACCTAACAGATGTAAAATTTACTCTCTGGTTCCTTTTACCCTTTTTCCTGCACAACTTTGTGTAATGCCCTATTATTCCACAGAACAAACATTTCACCTTAAGTGCAGGGCAGCTTTTATCTCTAGCAAGTTGATCCCTGCTTCCACACCTAAAAGAACTTAGATTTGTATTTTTAAAAGGGCCTTTGTATTACTTTTTAGAACCCACGTTTTCCTTAAGTGTATTTTTGTGTGCATTAGTCACCTTACAAATAGTCTCAGAATCTTTACAATCAGAAGAGGTTGATGCACTAGACAATGCTGCCTTTGCACATCATTTAGATAACCCACTTTTCTTTACTAATGCAACAATATCTTTAAGAGAGGAATCTCCACACACCCATAACCTCTCTTGCAAATTAGAATCATTAGTATGCATAATAATTTGATCCCTAATCAAATCGTATAATGTTCAGAATTTACAAGAAATAGCTAACTTCTTCAAGGCAGAAACATAATCTTCTACAGGTTCAGTCTTGCCTTGCTTCCTTTGAAAGAAATTAAATCTGTTGATAGCTGCACAAACCATTGGTTTAAAATATCCATCTAAATCTTCTAAAGCATTTTTAAAATACATCTTGTTCTTCTCCAGAGCAAAGTTTTTTTTTCTTTTGATTAAAAATCATCAAACCTTCAGGACCTAGACTATGTAGAAGAATTTACATCTTCCTAGTAGAAGAAAATTCTTCTGACCCTTCCTCTTCAATTGCTGAAATGTAATTTAAAATCAAAATCTTTCCATTCTCCCACTTCATCTGGGGTTCCCCTGGACATGGAAGAAATGTTAAATGAGGCATGAGTGAAAATGTTTGTGCACACATGGTTACATACGATTACAACTGCAAGAAATTAAAATAAACAAATACTTAGTCTAAAGTCTAATATTGTACTTATCACTGCTGAAGATATACACAGAAATGACATGCATGTATAAATTGCATATAATTGTGGTTAAGTATATTCAAAGGAATATTGTTTGTATCACGACAATATCATGAGATACACAAAAGAAGGTCTCCACCAATTGACATCAAATACTGCTTGTTGACAACAAATAAAATCCAAGAGCAGTAACCTGTGAATACTGATATAGTGTATGTATCACTGTAGTGTGTGTATTGCTGTAACATTCAGGATACACAAAAGAATTCCCAATGTATGCCGCAAAAATAAAATCCAAGAGTAGAAGGAAATAGTGTGTGTATCACTGTAATGTCAAGGATACACAAGAAAAAACTTCAGATTGTGCTAGCCAACTGAGAAAAAAACGAAAAAACGAGGTTTTCCCAGTAAAGTAGGAACACAGTCTAGTGTTCCTGATGCCCAAAATGGCCGCTGCGTCTTACGTCACGCGCAGCACAACGTAGCAGTAGCGTGCAGGACTCCTGTCAGCTGGTTCTCAAGTGGAATGGCCAGCAGAGCTCGAGGCAGCAGGCGTGCGCCAGCATCATCAGCCGTCTTGCGAGGGAAACTGTAACTGCCCATCCACTGCGCTAATATAAAACGGTACCTCGTCAAGAGGCAAGCTTCACCTTCACATAACCGCGCAGTCAGACAATGATGATCGCACACCCAGCAACAGACGACCAGCAACAGACGATCACCAACGATACGATGATCCTGTCTGCCCCGCCACAGGACGAAGAAACAGCAGACTTTGGGTAAACCAACAATCAGCAAAGATGTCTCCTGTGAGAACGTTACCAGGACATCGCCAATTTGTGAAGACGAGTAACTGGTAAGTATATTATCTTCATAGTATTTATTGTAGGCAGGTGAGAGCACAGAAATACATCTGCAGCAGACGAGTACAGCCTTCCAACTGCCAGCCTTGCACTCCAACATTCCAACCAGAACACCAGAACAATGATGCTATGTATCATAGCAACCTAACAACAACACAGTCACAGAGTTTCCAGTCCTGACATTAACCAAAGAAATCAGGAAAGGCAAAATAGGAGTGTGTTTCTGTCTACATTACTCTGTTGAAATCTCTTTTGGTCTAAAATGCTCGTTTTTGACACATGTCAATGCTGAACTGGGGTTTCTGCCATTGTATCATTTGATAGACTGCAAACCAGGGAGCTGATTTCAATCAGGATGGGCTGACATGACTCAACCATATAAGACCATATGCCCCAATCTAGTCACAGGCTCCTCCCGTGTTGGGCTGGTTTGAAAATGTTTGCTGGTGCTGATTTTGGATCCATTCCATGATGAACCTAATCTCTAACCTAAAGAGACCTAGGTGTGATAAACCGAATCTGCCAGTACAATGTCCATGAGAAGAGCCCCCCAACCCTCGTTACCTTGGAATGAGGTCTCTAGATCAGAATCCGTGGGGACACGAAGGCTGGGTCTGCATCAAGGCATTGTGTTGCATAGATAGCGTTGATGGCATCTTGTAGGAATCCCTCTGATAACCTTGTCTGCATGAGATGTATTTATACAGATCTTGTAGGACCCCTGACGCAGGTATGTTCCCAAACAATAGATAAGAAGGCGTGCTTGGGGCGGCAATTGTATAAACAATTCCCTCCAAAAGTACACTATGTTCCTGTCCCACGTAAGTGGGAAAGGGACATGATGTGAATACCTACGTATAGGACTTGTCTTTGACGCTGATAGTGACACCTTCACAGAGTGACAATGATTATGTGAAATCAAAACATCTTCCTAACTAGAAACATAGCAGCCCTCTTGGAAGAAATAACTAAATAATGCGCTAAAACATAGCAGGCTAAGTAGGTTAAAAGTCTCTAGGTGACGGGGACACAAGTCTGCAAGCCAGAAGGCTAAGCAAACTCCTGTTTCCCAATAAAACAGCATAGGATCCACTATAGTTCAGAAAGGTGGGTGAATAAGACCTCGTTGATTTTGGCTGATGTCCTGTTGCCAACTTACAGTTTAGCGAACACCTACATGCTAAATCAGGCTACTCCCACCAGTAGCTCGTGAGCCACTGGTACCTCTCCAATTTCCTGAAGTAGCTTTCCAGTGTGCAACCCAGTCTACTAAATTAGAAGCTTTTGCTTTGGTTGACTTAATACATCCATCCCAAAGCTGAAAAAAACGTGTATTTGGGATGAAAATGTGAGAATTTTCAGCATTCATAAGCTGATGTTTGAAGTAAAATGGTTGAATTTCCAAAATATATTTTAAATCTGACATTTGAGTGATAAAAATCAAATGGCGTTAGGGAGACTGGTACTAGCATTTTTAACTTGGTGATAAGGACATTGCAGCTATGGCTTCAATGAATTATCCATTTAGAGTAATTCTGCATTGACAAAGCATTTTTACATTACAGCTGGCAGCCCTACCTGAGGAGCTGAAGTCGTCACTGCTGGTGTTCAGGCATATGATGGCCACTAATGTAATCTTGTCTCATATGGTTACTATTACATCTCTAATAATACTAGTGATTTGGGAGGATTTTCGCTGAACATGATTAGCTCCTAATACACAAAAGAATGGGGACACCTGTGCTAAACAAATGTGGGGAAGATATTAACATTAGGGTGACCACCCGTCCGTAAATTTCACGGACTGTCTGTAATTTCGCCCTGCCGTCCGTTGTCTGAGATGAAAGCCTTAACGGACGGCATTTGTCCGTAATTTTAGCCTTTCACCTAAAGGGCAACGGAGGCAGGGCGAAATTACGGGCAGATCAGTTTCCCCAGCTGGGCTGAAAGGCAGGGAGGCTCCTGGGCTCTGAGGGAGGGAGGGGCAGACAGATAAGAATCAGACCTTCTTGCCAGGGGGTCTCCTTCCCTAAAGACATGCAAATGTGCCCAACTGGTAAATCTGCAAATACAAAGGGGTTTGAAAACCTGCATTGCTTTACTAAAAGGAGTCACTTGAAGTTTTCTGATGGCAAAGATATTTCTTTTAGAGAGGTATTGTAATGGTGTTCCAAGGTGAGCTGTGGAGTGTGTGGTTTTAATGGAGTGTTATAAATTTTTTTAGTACTAGGTATAAACTGTATGTTATTCAAATCTATATTTGAGAAGCACTTTTTTTTTATTTAACCGAAATGTATTTGGGCATTTTGTAGCAGCCTTTATTATGATGTAATTGTATTTTTCACAGTTCTTTCAGGTACCTCGGTACCTCATAGTACTAACAGACATTGGCAAAGCCAATAGGTCTCATCTACGAAAGAGTTATTGGCTTTGCTAATGTGTTTTAGCCATTAGCCATGTTATACACAAGAGTAGCTGCTGTTCAGCATGGCTTAAAGTTAGTGGTATAATTGTGTGGAGTGGAGTAGAGTGGCATAGTTGCAGTGGCCTTTATATATTTGTGTATAAAGGCAAAAACAGTGCCATATGTTAAAGAAACTCTAATTAAATTTTAAAATTTGTAAATTTTGTTTGTGCAATTTACATCCCAAATATTTTGAAGATTCTATGTGTACTTGACACTTAGGGATAACCCAGATCACTAGTTTGGCTTTTGCTCAATTTCAAAACCATATAAAGACATGGACAAAGCGGGCAATTGCCTTGCACAACCTTGCAAGGGGTCTGGCCCCTGCTCACCCTTCAAAAGCACTAACAGCGGATCATTGCACCAGAAGAGTTTGACAAGGTGGATGGGTGTTGCTTGTTCAACCACTTGAGAGTACCCCTTCTGTTTTGCTCCTGTGTTGCAGAGACAACTCCCCAGGTACCCAATACCTTCGAATGGTCTTGGTGGACCCATCTTGTCTGATTTTAGGAATTGTCCCACCTTGTTCTTCACTTCTTTATTTATCCAGTTTTTAGCAACAACCCTTTGAATTACTTGCCGTGGATCTCCCATTTGCTCTTGACTTCATCCTCCTCTTTTATTATCTTTGATTGGTAGTCCAGGCTCCCATTTCTGAGATAAATGTGGAGTCCCAGACATACACTCTAGTGCAGTGAGACTACAGACAAGTTATGGGTACATCACATCCTGACATTAGGTGTGAGACTGTCGCCCACATCATCTGCCGTGCCTCTTTAAAAAAAAATTAGGTTGAAAGTCCATGGGCGGTTGGGGTAAGCCAGATGTTTTTGTTCAATTTGTTTAAACTAGCATAAGGTTAATTACCTTAATGTTTCCCAAACTGTTTGCTAGGGGTTTTAAAATGTTCAGAAACATAATCAAACTTTTGCTGTTACTTTCTCTTCAGGAAAGATCGGGTAGATTTGGGTAGGGGTGATGGCCTTGCCCAGTACTGAAGGGCATTAGTTTACTACTGAACAAGGATGTAATGTGACACCTGAATGTAGCATACCAGGAGGCAATCACAAAAAGACCACAGTGAATAAATAGTGCTATGTTAAAAAAGAGTAAATAAATGCACTGTCAACATAGTGAGGCATGGCCTCTCTTGCGTGTGACTGTAAAATTGACGTTTGTTCTTGAATTTTTGTCCTGAATTTTGACCCTTCGTCCTGAATTTTTGTCCTGAATGTTGACCCTTTGTCCTGAATTTTTTACAGTCCTGTCCAGAATTTGCCTCAATGCCAGGTGGTCACCCTAATTAAGATGTGTCTGCAATTTCCTGCAAAGCTGACTAATTTAATACCTCAGGCGCAAATAGGTAACTGTGATATTTCTTGGTATAGTAGATATTTATAATAAACTACGCGGAAAAAGCCATCGATAGTGCAGCAGACGCAGTCCCACTGGGTCCTAGGGGGAGAGGGAGTGAATTTATGGAACCTCTTCTCCCCAATGTTGGCTGCATTTTATTACCCAGCGTGGATGGAGTCATTTTCTTTGCTTTAATCACAGCCTGCTGCACCTTTGCTAAGCCACTGATAAAATGTGGTTTATAAACAGCGATCTCACGAGAGGATGAAATGCTGAGGGGGCTTTACCGGCGTTTAATCCTGTTCAACAACCACTAATGACATTTACACAGTTTACCTTTTGTTAGTCAAAGTTTCAAAGTAAAGAACTCGGTCAGTGCCAAACATGCCCAGGATACACCCGTTTTAATGTGTATTCGAAAGAAAATAACACAGACTTTATATTCTTCGTGGAAATAAACTATGTGATGATGATTGTAAATAAAATAGGAACAAATTGCTAACATTTTGCAAATCACTGTTTTTTTCTCCATCGTGTTTTTTTAAATTCATGTGAAGAAGTTATTGGTACGTACGTAGGTAATATGTTTTCGCCCGTTCAACACTCAACTAGTGTGTTTTTTTACCTTTGGGAGACGAGCATTTTCCAGTAGAAAACAATTCTAGCTTTATTCACTAGATGGCACCACTGCACCATTTGTGAGAACTTTTAGACAGCAGCTGCGTGTCCCACTCCCAGAGGGAGTAGGTGGCCTCTCTCCTCACGTAGCGATACTTGAGGGGCCCGTCGGGTAAAGAGTCTGCTGAGAAGGAGGGGAAGATGTGCCTATGATAATAATCAGAAGTTGTGGCTCGCGAGGGAGGAAGGCCCCTCCAGAGTCCCTGAAGGATAGGGGTAGAAGGTACAAGGCTGCTCAGCCTGATAGGCATCAAGAGGAAAAAGGAGCGGAGGCTTTAAACGCACTACACCTGAGGACCAGCTGCGCACGCACGCAGAGAGGATCGCAGCTCTGACAACGCGCGAAAAGTGCCACAGTTTTCAGAGCGGCTGGACGGGGTAGTAACAGGAACATCACAGGAGGATAAGCAGAAGATCGGGTGGAATAGTAGTTTGGGGTAAAATTAATTGAAAAAGTGTTTACGATTGTGGTATTTTATCCCATCTACAGAGCACAGTTCAAAACCACCTGACGGGGTAAGTGAACAGGCGCGGCGGGGCTGCCTGCCACCCCCTGATAATCTTCTGTTGCGTCGGCCGGCCCGAGGCGAGTACCTCGGCAGCTCCACTTCTTCATGTTTGAAGCAATCCATCAAGAAGGTGGGAAGAGATGAGCGAGCAACCTCGATAGAACTTACAGTGGTCAATGTGTCACCTGAGAAGAGGCGACTTGCCAACCTTGATAATGTTTGCCCTGGTCCAGTGAACTCCTGAGGCACTTACTCGGTTAATCGTGGTAACGCTTGAATCGGACAGCCGGACCTTTAGTAAGAGATTGTCATCAAACCTGATAACATCTGGACTGGTGACTCGGACACTTTTGAGGAAGAGCTTCGATTTATCTTAATGACAATTGGGGTCTCGAGCCAAGGAAGAGGTGGTTGGCAACTTTGCTATTATTTGAACTACTCCATTGGAATGCTGAGGAGAATTGGCCAAATCGACAACCAATAAGACTGTTTGGTAGACAACCTGAATTACCCTTGAAGTGACTAATCAGGGTGTCAAATCAATTTCAATACAACTCTCAAAGGTCCATTTACCTGTGGGTATGTGGTGCTTGGCCAAAACAGATAATACTGGTAAGCTGCCAGTGGGAGTTTGGGAAATAGTTGATCCGTCAGCCTTATTAACGATCGAGGCAAGTTGCACACTTATAGTAGTCGGTTGGTGAACCTAGATATCACTTGCAGTCATCACCCGGAGAGCTGAAGAAAGGCAGTAATTGAAGTTTGGTCACGCTTCCAGCCTTCAAACAAATCATTGGGAAATGCAGCTCCACCCCCTTTAGAGCATCTAAATTATTCAATCAAAATAGGTTATCTGTCCACCTTGATAACAAGGCTAGTGATCAGTTAAACATTTTGGAAGAGGTGGCCTATCAAGCTTGTAAACACTTGCAGTCATCAATCCCGCCTTGGGAAAAGCAGAGACAGTCCACACTGACACCATCTGAAGAGTTCAGTCACAAATATGGCCCTCCATGGATAAATTCCTTGTAGTTCAAGCAGTTTAGTGCCATTAAGCACCTTACTGCTCTTTTGCTGTAGTCCTTCAGTGGTGACCATCAGCAGGCTTCGCTCATCCTTTGGCTGGTCAGTCTGTGGCCATGCCCACGAGCGTCTGAACGCCTTCCTTCACAAGCGCAGGCTGGATACAGAGAGATGTTGCTCTTGCTCCTTCTGATGGTGGCTCTACATTTCCCCAGCATTTTGGCCCTGGAGGACAGGGGCAGCACGCGTGGGGAGCTCGAGCTATGCCCATCTGTCTGCGACTGCTCCGAGTGGAAAACCTTCAAAGTCACCTGCAAAGAGATCAGCTTCATCCCACACTTTCCAGCTCCCACGGAAACCCTGTGAGTAATAACCCATCCCACGTGTTTTGGGGTGCAGATATAAAGGGGGGAAGGTAGGGTTATGGGGATGCAGATGCAGAGGTATAGGAAGGGACTCTGCGAGTATACATATTGTGAGGGTAGGGCTACGAGGATGCAAGGTGAGGCTGATTAGGTGCATTAAACTAAGTGGATGGTGTTGACGTCTGGTTGCTCTGCATCTGTACTCATTTTTAATGCTAGCAGGGAAACTTTGGCATATCATCCTTCCAAAGGTGAATACACTTTTTACTATTAATATTGATAGTAAGAACTAATATTGAGAACCCTAAGGAATGGCAAACTGCTACGTTATGTGCTACATTTATTATTAATATGATCATATGGAAGCTATGAAAAAGTTGGAGCTCTAACGTAAAAATGTGTAAAGCCAGAGGGGCGCCATAGTAAAGCTATGAACAGGGCATTAGGTTTGCACGTAGGGGGTGTCTGGAGCACTGGGCGGGGTGCTGATATGTATGGTTAGGATGTTCTTTGGGTGTAAATATAAAAGGGGACCAAGGGGCGCACATATTGAGAAGTAAAAGCTATCCAGCTGCAGATATCGACGAGTAAGGGTAAAAGTGCCGCAGACATGGAAAATTGGGGCCTGTCTGAGCTGCAGGTATGAGACGTTAGGTTGGCTCGTGAGTGCAGAGCTGGAAGGACTCTTGCGATAAAAAAGTAAAGACTCCGAACTTTCAATTGTGAAGTGGTTGGGTGACTTTGTGAGGGCATTATTGGTGAAGGTAGAATAGACGGTCTGGGGTGCCGATAGTTCCTGAGCAGGATGATGGTATAATCAGAGTTTAAAAGGGGTAGGTTCTCAATTTGAGTAATTAAAGTAATTAAATACTGATTTTGAATTCGGTACATATCTGGCCCTACATCCATGCCCTTAACTTTACAGGCAAAACATTGACCAATTTCCTAACAATGATTGTAAAAAACCCTTAAAGGAATCCATGTCGATGCACTTTCTGTTTACATTTCACGGTTTACTTCATCTTGCGTTCCCTAAGAGGATTTGCTTTTCCCAGATGATGTGGTTCTGTAGCTTTTTTCCTGCAGCATGACTCTTGAATAGTGCATATGGTGAACTGAATCTCCTAAAGGTGTATGGGTGAGTTCAGATTGCGGGTGGGTGATTAGGACGGCCACAAGTGAGAGCTCGGGTGCTGAGTCTAGCAGCAGTTTCTCACCGTGCCTGTCAATAGGTCATAAAGGTATTCAGACTTTTTGCACATCCACTCCTTGGCCTATCCGCAGAGTACACCTGAGAAATGGTCACATATATGCCATTCACAATTGTGCTTCGTTGGATAGGTGCATGAAAGAGGTAAACAACTCTCAAAATATTGACAGCACCAAAGAAGAAAATACAGTTCTTACACATGACTTGACGATTAAGTGGAGGAGATGAAAAGAGGAATGAAAAGAGAGGGTGAAAAGACAGTTCTGGAAAGGCAATAGATGAAGTGCGAGAGGAAGGTGAAAGATATTCAAAAAGAGATGGGGAAAGTCGGGGTTTATGCATCAACCAGAGTGAGAGACTGCAGAGTAAAGTGGTGTGACTGTGAGAACAGGCGTGACACTGCAAAGACTGCTACCCCTTCCACAGACCTTAATAATGTTTGATTCACAATCTCATATTTTAAGATATGAAAACAAAATGTTTAGTTCTAATTATTCACAACAAAATCCTTGTTGTTACTCATTTATTTGGTACTGCCAACAAACCCTGTCAAAGTCAATAGGTCGGGGGTCGTTTAGGCATAAGTATATTGCTATGTTATATGTCTGGATGCAATAACAGAAAGCTCACAGAGGCTCCCAAATATTTGCAGACGGCGTGCTCTGTGGAGTACAGGATTGTAGTTCATACTTTCATGACATAGGTCATGCCTCTCGAACAAGTAGTTATGCTTCTTTGGCCATGCCCCGTTTTGACCCACCACACGCAACCTTTTTCATCCTATTTAAAGCACTGGGTATAATATTCTTCTAAGGATCATTACAAGCGTTCTAGGCTGGGATTCTGGGTGTTCAAATATAGAAGGTGGGAGAGGGCTCTCTGGTGGGAGTTCATTCTATTTTACTGCCATGGAAAGATCGGGTGTTTAGTAGGCAGATCTGAAAGTATAGGAATCACCTTTTGCAGATCTGGACAGATGGAGTGTGCCAGGTGTATGTATGGAATGGTTGGGGGGGGGGGGTTGAGGGATTAAGGAGGAGAAGGCTTTATGTGTGCACATGAGAGGCAGGGCGTGCAGATATTGAAGGGCAAGTACACGTTAAGCTAAATATATGCAGCAGGCATTAGGAGGTGAGGACTAGCAGGCATGAATGCAGCAAGAAGCATACGGAAGGGTCCTTAGTGATGCATGCATGGCTGTGCAGAAGGGGATCTGGAAGGTGAAATGAAGTGAGCTCTTGGCATGCAGAAATGTAGGGCTCAGTATGAAGTTCTAGGATGCATATATCGAGGTCTACTGAGGTAAATACAGGTGTAGGAGGTAGCTTTGGAGTGAAGATATGTAGGAGGAATGAGTACCCATCCAATGCAGAAATGGATGGGGCATAGTGTGGAGGTATGTGGGTAGACAGCTATGACAAGTACAGAACGCAGTCATGGGATGTAAACATGATTAAGATCAGGAGTGGATTTGGAGCAGATATGCAGGGAACATGGGTAGGTGACATCTAGAGATGTGGACATGGCAAGTGTGTTTCTGGGAGGCGTTTGGGTTACGGATGGAGGGGAGATGGGAGTGTAGAGCTTAGTGAAGGTATCGAGGTAACATATGGAAGGTACTTTAAGTGTTTAGTTTTGAACGCTGCTGGAGGAAATCTAAGGTTTTTTAACATGGTTGTCAAAGACTGGCCTCTGGGCTATAGAAGTGGGGTGTGCAGGGAGCTCTTGCTCGTAGATTTGGAGGGTGCTGAGGTGACCTCTTGGGGTGCAGATCCGTACTGGAAGGACAGAAGGCTTTAGCGATGCAACTGTGGCTTGATATAGTTGATAAAGTGCATATGTGCAGATTTGCAGCAACAGACAGCGAGGCAGCACCAAGAAGAAGAGAAAGCAAGCTTACCTAGAATTTTTGTCAAAGACCCAACTTTGATAATTAGCATTCACCTCGACTCGTAGAAATATACACCTGTTAATCCTTTTCTTGTCTTTTTTCAATCTATATGACATGAGAATTCACTTATGTATTTATGTATTTATTGCTTCTTCCATACTGTCTTCTCCTTTCTCCTTTTCTCATTTCTTTCTTGCCCTTTCTTTCAATTTTGCCAAAATTCAAGTAGCGCCACCATCAGATAAACTGCAATTCTTAGTTTGTGGTCTTCCACATGGTATTTCCTCCGAATCATTTAGGCCCATACTTATACTTTTTTGCCCCCATTTGCGTCATTTTTTGACGCGAAAGCGGGGCAAGCTTACAAAATATAATTGAAACTTGTAAGTCTGCGCCTCTTTTGCATAAAAAAATGACGCAAACGCGGCGTTAAAATAGTATAAATATGGGCCCTAGAGTTTGGAAAATCACATTTAGCCTCTGAGTATCGCACAGTGATTTATAAATGGACTAGTGGCAAAGGTAAGAGAGATGGGAGCACACTGCCTCACATCACAGCACTCTTTGCATTGTGTTATATGCAGAACAAAGTTGGCACTGACTTTAATATTAGCTGTAGTTTTTCACTAGAGTTGGTGCAGATAGTGATGCACATCTCTAGCCACGTGCTTCTGGATTTTATCCTTCATCAGAAGCGATGAAAAAATAAATTGCATCAAGGGTTGCTGAGAATGCTGTCACAGTCCTCTCAAGTCTCAATACCTCTCACTGGTGCACAGGTGCATCTCCAAAACGTCATCAGCTTGTCGGCACAAGGGAGCCTTTTTAAACAGAAGGGGGATGGTAGCGCACTGCTTTCATATCACAACGCAGTTCGCCCATTTGCATTGTGGTAAATGGAGTACAAAGTAGAAGCACACTTGAATATTAGCTGTAGTTTTTCACTAAAGTTGGTGAAGGCAGTGCTTTACATCTCTAGACACGTGTCTGTGGATTTTGTCCTTCATCAATAGAGATAAAAAACGAATTTCATCAGGGTATGCTGAAAATGCTGCCACAGTCCTCTGAGGTCTCAGTAACCCTCACTAGCGCACAGGGGCATCTCCAAAAGCTTGTCAGCTTGTTGGCTCAACTGAGCCTTTTTAAACAGAACGGGGATGGGAGCATACTGCCTCACATCACACAGTTCACCCCTTTGCATTGTGGTAAACGCAGTATACAATTGGCGCTTACTTGAATATTAGCTGTAGTTTTTCACTACTGTAAACATGCAACTGCATAAATAAACCTTCTTGTGACTGGAACTATGAACATATACAAGTGCTTCTACTAGTATGTCGGGCAATGACGGAAGCACCTCTCTAGCATACAACATACATTACTTATTATTTGTATTTCATTTCTATTTTATTTGTGTTACTTATGGGTCACCCAGTTTCATTGGTCTGAACAGGGGTATGTGCGGATTGGCTGCATTTCAAAGATTCTACTGAGTACTCACCTGCAGATAAACAAAACGTCCTGTTGTTTCCACAAGCACTTTACATTGCTTTTAGCCATCTAGCTGTTTATGCTGGTGGATAGTATCTTCTAGTCGCTTGTGATTTTTCAAAAGTCGAATTGAGGCACTAGCAGATTATGTGATTTGACCAAGATCACACTGTGGGGTTTGGGGAAGGATGTGGTTTAGTTAACAAATGAACAGAGTGAAAAACTAGAGTTGCTCATGTTGATGCACAACGATGCACGACAAGGAAAATCTAGAGATAGTGTTCTATTTCACAGCACTGATTAAAAGACTCATCTCTAAGCTTTAGGCAAGAATCTCACCCCTGCCCCTCTCAAACCCAAAACGCACCCATTTACACTATCGGTCCACGAAGAAAGCACTGCTAGCCATTATTATAGAAATGTATATCAGGAAAGTGACGTGTAGGTGGAGAGTAAATAAGTGGGCAGAGCAACAGTGAATGGACATGTGGATGGATGAATGGATGATTAGCATGACGATAGCTGCATTGATGGTTGGATGGACAAGCAGCAGACAAATGTATGGGTGACCAGATTGTTGAATAAATGAGAAGGGAAATAGATGGAATGGCAGATGAACAGTTGGACTGGTCGTTGAATGGATGGGTGACTGAAATAGACAGGCAGAATGGTGGATTGCGGTAAGGTTGTATTGAGAGCCAGGAGGAAGACAAAACAATTGATGGATGGATGGTTTTAGGTGCATGGACAAATAAATATTACATTGATAGACATTCCAAGAGAGATGAACAGCTGGATAAACAACATTTTGAATAAGAAAGTGAAAAGGGATACAGTAGAAGAATGATGGATTAACAGCAAGGTGTTGGATAAATACATTGGCTCTATCAATGAAGCTGAAACATGACAACATAAAACATAAAAACGCATACCCACACACATTACCTACTGGCGTTCGCCAGTAAGTAGTTATAGTTAGGACCAGGTTTTCACAGGAAAAGCATTTTATGACTTACCTATATATTTGGCGTCGTTTGACCAATCTTCACTAAATTTTCCCCAAAAAACTCTGTCTGTGATTCTTGTGATGGAAAGTTTCGGGGTGATCTGTCAAGGGGGCTGAGAAAAAGGGGGTTCAAAAAGTGTGTTTCCCATGTTAATTCCCAGAGGAGTTTTGAACCGACTACAGCCAGAACCGCCGGATGGAATTACACCAAACTTGGCAGAGTCCACGGCGTTTCAACCCTCTTAATGTTGGGGGCTCATCAGGACTAACAATAACAAGGGATACTGGCGAAACACTTGCACTCCAGATAAAGGGGCCGATAATAGGGCATGCAGGTTTACCAAAATTAGCCCTGTGGTGGCACCTGCGTACAACTAATGGCAGTCCACTTCCATCAATGAAACTGCCCGATTGGCATAGATTGAAGTGGGCTGCAGGTACAAGAGCCCTCCCAGTGTACCCTGTTATTGTTGGCCCTGATGAGAACCTATATTCATTAAGAGGGTTGAAACACCATCGACTATGATATAAACAAACCTAAAAACTGACCCTTTGACTTTTAATTGGGTCTAGTAATTTAAGACATTGCTGTTTTAGGTTGTGTGGTGGATTCAGAAACCTTTTTGTTGTGTATAATTTATTTGTGCACTGTTTTTTCATGGGTTCCCTTTTCTTCCTGGGGCACAGGATATGTGTTGGTGATTTTCATAACAATATACTAAATGAGATACCAATGAATTGTGGTGGACTTTATTCTTTCTATTTGTTATTCTACATTTTGGGACATCCTACTAAATGAGTAATCAATGTGATTGTACTTTAGGTTGACTGTATATACCTATATATAATTAACAAGAACTGCTGTTGTTATGAGAATATTTGCATATTCAGTAGCAGTAAAAAAGGAGAACCATGGACTCAGCTATCAGACCAGGAGACAACAAGAAAGAACCCACTCGTCTTGGACAAACGCCACAGAAGAGATGGCGCTCCAACAAATCAATGATGCATTCACCTCAATCAAAGATTTCAGAATGTTTTTCAAAGTGCAGTTGCAGAGAAAACACTTTGTCATTAGCCTGGAAAATGGCAGGAACACCATTGCATACTACTAACGTGAAAGGGGTGGAGCCGCACAGCCCCCTCCCTTTAAAGTATAGTTATGACCATGGGGGATGGAGTCTCCAGGCCCTTTTAAAGGTTCCGGAAGTCACTAAACAAACATGAGCTCAACCCCCCTGGTAACTAGGGCACAGAGTAGATAGGCTTAACATAGAGGCAATGTGTAAAGTATCTATGCAGTACTGGAACAGTTAAAAAGTCAAAATATAAAACAATAAATATTCCAAAATGAAATTTGGAAAATAGAGTAATATTTAATAAACAGATGACAAAAATCCAATAAGAGGAACCCGAGATTTGAATTGTTAATGTTTTAAGTAGAAATAGCACCAAGAACTCAAAATGCCAATGATAATCAATAGCTGTGGTAGAACAAGGCTTGGGTGTAGTTTGACGCTGACCCTGATCTAGCACAGTTCGGATACACTAACCATGTTCCTACTGGTCAAAGATTTTACCTTCTGACTTTAGTCCTTTAAGTCCCATCCACCAAAGAAGTACACATCTGAATCCCCAAGGACACATCTGGGCAGGAACCTATACAGTAGACTCACAGAGACCAACAAGAGGGTTCAGTCCAGGTCAAATTGCCACTGGTCAGCTGGACAGATGTAGCTTGTTGTGTCCCTGTTGCTTGCCAGGAGGTCTGCCTTATTATCCTTGGAGTCAACGTATTTTCCCTGCATACAAGAGAAGACAGCAGGTCCAGTCTTCCAGGGTTCTCATGTTGCAGACAACAGGCTCCATCATCTTCTGATCTTTCACAGGTCTAGGAGTGTTCTGAAGTTAAAGATGCCACATTTATGTCTGACATGAGCAAGTGGGTAGGAATGATCCTTTGGGATAACCTAACCAATGGATGAAAGGTTCCAGGGGTTAACCCTACCCATGTTTGGTATTGTCAAAATGGTTGAAGTCTTCAGCCACAGTAAACATGGGCTGGGGGTTTGTGGGGGGACTGTACTAAGAAAATCTAATGGGCATATTTATAGTTGGTTTGGGCCAAATTAGCGTCATTTTTTTGTACGCTAATTCAGCGCAAACCGAACTCCATATTTATACTTTGGCGCTAGACACGTCTAGCGCCAAAGTTATGGAGTTTAAGTCATTTTCTGGAGGGGAAAACCTACCTTGCATCAATGAGATGCAAGGTAGGCGTTCCCGGCCAGAAAAGGACGATATGGCCTTTGCGCCATATTTATCCCCGGGCTAAAATCCAGCACGGGGATGGGGGCCTTACATAATGGCACTAAACTTACTTAGCGCCATTATTTAACGCCTGGGTATGGGCAGGCATAAGGGGATCTGTAGGCACATTTCCATGGTCAGAGACCATGGAAATTGCCCACAGGTGCCTTTCCCTGTCCCCAGGGACACCCCCACCCACCCACCCCTACCAACACCAGGGGGTCACCTAGGGATAGGGGACCCATCCAAGGTAAGTCCGGGTGAGAATATCTTTTTTTTTTCATCCAACGCCACTCGGGACCCTGACTTGGGGCCCCTTGCATGGCGCTGGCCCCAATGGCCATCCCCAGGGGACATTTCTCCCCTGGGCATGGCCATTGCGGTGGTGGGCATGGCTCCTGTCTTTACTAAGACAGGAGCCATCTCCATTGGGCTTGTGCGCTAGAAAATGTTGCTACACTACCTAGAGGCAATTTTTTTGTCTCTAAACAGTGTAGCGCCATAATTTGGCGCACAAGCCATGGTTCCCTCTATACCTCCTGCCCTTTCAAAGGACGCTAACAGGGCCTTAGCGCCATTCCATCAATATGGCACACGGCCGGCGCTGGGAATGGCGCTAGCCAGCGCTATACTTTTTGGCACAAACCTGCATTAGTATAAATATGGGCCTTAGTATCCTCCCACACTTTCCAGTTTTAGGCTGTCTCTGTACCCCTCACCAGAAAACTCAGAGGAAGAAGTCTGCTGGGACAAATCTGAGATTTCAGCAACCAGACAGTGGATATACAAATTGTTTTGACATTCTCTTCCTTTCCTGGCATTTTCTTTCTCCATTGTGAAGTGCACCCCAAATTTTATATTTAGACACAGCAGACCAGTCAAATAGGCTGTGACACTATAATGTCAAAAATGGTCCCACTGACTTGGGGACATAAAAAGGCCAATGCCCAAGTGTCATCGAACATTTGCTTATGACAGGGGAGGCCTCTTTGATGTTAATCAAGTCCTTTGACCCACCCTTCAGGTCTTCCTGTCATGGACACAACAATTCATCAGTACACCTAAGCCCTTATGTCCCAGTACTGGGAGCAAGTTATTGTATGTTATGCAGATTTGTAGTG
Organism: Pleurodeles waltl; assembly: GCF_031143425.1. Lineage (NCBI taxonomy): Eukaryota > Metazoa > Chordata > Amphibia > Caudata > Salamandridae > Pleurodeles > Pleurodeles waltl. The sequence continues at coordinate 964,674,171 of NC_090448.1, read as the reverse complement.
TGCACTATCACCCAGGATGATATCCTGGCTCTGAGCAGATGTGAGTCTAGCCAAACTGAAAGCCTAGTCAGACTACTCAAAAAGCCAGGTCTTCAGCTTCCTAACAGAATTCTAGAAGTGAGGAGTGTAGTAAATTGGTTTTATGGTTGAGGGAGGGTGGGGGTGAAACCCTACTCAAGCAGCAACTACAATCCATGTCAGAATGAAGTCACAAAAAACTCTAAATTAGCTTGTGCTAAACCCTTATGTGGCTTGGCACAGAACAGTCAGCCTCAACTCAGAGGCACTGTATAAAGTATTTGTGCAATTCTTCAAATAGTAACACAGAGAAAAAATACAACATAGAGGGGATCCCATACCAGTGTAGAAAAGCAGGGTACATCTTAATAAATAAAACAACAACCATCCATCCAATCAGTAGAGCCAGAAATATGCAGTTTTAAAGATTTAGTGGAAAATAACTTCAAAAAGCACAAAGCACCAACTGTGGACATCTGGTTGCACTGGACGAGGACAAAGTCACAAGTTCAGGCCGACAACGATGGAGCATCTGCAAGGTTCTGTGTCAAGGATCTGTCGCACAGCTGAGCCGATTCATCAGTTCTGTGGTGTTGCAAGGCTGCGATGCGAGTTTCTGCATTGTTGACAAGGAAAGCTTACAATGTGAAGACCTGCCTTGAGAATGACTCTTGCACTGGCTAGTTCCAAAGAGACTACTGGGCTTGCAATGCAAAGTCCTGCATCATTGTCGAGGCTGCCATCGATAAGAGGTTTGCAATGTGAGGGCCTGCACCTGGACTGCGTGGCTTAACTATTGTTCCGATGCAGGTTATGAGATTGATGCAGAGTTTTTCCACTGGAAGAATCCTTACAGCAGAAGTGATGCATCAGTTTGGCTCTGGGTTGCAACGCACAGCAGAGGTGATGCATAAGTTGTACTTGGTCCACAGATGGGCTGCAGAGCACCTTCAGGCCTACTCAAGGGTCCAGGACTGGGGTGGCACCATTTGACAGGGAAGGCTCGCAGCTGCAGAGTCCAAGTGCTGGTTAAGATGCTAGCCCTTGGAGTCACTCTGGTGGTCCTGGGTACAAGTTGCAGGTCCAGTCCTTCTCACCCAGGCAAGAGGACAGCAGGCTGCAGGGCAACACAGAAGGCAGTAGTCCTTTAGGACAGCAAGTCCAGTTACATAGCTGTTCTTTCAGCAGCACAGCAGTCCTTCCGGACAGTCTTCCACAGGTCAAAACTAAAAAGAGTTGGTGTCTGAAGTCCAATATTTGTACCTGGCACCTTCTTTGAAGTAGGAGAAGCAGCTAGATGTTTCCCTTTGATGAGTACAGGTTTCCTGCCTTCTTTGCCCGGGCTCTAGACTAACTACAGGCGGTATGCAATTATTTTTGTGAAGGCAGGACACAGCCTATTCAGATGCAAGTGGGGCTATACCTAACTCCACCGTCCCATCCTGCCAGTGATGGCCCATCCAGGCACACTTAAGCTCTGTATTGTGGTTGGCTGTCTAGGAAGAATACATAAAGACCAACTGCCAACCACCCCCAGTCGTGACCCAGAGACAGGCAGCAGGCAATAAGTAGCTAAAGAAGAAAAATGCCACCTTTCTAAAGGTGGCATTTTCAAAATTGTAATTCAAAATCCGACTTTCACATATAAGAGGATGTTTCATTAGAATTCCACAGGCACTAAATGTGAACTGTTGACCTGATATCATTTGGAAATTGCAGCTTATTAAATGTAATAAGGTAACTCCACTGTTAACCTATTTGAGAAGCAGGCCTTGCTGTAGTTAAACACGAATTTAAGAGTTTTTTCACTACCAGGACATGTAAAACCTAAAAGTACATAATCTAATTTTTATATGCACTGTATCCTGCCCTGCGTGGGGCCTACACTAGGGGTGACTTATATGTATTAAAAAAGGAAGATTTGGGCCTGCAATTGGTGTGTTTTGCCAGCTTGAAATGGCAGTTGAAAACTGCAGACACATGCTGCAATAGGTGTCAATCTTGTGTATGCCAATATGACAGTGTTTAAAGAAGAGAGCACAGGCACATTATCATTAGCTAGCAGTGTTAAAGTGTGCAGAGTCCTAAAAGCAAACTAACATAGATTCAGAAAACAGGAGGATGAAGGCAACCAATTTGTTTTGGGGATGACCCTGCAGAAAGGGGCAAGTCAATAAGGTGAATACTCTTATGTGTAGCAGCAGGTCTGTTCATGCTTTAGAAGTGATGTAGGAGAAGGCACGACAGCCGGATATGGTTTTCTGTATGTGTGGGATGTATGCAAGTAGCAGTCTGGACAAGCAGTGCTGTCTGGAATGTTTGTGAAAGCAGTTGCGATTGTTCAGGTAAGCTGGGCCAATATTATGTAGTGCCTTGAAAGTGTGGGTGAGGAGTTTGAATTGTGCTTGTTATGGTTAGCCTGTGGAGCTCCTTTGGGTGTGGTGTGATGTGAGTGCAGCCTAGGAGGCTGAGACTGATTCTGACCACTAAGTTCTGAATGGTCTGCAGCCTTTTGGTCAGTTTTTTATTGAGGGTGTTCCCATAGTCAAGCTTACTTGTGAATAGAGCATAAATGATGGATTTCTGGGTGCTGATTGGGAGCCATTTGAAAACCTTCCTCAGCATCTTCAGGGTGTGGAAGCTTGAGGCGCTTATGGCGTTGATTGAGCAGTCATGTCAAGTTTGCTGTTGATGATGATTCCAAAGTTCTTCACCAACTACACCAACTGTGGATTCAACTTACATATAAAGGCACAAAAGCATATAATGTGTAACATACTTTGCCATGTACATATTGAAAAATAAATAACATTTTTAATAAAAACATGTGGAAAAAAAAAATATATATGTATAATAGATATATAGATATATCATATATATCTATATATCTACATACATATATATATATTTATGCCTATGTGTCCTTCATGTGCTAATCTAAGTGCATTATTTCTGATACCCTCTGACACCACCAGAAGACTCGCATGACATAACATACCATTGACAATCGATGGTTCATCGAAGACATGTTTGTACTTTTACCCAGCATCACTCTTAGGATTCCACTTTGACCATCATTGGCAAATGCCCATGTTCACTTCTTTCATTTCCTGATCCTCTTCACTGGCATCCATCCACTCTTGTCTGGTAATAGCACACTCAGAATAATTTTCAGCCTCACACACAGATTCTGCTCTATCACTTTCTATATAATACTTGCTACTTCACTTTATTGAGATTAAAAATCTGCTATTAACTTCCTCTTTCCTGACACATACTCCACCTTAACATTGTATTCTTGAAGTCTGTATTGCCATTTAGCAATTCTTGGAGTAGCATGATCTCCCCCTTTAATAATAAATAACTGCACCATGGGTTTGTGATCTACTCTTACTATGTATTGTGAATCCCACAGAAATTGTTTGAAGTAAATAACCCATAAAGGACCCTAACTGATGCTTGTTTTCTGGCACACAAGAATCTTCAATGGCCTTGACAAGGCTAGTTTTGTGTTCAATTCCTTTAGCTGACAACTTGTACCCTAAGGACTCTATAGTGGTGGTATTCAGTCTACTGAGAGTTCATTCCTTACTCTTTAGTATAGACAATACTCAGTGTGACCTTTCATCATGTTGTGCCTGATCTTCTCCGTACACCAACACATCGTCCTAAAATGCTTTAACACCAACCATACCTTTAAACAAGCTTTCCACTGCTCTCTGGAAAACAGCTGAAGCCAATCCAAAAGGCATGTGTTTAAATTGGTATAAACCCTATGGAGTGATAAATGAAATATATTGCCTAGAATCCAGATGTAAATGTATCTGAAGGTATGCAGAGGCCACATGTAGCAAACTAAAAACTTTACCTCCTTTAAGCGTAGATAGCATTTCTGTGATATTGGGTAAGAGGCAATGATCCACCCATATCTGGTCATTTCAATCAATTAAATCTACACACATTCTAATGGAGCCAATGGCCTTGCGAGCCAAACCAATAGGTGCTACCCAATCAGATGACTGAATTCGTTCTGTCACTCCTTGGTTGCATAATTTATCTAGTTCTCTCTTCAATTCATCTTGTAATAATAAGGGCACTCTATGAACCCTATGTACAATAGGTTGTGCACCATCTTTGATCCTTATTTTGTGCATAAATCCCTTAAATAATCCTAAATCTTTTTGGAAGACTTCAGGACAACGTTCTTCCCACATATTTGTCTCCACCGTCAAGATTTGTGTGTAATCCTTCTTGAGTATCACTTGATCAGGAATATTAGGATCTAGCAAGATACCCAAATTTCCTTGGTCATACCAAGTCAATAGACAGGCATCAGCTCTGGCTACATATACTACACCCTGTGAACTGTTATTCCTGAAACCTAATTCTGCCTCAAATTCTTCCACCACTTCAATGCATTTCCCCCCATATCCAGCAGGTCGAAAAGATGATTTTTTCAATTGAATTCCTTGCTTACTAAAAACTTCCACATATTTCTTTTCACTCAGTAATGTGAAAGGAGATCCAGAATCTGCCATGACTTTTACATATACACCATTTATGTTCAACACACAAAATGGTCTTCTTTTCTCACATAATGTTGCATTCCATACACCCTCCTTATGTTGATGTAAATTCACATAATTAACAGTGAGTATCTCATCCTCTTCGCTACAGAAGGTCGCATCCACACGATGTTTCTTTGGTTCAATAGTATGTATTTTATTAGATGATACCTTGCCTATTGGCATACACATCCTTGCAAAGTGTCCCTTCTTTCTACATTTGGCAAACAATTTCTCTACATCCGGACATACGCTTGCATTGACAAGATTGAATGTACTTCCACACCTGTAACACTCTAGTTGCTTATAAGTAGATTTTGTATTTACTTTTTCATTCTTATTCAATTTATCTGCTTCATCTTTAATTTTTTATTTTTTATATTTACTCTTTATGGCTAGTACACCTTGTAGTTGTGCGGGTGATTTGACATCTGACATCGACATTTGTTCCATATATGATATTGTATTTTCAATTCTAGTCGCAATTTCTATCGCTTTTTGCAGCACCAAATATCTAAAGTGCTTCTTGCACTTTTTTGTTATTTGTTTTCTCTACTAACTGGTCTGTGATAATTTCTTCCTCAAAGGTTTTGTACTCACATGATACAGCCAAAATTCTCAAGGCACCAACAAAACTTGATGCAGATTAGCTGGCTATTTGTAATCTTCTGTGAAATTTACGTCTTTCCATTATGACATTCTTACATGCTTTAAATCTCATATCCAGAGACTTAATGGCTGATGCGTATTCACCTTCCCCGTCATCCCCTTCACCGTCTGCTAGTAGTATGACTTCTTTAGGAATGTGTTTTAAACATTTTCAGCGTTCCGTTCCTACACATTCTTTTAATATGGCACATGTTTTCTTGTGTGTAAATGGCTTTCCGTCAAGAGCATCTAAGTATGTCTCAAACCCTTCTTTCCGTTGCTCCCAATCAGTCTCAGGTGAAGATGGATTTGGTGAAAGTGTCGAAGGCAGTGCTATCAATTGTTGCATTGTGGATTGAAGTATTTTAGCTGGTATACCTACATTAGGATGATATTAAATTGTTTTGTTCAATGTACTGCTATCAGAATGTTAGGTTCAGATATAGTAGTATCACAGAATTTAATACATTCTCCAGTAAGCAGTGATCTGTGATTCCTAAAGGTATTCTGATGTGCACATCATCGCAGGTGTAATCAGCTACTGACAGCTGTGGCTCCTCAGGTACTGGTAACTGTTGCTCCTCATATGATTTACTCGAAACAGATAATTTTAAATTGGAGGAATGTACATGCCACAACCCTATAAACAAAACTCTGCATGTGAAAACCACTGATGAGCACACAATGTAACAATTGGTCTGCGCATCACGGATGCTCTTTGTTCCAATAAATCAGAAGTCAGCCTATCAAGTTCAAAATAGCAAAGGTGTGTACATCACTGATGTACACTGCTACTGTAATATTCAGGTTTACACAACCTGATCTAAAATAATTGCCACGTAGCGTTCAATGTGGTACTGTATTTGTGAATTCAATTGAACAATGGTGTGCGCTTCACTGATGCACACATCTTCCGATGGGTATTTAAACTCCCTGAACTGTGAGTTTTATGTGAACAATGGTGTGTGCATCACTGATGCACACTACTACTGTTGAGTTTTCTATTGTTTTTTACCTTGATGGAACATGGCCGCTGAGAGCATGATACGTCAAAAAGGAAATTGCATGTAGGACAATGCATCGCCCGTACAGTCCTCCGCGCACTGGACGCTAATGATAAGATTGAAAGGCATAGGACAAACCGATAACTCAACAGCAAAATTTATACCGGCCTCAATGGCGCGCATTAAATAATTGCAAATACAGTACCTTGTATTTCATTGTGTACACATCACTTGTAAAATTAGGGTCGCTCACAAGACAAGGTCTCCCTTCACTCGCCCGAATCGCTGTGGCTGGAAAATTGACCACAAAGAGAAATCCTGAGATTCACGCTTGGACAAAAGCTCCCTGATGTTGGCAATTCATCGCCAATATTAAGTACCGGACTCCAAGTAACTTGAGAGTCCTTTATTCAATAACAACAGGGCACAGGTATAAAGCGACTGTTTCTCCTCTTACCGCCCAGCCAACTGCCACCCCTACCTTCTGTTTTCCCAAGATTCTACATACCATCTTCCATACTTACATTATACACTTCATACTTTAATAAAGCATCCCAACACACATTCACACCAACTCCTTCTCACAATGGAATAGAACATTACTAGGGGTTTAGAATACAACCAGTCAGATACCATGGAATACAATGTTAGCAAAGATGTTAATAATACAGAGATTGCAAGTCTAAAAACAAGACTTGAGTAACACATGTGATAATGATAAATCTTTAGTAAATAAGGAATGAGTGTAATTAAAGTATATCCACTATGACATGCAGCTTCTTGAAATTTCAAGAGACAACCATTCTACTAGAAATTATAGAGGGAAAAAAATGCCTGTAGCGTCAAGCAATATATTTGAAAAAATCATTTATTGGTCTGAAAAATTATAAAAGTAGTTCCCCCATCAATGAATTGGAAAATCTATCTTAAGGGGCCTTGTGGTTGAGACGCAAACCCTAAAAATAAATATTTCTATACTCCAGTTAGGATTATCTGCACTTCTGTGATAATAATGCACATACTTTCAAACTGAAATTCAGAATTATTTGAATTTGGGATGCTTTAGGGTAAAGGCAATACAATTAATCATACGATAAATAGATATACGTAGACAGATGTGGATATAGAAATGACCAAAAATGCAAACCTAAAAAAAATCTAATTCTCCACTTGTAGTAGGCTGTGCAAACTATAACTCAATACCTGCCAAGCATTACTTTCAGCCTAATCAATGACATCATAATGATATCTCAAATGGCATCACTGATAGCCTTATTAAAGCTCTGCCAACTGATACAATCGATGACATCATTGATGATATAGAAAACAACTATGTCTGAACAAGTATAATGCACGACATGAAGAGTGCAGAAGCTCCTCCAATGTAAACAAACCAATGAATGCCACCTTTGGTCGTGGGTAGCAGGATTCTTTGGCCAGGGCCTGTGTTTGGCCGCAATGCGGTTATAATTCACTGTATGCAACAAGTGTTAGCTTACATTAAAAAAATGTGTTTCAGTGTAACGTTTGTTATTTTTTATGGTATACTGCAACAGACTGTTCCATCCAAAGCAGCTGTGCTCAGCCTTCAGTAGGGCACACTGACCTGTGGGCACAATGCCTGGCCTCTAGCAAGGCTCTGCAGCATCCCACATCCTGGCCTGCCCATCAGCACAAGTGCTGGGTTCCATCTGGACTCTAGCCACCATCATTGCCTCTTGTCTTGTGTGGCACCAACTAATAACTGCATTTGAGATGAGAGAAGTGCTGTAAACAACATGTAGTTTTGTTAAGTCTATAAGCCAGTGGCACCTCAGAGAAACAAGTCTGCACTGAACATGTGCAGGAGCAATAAGGGGGCAATCCAGGGAATAAATGGGATAGTAGCAACTGCTCTACAAACTGGCAGTATTTGCGACACCCTAATGCACTTTTATTATTTATACTTTTGGCTACAGATGGCTCTAGGTGTCTTTTAGAGACATTGGTTACCAATATACATACAAACATATGGTCCTAGTCAGTCCCTTTCAGTCACTGGCTGTTGGATATTTTTAAAGTTGCTATTGGTTGGGTGTACTGTCCTTAAAGCCATATCATTTTGGTTGTGTTTAGTAATCCTCTGTGGCAAGATCTTGTTGTGCTTCTGCTCCTCACTGTCTTTTTGCCACACCCACAACCAATCCTTCACACACCCGGGGGCAGCATATCACCCATGTTGGCCTCCCTGCTCCATACATCACCGCACACTATCTGGTGCCATCCTGCTGGTAATTTGCCATTGTTTGTTGAATTGTTTCACAAGCGTTTGAAAAGCTAAACCTTTCCAAAATGCCAAGCGTGCACGCATGGATTTTAAAAATTATTTTATTTGATTCCATTACAAGATGTTCATCGTGAATGCACGTTGAAACACAGCCGTATCTGTGGGGAAAAACACATTGGCAAAGCCAATTGGTCAACATCCAGTAATAAAGATGTGAAATATTTGTTTTGCTAATGCTTGGTATTCAGGAGTTTCCACTTTATCGCACGGTATGATTTTATGGTTCTGTTTTTAGAATGTTTTTGTTATGTTTATTGACTAATAATTTAGGAGGTTCCGGTGCAGTATAGAACCAGCTAGTCAAATCTGTGACTGTCTTAATAAAGTCCAAGCCAAAACAAAGGGTTATTGTCTACATGGATCCTTCTAAAAAAGAGCAACACTTAGGGGGTCATTTCAACATTGGCGGTAAAAGCCGCTTAACGCCGTGCAGAAGACCGCCAACACACTGCCGCGGCCGCGGTAAACCGCCACGGTCATTATGACCCACAACTCGGAAACCGCCAAAATACAGACACCCACAGAAGTCCGCAACACCAAAGGCCAGCGATAAACTGGCGATAACCAAACCGTCACCGTCACGCCAACAGAAATACGCCCACACTATCACGACACACGAATCCACGCGGCGGTCTTTCAACCGCGGTATCCCATTGGCGGTACACACCGCTGCGCTCAAAATACACACACTCCTACAAAACACAGCCACATTGGACAAATCCAAATACACACACCTGATACACATACAAACACCACTCCCACACACCCAATACAATATAAAACACACACCCACATCACCCACAAACCCCCACCACAAAAAAACCGGGACGACCCACAGAGAGAGAGACCATATAGAAGAATCGAGCACCCAGACGCACATATTACCATCACCCACACAAATACCACGCACTTCACACAACACACCAATACACATCACCACACTTATCACCACACATTCCACCCCACACATCACCAACACCACCCCATGGCACCGCAAAGACACCCCAGGTTTTCGGAGGAGGAACTCAGGGTCATGGTGGAGGAAATCATCCGGATAATGCCACAGCTATTCGGAGCACAGGTGCAGCAGACGTCCATTGCAAGGAAGATGGAGCTATGGAGCAGAATAGTCGACAGGGTCAACGCAGTGGGACAGCACCCAAGAAATAGGGATGACATCAGGAAGAGGTGGAACGACCTACGGGGGAAGGTGCGTTCCGTGGTATCCAGACACCGGATTGCAGTGCAGAAGACTGGCGGCGGACCCCCACCTCCTCCCCCAGAATTTACGACATGGGAGGAGCAGGTCTTGGCGATCCTCCATCCTGAGGGCCTCGGCAGAGTATCTGGAGGAATGGACTCTGGTAAGTCACATCTTCACTACTTCATCCCCCCACCCCACCTGCATGCCAACACATACCCCTACCCTCAGCCTCACCCCCATCACTCCTACTCCTTGCAAATGTCCCACCATCACAACCCACCCATCCCAACACCAAGCCCTGCATGCGACCACAAAGCATGGACACCCATCACCAAAGCATGCCCACTGCACATACCCATACCCCCCCAAACAACCGACACAAAAGCCCACACACGGGAATGCAAGCTCTGGGGGACACGGGCACCCACCCATTGAACACCATTCCACACACAGATGCAATAATCATGCTTTTATACCCCTGCAGGACCCCTACGCAATGTCACCGCACAGGAGGGTCCACAAATGTCCCCCCCCCCCCAGAAGAGGCCCACAGTGATGACTGCAGCTCTGTCGAACTGGATCTAGATGACCAGCCCGGCCCATCGGGGACCTCGGGACAGTCGGTTCCCCTCACACAGCCACAGGCCACTGCAGACCTACCCCCCTCTGGAAACACCAGCACAGCACCCACCCAGAGGGCCCACACCTCTGTCTCCAGGACACGTCAAGCAGCAGTGTGTTCACCACTACAGGGCACCCAGGTTAACCCACCACCCCAACAACAACAGGGACCTCGGGGCAGTGGCAGTGGGCACATGGTCCAGGGGACAGATGCCCAGGGAAACAGGGTAACTGGGAGGGCTGCTGTGCGACAGGTTGGGGACAGGCCCAGGGAACCCACTCTCCACAAGGCCCTCTCCTCCATCATGGGAGCATACCACCACTCCCAGGAGACGATGGCTACGGTACTGGCCAAGTTTCAGGAGACCCAGCGCATGCAGGAGGAACAGTATTTGGGCTTCAGGGAGGAACTCAGAACCATCAGCTCCGCCCTGTGCACCATCGTAGGGGTGCTGAATCTGGTAGTGACCACTTTGAGGGACACTGTGGCACCACAAAGGGCCCCTAACACTAGCATGGACCAAGAACTGCACACCACCTCCGCCGGCGCTAGTGGACAGGAGGCACCGACACAGGACCAACAGGCCACCAGCACCCCACCCCCTGCAGAAGGAGAACCACCCCGCAAGCGGTCCCAGAGATCCAGGAAGAGGACAGAGTAAGATGCCAAGACCCCTTCCAAGAAAGGCTACCACCCTGATAGTCATCCCACTGTCCCACTTTGTCACCCTGTCCATCCTTAAACTGCCCCAGCTCCACTTCCCAGACCCATTTGGACAATGCACCTGTGAGACTAATAGACTGGACTCTGCCATGGACATTCCTCCACCATCACCCCTCACCAATTTACAACCCCCCTCCAATAATTTGCACCTTAATAAACACCGTTATTGCACAAAACAATCAGGAGTCTGTCTGTGAATGTGAATATAGTTATCTGTAATTACAGTGCCAAAATGCTTATTTACATTGTGATGCCGACATACCAATGTCACACAGCTGTAGTCCATGGGGAAACAAAGCAGATGTCACACTGTAGGACCCAGATCTCTGAAATCGTAAGGGAAAGTGACAACTCAGTTACCATACACTGGGTGAAAAGGACAGACAGTACAGAGGTAGTAGTGTTTAAGTACATGTAGTAGGCCGGTTTGTATTCTTACCTCTGTTCATTGGAAATATTGCAGTATCACCGTGTTCCTGTTGTCTATGTCGTCTTCTTTGTCTTCCTCCTCTTCACTCTCCACAGGCTCCACAGCTGCTACAACACCACCATCTGGACCATCCTCCTGCAGAAAAGGCACCTGGCGACGCAAAGCCAGGTTGTGAAGCATACAGCAGGCCACGATAATCTGGCACACCTTCTTTGGAGAGTAGAATAGGGATCCACCTGTCATATGGAGGCACCTGAACCTGGCCTTCAGGAGGCCGAAGGTCCACTCAATCACCCTCCTAGTTCTCCCATGGGCCTCATTGTAGCGTTCCTCTGCCCTAGTCCTGGGATTCCTCACTGGGGTCAGTAGCCATGACAGGTTGGGGTAACCAGAGTCACCAATTAGCCACACACGGTGCCTCTGGAGCTGACCCATCACATAAGGGATGCTGCTATTCTGCAGGATGTAGGCGTCATGCACTGAGCCAGGGAACATGGCATTCACATGGCAGATGTACTGGTCTGCCAAACATACCATCTGGACATTCATGGAATGATAATTCTTCCGGTTTCTGTACACCTGTTCACTCCTGTGGAGGGGGGGACCAGAGCCACATGGGTCCCATCAATGGCACCTATGATGTTGGGGATATGTCCAAGGGCATAGAAGTCACCTTTCACTGTAGCCAAATCCTCCACCTCAGGGAAAACGATGTAGCTCCGCATGTGTTTCAGCAGGGCAGACAACACTCTGGACAACACGATTGAAAACATAGGCTGGGACATCCCTGATGCTATGGCCACTGTTGTTTGAAATGACCCACTTGCTAGTAAATGGAGTACTGACAGCACCTGCACTTGAGGGGGGATTCCTGTGGGATGGCGGATAGGTGACATCAGGTCTGGCTCCAGCTGGGCACACAGTTCCAGAATAGTGGCACGGTCAAGCCTGTATGTCAGGATGAGATGTCTCTCCTCCATTGTCGACAGGTCCACCAGCGGTCTGTACACCGGAGGATGCCGCCATCTCCTCACATGTCCCAGCGGACGGTGCCTATGAAGGACAACAGCGAGCACAGAGTCAAACATCCCAGAGGTACGTAACCCCAGCTTTAAAAAAACACGGATCTTAACCCATCGAATGGCTTGTATGAGTGTGGATGCAAGGCCTAGGTATGTGTGACGCAGTACAAAAAGTAAGGCATGTGGGCCCCTGAAATGGCTGCTGCCTGACCTGTAAAGTGTGACAATGGGATGTGAGGTAACTGCGCTGGCGTTGCACACCGTGGCGGTAGGCGGTCAAAGACCGCGGCGCAGTGCTGCATTGGTTAACATTGGACCCTATGGGTCTCAGGAGCCAATGACGATGTGCGCCGACGGTCGTGGTACGCACCGCCGCGGACGTGACCACCATTTTCTCTCTGTTAATTCACTCGATACCTGATCTTCGACAGGAGAAGACCTACACTGCAAGTGCTGCTGTGACCTCGGTCTGGAAGGGACAATGGCTCATGCGACTGGGGAAAGGGCCCCTGCCTTCACATCGGAGAAGCTTGTGGATGGGGTCCTCCCCCAGTACGCGCTACTCTACGGTCCTCCAGACAAACAGGTAAATACACTGGGAGCATGCTGTATGGGCTATGCCTGTGTTGAGTGGGGTGGATGAAAGATGAGGGGGGGGAGAGAGATTTAGGCATGCTTGAAATGATGGTGAGTGCATGTGCCACATGGGAAGGGTAGGGATGGGGGGCCACTCACATTGATGGTGCAGAAGGTAATTACTTTTCTTCTCCCCCTGTACATTTCATATAGGTCAGCGCCCACCAGAAGACGGATATATGGCGTGCCATCGTCAAGGACGTCCGGACCCTGGGGGTCCACCACAGACGGGGCACCCACTGCCGGAAGAGATGGGAGGACATTCGCCGCTGGAGCAGGAAGACGGCGGAGGCTCAGCTGCGGATGGCCTCCCAACGAGGGAGGGGTGCCAGTCGGACCTTGACCCCCCTGATGTTCCGGATCCTGGCGGTGGCCTACCCCGAGTTGGATGGGCGCGTGAGGGCATCACAGCAGACACAAGGGGGTGAGTACACTCACATTCTGCTAACTTTGCGCGCTGCGGAGGTGTCTGGGTGGGGGAGGAGGGCTGTGGGTATCCCTAGGCCAGGGCGAGTTCCGTAGGCTAGGCCCCTCCGTAAGGCACGGCCCTGTGCCCCCGCTCCCCACCTCTGTAGGGTGCCAAGTACAGCTATTTATGGCCCTGTGTCACCTATGTGTGCAGATGTCGTCCATAGCCTTGTAGGCCATGTCCCAGGGATTGCAAAGTGGACCCCAAGTGCGCGGCGTAGTGCAGGGGGCTTCTGTGTCTGTGCTGTCCGCCAACTGTAGTGGGAATGCATGCACTCAACATGTCTTTCTTCTGTTCCCCCCCCTTTTTGTGGTATTCCTGTTCATGTGTGCATTAGCATCATCAGGCGGAGGAGCAGTGGCCCCGGAGCACGAGGGAGCTGCATCCCACATGGCCATGTAGGGCCACACTACCGACTCTGAATTCGCCAGTGGGACAGAGGGCGAGGGGAGCTCCACGGCGGGGACATGAGCGGACATTAGTGGATCGGACTCGTCCTCTGATGGGAGCTACCTTGTGGTGGCGGCAACATCTCTGCTCCCCGCAACAACAGGTACAGCTGCCACCCCCACACCAGCACCGCCCTCCCAGCAGCCCCTCAGCGTTTGCCCCGTGCCCGCTTACCCAGGAAGGTGGGCATCTCCTTCGCCCCAGGCACCTCAGGCCCTGCCCCAGTCACCCCTGCTGCCCTCAGTGAGGAGGTCATTGACCTCCTCAGGTCGCTCACTGTTGGGCAGTCTACCATTTTGAATGCCATCCAGGGTGTAGAAAAGGAAGTGCACCAAAGTAATGCATACCTGGAGGGCATTCATTCTGGTCAGGCTGCCCTTCATCGAACCCTGCAATCTCTGGCCTCAGCACTGATGGCAGCCATTGTCCCTGTGTCTAGCCTCCTCCCTCCCCCCTCCAACTTCCTACACCCAGACCCAATCCCCTGTACCTCTGCCTATCCCAAGCACACCATCAGACCAGCCTGCACACACCTCAACACCCAAGGGCAGCTCACGCAGACATAAGCACCACACATCCCACAGGCAGTCACACAAGCAACATCCACATACAGACATACCAACATCCACTGCCTCCACTGTGTCCCCCTCCTCCACGTCTCCCTCCTCCCTGCCAGTCTTGTCTCCACTCACACCTGCATGCACAGCATCTTCAGCCACTACGTCCCTCAGCATCACACACACCAGAACACCCCGCACATGTGCACTCACCACCCCCACTGCCATTTACACGTCCCCTGTGTCCTCTCCCAGTGTGTCTGTGTAACCCCCTCCCAAGATACACAAACGCAGGCAGCCACCCACCCAACAGCCTTCCACCTCACGACAGCCTACAGCCCAGGCACCTGCACCCAAAGCCACCCCACTTACACCTCCTACAACCACAACCTCTTCCTCCACTCCCATACCCACTACACCTACCCGTCCCACTGCTCCCCAAACATTTTTCCTCTCCAAACGTAACCTCTTTCCCTCAACTCCCCCACCCCGTCCATGTCATAGGCCCAGAGCTAGCACCTCAGCCACTACATCACCGGGCCCGGTGGTGCATGTCGTACATGGTCACTGGAGTGCACCACCCACCAGGGCAGCCAGTCTGGTACGGAGCCACAGCACAGCCAGCCCCCCCCCCCCTCAGAAACATCCCAAAATTGACAGTGCACGGCGGCAGAGGGTCAAGACACCAGGGACAAAAACCCCTACCAGGGCTCACGGCTGGAGTGTCGAGGCAGCTGGGACACCGGCCAAGGTGGGGAAGGGCCACAGGAGAGCAGGAAAGGCTGGGAAGGGCAGCACGCCCGACAACACCGCCATCAGCCCAGCTGGCCAGGAGGGCCCTGCAAGCCCCATCCCAGCTGGCCAGGAGGCCACCAAAAGCCCCAGCACAGCTGCCCAGGAGGCCACCAAAAGCCCCAGCAGAGCTGCCCAGGAGGGCCCCGGCACCCACAGGACAGGTGGGCAGGAGGGCCCCGCCAGGCCCAGGCCAGATGGCACATGAGCACCCCGGCATGGGCAGCAACGCTGAGCAGGGGACCGCCATCTGAAGCACCGCTGAACAAGGGACCGCCATCTGAAGCACCGCTGAACAGGGCACGGCTATCTCAAGCACCGCTGAACAGGGGACCCCCATCTGAAGCACTGCTGAACAGGGCACGGCTATCCCAAGCACTGCTGAACAGGGGACCGCCATCTGAAGCACCGCTGAACAGGGCACGGCTATCCCAAGCACCGCTGAACAGGGGACCGCCATCTGAAGCACCGCTGAACAAGGCACGGCTATCCCAAGCACCGCTGAACAGGGGACCGCCATCTGAAGCACTGCTGAACAGGGCACGGCTATCCCAAGCACCGCTGAACAGGGGACCGCCATCTCACGCAGCGCTGGCCCATGAGCGGCAGGGGCAGTGCCGCATCTGTGTCGGACAGGGCTGCACGATGCACTCTGGCCACCAGGCCCCCTCCAGAACCAGTGGAGACATGCATCCACTACCTCATTCCTGCACAGGAAGAAGCACTCTGGCCAACAGGCACCCTCCAGAACCAGTGGAGACTGTTATCCACTTGAGAGACTGTGGCTTTGCACTCCCCAGGATGGAACAGTGGGAAACCCACCCACTGTAGAGACTTGTGAGACTGTGGCTTTGCACTCCCCAGGATGGAACAGTGGGCAACCCACCCACTGTAGTGACTTGTGAGACTGTGGCTTTGCACTCCCCAGGATGGAACAGTGGGCA
The DNA here is from genome assembly GCF_031143425.1 of Pleurodeles waltl. Lineage (NCBI taxonomy): Eukaryota > Metazoa > Chordata > Amphibia > Caudata > Salamandridae > Pleurodeles > Pleurodeles waltl. The sequence continues at coordinate 964,657,761 of NC_090448.1, read as the reverse complement.
ACCCACCCACTGTAGAGACTTGTGAGACTGTGGCTTTGCACTCCCCAGGATGGAACAGTGGGAAACCCACCCACTGTAGAGACTTGAGAGACTGTGGCTTTGCACTCCCCAGGATGGAACAGTGGTCATGGAGCCCCCTCGTGGATCTGGCGTCGTGCACTCATCCGGCTGAGGTGCCCCCCCTTCCCTTCCCCCTGAGGTGCCTGTAGTTTTGCTATCTGATGCCCCTGCAGTGTTCTCTTCGTTTTGGTCAGGTATCCGGTGTGGGCTTTGCCCATGTTTTTTGGGCCCAGTGGTCCACGGACAATGCCTGGTACAATGCCTGGACTTGTAAATTTGGTGTATATAATAGTTTTTAGTGTGTATATATTTTTGATTGCTGTATTTCGATATATTTCAATGGTTACAGTCATTTCCTTTTGTCTTTGCATTCTTCCAGGGGGTCTGGGGGGTGTAACTGTGATGTATAGATATGTATTAGTGTGTGTGTGTTGTAGTGGGTGAGGGTGGGGATGGGGGTGTTGCGTGTGTGTCACTGTTTTTTCCCTCCCCCCTTCCCTGTGTCGTAGGTGCAGTACTCACCGTTGTCTTCTGCGCCGGCGTACGTGCTCCTGGTAGAGGAGCAGGAAGACTATGGCTGGGAGGATTTGGAGTTCCGGGTCCATGGTGTCCTCGTTCCTCGTGGGGTGTGTAGAGGTGAGCGTTTTCCCTTCGAAATGCCTGTTTCTGCCGTGTTTTTATCAGCGTTGAATCCGCCCCAGAAAAGGTGGCGGATTGGACTGTTGTGATACTGTGGGTGGTACTTTGACTCCTGCCTGTCTGTTGGCGGTGACCGCCGCGCTGTTTGTTTGTACCGCCGTGGCGGTCGGAGTGTTAAAGTGGCTGTCTTTGTTGGCGGTTTCCGCCACGGTCGTGATTCCATTTTTTTTCCTGCCGGACTGTTGGCGGTTTTACCGCCGCTTTAGCACCGACCGCCAGGGTTGTAATGACCACCTTAGTCCCATAGGAACCTGGGTATACAATATCTTCAGAAAACAGCGGCTCTCGCTGGCATCATTATTTTATAGGATCATTAATTTAGACCACAGTAATAGCTGTAAACAGTTAATGTACTAAACAAACAATGGGGCCATCACTCAAATGTATAGGGTTAATAACTTTTCATAATCTTTTCTGCAATAAGTATGACATAACAAACAAAAAACAGAAAAACCCAGGCATTGGGTCCCACGTGAAAAAGGAATCACCATAAAAAAAGAGTAGTAACACATTTCAACAATACCAAACAAAAAGTGTGTTCCACTTACAGCAAACAACCACATAAGATTAACAAGACTCTCGGTGTAGATTCACCCGAGGCTGTGGCTGAGTTAGGTTTTACTAGGTTTGTTTGTACATATCATGTCCAGGACAAATTGATAGGGTACAACCCTATAACGTGTCTTTGCTGCAATTTCAAACATAATCTAGCGAAGGGGACTCCTCTTGTGCAACACCACTTAGTGAGATGAAAGTTAAAGTATTCACTCAGGGAACCTGTCTTATGTCTCCACATGATATCATCAATTATTATTTAATATCAGACAGTCTAATTTGCTCCTAAGAAATACAGCACATCACCTAAAAATGAGACACTCCTGCACCCTGATAAGCATACCCGTGGGTCACTGGACCTAAAAGAGAGAACCAGTATCCAAAAAGATACACTAACAGAGATTTTTGGAAGGTTTGTTTGTTTTGCTGATAGTTTTCCTTCATTGCAGTTGAATGAATGAGTTATTCCACACTAGTGGTGCCTTCAACTAGAGATGCATCTGTACACGCAGGAACGCATTTAAGTAGGCACTTCGAGAAGACCTTGTCTTGGGATCCCCTCCCTGGGTATAGCTCACATGTTAGTGGTAGTGGGTTGAACCATGTAGAAAATCTAGTGCAGCTTTTCTAATAAAATGTGTTGGGTTTGCCTCTCAAAAGTAATGCACACTGGTGCAAACTCTCAGTTTGGGGTTTACTTTGCAGCATACAACTTAATTTGCACTGAAAAGTACCCTTAAATACAGCAAAGTAGCACTAGCGCTACTTTGTGTTTTTTCACATCAAGGAGGTGTGCAATGGGTGGTACATGAATGCTCCCATGCAACTGACGATGGGTTCTGATGCAAAGCCCTATCCACTAATAATGGTAAACAGGGCTTTATGCCAAAAAATGTAATCCTCTTCAAGGCAGGCTTCCTTACAAGATTGCATGTGTGCAGCACTGTATAGCACACATTCAATGTGGGAAAAGTTTTAAACTATGACTAAGCGTAGTATTTTGTACTGGAAGGATGACCTTCCAGTACAAAACCAATGCTTGACATCATGCACACACCCTTGCACTACGGAGCAATTGTGTGTGAAAAGTGCCAGGCAAGCTCGAAGAGCACTAGTGTAAGCAATTTTCTGCTCTTACCTTTTTAAGCAATGTAGTGTAGGAATTGTGATTGCTGCACTGCGTTGTATGAAATGTTAGTAAATCTACCCTCAAGTGTTCCCTGCTTCAGAGGTGGGCTATGCATGCTGCTGGTATGGGCGGAGTTTGGGAGTGGTAGGAATTCATAGGTCAGTGGTGCATTTGTATCAGCACCCGTTAAGTAGATTAATGAGTGTCTGGCCGGTCTTAGATGCACACATCAAGGGGTTGTAGCATTCCCCCCAGAGACTTGAGGTAATAGAGTGTTAAATAGTACTTTTAAAATACATTTCGGATGTACAATAGGTCAATTCAGCCAACCTAGATTTGGTCAACACTCTTCCAGAGGGGTACAATATTAATAGAATGTACAGACATACAGAGAAAGGGGGAGGGCTAGCAGTTATCTATAGGAACAATATCTCTGCCACTTTTGAACCAGTCCACACTGAAATGTGTGAGGCCATGACTTTTTCCATGGGCTTATCCGGTAAACACACATTTAAGGGCTCACTAGTTTATCACCCCCTGGTCCAAAATTATTGTTTGCCCAGAACATAACAAATTTATTAGACTCAAACATCCTGTATAGTGATTATTCAGTTTTAGGGAACTGCAATTTCCATTTAGAGTCAAAAACAGTCTCTGACAAGATTACACTAAATCAAACTATGAGTAATCTTGGCCTCTTCCAGAAAGTGTCTGAACCTACCCGTCAGACAGGGCAGACCCTGGGTGGGCTTTGTACAAACAATTCAGCCCTAAATAACATATTTACTTTGCCATTAACATGGTCTGACCACAAAGTTGTCCAGTTTGACATCACTTACAAATATTTTAGCCATGTATCTAAAAAGCTAAGCACTGAATTGTCGACCAGAGCTTGCCATAAAATTCAACCCGCAGAACTTAAAATTGCCTTAGAAAAATCACCACCCATCTATCATGAGGACATTGACAAATCTATTCTGGGCTACTCAAACTGGTTATATGTGGCTATCAATGCCCTAGCCCCGCCAAAATGAGTAAAAACGCATAGGGATAAACCATCAACTCCTTGGTACTCTGATGAGCTCAGAAAGTTACAACAAATCTGCAGAAGGATGAAAAGAATTTGAAGAAAGGATTGTAATGAACTTGATAAAGCAAATTATGCAAAATATCTAGCTGATTATAAGGCAATGATCCAAAAAACAAAAACAATATTTTACGCATAAGATTTTATCTACAACAAATTCTACTAAAGAATCATACCAAGCTATAACCACACTATCTACAATCCAGTAAAACAATGACGTAGGTAAAATGCATGATTTTTGCAATAGAATAGCTAATTTCTTCCAAAGTAAGATGGAAGAAATTTATAAGATGTTTGCCATAACTGTAGTACAATCATCCACAAGTGCCTTAGGTAATGGCAAATAGTTAAGCCCCTTTGTAGAGTTAGTTCCACCATCCATGAAGGAAGTATTGGAATTAATCCAGTCCATGAAGTCCAGATCTCCATATGACCCCTGTCCCTCCAGGGTGATAAAGTTGGCCCCAGAAATTACTGCAGCCAAACCTACACAATTGTTCACTCTTATTTTTAGGAAAGGTTTTTCCCCACCATTTGGAAGTGAGCATCTTTGCTTCCACTAATAAAAAAATCCAACCTCAATGCCTTGGGCTCCAACAGCTATAGGCCAATATCCAGATTACCGTTTTCTGTGAAAATAACGGATAAAATCATGAATAAGCAGCTAACCAACCATATTGACAATAATCATATACTAGATACCACACAATTAGGATTTAGATCAGGACATAGCACTGAATCAGTGCTTATAAAAGCCACAGAGAAAGTAAGGAGTGCACTTGATCGGGGCAGAGTGGCATTGATCCTTTTAGACCTATCAGCAGCGTTAACACAGTCAATCATCAGCTGTTGTTACTCTGTCTCTCCTGGACTGGGATCAGACGGATAGCCTGGGATCTTCTTAGTTCCTTTCTCCTGGGACGAGAGCAGTCAGTGGCCCTAGGTGAATTTACTAACCCATCATTCTCTTTGCCCTGTGGGACCCCCCAGGGATCCTCACTGAGCCCAACGGTGTTTAATATCTATATGCCTCCCTGGCCGATTTGATAAGATCTTTCAGCTTCTCCCTCACATCCTATGCTGACGATACCCAAATTGTAGTCTCTGTGGCCAATAACGACCGGACCCAGATTTCATGATTGTATGTCAGCGGCCAGTGACTGGATGAATAAAATCTGCTTGAAACTAAACTCAGGAAAGACGGAAGTTCTCCTGTTTGGTAACTAAACCTCTTTTTGGTTTGCAGCTTGGTGGCCTCAAAAATCGGACTCACTCCCTACTCAGGTCAGCAAAGCCAGGAACCTAGGGATTTTAATTGATAACAACTTAAAATACACAGATCAAATAAATGCTGTGGTCTCCTCTCCTGTCATGGTCATTTGATGGATGGAGCAGTGAGGCTAGCACCAAGACACCCTATGGGTATTTGAGCACTCTACAAGCATGTATAACAGCACATATTTTATAGTAACTGCTTTGCAAGGGAAATTGGAAGGTGGCTCACAATAGAATATTTTAGTTTGAAATAGTTTAGATTTAAGCATATTACACCAGCGGTTTTTAACTTTTTGACCTTTGTGGACCCCTACTTAATCATTAATGGAAACCAGGGCCTCACACTGACTCATTATTGTGATCTGGGGACCCCTACTGAGTCATTACTGGAAGCCAGGGACCCCAGTTTAACCATTTTCGATTATTTGCACCGCAAACAATTAACTAATAGAGAAACAAGCATTCATCAAGCAATACACTCATAATGGAATATTTCATTTATTACACAAATAAATATACAAAAAAATCAAAATATTAACTTTAAAAGCAAGGTTGGAACTTTTCGAAATTCAATAGAGTTCATCTAGATTATACTGTTTGATGTACTTACAATGCTCTAATTAATCAATCTTGGGATACTAACCTAACGCCTAGCCCCCAATTTCAAGTTTCTTCACATTTACAGAACATTTTAAAATGTCCAGTTTTGCTTTTTTATTTATATACACTTTATTAATATGTTAACCCCTTCGCTGCCAGGCCTTTTCCCCCTCCTGTGCCAGGCATTTTTTTGGCTATTTGGGGCAGTTCGCGCTTAGGCCCTCATAACTTTTTGTCCACATAAGCTAGCCAAGCCAAATTTGCGTCCTTTTTTTCCAACATCCTAGGGATTCTAGCGGTACCCAGACTTTGTGGGTTCCACTGAAGGAGGCCAAGAAATTAGCCAAAATACAGTGAACAATTAGTTTTTTTCAAAAAAATTTGAAAAAGTGGCTGCAGAAGAAGGCTTGTGGTTTTTTCCCTGAAAATGGCATCAACAAAGGGTTTGCAGTGCTAAAATCACCAGCTTCCCAGCTTTCAGGAACAGGCAGACTTGAATCAGAAAACCCAATTTTTCAACACAAATTTGGCATTTTACATACCCCAGGTGACCTCGTCCAAGGCACGGTACAGGTTAATATTATTTAATTTTATAAGCAGTCGCAGGCCACCTGAGTAGGCATTGTGTACTCCTAGGGTTCCCCGGACCACAGGTAAGAACCACCATATTAGACTATTACATTCAAAAACTACTTTGATCAGTTTAAAGACCACCTTTACTTGGGATGGAATCCCTTGTGCAAGGTAATTGGGAGTAATAGTTTTTAAAATACCTTTTGCCAACAACAATAGAGTTGGAGGTCTCATTAGTATTAAAGAGTTTTGTGGCAAATGATGCATGGGTATGAATTGAAGACCTGTAAAATTTGTCAAACTAGTTAGGCCCTAGTTACTAGGCCTGGGTAAAATTCCCCAAGAAATTGGGATATTAGTTGACAGGGCTGAGAGCACCACTGTAAGAAACACGGTTACTGGTTGAGGGGGTGACACCTTTCTCAAGCTGCAACCACAATCCTTGTCAGCGTGAAGTCACAAGCACCTCTTAATTAACCTGTGCTAAACCCGCACAGATCACACAGGCTAAGCAATGTGTAAACATTTTTATGCAGCAATTCAAACAATAATAAAGTGAAACACAACAAAAGAAAGCTACCACCGCAATTTTGAAAACATATAGGCCCTCATTCCGAGCCTGGCGGGCGGCGGAGGCCGCCCGCCAGGCTTCCCCCCTCCGAAATACCGCTCCGCGGTCGTAAGACCGCGGAGGGTATTCCGAGTTTTCCCCTGGGCTGGCGGGCGGTCTTCACAAGACCGCCCGCCAGCCCAGGGGAAAACTCCCTTCCCACGATGACGCCGGCTCGTAATTGAGCCGGCGGAGTGGGAAGGTGCGACGGGTGCAGTTGCACCCGTCGCGTATTTCAGTGTCTGCTTTGCAGACACTGAAATACTTTTAGGGGCCCTCTTACGGGGGCCCCGCGACTCCCCCTCCCGCCATCCGGTTCCCGGCGGGAGAACCGCCAGGAACTGGATGGCGGGAGGGGGAGTCGGAATCCCCATGCCGGCGCAGCATGCTGCGCCGGCTTGGAGGATTCCTTTGGGGCAGCGGGAAACCGGCGGGAGACCGCCGGTTTCCCTTCTCTGACCGCGGCTGAGCCGCCGCGGTCAGAATGCCCCGCGGGGCACCGCCGGCCTGTCGGCGGTGCCACCGCGTCCCACGGCCCTGGCGGACTTGTTCCGCCAGGGTCGTAATGACCCCCCTAGTATTTTTAGTAAGTAATTTAAGACCAAAATGACAAAAATTCAATCAGTAGAACTTGAGATATGCAATTTTAAAAGATTTAAGTGACAATAGTGCCAAAAAAGCACAAAGTGCCAACTGTTGTTATTTGGTCGCGCTGGACCAGGACAAAGTCACAAGTTCAAGCCAACCATGATGGTCTGTTTGTTTTGCTGATAGTTTTCCTTCTTTGCAGTTGAATGAATACCTTATTCTGCACTAGTGGTGCCTGCTACTAGAAATGCATCTCTACATAGAGGAACACATTAAAGTTGGTACTTCGAGAAGATCTTGTCTTGGGATCCCTTTCCTTGGCCAACTACAGGGACCTAGGTAGACCCGCAGAGCAAGAGTACCTTAAATCCTGGTTGCAGAGCTGTGCAAGATCCTGCATCGAGGATGCATTGCACAATTGAGGCAATGTGAGATCGGGAGTGGAAATGCATCATGCAGCTGTGTTTCTGTGAAGCAGCAGGCTGTTTATCATTGTCAAGGATGCTGTCAGCAAGGGGCTTGAGATGAAAGATCCTGCATTGGACAGGCGTTGCACACCAACTGGTTCCAAAGATGTTGCTGGTGTCAAGGATGCATGGCACAGCAGCGCTTCTGAGGAGACTGCATACTGTGATGCAAAGTTTTGTGTTGGGGATGAGTCATGCAGCGGTTCCGATGCAAAGTTTGGTGAGGCGATGCATTGCACTAACTGCTGTTCCGATATGAGTTCTGGGAGATGATCCATTGTGCTGCATTGGTTCTTCTGGGACCACAGTTGGGCTAACAGAGCATCTTACGGTCCATTTCAAAGGGTCAAGGACTGGGGTGGCACCTCATCAGAGGACAAGACTCGCAGCTGGCAGTCCTGGTGCTGGGTACAAAGTTGTTGGAACCCATTCTGTCCCTTAGGCTGTAATCAGGAGGCAAGCCAACTAGCCCATGGAGCCACTCTAATGGTCCTGGGTTCAAGATGGAGGTCTAGTCCTTTCCACTGAAGCAGGAGTGCAGCACAGCAGGACAGCAGAGTGGCAGTGTTTTTTGTAGTGAAGCAGCACAGCAGTCCTTCCTCTGAGTCTTTCACAGGTCCAGCTGTGTACTGGAGAGTTGGGTCTGAGGATCCTTTATTTATACCTGGAGCTCAGTTGGAAGAAGAAAAAGGCTCTGTAGGTTTCAACTCCACTAAGGTGTCAGGCATCCCCTTCTTCCCTGCCATGGCCCCAGCTTGTCTGGGGACACAAAAGACTAGTGACAAACCCTTTGTGAGTGTATTCAGGCAGGCACTTTGTGATGTGCAAGTGTGGAAGATGGCAGCTCTGCCCCCTTGTTAAGTCAGAGTGGCCCATCCTGACAAAACCTATCTTCCCTTTTTTTGTCACTGTATAGGAGCAATACACAAGGACCAACTGTCAGCGACACCTAGTCATGTGACCCAGGGACATGTTGCAGGCACAAAATGGATAGGACAAGAAAATGCCAACTTTCTAAAAGTGGCATTTTCAGAATTGTGACTTAAATTCCAACTTTACCATTAAATAGGGCTTTTAATTACAATCCTTTAGACACCATACTCGACCTGTTTACCTGCTCCCAATTGGGATTTACAACTTATTAAATATAATAAAGGAACCCAATGTTAACCAAAGGAAGATGTAGGCCATGCATTAGTGAAAGCAAATGTTTCCATACCAAGACATGTAAAACTTAAAAGTACATGCTCAACTTTTTAAATATACTGCATCCTGCCCTATGGGCTAGTTATGTCCTACCCTAGGGTTGACTAAGATGTATTTAGACCTGGCAAGACTGTGTACTTTACAGTCTCTGGGCCTGATTCTAACTTTGGAGGACGGTGTTAAACCGTCCCAAAAGTGGCGGATATACCACCTACCGTATTACGAGTCCATTATATCCTATGGAACTCGTAATACGGTAGGTGGTATATCCGCCACTTTTGGGACGGTTTAACACCGTCCTCCAAAGTTAGAATCAGGCCCTCTGTGTACAAAGAGTACCACTTTACTAAAGACTTACAAGCAGGGCCGGCTTTAGGACTGGTGGTGCCCTGTGCAACAGTTTATTGGGGCGCCCCAACCCCATGACCTCCTCGGTTTCACTCACTACCACCCAGCAAATATGCCCCGCTTCTCTCCATCGCTCCCCTTTCACATACATTCATGTGTTTTAAAGCACTTGTAAATGCTGGCTTTACTAATCCACTCAGCTAGCCACATAAAATATTGGGGCATATTTAAGAGCCCCTAGCGCCATCCTAACCCCACATTAGTGTCAATTTTTTATGCTAATGTGGCATTAGAAAGCCACAAACACCGTGCCATATTTACAAAGTGGCACAATGCATGCATTGCACCACTTTGTATCCCTTTACGCTACATTATGGCCACGCCAGGCATAATGTATACAAAGGTGGCATTCCCCCATTAGGGGGGCCAAAAAAGTGGCACAAAGAAATCTGACAGATTTCTTTGCATCATTTTTTTCCAGCACTTTTAACGCCTGCTCAGAGGTGCTAAGTGGCGCAAGAAAAGTGCAATCTTTTTAAGATAATGTGGCGTTAGAAGGCCAAAAATGCTGTGCCATATTTACAAAGTGGCACAATGCATGCATTGCGCCACTTTGTAACCCTCTGCGCGACATTATACCTGCACCTGGTATAATGTATGCAAAGGGGGCATCTTACAGATTTATTTGTGTCATTTTTTCCGGCACTTTTAATGCCTGCTCAGAGCAGGCATTAAAAGGTGGCTTCCATTGCTTACAATGGGCCTCTGGGTGCTTTGCAGGATTAGCGTCAACATTTTAGATGCTAATCTTGCAAAGCGCCAGACTAGTATAAAAAATTCTGATGCTAGTCCCCTAACTACCGCCATGGTGCACCATATTTTAAATATGACGCACACATGGTGGCATTGGGGGGGTGCTAAGGGGTGAAAGAAAAGTGGCCCAGCACTGTGGGCAGTGCTACGTTTTTCAAATATGCCCCATAGGGCAGTGCTTAATTTGTAAATAAAAAGATGCAGGTGCCCAAAGCCCTCCTCTTAAACATGTGGCTGCTGCAATTAATGTGTGAACACGGAATACAGCGGTAGCATAATCCTGAAGCCATCTCGGGCCTCTTCAATCCATTTACAGACACTCCCTCCCCCTTCAGCTCATTGGTGCGGATTTCTGCTTTTTCCCATTCTGATGCTTTTTCATTTTTCTCTTCCTCCGTCTTTCCCATATGTGTCTTTTTTGCGCAGTAAATGCTTGAGGCAGAAAAATAAGCACCGGCCCTCAAAAGTAAGTGCTGGTGCACCGCACCGCACTGGAAACATCAAAAACTAATTAAGCACCTCCATAGGGGCACATTTAAGAGCCCCTAGTGCCGTTCTAATGCCACATTTGTGGAATTTTTTTTACACTAATGTGACGTTAGAAGGCCAAAAACGTTGCACCATATTTAGAGAGAGGCGCAATGCATGCATTGCGCTACTTTGTAACCTTTTGAGCTACATTATGCCCATGCCTGGCATAATGTATGCAAAGGGGGCATCCCCCTGTTAGGGGGGCCAAAAAAAAGACACGTCATTCTTTTCTAGCACTTTTAACGCCTGCTCTGAGCAAGCATTAAAAGGAGGCTTCCATTGGTTACAATGGGCCTCTGCGTGCTTTGCAAGATTAGCGTCAACATTTTTGACACTAATCCTGCAAAGCACCGGACTAGCATAAAATTTTGACGCTAGTCCCTAAATATTGCCATGGTGTGCCGTATTTTAAATATGACGCACACATGGTGGCGTTAGGGGGCCACTACGGGTGCAAGAAAAGTGGCATAGCACTGTGTGCAGTGCCAGTTTTCTTTAAAATGCTCTACAGTTCTGTTTTTTGCAGCAGGCATATTAACCCTCTATGCTAGACCACCGCCAAACTCCAAAATCGCCTGCAACGCATTCAAAACGCCTCGGCCCGCCTCATCCTCGACGTACCCCGCAACAGCCACATCTCCGCACACCTGAGACACCTGCATTGGCTCCCAGTCAGAAAAAGGATCACCTTTCGACTTCTCACCCATGCACACAAAGCCCTCCACAACAAGGGACCGGAATACCTCAACCGACGCCTCAGCTTCTACGTCCCCACCCGCCTCCTCCGTTCCTCTGGCCTCGCGCTCGTTGCCGTCCCTCGCATCCGCCGCTCCACGGCAGATGGGAGGTCTTTCTCCTTCCTGGCAGCCAAGACCTGGAACTCCCTCCCCACCAGCCTCAGGACCACCCAGGACCACTCCGCATTCCGGAGACTCCTAAAAACCTGGCTTTTCAAGCAGCAGTAACCCCCCCTTTCCCCTAGCGCCTTGAGACCCGAACGGGTGAGTAGTGCGCTTTATAAATGTTAATGATTTGATTTGATTTGATCTCTCTTCTCTCTAGCAGGAACATTAATCAAAAGAGGTATCTTGACATTTTAGCTGTTTCTTGAAGGCTAAACGCACAAGGAACGTTTCAGCAGGTGCTTTTATGGATCAAATCTGTTTATTATTATTTTAAACACTAAGACGTGCAAACACAAATTATAAAATATAAGCACGGTACATCGCAGTACAATACATAGTATACATCTCCGCTGTAGACGCTCTATATCCACTAACAGAAGTCTTCTAGACTAGGCTCTAGTTCTGGCTCGAAAGAGCCTCGCTACAAATCTCTTCTTGATAATAGACTCAACAAGCGGAGCCCAACAGGAGATCCTTCAGGCTGCGAGTGCCGTTTTTAAGACCAAGCAAACATACAATTAAATAAAACACTTTAACAATGCTCCCCTTCAGCGACCGTGTCAACCTACCATCTCCCCTCCACTCCAACTCTCCTCCCTCCACATCACAGCCCATTGCAATCTCTCAACCAACATTCTAGTCAAAGTTCAGGTCAGCCTCAAGACTCTCAAGTATGTTGGGCTTGTCAACTCCGTAAGCTCTGCAGAAAGAATCTGCAGAAATGGCTTCCATAGTTCACTCAGTTCACTCATTCGCTGCTGCGAAGCCAATGTGAGTTTCTCCATGGCAAGTACAAACCAAAGCTTCTGGAGCCACGCATTGTGTTTCGGGACCCTATTCGTACCCCACATGGTCAGGATCGGCTGTAAGGCTGCGTTAAGTGCCAGAGCCATCTGTCTCCCCCTCAACTACCTCAAGGGAAAAGTAAGGTGATTAGGCAGCCCCAGCAAGAAGTGGAAATCTGGGGATCTTTGTGTGGAACGCCATGTCAATCTCATCTATTATAGCCTCCCAATAGCGATGAAGTTTGGGACAGCGCCACAGCAGGTGCACAAGTGTACCCGTGCCACCGCACTCCCTCCAGCATAAGTCAGATTTACCAGGGTCCCATGTATGAATACGCGCCGGAGTGTAGTACCAATAGGAGGCCACCTTATATGATGTTTCCGTCCCCGCTGCGTTATAGGCTGTATGAGATATTCTGTAAAAAATACTGTCCCATTCCTTGTCTGAAAACTCCCTTTCCAACTCCCTCTCCCAACGCATTTGTCCTCTGGTCCTAGGTGGGCGCTGTTCCCCCTGCAAAAGCCGATAAAGTTCTGAGATGACTCCTCTATCATCCTTCTTTAACAGGAGCCATTTCTCGAATGGTGTGAAAGGCCTATCTATTAACGCTCTATTCGCCAACTGCATCGCACAGTGCCGAATCTGATAATACATCAATCTGTCTGCCTCCGTTAAGCCATAGGCTTCCCTCATCTGGTCAAAGGGAAGGACCCCTTGTTCGTCAAAGAGACCTCCCACCCTTTTGCAGCCCCCCTCGTACCAACATCTCAAACCCTCCAGTCGGAGTCCAGGCTCAAAGTCAGGGTTTGCTCCTATGAGGGTCATTGGGGATGGAAAGGATGTCAATCCAGACCGAACAGCCACTGTATCCTCATGTGCGCATTGTAACACCTGTGACTGGGGAGGAATAAAGTCAGGCCGCCCTATGCCGCGTCGGAGCCAAGGCTCCTTCCATATATGCGTGCCCGCTACTACCTGGTCCATGAAACATCAGTGTTTCTCAGTGAGCGGGCGATTCCACTCCAGTAGAAAGCACAGCTGAGTCGCCTAAAAATATCGCTGAAGGCAAGGGATCGCCAAACCTCCCCTACTCTTAGATCGATACAGAACCCGTCGCGACTGCCGCGCCGGTCGCCCCTCCCATATAAACTTCAAAATCGGCGTCTGAAGAGTAACTATCATTCTAGGGGGCGGATTCAGCGGAAGCACTTGAATCATGTAAAGGATGCGCGGCAAGACTGTCATCTTCACCGCCGCCACTCTACCCAGCCAAAATAGTTTATGCCTACCCCATGAATCCAAGTCCCGCTGGACCTCACAGGTCAGCGTCGCGTAATTTAAGGTCACTGTCTTAGCGGCCAAGGTCGCAAGCTCCACTCCTAAATAGGGGAGACTTGAGGACGACCAGATAAAGGGTATCAGGTCTGCCTCATTATCCGGTCTAACCGACAAACCGAGAACCTGAGACTTCTGCATTTTAACCCGAAATCCCGAGACATGACCGAACTCGGCTATTATCTCCATAAGCGCTGGCAGTGAGGTTGCGGGCTCCGCCAAAGTTAGAATCACATCATCTGCGTAGAGGGTGATAAGATGGTGATCTCCACCGAACCTCACACCAGAGACCAAGGGGCTGTCTCGCAACCTTTGCGCGAAGGGCTCCATATATAGCGCAAATTGAATGGGAGAGAGCGGGCAACCCTGTCTGGTCCCCCGTCCCACCGGAAAGGGCAGGGAGAGCACCCCATTAATTCGGACTGCCGCTCTGGGAGACCGATATACGCAACTGATCCAGGACCTGAAAACGGGGCCCAGACCAAATCGCTCCAACACCTTAAAGAGATAGGGCCAGCGCCTCTCTGCGGGAGCGATCTGTTTTATCCAATAGGTGCAGGAGCCGCCTCGTATTATCACTGCATTGTCTATTTGGTATAAAACCTGATTGGTCCGGATCAATAAGGCCCGGCATATAGAAATTAAGACGGGTAGCAAGAATGCCAGTGAATAACTTGGCATCTATATTCAGGAGCGAGATCGGCCTATATGAGGCACACTCCTCTGGGTCCTTACCGGGTTTATGTATAACTACAATAGTAGCGTCCAGCATAGTCGGTGTCAGAGCTCCTGTCGTCCGAAAGGAGTTGAAAAGGCGCACCAAGAGCGGAGCGAGTTCCCCGCAGAAAGCCTTATAAAATAAGGCCGTGAACCCATCAGGGACAGGGGACTTCCCGGCCTTTAGTCGAGAAATTGCCGATATAACCTCTTCCAACCTTATCGGCTGGTCCAACAGCGACGCCTCCTTCTCACCGAGTGGCGTAATTGCTATGCGTTCTAAGAATAAATCCAATGCAGCAGCATCTCCCTCAGCAGCCACATATAAGCCCCGATAGAACTCCGCAAAAGCCTCTGCAATCTGATCGCTTGTACCCGCCTCCATTCCAGAAGGGGAATGGATCAGTTTTATCGTAGACGCCGTACGCTGTGCTCGCAACCGGTGTGCCAATAGCTTCCCGCACCTATTGCTCCCAACATAAAATTTGTGCTTAAGTCTCGCTATCACATATTCCGCTCTATCCCAGTCCAGCCTCTTCAGCTGTTGCCTCACCTTCTCTAATTCCCGCCAGGTTTAAGGCGCGCCAGTAGCATTGTGGAGCGCTCCAGTGTAGCCACCCTCTGCTCCAGCTCCTCCCTTATCTCTCTCCTTGTCTTATTATCTTTCGCGGACAGTGCCATCACCTCTCCCCACACCACTGCCTTCATAGCCTCCCATACTATCTCGGTTGAGGAGCTACCATCATCATTAAAGCTAAGGTAGTCCGTGATTGCGCGTCGAAGTGTCTCTACCATTGTCTGACTCTGAAGCAGGGAATCCCTAAAACGCCAGCTCGGGGTACTCACTCGGCCCACCCCCACAGCAATCTTCACAGTAATTGGGGCATGATCAGCTCTGGGCTCAATCGTGGCCTCTCTAACCCAGGAGATAAATTCCTGCGAGGCCAAGAAAAGATCTAGCCGAGCGTACGTCTTGGTTGCAGCTGAGAAAAAGGAATAATCTCGAAGCGTAGGATGCAACTTTCAACAGACATCCTCCAACCCACAACCAGCCATCCACTGACGCCCCGCTTCCGACAGGGCCCCCGCCTGCCCAAAGCGTTGGCCCGAGCGGTCAAGCTTGTTATCCATTACCAAGTTAAAATCTCCTCCTACCAAAATAGCACTATCTGGTGAGCTAAGCATTGGAGAGATCGCCTGCCTCAAGAATGCCTCCTGCTGGAAATTTGGCGCATAAAGAGAAGTGATGGTGAAAGTAAAGGCCCTGAGTCTCATTCTGATGGCCAGGAACCTACCCTGTACTTCATGTACCCTCCCCATTATCTCCCTGGAAAAGGTCCTGGAAAGCAATATCGCCACCCCTGCATGCTTTGTAGTTGCTGAAGACAAAATCTGCCTAGGAAACCACCTTGAGCGCATGCGATAAGTGTCCTTATGTAATAAATGTGTCTCCTGCAATAAGCATATTTGACACCCAGATTTCTCCAGGCTTGACAGAATCGCTAATCGCTTAGTCGGATTATTCAACCAACGGACATTTAAACTAAGACATCTAACCGTCATACCGTATAGGGAAACAGTTGCTCAGGTAGGGAAGAGCTCCACGGAGGGGGCAGGCTCCAGAGCAGCAGCGCAATTGCTTCGCCTCGCATAGCTGAACGGCCAAAATCATCCGTGACCAGGCGGGTAGGGGAGCATTCAAACAGATAACCAAAATGCAGAACAGGTGCTCATACCAAAAAAGTCCTCTCTCACACATCCTAAGAGGTAAAGTCTCAACTGGGCTGTAGAACCACACATACTCCTCCTCCAAGTCCGCCCACCCCGCCGCCCAGACACCCCTCTGCTGCAACCGGAGCGCGGCAAGCAGCCCCCAGCCAATCAGCGGGCCCCCAACACTCTTCGTTTAGGCACTTGTCCCAGCTGCCACACTGCTCACTGCCGACTGGCGCTCCGAGATCTGCTCTAACACCGTTGGGCATTGCTGTTTCTTTCTTCTTTCCTTCCTCCGCCAGAGCGGGCGGTCATCGCCGATTGAACCCAACTTCGAACCCGAATCAGGAGCAGCCTCCTCTAAGCCCAGGATCCGGTTAGCTAATGATTTCACCTGACGAAGCTGATCCTCCCAACGGAAAACAAGGTGGAATGGGTGGCCCCAGGAGTAGGACACCGCCCACTCCCGTAGGTGCTCGGTGATGGGCTTAAACTCACGCCGCCTTTACAGGGTCCGAACCGAGAGGTCCTGGTATAATTGAAGCTGATATCCTCTAAAAAGGACCCGTGGAAGGTTGCGCGCCTTTTGCAGTATATTTTCTTTCAGCCCAAATTTATGGACACATGCCAGAATATCTGGCGGGCGGTCCCCGGCTCCCCCGGGCCGACCCACGCGGTGGACTCAAGGGCGATGGGCGATCTCCTTGGATTCTTCAAGTTCTAAGATCGAACGAAACAACGCCATCACGAAACCTCCAATGTTGTCCTTCTCAGCCCCAGACGGCACTCCTCTGATGCGGATGTTGTGCCTGCGCGACCGATTCTCCAGGTCCTCCACTGTCATCCATAGGAGGTCCTGTTGCTCCCGCAGGCGTATAACCTCCTGCTGCAGATCTGCCACCTCCTCGCTGCGGGCAGTTTCACCATCCTCGATCTGCGTCACGCGGTCACCCAGGGATGAAAGCTCAACTCTCAGCTTCTTCACCTCATGAGATATGTCTTTACGGAGTGCCTGGAGGTCACTCCTGAGTGATTCAAATAAGGTGGTAGGAAAGCCCTTAGTAACTGGAGCTGCCTCATCCTCCATTGCCTCCCTTACTGCCTCTGGAGCCCTCACGATCGGCGACTCCTCCGGCGCCCCTCCTGGCCCCTGGTGCACTCCTGTCAGCATATCTCGCACCACCCTGTCCCGCTTAGGCTTGGAGGTCGCCATCCTCTCTGCCTACCACCTGCGGGTACTTAGATATCTCAATCTGGGCTCCTCGCAGGCTCACCAAAGGTCACGTCTTCCAGGCCTCAGGCCTCGCCAGGGACATCAACCTTCCACCACAGGCTTGACCATGGGCCTCCTTCTGACAGCTCTCACCTCTGCTCCAGGAATGACCCCTGCGTGCCACTCTCGCCACTAAACTGTAGCACTGGTCCACCACGCCGCTCAAGGACCTCAGCCTCAAGCTCCAACTGGCCACTAGGCCCAACATTCCACCCACTCTCCTCTCTGGGGTCCCCTTGGCCGGGCCCAGCACGAATGCCCCCGCCGCCACCAGGGCCCCTGCTCCAAATCTCTATAGGGCCTCCAGACCGGGCCTCACCTCACTACAGGGACACAGCTCCTCTAGGGCGCCATCACACCCTCGGCGCTCCTCCAGCTAGCTGTCGGGCCCGGGCCCTCAATGCCGAAGAGCCCGCGGCCCTCCGCACCTCCACGTCACAGGCGCCGGCCCAGAGCTCCCGGGCCCGCGCACCCGGCTGCCGCAGCCTCCAGGCCGGGCCTCACCTCACCACAGGGACCCGGCTCTTCTAGGGCGCCATCACACCCTCGGTGCTCCTCCAGCTGTCTGTCGGGCCCCGGCTCTCAACACAGAAGAGCCCGCGGCCTCCGCACCCCCACTCACAGGAGCCGGCCCGGACGCCCCGGACCCGCGCACTCTGCTGCCGCAGCCCCTGCCTCTCGATTGTCAGGCTCCCAGAGAGCCGCCGATGCCGCCCCCGATCCTGGGCATCTCAACGGGGCACCGCCAGCCAGCCGCTACTGCATCCACATGACAATTAAGGGCCCAGGCGGCGGAGCACTGACAAACGCGTCCGCTCACGCCGCCATCTTGGCCACGCCCCCAGCAGGTGCTTTTAAATCTCAAGTTTAGGAAGTTATTGGTAAACACAGGAACCCTCCCCCCCCAGGTCAGCGCCCAGTGCAGTCGCACCGCCCAAAAAACATCCCTGCTTACAAGTAAATTAAATGTGCCAATTGGGTACAAGCCAATTCTACTATGTTTAGGGGAGAGAGAACAAACACTTTAGTAATGGTTAGCAGTGGTAATGCACAAAGTCTAATGCCAACAAAAACAAGATCAACAAAAATAGGAGTGGTGACGGCAAAAGGTTTGGAGGAAGACCACACTGAGGCTAATAGGTCTGACACCCACTAAAGTGAAAAACACAGTCCTTGTCAGGGTAAACCACAAAGGCCAACAAATAAAACGGTGCTTAGCCCTCTGTTAGCTTGGCATAAACGCAGTCAGGCTTAACCTAGAGGCAGCGTGTAAAATATTTATGCAGCACTTAAACACCAGTAAAGTTAAAACTCAACACATGTAAAATTCCAAACAAACTTAAGAAAATAGAGTAAATTTTAATAAATAAAATGAAACCAAAACAAAAACAATCCAACAAGTAGAACTAGAGTTATACATTTTTAAGGATTTAAGTTTAAGTAGCTCCAAAAATCACAAAGCTGGTGATGCTTACCAGGTCAAAGTCACAAGTTGAGGGCAACTGCGATATGGCTTGGGTGGGATACAGGGACCAGGTTCTCTCCGGTGCAGAGTTTAGCTTCTCTCAGTCCAAGTCGATGTGACGCTTCAGTGGAAGCCCTGAGACAAGTTTTACAGTGGCACAAAAAGAGCTGCAGCCCACTTGCAGCATTTAATTTATTGGGCCTGGGTATATACCATATACTAGGTTAATGTAAATGAAAGTATGTAAATGAAATTTGTCAACTGGGTGTATGCCAATTTTATCATGTTTTATGGGAAGAGCACAAGCACTTTAACACTGGTTAGCAGGGAGAAAGTGCACAGAGTCCGATAACCAACAAAAATGAGTACACAAGTGATAGGGGAGTAAAAGCAAAAAGTCTGGAGAAATACCACACCGAGGATGTCAGGTTTAAGAGCGTTGCTTCTGATTTCTTTGTCTGTAACATGAAATTTGTTTTGGGTCTCACTTTGTGGTTTCTTTTTCTGAGGCACAAACATTGTCTGTAAGATTGGATTGGAGGAAGTGTGTAAATGGAGAGTGTGGGGGCAAATATACAAGCTTAACTCCAGTGATTATAGAAAGTGCATAATTTGGGGGGGCGAAATTTATTATTTTATCTTAAGTGCAATAATCTTTGGGAAACGTGTATAAACAGGTGGGCAGTATACTATTCTAACTCCAAACCCTCAAACCTTTGGGAAAATGCCTGATTTGGAGGTGTGAAATGTACTATTCCAAATCCAGCAATTCCAGCCCAGTCTAGTCCAACCAACATTAGCAGAAGTGCGTAAATGGTGTAATTTCAAACCCCAAATCATCGAGGAAGTACATAATTCTCAGGGGTAACAGCTGCTATTCTGACTCTAATTCTGTTCAAATTTTGAAAAGTTAATTAAATGAGGGGCTAAGATTAACTTTTCTAAACATATTCCTTGAAATATTGGGAAAACTATAGAATAAGTGGGCTACACATGTGTGGAATATGCTATTCTAAATGCACTTGCATAAACAATAACAATTAAAAATAGATGGATGAGACCACCTACTATGGCATTAGAAAATATAAAACCATTATTTTCTTTAAAACGTTTGGCCTGCAAGTACACTCTCATTTTATACAAAAGCATAACTCCTCAATTAGTCGTAACACAATATACAAAGCTCCAAAAGATTAACTCACACCAGTTGAAGTATTATAACACATAAAACATATGGCTGTACTGTTTTAATGTTAAATGCCCTAAATATGTACCCCAATTTGTTTCATCTTAAAAAATATATCAATAACAAACACAATAATCACCAGACATAGAAATAGTTAAATTGACCTTAATTGAAAACAGTCCTCACTTATTCTAACAATAAACTTCCATCTGAACATGAATAAAACAATTAAATACACAGCCCAAAATGTAGGAAACCCAGGATTAAAAAAATCACGTATCAAAGTTATGTTTATTTAAAAAAGTAATTGTTTAAAAAGTAATCACTTTATTTTATTATTTATAAATATAACCCATGATTCGCTAAAAAACATTACCAGAGAACAACACTCAGGTTAATAAACAAAAAAATAAACACATCTACATTCAAAAATGTAACAATAAAGATGGAGGGCAGATTCACAAAGTAATTTATGAGTATGGGGAGTAGTATTTCAGCTGTACAACTTCCCACACTTATAAGTGGGTCTTTTTGAATCGGAGATATTAAATTTTAACAGTAATTCGGTAAACAATATGTTTTACAACAATATTATTAAAAAGACAAAAAACTGTGTATTAACGTTTGTTTTTATGTCCCACGATAATTAATGGGTACTGCATGAGTTACACGGGACATGTAATGGTGTGGTGGACAAGCAAACAGAACTATTGTGTCTTTATGCTTTTACCTAATAAACCTGAATGGAAATTGCTCTTGCTCCTATTTTGCGCGGGCTGGTACTACCAGTTATTTACTGGTGGAAACAGCATGCACACATTTTAAAAAGGCCTTAATAATACGTAAAAATGGGCATGAAAAAGTAAGGCATGTGTTGCTCCTCGTTTATGTATCTGAAATATAAACCAGCTTAAGTGATAGTTGCTTGTTGGTCTTTTTCTCTGTGTTACATTTTCTATCCACATATTCACCTCACGCCTTTTCTCTTCCATTTCATGTCTATCTATCTATCTATCTATCTATCTATCTATCTATCTATCTATCTATCTATCTATCTATCTATCTATCTATCTATCTATCTATCGAACTTTCAGTATCCGTTTTACACTGTCTTCTTTTCTCTCTCTCCCTCTGTCCCTGTCTGTTCTCATTTCTTCCAATGATTTCTCTAAGAGCTGCTTATTTTCAGGCTCCTTTAGGTACTGAAGTTGCTGAACTGCATGACCGCCGCTGAAGTGGGAGCTTTAAGTAGAAATACTCTGGCCTTCAAGAGAATTGATGCATTAGTCAGTGGAGTGGAGGCCTACAGTGAAGCATGCTGTTTTTTTTTGTGCACATCCACTCCCCCCTTGCCTGTCTGACTCCCCTATGTCTGTCTGGCTCGTGTGGTCGGGCATTATTCTTTCTTTGACAGCCCACAGGAAGGTAGAACCGCTGCATTCTCACTATCCTTGGTCTGACCTGTCTATCTGCCCGCCATACATTTCCTTAGTTACCTCTTAAAGTCTGTTCATGCAGAAGTGCAATAGACACTCACCTCTGCTGTTTATTGGGCGTGTTATTTATTGTTTGTACACACCCCACCTCGTGATCTCGTGGGAGTAAAATCTGCCGGGCTAGGTTGTGGAAGTGTTACGGATGCACACACTTTTAAATCTGGATAATTGAGATCAGTTTTCACCCGGTCCCTCCCCGCTAGCGTGTCATCATTTCGTTTATGTTTGCCTTCATACTTATCCTCTTATGTCCTGCATATTTATATTCCAATGCGTAGCATACACACCAAATGTGTGTGAAACCCTCCTCATGTTTTTTTTTTTTAAATATCACAAAAACAGCATTAGATGACTAATCTTTCCAGTCCCAGAAATTACGAGAAAAAATACTCAAAGTATAGTTGTAAATACCTTACATTTCTTGTCCTTTTTGAGTTTTAAAATTATTTTTACATTTTGCTTTCAATTTGTAGTTTTTATACCAAGACTGTTGGAAGCATCAAAAGATGTGAATTGCTTATTGGACTGTACAGTTGTCGACTTTGTGATTGATTGGTCTTTGGCTTGCAAGGAATCCATGCCTTGTTGGGCCATTATTACGGGTTGTCTGGTGTCATTTTTATATTGTTTTATTTTGATGATGTTGTTGTCTTCAAGGTCACCATAACTGGGCCTGGAATTTGCCTATGTAACTTATCTAAATAAAAAGTACACATAGTGCCTGATTACGACCTTGGCGGATGGGATAATCCGTCACAGACGCAATGGATATCCCGCTCGCCTTTTTACAAGTTCCATAGGATGTAAGGAACTCGTAATACGGCGGGTGGGATATTCGTCTGGTTTGTGACGTATTATCCCATCCGCCAGGTCGTAATCATGCACCCAGTGTCTGTTTTATCCCCTCTCCCCATTAGGACAGAAGTTATCTGTTAAGTGTATTTTCTCTCGACATTAAATAATTTCCTTGATAGTCATTTTTATCTTTTTTTCGTCCCATTTAATCAGTGTCATCATTTTTTATTCTGCTCAGTGCCCTCACAGTAGCATTAATATCATTTGGAAGAAGCTGCTTTTGTTTTTCTGACCCCTGTTGTTTTCAGAATGTAGGCCACAGAAAATATAGGGATTGATTTATGTCACTTTCCCTCCTTTTTCCTCATTATCACATATAAGAGGACCTTGAAATCTATGACTTCAAGATGTGCCCTCCTGTTATGACTTAATAAACTATAATTTTGCCCATGTACAATAGCAACCCAGGCCACCCAAAGAGTGCACATAACAAGTGACTTGGCTCTTAGTTCACTACTGCAATTGTTGTCAGTGTGGGTGGAAGGAAGCATACATGTTTCTTAAATTCATCTTTGAAAGATATCACTTAAAAAAACACTTCTCAATGCACTGATATAATCGATGCACTAAGGTGAAACAGTTCTGCATGTTAATGAAATACAGTTTTGATATATATTTTTCGTCCTCATTCACCTCAGGTAACCCTTCTAAGTTCTTTCTTACCCTACCTCTTTCTTTTTCTTACCATCTTGAGATTTCCATTTTCTTGGGAACCCCCCGGTTAAGACTTCTTCCAATTTGTTTGAACCACCTAAGTCCGAAGGTCTTTCTTACAATGCCAGATAAGCCCTTATCTTAGAGGGGTTGCCATACCCGGGGCACATATGCTAGTCTCTTCTTAAAACCAAGGCGAGCAATGCCTAGTAGTGAAGTACAATAGTGCCAGAATATGTAAATATAGGACAAGGATGACCATAGGGTACACTTTAACCACTACCCCTTTTACCCTTGTCCTTCCAGCCACTTTATCATACTTTCTACTTCCCCCACCTATTGTGTCCATCTTAAGATTGTACTGAATGGACTGTGCCAAATCCAAAGTCTATGGGGTGGGGTGATTGGTTGGGGTTGTTTAACCATTTCTTCTTACATATCTCTCTTTGAGCCAAAACGATCATATAGAAAATCAGCTTCTGATCATTCTTGCTTAATTCCGCATGCTCCTCCACAATACAAAAGATAACAAGGGAGAGGCTTACCTGGATAATAAAAGCAAAACATCTGTTATAACCTTACTCACATCCTCCCTAAATGTTGGTATTGCTGGACATTCCACAATCATGTGGATGTCATCTGCTTGCTCTAAGTCATACTTTATGCGTCTTTGAGTTCCACCTTTCCCCACTTCCGCCATCCTGAATGGAGTCCAGTAGGCTCTGTGGGGGATAAAAGATGATTCCTCCTTAAATTGGCAGGTTTTACAGAGCTGTATAGAAGATTCAAAGATACTTGCCATAAATTATCTAACTGGAACTCCATCAAGCCCTCTTTCCACATCTTCATCAGTAGCATAAAATCTCCATCTGTCATATCAATCATGAGCCAGTACCCTCTTGAGATTTCCTTTTTCTTAGGAATCCCCCGGTTAAGACTTCCTACAACTTGTTTGAACCATCTATGTCTGTTGCCAAGGCTTGCTGCCAGCACTTAATTTTACAATATTTAAATCTAAAGACCAAATTGTCCTTCTGTTCACAAAACTTATCCCAGGACACAAGCCTTCCCTCCTCAAACAATTGGCCCCACCTTAAAACACCCACCTTTTTCAGAGGAAGAGCCAGTGGATCATTGAGCCGGTCAAGGGCACCTGGAGAATTCCATATAGGTAAGTTAGTTTGACTGCCTTCCTGATCCAATACCATGTTTTTCCATACCCTGTAGATTCTTTAGCCTGACCTTTTTACATTATATGGAGTCAGCAAACCTATACACAAAGCCATAGTCACCGCCCCTAATATCCAGTGACATCGCTTTGAACGTAACCCTATCTCAGATCTATCTAGGGTTTGTAGTAGCATTCAACCATTTTTTAACATACAAGCCCAGGCACAGAATTGGAAATCAAGGAGAGACACCCGACCCTTGTCCTTCTTTCTCCAAAGTTTCTTCTGTGATATCCGCATTCCCTTTGCAGCCCAAATAAAGCTTGAAATCCTACCATGCTAGTCCTTCCTTCTTGAAAGGAAGGGGAAATGTATTGAATAAGAAGATACGTTTTGACACAATAAATATCTTGACTAAGTTTGTTCTCCCATTTATAGAAAGCAGTAGATGCACCCAGCTTGTCAATAAAGTGCATACTTCCATCTTAACTTTTTGAAAATTCTCTTTTGGCAGTAACTTTATATCATGTGTAATTTTGACCCCTAAATACCTCATTTTGTTCTTAACTCGGCTACCCACCCCCGATATGTTCCAAGTCATTACTTCTGTTTTGGAATTGTTGACTGAGTAGCCCGCCATCTTAAAGAAATCTAAAGTCAAACACTCAATTGCCGGTATTGACCTCTGAAGGTTTGTGGTATAGATCTTAAGATCATCAGCAAAGAGAGCAACTTTTTTTATCCAACCGTTACAAAAGAAGGTAGGTATAATCTGTATATTTCTAATTTTCTGGGCTAATAGTTCGACATAAAGATTTAAAAGAAGTGGGGCTAAAGGGCAGCCCTGCCTAGTCCCCCTAGTTATGTTGAAGAAAGGGGTCAAACTCCCATTAACAAAGACTTTGGTGCTGAGGTGTTGATAAATCAACGCTAGGGCCCTACACAAATTGTCTCATAAATTGTATACCTTTGCCATGGACAACAGATAGACCCAGTTAACTCATTCAATTCTTTGGTTGCATCTAATGTAATAACAGCAAGGAGACCTTGTATTACATAGCTAGATCTATAGATCCAATTAGGCCACAAATTAACCAAGGAGGGACCTAACCTAAAGGAAACCTTTCTGATCTTCAGGTAAACGAAACCCAATTACCCCTTTAAGCCTCTCTGCCAATACCTTAGCAAAAATCTTATAGTCACTGTTTAGTAAAGAGATTGGCCTATGTGGCTTGCAGGTTCTAGGGCACTTTCCTAGCTTCAAGATCAGTGTAACTATAGCCTCATTCCATGACGGAGTAATGTAGGAACCTTTCTCAAATATCTTGCTAAATAGGGCCGTCAATACTAGTAGCAAAGAGTCATTCAGGGCTTTATACAGCTTGTGTGGAAGGCCCGCTGGCCCTGCCTTACTGTTTTTACTCAATTGCATAGCCGCCTTGACCTCCCTTGGGGTTATTGCACAGTTGTGAATATTATTATTTTCCGTACTCTGCCTGTTCATATCTGCTAGGCCCTCTTGACCAAACCAAACCTTTACCCCCCTCCTCTGATGTCACTAGTTCCTCCCGATACAGACTCTCAAAGAAGTCCAAAAACGCATTTCCAATATTCTCACTCTCCCTTAATATTGTTAGTTTGTTTTCGCATTTAACTTCTTTAATCAGATTTCTGACTTGATCTGCTTTAATTTTCCAAGCCAACAACTTGCCCCAGGTATCTACGTGTTCAAAAAAGGCTAACCTGCTTGCTTCCAGCCTCTTCTTTACTCTTTCATCAATTACCCCATTTAATTTTCCTTGTGAGTTTTGCAGTGAGACCTGTAAGAGCTCTTTATCAGCCTGCCCAAGCACAGTTTGACCCAACTTTCGCTCTAGCTCCTGTATTTGAGAGTCCAGGGCCCTAACCTCTGCAATATAAGGCTTCCTTTTGAAAGCAGCAATGTTAATCAATTTCCCTCTTATAAAAGCTTTATATGCATCCCTCACAGATCCCGGAGGTGTGGAGCCAGTATTCACCTGAAAAAATTAATCTGTCTCAGCGCGAAGAGCTCCCACCACCTCCTCATCTGCTAAAAGGGTACGATCTGATGTCCACCTTCTGGTTCCCACTCTGGCTGCCAGAACTAACTCTAATAGCATAGCTGAGTGGTCCAAGAGGTGGGCCCCTATGTGTTTTATCCCTAGCAACAGGGACCTTATACTGTGGTCTACCAGAAAATAGTCAATACGATATCGGTGACCATACTTTTTATCACTAAATGTAAAGTTTTGTTTGCCCTACTCTCTCCCTCCAGAGATCACACAAACCCAGCTGAGACATAATCAATTTCATTTGGGATAGCATTTTCATGTTAAATACTAATCTATTCATATTCGATCTATCCAGGGTGCTATTTTGTACCACGTTAAAGTCTCCAGCCAAAATGATGGGATCTAAGATTCCTAGAAAATTGGATAACATATCCCTAAGAGGACTCAGGTTGTCTACATTCAGGCCATAATACCTTGCTAAGGTGTACCTTTCGATCATATCCCACTAATGTTGAAATGACCCACCTTCCTGCTTTATCTACAACACGCTTTGTGTTACAAATATTCAGATTCTTCTTTAACACTATAGCCACACCTTTTGTATTAGAGTTGTGATTTGTACATAGTAGTTGTTGCACCCATTTCATCTGTTTAAACAAATCAATACACTCTTTCTCAGTCAAATGGGTCTCCTGCAAAACAAGAATATAAGCTGCAGAACTTTTCTTACATTGCAATAGGCTCTCCCTCCGCCCTTTGGTACACAACCCATTTATATTCCAAGATAAAATTGTACCTGAGTTTCCATGACCTAAAACCTTATGATCCTAACAATAATTTGAGATAGACCGTGGGGCTGGCCGATGAACAATAGATGGACCTAAGGTATCTTAGATGTTGCTTTTTCCTTTTGTCCCCAATGCTCCCCACCTTATAACCCTACACTTAGCCCCATCTCCCCTCCCCTGGATGACCCCCAGAGGCTTTTCCATGGCCTACAGCCTTAGGGAACCCCTCTACCAGCAATGCACATTACTCGGAGAGGAGAGAAAATCACCAAAACAAAAACACAATCATGATACCATAACAGCAAGGGAGCAGCAACCAGATTCCTTCATCACACCCACTATTGGTTTTCAGAGATGGAGGAAATACAATCATCCACCTCCTTGTTACCTTTGAAGTTGTACATCTTATTATTAAACATCACCCTTATATTGGCAGGAAATTTCAGCTGAGCTGTGGCCCCCAACTTTTGCAAAGGATAAATCCTTTTCCCTTGCTCCCATTGCCGATTTAGCGCTGACCGTGAAACATCTGAATTGATTTCATAGGTAATCCCCTCTGCAGTCAACAACTTCAATTTCAAGGCACTCAGGAGAATAGATTCTTTTAGGGTATATGTGTGGAAGTTAACTAGAATCTTCCTTGGTTTGCGTCAGTTGGGGGTCATCTTAAAGGGTTCTCTATGCTCTTTGAGTGTTGTTGAGAATTTTCTGTTCCATATTAGCTATCTGTGTTCCTGCTTTAATCAGCTTTACCACAATAGCTTTTAGATTACCCCCCTCTCCCTTCTCTGGAACATTTAAAATGTGTTAATTGGATCTTCTTTGATTATTTTCTAGTGACTCTAACTTTCTCTGATAGTCCTCTATTTCTTCTAACAGGCGTAAAGTCTTGTTATTGGCCTCTGCTAAACTTTTCACCCCCTTAACTTCCCCCTCCAAAATTGCTGTTCTACTAGTCAAGTCATCAATTTCTTTTTTAGATTACCGCATATATCCTGAATCTCTCTTTGATTAAATTCAGATGTTTCAAACCTGCTCCTGATCTCTAGAGATAGAGGCTGGAGCATTGCTTCGACTTACTGGTCTCTGTGACTGTGCTTGGCCTCTCTGGGAATGGGTGAGGAGCTGCTAGAGTACTAGGTTGAGGGCTTCCCCTCAAACGGGATCTCACTACTAGGGGACATAACAATTGTCGCCAAGAAAGGTTGTTGGGGAAGTTGAGGATGTTGAGCGAAGTTGAGGATGTTGAGCTGACATACCTCCTTCCACTTGCTCCTCAACTGCTAAAGCCTGGTATCTATTGGAGGTGGTCCAATCTAGGGACCCCCGACAGCCATACTGACTCTTAAAAAGTGCTTATGAGGAGCCAAACTTTGCTCCTGCAATTCTTCCCGAAAGCCCTCAGCACTCAGATATTTCCTTTTGCTCAAGGTAACTGTTGAGGGCACAACTTTAAAAAACGTGCGCAATGAGGGGGAGATCTTCACTTTACCCACTGGTTTCCCAGTTCTCCCACAACCTTCTCACCCGGGACTGGTTTTTGGCAACACTGGAAATATGTAATGGAGCACTAAGTTCTTTCTGAGGGCCTCCTAATTCCCAAGGGTCGCCTGTAAATATGCTTGTGCTATGATTGGGGCCACTTTGATTTTTTTCCTCCTCCTTACTTTGTGGCCTGTCTCCTTGCATCCCACTGTTTCTTCTGTTGTCTAAAATCTTCCCCTGAACATGGCGGCTGGCTAACGGCAGGTCACAGGAGCTGACTTAGCTGTGAGTACATGGGGAGACTTTGGATCTAATTAATACAATGCTGAGAAACAACATACCTAAAGAGTGAGGGGCCCACCTTTACTAAGCACACTGCACATATTCCCACCCGGCTGCCCCGATCTTAATGGTTGGTTCCCGGTTCTGGCATGCCCACAGAGCTGTGCGCTGGAGAGCAGGCACGGCGTACACAGTGGGAG
Source organism: Pleurodeles waltl (assembly GCF_031143425.1). Taxonomy (NCBI): domain Eukaryota; kingdom Metazoa; phylum Chordata; class Amphibia; order Caudata; family Salamandridae; genus Pleurodeles; species Pleurodeles waltl. Next base: position 964,628,878 of record NC_090448.1, on the reverse strand, counting down.
AGGGTCAGCTGGTTGTGCTGGAAGTGTGCTGGATGAGGACCGTGCATGAACTGTCTCGGTTCGGAGAGCAGCAGCAAGGATCCCGTTCCGGGGGAAAGGTGATGCAGGAAGCCCCAGACTACGGTATAGCTCTGGAGGCTGTAGAGCTCATAGAGAGGCCAAGTCTACATGCCTGCAGTGCCCTGAGGCTGGAGATATATCAAGAGGCTGCTTTGAATTTTAAAGAGACTCTCATATTTCCATAGGTTTGGTGCAAGATGTCTTTAAAAATGAAAGTGTCCCTAAAGTTAAGTGGTTCAGGAAACCCTAGTTACTTCCTTTCTTTAACTTCAATTAACCTGAAAACAAATGCTTGCCTGTTTATTTAACATCTTTTTGATGTTAGGCCTAAGTCAGGTAAAGTACTGCAGTTTACAGGGGGCTCCATCTAAAGGTCTGGAGGGCAACATGCGTCTCTTGGGCAGTACTTGGAGTATCATTGCTCTAAGTCTTGAAATGTGACATAATCTGGGAAAGCTTTTTCTTCATTGACGGTACGCTGAGTCATAACCTCCTGTAGAAGGCTTTCTTTGTTGTTCTTTCTAAAGAATGAACAAGCAATGGCAAAGTCATGAGGTCTTGGTCTTGAAAACCCCTTGGTTTAGCCTATGCTATTTTTATACTCGGTGGCTGTCACAAACGTGCATGAATCCAAACAGGCACATTCAATCAAGGTATCATCAAATATTAGAACATCAATTAAAATGTGTGCTCATTCACAGTGGGCATCTTTGTAAGCATGTTCTTTTATTTGAATACACTCCTTTTAAAGTGGTCCACTGTCACACGCAATCAAGGGGTCCCTTAAGGCTCAATCATCTGACCCATGCTTTTCAACATCTACATAATGTCATTACCAGTAATGACCATGAATTTCAACTCACATGCTACAGCTGTGCAGAAGATACACAAATATTCCTTAAACTGGAATGCCCCAAAGACATTGGAAACTTGCAAATCTTCAGTTACCTCAGAGTCGTTGATCAGTGAATGACATGGAGCCATCTCAAACTGAATGCTTCCACAACAGAAATACTCACGTGTGACGATTGCAAAAATTATGACCCACTTTGCGCCAGGCCTGATAATCTGAGACCACCTCCTAAAGTATCTAAGGAAGTTAGAAATCTTGTAATTACCGTGGACTTAAGGTTAACAATGAATACTTAAGTGTACAAATTTGCAAGATCAAGCTTCATCACCATGAAAACTCTGTGATGCATCTTCCCCTACCCGGATTTCCACACAAGGTGCAGGCTACTATCTCTCTTGTACTATCTAAACTGGAATACGCAAATGGCCTCTACCATGGATAATCTCTATCTACTATGAAAAACTGCAACACATTCAGAACTTGCCTGCCAGACTACTCCTACATGTGAAGCCACAAGTCCACATCTTCCCTGCCTTGAGGGATCTACAAGGTTTACCGGTTGCCAGAAGGTCCACCTTCAAGCTGGTTTGCATCACCCACAAAGCAATAAATGGAACAGGACCACTTTACATCAGGAATAATATCACCAAATACATTCAACAAAGAAACCTCAACTCAAGATTGGTTCCCTGCCTCATAACACTACCATACAAGAAAAAGACAATAGGTGGTACTTCTTTCTCTGTTCCAGCGGCCAAATTATGAAATTCATTACCCCCAAATATAAGTTACACAGATAACTATCTTATCTTCAGTAGACTACTCAAGAGTTGACTCTCTTCATACATAACAATTATACTCATACAGCAATGGACTGAGTATCCCTGTCTATGTAAACATTTATAGTTTAATTATATGTGTATATCTATATTTGTGTATTTCTTTGTACAATTAGGTATAATAACTATTGTATCTCAAAATATATACATAATCTTTAGACCTGTTTTAAAAAACGTATATTTGACTTGAAGTAAAATGTATATATGTGTGTATGTGTATGTATGTATTTATATGTGTGTATATTATTCTGTGCTTAACATGTTCATAGGTTATTGCATAGTTTCTATATAAGTTGTTTGATTAGATGCTTAAGTGTCTCTATTTTTATTTTATCTATCACAATAGGTCAATATTATTTTAGCCACTTATCTTCGCGCATTTCACTATTGAAATATTGCAAAAAGATAAAATAATATTATAAAAGTACACAAATAAATTAATTTCAAATGCTGCAACTCTTGAAAGTCTGTGCTTATTCTATACAACTTAAATCTCAATATATTATATTCCTTTCATATATATTCCCTTACTACGAAATTGTGTATCTATATATTTATTAATTTAGTCCTACCGTACAAGAGGAAACCAATACTCTCCCAAAAGCTTTACTCTGTCTCACAATCACTCTATACCTCTATCAATCTATCCGCTACCTCCGCTCTCTGACTCATCCCAAACCCATTCTACTACTATTATCTCCAAAATAAACTTTACTAATCTCTTCCCTCCTGTACCCCCTCAGGCTCACCCCAAACCTCAGTTTACTACTATGATATCCCAAACAATCCTACTAAATCCTCCCTCATTTATCTCTTTTGTGGCTCATCCCAAACCCCATTCTACTACAATTATCTCCCCAACCCCTTTGTACAGACACTTCCCTGCTTCATTTCTCCTTTTCTCATCCCAAGCCTCATCTTTCTCCTATGATCTCCCAATTAACACTTCTGGATTCTTCCCTTCTCTATCCCTCCATTAGTGTAATCAACCCAACTAACAGACCTCACATGCCCTCCACTCCAATTAATTCACATCTTCCTATACTAATACTAATACTGTACTCATATTCCCCTATATTAATCTACCACTAATCCTTTTGGGTTCTGGAGTAGCGCGCTACTCGCTGAACATTGCTTTGATGCCTGGTCAGGGGTAGTAAACGCTATATAAATACAATTGCAATTACAATTACTGGGTCTCTGACCCCACCAAATCAGTACACTACTAGATCTGGGAAGAACTCTGCTGGAGTAATGAGTGCTGTGCTGTAAGGATTGCCACTTTGCCTGGATTGACTGTTCTTAGGAACTGCTTCTCTGCTTTGCTGAGCTGCCCTGCTGCCTGCTGATCTCTACCCTGCTGAGGACAAGGACTGGATCAATCTTACTTGAACCCAGCGTGACTCCAAGGGCCTACTGGCTTGCCTCCTGTTTACGGAAGTCTCAGACCTCAAAAGACTTCCTGCAACTCTCCTGGTGCTGCTGGACACTGCCATCTGTGAGTCCTACCCTTGTCTTAAGTACTCCCTCCTGTCCTGGGTATCAGAAGTGGGTTCTGCAGCTGTTTTCTGCAAAAAACGATGCATCGTCACCACTGCGCCGGTTGGAACTGATGCAGAGGCTGTTTGACGACAGCAGATTCACAGCCTGCGTGGCCTGAAGACAATGTTCTGCGACTCAACGACGACAGGTTGCTTGTATTCTAGCACAGGCCAACCACGACGCAGTGACCCTACTGCTTGGAAAACATCAATATATCAAAGCTTTGCCCCATCAAAGGTACTTTTTCAGTGGACCCTGTGTGGGTTCTGTAGCCGGCCTACTCTCCATTGCAGTCGGCATGAACTTTGAATTTGCTTCGGTCCCTCGCAACATTACTCACATTTTCACTGCTCGTGACTTCTAAGCACTATTTTTAGTTTTGTCTTCAAAAATTAATATCTTGACTTCTACTGGTTGGATTTTTGTTGTTTTGGTCTTGTTTTACTCAAAAGATATTCTCTATTTATCTAAACATGTGTGGAGGTTTGTTGTGGTGTCTTCATCGTGTTACTGTGTGTGTGTGTGTGTGTGTGTGTATCACAAATACTTTACAAATTGCCTCTTAAGTTGAGCCTGTCTGCCAAGCTAGAAGAGGGTGAGCTCATGTTAATTTAAAGTGTGTATCTGACATACCCTGCCAAGAGTGGTGGTTCCTGCTTGTACAGGGTGCATACTCTGACAGCCACAAACCCCATTTCTAACAGCGGGCATCTCAAAATGGTTAGAAACCATTTTTAAATGTCTGTTGCTGTGGACAGGAAAAAGGTGCCAGAGTCTGGGTGGTAACGGAGGTGGGATGGTGGTTGAGAGAAACAGAAGAGGAAGGGCAGGAGAGAGGAGCAGGGAGTGAGGGAAAGACAAAAAAATAATTCCTCTCTTACACTGCAGTAGTGTAAGTTTTGTTATCACCAGTGGAAGAATACCTCAACCAATCAAGACATTGTGAGACCAATATTCTCCTGAGCAGAACAAACAAAAGAAGTAGGATGAAAGTCATCATATCAGGAGCAGGGATGTTAGATGGACAACAGCGCCATCCATTCATGAGCAACAGGCTGACCCATTTCCCACTCTTAGGCCCTCATTATGACATTGTTGGTAAATCCCACTTACAGCCATGCTGACTGCCGCCAACATACCGCCGTGGACATCCGTTCACCATATTATGACATACACACCAATCCGTCACTATTCAGCAACGGACACAAGTCCGCCACACCAAAGGACAGTGATAAAGTGGCGGTATCAAAACCCACACCGTTACGCCAATTGAACTACACCCATCACATTATGACCCACGAATCACCACAGTGGACATTCAACCATGGTAAACCATTGGCAGTACATACCGCTGCGCTCAAAATACACACACACATACAAAACAACATTACATTGGACAATTTAAAAAACACCCACCACACACCCACACCACTATAAAACACACACCCACATTACCCAAAACCCTTTGCGACTATAAATAATTGCCACCAGAGAGAGAGATCAAGAGCACTCACACAACCAGAGCCACATACCACTCACACCTATACACCACTCACGCACCCCACATCACACACCCCAACACATTACCCTACACACCCTCACCTACACACCTTACACAACAACCATGGCACCACAAAGACACCCCTGATTCTCAGAGGAGGAGCTAAGGGTCATAGTGGAGGAAATCGTCAGGGAGGGCCTCAGCTATTTGGAGCACAGGTGCAGCAGATATCTATCACTAGGAAGATGGAGCTATGGCGGAGAATCATGGACAGGGTCAACGCCGTGGGACAGCACCCTAGAACCAGGGATGACATCAGGAAGAGGTGGAACGACCTACGTGGGAAGGTACGTTCCGTTGCATCAAGACACCAACTCGCTGTACAGAGGACTGGTGGTGGACCCCCACCTCCTCCCTCACAACTAACAACATGGGAGGAGCAATTCTTGGCAATCATGCATCCTGAGGACCTGGCCGGAGTAGGAGGAGAACTGGAATCTGGTAAGTTAACTCTTTACTACTATCACCCCACTACCTGCATGCCAACACATACCCCTCCTCACTCCCATCACTCCACCACCTCCCACACACCCCACTCATTCCAATGCAAAGCCTTGCATGCACTACAAATGCATGGACATCACTCACAGCCCTGCATGGACACCTATCACCAAAGCATGCACACTAGAGAGAATCAGCTAACCCACCATATTCTAACTTACACAAGTGAAAGCTGCCTGGACAAATAAAACCAAATAGGGCAACCCACCAATGCACAATATGTCACACACAGAAACAATAGCACTTCATTTACATCTCCACAGGTATCCCAACCAATGTCACCAGAGAAGAGGTGCCAAGCAATATCCAGTCCCCCAACTGAAGAGGCCCACAGTGATGACCGCAACTCTGGTCGCCTGGATCTGGATGACCAACCTGGCCCATCAGGGACCTCTGGACAGTCGGTTACCCAGGCCCAGTCACACACCACCACAGAGCCTCCCTCATCTGGAAACACCACCACACCACCCACCCAGCGTACCCACACCTCTGTCCCCAGGACACATCAACCAGCAGTGTGTCCACCTCTACAGGGACCCCAGGGCACACCTCATACCAAAGACAATTAGGGCCCTGGGGTCAGTGGTAGTGGGCACATGGTTCAGGGGACAGAGGCACAGGACAACAGGGAAACTGGGAGGAGTGCTGTGTGCCTCTGGGAGGACAGGCCTAGGGAACCGACTCTCCAGGATGCACTCACTGAGATCCTGGGAGCATATCAACATTCCCAGGACATGATGGGCCAGATCCTGGACAACGTGTAGGAGAATAGACAGCTGCAGGAGGGACAATACCAGGGGATCAGGAGGACTTGCAGGCCATCAACACCACGCTGGCCTCCATTGCAGGGGTGCTGGCAGAGATGGCCAACATTATGAGGGAGGTAGTCTCACAACAGCGGACCCCTGCCACTAGCCAGACATCTGAACTGCCTTCCACCTCCGCTGCCTCTAGTGTCCAGGAGGCCCCGCCACAGGACTCACAGGCCACCAGAACCCCTCCCCCTGCAGAAGGAAAACTACCCCTCAAACGTTCCCTGGGATCCAGGCAGAAGCCAGAGACTATTGCCAAGACTCCCGCCAGGAAATTAGACTCTCCTGATTGTCACCCTTGTGTCCCACTCAGTCACTCTGTACACCTCGAACTGCCATTGCTCCCCTTCCTGTGTCCCCATGAACAATGCACCTGTGCTACAAATATACTGGAACAATACCCTGGGGCAGTAGCCATGATAGGTTGGGGTAACCAGGGTCACCTGCAAATATCGAGGGACAGCAGTTAGCCACACACTATCCCATTTGGCCCACACCATACCCATATACCAACACCTACTGGGTGGGAACCAGGGCTCACCTATTAGCCACACTCTGTCCCTCTGTAGTTGGCCCACCACATTTGGGATGCTGCTATTACCCAGGATACTTAGCATTGACATGGGAGATGTACTGGTCCGCCAAGCACACCATCTGTACATTCATGGAGTGGAAACTCTTACGATTTCGGCACACCTGTACATTGTGACGGGGGGACAAATGCAATATGAGTTCCATCAATCGCCCCAATTATGTTGGGGATATGTCCCATTGCATAGAAGTCAGCCTTCACTGTGGCCAAATCCTCCACCTGGGGGAAAACAATGTAGCTGCACAAGTGTTTAACCAAGGCAGACAACAGTCTGGTCAGCACTATTGAGGACATTGGTTGTGACATTCCTGCTGTCAAGCCCACTGTCACTTGGAAAGAACCAGTTGCCAAGAAATGGAGCACGGATAGAACTTGCACAAGAGGGGGGATCCCAGTGGGGTGACGAATAGCACATATCAGGTCAGGCTCCAATTGGGCCAAGTGTGGCCCTGTCAAGTCTATAGGTGAGGATGATGTGCCTGTTCTCTAGTGTTGCCAAGTCCACCAGGGGTCTGTACATGGGGGTATGTCTCCATCTCCTATTCATCTGCAGCGGTAGAAATCTAAGGGACAAAGCTGTGAGGAGCCGGTCACAAATTGAACATTGGAGCAAAAAGCAGTACAATGCATGATGTGAACTCGTATTGGGTAAGTGGGATTTGTCTTGTATGTCAAAATTTTAACTGTGACGCAGTTATTTTACAGGGCCTGCCCCCCCCCCCGAAATGGTGTCTTCCTGTCCTGTGTGGAGGGAGAGGTGGAAGTGAGGTAATTCCGCTGACGTTGTGCGCCGTATCGGGAGGAGGTCGGGAACCGCTGTGCAACTCTTCATTGATTTACATTGGGCCCTATAGGGTACATTGGCCAATAGTGATTTACGTTGGCAGTGACGGTATGCACCGCCGCTTGTTACCCGACCCTCAACAGGAGAGGACCTACACTGCATGTGCTGCTGTGACCTGTGTCTGGAACCTACCATGGACCGTGTGACTGGGGACAGGGCCCCTGCCTTCACCTTGGCGGAGATGGAGCGACTGGTGGATGGAGTCCTACCCCAGTATGGACTGCTGTATGGGCCTCCAGACCAACAGGTGAGTATACCGTGAGCACGATGCATGTGGCATGAATGCATGGAGTGGTGTCTGTGAAGGCCTCGTGTAAGGGGGGTGGGTGGATGTCCTCTGGGTGGCGTATTGGTTGTGTGCTGGGCCATGTGTGTGCAAATGGTGATGTGAAGGAGTATGGTGGGCCATAAGTGTAACAGGCAGGACTGTCTTACTGATACTATTTTCCTGTGTGTATTTCCTATGCAGGTCGTCGCCCGTCAAAAGAAGGGTATGTGGTGTGCCATCACCAAGGACGTGTGGACCCTGGGGGTCTACAGCAGGTGGAGCACCCACTGTCGGAAACGGTGGGAGGACCTGAGATGCTGGGCATGGAAGAGGGCGGAGACCCAGCTTGGAATGGCCTCCCAACGAGGAAGGGGTGCCCGTCGAACCCTGACCCCCCTGATGGCCCGCATACTGGCGGTGGCCTATCCTGAGCTGGATGGGCGGTTGAGGGCATCACAGCAGCCACAAGAGGGTGAGTACAGTGCCCATCATTACAACTTACGCATGGTAGGGTGGTATCCAGGTGGGGGATGTGTGTCAGTTGGCGCCCCTAGCCCAGGCCTGACATTGCATTATAGGTCCGCTGGTAGCTAGGGTTCAGAAGGGATAATCCTGCTACCTAGCTCCTAGGCATCCACTACTGGTCAGGGCTGCGTGGGTTCCAGGTGTGCTGCATTTGGCATTGTGTGCCCCTCCCCATGCCTTTGTGGCTAGCAAAATAACTGGTAGTGCAAAGAATAATGCGTAGGGCTGTTCCCTGTGTGTGAGAGTGGTGTGTACACCAACGGTGGTGTTGGTGCAGCCTTTGACCCAGTGTATCCGTTGTCTCTTCCCCCCCTTTTTGTTTTGTCACCCTGTCCTCATGTGCATTACCATCATCTGGCAGAGGAGCAGAGACACTGGTGACGGAGGGAGCTGCATCCCACAGGACCCAGGAGGCAGAGTCCACCGACAGTGAGGGCACCAGTGGGAGGGAGGGCCAGGGGAGCACCACAGTGGAGACTGGAGGGGGCAGTTCAAACTCTGATACCTCCTCCGATGGAAGCTCCCTGGTGGACACCTCTGTGACCCCCCAGCTACAGGTACATCCGTCACCCCCAGTACCAGCACCGCCCTCCCAGCAGCCCCTCATTGAGTTGCCTGTGCCTGCTCACCCAGGAGGGTGGGCATCTCCTTCGCCCCAGGCACCTCAGGCCCTGCCCCAGTGAGCCCTGCTGCCCTGAGTGAGGAGGCTATTGACCTCCTGAGATCCATCTCTGTAGGGCAGTCAACCATTGTTGGCAGCCCAAATGCAACAAACTAATGCATTTCTGGAGGGCATTCACACTGGCTTGGCGGCCCAACAGAGATCGATCCAGGCTCTGGCCTCCTCTCTGATGGCAGCCATTGTCCCTGTTTCTACTGTCTCCCCTTCAACTGCCACCTCCCAGTCTCAGTCTCCTCAACCCCAACCCATCCCATGCACACATACTGATGAGCATGCACACAAGACAACACCCAAGAGTGGAACAGGCAAACACAGGCACCACACTTCATCCCACAAGCACTCGCACAAACACCAGACAGTTGCAAACACAACAACATCCACTGCCTCCACTGTGTCCCCCTCCTCCTCCTCCTCCACCTCCCTCCCAGTCACATCCACACGCACACCTGCTTGCACTGCACCAACATCCACCACCAGCATCACCACACCAAGCAGCACACACCTCATTAGCAGACACCTCCAGAACATCCATGCACACGTCCCCTGTGTCCTCTCTGTAGGGCAGTCAACCATTGTTGGCAGCCCAAATGCAACAAACTAATGCATTTCTGGAGGGCATTCACACTGGCTTGACGGCCCAACAGAGATCGATCCAGGCTCTGGCCTCCTCTCTGATGACAGCCGCTGTCCCTGTTTCCACCCTCCCCTCTCCAACTTCCTATTCCCAATCCCATTCCCCTCAACCCCAACCTATGCCAAGCACACAGGCAGACGACCATGCACACAAGACAACACACAAGAGTGGCACTGGCAAACACAAGCACCACACATCATCCCACAGGCACTCACACAAACACCATCCAGATGCAGACATACCAACATCCACAATTTCCACTGTCTCCCCTCCTCCTCGTCCTCTACGTCCATCCCAGTTGCGTCTACACTCACACCTGCATGCACTACATCCTCATCCACTACCAGCATCATCACCACACCTAGGAGAACACACACCTCACTGGCAGACAACTTCAGAACACCCATTCACATGTCCCCTGTGTCCTCTCCCACTGTGTCTGCCCCCCCCTAAAGTACAGAAATGCAAGCACTCAGACACCCAACAGCCACCCACCTCACAACAGCATCCAGCCAATGCACCTGCACCCAAACTCAGCAGGCAGACACCTCCGACAACCACTCCCTCTTCCTCCACTCCCAAACCTACTCCCAATTCCTGCCCCAATGTCCCTAAGAAGCTTTTCCTCTCCACCATTGACCTCTTCCCTACCCCTCCCCCTGTCATTCACATCTGCCCAGGGTTGCAAAAACCCAGGCAAGCACCTCAGCCACCCAGCGGTCCACTGCCTGCTCTGAACAAATGTAAATAAAACTTTTCATTTTTTGTTTCAGTGCATCCCATTTTCCTTTAAGGAACACTGGCTGCATTTAAAAAAAAAAAAACACTGCTTTATTTAAAAGCAGTCACAGACATGGTGGTCTGCTGTCCGCATCAGGCCACCATCCCTGTGAATGCGGCAATTCCCAATGGGGTCGCAAATTGCGACCTACCTCATGAATATTAATGAGTTGGGACATTTGCGACTTCACTGGGAATTGTAAACAGTGTGAGTTACACTGTTGTGCATTTGCTATTGCAAAGATACACAAATTGCCATTCCCAATACCAAAGGGTCGTACATCTGGCCCTTAATCTCCTCATGCCTAAAATGAAAATGAATGTGTCCTTGAGTAATGTAACTGATGCTCGTATAAAGCGTTTTGCACACTTCTGTCATTGGGCTATACCCGGGCTACATTTGGCTGACATTTGAGCTGCATTTTGGGTGTTTTTTTCTCAGGTGGCCATCTTAGGAGACTTTTTTGTTATAAAGGCCTCTAATATTCTCACTTACTGAAGTATCCTCAGAGATGTTCAGATGTGCCACACTTTTGGACAAATTCATAATGTTAGCACTATAGTTGCTCATTAAAACACTGGTGTTGAAAGTGCATGTTTAAATCTGCATGTCAGAATATTTTAATGAAATTGAAAAGTATGATATTTAGGAATTCATTTAAAATGTGTGCTAATTTCTACAGCACTAACCCTAATTTCTATGGCAAAATGACCCCGCCTCATGTGTTCCTTTCTAAATGAAATGTTTTAGGTTTTACCAGTTCGATTAAATCAAAATGGCTTCAGGTGTGCCTGATAATTCGTCAGAACCTTGATAAGTAAACTTACAAGGAGACACGTCTAGGCCAATGAACCTTTTGACCACGTTTGGAGACTTCCCATAACGAGATATTCTTTTAGCATCACAATCAATATGTCAATAACTCCTTCAATATTCACAATAACTAATCATTAAGCTAATCAATAACATTCAATATAGCTCAATACAGTGAATGCACCATGACCTTTCAGCCATGAATAACCACACAAACCTAGTTATGTGTTAGGATATTTATTCCCTATTAATTACAATCTAATATTATATTTATTAGTTTCAACATCAACAAGCACGTCAAAACCACTATAACTTGGCAATCAGAGCAAAACTTTATCAAAGCATAGATAATGAACATTTAGAATGAAATACAACGTTAATATGAATCAACTTTAGCAGAGTAACATTAGTACATTATTCAACAAGGCAAGAATTTAGTCATTTTTCTAATTGCATCCGATATTAGTGAATTCCTTAACTAACTTCGAATTAGCATCAGCATGTTGGGCTTCATGCAAAACAATTTGGCAAACACAAATTTGGAAAAACATCTAACTATTGCCTCTATCAAAAGAGCAGTTGGTACCTAGAAAGAAAAGGCAAAAAGATAGTTACAATTATCATCAGATAGTTACCCCTCCAATGTATCAGCAATCAGCGTCAGTCTTCGTCCTCAGTGCATCAGTCGTTTCTCCATCAGCACGGATAGGACGGGACAAGTCTCAGTATGGCATAGTTAAGAATAGGCTCTTCCCTCATAAGGAGGAGAAGTCAGTATCAGGTAAGGATTCAATAGAGGATGGTTAAGTTATCAGAACAGCAAAGTCTCAAAGAATAATGGCAAAGTATGGCTTAAGGCAGAATGTCAGAATAACGGCAAAAGTGTCCCAATAATGAACCATTTCGCCTCAGGTCACGCTGTTATATCAAAACTGTCGAACTAGCCCTTAATTTCTCATTGGATCGATTTTGGTGCATCATTTCCTCTGTCCAATAATTCTCCACGCATCTTACTAGAATTTTCCACAAAACACAGTTCTCATGCAATCGATTGGCTCCTGTGATTGACGTCTTCATCGGGTGGAATGTCAGGTAAGAAAAGTTACACTTTACGCTCCAGTCAGTAGTTCCATTGTCTTCTCCTAGTCCAGGCGGCCTTGCACCTGTTGCGAATTACACTGTTGCATTCAGCAAGAATGTCTGCTTGAGCAAGTTGGGTCCCATGAGAAGGAATTTACTATGGCTAGACAAGCACATCTCTAGCTTCTGGAAAAGTACAGCTTCGTGTCCTTCAGGAAAGCAGCACATTGTACATTAGAAAAGCAGTTAACATGAGACCAGGCAACTAGGCCCAGACCCTCGCTAAAGAAGGCCTAGTGATTAATTTAGCAAAACCCGAATACATACCTCTTAATGCTAATACAAAGTCATAAATTAGTACATTAATAATTCCTCATTAATCAGTTTCATTAATCATCGTATACATTGGTGGCCACTCCCCGTGGGCACATTTTAAACGTGTACACTATTTTCTATGTTAACACCTTTCTATGCAGCTTCATTACACATTATATTGCAAGCATTGCATATTAATATTCATTTTAAAGGTCACACTCCAACATGCCACACATGTCACAAGTAAGACTGTTAGCTCTCTAGTTGTTCTTTAGAACATTCCGTAGGCTACAGGAGAATCAGTGTTGCCAGACTGGGCTATTTCCTGCACAAATGGGTGATATTTTTCCCATTTCTGCGAGAATAAACTCAACTCTTGGGAGTTCAATTTTTGGGCTTTATTGGACCCTGTGTGTATACTTTTTTAGATGAGGCAGTGCCGTTTTGTGATTAGTGTGCACACAGGAGTCGCAAGTTGCCTGTCAGTTTCTCTGCCTGCCGCATCCCTTTTCAGCTTCATTACCCCTCCTCCCAGGCCAGCCACCATTCCAGTCCTAAGACCAAGGAGTTGAGACTGATATCAGATTCAGCAGGATACATTCACAGGTGCAACCCATAATGTCAATATATATAATTTACACCATCCCCAGTGCTGTTAGCAGACTAGGGTCAGAGTCAGAGAACCTGAACGACGTGTGCAGTTTGTGGCAGCTACTAACAAAGATAAGATTAAAGTGGTGGGTAATGCCCTTGCTGGAGTGATCTGTGTTACATTAGCCATAGTTTTGACTCACCAGAAAGTAGAACAGAGGATTAATCCACCTGCTGCAGAGTTCAAGGTATGACATCCAGGTCAAAGATTTGTACTTTTATTAGAGGTGGGCGATCCAACCAATTACATGGGAGAGCTGAGCTGGAGCCTGTGCACAAGATGAGAGTTGAAGATATTTGGCATGTACGTCATGCAGCAAACATTATGTTAGAAAATGATAAGCTGTTTTCAAAATGAATTTAAAAAACTGGTATTTCATTACCACGAGGAAGCAAGAGTTTTTAAACATACTGAGAAACATCCCTGTCCTTTTCCTGATGACTGTGCCATTAGTGACCTAAGAGTGAGTCAATTGTCACGTGAAACCTTTATGTGGACTTGGTTGTTGTTATATTCAAAGAAACATTATAGATTATTAATTTAAATAGCAGATTTTTTTGTTCAGCGCACATCCTGAATTTACATATTTCAAGGTGTTCTCAAGTATGATAATAAACAAAATGGAGGCCAGGTGAAAAAATATTTCCCTAGCATCACACTGCTTGGTCAAACATGGAAACCAGGATTGATCCTAGATTTTCAACTGATTTTCACACTGTGCAATTAAGCGTGGGTGAAAGGCACAATCCACATTTTGTTTTTATCAGTTTTACATAGCACAAACCTTCCCCAAGGAGAAACAATGAGCTTCATAACAGACACTGAGTACGCTACATCCATATTTTCTGGACAGGGAGATATACTGAGATTCAAAGGATACTGAGGCTAGGATTGAACCTTGTGACATACTGTTCCCCATGTACCTAGCAGCTGTAGCCACTAAGCCACATTACCTCCTATGAAAGCTTGACATGTTTTGGGCTCAAGATTCTAAGACCTCGAGCTGAGCCTGAACCAGGCCTCTGGCACAAGGCTGGCTTAAGATTTCAGTGGCCTGCCCAACTTTATGTGGATAGCTCAGTGGGTTACTGTTGTCACAGAGATTTTTTTTGTTGCCTAGACCCAGATTTACTAGCGCTTTGCACTGAGTTTGCGTTACTTCTGTAATACAAACCTGACACCAAGACTTTGAGTTGGAAAGTTTCCTAAAGTGGCGCTTTGCACTGCTTTGTGTTACTTGCGTTAAGGTAGGGGTAACCACTGATGGGTTTTGATGCAAATCTGCATCTACAAACATTTATAGACATGGAGTTACTCCAAAATCGTATCCCTCCTTGACGCAAGCATAACAAAGAGAAATGTTTTCATTTCTCCTCATTTTCCCTACTTTGTATGCATGCTGCAATGTATAGCACACATACAGATCGGAAAAGTGTCAAAGGAATGTTTTATACTGCAAGGGTCCCCTTCTAGTACAAAAGCTATTCCATACAGAGCATACACCCTTGCACTACGGTGCAATGGTGTGTGTGCATTGGCGTGTGGCAGCCTAAATGGCACCAGCTCAGGGAGGGAGGAAAATAGCACCATACCTTAGATATGGCGCTGTTATGCTTTCTCCCTTTCACTCAACTCAGTGCAGCAACTTTAGTAGTGTGAGTTTTTCACAAATCTGGGCCTTAAAGTTTAAAAGTTACAATCCTTCTAATATAGCACAGCGAGTGATTAACCATCAGCAAGGATCTGCATGCAAATTGCAATGCATACGTTTGGAACTTGTTTTTTCTCGGTCTTTCATTTTTGAAAATGGGGCCCAATAGGGAACCATTTCTAAGTCAGCTTTAACACCAGCCCCACTTAAAGCCCTGAGTGGGTATTAGTAGTAGAGGAACTGCATTGCCCGATGAGATTGAACAGTTGAGGGGTGGTATGGGGGGGAGATAATGAAAAAGGGGGTAGGAGTGGGATGGGACAAGATTTGTAATGACAGTAACATTGAGTGAGTGTTATATTGCTGAGTTGTTGGGCTAGGTTATCACGGGGAGTTTGGAAAAGGGTTCTTCTTTGCTTTCTGCTCCAATATACTTGCATTTATTTGGACCCCAAACAACCCCATCTGCTTATTGCTAAGAATGGGAGCTGTAATCTAGTCCTTGCTGTAATACGAAGCCAACAAAATTGGTCCTGTGTAACTTTAATGGTAGAGTGACAGATTGGAGGGCAGTAGCGTTGTTCAGAGTAAGAAGCTGTCTTTTTCTCCGGTCTTTTGACATTTTAACTGATTGGGTGTGGCCCTCTCATCATAGTACAGCAACCTTCAGCTGTTGGATGGGGTGCTTTTCCTTACAGTCTTTTTCACACTGTTCCTTCACATTTAAGCACACCTGTTTTGCAGGAATACTGCTTTTTTGATTGTCAACCACAATGTTTATTTTTACGGTGTTCCATATTATTGTAAATGCCTTGTAAAAAAAGGCTTTTTGATTCACGGATCTAGAGTCAAATAGATAAAGTCACATAGGCAAATAAATTGTGCTTACATTACTTTAACACAGGGGTGGTTTATTTTTATATGTATCATTGTATGTATGGTGTTAATCGTGAAACGTCTGTTTAATGTAGTGTTTTTGGAGCCGCACTGGTTCAAGGGATTTGACATTCCCACTATCAGACTTCATTATTGTGGATTATAATCTGAATTTGTGTTTATTCATGAATGCCAGGTTTTGGTTTGGATTTTTGGTGACAGAAGTGGCAGTTACAAGGTCACCGTAGGCCTGATTTTCAACACGAGTAGTTAGTAATAGAATTTAGAAAGGATTGCAGAAGTGCTTAGGAGCCAAATGAACTTCCTCACTCTTTATGCTTACTTCATAGAAACGAGAATTATATGTAACATGGTTCCTTTAGTCTATTTTTGTATAATTTGAGAATTGTGGTTTTGGGATGGGTTTGGGCTTGGGACAAGTCTCGAAATCTGGCAACACTAAGTAGAATACTGGGGAATCAACTGACAGGCTCCTCCTGTTGGAAGTACATTTTTTACTGGGAATGTCAGACTTTATTCTCACATGGCTGAGAAAGATAGTGTGAATTTACAGAAAACATGCTGTCATTTTAGCTTCTGGAGAGCCTTTCATGGCCTCTATGACACAATCATAAGAAAACAGCAGAAATTCAGCTTTGTCCACAGGGTAAAATCACTTTAAAACACTCTACTGTTCCTAAAATTAGTATGGTACTGCTAACAAATAATTTATATTGTAACTAAAATCTGTTATCACCCTTTATACGTGCTACTTTTTGTGACCCTCAAAACCTGCAATTCACTCCAATGCATTTCAATGGGGTCAATGTCTTGTAACTGTGCCACAGCATATTGTCCATGTTGTGGCCAGCAAATGAAGGGGGGAGGAATCTCACTGGGACCACTCCCCTCCAATGCCCTTTGGGGTCTGGGTGTGCTCACTGTGCCCCCTTACATATTTTTTAAATTAATTTACAGGACATACTGGTCAGGTCCCTGAGTCTTGTAATGACAACCAAAACATATTGTTCAGGTAAAAACCAACCAATCAAGATCGACTAGTACCCTTTAAATTGGTTAATCAGAGCATATCTGAACACCAACTCTCCAGATATCTATATATTTTTTTGAATCGTCATTTCTCCAAAACCACTGAACTGATTTACACCAAGTCACGAAAAATAGTCTGCGGACCAAGATCTAAGTTCTTGTCAAATTTTGTGTAATTCGGTTCAGCAGTTTTTGCTGTAGCCCATCTCAAAGAAGTCCAAGGAAAATGTATAGGGATTTTGCTTTTTGTAACCCTCTCCTTTTTTATCATTCCCTAGATGATGGATCACTCTGAAACTTTTCATGCACAAACTAGTAAAAATAATGCACCTTTTTGGTCATAAGCAGTGCATTGAGGGAGCGTAAGTTATAGTTAGCTGAGGTAAAGGTGAGCCTAACAATAAAGACCCTGTAACCTATGTTTTTTTCAGTGAATTTCTAAGGTTTTTTAATTCGTTTTTTTAACTGTAACCACTAACCTATGACAATGTGTGTGAGTGACTGCTTAAATGTCTCAGTAGGTCTGGGAATGGGTGTGAAATTGTGTCTGAGAAGGTCTTTAAGGGGCTGTGTGTTGTTTTGAGTGGGTCTGTGAGTGGGTGCATAAGTGTCTGAGTGGGGCTGTGAGTGGATGTGTGAGTGTCAGAGTGGGTCTGTGAGTGGGTGCGTGAAGGTCTGAGTGGGTCTGTGAGTGGGTGTATGAGTGCCTGAGTCATTCTGAAAGGGAGTGTATGACTCTCTGAGTGGGTCTGCGAGTGGCTGCATGAGTAACTAAGTGCTTCTATGAGTAAATGATTTATTGGATGAATGAATCTCTGAATGTTTTTTAAAAACATTTTTTGGCAATATTTGTGGATTCATTGTGACATTACACGGGAGCTGCGCTGAGCATCAAGACTTGTTCATAAATATCATGTTTCATGAAAAAAATAATTAAGGTCATATATTCCCCCTCAAAGACCCGTATATCACAGCCCGGAGGTCAGGGTACCTCCACCCTGATCACTTATGCAACTTTTCATTTTATTTTTTAGCCGGGGCACTGCGTCCCGTTACCTAAAATGGCAGCCGCAACTTTCTGGTCAGGTGCAACCAGCCAATCATAGCATTCCTGTTAGTGTGCGCATTCATAAACACGCCTGAATCGCTGCAAAAATGTTGCGATGGATCTGCAGCCCTAGGTATACAAATCTGGTTTTCCTTTAATTTCTCAACAACTACTGAATGGATTTACACAAAATAACAAAAAGCATAATCTGCATGTGGAAAGCTACCGTTCTTCCAAATTTGGTGTAATTCTGTCCAGCCATTTGGGCTGTAGTTGTGTCCAAATCTTCTAAGAGAATTAACATGGGAAACACATGTTTTTTGACTCCCTCTTAATCTCAGCCCCGCTTGACAGATCACCTCAAAACTTTTTGTGCACAACAAGAAGCACAGCACACTTAAAAAAAAAAAAAAAAAACTCAATGAAGATTCATCAAATGGTGCCAAAGGTACAGGCAAGTCAAAAAATTAGTTTCCTTGTAAATATGGTCCTAACTATAACTACCAACTGCAACAAATGTTACAGTGATATTATCAACGATGTTATAAAAGATGTCATGAGTGGGGTGTGGTTTGGCCTGCGGAGGAGGCGTGTGCCGGAAGAGAGCCTCCCCCACTATTTAAGAGATCCCCAGAGCCATACGGGATCCAAGGAGAGGGAGAGGAGGCATCTCGTGACTATCGCCGGCCGTGGCGGCCTCTGTCAGTTTTTGGCCGGGTGCGGCCTCGCAAGACACACTGCGCTACCGCCTCAATTTCTGTTGGACGATTGCGTTTCAACAGTGGAGCGGGAGGTAAGGACTGCCTCCTGCGGCCGCGCGCACCTGTTTTTGCCCATTTTGATGCAGGGTGGTTAAAGGAACAAATTAAGGGGTAAATGCCCCACCCCTTTCTGGCCACTAATTCAATTCAATGTAATCTAATTGAAATCAAAGTGGCAGAAATGACTAAGAAGAACGCCGGGGGCGCCAAGTGTAGACAGCAGTCAGTCACACATGTGCGCAATCCTAGGAGCCTCACATATCTCTTTGGAAGCCCTGAGATGCGCTAATCAAGTGCCAACAAACGCATACTGGGGTCACTTGGCCCTCATAGATCTGTACTGAGGGCATATTCTGATGTATTGAGGGGGGGCAGTTCTAGTAAGCATGCAGGAGGGAGTAGCATCATTCTACCACGTCTGGAGCTTCCTCAACGAAAGCCAGTGCCAGCATTGGGAGCTCGAGTGAGGAACCACTGTTTTCAGGGTGTGGCTGGGCCCCTCGGAGAGCATCTTACAGGATAACAACCTTTGGTCTGCTTACAATTTCACAATCACAGGATTACTATCAATTGGATCCGCCGGGCCTCCTTAACGCAGTTGTCCCTCCTCTGCTCTCCACTCCTATGTCATGGCTTTAGACTGGTGAACGATGTTGGCCCGGCATTACCAGGGATTTCTTAAATTGAACGTTGAAAGAGGAATATGAGGAAAAGTGGGCGCAGCCCGGTGCTCCGAGCCTCCTATATACCGGTGTGATCTGTGCGTCAACCTTATCTCCTATTACGGTCTTGCTCTGTCTATTTGCTACCTCCTGTCGACTACACTCACCATTCTTCCTGATGGTTACATTGCTAACAAAGCGCTCTGCGCACATCCTTAACCGGCACTTTATTTTTAGATGCTCGATACCCTGGGGCAATGCCAAGCGGGAAGTCTTCTGGTAAACACTCCTGCCAACTGCTGTTCTCTGAGGCCCTGGCGCAACCTAAAGCCATGGCAACATAGGGAACCTCTCCAGGTTCTGCATCATCACCCGCTGCTTCTCCCCCGTTGGAGGTGACAGATCGCATACTGCAGGAGATTGCTGTGGTGGGGCGTCGTCTGGAGACAATGGACGCCAGAATCTCAGAATTGACTATCGCCTCCTCCTCCATCTGGGCAGACATAGCTGGCTTTCGAGAGACTGTGCATAACTTGGATCAGCGCCTCACGATCATGGAAGAACATGTGGGGGACTTACCCGGTCACGAGGCTGAGTTGAGATCCCTGCGAGCAAAGGTCACTGACATGGAGGATAGGAGCCGTAGAGATAACATACGCCTTTTTGGTATTCCGGAACACAAAGAGGGCTCTGATGTAAAAACTTTCCTCAAAAATCTCTTACCCGAGTTACAGGTTTGGAGTATTCACCACCATTAGAGTTCCAAAGAGCGCACAGGATTGGTCCTCTCCATAGAGTGACCCCAGACAAACCACAGCCCATCATCGCATGCTTCCTGAGGCATGAACAAGCTTGTCAGACCTTCTTGGCAGCTAAATCCCAAGGATCATACTCTCTTCAGGGACATGGAATCAAGGTGGTGGCTGATTTCTCCAGACCAACAAATGAAAAGCGAAAAGCATTTCTGGCCCTTCGTCCCCAACTCAGGAACTTAGAGATTTATATATGGCCTTTTTGAGCCAGCACGCATGTCAATCACCTACAATGGCAAATCCAGGTATTTCACTGAACCAGCGGACCTCAGCGCCTTCCTGAGCGGCCTGGCTTCTCACCCTATGGACACCAGCGCTATGCACCCCAACATGGACAGTCTCACCCACGAGGATCTATCAGCAACTTCCTCTTCGTTGTCTCAACCACAGCTTCCTGTCTCGCAAAAGAGAGGCAGGACCTACGATCGCTCATCCAAAACTCAGGAGGGTCGCAACCAGGACCTCCAAGCGGTGATTGATCATACTCAGGATCAGGGCAGGGACAAGTCTCGCTCCCCCCTTAAAACTAATTCCTGAGGAACACTCCTGTTGCTGGATCTAGGAGAGCTCTGAGATCCTCCCACCTCTTACTCGGCAACAGGTTCCTACTCCTCGGACAGCTAAGTGCCAAAATAGGCTATTAATGTCTTTGTCCTCTTTCCTGGTGGGGAGGGGCTGGCGACTGGTCCTCAAGCGTTAACTGTATTTGTTATGATTGAACTCTACTCTTGGTTGGGTTATCTGGCCATTTCTCTTGTGAATGTTACACTATCCTGAGGATTGGCTATGGCTCATGTCTCGGAGTGACAATGGATATACCCTCTTGCTACTAGAATCTTGCATATGTTCTTTGATGCAGCTTCGGTTGTTGATTGAGGTCATGCAGTCCGACGCTGTTGGCTCACCCCTTCCCCCTGTCCCACTCACTTCCACTCAGGGTACGTGCCTTTTGTACTCATGCTGGGCCTTCCTGGGATTGTGTTCCTCCTTCTGGGTACTCCTTGGGCCACGCTGCTTCAATTGTCCTTTTTTATCAACTCTGGGACTTATATAATGCCCTACTCTTGAAGTTTGGGGACTTAGCCCATTGGTGTTACTGACTTTAGTGTACATGATATGCACTACATATTTCTTTATTACTATAGTTGGTCCTCTTTTTATTGCTCCTTGTCAGAATGATCAATTAGGGTGTACCTCTCTCTCCCCTCCTCTTCCCTGACCTCTTTCTCAAATTTATGCCATCCCATGGCTTTGTTTGCAGGGGAGGCCCCTTGGAAATCATACTAGTTAACATGATTGATTTCCTTGTCCCCCTCCCGGTTCCCTCTGATGACCACCTGGCGCCCGGGTCTTCCAGGTTTTGACCTGCAGTTTAACAGGACTTCTAGTGACAAGACATTTCTCGATCACTGCAGCTACCCCTTCTTCCCTCTTGTAGCTCTGGTTCTTTATTTTTATTTTCCTCTCCCTTCTGTTTCCCATTTTATCTTTCACTCCCCTCCCCTCCCCTCCGCTTTCTTCTCTTTTCTCTTTTCTCTTTCTTTTCTGTGACCGAGGGGTTTCCTCTTCATCTCCCATTTTGCCTTCTTTAATTATCCCATTTCGAAACATGCGGAGATCCGCTATATTTAGCTCTTACATATATCTATTGCCTCACCGATCGCGAATTCCCCAACTATTTGTAAGACTGCGCTCCCACTCTGCTACATAATGGGGTTGGTGACACCGTTCACAGTTCTCTCTTGGAACGTACATGGCATGACTCATTATATCGAGCATCAGAAGGTCCTCTCTTATCTTCGATCAAAAAGTACTGACATTGCTCTTTTACAGGAAACTCACCTTACTCCATCTGAGTCAGAAAAACTCGGCAGAGATTGGGTAGGCAAGGTGCTTTATAGTGGAGCGCCAGCTGTACATGGCGAGTCGCAGGGTTCGGGGAGTAAATGCGGGTTGCAATACTTATTCATCGATCTCTCCAGTTTAGGCTTTTTAAAACGTGGAACGATCTGGAAGGGCGCTACGTATCGGCCAAGCTTTCCCTTGGATCTTCTACGATTTGTATTGGTTCCGTTTATGCTCCTATCGGCTCCAAACTTTTTTTTTACTCTCTCTTAACAGAACTCTGATAGAGATTGGGGCCTCCCACTACTTGTTGGGCAGGGACTGGAATTTAGTGCAGGATGCCATCTTAGATCGCTCTAGTGGTCTGGATATGGGTAATAAGGCGGACCGGGCCCTTTTCCATGACGTTCTGTTAGACCATGGTCTATTGGATCATTGGCGTCTCTGCCACCAAAGGCGACGATCAGAGGGCAGCTTATGAGGGATGCGGCCATTTTCCAATGCACAAAAGAGAGTTCGACCTGGAAATCTGCATCGCTCAGACCACCCGAGAATATACTCGAACGCCCACCCCAACCGTTCGTCGACGTCTGGAGCTAGCTAAAATAGAACTCACCTTGCTCTATACGTTGTGAGCGGAATATGCCTTACAGAGACTGAAAAGCCATCATTATGAACACGGCGAGAATGCAGGTCGTCTACTGTCTGCTCAACTCGTCAGAGGGAGGCGGCACTGGCCATCCCAGCTTTACACAATCCCTATGGTTCGTTTATCACACACCCACAGGCAATTGCGGAGGAGTTTGGTCGTTTTTAACGAACCCTATATACACCAGAAACTACTGACGATATTGGGCGATTGGAGGCCTTCCTTGATAGAGCAAACATACCGTGTCTTTCAGATGAGGGTTGAGCACTCTTAGAGAGTGACTTTAGCAAAGAGGAGATACAGCAGGCTGTGGCCAATCTTTCTTACCGTAAGGCACCCGGTGAAGACGGATTCACGTCAGAGTTTTATAAATGGACAGAAGCAGATACTGTAGATGCATTGTATGAGGCATTTCGAGGGGCTGATCAAACGGGTACATTACATCCTCTTTCCAACAAAACCTCCATAGTAGTTCTCCCCAAGCCAGGCAAAGACCCTCTTCTATGCAGTAGCTATCGCCCTATATCTCTTCCTAATGGAGATAGCAAGGTACTGACAGGGATTTTGGCATCTCGCCTCAGGAAAGTCGTCCCTTCTTTAATTCATCATACCCAAGTTGGTTTTGTTCCGGGCCGTTCGTCTAGAAATCATCTTCGCACATTACTCCACGCTATTTGGACTGCCCGGGACTCACAGGAGGAGGCCCTTGCCCTTTCACTTGATGCTGAAAAGGCGATCAATCGAATAGAGTGGTGGTACCTCTTTGAAGTATTGCGTCATTTTGGTCTAGGGACGAATTTTATCATCCGAGTGCGTTTGCTCTACGACTCCCCGACAGCCCAGGTAAACTGTGGTGGGTTCCTTTCGGATGTTTTTTCGATCAGTAGGGGGACACGTCAAGGCTGCCCTCTGTCCCCGTTATTATTTCTTTTTTGCCGTAGGGCTCTTAGCGGCACTTATACGCAATTCCAATCTTATATCTGGCATCCCGGTTCCAGGTGGCCGATCCACCATTTATTTGTATACTGATGATATTCTCCTCACTCTCACTGACCTATCCACTTCTCTTCCAGCTCTTCGAGCTGTTCTGGCGGAGTTTGAACATCTTTCAGGCTACCGGATTAATTGGGACAAAAGTGAGGCATTACCACTGTCTCCGGTAACAGTTTGTGCTTCAGTCCGGGCACTTCCAGTTAAATGGAAACAGGCACATCTCCGTTATTTGGCATTGATGTCAACAGAGGTTTGGACAACATGGTGGCGGACAACTTGGATCCTTTAATTTGTAGTATGAAACAGGATTTTGAGAAATGGGCCCATTTGTGCCTTTCTATGTGGTGCAGAGTTCAGGCGGTGTGAATGGTGACCTTGCCACGTTTCTTATATGTTTTAAGTATGCTGCCCCTACGAATACCCCTGTCCCACCTCCGAGGGATTGATCGTCATATTCTGTCTTTTGTTTGGGGATCCTTGTGTCCGCGGTTGCCCCAAACCACCTTACTTGCCAGACATGAGTACGGAGGTTTGAGTTTTCCCTCGGTAGAACATTACACCTTGGCACTACACCTATCGCAAATGGTCTATTTACTCCCAGGAATACGAGATCTGCCACATTGGGTGGAAATCGAACGACTGCTTTCAGGTGCCGAATCAGGACTCCAAGTTACATACAACGCAGGTCAGATTCACCACCGCATTCACAACCCTATGATTGGGGCCTGCGTACTGCAAGCACACCGATTATTGAATGTAGATCCCTACATACACGACAGGGCAATCATCTGGGGCAATAAAGGTTTCCTCGTTGGAGGAAAGACCATTTTTTGGAAGGACTGGGGTCTGGAAGGTCTCACAAGGGTAGATCAGTTCCGTATTGGGGACTGATGGAAGACATTCTCGGAACTTAAGGAAGAATTCGGACTCTCCAATCACCACTCGTGGCGTTTTATACAGCTCAAGCACTGTCTGAAAAGTCGTTTCAGGAACCCCCCTCAACGACTTATTCAATCTCCAATACTTCATTACTTGGAAACATCGGGGCAACTGAGGGGGGCTGTATCAGGCCTACAAGCCTTGCTAAATCGTCACCTCTTTTCGCTCCCCCTCCTGGTTTCCCTCAAGAATAATTGGGCGGCGCATCTACAGGTCAACTACGATTTGGAGGACTGGGCGGATATAATCGAAGCTAGAGACCGTGGGGCCCGGGAGGCCCGCTCAAAATTCAGTCTTTTTGAAACATTACATGATTGGTATTGGACCCCTCTGAAGCTCCGTACTGCGGGGTACTACATCATGCCTCCTGCTGGAGATGTCCTCATGTGCGCTGCGATTTACCTCACATTTTGCATGATTGCCCAGCCACACAGCCTTTCTGGCGAGCAGAGGGGGCTACTCTTAGGGAAACACTACCCTTGCCACTTTCCCTTACCCCTCACCTTCTCTTGCTACATGACACCAGGGAGCTCCCTGATCTCTCCAGACCACAATGTCACTTGTTACACACTGCACTAGCCACGGCAAAGATATGTATCCTCAGATATTGGCGAGCGATACTTGTACCCTCCCACAGGGAGTGGATCTCTGCAATGTATCAGACTGCCTCCCATGAGCGTCTTATTTATGATCTACAGGATAAGACAAATGTGTTTCTACAGACATGGACGCCCTTTCTCTCTGGGCCGGTGACCTGATTATCCCCTATGTGGAATACGTCACAGATGCTCCAGTGGCACTGCGCCTTTCCAATAATCTTAATCTTAACCTTATTATTATACCTCAGTAAAATCGGTCCTTCTTACCCTTCTTTATTTCGCGTTGGACTCCACTGAGTGCGCACATGCATTCTCTTCATGCACTCCTCCATACCGTTCCCTCCTTCTCTTATGTACACTGGTCTTCCATAGACGTATCTTCTGTTTTCCCCTCCCTCCTTGGTAAACGTAAACGTAACCTTCGCACTTGTATAGTGCACTACTCACCCGTCAGGGTCTCAAGGCGCTGTACGCATACAGCTGTGGAACCCCTCCTGGCTTTTCCCTGTGAGGCACCCACTCCTGGGCAACCCCCAGGGTGAAGCCAGGCATCCAAACGCTGTCAGGGCCGTTGTGGAGATTAAGCAAGCTATTGCCCAGAGTTACAGAGTGGGACCCATTAATTAGATAAGGCACCGAGGCGAGAATTATCTGGTCCAAGGGAATGGAGCCCAAGACCTGCTGAGGCAGGAGTTGAACCTGGTCCCTTGGTCACTCTTACTATACTCATTCTTATTCTTCTTACTATTACTATTATCATCATCATTATCATTATCATCTTCACTATTATTACCATCTTCACATCACCATTATTTCTCTCGTTATCGTGCACATTTTTATTTTACACCTGTTCCCGGCTTCTGTCCTCTCTATTTTTCCTCGTACTTTTTCTTCTGCCTTTGCCTTTTCTATTTCCTTGTTTGATATTTCCTCCTCTCCCTCTTTTTCCCCTCTAGCTTCCATTTCTTCTTCTCCTTATACAACTTTTTTAGCCTAATTTTGTATATATTTATATCTTGTCAGATATATTTCCCTTAACTATGACTATATCCATGTCATTGTACATCACTATTCAGAGACACTCATCTCTCCCCTCTACTCGGGTCCCATAGGACATCATGTCCCATCTAAAGTCAGATGTCCCCAGCTTGGAGGTATGAAAATGCTATGTGCCTCTAGTTCCTTCACCACTCAGCTGGGGGTCTTTGTAGTTACAGGACCTCTAATGATGGGGCAGGTTGGAGAGGGCGGGTCTATTAGTACTATTAGGAATACAAATACCTGTGTCCTCTTTTGAGGCCTGAAGTAAGGTAGATAATTACATAACTTTATATAATTGTAAAATGGTGACGATGACTTGCTCCTATACACACGTTATGTTATTCTGTTGTATTATGCTATATCATCGCATCTCCCCATCGAGGTGCGGTGTTTTGGTATTGTATTATAGATACTTCATATGGTATATTTCAGTAGATTTTGTATATCTTAGAAATTATTACTAGATAGCAGACATTTTCGGGAAGCTTTGCCTCCATTGCTTGTCTCCATTGTTTCATTTGTTTGACATCTCACTGGTGTGGCCCTTTCAGGCTTTCAGCTGTATGATGCATGCGGATGTGAAAGGCTTGTTGCTCGCTCTCTGTTTCTGTATGCTGTATATTGTTCTGAAAAATGACAATAAAAAATATAAAACACAGAAAAATAGTGTCATGAGTGCTGTAATATCTGGGGTAATTAGCAGAGCATGGTGAGGGTGCGAGTTATAGTTACCTTACGGCGCAAGTTTTAATTACTTGAAATAATTCAAAATATAACTGCTGAATTTCTATGGTTTTCTGTGAGTAAATTCAGAACCTAGCTATAATGTCCCTGTAACCTTTGTTTATTCAGTGAATTTCTATGTTTTTTTAACATGAAATAATCTTTCTTACTATAAATTTATCCAAACACAAAAGGGACATGGCCTTTGGCCATGCACGACAGGGGTTGGCCGCAGGGCCTGGCCTATGCCAAGCCCTGCAGCTCACTCTCTATAACCACCTAACCTTGTGCCATGCACCACCTTTGGCGGCAGAGGTTTGCCGCAGCACCCAACCCCCTATAACAACCCAACCCTGAGCCACTTAGAATGAGAAATTTTCTGACATATTAAAAAAGGTATTTGAGAAGTACAAAAGTGAGATCCCCTTTCTATACGTACCATAAATATTTGAAGTTGAAAATGATTTAAAGCTGAGAAATGACAACTGCCAACCCTAGACTGGAACTCTCAACCTTCTGTGTCTGAGAACTAACCACTAGGCCACTTTCGATTCCTTAATAATCAGTGTCCAGATATCGTTATGGCATTCAATTCAAAGATGGTGATGGGGAAAAGACATAAGTGTTCCATCATTTGGAATATTTAACATTCAAAACGCCAGTAAGTAAACAGACACCTGCCATGCAATACCAGGATTTGAGCTTCCACCTATCAAGTGACAGTTCAAGAGCTTTACCAGCAGTCTAGAGGTGACTCTGTTCTGCTGTACATCAAAATATAACTATAACAACGCTAGCAAACGTCTTGCTAGTGTAACACTTTGAAGTCATTGTATTGAGAGACGGTAGCAATAACAATCTCTCTCTCTCCCTCTTCCACCCCTTTATGGGACGGAAGAGAGAAAGAGTGAGAGAGAGAGAGAGAGAGAGAGAGAGATGGAGAGAAAGAGAGAGAAAGTAACATGACTGCTGGGGGAACTTCAAGACCTCCGGGGTCCCAACTGGCTTCTATCTTCTGCGGGAGCCGGCATTGCTCCCACAAGCAGCGAACTACTTTAAATAGCAGCTCCTACTTTCGGGAGCAAGGCTTTCATCTCTGTACACGCACACATGTTTGCGTGCAGGGAATGAGATGAAAACTCTACTTTCAGCAAGTGGGAGCTGTTTCACAGCTCCTGGTTGCTGAAAGTGGAGTTATATTTGCTGACAGCTCCTGCCAAGAAAAAGCAAACAACTACCTCCTAAAAGTTGGCACCTTGGGAGGTAGCAGGAACCAGCTCGGGGGGGTGACTGTTACCAGGGCCATGAATGGTTCCAAGAGAGATTTTTCATTCTGATCCTGGTAGGTGGCTTTCCCAGGGCATGGGGGGGCTCTGTGGGACTCCCCCTTATCATTATTTAGTATTTTCCCCTGAGGCGGTGACAGTTCCTAGGGTGCAGGGTGGTGTGCGGCCACCGCATACTTTATATTCATAGCCCTGGGGAGGTGGCAGTCTCTGCAGCCTGGAGGGATCTGGTGGCCCCCTTTATTTTAATTTACTAGTTTGCCCAGGGAGGTGGTGGTCCCTGGGATGCAGGGGGTCTATGCGTTCCCTGTAAATGTTATCTACTTAGCCCAAGGAGGTGGCGTCCCCAGGGCTTTAGGAAGCTGTCTGTAGGAAATTTGCCTTTTCTGTGTGATCACCTTGTATATTTTCTCTTTTGCTGGACCTTGTATTTGTTCTGTCTTTAGAACTCTGTGCACTGTATACCTGCTAATCAGCAGTAAAGTAACTGTGCCCCTCTTTTGAACATGGGTGAGTTAGCATACTCCTAATTGGCATATCTAACTTGCCTATACATGCCAGATGTACCTAGATGCAAATTTGCATTCCCTAAATAGTGACTTCATAGAAATCGCTGTTTGGGAACCGCAAAATACTATGTACCAAGATACCGATTTCCTATTAGCGGTGAATCGCTATTAGGAAATCGCAAATAGGAAATCCAATGCCATTTGTGACAATTGTCTGGTTTCGCGTTTCCCAAATAGCGATTTCCTGTAAGGAAATCGCTATTTGGGAAATGCCAAACTATGGATGGCTATGGGCAAAAGGCCCCCCAAGCTGCACCCTAAAAATAGTGGTGCACATGGCGAGCACATATATGCCCAAGGGACATGTGTGTGCTCTATTGCACTTTACAAAAAAGCATTTTGGGATGCTTTTTTAAATTGCACATGTTTACCATCGACTTGAAGTCAACAGTAATTGCATTTCCTAAATGCCCAATTTGCATTTAGGAAATGCTTTGTACATCTCAATAGGAATCGCAAACATGTAAACTCTATTTGTGATTCCCTAAAGGGCTTTGTACATCTAAATAGCCTATTTTGCATTTTTTAATGGCCCGAAATAGCAATTCAGGCCATTAAGAAATGCAAAATGGCTTTGTACATCTGGCCCTATGTCTCTAGTATATAGTGCAAAATATACCCAGGGCCTGCAAGTTAAATGCCACTAGTGTGCTGCAACACCTATTGAGCATTTCACTACAATGACAGTGAAAACATAGCCTGAGGCTTACAAGTGTAGCTTGACTTTAGCAGTGTAGAAACTGCAATTTGGCCTGTCAAAATAAACCCTTTTGACAATTAAAAAAGCTACGACCCAGCAGCCCTCATTAATTATTTCATAAAGAATTAGGCCTAAGTTATGCAGAGGATTGTATTAAGCTAGCCCAAGTGATTTTTTGGCTGTCTATTTGGTTTAATGCCCATTCCTCGTTAGACATATCATCGTGGACTGTCTTACCTAGGATTTTGGCCATAAAATTATTTGACTTCATCATAATATTAAGTTTATTGCCAATCCCCCATGCAGTATAAGTGTAATCACAGGGGGGGAGATTTCATGGGCGAAAGCTAAATTTGCTACTCTTCTTGTCTTATCCCAGGAAGCGGAGGAGCTGAAAAAACCAATCAAACAGGATTACACTATTTTGCTAACTACGGGGGAAAATGAGCCATAATAACTTGAGGTTATAAACCCCTTGAAGAGATTTATATTAACAAGGTTTTGATTGGATAGCATCGGAAGTCTCCTCTGTATTCCTCTTGGCTAATTGAGTCCCCTTCTATACTTTTATGCCTGTGTGATGAACTTTCTACATCGACTTTGATGCACCTTGTTTTCTTCTGTGTATTTCATGAAGCTTTCAAATGTTGCTTCTCTTATTTCAGAAATGTAAACCTACACTTTATCTATTATGAATGTTGAGCACTCTGTAATGTTGTCTAAAATCTGGTGTGTGTCATTGTAAAACATTGCTGTTTTAATACGGATCTGTTTAGTTATGAATTAATTTCTTACTAATTGATTTTAAAAATGAGATTTTTTTTTAGTTGTGCTTTCATGATTATTTGATAATAATCAAGTAAAGATTGTAAGAAGAAGAAGTAGTAAAAACCTCTCTTTTGAATATTAATAAATCGCCCTTATGTTGGATTTGTAGCCCAAAAGCCAATGTGCATGGCACTTAAAATTAGGGAATGTAGAATGTGTATGTTAACTTGACTATACAGTGACTAGCACCCAAAATCTGTTTTCACTGTGGCAGTCCTAGCTGTCCTATGTAGAAAACCAAAGTATAGATCTCAGAAATGGGACCAGATAGAAAAATAATGAAACAGCTATCTTTAAGTGAACAGACAAGAGGCACTCGTTAAATCAACATTAGTATAACAGAGAGTACAATAATTTAAGCCGAAGCTACTGCAAATGTCCTTTATAGTATAGTCCCATGCCAAGTATCTTAGAAATGGTGTAGGGTACCAACACACAAATTGAGAGGCGAGGCAGTCTTCAGTACGTTCCACAATTCTTATGTTTTAATATCCGTGTCCCCATCCAATGTAGTCAGTTTAATCAGAAGAAATTTGCCATGGGTGATGCTCCAATCCGACCCCACAGCCTAATGTCAATGTCCAAATTTAATCCACTAAGTTATTCTGCGACAATTGCCAGAAATGATGATCCAATCTGATTCCACAGCCAACACGTGTTTTGTCCGGGGGATACCCCAATGACTTCGTCAGGGCTCCAATTGTATCAAAAATAAGCCTAATAACCGAATTAGAACAGTCATCATGTGCTAGAATGATGTATAGACCCGTGGCCATATCAAAAAACGTGAGATGGATAATGGTAAGCAGATAGTAAAATAGAAGTGTTTAGAGATAGAAACAAACCCTTCTCTGTGTAAGCCCGTGAATGTGTCATCAAAACGTGAATAGTCACTGCAAATTTCCCAAAAAGAGACCCAAAACTGTAAATTCAGTGTATGTTTGTGATGTGAGCTAAAATACTTAAGTGTGTGATGGTGATCGAAAGATAAGAAAAGGCCTAATAAAATGTGTAATCTGTCCCAAAACATGCGGGCTGGCAACTATAGAGGTTCAGACAGAGATAGTAACCTATTTAACTGTATACACAATTTTGGCATGTTTCAACAAGCATCAGTTCGTGTAGAAATAGTTCATCTATTAATGAGCCAAAGTATGCTTCCGCTTCAAAAAATGATCTCACTCATAGTCTGAGTAAATCTGCTAAATAAATAAACAAATTACTAATACTAATAATATGTGTCATGCAGCTCCATCTATGATACTTTACCAGCGATACTGAAAAAAAACCTGAAAGCCTAAATTACGAGAAACATACCGTCAGCAACAGAACCCCCCTATATCCGAAGCAAAGTATGAACCGTGTAGGCAATCATCTATACCGAACGCGAGTACGCGTCGGAAATGCTTCACGCTGACAATTTGTCTCTACGGCTGGAAATGGAAAGAGGACTACCGAGCTCCTCTCTGTTTTAAATAGTCCCCATGTAAGCGGGACAAACGCGGGATGCCAACACAATGAAAGGACTCGTTCATACCGAGTCCGGCCATCTTGCGAGGAGTACTCTGTAATGTAAACCGAAAAAAGCACTCATATTTATGTTAGACTGTGAGTAGTCAGTCTAAGTGAAACAAATGTTATTGTTATGTCTGCTAAGTCCTATCTTAATGATAAACAGAAGAAAGAGGGCTGTGGAATTCCTCTATTAGATGGATGTTGATGCCATGCAAAAAGTAACAATGCAATAGTAGAAGGACTAATGAAAAATAAGCGTGGCCATCTTGTAAAGTGTTTGTATTGGCATTAATCAATAATTCAGCCCTTAAGAAACATAAAGAAAACATGAAAAGTACTACTCTGAGCCTTCATGGTGCCCTGATAAATAAATGAATGCCAGAAAAGAATAAATAAGTGAAATGATGATTATTCATATAAACGAGCTGTTAGTGCTATACCTACAACCAAAGAACAAGTTCTAATGAAAAATAGTTGCCTTAAACATGCTTATTTTTAAGTATGTAAAGAAAAGAAAGGTGTCCACTTTAGAGATTAATGTTGAATAATGTTCTTGCCATGCTTAGAATGTTAGTGATAGATAGCAGAAGTAGAAGGTAAGATAAGGAAGTATTAAACAACGCACATTAAAAAAGAATTTTTCAATGGCACAACCAGTTTGTCATAGCCAATGTGTAAGCCCACAACAATATGACATAACAATGCAGAGTTATCAAATTGAGGTTACTTAAAACTAGATAACAGATGTCCGTACTTGTCAGCATGATTAATATGACATACTTTCTAAATATATCGATACACATGGTTCATTTGTTAACAATAGCAGAACACTAATACACATGGCTAGACTGGTCAGGCTATTTCGCCCATGATCAAAAATTTATATCATATGTAGTTCCAGTATCCCAGGGTTTCATGCTCTTGCTTAATATGATTAGTGACATGTCTCATATCCTAATCTCCTAAAAAGTATTCCAATTCCCTGTCCGTATTAAGACCTGTTTCTCCCGCTCTGAGGCGTAGTATCCACAGTGCTTCCTTTCTGAATAGAACTAGTTCTCTGTTACCCCCTCTGGGGTCCATAGTTATGTGTTCAATACCAAAGAATTTGAAGGTTTTACAGATACTTTGTGTTTCACATGACATTATGTGTGCTACCAGTGGGTATCTATAATCTTCATGTACAAAGGCCCTAGCATGTTCCCCAATCCACACTCTGAGCGGACGAATTGTACTGCCTATATAAAAACTGTTACTTTTGCAGGAAACAATATACACCACAAACAGAGAACTGCAATTGATAATAGATCTGATCTTAAAAGTCTGGACTGTATTGCCAGTGAATTTCTTTTTGCCTTGGGAGGCCCATTTGCATAGTCCACAGTGTACACAACTGAAAAAAGCCCATCCTATGGGTAGATAACCAATCTTCTCTATTGCACATTATAGGAAAACTGGGGCTGAGAATACTCCTAAGGGATTTACCTCTACGATATGTGATTTCAGGTTTGTTGTTAATAATATCCCTCAGAATATCATCCTGTTGTATGATATGCCAGTGCTTGTGGACATATTTCCGCAACTGCTTTGAAGATTCAGTGTAGTCTGTCACCAGTCTCACTTTATCATGATCATCCCGTGTTAGGTGCTCTCTGGATTTGAGTGTATCATCCCTACGAATATGTCTAATTCTGCGATGTGTCAATAATATGCCTCTGGTAGCCTCGCTGTTCAAATCGTTTACTCATTTCAACAATACATGTATCAAATTTATCATTTTTACTGCAATTACGTCTTGCCCTAACCATTTCTCCAAAGGGTATTGAAGTAATTTGATGTTGTGGATGGGCACTTTCAGCGTGTAAAATCGAATTGCACGCAGTAGACTTTCTGTATAATCTACTATGTATTCTGTTATTTTCTGTGAACAATTGTACATCCAGAAATTCTATAAGATTGGCACTGTATTGGTAAGTAAATCTCACATTCATATAATTAAGATTAAGAAATTCACAAAATTTGATCAATTCTTCAACACTACCCATCCAGATCATAAGGCAATCATCGATGTAACAGCCCCAATATAATATATCAGTATGCCACTGGGCGGTATCAGGGCTCCAGACCCACCTCTCCTCAAACCAACCCATGAATAGGTTGGCGTAGGAAGGGGAAAATCTGGAGCCCATCGCCACCCCCTGCTTTTGTCTATACCAGTCCTTTTTGAAGAGGAAGAAATTATTATTGAGAATTAGATCAATCATTTCCAATATCATCCTCGTGTGTTCCCATAAAGTGGCAGATTTCCTGTTCAGAAACAATTCCACAGCTCTTAAGCCCAAATCATGTCTTATACATGTGTACAGCGAAACAACATCCAAGGTAACCAATAACATATTGGTGACCCACTCAATATCACTTAATATATTCAGGATATGTGTTGTGTTTTTAATATACAAAGGAAGATTATTAACCATTGGTTGAAGGAACACATCCACATATTCTGACATTTTTTCAGTGGTCCAGAGATGCCCGAAATAATGGGTCTCCCTGGTAGGAAGGATAACTCCTTATGTATTTTTGGTAAGGCATATAAGCATGGAAACCTGGGATGGTCCACCAAGAGATATTGATAATCATCTTTATTGAGTAATTTGTGCGCATGCCAATTGTTTCAGTTTTTTCTGAATCATATTGGTCAAACCAGGAATCGGATTATATGTCAGTTTCTCATAACATTGGGCATCATTCATTCTCGTAGTCACATTTATTCATGATCACCACATTACCTCCCTTATCTGCCTGTCTAATCATAATTTGATCATTTAGTTGCATTTCTCTAACAGCTTCCTTTTCTGCATAGCTTAAATTTGAGGTAGTGTGATGAGATTTTGCTTTATCTAGGTCCCTGCACACTAGATCAAAAAATGTATCCAAGTAATTATTGCCCATAAACTTAGGGACCCAACATGACTTTTTCTTGAGACCACTCCTGATACTAGTATTGTGCGTTATATTTAGATCCTCCAGAACCTGCGAAAATATGATTGGAATCTCCTCATGTTCAGAGATAGATAACAGTGTGGCAGTGTCATGAACGTCCTTAATTGATAAAGCATTCAAGTTTAAACCTTGTACAGGGCTGTCTGTCTTCTGTGTATCTGTTGGATTCATTATAAAGTACTTTTTCAATTACAATCTACATATAAACTTATAAAGGTCTATCTTAGATCTACACACATGTCCATGATTCGTGGGGCAAAAATTCAGTCCTTTCTCTAAAAGTAATTTCATTTAATTTGAAAAACTCATGTCAGATAAGTTAACAACATTTATTGAATGTATACTGTTCTGATTTAGACTCGTCTGTCCCAAGATCTTGTTTTCATGCATGCTTTTTCCATTGTGTTTTCCCCCTCTCCTACCCCTTCTGGTCTTACAGTGTTTGGTCTCTTTTTGTTTTGATCTCGGTTGTTCTGCTTGATCCTCATTAACTCCTGTAAAAAACCTCCCCTATTGCTAGATGAACACTGTAAAGACTTGCCCATAGCACCTTCAGTATCACTATCGCTGGACACCTGAGCACTTGTGGAAGTGGAACTTGAGGCAATAGAAGACTGAGATTCTTGTCTGGTCAAATTTGACTGGACCAAATGGTCATATTTTCTAGCAAAGGTGAAAACCCTACCCGAGTATAATCTCTTTTGTTTCTTTTTAGCTTTCTTGCCTTTCTCTGGGTGATTTCTTCTTGGAATTGTGATAACATCTCATTCAAAATTTTGTAGTTTTCTTCAGTGGCTTTAGGAAGGTTTAACCCTTTAATCTCAGCTTCAAGTGTAGCAACTGCTGATTGCAAACTGGAAACTGTTCTTTCTGAGTTGGTGATAAGGATTTCCATAAGTCTTAATGAGATAGAAGTTAATTCCTTATCCCAAAGAGTTAATAAGTCTGTGTCAAGATCGTCATAGGTTGGAAAAATCTGGGATCTTAATCCCCGTTGGATGCGATTAAGTTTTACATATTGTTTAAGCGTTGTCCCATCCCACCATTTGGATAGTTCATTCTTTTTAAGCCTTTCAAATCATTTTAAATGTATTTCTTAAGCCTTCATTACGAGAGCGGTTAACACTGGTTATTGTGTCTGGAATTGTGCCGCCTCATGCCAGATTACTGAAAAGTTCCTCTGCTAAACTGACCCTATCCATCATCTCAAATTATAGTACCCCGCCTTGGCAGCCCTTCGCTTATTGACAATGCTACCTACTTGGTGAGGGTGTTTCTTGTGGGAAAGAGTGGCACTCAAGGCTACGAGGTGAATATGAGTTTTGAACAATTATAACACGGTGCACACTAAGAGGACCACACCCCTGAAACTCATATTCACCTCGTAGCCTTGAGCGCCACTCTTTCCCACAAGAAACACCCTCACCAAGTAGGTAACTATCTTTAATAGTTATTAAAATCCAATTCAATGGTGAAGTTGAAGTTTTAATAAATATTAAGGAAAAGTAACATTTCGAAACTTACCTTTTCGTTGCCTGATTCTCCTGCTAGCTCCAGCTTCTCCCAGCCAATAAGTAGCTTTGAACAGGTGTGAATAGGTGTGAAGTGCATCTCAGGAGCAAATAATAGGCTGACCTGAATGGGCAGCAATGTCTCTAAACAGGGTAGGTCTTTGGGCATCCTTTTTTGACATTACAGTGTAAAATCCTGCTTCAGTGTCAAATCCCGCTTGACAAGTCTGCTGGGTTGCACTTGAAAGGGGAGGCAACAGGATCACAAGAGTGTTCATGTGGATCTACTGTCTAGTTGCAGAAGGACTCTGCTTTTGTCCTACCAGACTTCTGTCTCTGGGTTTATTGTGAGTACAATGGCTGCCTCAAACTGTATTTTTGTGCTATATGTGGTAGGGCACTAGGATTAAAAGACTTTTGCTATCTTGAAAGTACCCAATGGCCCTGGGAACTTTTACCTTTGGTTAGAGTGTGCTCAGGAGTCATGTGCTAAGCATTAATGTGCCACCTCCACTTCAGAACACTTACCGGACTTGCAGAAGATCAGAAGAGGACTGGACCTGCTGAGTGTGAGCTGAGAGAAGCCCTAAAGGACTGGACCTGCTCTCAATTGTATTGAGGACAACAAAGTGGTCTCCACAAGTCAGAAGATTTACCTCCTGTTCAAGCTACAGGGATATAACAAGCTACAACAGGTGTTTTCCTGCAAGTACTCAGCTGGCCAGTGGCAACTGGACCTGGAATGGACCCTGCTCTTGATCTCTGCCTGACACCCTGTTAGTCTCTAAGAGCCTCCCCAGAGGTACTCAGGGGCTCTAGAAGTATATGTCTTTGGTGATATAAGACTTAAAATAATAAAGTCAGAAAGTAAAGTCTTTGATCTGGATGAATCGTGTTGGTGTATTCGACCCACACTCAATTGTGGTCATCATCATACTGCGCCTAGGTTCCAATCTTCCACAACATTGACTATCATTAGTACTTTGTTCTTTTTTCTGCTAATTCTATTTAAAACTTTAAGAATCCATTTGTCCAATTTCCCTTGTTGGATTTTTGTTATGTTGTTATCATTTTGTTTATTAAATGCTACTCTATTTTTTAATATGTGGTGGGATTTTTTATTGTTTTACATTTTGACTTTATTACTGTTTTGGTACTGCATAAATACTTTACACATTGCCTGTCTGCTCTCTGCCATAGCTATTAGGGCTTTGAGCTCAGGTTAATTCAGTGACTGTGAGGGTTCATCCTGACATGGGCTGTGACTGTTCCTTGAGGTGGATAGTCAACCACCTCAAATAATAATAATCAATTTCGTACAGTGTCACTTTGTGTTAAGGACGATAACTGAGCGTTAAGTGGACATGTCTGCATTTGACCCCTTAGATTTGGATTCAGATCCCAATCTGCTAAGTCGTGCAGATCTTCTTTTGCTTCAAAAAAAACTCCTCCTTTAAGCAGGCATTAACCAGGAGAAAGGATTTTGTTTCTTCAAGCATTCCACATATTGTATGTGTGTTGCACTGCATACAATGTGCTGAATGTTTCATAATTGACCTAAGTATAGGATTTGTACTGAAAGGGTATGCTTCCTGTAGAGATTCTATGTTAGACAACTCACATACACACACACAAAACTTTAAACCCTGGTGCACAGGTTGTGTGTGGCCATAGGCAACTTTTACACTTTTATACAATGCCGCTGCATGGATAACAGCAGCAGCAGATCCTTTTTGAATAAATATGGCTTTGTGCTGCTGTCTCCTCATTGTACAACTCAGCATAGTGCAGCAACATTGGTTGCTATTGTAAGGTGCACTAAAACATAATAAATCTGGATTTATGTCTTAGTCAAATCTAGTTTCTCCCCTACACTCCCTTGGAGAATCACCATTTTATTTCCGAGGTTACCATTATGCATTCTCAAAGTCCTCTCAAGGCAAGTGA
This sequence comes from Pleurodeles waltl, assembly GCF_031143425.1. NCBI lineage: Eukaryota > Metazoa > Chordata > Amphibia > Caudata > Salamandridae > Pleurodeles > Pleurodeles waltl. The sequence goes on along the minus strand of NC_090448.1, from coordinate 964,590,516 downwards.
AGATACTTGTTTGACTGGCTTCAGGATAAAGGCTGAAAACATTCAAGCATTAAATAAGTCAGCAATCTTCAGCATATTATTCAGACTTTTATCAAACATGAACACTTTACTGGTCATAGGTCCTCGAAGTGAATGAGCCAAAAGCACAGACATATCCATACCAGTTTCCTCAATCACAGACTTCTCTCTTTCTGCTAAAGTTGGGAAGAAACTGCACCACAGGACTTCTTAGGGAAAATCATGAATTGATCCACTCCAGCAGGTCCCACCACTAGTACCTTGCTCTCATACTTTCTCAATCAATGCACCACACACCATACAGGGCGACTGTTGGCATTAGGATAAATAATAAATGTTTCCATAGTATTTATTTGCTTTATGATAACAAAATAAATCCTCAGGTGTAAAAATAAACAGAAATTTGCATCCAATACTGGAAACTCCTCTTAATGAAATGCAGCACAATAAAGTTGCCGATTTCATTAGGCAGCCAATACCTAAAATGTTTGCCAACCTCACCTACATCCCAAAACACATTTTGACCTGACATAGGAATCCAAATTCCTTTCATAACTGTGCATCTTAATGGATCTCTTCCATCTCTTATTCAATGCCAATCTGAAATCTCCAACCCATAATAATGAATATGTTTGAAATGCATATCCAATTCCTAACTTAATACATTTGATAATAAAGTTGCCACTGTCACAGCATAGGGTTCCAGAGGTCCTAATTACATTCTACGAACAAATTACACCAGACTCCCATGCTACATAGTATCTTTTTGTTGTGACTGGCAAGCTTGCTAAAAAGCATCCATCCCTAAAGCTTCTAGGTCCAGCCTCTAAATCAGATCATTCTGTAGTTGAGCTTCAGCCTGAATGAGATGCCATCTCAAAGCTCTGCATTGTTCCTGAATCACTGCAAAATACTGTGGATTCCACTGCAATTTGATGAAATCTCTCAAATATCTGGAATTTCAGTCTGCTAACTGTTTCTCCTCACCTGGGAAATACTTTTGTCAGAGAGAAATCTCTCTGCCACAACGTCTTTGACTTGCAATTGTGCAGCTGAACATTTCTGACCTAATATTTGAAAACTTGTAAAGGTAAAAAACTCTGCGTCTAACTCTGTACAATTTGTATGCATTTGTTTTCTTTCTGCAGACCATTTTCCCTCTTCTCCATACGAGACTCCCAAATCCAAGGAACTTGTGTCTGACTCTGTCACAAAGTTTGGTGTTTTACCAAAATCAACCTATCCTGTACTTCTAGATTCTTTAGCCATTGTACCAATTCACTCCTCTGACAAAACAACCTTTTCCCACTTCCACAAGCCTGTGCAAACATATGCCACCTTTAACAATTGAAGAGTGCTGTAACGTAAACGACACAGGTACACTGCCGGAGTGTATGCTGATAGAAAACCTATCACCAGGACAATTTCTTGTGAACTGAAAATCTCTATAGTCAACAAAACCTTTCACCCGGACCACTTCTTGTTACCTGAAAATCTCTACAGTCAACATACAATGAATATCTATCTCTATCTACTTGATTTCCCTTGCCGGCAACCTCACTATTTCCTCCTCTATATCATCTTGAAATCATTGAGAAAGACCATACCCTTACATGGCTCTAACAGATTTCTCTTTGACCCCACAAAACTCAAAACTACTTGGCCAACTTCAGATGCTCTTTCAGCACTTTTTTTCTTGTGATATGATTGCTATATTTTGTAGATTGGTCTGAGCACCCTCCTAAAGCACCAAAAGGATGAATGTATGCTGAACATAATGCGTTTAAATTGATACAGTGTGCCTCCCCACATAAACAGAAGGAATTATTGACTTTTAGCTGCAATGAGAAGTGAATTATGTGTTAATTAAATTAAAATTGAGCAACCAATCATTTTCTTGAAGAATATCCCTCAGGAGATGGATGTTGTTCATCTTGTATATCAATGTGCTATAAACTTGTTTTAATCCCTCATATTTACCACATCTCCAACCTTGGCCTTCTCTTGTACCAGAAAAAGATTGCTCACAAAACCATTTAGTTTGTCAATAATCTGTACTCTTGCTCCGTTTTCTGACATTTGATTATCATCGTATAAACCAACATATTATGACCCTGTGAAAACCTTTCAATGTGAGGTTCTTTACTCTCAAATGGAACCTCCATGAACTGTATCAGCAAATCATGATCTCTTAATAAAACCCATTGGGGCACTATTGTCATTCTCCTAATTGTGAGTAAACTCTCTCCCTGTTTAACCCCTCCCCCACAAGAGGCAAAACCTGAAGCAACTTCCTACTCAACAAGTTAAAGCTGGACTCACCTTTGCCAGATTTGGACGTTAATGCTGCCCTCTTAAGCAGTCCCAACCTATCGCAGTGGTTGACTTTGATGCTCTCCGCCACTGGGGAAATAAATCAGTAGTGTATTGAAATCTTCTGAAATAGTCTCTGCTCTAGAAGAAACACTGGGACCTTTGAACGCTGTGGCTGGAAATAAGTCCTTTTCTCCAGACCCAGCCAGTAACACAAGATGCACCAAATAACATACTCACTGCAAAGTGTGCGTTGTTTCGGGTCACACCGGTGGAAACATTCTTCCTCTACACTCTTTGCCGAACTATCCTATCTCTATATCCCCTAATTTGTGTCTTATCTAATGGCTTTCATTGTCCATGCTAGCAAAGCACACTTCAGCCACTCAAGAATCTCGCACCCTCTTCAACTCAATCACTTTTCCAGCCTTTTACATGGATCGCTTCCTAACTTATACAAAAAATAATCATGCTGTTGAGATCTCATATAAACAACAGACATTGTTCCCAGCACTTGGAGTGCAAGCAATGCCTAGCAGAGTCTGGTGGCACTACGGCAACTGTACATGATGCACATGGGACATATGAGTGCACAGGCAGAGTGAGTAGATTGCCTCCTTTGAAGATGGCATGCATTTCTCCCCACAAACATCCACTCTGCCTCCCAGTGCCAAGTCAGTAATTTGCACTCCTCACTGCTGAGTGGGTTGCTGAGTGGCCAACGCCTTTTCAAATGTGTTTGTGTTCATTCTTGATAAATAACAAGAGATGAGCCTACATATATCCAATAAAAAGCCTGCCTCACTCACTGTGCCCATGTCAGGTATGTTTTAAGGTCTCTACTTAAACATTTATTATCATGGGAAAAAAATCCAGAGCATTAGGAATTGTTTATCTGTTCACTAAATGAAAAGAAAACAATAATAATTGTTGGAGTTGGTCCACTCTGCTGGTCCATGCCAAACTACTTTTTGTCTTCTCTCCTATTTTGTTGCTGAATTCATTTTGTTGGCCTTAGGAATATGTGCACTTTACCACTGCTAACTAGTGCTAATAAGCGCATGTGCTCGCTCCCCTTTAAACATGGTAATATTTGTTTACGCCCAATAGGCATATTTAAATTACTTACAAGTTTCTTGTAGAGTGGTGCACTATGTACCCAGGGCCAGTAAATTAAATCCTGCTAGTAGGCCTGCAGCAGTGATTGTCACTCACTTAAGTAACCTCTTAAACCCTGTCTCAGGTCTGCCATTACAACCCAAATGCATTTTTAAACTGCCAGTTTGACTTGGCAATATAAACCTATTGCTAAGCCTTAAACTCCCATTTTGTTGCATATAATCCCCTTCCTATGGTAGGCCCTAGGTAGCCCATAAGACAGTGTGTGTTGCAATTAAAAGGTTGGAAATGTACCTTTAAAGTTTACATGTCCAATAGTGAAAAAATCCTACATTGGTTTTTCAATGCTATGAAGCCTACTTGCCCCCGTTTTCACTGCTGTGAGGCCTACTTGCCCCACTTGCCTTATTACATTCAGTAAGTATAAGTTTTGATTGGGGACAGATATGCATTTCGGGTTTGGTATCTGTGACATTCTAATTAAATATACTTTTTAATGATATAGTCAGATTTTAAATTACAATTTTGAAATGCCACTTTTAGAAAGTTGCCATTTTCCTGCCATTCAATGCCTGCAACCTGTCTTAGCTCACAAGACTGGGCGTAGTTTGCAGTTAGACTTTGTGATTTCCTCCAAGACGGTCACACAATAGAGTGATTAGGTGTTCCTCAATGGGCACATGCTAGCAGGATGGGGGGGGTGGAGAGGAACACAGCATCCTTGCAAGTGAATTGGGTGTTCTCGACCTTCACACAAAGGGCTTGTCACCACTGCATTGTCCCTGTTGCCAGCTCATTACCGGAGCAGGGAAGACAAGAAATTACAAGCACTTTAAAGAGAAACTTCTAAAAACGTCTCCTACTTCAAAGAAGGCACCAGGTATAAAAATGGGACCCTCAAGTGATGCTTCAGTTTACCTTCTGGATCTGTGGAAGGACTCTTAGAGGACTGCCTGATGTGGTGCCCCTCCAGTTCTGAACCCTTGGTGGTGGTGCTGAAGGTGCCCAGACAGACAAAGATTTTGGGCTAAAAACTGCTCAAAGTACCAAAAGAAGATTTGGACCAATGTCTATCCACCCAAGATGCATTACTGGTAAGCCTGATTTTATGGAAGCTTCCACTACATACTTTTCTACTGCAACAAATCTTATTCAATGTTTCTTCGCCAAAGGGGTATCCGGCTTTATGGAACTCTTGTCATATACAGCCTCCTGCCTTGTCCCCCTGGAGATTTTCAACTTCCAAAAAAGTGACTAAGGCCCTCATTATGACATTGGTGGTAAATCCCGCTTACCGCTGCGGTGACGGCTGCCAACATACCGCCGCAGTGGCGAATATCCGTTCACCATATTATGACACACAGACACCATACCGACAGAATACAGCCACATACACACATCCGCCAGCCCAAAGGTCAGTGGAAAAGTGGCAGTCCTAACACCCATACCGTTATGCCAATAAAACAACGCCCATCACATTATGACTCACGAATCACCATGGCGGACATTCAACGGAGGTAAACCATTGGCGGTACATCCACATACAAAACAACGCCACATTAGCGAATACTAAAAACCACACACCTGACACTCATACACACACCACACCCACACACCAACAGCACTATACAACACACACCCACATTACCCACAACCCTTTACGAATACAAACTATTGGCACCAGACTGACTTCAAGACCACTGCGACAACTAGACACACACACACCACTTACACCCATACATCCCTAACACACACCACATCACACACCCCACCACATTATTCAACACACTCTCACCAACACACACCACACAACACCCATGTCCCCACAAAGGCACCCCCGTTTCACTGATGATGAGTTAAGGGTCATGGTGGAGGACATTTTCAGGGTAGAGCCACAGCTCTTTGGAACACAGGTACATCAAATATCCATTGCAAGGAGGATGGAGCTATGGTGGAGAATCGTGGACAGGGTGAACGCTGTGGGACAACAACCAAGGACAAGGGGCGACATCAGGAAGCGGTGCAACGACCTACGGGGGAAGGTACATTCCATAGCAGCAAGGCACTAGCTCCCCATAGAGAGGACTGGCGGTGGACCCCCACCTCCTCCCCCACAGCTCACAGCATGGGAGGAGCAATTCTTGGCATTACTGCATCCTTAGGGACTCGCTGGAGTAGCCAGAGGACTGGACACTGGTAAGTCAAAATTGACTACTAATCACCCCCTATACCTGCATGCCAACTCACATCCTCACCCTCACTCCTATCACTCAACCACATCCCACATATTGCACCTACACATATGACTAACTCCAATGCCAAGCCCTATATGCTATACCAATGCATGGACAGCCCTCCCAGCCCTGCATGGACACCCATCACAAAAGCATGCACAGCATAGGGAAACTAACAATCACACAATACATCACCATACACAAGCAAAAGGTTGCAGGGCAAATCCAACAATAGAGGGGAAGATAGGGATGTGCAATATGTCACAGACATGAAGCATAATACATCACTTACATCCCCACAGGTGCCCTAGCCAATCTCAGCGGAGAGGAGGTGCCACGACTAGCCAGTCCCAGAACAGAAGATGCCCCCAGTGATGACAGTAACTCTGGACTTCAGGATCTGGACCAAAAACTGGCCCATCAGGGACCACTGGACAGCCGGTCACCCAAGCCCACTCATAGTCCACCACAGAGCCTCCCCCATCAGTATCCAACACCACAGCAACCACCCAGCGTACCCACACCTCTGTCCTTAGGACACGTCAATCAGCAGTGTGCCCACCTGTACAGGGACCCCAGTCCACATTTCATGCCCAAGACAATCAGGGACCTGGGGTCAGTGGCAATGGGCACACCATTCAGGGGACAGAGGCACAGGCCATAAGGGACACTGGGAGGATTGCTGTGCGCCAGGGGGAGGACAGGACCAGGCAACCGACTCTCAGGGAAGCACTCTCTGAGATCCTGGGAGCCTACCAACATTCCTAGGACCCGATGGGCCAGATCCTTGACAACGTGCAGGAGAATAGGCGGCTGCAGGGGGGACAGTATCAGGGAATCAGGGAGGACTTGCAGGTCATTAACACCACCCTGCTCTCCATTGCAGGGGTGCTGGCAGACATGGCCAACATCATGAGGGAGGCAACATCACAGCAGCCGGTCCTTACCACTAGCCAGTCTATTAACCAGCCCACCACATCCGCTGCAGCTAGTGGAAAGGAGGCCCCGCCACAGGACCCACAGGCCACCAGCACCCCTCCCCCTGCAGAAGGTGAACGACCCCGCAAACGTTCCCTGTGAACCAGACAGAAGCCAGAGACACTTGCCAAGACCGCCGCCAGGAAATGAGACTCTCCTGATGGTCCCCCTTGAGTCCCATCCTGTCGCCTTATCCACCTTGAACTGCTTTTGCTCCCCTTCCAATGGCCACTTGGACACTGGACCTGTGCTACAAACAGACTGGAACAATACCCTGGACTTTCCTCCATCATCGCCCCATTCCATTGCACTTCTCCCTCATTTCCTTAGCACTACAATAAACACCCTTAAACACAAATTGACTACTAGTGTATGTTTTGAAAATGTGCATTTATGGAAACTGTCATATCTAGTGCAAATGATCTGAACACTGTGAGAGCATAGAAATAATGACCTGTAGCTGTCTGTAGTCAGCACATCAGTACACAGTTGTTATACCACCAACATCTGTAAAATGATACGCCCTAGGTGACAGTAAGTTGAGATGCAAAGGAAGTCAATGCCATCATGCTACAGCAACACAGAATATACGAATAGTCATAGGAATGGTCAGTTGCTCTGTCTCAACTGTGTGTCATTGGAAGTATTGACTGATAACTGATGTTCTGTTGTCCTCATCCTCAGGCTCTTCATCCTCACTGCCATCAGGGACTACCGCTGCAACAGGGGCATCTCCAGTCTCCCCCTCCTGCAGGAAAGGTACATGGCGTCTGAGGGCCAGGTTGTGCAACATGCAGCCTGCCACCACTATCTTGCAGACCTTCTCGAGTGAGGAGCATAGGGATCCACCTGTCAGATGGAGACACCTGAACCTGGCCTTCAGGAGCCCGAAGGTCCTCTCGATGATCCGTCTGGTTCGCCCAGGTGCCTCATTATAATGTTCCTCAGCCGTTGTCCTGGCATTCCTCACAGGGGTCAGCCGCCACAATAGGTTTGGGTAGCCAGAGTCACTTGCAAGTATTGAGGGACCACATTTAGCCTCACACAATCCTATGGGGTAACACCTGAAGGCAAACACTAACATATAGTGGGTGGGGACCAAAGCTCACCTGTTAGCCACACCCTGTGCCTCTGTTGTTGGGGCATCACAGTTGGGATGCTGATATTCCTCAGAACAAGGGCATCATGCACTGACCAAGGATACTTAGCATTGACGTGGGAGATGTACTGGTCTGCCAGGCATACCATCTGCACATTCAGTGAGTGGAAACTCTTACGATTCCTGAACACCTGTACGTTCTGGCAGGAGCGACAAATGCAATATGTGTCCCGTCAATCGCCCCAATAATATTGGGGGTATGTCCCATTGCATGGAATCTGGCCTTCATAGTGGCCAAATCTTCCACCTGGGGGAAAGAAATGAAGCTGCACATGTGTTTTACCAAGGCAGACAAGACTCTTGCCAGCACGATTGAGAACACTGGCTGTGACATTCTTACTGCCAAGCCCACTGTCACTTGGAAAGAACCAGTTGCCAAGAAATGGAGCACTGATAGCACCTGCACAAGAGGGGGGATCCCAGTCGGATGACGGATAGATGAGATCAGGTCTGGCTCCAATTGGGCGCACAGCTCTGTGATTGTGGCCCTGTCCAGTCTATAGGTGAGGATAATGTGCCTGTCCTCCAGTGTAGCCAAGTCCACAAGCGGTCTGTACACAGGGGTATGTCTCCACCTCCTATTTATTTGCAGCGGTAGGTATCTAGGGGCCACAAGAGTGAGCAGGCTGTCAGAATTTGAACAATGGAACCACAACTTCAGTGTACATGGTGCATTTATGGAATGGGACAGTGTTAATGGTGAGGTATGTGCCAATCTAATCTGTGACGCAGTTAATGCCGATATGACCGTTGTCCCCCTCCTAAAATAGTGACCGCCTATCCCGTATGTAGGGACAGGTGGAAGTGAGGTAATTCCGCCAACATTGGGCGTTGTGAAGGAAGGCGGTCTTGCACCGCCGTGCAATTCCTCATAATATGGTGCTCTATGGAGTACAGTGGCCAATGGGGATATGCGTCGCAGTGACCGCCATTTTCTATCTGATTCCTCACTTGTTTCCTGACCTTCAACAGGAGAACACCTACACTGCGTGTGCTGCTGTGACCTGTGTCTGGAACCCACCATGGCCCGTGTGACCGGGGAAGGGGCCCCTGCCTTCACTTCGGAGGAGTTGGAGTGACTGGTGGATGGGGTCCTACCCCAGTATGGACTATTGTATGGGCCTCCAGACCAACAGGTGAGTACACCTTGGGCACGATGCATGTGGGAAGGATGCATGGAGATGTGTGTGCAAGCATCGTGTCATCGGGGGGTGAGGGGGAATATCTTTTGGTGGTGAACATAGGGTGCACCGGGTGATGTGTGTGCCAATGGTGATGGAAACGGGAATGGTGGGCCATATGTGTGACAAGCTGGACTGTTTGTTTAATTGTGTTCTCTTGTCTGTATTGCCTCTGCAGGTCAGCACCCATCAAAAGAAGGGATTATGGCGTGCCATTGCCATTCCCTGGGGGTCTATGTCAGGTGGAGCACCCACTGTTCAAAATGTTGGGAGGACCTTAGACGCTGGGCACGGAAGACCGCAGAGGCCCAACTGGGGATGGCCTCCTGATGAGGAAAGGGTGCCCGTCGGAACCTGACCCCCTGCATACTTGCTGTGGCCTACCCAGAACTGGATGGGCGCTTGAGAGAATCACAGCAGCCACAAGGGGGTGAGTACAGTGGGGATTATTCCAAAATTTGTCAGGTTGGGTGGGATCGGGGTGGTGGGTGTGAGTTAGTGGGTGCCCCTAAGCCCAGGCCAGACATTGCAGCGTGGGTCAACTTTAGGGTAATGGGTGCTTGGCAAATGCAGATAACCTAGCTTGTTACCATTCTATTTCAGGCAGGGTTTTGTGGGTACCAGGAGGGGTGCTGTTGGCAGTGTGTGGCCCTCATCTTGCCTTAGCATTTAGCCATATTACTGGCAGTCCATTGTATAGTGCTTAAGCATGTTGCCTGTGTGTGACGGTGCTGTGTATGCCAACTATGGTGTTGGTGCAGTCATTGACCCAGTGTTTCCTTTTTCTCTCTGCCCTACTTTTTTGTTCTGTCATCCTGTCCTTGTGTGCATCAGCATCATCTGGCAGAGGAGCAGGGGAACTGGCAACAGGGGGAGCGGCATCCCACAGGACCCAGGAGGCAGAGCCCACCGATGCTGAGGGAACCAGTGGGACAGAGGCGAAGGGAGCACCACGGCGGAGACAGGAGGTGACAACACAGACTCAGATACCTCTCCGGTGGGAGCTCCCTGGTCGTGGCGGACACCTCTGTGACCACCCCAGCTGCAGGTACAGCCGCCACCCCCATACCAATACTGCCCTCCCAGTAGCCCCTCAGCGAGTTGCCCATGCCTGCTCACCCAGGAGGGTGGGCATCTCCTTCGCCCCAGGCACCTCAGGCCGTGCCCCAGTAAGCACTGAGTAAGGAGGCTCTCGACCTCCTGAGATCCATCTCTATAGGGCACTCAACCATTGTGATTGCCATCCAGGGGCAGGCATCCCAGATGCAGCAATGCAATGCATTCCTGGAGGGCATCCACTGTGGATTTGCGGCCCTACAGAGATCGATTCAGGCTCTGGCCTCCTCTCTGATGGCAGCCATTGTCCCTGTTTCTGCTGTCTCCCCTTCAACTGCCACCTCCCAGTCTCAGTCTCCTCAACCCCAACCCATCCCATGCACACATACTGATGAGCATACACACAAGACAACACCCAAGAGTGGAACAGGCAAACACAGGCACCACACTTCATCCCACAAGCACTCGCACAAACACCAGACAGTTTCAAACACAACAACATGCACTGCCTCCACTGTGTCCCCCTCCTCTTCGTTCACCTCCCTCCCAGTCACATCCACACGCACACCTGCTTGCACTGCACCAACATCCACCACCAGCATCACCACACCAAGCAGCACACACCTCACTAGCAGACACCTCCAGAACATCCATGCACACGTCCCCTGTGTCCTCTCCCACCCGGTCTGTCCCATCCTCCTAAAGGACACAAACACAAGCACTCATACACCTAACAGCCATCCACCTCACATCAGAATACTGCCAATGCACCTGCACCCAAATCCAGCAGACATACACCTCCTACAACCACTCCCTCAACCTCCACTCCCATCCCTCCTCCCACCCTACCGTCCCTAAGAAGCTTTTCCTTGCCCAACTTAACCTCTCCCTCCCCACCTCCCTTCCTGCCCGTAAGAGCAGGGTCACAGTGACCCAGCACAGCACCTCAGCCAAACAGTCCACGCGGGCAGTGATGGCACGACCTAGTTGTTGTGGGAAGTCAGTGAAGGATCCCACACCACCAGCCACGAAGGGGAAGGATCCCACCCCTCTAGGCACGAAGGATCCCATACACCCAGCCACAAAGGGGAAGAAGCCTGCCCCTCCAGCCACGACGGGGCAGGAGCCTGCAACCCCAGCCAAGAAGAGGAAGGAGCCTGAACCTCCTGCTTTGAAGGAGAAGAAGCCCTTGACTCCTGCCCAGAATGCTAAGGAACACATACAACCTCCCATGAAGGGGAAGAAGCCATCAAACCCTGCCAGGAAGGGTAAGGATTCCACGCCCCCATGTCATGGAGAGGATGAAGCCCTCTACTCCAGCGGAGGCTGTCAGGGTGACACCTCCACCACCACCAGTGGTCACGGGCCCCCACAGCCAGCTGAGGAAGTGCAGCCATCACCACCTGCAGAGGCTGCCCAGGAGGCACCTCCATCTGCCACTACACTGCAGCCATGACCACCTACAGAGGCTGCCCAGGAGGCACCTCCATCAGCCACCATAGTGCAGCCATCCCCACCAGCGGAAGCCATGTAGGCCACCCTCCAGGGGCTGCTGAATGAAGGCCTCCCTCCAGAGCTAGTGAGAAAGTCACCCACTCTAGAGACTGTGGCCATGCACTCCCCAGGACAGAGACCTGGGCATGAGCCCCCTCCCGAACCAGTGGGAAAGTCACCCACTCGAGAAATTGTGGCCTTGTACTTCCCAGGACAGAGAACTGGGCATGGAGCCCCCTCCAGAACCAGTGGGAAAGTCACCCACTCCAGAGACTGCGGCCTTGCACTCCCCAGGACAGAGAACTGGGCATGGAGTCTCCTCCAGAACCAGTGGGAAAGTCACCCAGTCCAGGGACTGTGGCCTTGCACTCCCCAGGACAGAGAACTGGGCATGGAGCCCCCTCCAGAACAAGTGGGAAAGTCACCCACTCGAGAAACTGTAGCCTTGCACTCTCCAGTACAGAAAACTGGGCATGGAGCCTCCTCCAGAACCAGTGGGAAAGTCACTCACTCCAGAGACTGTGGCCTTGCACTCCCCAGGACGGAGAACTGGACATGGAGCCTCCTCCAGAACCAATGGAAAAGTCACCCACTCGAGAAACTGTGGCCTTGCACTCCCCATGACAAGGAACTGGGCATGGAGCACCCTCCAGAACCAGTGGGAAAGTCACCCACTCGTGAAACTGTGGCCTTGCACTCCCCAGGACAGAGAACTGGGCATGGAGACCCCTCCAGAACCAGTGGGAAAGTCACCCACTCCAGAGACTGTGGCCTTGCACTCCCCAGGGCAGGGAACTGGGAATGGAGGCCATTCCAGAACCTGTGGGCTTGTTCCTGACTTCAGCTGAGGTGCCTGCCCACTTGCAAACTAATGCCCCTGCAGAGTTCTATCCGGATTAAATCAGGATTCGAGTTGGGCCTTGAACTGTGCCCTGTGGCCATGTGGGCTCTTTGAACATTAGACTGGGCAGTGTCCCTTTGTGTACATTTGTACATATCTGTTTCATGGACAATTTGATTGTTTATTAGCTGTTGATATCAATACATTCACCTTGGTGCTTTATTCTGCAAGTTGTTTTCCGTGTGCAGCTGGTTGTGTGTATGGTGTGTATGTCGATTGTGTGTGATGCGTGTGTGTGTGTGTCACTCTCGTTTTCCTCCCTTTCTCCCTTGTGTGCTAGGCGGCTGCACTCTCTGTCGTCTTCGTCGGTGTTGGTGTTCCAGATAGAGCATAAGATAGAAGATCATCGGAAAAATTTGCAATTCGGGGTTCCATGGCGGTGAGTCTTTTCTCTTCTGTGCTGTGTTTCCGCCAGGCTTTTGATGGCATTGGTACCGCCCCGGAAAACGTGGCGGATTGTAGGGTCTTAATATGGTGAGCAGTACTTTGTCTTCCGTCTAGCTGTTGCAGGCTACTGCCTAGGTGAGTGTTGTGTCTGCCCTGGCGGTTGGTATGGTACTTTGGCTGTCTATGGGAGTTCTCACCGCCATGGTCATAATTTGGCAGTAATTACCTCCAGCCTGTTGGCGGTATTACCGCCACTTTATCACTCAGCGCCAGGGTCATAATGAGGGCCTAAGTCTGAATGGAAAAATCTTCACTGCGACTCTGTCCATCAGCTCCCTGACAACAACCCTCTTCCCTGAACATCGCCTGCAGCCTTGCCCCAATGAACTTTACTTCCTCAAAACCTTTTCTTCAAACTTTCTTACAAGTCTGAAGGAAAGCGCTGGCAATCGACCACTTCCGGGTTCGCGACTTTGTTTCAAATAGCTCCAACAGCGTACTCCACGTTGAACTGCGGGACGCTGTTCCGGAGGGTAGGTCCTGAATTTTGGACCAGATCCAGACTTGTGAGTACTCTTGGCCTCATGGCTTATGTTAAATATGTTTAGAATTTCCGTGATTATGTCCATAAGACATTTTTTTGTTCAACAAAGATTTTGGGAGCATAGGGAAACGACTGAGACATTCACGATACTACGGCTCCACATAGTTTTCGAATCTTACTGTTGACGACCTGTTTTTTCATTTATGTACTGTGCTTTTTCTATACTGGATGGCATGTATTTTACAGATTAGTTTTATGACATTCACTAAGTTTATTGTTTGTGTTACTTTTTATGTCTATCAGACACAGTGTTGTACTGCGTCCTTGGAACACGCCTCCCAAGGAGCCTGTTTTCTATTTGGGGATGGTAAGCCTGTTGCACCAAGTCTGACACGCTTTTGATTCATCACATTTATTGTTCTTATACACACCTTGATAACCACAGTTGGGATATTTTGGTGTATGCTGGTTTTTCTAATTTCCTTTTTGTCTTCTAGGGCGACTTGACTTTGACCTAGCTAGTCTACTTCAATGTAAGTGACCGGTATATGTTTTCTAATGCTAAGACCTTTTTTTTTAATTGGAGAAGAACTAAATGTTGGTCCTGATGAAGCGTCATTGGATCCTTTCGGACCACACGACGCGAAACATGTTGACCTTTCTCTAGAGGCACTACAATATTTGTAGTCCTCATACATTTGTTGCTTGTTTGAGAGTAATTGAGCATTATATACTCAATTGTGTTACTCTCCTTCCTGCTTTTAATCTTGGTCTTCATCTACTCACATTGATTAAAATTATGATAGTTGTGGTGATGAATAACCAATTTTAGATTCTAATTTTTTCCGTTCTCTCCTATATGTGCTGGTGCCGGAATTTAGGCATTTATGTCCAGATAGTTTGAACCCACCAGTCACTATCAGAACAGCACAGCTTAGAGCCCCCCTCACGGGGAGCCCGCCCGGCGTTGCAGCGCCGGCCTGGCGAGGAGCTTTTCTCGATGATGATACTGATCATCCATTGTGATGCTTGAGGGCTCTTGCTCCTGAGACTTCAGGTCCCCTAGGTCATTAGAGAATACGTGGAACAGTGTACCTTTATTTGTCTCATAATCATTGGGAGACTGTACACTGGACCAGTTAACCTCCTGGTCCCTCCTCTTTATATTTAGCCTGTTCTAATGAGGTCAGCCATATTTTTCAGCTTTGACCAGGTCTCTCACAACTAGATGTCCGCAGTGCTTTTAGGCGCTAGGTTTTACTAAAAACATTAAAAATTCATAACTAAATTGCTGTGGAGTTTTTCTTGAGCTGTGTTTTCACTTTATTACTGTGTGTGTGCTGCCTAAATGAGTTACCCATTGCCTCTAAGTTAAGCCTGACTGCTTCTTGTGCCAAACTACCCAGTGTAAAGCACAGGTTAATTAAGTGACTTTTTAGGATTCACCCTGACAGGGATTGGGGCCTTTGCTTGACGAGGGCTAACACCCCAGTCAACCAACAGCCCATTTTCTTATAGTGATATTAAAAGTCCTCCCCAGTGTATCACTGTAAATGCAATTTGAGGCAGTCCATAACTTACAATTTTCCCTGTGGTTGCTTGTGTATTGAAGCACGACCAGTGCTGTTAGCCTTAGGGAACCAGTGCTTATTTCTTCTGAACTCTTCAGAATGGCAAAGGGTCCTTTGAGGAGAACATGATCTGCTGCTTAATATTTGTGATTGAGTTCCCAATCAAGCTCTTTGCCCTTCTGAAGACTTCAGAGGAATGAAACATGCCCTTCATGCACCCACTTGTCACATGCATTGAGAGTCATACCGCCAGCCATGGGCCTGACATGACACTCACATCAATATACTACCACTACTCAAAGTCACATAATATTCATATGCTACAGGACTGAAACACAAATCACCCAACCAGTCATCTAGCTATCAGTCAGTTTGCATAAACATACAGCCAGACATGATATAGAGCAGAGCCTCAACAATCTTCACAACATTCCAATGAAGAGATACCTAGACTAAGCTTATTTGATTGGTTCATGTCTCTGTCTCCCTAGAATTCCTGAAAGATACCATACATGTGCCAAAAGAACCATTACTGATGCATTCCGGTGGTAACCACCTGATGCTTAGGAAGACATGTCTTTCATGTGCCTTTAGCATCCTCACTCACTTGTTGTGCTAAATCCAACCCCTTCTAGTTTGTTGATGTAATTTAGGAGGTGCTGAGGATGCTTTTGGGCCTACATTCTTTGGTCAGTGTAAGCATACCTACCTTTAATCTTAAGAAAACATGCTGGGACAGACTGTCCAAGTTCCTAAATGAGCTTCAAGAGCTCTAGGGTTATGTGCACAAAGTACTCTGTGACAATGGCCCGTCTGCTATTATGTGCAGTGCTGTGACTGTAATGTCCTTGTCATAGAGCAAACAGAACATCTGTCATGTTCAGACAGAGGATGAAGGGGCATATTTGCAAACCCATAGCACTACCTTGCGCCTCCCTAGCGTCATTTTAAAAAAATGTTAAGGCGCCGTTAAGGAGGCCTTTCTCCTGTGCTCTATTTACAAAGTGGTGCAATGCTTGAACTTTCTAAACCCTTGCATAATGAATGCAGGGGGGCTTTCCGATGCAGGGAGGCCCAAAAAATAGTGCAGTGAAATTTGCAACATTTCACTGCGCCATTTTTTCCATCATTTTTAACACCTGCTCAGAGCAGGTGATAAAATTATGCATGCATTTTAATTAATGTGCCTCCCTGTGCTTTGCTGCACTAGTGTCAAAATCTTTGATGCTGATTGAAAGTATAATGCTCAAGTTTTGTTTATATTTCAAGAAGTTGCCAATTTAGTAATGGACATATGTGTGAAGCTCTATAGATTGGTTTAGGATGTCCATCATGTACCTGAAGGTATTTGAAGGGTCATGCTAAAAGACTAATTACGTGGAGGAAAGGTAATCTAGGTTTCCTATTGGATGAAATACATATTTCTCAAGAATTATCTCACATTTACTAAATAACTTCCTCTGTCAGTAAAATATTTGCAAATCTGTCCTCCCCTTGATTGTATTTCATTGACTTCATTCCTTGATTAAGTTATGGGATGATTGTAAGGAGAACCGTATATTCCGACTCCCAGTGAATAACTACTTGCATGCCCTGTCACTTTCTGCCTGGATGCCAGGAATATCCTAGATAGAATAAACATTGGGCCAAGTGCATTGTGTTAGAAGGCTCTAGTCAGTTTTCTCCCAGTTTGTTTGATGTTGCTGCATTCCCTCAAGACCTTTTCACCTGTATTGTTTTCATTCCAGTATGTTGGTTACTCCTCAACTTCAACTGGGCCAGGCCAGTCCAGAGAACAGGAGCAACCACAATCTGTAAGAACTCCCTAAGTGTAGCTACAAACAGTTTTTTGTATCCAGGCTTGACAGTGCAGCTTTCACCACACAATTATTTGAGCAGCACTAGAGAAAGGGTTTGGCTCCACCCACATATTGGGAGCCAGGAGTTCATGTTTTCATTGGGCAGAAGTTATGTGCTTTCACAAAACCTTCTTGCCCGCGGAACAGCTATGGTCATTTATCCAGATTCTTAATGTTGATATCTGGATTTGTAATGCCACTAAAATGTCTTATAAATGCTAGATTATTAATGTAGTGTTTCTCTTGCTGCAGCACAGACGAGAGGAGGATGGCCATTAACCTACAGGGATGTTTAGGTCTGGCTTAAAAGTGAAACTGTCACCTCACCTTTTAACCTACACCAATATTATTCTATAATGCTTTGCTTCATGCAAATATGTATTTCCCATGTTTTTACTTGTAAAGCTCCATGTTATCACACATCAGCTTTGACAATCTATGTATTTTTTTGGAGGAACATATATAGTGAAAAAATAGCCCTGTAGGGTAATGAAATCCTTTACATAGAACTCAGGCTTATATGTTATCAAATACTGGTTACAGACAAATGAAAAGATACAATTCTGTTATGAGCAGAGTAGTCATCCTTTCAGCATTTCAGATTCTAAGTTTCCTATGACCCATTTATCTATATGATATATGATTGGCGGTCCTTTTTCCTGCATGAGTAGCTCAGGGTACTGGTAGGTAGATTGAGAAATGTTGGTCTTAACCTTTTTCCTGAATGTCAAGAGAGACGGTAAGTCTCTGTTTGATTGAAACATTATTTACAAGGATGTTGATTAAAGAACAAAAGGCTTCTTTCGTAGTTTTGTCTTTTCTTGCTTTGTGTATCTCAGTACGAACTAGTTATTTGGTGAGTGCTGCTACAGATCGTATGTTTTACTCTAAGTCAGGCTCAGTGCCTAATTTGTAATAGAATGAGTGCTGGTACTCCAAGCTCTTCTCAGAAGCATGCAACTGGCTCTATTACATGTCAGCATGCCGAATAACAATGGTGGGTAGTCTGGAAACCAACTTATGCCTCTTTTTTTTACTACCAGATACTCCCTGCCCCTTTAACTCACTCTTGCAGTATTAGATCTGACATAATTGGTGGGGTATTTCTGCAAGCATTTTGCCTTAATTCTGCTTTTTTTGCTGAACCCATGTGTATTGGCATCCTGAGGGTCATTCTGACCCTGGCGGGCGGCGGGAGCCGCCCGCCTGGCGGGAACCGCCAAATGGCCGCTCCGCGGTCAGAAGACCGCGGAGGCCATTCTGGCTTTCCCGCTTGGCCGGCGGGCGACCGCCAAAAGAGCGCCCGCCGGCCCAGCGGGAAAGGCCCTGCAACAAGGAAGCCGGCTCCGAATGGAGCCAGCGGAGTTGCAGGGGTGCGACGGGTGCAGTTGCACCCGTCGCAATTTTCACTGTCTGCTAAGCAGACAGTGAAAATCTTTATGGGGCCCTGTTAGGGGGCCCCTGCACTGCCCATGCCAGTGGCATGGGCAGTGCAGGGGACCCCAGGGGCCCCACGACACCCGTTCCCGCCATCCTGTTCCTGGCGGTAAAAACTGCCAGAAACAGGATGGCGAGAAGGGGGTCGGAATCTCCATGGCGGCGCTGCTTGCAGCGCCGCCATGGAGATTCAGCCCATGCAGGGGAAATCCGGCGGGAAACCGCCGGATCCCCTTTTCTGACCGCGGCTTTACTGCTGCGGTCAGAATGGGCTGGGAAGCACCGCCAGCCTGTTGGCGGTGCTTCCGTGGTCCCCGGCCCAAGCGGTCTTGGACCGCCAGGGTCGGAATGACCCCCTATGTCTCTGCACAAGTTATCACTGCTAACCAAGGGTAAAGTGCATGTGCTCTCTTCCTCAAACTGTAAAATTGGTCTGCACCTGATTGGCACATTCAATTTACCTATAAATCCCTAGTAATAGGTACTAAATATGCTCAAGGCCTGTAAATTCAGTGTTACAAGTGGGCTCCACCCCCTAAAGAAGCACTGTAAAACTGCAGTCTGTAGTGCCATTTTAAACTGTCACTTCGACTAGGCAAAGTAAACCTTTTGCCAGACGTAAACCTTCATGTTTTTAATGCCTATAAGTCACTTATAAAGTAGTCCTAACTGCTTATATGGCAGGGCGCATGGTATAAAAGTAGGAGATGTATACTTAAGTATTGCATGTCCAGATAGTGAAAAACTCCTAAAGTTGTTTTTACTGTAGTAAGTCTATCTCTCCCATAGGCTAACAGTGGGTTACGTTATTACACTTAATAAATTATAACTTCAGTTTGGGAGCAGATAGAGAAATACTTTTCCACTCATTTGAATTGCAATGTAAAATCCTCTTAAATTGTAACATCAGACTGTAAGTTACTATTCTTAAAATGGCACCTTTAGAAAATTGGCTTTTTTCTGTCTAAACCAAATGTGCCTTTCTGCCATTGCCTAGGGTCACATGGCTCAGAATGTCTCTCCTGTAGTGTGATGTGTTTTTCTTACAGATATGGGCAAAAAGGGCCTGGGTGTAGAAGGGTTGGGTCTTCCTGACAGGATGGCTTGGAAGGAGTTGTACCCTGCCCTAATTACACTTCATAGGACCTTGCCTGCAGCAGACACTAACCTGTTCTTTGGAAATGCCTTTGCACAGGGTAGCTCTCTTCCCCCACACGAGGGCCGTGCTGTCAGGAGGTTAGACGTATCCATTTGAGCATAACTTATGACTGATTCAGTCCCAGGAAGGTTAGCCTCAAGAATCTCTTCATTTCTAGAGCAAGCCAGCCCACCCCACAGCTGATGCCACTGCGATCCTGAGTCCTGAAATACTTTTGAGCTCCGCAATAACCCTTCACCTCGGTATTTGACCACTACCATCTCATGCAGACGTGGGTTCTTGTTTCCCGAATGTTCCTACTGGCACGACTCTGCTGTCCGCACGCCCATGCTTCTTTCAAGTGTGGCACACTCTGATCTTCTTTTCAACGTGTAGCAATAGTTCATTTTAATGGTATCAGTAGTTTGACGCGCAGGGACATGGAACAGTGGAGTATGATGTCATGATACTGACACAAGTACTTGGCTGTTCCCCTTGAAAGGGGATTCATCTCAAAAGCTCAGTGGAGGTTGGCCTAAATGAGCCAAGACTCTTTCAGAAATCTCTTATGCAAGTCTAAGGGAGGAAAGGATGTGTTGGATGCATTCAAGTGAAAATGGGCTACCTTTTCTGGTGTACATTGCCTATTTTGCGCCTTAAAGTACTATTTGTCAGAAGCACTTTTATACTCGCAGTTCCTGGAACCCGTCCCTTCTACTTACAGTTTACAGCTGTCACCCAGGAGAATCCTAGTTCCTCCTTCGACTAGGCGTTGTGTCCGGCGACGCAGGCAAGTAGCATTTGAAAAAAAACATCAAGTAAATCAAAGATGCGCTTTGACAACAATTTAGGTAATCACCGTTTAGTAAAAAAACAATGTCGGGCCTTGTTACGAGTGGCCCGTATAATTCTGATACTTGGAGTTTGTCCCTTTCCACACATATTGGTATAATGAAATTGTGTGGATTTTATTGCACCTGGTTAAAAACGAGTGTGATAAAATCAGCATTCCGTGTATAAATGTTGGCAGGTTAAACAAGGCAGTATTTACTGGGGGAAATGTCTGATGTAAGTTGTTAGAAATGGGGTCTTTGGTTGACAGTCAGGTTACCCCCTGTTCAAGCAAGGACCCTCACTCTAGTCAGGGTAAAAGGGAATCACCCTCAGCTAACCCCTGCTTACCCCCTTGGTAGCTTGGCAGAGCAGTAGGCTTAACCTCAGAGTACTAGGTGTAAAGTATTTGTACCAACACACACAGTAACTCAATGAAACACTATAAAATGACACAACACCAGTTTAGAAAAATAGGAAATATTTATCTAAACAAAACAAGACCAAAACGACAAAAATCCGACATACACAAGTCAAGTTATGAATTTTTAGAGATTAAACTCAAAAATAGGGCTTAGAAACAAAAATGCTTTGATGAGATGTTAACACGGCGTCGTGACGGAGTCATTCCCAACAAGCCGACACCAGCGGCGCTGGACACTGAGTCGTGTAGACCCCCAAGTACAGTACCTTTGGTGAAGAATGAAAACAAGCCGATGCACGAAGTCGGGGATCGCGGCGTTTGTGCGAAATGTTGAATCCGTGCACTTCGACTGGCGTCGGTCACGACGTGGTGCGGCGACTTCCACGGAGTCGCAGACTTTAGAGGGCTGCAGTGGCGTCGGGCCTGCGATTCAGCAGCAGCATTAATCCGGAGTCGTCCGAAGTCGATTTCCTTGGATTTCCACCAGCTTTCCTTTCAAGGGCCCAGGGACAGGATAGGGCAACATTTGTCAGAGCAGGAGTCTCTCCAGAGACTCCAGGTGCTGGCAGAGAGAAGTCTTTGCTGTCCCTGAGACTTCAAACAACAGGAGGCAAGCTCTAACTCAAGCCCTTAGAGATTTCTTCACAAGATGGAAGGCACACAAAGTTCAGTCTTTGCCCTCTTACTCTGGCAGAAGCAGCACTGCAGGAAAGCTCCACAAAGCACAGTCACAGGCAGGGCAGCACTTCTTCCTCAGCTATCAGCTCTTCTCCAGGCAGAGGTTCCTCTTGTTTCCAGAAGTGTTTCTCAAGTCTGTAGATTTGGGTGCCCTTCTTATACCCATTTTAGTCTTTGAAGTCACCTTTCTTCAAAGGGGACTCACACCTACTTGTGAAATCCTGCCTTGCCCAGGCAAGACCTCAGACACACACCAGGGGGTTGGAGTCGGCATTGTCAGAGGCCGGCACAGTCCTTTCAGATGAGAGTGACCACTCCACCCCTCCCTCCTAGCAGAGATGGCTAATCAGGAAACGCAGGTTACACCCCAGCTCCCTTTGTGTCACTGTCTAGTGTGAGGTGAAAAACATCCCAACTGTCAAACTGACCCAGACAGGGAATCCACAAACACGGCAGAGTCACAGAATGGTTTAAGCAAGAAAATGCTCACTTTCTAAAAGTGGCATTTTCAAACGCACAATCTTAAAATCAACTTTACTAAAAGATGTATTTTTAAATTGTGAGTTCAGGGACCCCAAACTCCACATGTCCATCTACTCTCTAGGGGAATCTACACTTTAATCATATTTAAAGGTAGCCCCCATATTATCCTATGAGAGAGACAGGCCTTGCAGCAGTGAAAAACGAAGTTGGCAGTATTTCACTGTCAGGACATATAAACCACATTACTATATGTCCTACCTTATCCATACACTGCACCCTGCCCTTGGGGCTACCTAGGGCCTACCTTAGGGGTGCCTTACATGTATGAAAAGGGAAGGTTTAGGCCTGGCAAGTGTGTACACTTGCCAAGTCGAATTTACAGTGTAAAAATACACACACAGACACTGCAGTGGCAGGTCTGAGACATGATTACAGGGTTACTTGTGTGGGTGGCACAATCAGTGCTGCAGGCCCACTAGTAACATTTGACTTACAGGCCCTGGGCACCTCTAGTGCACTTTACTAGGGACTTAACAGTAAAACAAATATGCCAATCATGGAGAACCAATTACGTACACATTTTAAACAGGAGCACTTGCACTTTAGCATTGGTTAGCAGTGGTAAAGTGCCCAGAGTAACAAAACAGTAAAATCAGAGTCCAGCACACATCAACAACCTGGGGAACAGAGGCAAAAAGTTAAGGGAGACCACGCCAAGGATGAAAAGTCTAACATAAATTATACAATTTCATAGGAAAATTTTTCTGGATCCAGAGAGCTAAGTTAATTATTGAAGTGATTATCACAAAGCTCACTGGTTTTTTTGGACTGGCTTGACATTGTAGCAGTGTGCACCACCACTTGTTTCCAATTCTTTAAAATATGCGTAAAGGGGCTTTGTCTCCATTCAGGGAGTTATTTCCCTCTCACCTCATGCTATTGGGTGGTTTGATGTATTCCACCTTCTAGGGAATGCGTGCTTTGGAATACATCAGGGACTATTTTACATCCCAAAAGTGTATTGAATCACCACACATGAAATTATGTATCTCTTAAATGCATTGCTTATAGAACATAAATATGTTTTATTTTTTTTTCATTGCAGAAGGATTTTAAAATATTTTAGTCAGGAATCGTGTGTTGGTCATACGTACATATACAGGTATAGGTTTACACACACATGCAAACACGCACAAAATGCATAAGGGTGCACAATGTAACTGCTTAAAACAAAAGAAGCAATGGCAAAGCTAACATGTCTACTTTTAAAGTGGTAATGCATGAAGGCATAGGCAAGAACAAGTTGACTTTGCACATGTTAGCATACAATAGCCTGAACTGTTGTTAGGATGCACTCACCTTGTGCTCGAAATCCATCCCATTTCTCACTGCCTCCACCATTGACCACATAATCAGAAATATGAGGCCCAATGGTAGAAGCTGTGAAAGGGGAATGAAAAAACAGAAGCAACTCCACTACTCTGAATCATCTTGTCACTTCTGTTGAGCATAGATGTCTGTGGGATGTAGTGGAGCGCTACAAGACAAAACTATACCTTAAGCAACTAGCCATATAAGCATCTCTGTTACGTGGTAATAGTAAATAGAAATAGCTTTACAATATCTCTGTGGAACCAACAGTCTGTACCATGACAGGGAACTTGTCATTCCTGAAAAATGAACACACAAAGAATGAATATTTACAATGTGTGTTCTCTATCATTTATACCTATAGCTTGAACAACTATCTCAAGCTTTGGTACTATTCACTCTCTCTAGAAATTGAGCTCGACTCTTGAAGAGCTGCAAGGATTACAGCACTGCTAGTATTCCATTGTTCCCGAGTCTTGACAATTCATATTACTAGTACTATAATATCTTATACTTGACATTCATACAAAGCATAAGCCATATTGTCCATTCAAAAATTCCTCCCTGTTCTGTCACAGGAAAACGCTTTGTAAATTTAACAATCCCCAGTCCTAGAAGAGTTCATATAATGTTAAAAATAGTTCAGAGTTCTTTTCATCAACACTATCACTTTTTGAATGCGTCTCTGTGTTTCCAATATCCTTCAAAGCCATAGGAACGTGAATGGTTCTTGACAAGGAAATCCAAGGTGCATGTAGCCAAGTCCTGGCTGCAGCAACACTGTATCACGTCTTCCTGGTAAAGATGCCAATGGGCCCAAGAGAAGTTATATCTGCATCTTCAAGATGACCATCATCTCTCCAGAATATGTGAGATTTCAAGGCCTGCTGGGAATTGTTGCTCATTGTTGATTGCTTCAGCTTAGCACTTTCTCTGTGTGGATGCAGCCTCGTTTCAGGCAGCGCCAACACTCAGCAATGACTGCAAGCCTTTCTTTCCCTTAAAGAAACTCACTGCGAGCGTGTTTTAAGTGTCCCTCCCCTGCACTCTTCCAGTGCCTCCAGCACCGCTTTTTGACACCTATTGGCTTTGCTAATAATTGTTGGTTCTAGTGACCACTAACAGTGTGCAGTATTTAATTGTGATTTGTTCATCCCCGAAGTAAAATGTGGTATCCATGTGGATAAGGGTGAGGAAAAAAAACAACATTGGAAGGCTTTTGATTCATTCCATGTGTTTCAGCTATGTACTGTGGTCACTTGCCTATGTGTGAGAAATTGACTTGAGCACCCTACCAGAATCCTTTGCAACAAGGTATTGCATTGGTATTTATATAGCACTTTCCATATGTCTTGGGAGACTTAAAGCAATTTGTCAATGGTTAAGTATGTAGCTGCTCCTTATGTACAGTTTATACAGCATTTCTTAGCCCTGATGATATCATAAAGTGCCCTAAATTACATTGACTTCCGGAGCACTCTTCAAGTGTATGAAATAGTGTTCGTTTTAGGTTGGTCGATATGGGGGAAATCTGTCATGTGGTTTGGAAACATTACAATTCATGCATAAATCTTAAGACTAGGTAATGCCCAGAGGGTGTTTGGACAAAATATCTCTTGAAAATATCGGGAGACAGAAATATGGGAAATTAAATATTGTGACATTCAAAAATCATGATGCACAAATATCATTGACATTTGCACAAATGTCATTGACATCTGAGGTAAGTAATATCGTTGTAAATATTATTGATGTTTTTAATATCGTTCTCACTAATATAGTGGTTAATAGTATTGTTTTTACATTATTTTATCCTGTTTTATTGAAATATATTAATTTCATGTGCTACTATTGTTTATATAAATGATAAAAAAATGTTTTAAATAGCTTGCAATTGTAGGTGATTTAGAATTTGTAATTCATTTTTAATAGTACTTTATTGTGTCATAGTGGATTTTGCGTTTGTAGAGGGATATGGTGGGAGGTTAATTCGGTAATAAGTAATTAAGAATTAGTTAATACATTTTATTTAATTATATAATTGATATTTATAATTCAATTTGATGTAATACTGATTTATTTTCATTATATGGAGTTTAATGGCTGCTACGTTTGAGGGATACAGGGTTGGAAGGTAATTAATAAGTAATGAAGAATTAAATGTTAATTGTTAATTAATAATTTAATTGGTCTTTAATTATGTAAGTTATTGAATACTTAATTATTTTACTTATATTTTAGTTGTGGGCAGCTAGGTTTGTAGAGGTGTGGGGTGGGACGGTAAATATGTAATAATTAATTACCAATTTATTATTGATTGTAATTAATTATTTAATAAATTTAATTTATGTAAAATGCTGATTTATTTTTTTTATCTTTTAGTTGCAGGATGCTAGGTTTGTAGTGGTATAGGGTGGGGAATCACTTCATTAATAATTAATTAACTATTAATTAATATATGTAAATTAATGATTTAATTGAATTTTAAATATGGTAAATTGTGTGATACTCATTTAATCTAATTTTATTGTATTTGCGGGGTGCTAGATTTGTAGGGGTCAAGGGTAGGAAGTAAATTAAGAAATAATTAACTAGCAATAAATTATTAATTGTTATTAATAATATATATATTTTTTTATATGTAAGTAATGGAATAGTTATTTTTTTAGTTATGTTTTAGGTGTCGGCTGCTATGTTTGTAGGGGTACAAGGTGGGAAGTTAATAAATTAATAACTGAATAACAATTATTTATAAATAGATATATTTTATTGAATAGTAATTATGTAAATTGGTATATATGTTCTGCTTATAGTAATTAATATTTTTTATTGAGTTTAACATTTTTCTACATTCATAGGTTTACTCATATGTGTAATGTGTTTAAAGTAAAGTATTTTCCCTACTCTTGCTAAGACTGCAGTAGGGATAGTAAAATTTACCTTTTCACAGTTCAACACTTGTCCTTCGGTTGTGCTGTTTAGAGTGGGAGTAGTATATGTCACTCCTCTGAACTCCAATGCTATCCCTACTGTTGAAGAGACTGGAGCGGAAATAGTACATCTTACCCCTCCACAACTCTTTCCTTACAGTTGCGCTAACTGGAGTGGAATAGTAGATTTCACCCCTCTGAATTCCAACACTTTCCCTCCAAGACGGAAGTCCTCATCTTCGGCTCCACCCCCTCCGCATGGGATGACTCCTGGTGGCCTGCCACTCTCAGAACTGCTCCGACTCCCACTGACCACGCACGCAACCAAGGATTCATCCTGGACCCCTCACTATCCATGACCCCACAAATCAATGCCATCTCTTCCTCCTGCTTCAACACCCTCCGCATGCTCCAAAAGATCTACATATCGATACCCACCAAAACCAGAAGAACAGTCACCCAAGCCCTCGTAAGCAGCAAAGTGGACTAAGGCAATGCCATCTATGTAGGAACCACGGCCAAACTCCAGAAGAGGCTGCAACGCATCTAGAATGCCTCCGCACGCCTCATCCTGGACATCCCCCACCACTGCCACATCACAGGCCACCTGAAAATCCTGCACTGGCTCCCAATAAACAAGAGAATCACCTTCAAACTCCTCACAAAGCACTGCACAACAACGGAACAGAATACCTCAACAGACGACTCTCCTTCTACACCCCGACCTGTCATCTCCGCTCCGCCGACCTCGCCCTCACAACCGTCCCAGGCTTCTGCAGAACTACAACCGGCAGTAGATCATTCTCACACCTTGCTGCCCAAACGTGGAACATTCTTCCCACCCACCTGCGCCAGATCAAAGACCTCCTTACCTTCAGGAAACTTCTCAAGACCTGGCTGTTCGAGCAGTAGCAGCACCACCCACCCCTTCTCCCCCCTCCCCTCCTCAGAGCCTTGAGACCCTCACAGGTGAGTAGTGCACTTTACAAATTCCTGATTGATTGGTTTGATTGACTTTTGCACAGAATGGAGTGGGAATACAGAGGCCTGGCCATGTGACCTGGATTCCCCCCCAGGGCACCCAGTCACAGCGTTGGGGACTATATGAGGAACCTGAAAGCCCCTGTGGTACCAGCTGGCTCCCCGCCTCCTGCGGGAGCCAGTATTGCTGTCACAGAGTGGGAGCAGAGATTGTGTAATTCTGTCCAGTGGTTTCTGTGCTATCGCTGTTCAAAATCCCTATGGAAAAATGAATGGGGGAAAACATTTTGGGACCACCCCTTTTTCTTGGGTCCCAGTTGACAGATCACCCCGAAACTTTCTAGACAGACACTGAAGTAAGCATTGTATTTTCTTAGCATAACAAAACATGTTTTTCTGTAGAAACGAGGTCCTAACTATAGCTACCTAGTGGCGACTGCCACTAGGCAATACATATATGCATATATTTATATTTGTATGTATATTAATTCACTTAAAAACAAAAAAAGGTACAGGGATGTTACAGTTAGGCTCAGATTTTACTCATACAAAACCACTGAAGTTCAGCAGTTATAGTTAGATTTCTTTTAAGTACATATAATTTGCGGGCTAAGGTAACTTACAACCCACCATGCACAGTTTTTTTCAATAATTTGGCTTCTAATGTTTCGTTTATATTTTTATTGATGTTTTAAAAGTTGTCAAGAGTGCTGTAATATCTGAGGTGATTAGCAGTGCATGGCGAGGGTGCGAATTATAGTTACCTTTGGCCATGAGTTATAGTTCTTTGAACTAACTCTAATTATAACTACTGAATTTCACTGTTGTGTATGGGTGAAATCTGAGTCAAATTTTCACGTCCCTGTAACCTTTGCTTTTTTTAAGTGAATTCCTATGGTTTTTATAATGTAAAGTAATTTTCATTCCTTGGTGTTAATCAACCACTGCCACACACAGCCTTTGCCCATGCACTGCGGGGTTGGGCCGAAGGGCCTAGGCTACAGCCAGGCTCTGATGCCAACCCCCTATAACCACCCAACCCTGCACTGCGTATGGTGGGGCTTGGCCGCAGGACCTAGCCGGTAGCCGATTTCAGCTGTAGGGACTCCATCCCCCAGGGTCCTCTACAATTCCATGTGGGCAGGGCCACACGGCCCCCTTTGCCGGCCAATCTGGCCCCGAGGACCCCATTCCCTGGGACCCAGCATAAACATTTTTTTTTCTAGGGGAGGGAGTAGTGCCACCCCCCCTCCCTGGGCTGATTTTGGCCCCAGAGACCCCATCGACCAGGGCCCAGCCACCCAAGGGCACCC
This sequence comes from Pleurodeles waltl, assembly GCF_031143425.1. NCBI lineage: Eukaryota > Metazoa > Chordata > Amphibia > Caudata > Salamandridae > Pleurodeles > Pleurodeles waltl. The sequence continues at coordinate 964,562,116 of NC_090448.1, read as the reverse complement.
AGTGTGCAATGGGACCACTAAGGGGCCTCAAGGACCCGTGGTCCGAGCCAGCTCCCTGCTTCCTGTGGGAGCTGGCATTGCTGTCACAAAGAGGAAGCTGCTAAAGATGCAGCTCCCTCTCTATTGGAGCAATAGTTTCCTCTGTTTCACTGCCTACATCTCTGCACCTTTTTTGTACATTTTGAATGTGCCTCCTAATAGCATGTTTGCCTGTGCGCCTGCATCCATAAGACTGTGCAGGTACAGGGGCAAAGTGGTTCCCTCATTTGCATGGGGCCACACTCCCATGCAAACGTGGGAACACCCTCTAATGACAGTGCTGGTGCTGCAAATGCACCAGGGCTATCTGTATTACAGAAGGGACAACACAAGTGTCAGTGGCCCCTTCTGTAATACCAAAGTGCCCAAGGGGTGCACGTAGCTGACACACATGCCTGCTGCGTCTTTGGGGCACTTTCTGTTATACAGGCCCAGGAAGAGGTTGGAGGGCATTCCCCCATTCAAAAGTAAAATTAAATATTTAGTAGTATACCACTAAGACCAACTATCAGAAACCTATTTAATGCAAACTGCCCATTTTCAGAGGAAATTAAAGCAGATTTACAGAGATGGTGACCCATTTTTATTTCATGGTTTAAAAAAAAGTGTCAGCACTAAAGATGAATGCGTTGCCTTGCCTACTATATTAATTTTGGACCCTCCAAGTTGACAGTACCCAAACCATATTTAGATAATCTGCCTGAGATAATTTTCTTTGGGGTAGAACCAAACCAAGAATCTCCAGGACAATTATGAAAGCTCAGTAGGAAGTGGTAGGATTGAGTTTATCTAAATTGGAGTGTTATTACTGGCTGCCCATTTGAGGATTGCCTTTAAATAGTCCTTGTGAGAAAAGGAAAACATTTGGTCAAACATGGAGCAAACATTGCTTGGTGGATCGATCTGAGATATCCTTTGGATATCATCGACATAGACCCAGAGTAGCTCATGTTTCAGAATTAATCCATCCCTTAATGACTATTTGGAACAAGCAAGGTACAAATCTCTCCATTACTACTCATACCCCTCCCTACACCCCAATACACTGTAACCCATATTTCATCCCAAGTTTATCTAATGACAGTTTCAGTAAATGGAGAGGTGCGGGCTGTCTCCTGATGAGCAACTTGTATCATGGGGACATATGAAAATATTTGATATGTGCAAAATAGAATTTAGCATCAATGAACTTGAATGGCTAGGATATCCCTAGTGCATGCTTTGGGCATCATCTTCGGTAAATCAAAAGGCTTCTGTAAAAGAGCTCTTCCAAAGCTGTATAAAGGGCTTTATAGCAAAATTATACGAGGTAATGACTCACACACAGACTCAATCCTGCTGATGATAAATAGGTATGTTTGGCAGAGTAATTGGGATCCAAGTGACATAAAGCCAATAACAAAGGTTGTGAAGAAATTTCCCCATATTTACATGTAGTATACAAAATAAAGAAATGCTATACAAATTAGTGAAAAGACTCCCTCACATGCCCAAACTAGGATGACAAATGCTGACACCAGTGGGTGTGAGTTGCAATGCAGTCCATATATGGTGGGCGTGTCCAATATGCAAAAAGAACAAATGATGGATGGAATGCTGAACAACGTCAAACATTCAACCCCAGTAAAGAGATCTGGGGCTAAATCCATCGTTTTTTAGCTGCCCATGCCATTCCAGTTTGGACCCAGCCATATGCAAATCAGTCCTGACCCTGTTCCCTATGGGAACAGTCCAGCCCGCATGGCCAGGTCGTCCCTGGACTAGAAACAAGCATCCTGGGACCAGTTTCAGGGTATCACCCCGACTCAGCCAGGCTATCTTGAATCCATAGGGAACAGGGTCAAGTCTTCTCATGACACTATTGATATACTCTGCAGGAGTAGCGCCAAAATATTGGCGCTACTCCTGCAGAGTACATGCGACCACATTCTAAAGAATAGAAGCCCCCTTTTAATGCCTGATCTTGCTTTTGAGCAGGCATTAAAAGTGCGGTAAAAAATAGCGTAAGGAAATCTCATAGATTTCCTAGTGCCATTTTTCCGGCTCCCCTAGGGGGGAAACACCCCCTTTGCATACATTATGCCTGGTACAGGCATAATGTAGCGCAAAGGGTTAAAGAATGGCGCAATGCATGCATTGCGCCACCCTGTAAATAAGCAGGGATTTTTGCCTTGTTGGGCCACATTAACGTACAAAATAATGACATTAATTTGGCGCAAAGTGGCGCTAGGGCATTATAAATATGCCCATTAATGTTAGCTGGTTCATTGTCTCTGGGTAAGGCTAGAGAGAACAATGAGTCAGTCCTTAAAGTGTAGTAAAGTTTGAAATTCTAACCAACCATTCTGAGACAGAATTAAAATCTTTAGAGGGGATTCTGGGAAGGGCCTCCCCTTCTCCCAGAATGCCCTGTGGATGCTGGTGCCTAAATAACACCAGGCAAGTACCATCTCCTGCTTTGGAGGGACATCTTGTGAATTCCACTCATGCAAGCACTGGATACAAAAGGAATAGGTGAGGGATGGGAAAATGTCATTGCTATTTCTTTGTGAGCAGCCACCCTCTATGTTGTGCTCGCTGTTTTATCCTAAGAATATGTTTGCAATCATTCAACAGTAACGCGATCACAACTGCTGCCCACACATGTTCTGATGTTCGCGGTCATTATGACTAAAACCATGTTCATAATGTTCATACACATTCACAGTCATTACGATAAACACAAAGGAGCTCTACGTATCCCACGTTGCAGGACTTAGGGCTCACTTTAAAATGTGGGGGAAAGACAGGGTACTATGTTACCATGTCAGACACCTTTTCGATCGATTCATCCTATTTAGAGACTGCCACCATAGTGCCATCAGTTACACCGTTTGTGAGCTTTCTGCCAGGGTTACTCTAATGAATAATGCCATTTTCAGAAAGAGCAATCCGATGGCCTTACAGAGTGCTGGCCGTCGGAGTAAGGGCATCACAGCTCATGCTTTTATTTAGGGCTGGCAGTCTGATGTCTTTTTTTTTGTCCTTTTTTTTGTCTGTCACCGTCAGTGAAAACCTGGCGGTGAAGAATAAAAAAATTAATACAGTGACCCCCACGTACACAAGGGAAAAAACTGCCTGGGTTTGGGGGTCATTACTTATTTACTTGAGAAAAAAAACAACAAACAGTAGGTATCACTCCTGAGTGCAGCCACTGCCCCACAAAAAGTCATACATTCTTCACCAGCCAGATACTGGGACAAGGGGCTGAGGACTTTCGGTCCGTTGTAGCTTCATGATTGGGACCATGGAGGGTCCCCGCCATGTTCGGGAGCATCAAGGATACCCCTAATGAGCACTTGATCTGCTGTTCAGGGCTATTTTTTGGGACCAGGTGTGATAGAGCAAAAGAAATATGGCAGAGCGACGGGGGCTCATGGTCATATGTGTTGTTGTTGATAGTGGTGGCCACTCAGTGCTAATCACCATGGCTATTCCATTTATTGAAATTGTGACTAAAAGCGAAAGAAACTGTTCAGCCACCTGTGCACCTTTTTTCATTGACTTTGGTCCGGCCATACAGTGCATTTCTTCACAGGCCTGATATTCAGACCTTGACTGGGCTCTCACATCAGCATCCAAGCCTGACCTGCTTTGACAGACTGGCCCTGGAGAGTTCCCTCATCAGATGTTCAGAAGACCGTTTCCATAGGCTACTACCGTTGCTATGCGATCCCCCCACCCCCTCCATTTTTTATGCTTTTCACTAATTGAAGTTTATTTTCTCAGTTAGCTGTTCTATCAAAACTGAGGCCGGCCCGCCTGCCTGCACTCTCAGGTATCCCTGATCCGCGGCTGAAGGAAAGCAGTAAATACTGTTTGATTATTTGATTTTGCACTTTATTTGGAGCCTGCTTAAATGTCTGTGGTCGGCCTGGCTGAATCTGACCTGCTTCATCTCGAGGGTGTTTATTTGCGTTTGTCAGAGCTCCCCTCACTCTGCAGCCCTGTTGGCACACTGCTTGACCCGGTCCAGGTTCAGTTGCTCAATAACTCCATTGTCAGACTCTAGATTTTCTTTTTAATTACCAGATATGAGGATTGATATTTTTCAGGTTTTTTTCTAAATATTTTTTTACCAATCCGCATTCTCCAAATCATCTCTTACTCCTTCCATCTCCTTGCTTCTTTCCTACCTTCATTTATTTTCATTTGTTCTTCATTTTCTTCTTTGTTTCCATTTCTCAATGTAATCTTTTCCTTCCTTCTTACAACTCCTTATTCCATTCTTTTTTTTAAACTTATTTTCTTTTTTTGGTTTTCCTTTAATCCATGCTTTCTTCCTTGCCCTCATTCATCCCTCGTTCTTTCCATCTTTCCACTGTCCCATTTTACTTTTAACATTGTTTATTTCTCTTTATTTTCCATTTTTAATTCTGTTACCACTTTATTTTTTCATTTCGTCCATTTTTTATTTGCTCTTTCTTTCACTCCCCATTTTACTCCCATTTTTACCTACCAATCTGGGTTTCTTTGTTTTTAATTTCTACCTCACTTTAGAGAGAAGAGTGAAAATACCAGTACTTAATATGTCCCAATACTATAGTTCGTAGTATGCTGTAGTGAGTGAAGTACATCATTTCCTCATGGATTTTTAAATTGTTTGTATCAGGACCGGCTTGACCATAACTATTAACATTTGTCCCAGAAGACCTTCCATAATTCTTTCAAAAGAGAACAGGTAGTAATTTTATTAAGCAAATCATCCTTGAAACCTTGCACAGGTTTACAGAAGTACTACTGGTGAATTGCTAAAACCAGTAGATCTACAACAGTTTATAAGAGTACTGATGTATTTTGCATATACTACTTTTTTTGTCTCACGGCATGTAAAATAGGAACAGAAGCGCCAGAATTCCAGCTACACATTTAACGAACTGGTAACTGTTAATGTATGATCATTGCTTGTCATTACCAGAATGGATACCGGCGATGAGGTTTTAGCAAGATTTTCACCCTCTACTGGTTCCGCTTTGTGTCCAGTGCTTTGCTCAGCGTAATATCAGATTGGAGATGATCTGACCAGCTCAAAATTCGTCAAGTGACTTTTACTCCCCAAGAGCAATTCATCTGAAAAGCACTGCACAGATGTGAGAATAAGTGATGATTTTAATAATGCAACAACATCTCCTGACTTTATAAGATTTTAAGATGAGGAGTTCCTGTGTTGAAAAAGCCCTGATCCTCTGCTTGGTCTCTCTCAAAGGTTTTAAGTGGACTTAGCGCCTGAATACCAGTTTGGTGATCTCACCGCCATTCTGCTGTGGTGGCGATCCCAAGTGCTCCTTGGAGCCGGCAGTCTTTCGCTTGCTGTATTTAGATGTCACTGCTGGCCCAGTGGTGGCATTTCTGACAGCTGGGGACCAATGTGGGATGTGGTCAGCAAATCAAGGAATGTTTTTCATATGTGTCAATGCAGGTGTGCACATTTTGACTAAATAAGTTTAAAATGTACACATATGCATGACGTGAAAAATACCTTGTACAAGTACTTCTTCATTGTTGGGGTCTGGACCATATGTGCCCGGTCCAGTCAGTGGGAGAAAAGTGTGAAAGGAACTTACCTGGATTTCGTCCGCCACAGGGTTCTTTTCTTCGGGTACAAGTTGTTGCTGTGAAAGGGGGCTTGAATGACGTGGTCCACATCAGAGACTGAAGGGAAAAGAAGGGGATGGATGAGTTTGCACCCCATTCCCTTTTATTCTGCCATCTTGAAGAGGGCCCTCTCCGCCACAGTTGATTCGATGGAAAGGCACTTCGTAATATGGATGGCAAGAACCCTGTCTGCACTGCCCTCTGACAGCTGCTTTACCCCACCCCCCCACCGAGGCAGTCAGTGAATGGCTGGTGGAGTCGGCGGGACTCAGGCGGTCTCTCAATTAGCAACTTGCCAACATGTGATTTAGCGGACTTACTGCCAACTCGACAGGTGCAAAATTCAATGCCGTTTCGACTGTGGTACCCTTTTCCACCGAACTTGTAATCAGGTTGTTAGCTATGTGAAACACTTCTGCCCAGCCAAAGCATAAAATGGAGGACTTGCTGATCACTCTAACCCCAAAGTGACCTGTCCATTTGTGGGACTTGCACTGTCAAGGTCAATGTAATGAAAATCTGACAGTCTGGCATCTATAAAACTTAACCTCTTTCACTGTGTATGCCAATTCCATGATCCAGCATCTCAGAGTAATTGGGTTTACATTGTGTGCGATATAAAAAAAATTACCATAAACATTTAACCAAGTGAAGCTTTGTCTATTACACTTACTTACTCTTGCATCAATGCAAATAATTATGGCTTAGTGTTAATGTTGGCATTAGAGTTATTTTATGCCTACTTTATATTTAAAGTAAATAAAATACAAATACATGAGAGAAACTGGAAAGTTGGTGTTAGGTTTGGGTTATGTTTAAATATTTAATTAAATGCAATGGTTGTGACATTTATTTTATTTAATCTGATTTAGGCTTAGCTTCACAATTACTGTTAGGATTAGGTCAATTAAATATTCTGCATAAAATAGTATATTATCACTTTTACTTTAATTGTAAAAGCCGATGTAATTATAGAATTGGGATTGTGGTTACAATGTAGGTGTTAAACACATATAAATCAATATATGTGCAGTGGCGGTGCTGTCGAGGTAGTGCATTGACCTAGTGGTACCTTGAGGTAGTTGACAAGAAGACCGAAACTTAAACCTAGATGGCCTGATTACAAGTCAGGTGGAATGAAGCCTAACGCATGCTTGCTCCTGTTGATTGTTAGTGGTTCGGTATTTCCATACCCGTATTTACCAGGTGCGGAGTAACCTGGTCAGAAAATGGCATGAGACTTTGGCTGCAGAAGTAGCCAAGTCCTATTCCGATTTTGTTTTTTCTAACAGGGGAAGTTTAGGGGCATTTTGTCCTTCCACCACTCTAAAAAGAACGTTCTCTCCCCGCCCCCACCTTGTGTCTGATTCTTGCTGTGTAGATTACAAAGGGCATTTTTCTCTAGGGTTTATCGTTCACTCAGGCTAACCATGAACCTAAAAACCTTATTCATGTCAATTCCATCTTTAGAGACAAGTAATGGTAACCTAACCCATCCCCAGACCCTGCTGCAGAAGCTGAAAGAGAAAATGTCCAAGGGAGAATGTCGTCATCCACTGAAAATATCTGTGTTTTCAGACTTGACACTGGTGTGCGCCTTCAGCATACAATAGAGCTCTTACAGGAAAAGACCAAGAACACAGCTCTTCTAAACCAAGACACATAGAGGGCTTGGAAGGGCCGGATGAGGAACATACCAAAGTTTTCCAAACTCCCCAGGTACGGAATCTGTGTCTCTACCTTTAGTACGAGGGAGTGCACATTTGTATATTTCCCAAAAATCTTTGGATTGTAGTTAGATACGGATTATTGGAGAATTGTCTATATTTAGACTCAAGCATAACTGCCTGTCCCACTGAACTTGACAAGCGCTCTTTTTTCCATCTGTAGTCTTTGGTTCAAAGGCAAAAAAACAACTGCAAATGAAGAGATTACATGCCTTATGACCTTGACATTAATGCATGCAGGTAAACCTTCAATATGTTAAACTGAGCTGGTGTCCCTTTCTGCATGAGAGATATTTTATTTATGTTGCAAACAGCTAGATGAAGGCTCACAGATGCACCCGATCCTCTTTAGAGTGGCAGTGCTGGAGCCCCGCTATAAGTTGGTGAGGCTCACACCCCAACAGACTAATGGTCCCCCAGCCTCATTCAAGGTAGGGTAGTGAAAATGCTGTCTAGAGCAGAGCCTAAGCTGGCTTCCAGTTTAGAATCCTTTGATTTATGGCTGATCTGCCACAGGGATTTTCTGGTAAATGTTTTGGAAAGACCACTATATGTAGAGTGGTCCTTCTAATGCTTACTTGTCCTGCCACCATGTGAAGCTTGGTGGACCCGCGGAGGAAAAATGAATGCTCCCATGCAAACCAAAAAAAAAAAGTCCAACACATCAGAGCCATTGAGTTTTTTTCATTACAGAAGCAAATAAAAAACTGACTGGACACCATGATCTGCTACTCAGCCTACAGTTTCAAAGGAAATGCTTGTGATATATACTTTTACCGAAAATATCTCCAGCAAGCCTTTTGGAATCCCTAAATATGACTTGCTATCTTGGACCAGGTTATTCTCCAAATTAAGCCCATAATACCAAGATATGTTTGCTGTGACGAGGGAGTGGATAGGTCAATGTGGGGACATAACAAAATATTGTGAAGTTCTTCTCTATTTTTGGAAGGGAGCAGTAAGTGAGATTAGATTGTCGATTCACAAAAACGCTCCTTTTATGTTTAAGTTTCTCAACCAAAAACTAGTGTGAGAAACCAAGTCATTTTGCAGTGTTTCCATACTTTTTACCCCATTTGTGACCCCTGGATGCTGGGTTTCTGACACTGAGGATGCCCTGGGCTCGGCTAACCAGACCCAGGGCATCTGATTAAAAGCATAAGCAAATTAGGGACAATTGTAATTGGCATGACAACTTACCAGTAAGTCCCTAGCATATAATAGGGCTTGGAGGATTAGAGGCCCAGTAGATTTAATACACTTTGGTGTGCACTGCAGTGGTGCCTGTTGTCACTTTAAAGGCAGCCCTGCTTTGCAGGCAGCTTTTAAAAGTAAATTATATGCAAATTCAAATTTGGAATTAAAGGCACTTCCAAAGTCTCAAGCTGCCAAATTTTTACATATGTCACCCTAAGGTCCCCTCTAGGTGCAAGGTGGCTTGTAACTATAAGCAGGGGCATTATAAAAGATGTTTTATATGTCCTGGTGAGGAATAAAATTCCAATTTCATTTTTCCCCATTGTAGTACAGTAGCTCCATATGCTAACATAGGAAAACTTTATTAAAGTATTACGATTGCTAGGAAAGAGCTAGAATTTTCATTCTTGGACTTAAAATGATAGTTAGAATAAATCCATTCTAAATAAATTTGCCACTGTTCGATTTATTATAACTATCACAGAAAATAAGTTATAGAACTTTCTTTTCTGTTAGCCAAAATCCAGCATTCCAGCAGCTCATCTCTGATTGCCCAGCATCTGCAAGACAGAGTCAAGCTGCCTTAATGAGTTGTGAAGTGGCCTGCATTAAGACAAAGGGACATCTAGTAGATGCAGATCTGCAAACTGTAGAGCAAAAGGCAGGAAGAGGGCTGGATAGCCAAGCTGGATTTCAAAGAGGGAATGGCACTTAGGACAGGACCCAGGCTCACCCCCCCCCATCCTGCCACCCCAGCCAGATGAGAACCCCAGTAACTAAATCAGCAGATGGGGCAGAAAGTGGGATGTTAGGGATATTAGGCAACATCAGTGGGATGGCTTATCCAGATCCTAACCCCAAGGAGAGGCTTTCTCCATCTTGGATTTTGGAAGAATAGTGCTTTCTGGGATTGATTTATGCCATGCTTTGCAGGAAGTGGTCTCCCCAGAGGGTTGCACCCTACATCCCATTGGTCAGGGGTGCCCCCACTGCTTGTCGGCCCAGGAACACTGAATAAATATGGGAGAGTTGGCCCACAACTCAGATCACTGCCTGTACTACAATCAGAAGAAGACGTGCCTTCTGGAACCCTAGCCTGCACACCAAAGGACTGCACTCTGCATGACTGCACCTGCTGCACACTAAGGAACTACAGCTCTAAGGACTTTGCCTGACTTCAAAAGAGGAAAGGAGAGAACTCCCTGAAAGCAACAGGTTTCCCTCAGTATCCCCACCAAAAAGGCCCCAGCTGACCATCTTCAACCGGACTTTTGAGGATTTGCCAGTTGCATTCTTGGAAAGGTTGTCCAAACATCTCAAAGACCATCTCAGAGCTTCTGAACCCTTAGATTTGTGTTGTGGACCACTAGAGACCCAAAAGAGGACTTCTGGAAAATGATCCAGAAGTTTGGAAAAGATTGGAGAACTTTTGGAAAAAATCTCCATAAGGTGATAGTCAAGCCGCCGGTGTTGAACCACGATCCGGCCTGAAATGCAGGTTCGCCATGCTGAAGCTCCAGAACTGTTCCCCATCGATGAGACTTCCAGTAGTTCAACGGGAGCTCACGCTGAGCCACGCCAACGACGTTGCATCGAAGCCTTGCCTGGCGAGGAGCCTCCCCTGATGACAGAGAAAAAGCTCGGGAAAAATTACTAAGTCCGAAGGTAAAACTTTGACAAAGGCCTCCTGCTCAGTGTATCCGAGTTGGGCTCCATCGTGGTCAGCCTCAAATTGTGACTTGGTCCTGATCGAGCACTACCAGTTGTCCCCAGTTGGTGTTTGGGTTTTTTAACTACTAGAAAGCACATTTTTTTATTTATTATTTAAAAATGTATATCTCTGGTTCCCTACAATAGATTTTGTTGTTTTGGTATCATATTAAAGATAAAAAATATGTCTTATTTTTATAAACTGGTGTTGGATTTTTGTTGTATGTTGTGTCTTTCTTATTTATTGTATTGGTGTTTTTTTTAATGTTCTACACACCTGTCTCCTAAGTTCAGCCTGCCTGTTTGTTGCCAGCTACCATGGGTTGAGCCAGGGATTAATTTACTAAGACTTTGACTGGACCTTATATTGTAATTGTGGCCTTAGTACTAGTGGTGAGTACCTACCGTCCCCAACTAATAAACCTCCTTCCAACAAATAAAAAGTGTGCTGAGAGCACACTATATATCTGTTCATACTTCACAGTTGTATCTCTTTAGGAAGACTGTCTTGGCTTTCATGCTTATATTTGGCAAAGTTGTAGGTAGTCTATTTCATTCTTCCTACTTAAAACATATTCTTCTCAATGTTGGAAGCTACCTCTCCTATGTTAGAGCAGGGTGGGGCAGGAAGCACATTAAGGCCCTCATTACAACCCTGGCGGTCGGCGTTAAAGCAGCGGTAATACCACCAACAGGCCGGCGGAAAAAACAATGGAATCATGACCATGGCGGAAACAACCACTTTAGCACTCCGACCGCCACGGCGGTAGAAACAAACACCGTGGCGGACACCGCCAACAGACAGGCGGAACACAAGGTTCCGCCCACTGTATTACAACACGCCTATCCGCCACCTTTTCCGGGGCGGTACCAACGACATCAAAAGCACAGCGGAAACCAGACTTGGAACGGAAACCATGGAGCCCGAACGGCAGGTCCTGCCCATGCTGGTCTACCTCCTCTTGTATCAGGAGCAGCAAAGATGCTGGCGATGACCACGATGAGTACTGCACCTAGCACACAGGGGAAGTGGAGAGGGAAAAGAGAGTGACACACACACGCAACACCCCCACCCCCACCCACAACCTCATACACACAAATACATGCAGCAACATTACATATACACCCTGTCACCCCCTGAAAGAACGCAAGGACAAAAGGAAATGATTGTAACAAGTGTAATCAATTAAATATCAGATAGGCCAAAATCAAGAATCAGTATATACAAATATGTACACCAACTACACAAGTCCGGATATTAATGAAATCATTGTCTGTGGATCAGTGTCCCAAAATGCATGGGTGAAGCCCACACAAGATACCCGACTCGAAACGGAGAGAACACTGCAGGGGTATCAGATGGAAAATAAACAGGCACCTCAGGCGGAGGGGGAGGGCGGGCACCTCAGCCGGATGAACAGACGACGCCACTGCTACACGAGAGGGGCACCATGCCCACTGATTGGTCCTGGGGAGTGCAAAGCCACAGTCTCCCAGGTCTCTCAAGTGGGTGGTTTGCCCACTGCTTTATCCGGGGTAGTGCAAAGCCACAGTCTCTCAAGTCTCTCCAGTGGGTGGTTTGCCCACTGCTTTATTCTGGGGAGTGCAAAGTCACAGTCTCTCAAGTCTCTCCAGTGGGTGGGTTGCCCATTGCTTTATTCTGGGGGGTGCAAAGCCACAGTTTCTCAAGTTGATGCCTTTCTCCACTGGTTCTGGAGGGGGCTTTGTGCCCAGAATGCTTCATCCTGCCAAGGACTGGGGTAGTGGATGTGAATCTCCACTGGTTCTGGAGGAGGCTTTGTGCTCAGAATGCTTCATCCTGCCAAGGATTGGGGTAGTGGATGTGAATCTCCACTGGTTCTGGAGGGGGCTTTGTGCCCAGAGTGCTTCATCCTGCCAAGGACTGAGGTAGTGGATGCCTTTCTCCACTGGTTCTGGAGGGGGCTTTGTGCCCAGAGTGCTTCATCCTGCCAAGGACTGCGGTAGTGGATGACTTTCTCCACTGGTTCTGTAGGGGGCTTTGTGCCCAGAGTGCTTCATCTTGCCAAGGACTGCGGTAGTGGGTGTGAATTTCCATTGCTTCCGGAGGGCGCTTTGTGCCCAGAGTGCTTAACATGCAGTGTGGCAGGTCCCATTCCCACACCTGGGTGTATGTGCCACAAGATGGCCCGGGAACAGGTAGCATGATACTCCATGGAGGCAGAGACACACTCCACCCTGCTGCGATTTCGCCTGGCACCTGCTGTTACAAACAGTGCTGGGAGTCATGCCTCATGTACGCTGGGCAGGGTCCATGACGTCTCCTGCAGCCTCGGACGGCTGCCCACTGTGGATGATTGCCATGTCAGCTGTGGTGGCACTGTCTGAGCTGGTGGCGGTGGTTGCGGCGGTGTCTGTGGCGGAGGTGCTGGCGGTGGTGCATGTGACTGCACCTGTTGAGGGACACAGCAGGACATCTCCTGCAGCCTCGGATGACTGCCCACTGGGGATTATACTGGGGACTGTTGGTGAGGCATCAGACATGCAGGTGGCGGTGGTGGCGGTGCTGGTGGCGGTGCAGGTGGCGGTGTCCACCGCCGTACAGGTTGGTGTTGTGGTTGACGGAAGGGGTGACTCTGGTCCCTCATCTGGAGCCTCCGTGACCTGTCCTGACCTGCTCTTCATCTTGTGTCCCTTCCCCACTTCCTTGCCACTGTCCCCTTTTTGGCTTGGAGGAGCCCTTGCTTGCTGGTAGGTGCGGCTTCTCCCTCCGGCATGTGGGCACCTTCTTCACCATGGCAGGTGGCGGAATGGCCTGCTCCTTGACCTCACTAGGTGGCACACTGGCAGCCCTGATGGGTGGCGCCCGCAATGTGACTGGACTTGCTGAGACCACTGTGCTGGAGGATTTGGTGGCTGAGGTGCTGGGCTAGGACCTGGAAAGCGTGGCCCTAGGGGAAGGATGGGGGGAGGTGTAGGGAAGAGGTCAATGTTAGCCAGGAAAAGTTTCTTAGACACACTGGGACGGGAATATGGAGGGGGTTTGGGAGTGGAGGAAGAAGTAGTGGTTGTAGGAGGTGTACGTTTGCTGAATTTAGGTGAAGGCGCATGCGCCGGAGGCCGTTGTGAGGTGGATGGCTGTTGGGTGGGAGTGTGCCTGCGTTTGTAGTTTGGGAGGAGGGCTCACAGACACACTGGGAGAGGACACCAGGGATGTGTGAATGGTAGTGGGGGTGGTGAGTGCACGTGAGCGGTGTGTGATGATGGGCGTGCTGGTGATGGAGGTAGTGGATGAAGATGTAGTGCATGCTGGTGTGAGTGGAGACAAGACAGGGAGGGAGGAGGAGGACGAGGAGGAGGGGGACATAGTGGAGGCAGTGGATGTTGGTGTGTCTGCATGGGGATGGTGCTTGTGTGAGTGCCGGTGGGATGTGTGGTGCTTATGTTTGCCATGTCCACTCTTGTGTGTTGATGAGTGTGCATGCTGGTCAGATGGTGTGCTTGGGATAGGCTGAGGTACAGGGGATTGGTTCTCGGTGGAGGGAGTTGGTGAGGGAGGCTGGACACAGGGACAAAGGCTGCCATCAGTGCTGAGGCCAGAGCCTGAAATGCTCTCTGTTGGGCCGTCTGGCCAGAATGAATGCCCTCCAGGTATGCATTTGTTTGCCTCAACTGCCTTCTGGTAGGTGCGGCTTCTCCCTTTGGCATGTGGGCACCTTCTTCACCTTGGCAGGTGGCGGAATGGCCTGCTCCTTGACCTCGCTAGGTGGCACACTGGCAGCCCTGATGGGTGGCGCCCGCGATGTGCCCGGACTAGCTGAGACCACTGTGCTGGAGGATTTGGTGGCTGATGTACTGGGGTGGGACCTGGACAGCCTGGCCGTAGGGGAAGGACGGGGGGAGGTGTAGGGAAGAGGTCAATGTTAGCCATGAAACGTTTCTTAGACACACTGGGATGGGAAGATGGAGGGGGTTTGGGAGTGGAGGAAGAAGTAGTGGTTGTAGGAGGTGTACGTTTGCTGAATTTAGGTGAAGGCGCATGGGCCGGAGGCTGTTGTGAGGTGGATGGCTGTTGGGTGGGTGTGTGCCTGCGTTTGTGTAGTTTGGGAGGAGGGCTCACGGACACACTGGGAGAGGACACAGGGGATGTGTGAATGGTAGTGGGGGTGTTGAGTGCACGTGAGCGGTGTGTGATGATGGGCGTGCTGGTGATGGAGGTAGTGGATGAAGATGTAGTGCATGCAGGTGTGAGTGGAGACGAGACAGGGAGGGAGGAGGAGGACGTGGAGGAGGGGGACACAGTGAAGGCAGTGGATATTGGTGTGTCTGCATGGGGATGGTGCTTGTGTGAGTGCCGGTGGGATGTGTGGTGCTTATGTTTGCCATGTCCACTCTTGTGTGTTGATGAGTGTGCATGCTGGTCAGATGGTGTGCTTGGGATAGGCTGAGGTACAGGGGATTGGGTCTGGGTGGAGGAAGTTGGGGGGGGAGGCTGGGCACAGGGACAAAGGTTGCCATCAATGCTGAGGCCAGAGCCTGAAATGCTCTCTGTTGGGCTGCCTGGCCAGAATGAATGCCCTCCAGGTATGCCTCTCAACACCCTGGATGGCATTTACAATGGTAGATTGCCCAACAGTGAGGGATCTCAGGAGGTCAATAGCCTCCTCACTGAGGGCACCAGGGCAGAGTGGGGCAGGGGCTGAGGTGCTTGGGGCGAAGGAGATACCCACCCTCCTGGGTGAGCCAGCACGGGAAACTCAATGAGGGGCTGCTGGGAGGGCGGTGCTGGTGGGGAGGATGGCGGCTGTACCTGTTGATGCAGTGGGCACAGAGGTGCCTGCCACTGCAAGGGAGCTCCCATCAGAGGAGGAGTCGCTGTCGCTGGTGTCTGCTCCTGTCCCCGTCGTGGAGATCCCCTCGCCCTCTGCCCCACTGGTGCCTTCTGACTCTGTTACTCCCCCTCCAGGGCCATGTGGGATCCTGCTCCAGTGCCACTGCTCCTCCACCAGATGATGCTAATGCACGCAAGGACAGGGTGACAAAACAAAAGGGGGGAGACAGAGGAGACACATGGTCAATGCCCATGGGGGACTCTGCCTAGACCTATTTGATGCACAGCTGGAAGCCATAGGAGCCTGACTAGGTGTAGAGGGCAAATACCACCTTTGGGGTTGGACAGGGAATGAGTCTGCAAATCAATAGATCTACCTTTGCTTGTCTGCCCTGGCCTAGAGGAACCCCAGCCCACCTCCCCCATCCAGACACCTCGTAATGCGTGCAGAGTCAGCTGAATGAGAGTGTACTCACCCCCTTGTGGCTGCTGTGATGCCCTCAAGCGCCCATCCAACTCCGGATATGCCACCACCAGGATCCGGTTCATCAGGGGGGTCATGGTGCGACGGGCACCCCTTCCGCGTTGGGAGGCCATCGCCAGCTGGGCCTCCGCCGTCTTCTTGCTTCAGCGGCGCAGGTCCTCCCATCTTTTCCGGCAGTGGGTGCTCCTTCTATGGTAGACCCCCAGGGTCCGCACTTCCTTGGCGATGGCACGCCAAAACCCATTCTTCTGGTGGGCGCTGACCTAGAGGAAAAGTGAAGTAAGAACGGATGTTACTCCCCCATCGGGTTCTTCTTACTCATTGGACGCAAACCTCCCACCCTGGCCCAGAAAAACATACACTCACCATCCTCACATGCTGGCCTCTGCCCCCCCGTATCTTCCATCCACGGCACTCCATACATTCATGTCCCATGCATCATGCTCACAGTGTACTCACCTGCTTGTCTGGAGGACCATAGAGTAGCGTGTACTGGGGGAGGACCCCATCCACCAGCTTGTCCAACTCCTCTGCAGTGAAGGCAGGGACCCTTTCCCCAGACACTGCAGCCATTGTCGCTTCCAGACTCCGGTTACAGCAGCACTTGCAATGTAGGTCCTCCCCTGTTGAAGGTCAGGTATCAAGTGAGTGAACAGATAGAAAATTGCGGTCATGTCCGCGGCGGTGCGTACCATCACCGCCGATGTACATCGTCATTAGCTCCTGGGACCATAGCGCCCAATGATAACCAGTGCTGATTTGAGCAGCGGTCTTCGACCGCCTACCGCAACGCTGCACGCCAGCGCAGTTACCTCATTTCCCCTTGTCCCTCCTTACAGGTCAGGCAGCCGCCATTTCAGGGGGGGCACATGGCAGGGCAACTAACTGCGTCACACCTATTTAGGCCAGGAATACCAACAGACAAATTTTAACATTAGTGCTATACAGCCTTGTGAAATCTATGTGTTGTATGACCCTCTGCCTACCGTTCTCCTCCGTAGGGCACGTCCGCTGGGGCAGGTGACGAGATGGCGGCAGCCTCCGGTGTACAGACCCCTGGTGGACCTGTCGACAATGGAAGACAGACATATAATTATCACTTACAGACTTGATTGTGCAACAATCCAGGAACTGTGTGCCCAGTTGGAGCCTGACCTGATGTCAGCTATCCGCCATCCCACAGGAATCCCCCCTCTAGTGCAGGTCCTGTCAGTACTACATATCCTGGCCAGTGGGTATTTTCAAACAACAGTAGCCATGGCATCAGGTATGTCCCAGCCAATGTTCTCTAAAGTGTTGTCCAGAGTGTTATCAGCCCTGTTGAAACACATGCACAGCTACATCGTTTTCCCTCAGGTGGAGGATTTGCCCACAGTGAAAGGTGACTTCTATGCCCTGGGACATATCCCCAACATCATTGGTGCCATTGATGGTACACATGTGGCATTTGTCCCCCTCCGCAGGAACGAACAGGTGTACAGAAACCGGAAGAGCTACCATTCTATGAATGTGCAAATGGTGTGTTTGGCAGACCAGTACATCTCCCATGTGAATGCCAAGTATCCTGGCTCAGTGCATAACGCTTACATTTTGAGGTATAGCAGCATCCCTTATGTGATGGGGCAACTCCAGAGGCACCGTGTGTGGCTAATAGGTGAGCCTAAAGTCCCCACAAAGTTTAATTTGCTCTCTGGGTATGGGAGATTCCTTAATGTTTGGAGGATGTCTAACTGTTGTCCCTCGATATTTGCAGGTGACTCTGGTTACCCCAACCTGTCATGGCTACTGACCCCAGTGAGGAATCCCAGGACAAGGGCAGAGGAACGCTACAATGAGGCACATGGGCGAACTAGGAGGATAATAGAGCGCACCTTCGGCCTCCTGAAGGCCAGATTCCGGTGGCTCCATCTGACAGGTGGCTCCCTACACTACTCACCGAAGAAGGTGTGCCAGATCATCATGGCCTGCTGTATGTTGCACAACCTGGCTTTGCGACACCAGGTGCCTTTTCTGCAGGAGGATGGGCCTGATGCTGGTCTTGTGGCAGCTGTGGAGCCTGTGGACAGTGAAGAAGAGGAGGCAGAAGAAGATGTAGACAACCAAAACAACATCATCATGCAATACTTCCACTGAGACACAGGTAAGAGGATGGAACTGCTTCCCGCATCTCATACTATTGTAGGAACTAGCATAAGTCTGCCTTTTTCACTCTGTGTATGGACCCTGACTTGTCACTTTGGCTTTCCATTCCACAGATCTGGGTCCCAATTTGTGCCCTCTGCTATGTTTACTCAAGGCCTACAGATGTGTAACATCAATCAATCAATCAATGCATTTATAGAGCGCGCTACTCACCCGCAAGGGTCTCAAGGCGCTGGGGGGGGGGGAGGGTTACTGCTGCTCAAAAAGCCATGTCTTGAGGCGCTTCCTGAAGGCGAGATGGTCCTGGGTAGTTCTTAGGTGGTCGGGGAGGGAGTTCCATGTTTTGGCTGCCAGGTAGGAGAAGGATTTACCTCCAGTGGTGGTTCTGCAGATGCGTGGGACGGTGCTGAGGACGAGGCTGGCTGAGCGAAGCTGATGGGTGGGCATGTAGAACGAGAGGTGTCCGTTGAGGTATTCGGGGCCCATGTTGTGGAGGGCTTTGTGTGCGTGGGTGAGGAGCCTGAAGGTGATCCTTTTGTTGACGGGGAGCCAATGCAGGTGTTTTAGGTGGGCGGATATGTGGCTGTGGTGCGGTATGTCGAGGATGAGGCGTGCGGAGGCGTTCTGTATGCGTTGAAGACGATTCTGTAGCTTTGCGGTGGTTCCTGCGTATAGGGTGTTTCCGTAGTCCAGGCGGCTTGTGACGAGGGCGTGGGTAACTGTTTTTCTGGTTTCGGCGGGGATCCATCGGAAGATTTTTCGGAGCACGCAAAGGGTGTGGAAGCAAGAAGGCGAGACGGCGTTGACTTGCTTGATCATAGTGAGGAGGGGGTCCAGGATGAATCAGAGGTTGCGTTCGTGGTCTGTTGGGGTTGGTGCGGTGCCCAGAGCCGTGGGCCACCAGGAGTTGTCCCAGGCGGACGCGGAATGTCCGAGGATGAGGATCTCCGTCTTGTCTGAGTTCAGCTTCAGGCAGCTGAGCTTCATCCATTCCACGACGTCTTTCATTCCTTCCTGTAGGGTAGTTTTGGCGGTGGTTGGGTCTTTGGTGACGGAGAGTATCAGCTGGGTGTTGTCTGCGTAGGAGATAATGTTGAGGTTGTGTTTGCGAGCGATGTCGGCGAGGGGGCTCATGTAGATATTGAAGAGGGTTGGGCTGAGCGATGAGCCTTGCGGTACGTCGCAGATGATCTCGGTGGGTTCTGAGCAGAAGGGCGGGAGGTAGACTCTTTGGGTTCGGTCCGAGAGGAACGAAATGATCCAGTCCAGGGCCTGTCCTAGGATTCCAGTGGAGCGGAGGCGGGATATTAGGGTGCGATGGCACACGGTGTCGAAGGCAGTCGAGAGGTCCAGGAGGATGAGGGCCGTTGTTTCTCCATTGTCCATCAGAGTTCTGATCTTGTCGGTGACTGCGATGAGGGCGGTTTCCATGCTGTGGTTGGCACGAAAACCTGATTGGGAAGGGTCGAGCAGGTTGTTAGCTTCAAGAAAGTTGGTCAGTTGCTTGTTGACGGACTTCTCAATGACCTTGGCCGGGAAGGGGAGAAGAGAGACGGGGCGGAAGTTCTTCAGGTCGTTGGGGTCAGCCGTGGGTTTTTTCAGGCGAGCGCTGACTTCCGCGTGTTTCCAGCTCTCGGGGAAGGTGACAGATGCGAACGAGCTGTTGATGATGCTCTGGAGATAGGGGGCGATGATGGAGTCGGCTTTGTTGAAGATGTGATGGGGGCACGGGTCCGAGGGGGAACCGGAGTGGATGGTGTTCATGGTGATTCTGGTCTCTTTGGAGCTGATGGGGTTCCAGGTGTTGAGGGTAGTGGCGGGGGCTGTTGGTTCAGTGGTGGACGGCAGGGTCTGGGGTCCGAAGCTGTTGTGTAGGTCAGCGATCTTTTGATGGAAGAAAGTAGTGAGGAAGTTGCAGAGTTCTTGTGAGGGCATGATGGTGCTGGAGCTGGGGTTGGAGAGCTCTTTGACGATGTTGAAGATTTCTTTGCTGTTGTGGGTGTTGTTGTCAAGTCTCTCTTTGAATGATGCCCTTTTGGTGGAGCGGATCAGCTGGTGGTGTTCACGTGTGGCGATCTTGAGGGCTGACATGTTTTCTGCGGTGTGTTCTCTGTGCCAGGTTTTTTTGAGGGAACAGCAGGATTTCTTGGATTCTTTGAGGGCGTCCGTGAACCACAGGGGTTTCCTGATGTTGGTCCCTCTTGGCTGGCTTTTAAGTGGGGCGAGGTTTTCGGCAGAGTTGGTGATCCATTGTGTGAGGCTGAGGGCTGCGTTGTTGGTGTCGGTGGTGATGGCTGGTGGGTTTTGGTTCAGAGTTGAGAGGAGCTGCTCTGTGGAGATTTTGCTCCAGGGTCTGCGGGGGATTTGTTGTGTGCGATGGTGGTGGGTCTCCCGTTTGAAGGTGAAGTGGACGCATCTGTGGTCGGTCCAGTGTAGTTCAGAGGAGTGGCTGAAGGATATGTGGTTGCTGGCGGAAAAGATGGGGTCGAGCGTGTGGCCAGCGGTGTGGGTGGGGGTGTTCACCAGTTGCTTGAGTCCGAGGTTGTCGAGGTTTTCGAGCAGGGTGGCGGTAACATCGGTATGTGAACAAGTACATTTACATTGCTATTTTTCAGAGATGTTGCAATTACACATTTGTGAAAGCACAGACTGACTTCAGATCGTTTGGTGATTCAAGGGTGTTTATTTCAGTGCTAATAAGTGGAGGGGTGTGTGAAATGGGCTGGGGTGATGGTGGAGGAATGTCCATGGCAGAGTCCAGTCTCTTGGTCTCACAGGTACATTGTCCAATGGGGCATAGGAAGGGGAGCAATGACAGTTTCAGGTGGACAGGGTGACAAAGTGGGACAGAACAGTGACATTCAGGAGGGTTTTATTTCCTGGCGGGGCAATGTTCTCTGTCATCTCAGGGACCGTTTGTGGGATGGTTCTCCTTCTGCAAGAGGTGGGGTGCTGGTGGCCTGTTGGTCCTGTGGCGGTGCCTCCTGTCCACTAGCGCCGGCGGAGGTGGAGGGCTGTTCATCATCCAGGCTAGTGTTAGGGGACCGGTTGTGTCCCACTGTGTCCCTCATGATGTTGACAAGGTCTGCCAGCACCCCTGCAATGGTGACCAGGGTGGTGTTAATGGACTTCAAATCCTCCCTGATCCCCAGGTAGTGTTCCTCATGCAGCCGCTGGGTCTCCTGAAACTTGGACCATGGTCTCCTGGGAATGGTGGTATGCTCCCATGATGTTGGAGAGTGCCTCGTGGGGAGTGGGCTCCCTGGGCCTGTTCTCCCCGTGTCACACAGCAGTCCTCCCAGCTTCCCTGTTATCCTGTGCCTCTGTCCCCTGAACCGTGTGCCCACTGCCACTGACCCCAGGTCCCTGATTGTCTTGGAATGGTGGGTTTGCCTGGGTTTTCTGTAGTGGTGGACACACTGCTGATTGACGTGTCCTGGGGACAGAGGGATGGCCCCTCTGGGTGAGTGCTGTGCTGGTGTTTCCTGAGGGGGGAGGGTCTGTGGTGGCTAGTGACAGTGGCAGGGGAACCGACTGTCCAGAGGTCCCTGATGGGCCGGGCTGGTCATCTTGATCCAGGCTTGCAGAGCTGCTGTCATCACTGTGGGCCTCGTCTGTGGGTGGACTGGATATGTCTGGCACCTCCAGTCTTGTGACGTTGGGTATGGGTCTTGTTGGGGGGTAAATGCATAGTTTTAGTGTCTGTGTGTGCCATCTTGTACATTGGGTGAGGTACCCTCTACTCCTGTGCTTGCATAATTGTGTTTGCCCTTTTGTGATAGTTGGTTTGGGGTCTGTGTGGGTATCAGTACAGGACATGCTTTGGTGACGGTGGTCCATGCATAGGTGTTGCATGCAGGGCCTTGTTGTTGAGTTGTGTGGGTTTTGATAGTGGGACATATGTGAGATGATGGAGTTATGGGAGTGAGTGTAAGGGTGGGGGTATGTGATGGCATGCAGGTGGGGTGTGGGGGATATGGTAATAAGATATGACTTACCAGAGTCCAGTCCTCCTGCTACTTCTGCAAGGCCCTCAGGATGCAGTATTGCCAAGACTTGCTTCTCCCATGTTGTTAGTTGTGGGGGAGGAGGTGGGGGTCCACCGCCAGTCCTCTGTACAGCAATCTGGTGTCTGGATACCACTGAACGCACCTTTCCCCGTCGGTCATTCCACCTCTTCTTGATGACATCCCGTGTTCTTGGATGCGTTGACCCTGTCGACGATTCTCCGCCATAGCTCCATCTTCCTAGCAATCGAGGTGTGCTGCACCTGTGATCTGAAAAGCTGCGGCTCTACCCAGATGATTTCCTCCACCATGACCCTGAGCTCCTCCTCTGAAAACCTGGGGTGTCTTTGAGGTGCCATGATGTGGTGTGGGTGATGTGTGAGGTGCTGTCTGTTGTGATGTGTGGGGGGATGTGTAGGTGTGTGTTGTTTGAGGTGCGTAGATGTTGTATGGGTGATGGTGTTGTGTGTCTGTGGATGCTGGTGTTGTGTTTGCTAATCTCTCTCTCTGTGCTTCTTCCAAAAAATTTGTTGTAAGGGTTTGTGGGTAATGTGGGTGTGTTTTTTATAGTGTTGTGGGTGTGTGGGTGTGTGTATGTGTATCAGGTGAGTGTATTTTGAATTGTCCAATGCAGGTGTGTCTTGTAAATGTGTGTGTATTGTGAGCGCAGCGGTGTGTACCGCCAATGGATTACCGCGGTTGTAAGACCGCTGCGTTGATTTGTGGGTCATGATAGTGTGGGCGTATTCTTGTTGGCGTGACGGTGTAGATTTTGGTATCGCCAGTTTATCACTGACCTTTGGTATGGCGGACTTGTGTCGGTGTTGGTATTGTGGCGGATTCCGAGATGTGGGTCGTAATACCTGTAGTGGAATTCCGCCGCCGCAACAGTATGTTGCCGGTCTTCAGCATGACGGAAAGCGGGATTTACCGCCAGGGTTGTAATGAGGGCCTAAATGTCCATGGTACTCTGTGTCATTCAATCCAATTGTAAATACAGCGCTTATCATTACCACATTAAAATATTCTCATTTTGTCAAATAAAGAAGGGTAAATGTTAAGATGGATTTGCAAGGATTCAAAACCTGCGATATGCAGTGTAAGCACGTATTTATTCGGCTAGCTAACACAACACATTATCCTACTGTTTTGGAACCTGTAGTCTGCCCAGTGTCATTAACTTCTTACACTCTTACAGGACTTGGAACCTGTGATCTTCAGGTTAAATCAAATCTTGCAATGGGCCTTTCGAGCTGCAGGCTACATCCACCTCTCAGTGGCAGGGAACATAATTCTTGCTCTATCTAATTGAGATTATTGCAGTGGTTGCATACATCCCCTATCTATCTCACTCGTATTGGGAGATGGGACCAGCAGGCTATACACAGATCTCTTACATCAGGTATATTTACCTGTTATACTACTTTACCGGGATCAGAACGTTTATATTTCAGGACAAACACTCCCGCACACATCTCTGCAGCAGGCACATCAACAAACTAAGCTCTTATTGACATTGGAATATGTGACGTGTAGAGCTCACTCTGATCACTGCAGCACTTTCCTAAGCGAGATTGAGCTAATATAATTGATTTGGAACATGTAGGGGGTTATTCCAACTTTGGAGGAAGTGGTAATCCGTCCCAAAAGTGACGGTAAAGTGACGGATATACCACCAGCCGTATTACGAGTCCATTATATCCTATGGAACTCGTAATACGTCTGGTGGTAAATCCGTCACATTTGGGACGGATTACCACCTCCTCCAAAGTAGGAATAACCCCCGTAGTCTGCAGGTTACATGCTTGAACGTCAATTCACCAAAATGCCAGGGGTGGCGGAAGTGAAATCACACGCTCTTTGACCTTCAATTTCACTGAAACACACATACTTACATATACACATACATTCACACATACACACACGCACACAACATACATTTAAAAGCATTTTTTTTACTTACCTCAACTGCCCGAGAAGATCGTATTCCAGCTAATTGTAATCCTTTTGCTGTTACCTAATAGTGAATAATGAAGGATTATTCACTATTAGTGGAACAAAAAAATCTGAGAGAAAACAAAGCGAGTGGAGCCCCGAACAACAAAGGACGAGCTGCCACTGTGTTCCTGGCACTGATTTTGCCAGGGGTCGCAAGGGGCAGGTTAGGGGTCGCAACGCCCCTAAATGACGTCCATGGTTACATGGTTTTCAGTGGCATTTGCTAAATTCCTTGAACGTTCGTGGTCTTAATGGCAGCCATTTGTGAACAACACACACAGACTTTATTACTTGAATGGGTTTGAATTGATTTTACCCCATTCCATATAGGCTTTCATAAACGCTAATTACATGCAGATGCAATGGACAACAGTTGTACAATACAAAGCTAATTGGATGAGACAGTTAATAGGTAATACTCTTACTACGCTCAATGTGTCTCATATTATAAACGAAGAAAAGTCGGATTTGTTCCCTTCATGATTTGAAATTACTGCAACAACTGTGCCACTAACCCTGAACTGTCTTGTCAGAAAGAGTGGATTGGATTGCTTCCACCGCCTAATAGAAAGTGTTAATCCAGATGAATTGCTAACGGAACCTGGAGAATCTCAGTAGTGAGCATCCCTCATTCAATTCATGTCAGAACAGAGGTGTTTTGTGAGCGCTCTATGGATGTGTCAGTAGTTGAAAATATATCAGTACATTTAGCAAACCACAGAAGAGGTGCCTACATTTGTCAATCCAAATACACTAGTGCAGCGTTTCTTAACCTTCTGATTTCTGAGCAATTTCTATGATTGAATATACAAAATTACAGAAACAAGTAGGCATCGGACAAATACACATATTAAAAACTATTTTATTTATTTCACACACCAAAAAATGATTTTTATATTAATGGGAAGGTTTGAGTTTTCCACCATTGAGGGCCAGATTTACAAGGCCCTAGTGCTACCGGAGCATCCGTTTTTGCGCTGCTCTGGTGGCGCTAACCACTCCTCCGTATTTACAAGGAGTTGTAATGCCACTTTTTTGTGGCTTTATGCCTCGTTGTAAATATGGGCCCCTCCTACGCAGTTTTCTGCGTCAGAGGGGTGTGCAATGGGTGTTGCAGTGGGCGTTTCACCACAACATGCATTGCTTTTGACGCTGCCCCAGATTTACAATAATTTGTAAATCTGAGGCAGTGCCAAAATCTAAAACCACCCCAAGGGTGGAGTTAGCAAGGCACAACGAGGAGGAATACTTGTATTCCTGCCTATTTTTTGCTTTTTTTAAGTGTGCTACGTTCTGCAGCACACATAGAAGAAGCAAAATGCCATGGATGATTGTTTATTTGCAGGAAGGGCTAGCCTGACAAGTCAGTGTGTGGGCTCCTTTTTTTTTAGCAGTTTATAGACCTATTCTTGACCAGGTGGACCAGTTGTTAGTTTTGGTTTCCCTGATATTACCACAAATATTGTCCATGGGGGCATAGAAAGAAAGAAACTTTTATTCGGTATGAAAAAATTCATCCATTACAGCAAATAAACACCAATACAATTGTTAATATAACAGTAAAACCATATATAGTAAAAACACCCATTAAAAATATAAACATATAAAACCTCATTCATAGAAAACAGTAAGATAAAAAAAAACATTCTAAAAACTCTACATTTTTACGCCAAGTAATAGCTCCCTTCAGGAATGAACCCAGGCCCTTCCACACCAATACATCTAAGGCCATTTGCAACCACATAAAAGCAGGACGATATTGCACGAAACCCTTGGGCCTTAGGAGAGGTAATAAAAATCGAGTTCTAAACGGTGCATAAAAAACACAAAACAATGTAAAATGGGACAGGGTCTGTTGGGACACCCCATCGCAGGGTCAAGGTCTAATAGATTTTTCCCCATACTGACCTAGCGGAAAACACAAATTACTTCTAATGATCCCCAAACGGAATCGAGTTATAAGAGACCTTTCCCTCACATCCTTTATCTCTAAGAGACAGCACTCAGGACCCACCCACATCTTCAACATAATAAAATCCCTGACCGATTTTTTCCCTAAGGCCTTCCCCTCCCTCTTGGTCTCCAGGATTCTCAAAAAATTGTCCTTAGCCCATTTCTTATCACAACTAATCAGGCCCTCAGGCTAGTCAAACAATTCAGGCCGCCCCAGATCATGAGCCATCTTCCTTATGTGCGTCAACCAGGGAATATTCTTTGCATTGTCACAAGCCAAACAATCCCTTAAGATATCCCTATTAAGAGTGGCATGTTCGTTACTCCAGATTGAGATCCATAGCAGAAGGGGAGCCAACTGGATAGTGTCCTGCACAAACTCAAGATCCAGTTCCAGATGAAGGCAAAAACCAGGGATATTTTGTCCAACTCCCAAAAGCCTTCTACAGAACCGATTTTCTTCCACCATAAGAGCTCGGGTGTCCCTATACCCCCAAAGTGCCGCACCATACAGCAGGACAGGGAGGCATTTCCGCCTATAGATTTCAAGCAAAGGCTTGATAGGTTTACTACCTACCCTTACAGCAAAGTCAAAAGTTGCACCAACTGTTGCATGAAAAAGCACGCCCCTTCTGGCAATACAGGGTTTCCAAGATCCTTTCTCATCAAAAATGACTCCTAAGTATGGAAACTCATGGACCCTGCTGATAATTTGATCCTCCACCCTTAGCTCCCCCACCCTGCTTAAGGGTCTTCCACAAACCATAAAATGTGATTTCTTAAAATTGACCTCCAAACCCAAAGCTGACATAAAGGAGGCATAAGCTCTAACTATTTCCCGGAGACCATTCATAGTGCGGGCCATAAGGACCGCATCATCCGCATACGTCAGCACAGGGATATCAATACCATTCACCTTTGGGACATCCCTACAATGTTCCATCAAAAAATCAGACAGTCCATTTGTATATAGGAGGAACAAAGTAGGAGCCAGAACACACCCCTGGCGAACACCCCTTAAAAGCTTAAAAGCCTCTGAGCATTCCCCATTAGGCCCCACCCTCACATTTGCAAAAGTCCCAGAATGGAGATATCGGAGCAGCTCTACAATATTAGGATCCAACCCTAACTGATTTAACCTCTCCCATAGAATGGACCGGTTCACCTTATCAAAGGCACAACTAAGGTCCATAAAAGCAAGATAAAGGGTACCTTTCCTGGCCTGCATGTGTTTACCAATCATCATCAATAGGTTGAGACATTGTTCTCGCGTACCGAGGCCTTCCCTAAAACCATACTGGTCCCGGCTTAGAATATCATTTCCTATCATCCAGGCCTCCAGATGCCTTAAAATAATCTGTCCCAAAATCTTCGCAGAAGAGTCCAGGAGAAATAGGGCGATAAGACTTAGGATCATTTTGATCGCCCTTTTTAAACACTGGGACAATACATGGCAGTCTCCAAGAAGCAGGAATGCCCACAGTAACTGCTGCTTTGAGGACATTTAAGAAAATAGGTGCCCATAACTGGGGGTTAGCTTTATACAAATCCATAGGGATCGAATCCGGGCCGGAGCTTTACTACTCGCACTACTCTGTATCGCGTCCATAACCTCCTGGAGCGAAAACCTAATTGCTATTTGGGAGCCATATCATACTCGTTCTCCTGGTTATTTCTTAGGGGAGTACCGTCAAAAATTCTACAAAAGTGAGTTACCCAGGCCTCCGGGGCGATGTTACAGCCAAGGCCCTCAGATGTTTCTGTTCCAAAGGAACCTCTATTCAGCACCTTCCAGAACAAACCAGGATCCTTCAGAGCTATGGCACGCTGTAACTCTTCCCAAGCTTTATCTTTTTGTTTTAGCTTGCTATCCCTCAGGACCCTTTTATACTTCATTCTAGCTTCATTTACGAGGACCCAATCTCTAGGATGTTTCTTAGTGGCCATCTTCAGGTTTGCCCTTGCATCATAGCAGGCCTTATCATACCAACCACATTTACGTTCACTGGGGTGGCTGCCTATTGAAAAAAAGCAGTCTCTCACTGCTGCATTTACTACTGTTATTGCATCCATAACAGCCTTAGGATTAGGGGCCTCTGTCAAGAGTGTATCCATAAATAAATGTAAATTTTCCCCCACCACCCTTCCTACAACTTTTTGGGGATCCACTTGATTCCACCCAAGCCGCCTACCCTGGTCCTTTATCTCCACTGCTACAGGCCTACCTCGTCCTAATTTACGTAGAGCCCATGGGGGTATAGTTCCTCCTTGCTGAGGGGTTAGGGGAGCTGAATGGCGTAGAACAGTGCAGTTAGAACGCTGTGCATTCTGGGTAATAACAGAATCTCTCCAGGAGCTGCCAATCCAGACCAGATCAAGGGTTCCACCAATTGTTGGACTACAGCAAAAGTTTGTTGCCCTTGGAAAAGTACATAATTTCCCATTTCCCCATGCTTTATCCCAAATAAAAGACAAAACAGCACTCATCCTGTCAGCAGTTAACAACAGAAAGAGGGAGCATTTCATATTAAAATAAATACAATTCTATGTTTTTTCAAAGAGAGAAGTTGTTAAACTCTGCTTTTTTGCTGTGGTGCAACACAAAATAATGTGGTCTCCCATGAGCAGGGCTGGACTGGATGTAACGGGCATCAGGTGTTTCCTCAGGAGGCTGGAAGATTTTGCAGCAGTGGGGGCTGGTTTTGTTACAGGGGGCAGTTTTGCAGTGCTGCTGTAGTATCTATAGTGTTGCGGACCCTAGGCCCACATGCTATGTAAATAAAGGACATGGACACCAGGGTGTAGGTTACTTAACTGGCCATGAGCATGTGCACTCTGGCTGTTTTATTAGCAGGGTCACCTGACTGGTGACTCATGTGTTGGATCGGTGTGGGGTAAGTTAAAGGTATAGCCCTCAAGGAGTGGCTGTGTAACAAAACACTAGACTGTGTCCAGCAGGACAATATATTCCTCCCAGACTTTATTAAAAATAAAAACAAGTCTAACCTATGAAAAAAAACAAAGTACTAAACACCAACATAGTCTCTTAGCCTCAAGAAGCAGTCCGTAGGATGGTGGTGGGCAGAAGTAGTTGGAAGCACTCGAACATCTCAGCATGAGTCCATGGTATGACCAGCTACTACTGGGCACGAACACTGCGTAGATGGAGTCTGGATTCTTCAACTGCCAGTTGGTTTGATCACTAGCCCTTCTCACACTGTTGGTCAGTCCTACGTACTCTGGAAGAGAAGCGGTTGCTGTCAACAGTTCAACTTGTTCAATCTTGGTGCATCAGGAGCATTGGTGGAGTCAATTGCAAAGATACTTGGTGAGACATCCTGACTTCATGAAGGCCAATCTCTTGAAGACTGTAAAGGCAGCTGCGGTGATGTGATGTCCTCCTCTAAAGCCGTGGCGCATCCCGATGCTTTGTCGGTGGAGCAGCTTCCAGACCACCTCTCGTTATGGATTCCTCATTCAGGAATTTCCTTGAGGCCCTTTCAGTGGGCTGCCACAGGACCGGCGTGGCCTGTGCTGGGCTGAGTGTGGGCCATCTGCAGGCTGCTGCTGCTGGCTCTCCAACCGGAACCACGGCCAACCCATTTGTGAAACCCCAAGGGTGGATGATACACAGTTAGTGCACTTGCTAACATAGACCAGGGGCAGATGGGTATTCAGGTAGTCTCTGGGCAATTGGTCTCCCATGTTGACATGGGTGCCTCGTTGGTCTTTTGATGTTTTGCAGAGGTACGATTCCACACTGATGTTAAGGTGCTCCTCTACTGGATAAAGTGATGCACATGGCAATGATGGTGTTTGCCGGTAGGTGACCTGATGACAGGTGTTGATGTTGCTGGAGTGAGGGTGACTGGAGGGACTTCACCGCCACGTGGCTGGTTGTATTTTTGGTGTAGTTCTTCTCTGTCAGCATGTGAAGTTGCTAGCAAAGATGCCATCTCCTTCAAGCAGCCAGTGACAGGTGGCTGGATGGTTGCACTGTGAAGCACGGGGAAAGTACGCCGTTCGCACATACAGGTGGCTTACATATCGTACTCCTGCTGAGCTGTCTCCGGTGGCGTCGCTGCACCTCGGTGGCTGGCTTGTCCATAGGTGCACTCTTCTCTAGTGGCACGAGTCCTCCATCTCATCACTTTTGGGATCTTTTGGTCTTGTGCATTCATGTTCACCGGGTCTTCCAGTGCAATGGGTCTGTCACACGAACTCCCTCATCTCCCTTTTCTCCTTTCTTTGTCACATTGCATCGTACCATGGTCACAACTTGTTTGCTGTGGTGTGGCGTCCAGCCGCATGTCTTCCTTTTGTGCAGACCTCTCGCAGGTATGGTCTTGTCCAAGGACTAGATGTCTTCTCTGTGTTGCGGTGGTAGCAGCTTGCCACTTGGTGGTGTGTGACTCCCCTCTTCCCTTTTGTGAGTCATAGCCGACTCTCTTGAGGCAGTGTGAGAGAGGACACTCCCTGATCAGTCTCTGGCCCACTGTGGGGCAGTGATGGCAGGTCACTTCCTTCCCCTCGTCCTCTTCACTCAAAGACGCAGTGCTTGCACCTCAAGGCAGCGCAGTCACAATGCTTATCCCTGCTTCGGCTCATGCAGGCTTGGCAGGGTTGGACCTTGGCAAGGTTGTTCACTCCTTGTGATGCTATCACTGGTGAGCCAACAGTGGCCTTTTGGTTGTCTCCTCAAATATGGTGGCAGCAGACGGCTGCTTGGTGGTGCTTTTGCATCACACATCGCTCCTCGTGATTTGCAGTCTTGGGCTTTGCTGGAGCTTCTTGAGGTCCTTTGTGTTGGCTTCCAGTCTCTCTTGTCACTCCGTGCCATGGACACACCTTCTGCCCTGCTGTTGTTCCTTGTGTCGCCTGCACCTCTCCACTCTCATGCTGGGGACAGTGCTCTTCAGGTACAGCAGGTGTGTATGGGTCTGGTCACTTTGTTGCTGGCTCCTGGCAGTATGAATGTGCCTTCAGTGTGCTTCTTGGGTGATTGGCTGGATCTTACTGTGTTCAGAGCTTTGCACAGTGCAGGAGTGGCTTCCTTGTTGCATGAGTGTCTAATCACTGGCTTCCTTTACTTCAAGGTCAGCCTCATGTGTGAAAGGAGCTCTACGCTGGCTCCCACTGCTGGCAGTTCCACTGGGGCGGTCTTAGGGACTTTGGTACAGTGCAGTGATTTTCCCCTGATTGCTGTGATAATCAATTCCCCTGGGGCACTTGACTCCTTTTTCCCGCTACAGACTCCTCTCCCGCTGTGTGAAATTGCTTTCAGGACTGCAGGTTGATTGACCTGGTGGGGGTGTGAGCACAATACTGTTCCATCCAGAGACCCATAGTCAAGCTTGTCAGCCTTTCAGAGTAGCCGGACAGCAGGACAGCAGATACCTGGTTGGGTTATTGGGTGCCATGCACACAGTTGACCACTATGTGGTACTGCAGCTGTATTTCTGGAGGCCACAGCAGTCTTCCCTGTGATCACGGGAGGGAGTCAAGGGGGCTTAAGGTGCAGGTGCACCCTGGGCTATCTGCTGCAGGTGCGGTCCTCTCTTCTCCCCAGTGCCCTCTCCCCAGTAAGTGCAGTTTTATCTTTAACTGGCACTGTAGAAGTGGGTGCCAGACATGCAAGACAGGGAGCAGCCTTGGGCTAAACTCCAGCCCTTTTTCTCACTCTGTCATGGAGCCAGGGGTACGGCTGGCTTAGTCACTGTATTTCACCTTGCACCACGCAGTGCTCAGCGTCATGTGAGGCAAAGGGACATACGTGTGAGGTCGGATGACGGCAGGTGGCAGCCTCACTTCGAGGGATGGGTTATATACGGGCCTCACTGGGTTTTTCTGTAACTACTGCATTCACTTTGCTGGGAGTCCAATGCATTTCCGTTCCCTTGTCGGTATGGATGGTGGAAGGCGGGGCAGTTTACAGGTGCCTCAGCAGCTAGGGGTGCGTGTGTTCACTTTGGGACCATTGCTTTGCTAATGGCATTCTCTCTTTATGTGCAGTAGTGAAACTCAGCTAAATGGCTCTCCCACTGCTACTCCTCACAGGCCCTGTAGTACCGCGCTGAGCGGCCAGCGCGCTACTGCGAATAAACACACGGAGACTCGGTGTGTGTTTATAGTTGCTTTTATTGCTCTAGTCACACTCGCTTTCCAAACTGAACTTCCTGCCCTTGCTCTCCCTTTTATGCCCTCCCCACCTCCGTCATGGTGCAAACCATCTTGCACCACTTGCGGAGGGGTCAGGCTTTCAGACCTCCTCCCTGGTTTCCCCTGTTGGTGTTGACTGCTTCCGCTGTCAACACTACAGGCCCCAGCAGCTTTTCTTGTGCTACGGACTACGCGGAGCTGGCGATTCGCAGCCCTGCTCAACACTGATGTGGTTCCTGTCCTCTCCTCATTGATCCCAGCATTTTCTCCACGGGCAGGGCCGTAACGCTACACAGTGTCCTACAGCAGCCCCACTCGCCCCCACTCAGGCGATTCAACAGTATGCGAGCAGGTACAGCCTTATCTCTCCGCCTCTCAGAATTCTCCCACCCTCACAGTAGTAGCTTCTGGCAGCTTCACCATTGTTTTATTCTGTGACGGCCCAGTCTCACCTTGAGTGGCTACCACTGCGTTCCCTTTGCCGTGCTGCTCACTCAGTCACACAGCCTTGCAGCAGGTGTACAGTAGCAATAGCGGCGGGGCATAGCAGATGCAACGCCTCTGTTCCCTGGGCAGGCCAAGGGTCGCCCTCTTCTTGGGGTGACGTGCCCACTTAAAGGGCAGGCAGTAGTAGTTAGGGAGCTATCTCTCCTCCTTATCCGTGCCGGTTGAGGCACGAGGCGCCAGAGCATGTGGGGTCAGACTCCTCGTCGCCAATGTATTGTTGTGGACCCAGGGCCCACATGCTATGTAAATAAAGGGCATGGACACCAGGGTGTAGGTTACTTAACTGTCCACGAAAACGTTCACTCAGGCTCTTTTATTAGCAGGGTCACCTGACTGGTGAGACTTGTTTTGGATGGGTATGGGGTGGGTATAAGATATAGCCCTCAAGGAGTGGCTGTGTTGCAAAACACTAGATTGTGTCCAGCAGGGCACTACAGTATCGACCTCCAGTAACAAAAGCAACAAGCAAACGTTTCCAGACTCAATGGGTCAGTCATTGCTTCCACCCCAACTCACCCCCTGAGTAGCCCCCGGGGGGCTGGTCCGAGAAAATTACCAGGGCTGCTTTGGGTTCCCCAGCCCGTGATACTTCTGTATCTCACAGATATACAAAGGTATATTCTGAAAATGTGGCCCTCCCCTCCCCCTAGAGCCTTTCACGTCCTGCTTTTTTTGCATAGAAGCACCCACAAAGCTTTTGTGAGGCTAGAGAACAGATTCCTGGCAATTGCTGCTCCACAGAGCGCAGGCAGAGAGGAGGGCTTTTGTAACTGAAGTACCTGCTGAGTGCTGTGTAGTTCATAGACAGAAATCCTCTCAGGGGTCTCTTTTCTGTAAATAAATGTCATCAGCTTTGGAGGCACTCCTAGAGTCTGTTAGAGATCGCTCGATGGAGCGAGACGAGGGTGGGGCTCGGGGAGAGAAGTGCAAGGAAGGAAAGTTTGTCCAAAAAACATATATTTATATTTTGTGAACTTTCAAAAAGAAAAAGGTGAACAATATCTGTTTTATAACTGATGATTGTTGCGGACATGATTATAAGTGGAAAAATTTATGGAGCAAAAAAAATGGAAATACTTAATGTTTTGTAAGATTCAAATGTTTTGTCAAGGACCTGTCAGCGTGTGGATGGATCGGCGCATGTGTCTTTTGACACAGCAAGCTCTAAACAAAGTAGACTTGGAAAACTTTAGCCTCTCCGGGACATTTGCTCAGCGAACTTCCAAAGTAAAAATGATGCAGCACAGCCAACACGGCCTAATGAATGTTGATGTGAATGGATAAGCGGGGCACCTGCGGGACGGTTTAATGTCAAAATATATCACATAATACATGTTATTAAAAGCAATATTCAGACGTTCATTCGGGGGTGAAGCCATTGGCAAGCCAAACGTCAACATGGGTTCCACACCCAGCGATTTGTTTCCTCTCTGAGTCGTCTTAGAGAGTGTATGTCTCAACTTTACAAGCTTCACCTATCAAGAAGCACACTCCGGCTGACTGGGGTGTCTTTGTCTCAACCATTCCATGTCTCTCCCTTTCGTTATGTCACATAAATGGAAGAAAATGGCTACCTGTTTAAAGGACCATGGCCTTTGTCAAGCCTAAAGTCAGGAACTGGGACATGTTCACAGAGGCTGTTCAATCTATTAGTACCCAAGCATTGGGTTTGATCACTTGCGGTGGATTGGTCCTGAAACAATGTTCTGCAGGGTCCTGTCAATTCAAGAAGACAGTGGAGTAGTTCTAGTAAGGTCAGTTCGAGTGGAGGAGGTGTAAATGGGAACTTAAAGAGGATACTTCTTAACTTATCCTATTCAAATGTACCCAAAAAAGTGTTGACTCTGGATTTCACATCAGAGCCAATTGGGTATGTTTTTTTCTGAATGCTGTTTTTTGTAGTGCTTTGACTTACCTATGTATGTGTACAAGGGCTGTGTTGCATGGCGCCTGGTGTAACTTATTGGTTATGCTGAAGGGTGAGATCAGTTTTCTTATTTAAATTGTATGACTGGCCAAGAGTCGATTCTGCGATTCATGGCCATTATGGTTCTGATATTGTTTAAAAAGACGGAGGTGTGCTATGTGCTTTCATCTGCTGTGTGATGGTTTCTCTCCCTGCGCTGTGATGCCATTATTCAGTACTGTAGAATGTTTGATGAGAGAGAATATTGGAGTACTGCAGTACCACCAGCTCAAAATATGTGACCTCAATGGCTGGCAGCAACTTGAAGAGAATTCTACAGCTGCCATTTTATGCCTAGGGGACTCGGCCCCCAACTCACAGGAAATAAAAATAAATAAGTATATAAGGGGGCAGGTTAGAGGTACCCTGAATGCCTTTGCCTTGTGGTGAGTCCCAGGGGGAACCTCTTGGAGTCAAATTAAAAAATTATTCATGGTGCCATGGTGCCGCAGTCCTACTGTGATGCCCAGTGTGCCCCTCCGTGAAATGTGCTGAAGTAACGCAGTATAGCTAATGGGGGCATAAGGACATTGCACAACCATAAGGGTTAGCCAGAAATGGGTGTGTGGCATGCCTAGGGGTTGGATGCCCACAGGGTGGGTGGGTGCATGGCCCGGTGAATGGTTGGCTACCCAAGGGTGGTCGGGCATAGGACCTGGCTACAGGCCCAGCTCTGCTCCCAACCCCGTGCCTCCCAAAGGGTAATGGCGTGCGCGGCGCAGGGTTGGTATATTGAGTACGATATAAATATTACTAGAAACTTCCAGAAATTCACTGAAAGGACTAAAGGATTAAAGTGACATAATTGTTAGGTATGGTAATATATTACATTACATTAAAAACACCTTAGAATTTCACTAGAACACCTTTAAAAACTAAAGTTTAAAATGACACAAAAGCTGTCAGTTAAAATGTAATGTTTTGAACGAAAAAAAAACCCACTTAAATTCACCAGTTATAAACTGAAGAAACTATAACTTGCGCCCTCGGGGTCCAATGCATATGACCTCACATATTAAAGCATTCATGAAATGCAGTATCACATCAATGCTAACATCACTACTGATGTCCAGGGGCGTAGCTTGCTTAGGTTGATTGGAAGGGTGTGAGGTCCAGATTTTTCAACAATCATGCTCGCATATAATGTCAAAATACATTATACGACATGCAAGGCATGTGAGGGGAGCTTAAATTATAGTGGAAAGGGAGACGAATGCGGATTGGTAAGGTTTCTAAGAGTGAGAAAAACAATATTTTGTAGAATATCCAACATTTTTGAAGACTTTCAAAACCGAGAGGTTTTTGACTGTGTGTATGTAAATATTCCTTGTGAAATCTGACAGACACCTCACCATACCAGACTGAAAGCACCTGTACGCAAACATTTTGCAGACAATACATTTATTGGGGTGGTTGTAACACCCCAACATCCCCTGAAGGTACGTCCCTGAACATCATTAATGACAACACTCTGTATGGTGGGGTGCGAGTTATAGTTTCTTCAGTTAACTATGACTGGGTAATTTCAATATTTTTTTTGTTTAAAATATTAGATTTTTAGCTGATATTTCCACCTAACTATAACATCATTTTAGCCTTTGGTTTTCCGAGTAAATATATAAACACACACATATTACACAGTGGCTGTGGCCCCTGTGTAGTTATAGGTAAGTTAGACATTACATTGGAAGTATGTGCCTTCACTAATAACTTTGATACTGTTTGACGAATCTGCAAAAAAGTTTGTTGACCTGAGCTCCATTTTGCACTGAACTGTCAAGAGGTGGTCAAGAAAAAGGGGGATCCTAAATTGTTGATTTCCCATATTACTTCCCATTGGAGACCCTGCTCTGATACACAAAAAAAATTTTTGAAAGTAATTACACCAAATTTGGCAAATTTAAATTAATGCTTCACTCAACTGAAAATATTGATTATGGCTGGCCACTTAGCAGACACAGGGATATAACATTTTCTAGCTCTGGGCAATTTGAGTGTAACTGCTAATCCAATTGAAGGTGAACATTCCAATAAATTAGCTTGGGACCATACCCATGTGAACTTGCTCTTGAAGTGTCTAATATTGTTACTGACTACCAGTTTCACAGTAGGTTATATAATTGGACACAGGAACGCTGTTTTTAAAATGCGGGTTGTACCCCGTTCCATTTTGAGTGGTGAGTGTTTCAGCTCACTAATAATTTTAGACGGTTTTGTGGGAAACTGAGTTACATGGACTCAAGCCCACAGTAGTGCCCAGCCATGCATCCCGCGTCCCCAATAAAATTGGGCTGAGTGCTGACAATGTATGGTGCTGCTTGGGACATCTGTCCTACTGGTTAGAGTAAACAATCGCTATAGTAAAGTCATCATTTAAAACCATCAGTCTCAGTAAAACCAATCAATAATGACATGCAGACCCTTCCCCCTAGACTTACATTGGCAATAGGGCTTACAGTTTTCTTGAATTTAGGCCCTGATTTATACTTTTTTTGCGCCACATTACCATCAATTACAATTGTATTTTGTAAGTTTTGAAAGTTTTGCGTCAATAAATGACGGTAATGCTGTGCAAAAAAGTATAAAACAGGGCCTTAGTGCCTTATTGCCTAAAAACTATGATATTGTTTAGGGCCATAACTCAGCCCCAAAAGGCGCAAGCACCTTCTGTTTTCTTTTAAATATATTTATTTTCACTGCCTTCCTTTTTCTTATATATACATACATGTCAACATATTTAAAGCTATAGTTCTTGTTAGGCACTAAATTTATTGACTCTAGTTATTTGTGTCATACTGTACTTGTGTTTAAAAATCTGCGCTACCTCCTAGGAGAAACCTCACCTACTCAACTTGCTAACCTTGGAGAGTCAAGGGTACAAAGTGAGTAACTTGGTTGTCCAGTTAAAGTGCTGTGCTACTTGAATCTGTAGTACATTTGTGGAAAATTAAACTACCCATCATGGAGAAGATACAGGATGCGCTAACAGAACCAGGAGCCAGAAAAAAAGGAGTCATATTTGCACTTCACACAGGATAATACACCTATGGTAACTGAATGGTGAGTCCCACTTTGGCCTAGTATCTGAGCGAAAGGGCTGTCTGAATTTGAGCTGCTATTCAAGGGAGTAAAACATTATAATTACACCTGTCAAGTTCATCAAATTTGTAAAGTTTTCCAGTGTTAATTTTCTGCCGGAACAGAAAATGTCCTGAAGGAGACAGCTTGAAGCATATATTGTGGGACACATTTTCTGCTCAAGGCAACCCCCTATTCCCTTGCATTCATTTTTCACACAAGATACAGCAAACTCAATGTTGCATCATTTTGCTGAATTGTGGCAAAAAGTATCAGATATATTTTTTTGTAATTTTGCACCCCATGTTGTAATTTCTAAGAAGAGAAGTGTAATTTATCTATGCACATGCGTTAAACAGGAACTTAAAACTTGGCTTTCTCAAAGTGTCCTATTTTTGTTAGGTGTTGCATTTGGAGGACTTAAATGTCTTGACCGCATGTATCCTGGTCTTGTACTTTCCATGGTCCTTAGGACGCAGCTATTATTTTTCCTTTTGATGGATCCTGAACTTAGGTTTTCCTCCTATTATTACCTTTTCTGCTCTCGATGAAAATGTAGCCATTTGATTCAAATTTGGGAGCTTCCTGAGGTGCCTGAAAATCTATTATTTTCACATATGAATAATTTATTTTTGAAGCATGGAAGGGTGTGATATATTTCCAGTATCTGTTCTTAACGGCTTCAGCCTTTAATGCATGAGTAAATGTTTTCTTGTTTGCATTCATACTGAACAATTTGTGATCTTACACTCCATGTGTCCTGCTACATTTTTTGTTGTACCAAGCACTAGGACATTTCTATTGATGTATTTGCTATTTAATGCTAGAAGAAACAGGAGTATTGGTTAATATTTAATGTTGTAAGAAACTTGAGAATTTGTTGAGGAGATGAAAACTCACTTAAAAAAATATTCACAATAATTGCCAGTGTGTACACTTAAGAAACTTATGTTCAGCGCTCTGATAGCATTGTACAAAGCAGTCAGGCTTAAGGTATAAAGTATTTATGCAGTCCTCAAACAGGTAATAGAGAATATTTTAATAAATGCCATAACACCAAAATGACAAATATCCAGTATGCAGCTTCGAAGATATTAATTTTTAAAGTTTGAATTTAAAATAGTGCTAAACAGCCCAAAACGCTAACTATAGTTATCTGGTCGTGCGAGACTTGGTCAAAGTCAAAAGCTGAAGGTGACAGCAGTGGATTGCCGGTTGGATGCAGGGACCAGGATTGTCCCAGTGGAAAGTGTACCTTCAGGCTCAGGCATTTTTATGCAGAAAAAGTGGTTGTCACAAGTTGTCGGCATGGCAAGATGCCAGCTGGACCGGAAGTGGGGCTTGAAGACGGTGTACTCCTG
This sequence comes from Pleurodeles waltl, assembly GCF_031143425.1. Lineage (NCBI taxonomy): Eukaryota > Metazoa > Chordata > Amphibia > Caudata > Salamandridae > Pleurodeles > Pleurodeles waltl. Next base: position 964,523,344 of record NC_090448.1, on the reverse strand, counting down.
AAGAGCTGGGTCTCGGTGCAATAGTCAACAGAGGTGGGAAAGCTCTGAGCTGGTAAAGTCCAAAGTCTGTGCCCAGAAAGGCCATGACATTGAGGGGTTGCTGTTCGGTGTCAGTCCAGATGAGGCCCTCTACTCGCAGACTTAGGAACTTTTCTGGAGGCAGATCTCCTTCAGCAGAGCAAACCAGCAATCTGAGGTTGACTGGTGATTCAACATTGATGGCTACATCTTCGATGACAATCTGGTCTCTGTTGGTTTTCCAGGCAGAACATTGGCAAACAAATTTAAGTCCCACTTCTTGTAGTTTGGGTACAGGAGGGGTATACTCTAATACCAGCCACACATCCATGACATAGGGAGTACCACTTAGGGGCTAGAACTCACTCCAACAGAGGCAGCAGCAGGGTCTAGGGCAGTCCAGCTAGTAATGGTCAGCTTGGCAGTTGCACAAAAAGCTCTCTGGAAACGTGTTGTGTCCCTGGAGCTCAAACAGGAGGTTAGCCAACTAACCCTGAGAGTCACGTCTGGGGTCCAAGGCAAGGAGCCCCTCACCTTCCTTCAAGTTGACCCGACAGCAAGGCAGTTCTTCTGATTCTCCACAGGTCCAGGAGTTGTCTGAGGAGGGTATGGGTTGCCACATTTATGCCCAGTGCCAGACTGTGGGTGGGGGTACCCCTGGCCTCTCCTTAACAAATGGGGTAGAAATTCCCCTACCCACTGTTGCAGCACTTTCTGTGTGTTGTACTGTAAGCTATCCCACAGTACCCCTCTGTCCCTCTAACCAACATGGCAGAAACATTCTTCCCCTGGCCGGAGTCCCCTGTGCCCACCCAGAGATATGTGCCCCCCCCAGAGGTGTGGCTATGGAAATGGGCAAACCCTGCCTTGTGGTCACTCCAAACCAGTTCTAGGGCTGCTTTCCATCCTGCTGGGTTTGGGTCAAGCTGACTAGCAAGACAAGGGGGAGGTAGACCTAGGTGTGAGCTATGCCTGTTAGTAATAAGGTAGGTATCCTTCAAAGCTCTGGAAAGGTCTGGGGACAGGCCCCCATGCCATCCTCCTCTTAGAAGAACAGCACTGCTCAACACCCAAGCCCTTTGTTGACTGTCTCTGAGCAATCCACCCCTCACCACAGGAGAGCCATCAGAAGTCAGGTGACACTAGACACTGGCAAACAGGCCCATTTGGCTTAGTAACTTTGTAAAAGAGTAATTTCTAAAATAGTAATATAAAATCTGGCATGACCGTTCAATTGGATTTCGAATTTCCATTAAAATTAGTCCTTGACCAATTTTCCTAGCAGCTCCCAAACTAAAATAAAGCACTATTAGTTGTTATAGTGTAACCTAGTGTCTTCGTATGGGAGAACCAGCCTTGCCACATTGATAAGTGACTACGAAGATATTTCACTGCCAGGATGTGTAAAACATTAAAGATAAACATCCTAAGTTTTATCTTTTATCAGAGAGCTATTGTGAAAACATTGTATAGACTGGGTTTTGGATCAGCCCCTTGCTCATGATTAGACTGTTTTATTGTCCAGCTCAGTTTTCTACTTTTGATTGAAGTATGGTCTCCCTATTTCTCCCTATTTTTCTTTGTCCCCCTCATTGAGCATAACTTTTGTTTTGCCATTCTTTAAATTGGCTGAAAAAATATTCTTCCACTGGTTGCATGACTTCTAATTATACTGTTCAGTTTTTTAATTGGGAGCACATTTTTTTCCCCCTCCATATGGTCCTCTTTCCCTGATCTGCTCATCATGCTTGTATATATGCCTTGTATGTAGAAATACAGGGCAACCCAGTAATCCAGAGGATCTTGGTAAGTAATCAAATTGACATCACAACAATCCCCCCGAAGAACAAAAATAGCTTATCCTGCATACTTAAATAAGAATTATTATAATTAGATAGTGGTACAATCTGTAAATACAATGTATAGATTAAATAATGTATCAATGGGGAGAAACCATGGTTTGTAGTGTATATTTGTAGGTACCCCAGAAATGGTGCAGTTAAAAGTGACATCGGCCAATAAAGTGTGCACGTGCTTATTTACACTCTATGCATTCTAGGGGAAATATTCAGCAAGAAAATCACAGTTCATGTGTAACATAATCAATATTAGTCCACTAGTGATAAGTCAGTGTTTAGACCCCCACAAGTGACTACAACATGGTCATCATCAGGGCTAAGCAGGTTGCAGTCAACTTAGCACAATGGCTGTACCAAGCCAATTCTTTTGATAGAGAATAGGAATTCGGTCAAAAATATGTGGCCGAGGCAATCAGGAAAGATTTGAAACCCTGCCTTGGCACTCTCTCTTATGCTTCAAACACCCTCCTCACCCTGTGCTCTGACTGCTCCTTCCTTGCCACACACTTGTTATTTCATTTTATTTTTAAATTAATTGGCTTTGACGGGGACCTAGCAGCAAAAAATCGATTACAGGGACATTCACTTTGGGTTTTTTGCATGACATTGCATGCTTAGTTTTTTTAAATTGTACTCTTGAGATGCGTTTTGTTTACTAGAAAACCCATTACGAGCTGGCCACCCATGTGTGCATGTGTTGTGATGCATCGGCCCCAATCTTTGGATGTTTTTTCTTTTTTAGAAAAACATTCCAAGATAGCACCCATGTATGCGCATTTGTACGCATACATAATGACACTCCAGAGGCCAGATTTTTTTATGCCAATGTAAACAAGCATTGCAAAGCCAATAGCTTGGAATCACCTTATAAAGGTGAAACCTAGTAGCTTTCCTAGTGCTTGTTTTATACTAAGATTGTGATCTGTGACATTCCTTTCAAATATGATGCCCTTAGGAATTGTTCTGTAACACGAAATACCATTTAGAGGCTGTGCTATGAAATGCCTATTACAGTTTGTGTCAGGAAACTGTGGTAAAAGTCCAATAAATGCCAGTGTGAAACGTAATATGAAATGGGCATCATATTCTTTATGAAGAAATATCATCAGTTCAGTGCAAATACTTCCAAAAAACACACAAAGAATTAACCTCTATATGCTGTGCCTTGAAATAATTAGATTAGGTGCCATAAAATGTCTTTCAGCGACAGAATAAACAAATTAATTAATTAACATTAACCTTATACACTACACTGGTACCCTGTAGTGACCTGTCGCTGCATACAGCTGACTTTGGAGACTATTTAGGTATAAAACATATGACTCTTCAATTCCTTTCTAAACAAGAGGTGATTCCTTCATGGACAAGAGCAAAAACTAGAGATGGCCGGTAAGGTATGAGAAGCAGTATGAAACAATACCATGCATCCGTTACCACACAGCACCTGTACAATGTGGGTCTTTACTCATGTCATACTCAATGTTTACACCGTGATATTAAAAATTCAGAACTTTTTTCAAATGGCTGGAGCACACAACACTCCTTTGAAATCATTATCATGGATGCTTTAGAATGCAAAAATCAATGAATTTTGACATCTTTCCACCATCATACATCTCAACTTCATACATCGACTTCGGCGGGTTACACAGTCACTCGCCCATCATCTTAAACAACATCTGTTAGAAATGGGGTCTTTGGTTGGCAATCAATTTACCCCTGTCCAAGCATTGACCCTCACTCTAGTCAGGGTAAAGGAGAGTCACCCTCAGTTAACCCCGCTCACCCCCTTGGTAGCTTGGCACAAGCAGGCAGGCTTAACTTCAGAAGCAATGTGTGAAGTATTTGTACCAACACACACAAAGTAACCCAGTGAAAACACTACAAAATGACACAAAACAGCTTTAAACAAATAGGTAATATTTATCTAAACAAAACAAGACTAAAACGACAAAAATCCAACATACACAAGTTAAGATATGGATTCTTAAAAGAATAAGAGTTTTAATCCTTAGAAAACAGTGAGAATGTTTTTGTTAGAGAAAGTACCTGGTTAGCATAAAAAATAAAGCTGCACGGGTGAGCGTGCGTCGGAAAACTGAGCGAGGTGTTGATTCCTTACTCGCAAGTGAGGCCGTGTGCCATTTCCTTCTCAGGTTGGGTTGGCGATGCATCATTATTCTTCCTCGCAAGACAGTGAGGATTTTCCGAGGGGGCACCTCGTATCCGCACAGAGTCGTTTTGACTTTGACGCCCAGGGACGAAGCGTGGAAAATCTGGTCTCATTGTATCAGAAAACCATGTTGCATGGGATTTGTGTCATTGTCAGCCTCTGTTAGAGGGTGTTGTTCGTCATTTCTCAAGCTGCATTGCGTCGATCTTCCAGCCACGATGCAGGTGGAGAGTTGATTTCAGCCTGGAAGCCGGTGGCGCGTCGTTTGTCAGCTGCGTCACAGGAAAGTGCATCGAAAAGTTCCCCACACGGCAGTCTGTGCGTGGATTTTCAGTTCTTGTCTGTAAGCTTCAGTTTTCAAGGGCCCAGGAACTGGATAGGACACCACTTGGCAGGGCAGGATTCTCAGCAGAGAGTACAGGTGCTGTCAGGGGGAGTCTTTGATGGCCCTGAGACTTCAACAACAGGAGGCAAGCTCAGTTCAAGCCCTTGGAGATTCTTCTCAAGCAGCAATACACAATAAAGTCCAGTCTTTGTCCCCTTTCACAGGCAGACACAGCAACTGCAGGATAGCCCAACAAAGCACAGTCACAGGCAGGGGCATCACTTCGTCTAAGCTCTCCAGCTCTTCTCCTTGGCAGAGGTTTCTCTTGATTCCAGAAGTGATACCATTTTCAGGGGTTTTGAGTCCACTACTACTTATACTCCTTTCTGCCTTTGAAGTAGGCAAATTTCAAAGGAAAGTCTTGCTTGTTTGTAAGTTCCTGCCTTGCCCAGGCCAGGCCCCAGACACACAACAAGGGGGTTTGTGTGAGGGCAGGCACACCCCTTTCAGGTGTGGGTGACTACTCCTCCCCGCTCTCCCAGCACAGATGGCTCATCAGGATATGCAGGCTACAACCCAGCTCCCTTTGTGTCACTGTCTAGAGAGAGTTGCAAACAGCCCAACTGTCAAACTGACCAAGACAGGGAATCCACAAACAAGTAGAGTCACAGAATGGTTTAAACAAGAAAATGGCTACTTTCTAAAAGTGGCATTTTCAAACACACAATCTAAAAACAACCTTTACTAAAAGATGTATTTTTATATTGTGAGTTCAGAGACCCTAAACTCCAACTTTCTATCAGTTCCCAAAGGGAATCTGCACTTTAATAATATTTAAAGGCAGCCCCCATGTTAACCTATGAGAGTGATAGGCCTTGCACAGTGAAAACTGAATTTGGCAGTATTTCACTGTCAGGACCTATAAAACACAAAAGTATATGTCCTACCTTAAACATACACTGCACCCTGCCCCTGGGGCTACCTACGGCCTACCTTACATGTAGGAAAAGGGAAGGTTCAGGCCTTGGAAGTGGGTACACTTGCCAAGTCGAATTGGCAGTTTAAAAACTGCACACACAGACACTGCCTTGGCAGGTCTGAGCCATGATTACAGGGCTACTAATGTGGGTGTCACAACCAGTGCTGCAGGCCCACTAGTGGCATTTGATTTACAGGCCCTGGACACTTCTAGAGCACTGTACTAGGGACTTACTATTAAATCAGATATGCCAGTCATGGAAAGCCAATTACACATACATTTTACCTCGTAGCACTTGCACTTTAGCCCTGGATAGCAGGGGTAAAGTGCCCAGAGTAACAAAAACAGGAGAACCAGAGTGTAGCACACATCAATACTGGGGGAAACACTTCATGCAACACAACTTTGTGTATACCTCGATAAACTATAATAAGATATGGCTCTTCCTGTTGAAAACTCCTAAAAGGGCTGGTGAGGAGACTGCCAGGTCCATGGCAGTCTCCTCAGCACGGGTCTGGTGGTAGGGTTTTCTGACTGCCAAAGTAATCAGGCCCTTAGTGTGTCTCTGGTCGTTGCCTAATTTAATTTCTTTTCAACTTCAAATGTTTAAGATATATACTGAAAGGACATCTCACTCTTTTAACTTGAAAATTAAATTTTTTCTTCTCAATTTGTCCGAAAATATATCATTCTTACTGTATCATTTATTAAAGTTTAGAAAAACTCTCTGGGTGGGTATAGGGAGTTGGCTGTAAGGCCCGGCCATGGGCCTGGCAGCATGCACTGCTAATTACCCCTCAAATTACAGCACTCATGACATCTTTGATAACATCATTGATAATGTCACTATAACATCTGCAGTAAGATTATTGATCAGATAAAGGTGCATGTGGGGGAATGAGTTATAGTTACCTTAGGGCGTGAGTTATAGTTACTTGAAATAACTCTAACTATAACTGTTGAATTTCTGTGTTTTTGTGCGAGTAAATGCATAACCTAAGTATAACCAGTATAACGTCCATGTAATGTTTGGTTTTATATATATTTTATATATATATATATATATATATATAAACATAAATGTACATACATGTGTGTATAAACATATATATGTGTGTATATATATATATATATATATATATATATATATATATATATATATATGACTTCACTCCAAAAATGCACACTCATGCGGGCTATTGTCCTTAATATGAATTTATTCACGCCCAAATACAGCACTAATACTTGACAAATGCTTTTCGGCTATTCGCCGTTCACAATTAATAGTTACGACCAACTTTTCCCATTATATAAAGTGTTTTTTGCTTTGCTAATAACTTTGGCACCGTTTGACAAATGTTCACAAAATTATAAAAAACTAGCACCCAAGTTAATTCAGCTGGTGTCTAGAAATGTCCGGGTTTATTCGTCAAGTGAGGGCGTAAAAAGAGAGGGGGTCTCAAAACGCTTTTCTCCATGCAATGTCTGTGGGGATTTTGCAATGTTTAGACATGGCTACAGCCCGATCCTTTGAACGGAACTACACCATATTTGACAGAAAGCTTGATCTTGGTACTGATCATGTTTTTTGTGATTTGGTGTACATCTGTTTGGTAATTTAGACGTTTTTATAGGAAAAAAAGATAGATATCGAGGAAAGTGGATGCAGCATGGATACACCTGAGGTGGATCCGCAGATCCTGGCAAAAAGCAAGGTCCTGATTGGCTGGCCGCAACCTGGGAGAAAAATTGTGGTTGTCATTTTACTTCTCAGTCAGTCAGGGGGATGAAAAAGGAAAGTGAAAAATCACCTAAGGTGTTAGGATAGAAGTATCCTGAACCCATAGGACTCATGAAAGGGTCTCTGAGGCAAAAATTGGCCAAATATTTTTTTTGCCAATCCGTGGAACCACCATGGGGCTCAGTGCATCCTCACCCCCCCAGTTTAACCTTCTAAGAGATCTGCCGATCCGAAGCACAATGAAAAAACGAGACAGCCACTCACTCACCAAAGGTCCGCTGTGCACCTTCGACCATGTGGAGCATGGGGTTATGTGCAATGTGGGTTGGGTTGTCCACAGGGCTTGGCTGCAAGGCAGGCCCTATGGCCAGCCCCCACCACACATGGCCAAAGGTCATACACAGCGATGGATGTTTTAACATGTTCTAATTGCATATTACTTTACCTTACAAAAAAAACATAGAAATTCGCTGAAAAACACAAAGGTTACAGGGGCAGAAAAGGTAGGTTCACTGATTACCCACACAAAACCACAGAAGTTCAGCAGTTATAGTTATACATATAGTTATCCTTATATGAAAAACTATAACCTATGCCATTAAGTAACTTTAGGCTATAACTGCTGACTTTCTATGTTTTTGTGTGGGTAAACCGTGAACCTAACTATAACATAATGCCCCTGTAACCTTTGTTTTTTCAGGTAATTATATATATATATATATATATATATATATATATATATATATATATATACATATATATATATATATATAGTTTGGAACTAGTTTCCACTGAAAAAGCGTTTTTTAGCTTGGCTATATCTTTGGCGCTGTTTGACGAATCTTCAAAAATTTTCAAAAAAGAGTGTCAAATTAGGTTTTGTTGTGCATAGAACGTTTGGGGTGATCTGTCAAGCAGGGGCCGAGAAAAAGGGAGGGGATTCAAAAAGTACATTTCCCATGTTAATTCCCTCAGGGATTTTAGTTGCAACTGCATCCCCAACCGCTAGACAGAATTACACCAAATTTACCAGAAAGGTAGCTCTTCATCCAGAAAGCACCCTTGTTTTATTCAATGTAACCCTTTGTATATCTAGAGACTCAAACACTTAGTGAATCCTCCCAATCTTGTGCAGAGAACACTTAAACCAGGCTGCAAACACTTCTCAAAAACAAACATTAAAACAAAGAAAAGGGGGCAGGGTACGTTCACCCCAATACCTAGCCTTGGTGCAGGGGTCCCCCTGGGACCTGCCAGGAAAAAAGCATTTTTTTTTTTAATCACAGAGAAATTCACAAGTTTCACCGTGAATTAAAAGAAAAAGTAAAACAAGTGTGGGCTCCTGCACTTGTTATAATTGTATCCCCCGGGTGGGCCAGGTCCCAGGGGCAAGAGGGCTTATGTTTAAAAGGGACAGGGTGCATGGACACCCTTCCATGGGTTTAATAAAGCCCTGAGCTCCACCACACCAGGGCTAAAGCTAATATTATGGCAGGACCAAATGGACCCCCCCACGGAACCCAGGGACCACCACCTCTTCGGGGCTATAAATAAATATTCAACTGGGGGGGTTGGACAGACCCCTTTGTGCACTGGGCACCAAAACCTCCCTGGGACAACAATTTACAACAAATATTACATTGATATTATCAATTATGTTATCAAAGACGTCATGAGTGTTGTAATTTGGGGGTAACTAGCAGTGCATGGCGAAGGCACGACATATAGTTACCTTATGGTACGAGTTATAGTTACTTCAGCTAACCATAACTATAACTGCTGAATTTCTATGGTTTTGTATGAGTAAATTCAGAAACTAACTATAACCTACCTCTGATCTTTAGTATTGTAGTGAATATATATTAATATATATATATATATATATATATATATATATATATATATATATATATATATATATATATACACACACACACACACACATATATTCATTTAGATGTAATGGGTCGATAGTGGGAAATAGTATAATACTATTAAGGGATTTTTAGGGTTCTAAGATGGGTAACGGTGAGCTATAGTGAGTAGGGGTCTTTATTTTTTTTTTATGAATTAGATGATAAAAGGTACCTAGGGGTTTTTAAGATTATGAGATAGGTAGGGATTAGGGCTAGTAACGATTTTTTAGGTTTCAGAAATGGGTAAGGACAAACGGTAGTAAGTGGACTTTAAATTTCAGGGCTTAGCAGGAGGATTGTGTAGTTAGGGTGTTTTATTGTTCATTAATGGGCAAGGGTTAGTAAGGGATCATCAGGAATAGGTAAGGAAGGGGTAGTAAGAGATTTATAGGGTTGAGAGATGGTCAGTGATAAAGGGTACTATGGAGTTTTTAAATTTCAGGGATGGCTGAGGGTTAGTAAGGAGGTTTTAGTGGTGAGGATGAGTAGGGGTGGTTTTTAGGGTTCAGGAGGGGTAGTGATAAAGGGAATAATGGGTTTAAAGGATTTATATATATATATATATATATTTAAATATGTGAGTGAATAATGTGCAACAACCACCTCAAGAGGCACCTTGGTGCTAACAACACTGAAACAAATTAAAGAAACCAGTCGTTCCAGAAATTTAACACTCAAGATTGAGTGAACTGCCATGTTTTCAGAAGCTTTCTGAAAGTAGCAAGGTTGCAGCTTGCTTTAGAGTGAATGGAAGATTGTTTCATGCCTTTGCCCTGAGAATAGATATACCCTAGTTTGTGACCTGAACTTTGAGATAGCTCGAAGATTTCAATGCACTGGGTGGCCCGTAGGGAACAAAACAATCCAAGAGGAATTTGGGATTACTTTGATAATAGGCCCTGTACACAATAGTAAAAATCTTGAAAAGAATCTCTTTATAAGTTTATAAGGAGCTCCCACAAACCCTCTGTGAGGAAGATTTCATGAGTGAGTTGAAGTATCAGTCTCGCTGCAGCATTTTGTACCATCTGTAGCTTCTGGATCAGATAATTAGTCAGACCTAAGAGAAGACTATTGCAACAGTGAAGCCTTGATGTGATCAGGGCATGCATAAACCATCTTAATTGCTGAAAAAAGGTAGAAAGTCAAAAACTTTTTAAGAGATTTAATCACAGAAAAACAGACCCCTGACACAGTATTTATGTGGGGGTAGAAAGACAAATCATCAGTGAACTTGACACCTAAGTTCTTCACCATCATAGATGCTGGAGGGCAGGGGAAGTGTTATCATGATTGTTTGGCCACTATTCCGAGATAGAGAACTGTTTTTTCTTCCCAAAAGGTAAATTTCAATCTTATCAGTGTTGCACTTTAGAAACGTTCCATTTATCCATGTAATAGCATCCGAAAGGCATTTTTAAAAATGTCATTCAGAGCTGGAGGAACTCTTATGGAGGGTAAGAATGAGTTGTGTTACATCCACGTAAGACATTGTGGAGATACCAAATGATTTGATAATAATAATAAGGGGGCATATACATATTGAACAAAATTGGGCTAAGTGACTAACCCTTGGGAACACCATATTTAAGCAATTTCTCCTTTTATCTAAAAGGCCTCAAAGTGATAACTTGACGTCGGTTTTCTAAAAAAAGACTGAAGCAAGGCCAAAGCAGAACTTCAAATCCGTATCTGTGCCAGATGTTGAAGGAGAATATCATGATGAATCTTGTCAAAGGCAGCCGACATATCTGAAAGAATCAGCACAACATTTTTACCTCTAGCTAACATCAGCTTAAGATATTTGGTTACTTTGAGGAGTGCCAACTCAGTGGAGTGACTAGGTCTGAAATCAGCGTGAAATCAGTGAAGAAGGTTAAGTGATGCTAACAAATTGATTAATTGTGCATTGGCCAGTTTTTTTTCTATATTTTTTACTGGCAGCAGACCTTTGGGTCAGTAATGGGTTTCTTAAGCAAAGGCTTAACCAAGGATAAATTCTAATTATCAAACACAAAAGTGATTGATTGAGTGAGGCATTCAGAATTGATTGATGATCCAATTGATATAATATATAAACTGAAATAATATTATATATATATATATATGCATATGTGTGTATGATATATTGTCAGAAATTGGGTTGTTGGTTGACTGGGCCGTAAACCCTGGACAAGCAACAGCTACAGTCCCTTGCAGGGTGACCCACAAATAATCAATAAATTAACTTGTGCTTAACCCTGGGTAGCTAAGCACAAATAGCAGTCAGGCTAAACTTAGAGGCATTGTGTTAAGTATTTATGTAGTACACAAACAGTAACACAGTGAAGACACAACACAATAAAAATCCCAAGCCAATTTAGAAAAATATAGAACATTTGAACAAATTATTTGACACCAAAACCATTAAAACCCAATTAGTAAAACTGGAGATATGAATGTTTAAAGTTTAAGGGTCAAAATAGCAAGTCCTCAATTTTAGGAAATGGACACCTGGGCACCTTTAGCACCACAATCGAGGGTCCAGGTACAAGACTCCCTCAGACTGGGTCCAGGTGCAGGTTTAAGATGGTGGGAGCTTGTTATTTCCTGATGGCTCAAAACAGGAGCTGAGCTAAACTAGCCCTTGAAATCACTTCTGGACTCCTGGGTGTAGGTGATGATGCAGAGCTACGTAGCAGGGCTGGTTTCTGAAGGTCCCAAGCAGGCTCCAGGCAACAAAGCAGTCCTTCCAGGTATAGCAGCAGTCTGGCAGAGTGCACACCAGAGGTCCAGTGGTGACCTGAAGAGCAGGTCTGACAGTGTGCTTTTCATACCCTGGAGCCCTGCTCCTAGAAGTCAGGAGAAGTTTCCAGAAGAGTTCGCTGAAGTTCCAAGAGTTTCCTGCCTCCCTTGCCCTGGCTCCTAACAGGCTGTACTTACAAATCAGGGTTGTTAAGCCTATTGTGTGGTGGCAGAGCCCAGCCTATTCAGTTGCATGTGGGGCTGTGCTTGGTACTGCCCCCCATCAAGTCAGATAATGGCCCATTCAGGCTCTGCTAACCCCCTTATCACATGACTGTCTGGGATGAATTCACAAAGGCTCAGCTGTCAGTTACACCCAGCCATGCGACCTAAGGCAGGTTACAGGCACAGAGGGCTAGGGGTAGAAAATGCCAACTTTTTAACAGTGGCATTTTCAAACTTGTGATGATAAATCCGAATTCACCATTAAAGAGAGTTTATCATTGCAAGTTCATAGGTACCAAACATGATATATCTACCATCGCTGGCTTAGGAATTACAACTTCTTAATTTTAATAAGGATACCCCAATGCTACCCTATTGGAGAGGTAGGCCTCTCGGTGGTGAGAAAACAAATTTTGGATCTTTTTACTACTAGGACATGTAAAATTAAAAAGTACACGTCCTACCTTTGAATCATACAGCACCCTACCCTATGGGCTACGTAGGGCCTACCTTAGGGGTGACATACGTAATAAAAGGAAAGTTTAAGACTTGGCAATTGGTTTTAAATGCCAAGTCGACATGGCAGTGGGACGCTGCCTTCAGCCTGCAATGGCAGACCTGGGACAAGTTTTAAGGTGTCACGTAACACAATAAGTGCTGCAGGCCCACTGGTAGCATTTAATTTACAGGCCCTGGGTAAATGGTATACCATTCTACAAGGGACTTACATGCAAATGTAATATGCCAGTCAGGTAAATGGCAATCAAACCATGTTTAGGGGAGTGAGCACATGCACTTTAGAACTGGTTAGCAGAGGTAAAGTACACAGAGTCCTAAGGCCAACAGAGCAAAAATCCAGACAAGATGGAAGCCATGAGGCTGACAGGTCTAACATCTATCTATCTATCTATCTATCTATCTATCTATCTATCTATCTATCTATCTATCTATCTATCTATCTATCTATCTATATCTATATCTATATCTATATATTAATTTAATAAAAAACTAAAGGTTACAGCGACGTTATAGTTAGGTTCTGAATTTACTCACACTAAACCTCAGAAATTCAGCAGTTATAGTTATAGTTATTTTAAATAACTATAACTCGCGCCCCTAAGGTAACTATAACTTGCGCCTTCACAAAGCACAGTTTTCTGATCAATAATTGTATTGTAAATGTTGCATTGATAATATCAAAGATGCCATAGAAGGTGTCATCAGTGATATAAAACGTGGAGTAATTAGCTGTGCATGGCGAAGGCACAAGTTATAGTTACCTTAGGGCATGAGTTATAGTTATTTGAAATAACTATAACTATAACTGGACCTAGCCCTCTCTGCAGAGTCATCCCCAACTTTTTGCCTTAACCCTACTGTTTTCTGAACCTGTTTTAGCTGGCCTTTAGGACTATGGGGCATATTTACAAGACACTAGCGCCACCAAAGCATCACTTTTTGCGATGCTCCAGTGGCACTGTGCACTGCACCGTATTTACAAAGGGGTGCTAAGCCACTTTTTGTTTGCACACTGATAGTCGTCCTTGTCAGGGAGAGGGAGAGGCAGTTCACACTTACATCTGAATAGACTGTATTCTGCGCTCACTCAAAGGGCCGATTATCCCTACTTGTAGTTGGAGGCAGGACTGGGTTTCAAGGGAACCTTGTGCACTTCAGAGAACTATTTTGGGAATAAGTACTGGGCCTCTTATCACCAACAGTTCTGAACAGAGGACATTCTGCCAGGAAGAAGGGCTGCTGTTCTGTCTGGAGGAACTGCCACTGCTGTGTTGCCCTTTTGACGTCTGCTTCTTACCTGGGAGTGAAAGGACTGGACTTGACTCACTACATCATGCAAACTAAAGGTTCTCCAGAGGTCTGGCTGAATTTGCCTCCTGTTCTGAAGTCTTAAGGATAGCAAAGACTTCACCTGTATCTTCCTACCAGCATCTGGTCTCCTCTGCTGTGAATCCAACTCCAGTCCTAAGCCCTTGGAGGTGAGTGTGGTGCTGCAACATAAAAACTGATGCAATGAAACCAGCGCGTCACTTGGAACCAACACATCTAGTTGCAAAAATGCTGCTTTGTCGCTGCCTGCACTGAAGCCACGGACAGCGCTTGCCGACTGGGCAATGCAATGACCTTGACTTACAATGCAGCCCCTGGTGGGCCGATGCACCACCAAAGCATTGGGAATGATACTCATTGCTTCTGCACATTGATGCATCAGTGACATTGCCCGATCAGGAAATGATGCATTGTAAGCAAACACAGAGCATTCCCTCCTTGGATCAACACATCGTCACCAAGCATCGACTCAACCAAGGTACTGTCAGTGGGTCTGTGTGACTGCTGTACCTGGCCTGTGCTCCATTGCTGTCAGGCTGAACTTTTTGATTTTCCCAGCACAACCAAATAGCCCCAGGTGGGAGCTTTTGACTCCTAAGCACTGCATTTTGATTTAATCTTTGAAAATTCATATGTTGGAGTTTTGCCATTTTGGTCTTGTTTGACTCAAATAAATGTTGGCTATTGTTTTAAACTGGTGTGGAGTCCTTTTGTGGTGTTTTTGCCTTTTTACTGTGTGTGTGCACAAGTACTTTACACATTGCCTCTTTAGTTTAGCTTGGCTGCTGTAGGAAAGTACCATCTTGCCTGGCATGTTACCCCCATATTTCACTATATATATGTTGTTTTAGTGTATGTGTCACTGAGACCCTGCCAGCCAGGGCCCCGGTGCTCATATGTGTGCCCTGTATGTGTTCCCTGTGTGATGACTAACTGTCTCACTGAGGTTCTGCTAACCAGAACCTCAGTGGTTATGCTCTCTCTGCTTTCTAAATTGTCACTAACAGGCTAGTGACCAATTTCACCAATTCACATTGGCATACTGGAACACCCTTATAATTCCCTGGTATATGGTACTGAGGTACCCAGGGTATTGGGGTTCCAGGAGATCCCTATGGGCTGCAGCATTTCTTTTGCCACCCACAGGGAGCTCTGACAATTCTTACACAGGCCTGCCACTGCAGCCTGAGTGAAATAACGTCCACGTTATTTCACAGCCATTTACCACTGCACTTAAATAACTTATAAGTCACCTGGTGAAGGTTGGGTGCTAAGTTACTTAGTGTGTGGGCACCCTGGCACTAGCCAAGGTGCCCCCACATTGTTCAGGGCAAATTCCCCGGACTTTGTGAGTGCGGGGACACCATTACACGCGTGCACTATACATAGGTCACTACCTATGTATAGCATCACAATGGTAACTCCGAACATGGCCATGTAACATGTCTAAGATCATGGAATTGTCACCCCAATACCATTCTGGCATTGGGGAGACAATTCCATGATCCCCGAGTCTCTAGCACAGACCATGGTACTGCCAAACTGCCTTTCCCGGGGTTTCACTGCAGCTGCTGCCAACCCCTCAGACAGGTTTCTGCCCTCCTGGGGTCCAGCCAGGCCTGGCCCAGGAAGGCAGAACAAAGGACGTCCTCAGAGAGAGGGTGTTACACCCTCTCCCTTTGGAAAAAAGTGTCAGGGCTGGGGAGGAGTAGCCTCCCCCAGCCTCTGGAAAGGCTTTGATGGGCACAGATGGTGCTCATCTCTGCATAAGCCAGTCTACACCGGTTCAGGGATCCCCCAGCCCTGCTCTGGAGCGAAACTGGACAAAGGAAAGGGGAGTGACCACTCCCCTTATCTGCACCTCCCAAGAGAGGTGCCCAGAGCTCCTCCAGCGTGCCCCAGACCTCTGCCATCTTGGATTCAGAGGTGTGCTGGCACACTGGACTGCTCTGAGTGGCCAGGGCCAGCAGGTGACGTCAGAGACTCTTTCTGATAGGCTCTTACCTGTGTTACTAGCCTACCCTCCTTCCTGGGTAGCCAAACCTCCTTTTCTGGCTATTTAGGGTCTCTGCTTTGGGGAATTCTTCAGATACCGAATGCAAGAGCTCACCAGAGTTCCTCTGCATCTCTCTCTTCACCTTCTGCCAAAGGATCGACCGCTGACTGCTCAGGACGCCTGCAAAACCGCAACAAAGTAGCAAAGACGACTACTGCAACCTTGTATCGCTGATCCTGCCACCTTCTCGACTGTTTCCTGGTGGTGCATGCACAGGGGGTAGCCTGCCTCCTCTCTGCACCAGGAGCTCTGAAGAAATCTCCTGTGGGACGACGGAATCCTCCCCCTGCAACCGCAGGCAACAAAAGACTGCATCACCGGTCCTCTGGGTCCCCTCTCAGCACGACGAGCGCGGTCCCTGGAACTCAGCAACTCTGTCCCAGTGACTCCCACAGTCCAGTGACTCTTCAGTCCAAGTTTGGTGGAGGTAAGTCCTTGCCTCCCCACGCTAGACTGCATTTTTGGGTACCGCATGATTTGCAGCTGCTCCGGCTCCTGTGTACTCTTCCAGGATTTCCTTCATGCACAGCCAAGCCTGGGTCCCCGACACTCTAACCTGCAGTGCACAATCTTCTGAGTTGTCCTCCGGCGTCGTGGGACTCCCTTTTCTGACTTTGGGTGGACTCCGGTTCACTCCTCTTCTAAGTGCCTGATCCGGTACTTCTGCGGGTGCTGCCTGCTTCTGTGAGGGCTCCCTGACTTGCTGGGCACCTCCTCTGTCTCCTCATCCAAGTGGCGACATCCTGGTCCCTCCTGGGCCACAGCAGCATCCAAAAACCTTAACCGTGACCCTTGCATCTAGCAAGGCTTGTTTGCGGTCTTTCTGCGTGGGAACACCTCTGCAAGCTTCTTCACGACGTGGGACATCCATCCTCCAAAGGGGAAGTTCCCAGTCCTCTTCGTTCTTCCAAAACACCAAGCTTCTTCCATCCGGTGGCAGCTTCCTTGCACCCTCAGCTGGCATTTTCTGGCCATCTGCCCACTCTCTACACTGATGCGACTCTTGGACTTGGTCCCCTTCTCTTACAGGTACTCAGGTACGGAAATCCACTGTTGTTGCTTTGCTGGTGTTGGTTTTCCTTGCAGAATCCCCCTATCACGACTTCTGTGCTCTCTGGGGGTTGTAGGTGCACTTTACACCTACCTTACAGGGTCTTGGGGTGGGCTATTTTTCTAACCCTCACTGTTTTCTTACAGTCCCAGCGACCCTCTATAAGCTCACATAGGTTTGGGGTCCATTCGTGGTTCACATTCCACTTTTGGAGTATATGGTTTGTGTTGCCCCTATACCTATGTGCTTCTATTGCAATCTACTGTAACTTTACACTGCTTGCATTACTTCCTTTTGCTATTAATGCATATTTGTGGTATTGTGTACATATATCTTGTGTATATTTGGCATCCTCATACTGAGGGTACTCACTGAGATACTTTTGGCATATTGTCATAAAAATAAAGTACCTTTATTTTTAGTATATCTGTGTATTGTGTTTTCTTATGATATTGTGCATGTGACACCAGTGGTATAGTAGGAGCTTTGCATGTCTCCTAGTTCAGCCTAAGCTGCTCTGCTATAGCTACCTTCTATCAGCCTAAGCTGCTAGAAACACCTCTTCCACACTAATAAGGGATAACTGGACCTGGTACAGAGTGTAAGTACCCCTTTGGTACCCACTACAAGCCAGGCCAGCCTCCTACAGCTGCTCTGTGCCAAGCTACAAGAGGGTGAGCACAAGTAAACCTTTAGTGTTTATCTCACCTGCCGTGACTAGGATTGTGGTCCCTACTTGGACAGAGTGCACCCCTCTGCCATCTAGAGACCCAATTTCTAACAATAACATTAAATTACATTCAATAAGTGATAACTTCCCATTGGGAGCAAATAGGACTATAAAGCTTGGTGTCTAAAGAACTGTAATTTAAAATCCTCTGTAATGGTAAAGTTAGATTTTAAAGAATGATTTTGAAAATGCCATGTCTTAAACATTTGGTGCCTACAGCCTGTATCCTGGGCCACATGACTAGGTGTAGCAGACAGCTGTCTTTGTATATTACTCCCAGGTATTGATATAAAAGGGGAATAGGTGTTGGCAGGTTTGACCATCGCTGCTCGACATGGGAGGGAGCTGTCACCTACCCCACTTGAACATCACAAAGACTCTGCTTCAGCACAATCAGAAAGAGTTTGGCACTAATCTTTTGTGCCCCCTGACAAGCTGGGGGCCAGGGCAAGGAGGCAGGAAATTCCAGACACTTCTGTAGGGGTAGGACTCTAGAAGTTTCTCCCAATTCAAAGCTGACACCAAATATAAATCTATACCCTTAGGCAGAAACTTTTCATTGATCCCAAGGAAGTCCGAAAGACTCAGGACTGTTATGCTGCTGTGCTACATGAAGACTGCTACTCTGCTGCCCTGCTACTAAGCTTCCCTACTTCCTGAGTAAGAAGGACTAGAACAGCATCTTGAATACAGGACCCCCAGTGTGACTCCAAGGGTTAGTTGGCTGGCCTCCTGATCAAAGCCTCAGGAATAGAAATGTCTACAACCACAGTTGTACAGTTTCATTAAAAAATATCATTTGAACAGGTATCAGGCATGCTCTAAATAAAGCTTCCTTTCCGTTATTTGCCAATGTCTTCTTCCCCACACACTTTTTAAGTCAATTGATTTCAACCAATATTCATTGCCTTCTACAGCCAACCGGGAAACAAAGGAATCTAAATAAATGAATTTCGTATTTGTCAATAGTATGTGTACATTTTCCATCAATAGTAATTTGAAATAATATGACTCAGGATTTTTAACATTGTGCCCAGAAAAATATGCAAACTTTTCGGAATATGTTTTAGAACTCCCTTGTGGTGGAGTTGGACAATTTTCCCATTGTGTGTGATTAGAAATAGTCTTTGGGGTACTTGCTCTGTGAATGAAATGGTGCCCATATTAATTCTAGCAAAACATATCACCATAATTCTCTTTAGACATCTTCACTTTCAAACACAGTGAAATACTGCAATTCAGTCATCATAGAATCAACTGTTTTCACATCCCAGTCATCAGAAACAACTCCGGGTATTATTACATTGTTCATTGAAAGTTTAAACACATATGGTACTTGAATGACCTCTGTGGGGCTGTATATATCGAATGTGACTGTATCCCAAACAATCCCATCAGGAATTGGTATAGCGGAAATGTTCACGAACGACAAGTCTCTGCGGACCTTGTGACGTTAGCCAGGTTAGAGTAAAAAATAAAAGAATTTAACCTGCCTAGAGTCATTTTCTGACTCAAAACCATCCATACTACATGACTCCTCTCTTAGAAAAGACAGGAGTCATGCCCACCACCCCAATGGCCAGCACAAGAGATCAGGGTCCCCTGGGCATGGCCATTGCACCCAGAGCCAAGTAGTTGGGCCCACTTCAGGGCCCCCAATGGCACTTAAAAAATATATATATACTTATCTGTATTTACCTATACTTACCTGGGATGGGGTCCCCGATCCTCCGCTGTCCCTCTGGTGCGGGTAGGGGTGTCCCTCGGGCATGGGGAGGGCACCTGTGTTCCACCATGGAAATAGGCCCACAGGTCCCCTAACGCCTGTCCTGATCCAGGCATTAAAAAATGGTGCAAAGCAATCGTTGCACAATTTTTTGACCCCTCCTCTCCCCATGCGTTATGTTTGCATGGGAGGATAAATAAGGCGCAAGGGCCTTAGAGTCATTTGTTTCCCGGGAATGCCTACCTTGCATCTCATTGATTCTAGGTAGTTTTCTGCATGCAAAAAATGACTTTAACTCCAATATTTAGACATGTCTAGCGCCAAAATATAAATATGGAGTTAAGTTTGCACCGGATTTGCGTAAAAAATACGGTGCAAACAAAGTATAAATATACCCCCTGGTATTTTTACTTCCGCGTCAAGGAAGCCTCCCATTCGGTAGGAATATTTATCAGGAAATGCTTTTGGATAGGGCATGCCTTCAGCCGTAGCTTTTACGGCAGCCCATATATGATCGGCCGGTTTCGTTCCAAAACAAATTACTGCAGCAACAGCAGCTGTAGCTACTGCTGATTTGGCTGCTTCATCACCCATTGTATTCCCAGCAGCGTGTATTCCAACGCGATGGTGTCCAAGTGTACGTACAACATGGTTATTTGGTAGCGTTTCCTTCAGATCCGCTACTTTCCACCACAGAAGTCTATGTTTGATGGTGTTGCCTTTAGAATCTCTGAACCCATTCTGGCACCAGTAATGCAGGTATTCATTGAAGGACTGGACACAGTAATACGAATCACAGACAATCAGTGTTAGCTGTGCAGGATCCGTGTGTTCCAGGGCCATCGCCAGAGCCTTTAGCTCTGCTAATTGTGCTGTGCAATCCCCTAAGGTTTGTGTGAATGTATGCTTGGTACAAAAGGTATTATCCTCCATGTAGCCACTTACGACTGCACAAGCAGCAGAGTATTGATGTTTTGTGCCTATTGCAGGTTGTGCTGAGCCATCAGTGTACATGACTCTTTGATATTGATCAATAGGCAGTGGATAAGCCGGAACTGGGTATTCCAGTTCATATTGCAAAAATTCTTGAGTTTGTAATTTTGTGTCGAAAATGTAGTCAACGTAAGCGTCTGTCAAAGATGTTGCCTATTGAATCCAACGTGGATCTAATGCTTTAGCGTTTGCAACGCTGGCTTTGGTAACAGCCTCAAGGGATACAACAATAATGCGTTACCCCTGGGCAAGTGGTCTTTCTTTAATAACAGCCATCTGAACAGCAGTGAGAATTTTGCTTACTGGGAGCAAAGCGTTGTTCTGCTGCTGAATACAAATGTGATTTGTATGCTATTGGGACTGTCTCACCCTCATTGAATGTTACATAGGTGAAACCAATGGCACCAGCAATTACTCTGATGACCAGATGTTTTTTTGTTGTCCCTTGCGTGTAAGTGTTGTGCTGCAAGCATGTCTGTCTGCAAAGCTCTGAGAATGCGTGTGTGTTTGATTGTCCAAAATTTACTGGAAAAGTCAGGACGTATAAGGTCATATAAAGGTTTTTATGCGTGATGCGTAATCTGGAATGTAAGTTCTGCCAAATGTTAGGAAACCCAATAAGGTTTGGATTTTTTTAGTTGTATTTGGAGGTTGTAACTGCGCGCATTTTTCCAAGAATTGTGGTGCTAGGCTCTTTCCTTCACTTGATAGCCCGTATCCCAAAAACAGGACACTAAGGAAGACTATATATATTTTTTTCAAATTTAATTTATAGCCGAATTCGGCAAATCCTACAATAGAGCGGCCTACCCATCTTAGATGTTGCAGTAATTCATCATCCGTGAGATAGATACCATCTACATAGGACAATGCTTCAGGGTCAATGTCGTGCAATATTGAAGTCACACGAGCCCCGAACAGTCCTGGACTGTTCTTGAACCCCTGGGGTAAACAACTGAATTTTTTCTGGGAGCCTACTGCGCTGAAACCTGTTAAGTCTCTACTCTCAGGCACTATATCTTGGCAGAAGAAACAACTGGAAATATCCAGTGTTGTTTTGTATTTTCTGAGCACTATGTTATTCATGAGTGCTGTGCTGTGTGAGTTTTGTATAGCATATGTGCATGTATGACTCTTTAAGTGTCTGTAGTCTAAGACTATTCTGTACGAATGGTCCGGTTTAGCTACCGGGAATAAAGAATTATTCATTGGTGAGACACAGGGTTCGATTGTGCCCTGGTACTATAGGTGTATGAGGATTTCCCTCTCAGGTGCTTTAGCATCACGTTTTATTGGATACCGGGGTTGTGGTTGGGGTTGATTTTTTATAGGAATCACATGATAGGGGGAATCTTTATCCCACCCTACGTGGCTGTGATATGACGCGGGTGCCTGTGCCAAATCCTAATTGATGGCATAGGATTCTGCGAGCTCATTGGGATCAAGAGGTGAGAAAGAAGGTTTGATAACATCTTGCCCATATGGGCAAGTACGGACAAATTCAGGTGGCCAATCCCTTTTGGCCAGTAGAATATTGTATATATTTACGATGCAATCCCTAAAGATTGCATTGATTGTGCATTCAATGACTGAGAGAACAGGGAACACAGAAAAATTGAAAAAAAAAAAACGACTAGCATAATATCTGGCATTAAATCTGCTGAGAAATCCATCAAAGCTGCAAGGCTTTCTGGAAACTATAAACAATATTTTCTTAATAATAAATAGCTGGGATTTCTATTGTCCCAGTTTGAAAGTAAGATCAGTCTCAATTTATGATTCTTAGAAACCCTGAAACATTATTTGAGGAAACAAACAGCTGAACTAGGCTTAACACGAATATGGTGTAATTAAAATCTGAGAACATTATCACAAAAACCGTTAGCAGAAACAAAGCTTGAAAGTGAAATTAATAAGACTTTGAAGTTAAATGCAGAATCAGATCCTTCCAAAACTGAGGTTGGTGTTGCAGATGTCCTTCTACTTTTACTCTGATTTTTCCTGAGGGTAATTGCAACGATTTCCATTACTTCAATATTTACTGGCTCAAAAATCGTGGGGTCTGCAAGTAACAATAAGACAAATTTGTAAATAGCAGCAAGGGATGATCTTCATGAACTTTCCCAAGTCGATGACTCAATTGTGACCTAATCAGATTAAAGCGGATTATTGCAACTTTGAGCAGGAACAATATTTTAGATCACTAATAGGCCTTGCAATACCTGTATAAAAAACAATTTTATCCGAAATGTAAAAGTCAATTTACTTAAAGTTATTAATTTCGTAGCAAGTTGTATAGACACTAGCTTTTTTATGTGTCCAAGTGAGGCTTTCCTTCAGGCGCAGGGTCAACTGGTAACTACTGGGCAGTCTCTGTGGTGGGTACTGTAATTTAGAAGAGGTGTCTTAGAGAATCAAATTTCACTGTACCCAACTGGATAACTACATTGATGAGCAGTGATGAATTACTCAAGGAGGTGGAAGATGATCTGAAAATCAGATGCCGCATGACATGGTCTATCGAATCAGAGCAACTAGAAAAATAAAAGGGGAAAAAGGTTCAAATAAAAATGCCCTGGCACATTCAGGTGCTGATATCCAACCCCAAATGGTAAAATCACTTATGCAATAAGGCACTATAATACAAAGAACATGCAGCTCCAAGGTCAACTTGATAAGATGTTCTCGGTAAAACTTTTGGGTTTATTATAACACTTGCCGACTTTAGCTACTCAACTTGGAAGAGCAGTCAGATACGATGCCACCAGTGCAAACGTGGTTATGATAACTAGTTTGTCAGTGGCTCTAGATGAAGAGCTCACCCACTGGGTATCAAGCATTCTAAGGTGTTCAGCTTCCAGTAAAACCCCAAACCTCATAATACAAAAAAAAATCAGAGCTCCCACAAAAGTTCAAGGTGAATTGTAGCTGTGGCTTTTTGGGTCTGGCTCCCAGACTATCTCGACCAATGCTAGAGTAGGTCTCCGCGATAATCTTTGGCGGCTCACTTTCTTGATCCTGTGGAGGAACATCCCACATTCACGCTGCTAGTGCAACTCCTTCTCCTTTAAGGTTACTTAATATAATTGAGGATACTGTGGCAAAATTGCCCATTAGTTGCATCCCCAAGTGCAGGGCTGGGGCAGCCCCGTATTCGACTTGAATTTGTTTCAACACTTCCGGTAAATTGGCAAGTGTCGGTGTACCGTGTGCGGTAGTATAGAGCGTGGCAAATACCGTGCCCCATGTATTGCAGTTGTCTATACTGGGAGCCATCCCAAATGGCAAGCACATAGTTAATACTCTATGCTTATCCTGAGGTCCCATATGGGAAAATACTGCTTCCAGTGCGTTTATTTTTTTAGCTAACCAAAACGGAATTTCTTCTCGTTCGGCGAGTACTTTACCCATGATCGAATGTACAGTCCCTGTATTAATGTCTGGCGTTACTGCATGTGGTTGCGCTGGAGCAGCACATGCTGGATTTGTATTTAATGTTTGCTTTATAAACTGTATTATTCGTCTGTATATTGCCATCAGCTCAGCAAATAAGCTACGGACTTCAGCTGCCGTTAGGTTAGCTGCAGCAGGGGGAGGTGTATATGTGGCCAATAAAGGCCAGGTAGGACCATCATTATTTAGAGGACCTAACCTAACATGTAAAATTGTATGGGGTAGGGCGCCATCAACCGATTATTATGTTCTTGATAAGATAGAGGTATTTCTAGATATGCATATGCTCTGTATTGTGCAGGTATATTTGCAGGTGTATAGTGATGAAATAGATTTGTGTTCCCATCAGCTGCTGGAAATGTGACCCAAGAATAAACAATTTCTGTTCTATAGGTTGGATGAGCCTCAACAACAAATGTGACTGGACCCCCTGGGCATTTAGGCCATGTGCTAATAGATGTGCAGTAAGGGGTGGTTGCATATTAACTGCAATTGCTACCTGTTGCGGATTTGCCATAACGAATGGTAAATTCTGGTCAGAGATGAGCACACCAAATGAGGATTATAATTCTAATGGTTAAAGCTTGAACAACCTACAGCGTTAGTTAGGTACTCCCTACATAGCTGAGGAAGAAAATCCTCAATATCACGGACATCTCCCTATATATAGAACTGAGGTGTCTTTATATTTAGTGAGACAGAGATACTCAGGAGGACCCAAAATTTGAGCCTGACCAAACATTGGCAGTGCCATGTCGCCTAGGCTCTCATTATTCTAATGAGACTACAGGATTTGGGTGGCAGAATCACCTGCACAGTATGGGACTGAATCTAAACCCCCTGCAGGTGACACCTGTCAGCCTAATCTGGGATTTGCTCCGGCTAACTAGCAGTGCCTCATCTCCACCCAAGAGCAGGGATGATTGGGCAGCAGAGCGCATGACACAATTGACTCCTCAGGGAAATCGTGGTCACTCAGATCGCATCCGTTTCTCTCAGTTACATTAGCCTCACATATACAAGGACAATCAGAGGCAGAATATATTTCAATAGGGTTTCATTGAAGCAACTGCACCTTAGAAATTAAAGCATGTACTGCAATAACTAGGACGATAAAGCATGACAGAATTACAATTGTGACAAGGACAGTGAAGCATATAAATAACACTACCATATTGTCACTATAATCATTAAAATAGTCCCTACCTAGGCTATGTTAGAGCACAGAATGTTAAGCTCTAGTTCTGCCCTTCAGGTCATCCCTCATACCTGAGCAAGAGACCTGTAGTCTACATAAACAGCTGTGGTGAAGCGTTCAGCAATCAGCATACAGTCGTGGTCATCTGGCTGGAATCTCCCTCTAATGTACAATGGTCAAAGTATTGATTTTATAATAAAACAGCTGATGTTCCAAGAAAGGATCCCTATGTAAGTGTGTGTATGTTTCTATGAATACTAGAGGAAAGCGTTACCATGTTTGCGACAACCTATCTTACTGCAGCCTTGAAAAAAGCACAGAGTGAAAGAAATGTCTTGTTTAAGAACGCAGTGCTAGCCTAGACAAAGAACAGCTAGATAGAAAAAAATAAAACAAGACTGCAAATGTGGCTATTGTTTAAAATAATAAAACAAAACTGAAAAAAATATGTCTAGGTTAAAGTGCTTTCATTTCTCCTCGTTTTTTTCTCTTTCTATGTGTGGTGCATTTTCAGCACACATAGAGCAAATTGCCATATAAGATTGTTTTTGTGCAGGAAGGTGTTCCTTCCTGCACAAAAACAATCTTCCCCTCAATGCAGCCATCCTTGCACTACTGTGCAAGTGTGGCTGCGTTGGTGCAAGTCAGCAAATGTAGCGCTGGTGCAGGGGGAAATACAGGGGTGTGCCGTATTCTGGTAAATAGCACATCCCTGTGTTTTGAAAATGGCGGTGCACGACGCTGCCAATTTTGGTGCAGCGCTGCGCACCATTGTTTTCCATTGAATATTCCCCATAGTAGGCAATGCCATACAATTAGATTTCTATCACATGATGTTTCATGAAATACTCATTCTACACTGCAAAGTGAGTGATTCATAAGCTAAAGAGGTAAGAAATGAGAACTAGAGACCTCGTGATAAAGAATATGATGTACTAAGGTGAAAATGAAAAACAAACTTCCGTAGTTCAAGGAAATGCACTTCTTTTTAATTTGAAGATACTGTAATAAATTTGTACATGATATACATTGCATGATGAATTACAAGCCAAATATTATAGGGCTCAGCTCATGCAATGGGCTCTTCGAGCTGAGCCAGACCCTTGACTCAGCTCGTCCTGCTAACTTTATTGTCTCGGCTCCTCCTGTTAATTTATTGTCTCACCCACCTCTAGCTATGGTCCAAATACATACTTGCACAAGACCATAAATAATTATTGAGGAGACTTCACATCCCTGGGTGTCAAAGCTCAATAATAAATTCATGAACCTCTTCTGGTTTCCTTTCTTCCAGGAGCATCTTATGTCTTCAGGAGGATTTGGCCTGTAAACGGAGATTATGGACAGTCCTGTAGCCATGCACTTGTTTACAGAAAAATGTCACGCCAGGAAGGTCCCTGTGAGAGGCTGGGACAGAGTCAGTAATTTCAGATTACGACTGGAACATGACCAATTCTCTAACAAGATTTTATCTATGCATGACAGATGCAGCCGGTGCATACACAGTCAGATTAAACACAGTCTGACATGTGACTGCAGTGCCCATATTCTATACTAACAAGCCGATTTGTATGCAAAGTCACTAAAGCTTGGACTATATCTGGTATTGAATTGTCTCTGGCCCAAGTTGCATTGTGGATGTGTCTGGGGGTTGGCAGGTTTTCCTGGGATTCAGTTATCCCCTGGCACATGTGGAAGTATGTATTGTTCGGGGGAGGGAAACTATGTATGCACAAATATATATGCTTGCGTACCTACACCCAACTTACAGTGTACCCAGATGACTCCCATCACAGTAGCTGAACACAATTAGCACATAGAACAAAACTTCTGATTTGCTTTCTCAATGGACCACTCACCCACAGCCTTGCTCAGTAGTTTCTAAAAGACTGAGAATATTTCAAGAAGCGTGGCTGCTAAGCAGAAGAGCAGAGACTCTTACTCTATCTTCTCACTTCCTGTACCCCCAATAGGACATTAAGGTCCACCAACACTGGTCTGCTGAAGATGTCTCACATTCAAAAGGCCAGATGGGGAGGAAGATCTTTCTCGAACATATCCCCCAAACTCTGGAACACCATGCAGAATGGACTGAGAATGGAACCCAAAGAAATTATATTTAGGAAACTTCTTGCAACCTGGCTTTGGCAGACTCACTGAAGTTTATGGTAACAGGCGTGTCTAATGCTTACTCTCAAAGCACAGGGAGGCCTCACGGTAGCCATGTGCTATATAAAGCCATATACAATAAGAGAAAAGATAAGATCTGGTTTCAGTACTTCTTTGTGTCTACTTAATAGGGTATTCAGATGCACATCCAGGTGACTCCACCTTCCACCTCCAAAGCTATCATATTTGCTCTGTAGTGTGGAAACAAGATAATTAAAGACATTAGAAACCAGTGGCTTACATCTGAATCCCTTCATCAGTACTCAACTAAACTGTAGGATTCTTCGGAATCCCCTTGTGTTCCATTTTTGGTAGAGCCTACCTGTCCTAAATTTGCATTGTGTACTTCACATGAAAAGAATGAACATTACTTTAGGAAAACATTAGGCTCAGAAGCATGTAGGACAAAGAGAAAACTAACTGGAATATTCAGTGCTCGATTTCCAGTTGTCTTGCTGCACTCTAGGTCTTGTTTTATTTGCCAATTACAGTGTGATGTAGTTGTTTTCAATATATATCAGTAAACTGGTGGAAAGAGGTTAGTGGGTTTTACTATTTCCTCATCACCGTAACTGCAGCTTGATAGATGAAATTAAGGGCCTGATTTAAGAAAAGTGGTGCTGGGCCCAGTGCAATGCCACATTTTTTTGTTGCGCCTCTTAGAGCCCCCCATAATGCCACCATGTGTGCGTTGTATCTAAGATATGGTGCATCATGGCGGTAATTAGGGGAACTAGTGACAAAAGTTTTGATGCTAGTTTAGAGCTTTGCAAGATTAGAGTCAAAAATGTTGACGCTAGTCCTGCAAAGGCCATTGAGGCCCATGAAAACAATGGTGTGCCTCCTTTTAACGCCTGCAGGAGTTAAAAGTGCCGAAAAAAATTACACAAAGAAATCTTTTAGATTTCTTTGCACCATTTTTTCAACCACCCTAAAGGAGGAATTCTCCCTTTGCAAACTTTATGCCTGGCTCAGGCATAATGTAGCGCAAAGGGTTACAAAGTGGTGCAATGCATGCATTGTGCCTCTTTGTAAATTTGGTGCGGCGATTTTTACCTCTTTGTGTCAAACATAATAACACTAATTTCGTGCAAGGAGACGCTAGAGGCTCTTAAATCAGTCCGTAAGTTTGAAAATGTACGCTTCTGGCTGCCTTCGTGTGTTTTACTGTTTCTAGTTATTATTAGCCATATTTTACAGCACAAATGAAACGCATTGAAGATACCACATACTACAGAGAAGGAGGAAAAGAGGTTACAAATATTGGCCGGTAATGCCACTTTTCCGACCCTGCTAAATCTAAACAAGAGTAATCATTAAGAGATAGGAAACGAAAACACAGATAGCACGAGCTTCAGTCCACCTTCTAAAAAAATGCACTGTTGAACAGAATTTGAGAGTTATAAAGCTTAAACATCTCTTACCTGGGCAAAGAAGAAGCGGTTGGCCTCCAGGGTTTCTGCAGAAAAAGAGGAACCCAGAATGACCACACCCACTCTCTGCCTGCGCTGGTAGTCTCAGCTGCACAGGCAGATGGCTGCTACCTATCTCCTCTCAGGGCTAGTAACATGCAGGTGGTCTCATTAGTGGCGCAGAAGTAGCATGCACACATGCTACCTATCTTCTGTCAGGGCTAGTAACATGCAGGTGGTCTCATTAGTGGCGCAGAAGTAGCATGCACACATACAGGGTCCGATTGGGAGGGAGGGCATTCGGGCATTGGGCGATGGACTGGTGCCTCAGGGACGTTTTTTAAGGGCCTTGATACACCGGCCCAAGAAACTAACTTTCTTCCCCAGTCCCTATCAGGCCAGTATCACATGCCCTCCTCTGCCATGATATACTTTGAGGCTGGGGGGCAGGTATTGCTTTAGTCTTTGGGACGTTCTCACCTTGGGCCCCCTGCCTCGCATGGCCGGCCCTACCAGTTGCAGCATCATTCCTGCCGGATCATCACGTTTAGGCCATGGTGGGTGTGAGGAGGGTGGAAGTATGAAGGGGCTTCGCAGTGATTTTGTGCCCTTGGGTCATACTCACCTAAGCCCCCCTAGAGCAGCAGCAGTGCCCTTTCTTGACATCTCCCTTGCCAGGTCATTGCCCTGAGACATTAGCGGGCTGGGGAGGGGTGAGTAAGAAAAGCGGCCATTTTAGGGGCCAGGTGTTGTCACCTCAGCCGATCTGTCTTTTAGGCCTTGGTGGGGACAGGGAGAGAGTTGCCTAAATTTGAATGTAACTCTGTATTCATAGGTGGAGATGTTGGAAGTAGGTTCGAGTCCCATCGTCAGATCTACATGATATGATTCTGGCAAATCGCTTAATTGCCATACCTAAATTATAAATTAATTTGATCTTGTGTCATGTATCTGGTGCTCATGTGCGTTAATCCGGTGCCTTTGGACCGAGTTCACGCTATATGCAAATAAAAAAAAAAAAGAACAAAAAAATAACCGCCCAGATGCCAAAGAAACTGACCAGATGATGAGCCATGAAAGGGGCGACCAGGGAACTTTGGTCACTCTTTTGGGGGTGCTCTGGCCTAGTTGTGATCCGAAATAAACCCTGCAGACGTAGGACGGACCGTTTACTTCGCACAAGTTAAACCTGTTTTATAGTTGGATAAGTGACGTTGCAATCCACCAGTCATAAAGAACCTTTTAAATAATATGAGCAGTCCCGATTCTGATTATGTAAGTCCAGAAGCCTGTGGTCACAGCCTTTCTTCCTCTTCGTGATTCCCAGATCCTCCCCAACAGTACCTGTGGAACAGCAGTCACAGCAAGGCCCCGGTGCCGCTGCACCGATTGGTACGCCCCTGTTTACATAGGCACCACATTATGTAAAACTTTTTTTT
This sequence comes from Pleurodeles waltl, assembly GCF_031143425.1. Lineage (NCBI taxonomy): Eukaryota > Metazoa > Chordata > Amphibia > Caudata > Salamandridae > Pleurodeles > Pleurodeles waltl. Next base: position 964,493,309 of record NC_090448.1, on the reverse strand, counting down.
AGCCATATGGAGATTACCTGATTTGCTCAGGATCAAAGGACGTTGTGGTAATTCGGACCCGAGCCTAGTTCCACCATTCTAATTACAGCAGCCCAGACAGTTAAGCAACAATTATTTTTCCTTCTCAAGGAAAGACGTTCGAAGAACCCTGCTCATGTCCAACAGAACTTCATAGACAGTTTTCGCTTGGCAAACCTCTTGTCGATTTATCTGTTGACTAGTCCGCTGGTCTGCGAGTGTCTTATTTAACACCAAAAGGGAAATATGCATAATCAAGGCACAGTCCAGTTTCACTGAGTTTCAAACAAAGTCCAATGCAATAGCAGCTCCAGCAAAACGTTGTAGATTTACAAACGTTTTACTGCCTGCTATTTTCCCACAGAAGGAACTAAACTAAATTCTTCCCTTTCAGAGCCCTCCGCCTCATGGACTTTAACACCAATAGTCTCGCCTTTCTTACCTCTTGAACCGATAACTAAACATTGAAATCAGCCAATGTATGCAGTCCCACTGAAACTGCTAAAGTCTATTTTCTAATTTATTTTAGGAAAAATTGGAGATGTACTCGGATTTCCTTTATTCCCATTTAAATTGTCTAATTCCCAAATCTTTGGACACAAAATAATTCCACCCAATTAGCCATCTTTTCTCCATTACTGTGCTTTGGCATGCAGACACACTCAGCTAAACCCAGCCGCAATGGAATTTCACGAATCCAGCGGGTGCTACAGGAAATACCGTCTAAGCTTCGTGATGTTAGAATGATTTATATATTTATTCAGTTGAAAGATGTTTTTTGAAAATCGTTCAGTTTAGAGTTACGTTAAGGATGACCTACAAAGACAACACACATTTACAAATGCAGTAGATGTTTCCTTCATCAAGCCTCTCGAAAACCCAAACACTTGTAAAGAGCTATCTGTGTTTTTTTTTTACAGAGTTACCTAAACTTGTTGCTACCGTAAACGTTACATATGATAATTCCAATTGTTCCTTTCTTCCCAAAGAATGAATGAACTTTAATACATTCTCAGTTATTTACATTGCTTTGCTGGCATCCTCATGCTATGGGTGCCAGTAGTAAGCCAAGAATTACCACCATTATGTCAGGTCACCATTCTGCTCGGGTGGGTGCTATCTTGTGAAACATGCCCACAATATGTAATGATTTCCCACAATATAGTTGCCCAATAGGACATTAAGGTCCTCCAACACTGGTCTGCTGAAGGTCCCTCGCATTCAAAAGACCAGATGGTGAGGATATTTCTCCTACATATCTCCCAAACTCTGGAACACCATGTCGAGCGGACAGAGAACGGAACCCAATGAAATTATATTCAGAAAACATGCGCTCTAAAAAAAAACTATATAAGATGAGAGATAAGATAAAAGAACTGGTTTCAGTACTTCTTTGTGTCTACTTGATAAGGTATTCAGATGCACATCCAGGTGACCCCACCCTCCACCTTCAGAGCCATCATATTTGCTCTGTAGTATGGAAACAAGATAAAGACATTAGAAACCAGAGACTTGCATCTGAATCCCTTCATCGGTATTCAACTAAACTGTGGGAACCTTGGAAATCTCATTTTGGGAGTGCCTACCTGTCCTTAAATTTGCACTGTGTACTTCATATGAGAAGAATGAACATTAAGCTAGGAAAGCATTAGGCTCAGAAGCGTGTAGATCAAGGAGATAACTAACTGGAACATTCAGTGCTTGATTTCCAGTTGTCTTGCTGCACTTTAGGTCTTGTTTGATTTGGCAATTGCTGTGTTTTCTGAGTTGTTTTCTGAGTTGTTTTCAAGACATATCAGTAAACTGGTGGAAGGAGATTGGTGGGTTTTACTATTTTCTCCTCAACTTAACTACAGCTTGACAGATCAAATTACATTTCAAAATGTACACTTCTGGCTGCCTTCTTATATATTTTTTTTACTGTTTCTAGTTATTATTATCCATATTTTATAGCAGAAATGAAACAAAATGAAGATACCACATACTTCAGAGAAGGAGGGGTGGCATTACCGGCATTGGGCCGGTAATGCCACTTTTCCGACCCTGCTAAATCAACACAAGAGAAATCAGCAAGAGATAGGAAACAAAAACACAGATACCACAAGCTTTCAGTCCACCTCCCAAAAAATTGAACTGTTGAACAGAATTTGAGAGTAATAAAGCTTAATCCTCTCTTACTTGGGCAAAGAAGAAGCGGTTGGCCTCCAGGGTTTCTGCAGAAAAGAGGAACCCAGAGCGACCATAACTGCGCTCTGCATGTGCTCATAGTCTAAGTCTGGCAACTGGAGGTATGCTGCAGGAAAAGGCCAAATGATGCGCATAATGCAGGACATTTTGTAATAGTATTACTTCATTATTTTGTCATTTTTAAACTTCATAACACTGCCTGAGCATTGGCTGCACCTCACTAGTACCAGAATAATACCCAAATATGGCAATGCAGAAAGGTGACTCGTCCAGCATTACATAGGGCTTTCCATTGTGCTGCATCACTTGTCACTGAATTTTGAGTAACTTTTGAACTATGTTGAACTTGAAAAACATTAGTTTTTGTTAAAATCTGCTGATTATACAGCAGATGACGTACTATGTGGCAAATGTAGCAAATCTATAAGTATGCGAATATCGCTACGGCCGCACAGTCGCATAATTCCAGTGGCCCTGACTATATGGCATGGGCCAGCATTTGGGTACTAGGTAATAAGTATCAACCATTGGATGCCCCAAGTTGTGAAGAATTGCCACCATCCTGCTATGGCCAGCAATTCACCTGGGTGGTCACTGGCATCATCTCACGGATGTCCACAAATTTGCCAAGAACTAAAACCATAATGGAAGTCCAAGCATTTTAACAGGGGTAAACAATGTGCATTGTCCCCTGGATGCCCAAAAGTTGTCAACAATTACACCATTGTGTCAGGGCCGGTATTTCATCTGGGGTGGGGTCGAATTTTTTGATAAGCTCAACATCTCAGACTGGCTCAAGCCGTGGTTAGACCAGGATCAAGGGTCAATACCCTTTGAAAACCAATAAAAAATAATCTACTGCTACAGGAGGCCTACTCTATGGTGCTCTCACCACCATACAGTATATCTACCTTTCCTTATAGTGGCAAGAGGCCACTTGTGGTGTATGATGTGCTCTAGAAATTAGTTTCTAGCATAGAATGAGACGAAGCAGGCTCTCCTTAATGAATTTTCTACTGCCTTTCACAATGTCTCCAAATATTTGTTAGCATATGTAAAGAAAATCCACACCTCCTTTTCGTCACCTGCTTATATTCGTCCCGCTGACGTTTTCTAAACCAGGCTGCTGTGTGTCATGTTCACAATAAAAGTTGGCCTCAGTCCTCCCTGAGCCATATTTATACTGTCAACAAAGTACTCCAAAGCTTGAGTTACTCAATATTTCCCGTGTTTTGATGAATTTAATTAGGATTGATATACTTCAGGGAGAATAATCATAACATTTCAAAACAGGAGCTATAGTGGTAGAGTCATTTTCCACGGTCTTTACATCAAGATAAACATTTGGTGTAAGCCTCTTTTCCTTTGAGGACCAAAGCAGCGGGTACGTTGGAAGATGGTATTCTGCTGCCTACAGACTGACAGATACAATGCTACAAAACTAAGCATATCTGGCTTTCAGTGTAAGGCTCCATCACAATTGTAATAGTGGTGGTTGTTGAATTTAGACCCTTCCCTCTAGTTACACATAAATATCTATAATGCAGCTACGGAATCCAGGACCTTGATAGAAAACATCATATGACTCCTCCTAGACTAAACAATACATCCAAGACAAGACTTCCATAACTGGAAAAATGGGCCACCTACATTAAATTGAGGAAGGTACAAAATGCCAGAGTTGTTCCACAAACCTTAACACATTACCACACAGGTAGCTTCCACATTTGAGCACCGTTGCTTCAGATAGGTTCTCCGGAATGGTACTCAATGCCTCTGAGGTGGTCTCCAGAAGTATACTCCTGATGTTGCCTTTAGATTTTCCACCATGTGGAGTCCCTCAGGATTCACAAGTGTCACTCACCTTATTTAAAATCTACTCTTGATTTGAATGCTTAACATTCACGTTGAGGTGCAGTCCACTGCTGACCATTCACAGATATACATTCAATTCTTCCACAATAAATCTTCTGTTGAATATTTCCAGAGGATCTCAAGAAAGAGATAGAGTATGCACAATTTCCTCCAGCTAAACAACACCACTAACAAGGTTATTCAGAGCAAAAAGAGAGCCTGTTTACAGATAAAAACTACCCTGGAAAAATTGGCAAAAAAATGTAAAACCTCAACAAAATTAAGCAGCTCATTTACAAAGAAATGACAAAGCGTGGTGCTGCAAGCCAGCTTGCTGTGCCACGAAGCATAGTTTTGAAAGTGCCGGGATGCTTCGTATTTACAGAAATATCAACGTATCGCTGTTCTTCTTCTTTGCACTGGTGCACAAACTGTGCCATGGTGCAAGGGTGTCTCTATTGCAGAGATGATTGTTTATGTGCAGGAAGGGCCCCTTCCTGCACATAAACAATCATTAATGGCATTTTCCTCTTTCTATGTGTGCTACAGAATGCAACAAACATAGGAAGAGGAAACAAAGGGGAGAAATAACATAATTTCTCCCCTTTGTGCCACTTTAACACCACCCTGAGGTGGCATAGAAATCTGATGCATTCCCAGCCTTGTAAATCTGGTACTGCATCAGATTACATGGGTGTTGCGTGGGAACACCACAGCAACACCCATGGAATGGCACTTTCTTGCAGTGTTATGCATGAAAGGGGACCATATTTGCAATGCATGAAAAGACACACAAGGTAGCTTTTTATGGTCTAGTAAATGATGCTCCGGTGGTGCACTGTGCTGCTAGGGGCTTGTAAATCAGGCCCTAAGACTTTAGGTGTAATAAGTGGGTATATATATAGGGCCAGATTTAAGAGAAAATGATGGTGCGCGTTGCTGCACCAAATTTGGCACCGTCGCTCACCGTCATTTTCACAACACAGGGATGCAAATTTTCTTGAACTTTAGTTACTGGATTTTTAAGTGTTGGATGGAACTGTCTGACACCACTTTGCTAGACAAACGATATTTCACTAAACTGTCTCACAAGAAATCTTCATAGCAAGTATAAAAACCTGCTTTAGATCTTCCATGTCAAACAAACATCCAAAGGAGGTTGAGTGTTTTCTGTCTGAGGTCCACCATTCTATTATTCTCTGCCAGATCACATAAGAAACACCCCTAAATGTCCTGCTTTGAAAAAAAAACACTCTTGAAACACATATTTTAAGGTGATTTGTAAGACCAGTGCACTGTGGCCCTATGGTACTGTGTGCAATAAAAACATTGTATAACTGTACTCCAAGTATGACACCAACAACTAGACTCAATGCTAAAGATGGAGATTCAAGCTCTTGGATCAATATCCAAGAAACAATATTTCAGATGAACCCTTCAGTACTGTAACAGTACACCAGATGTGTGCTTATCAGTGGTGCCTGCACTGCATTTCAGCTTTCCTTTGGCTGTCCCTGCCAGCTTGTTATGCTGAATACCCTCTGTGAAGTTATCTGACAGGAGAACCGAGAGCTGTCCCAGGACAAGATATGGTTACCCTGCTCCTGCCTCTGCTGTAACTGCTCTCTGCGTGTAGAAGAAGCTCACACTGGCTCTATCTGTGTGATATGTGTGTGGTGTATGGGAAGGAAGCTTGCACGTCTGCTGCACGCTCTGTACTTGTTTTTGTGAGGTTGCACTGCTTCTGCATGTTCTTGCTGCACACACTGTGGCTCTTTGCTTCACGTTTGGCAAGCATGCTCATTGTTTCTCAGCTGCGGGTACATGCTAATACATTTTAGGCAAAGCTTGACAACCACCTCTAACTCCAACATTCCACTTCTTCACATAAAGCTTTAAAATCACCAGCACTACTTGGCCTGGAATGACTTCCTCAGATGCAGTTTAATACATTTCCAGCACTGACGACGATCTCCAAGATTTCCTAAGGGATCAAAATACCAATGACACATAAGTGGGTATCTAAAATATCTGGGCACTATCAGTTAACTGTTAGGTCCCAGACCCAACCATTCCCTTTCCACTTATGTTTTATGTTTATACTTAACATAATTTTTGATACAGTCATAATATTTTCTACACCACTACTTTTGATGTGCCATTTTTACACTGAGCAAAGCGTGACCTACACCTCTATCTAGCACTTTGTGTATCCTTTTCTTAATATTGTTCTACTGTATTCGTGTGTCCTACTCATACTCGATATCTATTGGGTGTGATTTACACACAGTAGAAACTGTCAACCATATAAAAGACCCAATGGTCGCCTTTGTCAGAGATTGTTTCTTGAATTCTTACCTTAAGAACAGATCGTCGGTACAGCTTCTCTTACTTTCGCTCTCTTTCTCTTTATGTCTCTCTCTCTCTCTCTTGCTTTCTTTCTTTCTTCCACTCTCTTTCGTCTTCCGTCAATTTTACTTCCTCCTAGCCTTTATCTCGCCTTCTCACTTTCTCTATACCTAACATTCTCTCTCTTTCCTTCTCCACCTCTCTCTCTCTCATTCTGTTACGCGATCGCTCTTTCTGTCTCCTTTTCTCTCTCTCTCTTCCTCTCTCAGGTGCCCCTCTTGCGTTTGGGTTTGTGCGTGTTGTAAAATGAATATTGGAAATTTCTTCTGTGTTATGAGTTTCTTGTATTAGTGTACCTAAAAACAACGTTCTTTTAGTTCTTCTTAAATACCCTTTTAAAATGTCACATTCTGTCCCTTAGCCACAGATTGGCTAGTAAAATCTTAGGCTGTGCGTGAAATGAACTATAGAAGTTCACTATCCCAGCGTGCCTGTTTGCTGTCAGGTTGTTCTGATACGCTTCCCCTAAATATATTGCACCCCTGCAAAGAAATGCTTTCTCTTTTTCATATTTAAGAAGTTCAGGAACTCAGTACTTGACAGTACCTGCCTATTTAAAGCATCTGTCTTAGGTCATTCTGTACCAGAACATCCTTATTTGTGTACATTCCTTGATTTAATTGTACATACATAGCTCAAATTATCAAACTATTTTTAATGATATTAGGGTGCCTTACCAGCCCAGTCAACTATGGTACTTGAATTCATGGAAAGTTCAAAGCCTGTTTGGCCTTGAAATTATTTTTTATATTTGTAGCACGTCCTGTAAAGTTTCAAGTTATGGGATGTTGTGTGACTCCTCCCTTAGGCAGGAACGGACATGGGCACTGACTCCAACCAAGGTCATCTTTTTTCTGCAGTTGGGTTTGGGCACAAGGAGCAACGGCTCCGATAGCGACGTATATCTGCACTGCACAGCTTCGCCTAGCTGGGTTGCAGTACTCTTAGAGATCTAAAACGTAGATAATAGTCACAGCTCAGTCACTGTTCATCTGGCTACTCTCCCAGCTGACCTCCCCACTGATTGACCTCCCCACTTTGACATCCTAGCACCTCATTTGATCCTGTTCCTTCTGGCTTGCTTCGGAGATTGAATACCGGAAAGAAATCTGGAACGTACACCAATTCTTTCCAAGGTGAAAAACAAAATATCTTTGGTCAGATCAACATGGTTTTTGGAGCATTTGCCTCTCCTCGGACCATAACAAGATGTCCTGAGGAAATAAGTATAACTGTAGTGCAGCAGAGCCCAGGAACACAACCTCACTCTGCAAATGCTGCAGTTGCGAGGCAGAGTGCCAATTGCATGGAAGTTGGGCATAGAGCCTTCCACAGGATAGAAACAGCCACCCACTGGTCTGCTGTCCCCATTAGGCTCCAGCAGCACTGGGAGAAGACTTCAGAACAGAGCAGGCCTCCAACAAAGTATGTCAAGCTGCAACAGCATTGACACATCTAGCCATCTGGTGCCCAAGAGGCATAAAGGCATGGCAACAAGCCCACCCCCCGTAGCAAGGTACGGTGGCAGAGAAGACAGGAGAAGTGATGTTGAAATAAGGTTAGAGTATCCTCCACATGAAAGGTCCTTCCACCACTCCAACTGCTGTTCAGCCATCACTCTTTCAGCTGCCTCCCAATCTCCCAAGATTCCATTCCATGCTAACCCAACAACATTCCAATGCTGTCCGTTCTGTACAAGCACCGAAGCAACCATATATGACACCCCCCCCTTTTCAACTAATCAAATATTCCATTTAGAAAATTTCACAATTTAATAAAAACAAAAAAATAGCTACATTACTTTTCTTGAACAACAATGGGAGGAACATCCACATTTATAAATGCTTTCCACAAAGGAAGAGGTTCTACCATTAAATCTACAAAGAACATCACACAGATGAAAGGATGTGTTACAGATCTATATTATCTATCACAATTGTTCAAATAAACAGAAACGTTGAGATCTCTATGAGACCTTCTCGCTATGGTTTCACTACTTCTCTCCCTTTTCAGCTCTTGATCATTCAAGGATTTCTCCTGAGTTATCTTTCTTCTGAAAAGCACAACCCCGTTAAGATTCTAGATGCATAAATCTTCTGCTTTGACTGTATTTGTGAAGATCTTTATAACCTTTTTATAATGGCAAACTCAAAGGTAAAGTCAATTTGCTGAAACTGGACGTCATACAAACAACGATATGCTAATGCTAAAATGCATGTGTCACAGAGGGCAATAATGTTCTAAGCTGGGTTCTCCATAGAGACTTGGGGTTGATGCTTTATTAGAGTAAGGATCCCCCTATTTTGTTGAAAAAAAAATTGTAGTGCATAATGTTGATATACATCATACACCTAGTAGTACTTTTCTCTAGGAAATAGAATTGGAGTTTCCACAGGTTTTTCAGAGAAAACTGGGGTACATGAAGGACTATGTGCACAAGATACTTCTGGTTGCTGATGCTAAGTCTATGTGTGGTAAGGTTCACAAGGTACCAGTTGCTGAGATTGAGGAAATGTCTTTAGAATTGAACAGACCTAAAGTTGATGGAATCATTGAGGAAGAAGAGTGAACAAAGTTGCTAGTGTCTCTTGTGGGAGGAAGAAAGGTTGATGGGAGTTTACATTTGTGTGCTGACCTCAGGGAACTTAACAAAAATGGAGTCATAGGTAGGTGTCTTTGCCCAATATTACGGATATGTTTATGTTATTAGATAGTGCTTTTCCACCCTTGATCTTACACCGTTATATCATCAGAACAAGAGATGTCCTGAGCTTTTACACTGTTCATCCCTCCTTTTGGGACATTCAAGTATGTCATGTTGCCTTTTGGCTTGGTATCAGCGGAATCAATCTTTCAAAAAACTCTAGAGAGGGTGCTGAATGGTTTAGATGGAATAAGAATTAATCAGGATGACATTTCCCTGTTGAGGTTGAAAAATACAAGTTCAAGAAAGATACAATTAACGTTTTGGGTCACACCATCACTGGAGAAGGAATCACTCCCAAAGAGGAGCTGGCCAAATCGATTTGCAACTTGAAGTCACCATCCAATAAGGAGGGACTGATGTGTTTGTGGGAATGCAAGATATTATAATACGTTTGTGAAAGGTTTTGCTGAAATCTGCACAGGTATGAGGAACTTGCAAAGGGAGGGTATGGGGTTTGTATGGTATGATGTATGTGATTGTGAGTTCAATGGAGTAAAAGATAGACTACATATGCTAGTTAGAAGGGATTAGCAGCTGTATTGCAGCAAGGTGAACAGGATTCAGAATGGACTGTTTTGCCTAGTTTAAAAGGGCCAAAGATGCAGTATTTTGTGATAGAAAGAGAAGCACTAGCAGTGTACTGGTCCGTGAAGAAACTTAAGAAATGTATATGTGGTGGAAGGTTTGGAATCAGGTTGGTCCACAAGCCATTGTGTGACATATTTAAGAAGAATCAAATAGATGGTGTCTTGAGTAGAACTACAAAATAGGTAGTTGCTCTTCAAGAGAATGATTTTGAGATGAAATGCATTCCAGGAGTAGAAAAGGATGCAGCTGATTCTTAATCGAGATTGGTGTCACCTGATTTAAATTATCAATTTGAGAACACGGATGGTGACAATGAATTCAATTAATAGATGCTTTATGTGATTGACACTGCATTGTTTCAGACGAAAGGTGGAGTTCAGAACTGGAATATGACAAAGTGGTATAAAACTCCACTTGAGTTATTTCGAGGGTAACAATCTAATACACTAGTAACACCAATGTGGGTCAATGACCTGGAAAAGAAGTTGGACAAGATGGTTGTGGATGAAGAGTGGAGAGTGAGAGAGAAGAAGAAAGTGCAAGAATAAAAGGAGGCTTAGATAAAATGAAGTTTGTATAGAAAACAGAAGTGGATTTAGGTGACTGGGTTATAAGAAGAAAGCCAGGTGGTAAAGAAGGAAGAGTTAGGCTCTCTAGAATGACAGGGTAGTAATCACGTTAGGAAGGTATTGTTTATAAAGCATTCTTATACACATTTCATAGTGCTTGAGATCTACTGCATCATCGTCTATATCATCCAGTTGATAATCAAACACTCCCCAGCCTTCAGTATCTAAACAGTGTAATAATAAAGCTGCTTTTTATTCAGAGCTTTAAGATGTACCACATACCCTAGCACACCCCACTGCGACATCCTTGGCCAAGACCCCTTTGCACTCCTGGCAAAGAAGATTCAAGTGCTCCTCCTGAAGGGTGCAATACAGCTCATGACACCACACCAGGAATGCAAAGGCATGTTATTGCTTTACTTCATCTTTCCAAAGAAGAAAGGATGTCTCCTGTCCATTTGAGAAGTGAGACTGCTAAACTGGTTTCATCTTGTCAGAGCACTTTTATATGGAGAACCTGCAGAACATCATCCTGCACCTCCACCAAGGAGAGTTTATGAAATTTCTAGACCTGAAGGATGCCTACTTCTATATCCACATACACACTGCCCATCACTGGTATCTCACGTTCATGGTAAGTTGACAAACACCTCCAATTCAAAGTCCTTGCCTTCCGAGTCAGAACGCCTGTCAGAGTGCCCATAACGTGCCGGGCAGTGGTGGCCAAGCACCTCTACAGAGTAGGAATTGTTGACTTTCCATATTAACAGGATTATTCATAAATCCTTAACACATACCCAGATAAACGTGTCCCTCCTCCACTGCCTAGTGTTCCCTAATAATGTAAAGAACCCCACCTCCAACCTCAATAGATCTATCCCTTGTTGGTCTCTTTGTGACCATCACCACCGGTGCATCAGTCATTCGGTGGGGAGCTCATCATAACAGCATGACTGTGCAAGGATTTGGGGGACCTGCTAAGCAGGCTCATAAACAACACTATGGCCCTCATTACAACCCTGGCCGTCGGTGGAGAAATGGCGGTAATACCGCCAACAGGGCGGCGAAAAAAACATGGCATTACCATGCTAAACCACCACTTCTCCACTCCGACCGCCAGGGTGGTAACGACCGCTGGGCTGGAGACTTCGGTCTCCAGACCAGCGGCTGTCACAACACCGCAAGCGGTATCACAACCCCGCGTACCGCCATGGATTTCGCAGGGTTCTGTACCGCCATGAAATAGGCACTATCAGTGCCAGGGAATTCCTTCCCTGGCACTGATAGGGTTCTCCCCCCCCCCCCCCGAGTCCTCCCCCCACACACCCGACCCCCCTACCACCCCCTAAAGGTGGCAGAACCCCCCTCCCCACCCCCCTCAGCATCGAAACACACCCCCACCCTACACGCAGACAGACACTACCATTACACATACCCGCACACATACCAACAAACATACAACAGACACACACACAGTCATACACTCACACATACATACAGACATACACACATGCATACTCACAGACATACAAACAGACAGACACGCACACATTTTCAAACACACAACACCCCCGCATGCATACACGCACTCACACACCCCCTCTACACACTCACACCCCCATGGACGCACACAACACACAACACCCCCACCCCCTCCTCTAATGGACGATCACCTTACCTGTTCCGGTGATCTTCTGGGAGGGAACGGGATCCATGGGGGCTGCTCCGCCGCCAGCACCCCGTCACCAGAACACCGCCACACCGAATCCTGGGACGTGATTCTGTGGGCGGTGTTCTGATGACGTGGCGGTGGAGGTGGAGCAGCCTTCACTTCCTCGCCGACCGCCAGTATGGCTGCTGGTGGCTCTCCGTCCGAAAAAGGACGGAAGGCTGCCAGCAGTCATAATACGCTGTGCGGAAAACTGCCTGCACTGGTGGTCTTCAGCACGGCGGTACCTCAGCGGTCTTCCAAAAAGACCGCAGAGTTTAAAATGAGGGCCTATGAGTGTGAACTCTACCTGCAAGTCCCACATAGGTACTTTCAGTGGTGGGGGCCCCCACCTCTTCAACATCCTAGAAAACACAATTTGCCCAAGTTTCAGCTCCAGGTTCCTACCTCCACAGTCCCTAAAAATGCACTATAGATGAAATGGTCAGTGACATTTTCTTACACTTTTACTCCTCCCCCTTTCATCCCACTTGTGTTGAGAAAGATGAAGAAGGTGTCCCTGACTCTCATCATAGTGGCCTAAACTGGGCCAGACCAGTGGCATAATGAAACTGGAGGGGGCACCCACCCAAAGAACATTGAGCGGGCCCCTTGGCCACTCAGGGCAGGCGCTGTGCTGAAGGGGCCCCCTGGAGCTCAGGGGTCCCCCGCACTGTGTGAGCTGCAGGGTCCTTTGTTACACCAGTGGGCCAGATAGCCCTGTTACTCAGTGCTCCTGAAGATGTCCACAAGCCACCTCAAACAGCTACTGATCAGGCTACACATTTTCACACAGCAACATGGTCAAAACGAGCATGTAGACTTCAGGCACCTCAATCTACCAATCCGACACCTGAATTCCTGAAATTTGGCTAATACAGATATCCACATCAGATGCTGTCTTGCATCCAATCTTCTCTGCCTCTCTCTTCCATTCCTCTCTAAGTACTCTCTTGTCCCTCTTCTTGTCCCATTTATTCTCCCTTAAGCAACCTTGACTTTTTTCTAGTTTTCCTCCATAACCTTCAGGTATTTTCAGCCCTTGCTTGCATTTTCAACTTCCCTTTGTTACCTTCCACTAACAGATCCCTTCTGCTCCCCTCACCCACCATGGTGCACCCTCAATCACTTAATATCTATTTACCTAGTTGGAGAGATTTTCAGTTTGCAAAGAACTTAAGTGCAAGGGTCCAAAGCTTATCTTTTAGGCTGTCAGTGTTTGCAGAATGCCACAGTAGCCAAATACCAAAGCTGGCTTCTCTTGATTCTACCTCATGACTCTTTCTTTTACCATCCTCCACTTCCGGCTTCTTGCAGTTTCTTTTCCATCCCTGTAATCTCCTCTTGACACTGTTTTTCACTTGTCTTGACACTTTGACACTTGTCTTTCTTTTCCACATCCCTTCTCCCCTTTCTGTCTTTTGTTTGCTCTGGGTTAAAGTTTGGTGATGAAAAATAAGTCCAGACTCCCAAAATGACTGCTGGTGCCCACCACTGGTGACCAGCTGCACAAAGTAATCATTAGCTTCCATTTTTTCCTTGGGCATCCGTCTCCATCAATGTACTATAAGTGGCTGACCTTCTTGTCCACCTAAATAAATATTCACTGATGCTGCTGATGCCTTTATGCATTGTATTTACACTGTTTCTGTTAGAAAAGTTCATAATCTAAGAACTGCTCAAGACAGAATCATGACTCATTTCACATATTTTCTATTTACTAAATGTAACTAAATTATTTTTATCAACGACTTCTTGAACTCTTCCCTCTGCACTCAAGGCAGCCTTTAATCTTGTCCTGATTGCTTGTTAATGGATTATCAAGTACTATCCAATGTTCCTGTGTTTCGCTTTTGGTAAACAAACCGGTGCTCAAAGTCTCATATACTTCAGATAAAGATTCAACTGTGATGAGTACTCAAATAATTATACTGTTATTACAACACAAGGTTTATTGCATTTTAGACTAAACCTAAAGGACATTTTCAGTTTCAGTTGTACAGATGTTTTCAGATTTACTTCGGTAGCAGGAATATCATTCCTAACAGACACTCAACCTTCCCATCTATGCACTCTGGAATATTAGAAAAGCTAAACTCTTGTGTGCCAGCAGAGCACTCACTTGCTTGTCAACAGCCTTATGAGTGTTTTATCACCTTTTTATAAGCGTGTTAAGTTATTGGTAAAGCCACTAGAAGATCAGTTGAGTACACATTAATTCACCTACCACCATTAAACAGACGGTTCTCATTTGTCCCTTCACATGTTGGATTTATAGAGTATACGGTTGGCCAAGACATGTTTTATGGAAGTTCAGTTCAGGGTGACTTGAGATTTTGCCGGACATAACCACATTGGTGAAGCGCTTCATGGCTGGTTTGGTCCTTAAAAACCACTTGATCGTGACCTGTGTGAAAGCATGCTAGAAATGGAAGGATGCCATCCAGCATACTTCATTAAAGTCCTTTGATTTGCATTGAACAGGTACACTCAATTGAACATCTTAGAATAAACAAGTTGGCTATTGCTAAGTTGTGTGTCTCCTTCTAACTAAAATCAAGCACTGATATTCAGAGAATGCTTATAGAACTAGTCCTCGGATCTTGCTTTGAACCTTTGATGGCATCTCAAGGTCAGATAATAAAAAAGGTCACATCAGGGCACCTGTCATTGCTTGAACTTGTGGAAATATAACCATGTGAAAGCTACCAACAAATTGCTGCACTAGCTCCACTCAAGTAGTGTCTGGACTCATGTTTAAGACACATTGGGGTTATTTATTACACAGGTACTCCTCTGACGAAAAGCAAGACAAAACATTTCATCAATTTACTTAATAATAAAACACTACATGAGTGCCCTCGCAACACTTCATATATCATGGTCTTTGTATTGTTCACAAGATCTTAGAACAAATGAATAGTTGGCAACTGAAGATGGCTTCCCAATAGATCCCTGCCACAGACCTTCACTCAGCTTCCTGTCACAGGATCTCTCTTGACCCTTTCAAAGGGTAGAAATGCCAAAGTCATTCATATGCAGAATGGGTCTCAAACTTAAAGCACACTAGATGACATAGGGAGACTCAAGGGCTTGAATTAGATTTACTAAACCACACAAAGATACTTTGTGTAGCTTAGAAAATCCAGATTAGCATCACTCTGCATGGGGAAGGTATTCCACACAGTCACCTATGGATTTTGGTGAAATCACAGATTTGCTAAAGGTAGTAAAACTGGGATTGTGTCAAAATGCAATGCCATTCCAACAGAGGCATAACAAGGAGAAATATGTATATTTCTCCTTGTTTTTTTCCCTGTCTATGTGTGCTCTATTCTGTAGCACACTTAAAAAAAGAAAAAGAATACTGAGAATTGTTTTTGCGCATGAAGGCCACCATAGAGAAAGGGTGCCTTTTTTGGCACTAGGCAGCATTCAATGCTCTCATTTTGATGCAGCGCAACAAGTTGTCTTGCTGAATTGTGTCAAATGTTGGTAAATCTTGCCCTTACTATATTTCACATGGCAGAGGATCCACTGAGCCAGCAGATCTGATTGGCTGCCACCACTTTTTATATGCCAGTCCAGAATCCTGGAAAAAAGAATAAAAAAGTATAGAACCAATGTTAAATTAAAGAGACTGGGGTACACATCCTTCCTCCCCAAGCCTTTCTGAAGCTCCGGGCACCCCATCTCCCAATGCTGATTAAAAATTAAAGAGGAGCAGGGCATGTAGCCCCCACTTCCCAAGTCTTCAAACGCCCTGGGAACCGTATCCCGTGGGGTGAAATGTATTTAAAAGGGGAAGGTGGTGGACGACCTCCCTCCTTGAGCCTTATAAGACCCCAAGGACCCTATCCCTTGGGGCAAGGACAAAAATGTGAACTAGCCAAAAAATGTTCCTACTAGTGGGAACACACATTTTTTTCCCTGCCTACACTTTTGCGGATAGGGAAGCAGAGATTGCTCCCAGCTGGTGCTTCCAGATCAAAAAGCCTGCTGCTGCCAGGCGAGAGCAAAGCCAGCTCCTACAGGGCTGTGGTACCTTGGGGCTTCTTCTGTAGTGCTCCAATGTTCTGTGTTGTGGGTGCCCCAGTGCCAAGTTGGGCACCCACAACACACAATGTTGGAGGCCCAGGAGATGAGGTCTAGTGCAGTATTGACTCAAGGAGGGTGGCCCCGTGCCCCTTCCCTTTTAAAAATTAAAACAGCCCTGGGGAACGTGGTCTTTGGGGCCAGTATTGGCTCAAGGAAATGGGCTGCATACCCTCTCCACTTAAAAATGAAAACAGACCCAGGATGTGATCCCCAGGGCAACTACCCAGGGGGATGGGATCTTCTTTGCCTGTAAAGTTTCAGGGACGGTGACCACATGCCCCCCACCCCTTTAAATTAACTTCAGCCCCGGGGGATGGGGTCCCCAGGGCCAATATTGGCTTGTGGGGAGGGAGGCCATATGCTCCCCCCCTCAACTTAAAAACGAAAAAGCAAAGAATTACCAGCTCCTGTCAGCACCCAGGATGGTTAGTTGCGGGGCAGTTGGTGGGGTTGTGGTTGTGGGGCGTATGGGGATTCCTCCACATCCCTCATCAAAAAATAAACACCCGGGGCACCTAAAATATAAATGAAAAAAATGAATAATAAATGAGCAGCAGGAGCCTCTCATTGATTATTCACTGCTCCTTGCAAGAAGTGCCCCATAATGCCCTGCAAAGGCTTTTTAAACATATTTGTTCATCACCACCAAGTACTTTTTAATGTTGGGAGGGCTGCAGAGAGTGCAACAGCCTCCCTACACATTTAAAACAGTAAGTCTCCTGGGTCATTAAAACCATGACCCCAAGATGGTTTACCATAATGTTTTAAAGCACTCCTGTGTGGTGCGCTGAGCTCTTCAGCTGGAGTGCAAAGCCCCCTTGTGGTCGGACCTATGACTGCAGCCTGTAGCTTGAAAAATATTTTAAAAAGACTCAAATACATGTTGAAGTTTTTTTTAATAAAACTTTAATACATTTTAAATGACTATAAATTTTACTAAACACTGAACTATGTGAATTATTGAAGCATACACTGCATTATATTTATTTGTCATTTTCTGTTTTCTGATCTGTGCTTTATAAATGTTTATATTCTGATCCCTTGTAAAGCCTATTGACCCACTTTTTATATTTTCCTGCTGTTCTGAACCTTTGACAAAGTCAGTAGCTTTGCATTTCTTAAAATTACAACCCTTATATTCAACCATGCACTCTCGCAGGAGTTTGGGTAACAGACCTAGGGACCATCTCTCCCCTGCGCATTGCTTGAGTGCAGCAGGGTAGTTGGGCACCAGTTACGGTTTGGCGCAGGCCAAACCCATGCCACGGGTCTCTAGGTGGCATGCGGATGGCTGCCCATGAGTGGCAAGTTTCAGGGCCTGGCTACTGGCCAGGTCCTGAGTTCAACTCCACAACTCACACAGCCAAAGGCCATGCACGGTATGGCATGGTGTCCGCCTTATATATAGTAATAAAATATTACTTAATGACAAAAGAATCCCTAGAATTAACTGAAAAAACAAAGGTTAAAGTGATGTTATGGAAAGGTATGGCAATCATATCATATTTTGCATTAGAACAATGACAGTTAAAACAGACCGTTTTAAATGTACAAAACCATTGAAATTCACCAGTTAAAGTTATCTTAAGTAAACGTAACTTGTACCCTTAAGTAACTATAACACTCACTCTCCCCATACATTTCTAATTACCTCACATATTACATCACTCATGACTCATGGCTATTGCATCAATGATGACAACACAGTGCTTGGTGAGGGCGCGAGTTAAAGTTACTTTAGGACACAAGTTACAGTTACTTGAGATAACTCTAAAAGGTGAATGTCAGTAGTTTTGTTCATTTTAAAATGATATGTTTTAACTGACACTTTCACCAAACTATAAAGTCCCTTTAACTTTTGTTTTTTTCAGTGAAAATGTAGTAATATATTACTTTATATTTATGAAAACCTTAGAAGTTCACTGAAAAAAAATAAAGTTAAAGTGGCCTTATCATTAGGTGAACATATCAGTTGAAACATAACATTTTAAACTAAGAAAACACTGAAATTAATCATTAATGGTTAACTGAAGTAACTGTAACTCACCCACCCACCATGCACAGTGTAATCAATTACGTAATTTCAGGTGTTATCAGTGATGTTATTATGCTGTCATTGAACATGCCATGAGAGGTGTAATATGTGAGAGTAGAAACAGTGGATTGCGAGGGTATGATCTATAATTACTTCATGGCATTATGTTGAACTTCTGTGAATGGCTATCCCCACACCAAGCAAGGCTTTCTGTTAAGTGTGGCATAGGTTTGGGCAGAATGTAAGCACTACACCCAAGGCTCCCCCATATTTTTATAGTGAATTAGAATCATGTGGGGGCACTCGGAGCACTGCAAAGGCCTTTGGGATCATCAGCTCCGCCGTATAAAACATTATTTTTTAAGGTTCACCTGCTGGGACCACCCCACTACATCCAGAGAGTCAGGCTACCCCTCTATGTTTTTAAATTTGTTTTTAGGATGTGGGGACCCAGTCACCAAGTCCTAACATTGTGGTTGCAACATTGTCTTCAGGTTGGAGGTTGCTGCACTGTAGATCTCCACACCAGATCCATGGCATGGAATATTCATACATTTTGAACCTTCATTTCTCAGAAATGACTCAACAGACTTACACCAAATGACCAAAAGCACGCTTTGTGGGTAAACGTCTAGCTTTCTGCATATTTGGTGTAATACAGTTTTTGCTGAATTGCTGTCCAATATCCTATGAAAAAATGCAATTGGAAATGTGATTTGGAATCCCAATGTTTAGCAGTCCTCGCTTGCCAGGTCACCCTGAAACCTTTGAGGAATAAGCTGAGTTGTATAAGAATGTTTTTAGAAAGTTTTGTGAAGATTTGTAAATGGGGACAAAGTTATTAGCAAACAAACCAAATCAAATTTCCTTTGGAAACACGGTCCTAACCATACCTTGCCAGCTGTGAGTTCCACTGGGTAATATATACGTAGGACATAGATGTGGAGGTAAAAATAGTAAATCTATACTTACATAGAGGCTCTTACTTTCTCAATATTTCGGTCCTCAATATTTTAACCATGATATTTTGGCCCTATGATATTTTTATCCTTGATATTCTGTCATACAACCAATTCAAGAAAATAGTTTTCCACTTCTGAAATGTGCAAGAAGGAACTAAAGTAAGGCAACATCAGTTAGTTACATTTTTGTTATAAGAGTGGTGGAAATAGTGCTAAATCATTTTGTTCTTTTTTAATAAGAAAGTTATTTGTAGATTAGGACTTCTTTGTTAAAATATATATACCACATCTAAAAAGATTCAGTCACAAAAAGGTAAGGAATACATGGTTAGCAATAGTCCTAGAGCCAGTTTTTTTAGGGCTGGTTTTAAAACCTTAATCTGGCATACACTAAGCATATTTTGTTCCCCTGATTAGATATCACACAAGAAGCAAATAGTACATATGGATTTCCCCTTTTTTCCTACTAGTGTAAAGTTTCTGTAGTGTGATCCCTGGAACATAGAATCATGATTTTTCAATTAAAGTCACAAATTTGCTCCTGTAGGTGTGTGACCGTGTTTGAATTGAAGGAAATGTCAGACATTTTAGGAATTAATTATATTTTCCAAGGGCATACTTTGGAAATGTTTGTGAACTCCCTGTTATGTTATGTGTATTTGTAAAGCACACTATCTCCCTGAGAGTATCCTGGTTCTGAGCAGGTATATGTGCTAATTGAAAAGCCAGGTCTTCAGCATTTCGCGGAATTCAAGAAAAGAGGAAGAGTCTCTGATGTGGAATGGGAGGTCGTTTCACAATTTAGGCGTGATGTAAGAGAACACTCGCCCTCTTGATCAAGTTCTTTGTATGCGTAGGATGTGAGCGAGCAGGAGTTCTGAATAGTGTAGGTGCTTGAATGATTGGTGGAAGGAGATGCAACTGTTCAGGTAGGTGGGGCCTGATTTGTATAGTGCCTTAAATGTGTGTGTGAGGAGTTTGAATTGAGTGTGTTTGTGTACAGGAGCTACTGTATTCCCCTGAGGTGTGGTGTGATGTGAGTTCTGTGTGAGAGGTTGAGGATGAGTCTGGCTGCTGATTTCTGGATGGTTTTTAGTCTTCTAGCAAGTTGCTTGATGATCCCTTTGTAGAGAGTGTTCCCATAGTTCACCTTGCTGGTGACTATGACTTGTGACAGTATATCTAGCCTTACTTGGGAGCCAGTGAAGGTGTTCCTCTGCATCTTCGGGGTGCAGAAGCAAGAAGCAGTGACAGTGTTAACTTGTGCGGCCATGCCTTGTTTGCTGTTGTTGATTGTTCCACCGTTCCTATCATAGGGACTGGGCGTGGGTCCACGTTTGGCCGGCCACCAGTTGGGGTCCCACTGTGAGATGTTGTTGTCAAAGATCACTACGTGTTTGTCTTGGCTTGATCTCCATTTGTGCTCTAGTTGCTTGCAGTGGTATTTCATCAGCCTGAATTTCTCTGTGAACCAGCTGGCCTGTGGTTGGGATCTTGCCATAGGTTTGTCCTCAAGGATAGCCAGAGTGTCAACACATGCTGTAATCCTGCTGTTGAAATTTTGATGGCTCTCTGCAATTTCCTGGTATGCTCAGGCCAGTACTTGGAAAGGGTGGAAGCCCACTCCTCCTCTGAGTTGTTTTTCCAAGTAAGTGCAATGGGACGTTCCAGTGGTGGGTGGTCTCTCATCGTGTGGAATGGGTAAGCTCAAATGGATAAGGGCTTGGTCTGTCCAAGTCATAGTTGCTGGCTTGCCGACTGCGATGTTGCTGATTGAGAAGAAAATTGGATCCAATAGATGCCCAGTTCGGTAACCTGTTGGGTGAGGCCAAGGTTTCAGAGGTTTTCTAAGAGGGCTATAGAGTTTGGGCTGGTGCGGTCTTCTATGTGAAAGTTAACATTGCCAAAGAGGATGAAAGTGCTGGCTTTGATGATGAAGACTCAAAGAAATCCACAATGTGACTGCCAAAAATTGGAAGAGGTGTACGGAGAGGTCCACTCTGCTGGCGGAGCTAACAGAGTTTTTGGAACTCCGCGCTTCACTTGGAGCACAAAGTTAGTACAAAAACTCTGCTAGCCCCACCAGTGGAGCAGAGCTCACCCGGTGTGTGCTGCACCCCATAGCTGGGCTGCAGCACGCACAGGAGCAGAGGCCGGAGAGAGGCAGCCGCTGCAGAGAGTGGTTGCCATTGGGGGAGACGACAAGGAGAGGACGACCCCCTGGAACACCCAGGTAAGTCCTCGTCTCCTTTTTGTTCTTTGTGCTCACTGGTGCACAAATAAAGACTGAAATGGCAGCATTTGCTGCCTATGGTCCTGGCCCGAGTTCAGGCCAGGGCCATAGGCAGTGAAAGCTGCCGATTCAGGCCTCTTATGCACTGGCCTGTCCCGTGTGCAGTGCTGACCAGGCACAACCCTGCTTACCGAGATCGGGCCCATTCAGGACTCTGCAGGTCACGAAACTCCACTCCTGAGGAATTCCACTGATTTTCTTTTTTCAACTCCACAGAATTCTGCGAAGCCAGACTCCGTGAACTCTGCCCAGGCCTAAAAATTGGTGCGAGGTAGTGGTAGTCAGTACACAAGGGTTTTGACCAGGGAGAAGCTGGCTGTGATATTTATCCTGAACTTGAGGTGTTCCATGTAGCTGGTAGGGGTGTCTGTGTAGGTGGTAAACCTAATGGTATTGTTGAATATGATGACGACTTCATCACTGGGCTTGTGCTGACAGTCTTCCCTAATGATCTTATAGCTGCCGCAGATAGCTGCAGCAAGGTCTAGTGTGGAGGCTGTGTGGCAGTAGTGTGGCTAGGAGCGTCCAGCGTCAAGAATATAGAGGAGCGCAGCAGGGTATCGATGGGTAGGGTGAGAATCACGGTTCATGGCACTTGGTGCAGTCCAGGCGTGGAACAGTGCAGATTGCTATAATTTACAACAATACATTTAAGATGACGTCTCAGCCTCTTCAGCTTTTAGAAGGGGAAGGTATGTTGTTTTCTCTGGTGTTGGATTCTTTATTCACTCTTTCAGGAGCATTACTGTATCGCCCCCTGGGCCATATGAAAACTTCTTAAATTCCTTCCCTGATCTCATGACTGACCTAATCTGTAAAAGACTGAATTTCACCATATTAGGGGATTTTAATGTTCACGCCGAGAACTTGGACCTGCCGGCTACGAAAAAGGTCCTAGGTGAACTGGAAGCTTTGGGGCTAGAACAATTAGTGAAGGGCCCCACACATGAAAGGGGTCACACAATCGATTTGGTGTTCAGTAACTTGACAGCACTTACATCGAAATGCCCATTTCCCCTCCCTTGGACAGACTATTTCTCTGTTCCTTTGAGTCTTACCATGAAGCTGAGGAATACTCATCTACAGCCGGTTAGGCAGAGGGGCAGGAACTGGCACAAACTCTCCACTAAAGAATGGATTAGGGTACTGGAGATTTGGAAACCTAGTTCCCTCAATGGGACTAATTGTGAGCCAGAGAAATGTAGTGACTGGATTACTGACAGTCTGGATCTCACTCTTCCCTTTAAGGTAAAAACAGCTCCCCAAGATTTTCCTTGCATCTCCACCTCTTGAAAAAAAACTGGAAGAGGTTAGAAAGAAGGTGGAGAAAATCCTATGAACCCGCGGACAGGGAGGCCTATAGAAAGGAGATCAGAGCTTATCACCTGGAGATAAAAATAGCACAAAGAAACTATTACGCAGAAAGGATTAAGGGATCTGCTGGATCTCCTAAAGCAGTATTTCAGATATTAGAAGAAATCATTCAGGCACCCTGTGAGGAGAATCCCATGGTAGCCTCAGTAGAGCACAGTAACAAATTAGCGGGATTCTTCCAACAAAAGATTGTAGATATTTATTCCAATTTTCCCGAATCTATTCCCAGGCAAGAAGGACAGGCCTCTCCTTCTACTAAGGATCCGGCCACCCTTTCACAGTTCACCCCTATTTCTCTGGAGGAAGTCTCCTCATATTTAACTACTCTCAAGTCTGGTTCTCCTGTAGATCCAGCTCCCCCCCCAAATGGTTGCACACAGCGCCATGGTTATTGTCCCACCGATAACAAATATGCTGAATAAGTCCATCTCCACGGGTGAAGTCCCCGGACTATGGAAACACGCCATAGTGAAACCCCTTCTAAAAAAAACAACGTTGGATGCCACGGATTTAAAGAATTATAGAACTATCTCCCTCTTACCCAGCCCAGCAAAAATTCTTGATAAACATATTAACAAGCAGTTGTCCTCCTTTCTGGAATTGAATAACTGCTTGCACCCCACCCAGACAGGCTTTAGACCATAGGACAGTACGGAAACTGCGCTCATTGTAGTCCTGGAAGAAGCCAGGAAGAGCATGGACCAAGGAAAGATCACAGCTGTCATACTTTTAGATCTAAGCGCAGCTTTTGACACAGAGGATCATGAGGTGCTGGGTCAGAGGATGAGAAATTTGGGAATAGAAGGGCCGGCCCTGGCCTGGCTTCTATCCTTTCTAAAAGATAGGTCCTTTCAGGTCTTAGACAGAGCCCACCTCTCAGCCAAATTCTATAACATCTGCCGGGTACCACAAGGCTCATCACTTAGCCCCACACTTTTTAATATATACATGGCTCCCCTGGCAGAGTTGGTGGAATCCCGGGGGTTTTCACTAATCTCCTATGCTGATGACACGCAATTGGTTGTCTCGTTCAACTCCAACTCTATGCAAGACGTGTCCTCTCTATTCTCCTGCCTGCAAGCTGTAGCAGGTTGGATGACGAACAGCAGAATGCTATTAAACAACGACAAAACCGAGCTGATGAACCTGGGTAATAAGTCTGGCCCAAATCAGACTTTGGAGATTGAAGTTTCCAGAGGAGTGCTTCCGGCTCCAAGGGAACATATGAAAAGCCTAGGGATATGGTTGGACCCAGCTCTTACAATGGATCACCACGCCAAGCATATATCTGGTATTTGCTTTGGCCTCTTAAGACTCTTAATGAAGGTTCTGCATATTTTTCCTCCTGTAGCTAAACAGCTTATTGTCCAAGCTCTTATTATCTCTAGACTGGACTATGGAAACAGTCTTTTTGCCGGGTCACCCGTACATGTTAAAAATAAATTACAGAGGGTCCAAAATGGGGCAGCCTGTTTATTATTAGATATCCCCAAAAGGAGCTCTGTAAAGGCAGGATTGAATCTACTACATTGGCTACCCGTGGATCAACGCATTAGGTTCAAGGTTTTGTGTTGTATCCACAGATCCCTCCACAACAGGGGCCCCCAGATTCTGAGAACCCTCTCCTCTCCCTACAAGCCTAAGAGAGATCTGAGGTCAGCCTCAGTTGCCCTTGCTAGCCTCCCCAGAATAAAGAAATCTAGATGGGGAGGTGCCACTCTTGCCTATCAAGGGGCCAAACTATGGAATGCTCTTACCTTTGGCCTTCGTATAACGACCAATAAATATAAATTCCGGAAATCTCTAAAAACTTGGTTGTTCTAGGCACAGGGTTTCCTCTTCCCTCTGTACTGGTCCGTAGTCCTTTAGCGCTGGGAAGCCTGTTGGTAGCCATGCGCTTTACAAATAAGATAAGATAACATAACATAACAGATGGGCATGCCCTTGGTGTGCCAGAGGTACATGTATGCTGCACCTCAATGCTGCAGCTGCCATTAAATAGGTCCTGGGAAGAGATATGAGCATAGGTTCCCGTCGGTCCAAAACCACTGATATCCCTTCCTGTGTAGATGGATGATTGGAAGTCCAGTGGTGCCACTTGCTGTGCAGATGGATGATGGGCATCCAGTGATATCACTCCCTGTACAAATGGAGGATGGGAAATCCAGTGATGTTACTTTCTGTGCAGACTATGACAAACAAAGTCTTCTTGCTTGGCTTCTTCTTTTAAAGACAATTTTGGTGGGAAACCACCAGAGACTCTTCGAAAGAATTTCTGCATGCATCAGTGTACACAATTTACATTTATACATGTGAAAATATACCACATTAGTGCAATTGCACTGTGAAATGGTTTTCTCCATGAGGAAAATATGCTTTTCCGTAGAGAAAGCTATTCTCCTACATTCCAACAATTTGTGGAGGTGTTTCCTTCCCATTCGCACTTGGATAACGTATATTATACTTTATCACTGCATGCAGTGCTGTTTATTAGAAGTGATATCTTCTAAACATGAACTTAGAAATTCCTACTACCCTAATGACAATGACATTCATGAACAAATAGGTAAGACAGTTGTCAAAGGGATTTTAGTGTTGTGAGTACCAAAATCCACTTTATTTCTCCTTATCAGGGAAAAACTTGTAATCAGGAATTATTTATCCCACCCAATAATAACAGACCCAGTGGAGTCTCAGGTGCATGGGTGGCCTAACATTAAGGGATCTGAGGTTCTTCCCTCTCCTCTTTCCATGGCATGATGAATGTCTGTCAGACTAAGCAACGAACACTCAGGGCTAACCAACGGACACTCACTATGTCAAGATTGGCCAGCAGGATGCTTTACAGTAATGCATAGGTGCTTGGCGGTCAAGTTAGCCGGGCTGAAGATTATCACAGCCCGGTGGGCAGAGGCCTCATCCGCATGTCAAAGTTCTGTGAGGTTCACCCCCTCATGACAAGGGTTATCATCATTGATAGGTCCAGCCCTGGGTACTTCAAATATAAGCCCTGAAGAGCCCAGAGCTCACTGTTTAACTATGAATCTTATTTATTGAATGGGGTGGGGTCAACATGTTCCCCAACTGTGTAACAAGTTAGGTAGATCCTATTGTATTAATAGTGTTCACCTCATCTTGGGGCACTGTAAAGTACCTGCTTTAGTCAGGGTCCTACAGCTAACATATGGGGATCTGAGCAGAATGGAATTACCTGGTAATCCTGCTAATAATTTGTGTGATAATATTTCTTGAACAATCTGCATTCCCCAGAATCCCGCATTGGTTTTGGGGCATATAGATAACTTGGTTCACCAGTCCTGCAAAATTGGTTATGGGACCGCAAAGCCATGCAGTAATAATGAAAAAGTTTTGGTCCAGCACTCCCAGAATTAAGGAACTCTGGAGCACCAGAAAAATTTAACAACCTTACAGCATATCACCATGTAGGAAGCCGTCTCTTTATATGATATATCAAAATGAGATCTATTGTGCAAAGAGTCCAGGGGTTCCTTTACTAGTGGACATGGGGTTGCTCTAGCAATCCCAAGGTGCTCTTTTAGGGGGTAGTGTGGTTGAGCAGCCTTAGGCTTGTCAGTGAAGAGTGTTAGACATCTGCAAATACACACACAGTCAATAAATGAGACACACAACTCAAGAAGGAGGGGCACACCAATTAACAAAAATACCAAGTTTCTTTATATATCTTTTGGCACCAGAATCAATGCACTCAGGTAAATATGTTTTGCAAGAAAAATATTAACAGTTTTGAAAAGTTGACACACTGCAATTTCTGAAAAGCTGCATTGTTATCCTATGGTGAGAAAACAAGTATTGCATTCAGGTATAGTACAGCAACTTATGGGATCAGTCTCCTGGACTTAAGGTGAGTATTGGGCAAGGGTCAGGACCACACCAACAGGTCACACTGGGCAGCACTGTGGCAGCCAGGTGCAGAGGTACAGTATGGTGTTGGATGCGTCAATGGGGATCTGTCTGGTTGAGAAGAGGCTGCAGGTGAGGACTGGGAATCCAGTTGGGCGGAACCAACAAGTGGGTGCCACTCTTGAGATGTCCAAGGACGTGGGGACACCTTCAGTCCTCTTCTCCTTCAGCCAGAGGTGACGGGTTCAGAGGTGTCCTGAGGCGTAGGGTTTTCTCCACCACAGCACATGCGCTTGAGGGTGCCTCCATGCACAGGCTGCAGGGGCATCAGAGAGTTCACAGTGGGCAAGTCCAAGGTGGGCTTTGTCTCTGGAGGGCTGGGGAACCGCTCTGTCACTGTTGGTCCACTTCACCTCACGGGTGCAGTGGTGCTTTCAGGTGTTGGGTCCGGAGTTCTCGTAGTTTTTCTTGGGGTGCCTTCAAGATGCAGGGAAGCAGCTATTCTGCTCCAAAGGAGTTCCTGGGCCTTTGTTGAAGGCAGACAGGCCACCCAGGCTTTTGGAGGCACTGCAGTTTGCAGGGTGAGTCGATTTTGGCACAAATTCGTGGGAACAGCAGACAGACCGGCAAGGCTGGGGCCAAGTCAGGTGCTTCAACCTTGGGCTTTGCAATTCTTCAAGGTAGGCCAGCAGGAATCTTCTTTCCTGGTGTCAAGGCCTCCCCTAAATACTAGATTTAGGGGCATTTCAGGGAGTGCCGGGTAGTAGCCATTTGGCTACCTACCCCTGTGGTCACTATACCCCCTATATGATCACTTCCTGTGGGAAGGGGATTCATAATCCTCTCCCAGAGTAACTAAATCTGCCAACACCAAGATGCCAGATTTCTAAATGTTGGGTCCAAATCAGGCAGCTCCCCTTAGGGGTGGAACTGACCTGAAGAGGTGGACACACCTCTCTGAATACTAAATCTGCCACCTGTCCCGGTGTCAAATGGGACCTTGGGCAGGGGGTCGGCATCTCTCCTGTGAGTGAAGTCAGATCTGCATACCAAGGGCAGTGGGCCGCTTTGAAGCCTCCTGCCTTAGAAGGCAGGTTTGCAGGTCATCCTGTTGGGTGGGGTGTGTAAGCACCTCTCCCAGATCAGGCTTGGTTTACGACCGCCCTGAGAGCAAAGGCTGTCACCCTGAGGGGTCAGACTTGTGTCTGGTGAAGGCAGGCTGGCTGAAACTGGTCAGTCCGCACATGGGTACGTTTTCAGGGGGCACCTCAAAGGTGCCCTCTAAGTACATGTATTAATACATCTGTCAATGGCATCTGTGAGGGTTTTTTTTTTATTATGAGATGTTTCATACCAAAAATCCCTATTTTCAGTGGAGCAATCATGTAGCTGGGGAACTTGTAGTGACCAGTGTCCAGCACATGTTCTTAAAATGGCTTCCCTGTTCACTCACTATGTCTTAGAATTGACAAAGACATATCAGGATCAGGGGCATGCCTGTTAATGCAGATATGTTCTCCCCTGCAATATAATGCCCCCTACCCCCTGTCTTAGGGCTGGAATTCCTGCTGCAGGGGAGCCTTGCATATATTGCACGCAATGTTACGGGACATGGCACCTGGTGGTGTGCTATGTTGTGTTTTCACTTTTAGGTGCACTAAGACACGCAGCCTGCAATGGCAGTATGTGTGTGCTAGGTGAGGGGTCCCTGAGGGTGGCAAAACACATGTTGCAGCCATTGGGCACCCTCTTTGGTACCCATGCCGTAGGTACCGGGGGCACCATTTACTAGGAACTTACAGGGGTCCAAAGTTATTGTCAACTGGGGAACAGTTGCACAGTTTTACGGAAAGAGATCTGGCACTGGGGACCTGGTTAGTGAGAACCCAGTGCACTTTCAGTCAAAATTGCATCAGATACCAGGCAAAAAAGTGGGGGTGACCATGTCAAAAGGGGGCACTTTCCTACACGCCAGACCTAGATCATTGGTGTAAGGAATATTCTTGGTTGTTTCAGCCTATTGCCACCATTATGATGGAAAGGCAAAGCCTCTCGCTAAGGTCACCCTGCACCCCAATGCTGTAAAGAAGAGCAAGATTTGCATTCAAGAGGACCATTGTATCCTAATTCCTACACACATCTGCCATAACAGCAACAAACTGCTGCATTGAACTACTAATTTAAGATACAAAATGTGGCCAAATTAAAGGAATCAGTATTTACAGACCTTTGAGCATTATACATTTGAAAGGCACTTTAAGGTTTCAGAAACCCTTTCACAGGGCCACAGGACAGCAGGGGCTACTACGCCCAACTGCAGTGGTTAAGACCTTTTACTCCTGGTGTCCTGGGGCCCAACTCACTATGGATCCTGCTCAACTGGGCCAAGTACCCCTTCTGCACTTGACTGTCAGTGATGGCTGTGGTCGAGCAGTCAAGGCTCTCTCGGTGGAGCTGGGTTGCGGTGGGGTGTAGATATAGTTGAGTGAATACAACTCAAAATGCAAGCAGCCCAAACAATAAATCATTGTCGATCCAAATACTTGCTTTTATAAGAAAAAGTTGTATTTTATTTCTAAATCTACTCATGCAAAGAGATGCAAAATTCAAATACAATACCACAGTCCCCTTTAAGGCCTGAGCTGTAGTAGTAGTCAGGCAAAAGGTGGTTGCATTAGGGAATGCAACATTTTAGAGTTCTCCCTTATGACCTCCTAGGAACTTAGGGCTAGATTTAAGGGAAAATGACTGTGCACGTCCCTGCGCCAAATTTGGCAGCATTGCGCACTGTCATTTTCATAATGCAGGGATGCACCCTATTAAAATAATAGGGTGCACCCTTGTGTTGCCCCCTGCACTGACGCAGAATTTGCTGCTATACTACAATGCAGAAACTCTTGCACCATTGCGCAAGGATAGCTGTGTTGAGGGGGAGATTGTTTTTGTGCAGGAAGGTACAAAAACAATATTAAATGGTGATTTGCTCTTTCTATGCATACTGCAGAATGTAGCACACATAGAAAGAGCAAAAAATTAGGAGAAATGATAGCATTTTTCCTCGTTGCACCCTGCTAACGCCACCCCTGGGGTGGCATTTGATTTTGGCACTGCCTCAGGTTTACGAAAACTTGTAAGTCTGGGTCAGCGTCAAAATGTAATGTGATTTAGAACACATTGACAGGTTACTCTGTCACAACAGTGACAGATATCCCATCAGCCGACATCTAAATCCCATTGGATATAATGGGATTTAGAGTTCGACGGATGGGATATCCCTTACCATTGCGATGGAGTAACCTGTCCGCCGAGTTCTAAATCAGGCCCACAGTCAAAAGTGTATTTGATGCAGATGCACTGTTACCAGCAAGTCCCCCCAGCCCCAAAGGCCTGGTTTCAGTCTTACCCACTCCTGGAGGTAAGGCTGTGTTCAGCGATGCGGTGCACTGAGTGCCCTCTCCTCAGGGGCTCCTAAATCCAGATCCTGTACCTCAGTCAGGTCACTCGCGATGGATGCAGCAGCTCCTGGGGGTGCAGTCTCTTTATGTCAAGCAGCACTGCTGATTGGTTTCCAGTGGTCAGAGCTGCTCCTGCTTGGCAAACAAAAGGTGAATTGCTCTTCACCCTAACTTGGTGGGGGACTAGCAGGGTGATGGTGTGATCCTCCGGCTCCTGACTGGAGTGCCAAAGAAGGAGCAATGTCCTCAACAGTGTCTCAATGAACCCTGAGAACTTCGTCAAATGCAGATCTTGTGGGGCTTGACCTGCTGGCCACAGCAGTTCTTCTTTGGTCTGGGGCAACAGGCCAAACTCTAGGCCAAAGTGGTACTGGGAGGCTCTCCTGGAATGTGGAGGTTGCTGCGGTACTGACGAACAGGGGGCAGACTCTTCTTAGATAATTTCCCTTGCTACGGTGGTCCTTCCAGTCATATGGGGTCAACGATCTCTGCAGAACCTCATAGGTCCTGAGCACCTGGGCCAACATCAGTTCACCGGTGATCACTCTGGCATACGGGATCACCACGGCACAATGGAGCAGTTTGGTGCTTCCCGCCCCGTGCTTCAGATTTGGCACAGAACTATGTGGCCCAGACATATGAGGGTCGCAGAGCCAGTACTGCACACAGGCAACGGCCCAATTAGTGCACAGTTTGACACCTCAGTCAGGGAATCGTTGTGCAGGGTTCCCCACTGAACCTTGCTCTCGCCAACGCTCTCCTTTTCCTCATAGGGCAAACTGGACTTGGCAAGCAGGGCACAACAGTGCTCCAGGCTCCGGAGCAGGTGATTTTCAGATCCTGGATAATGTTCTGTCACCCAGGAGGAAGACTAGCAAGCCTTTTGCTCCTAGTCCTGGTCACAGGCAGAAGTCTTGCAGAGCATCCGCTTCTCACATAGCCCATCTGGCTGCTTGGCAAATGACAAATATTTGTAGGCTCAACCTCCCTTCTTATAATCCTTTTTCAGACACCAAATGTGATTTAGGGTCTTGGTTTTTGAAGTTTTGTGTCAGGGTTCGCCTTCTTTTGAATTCAACACTTCTTGTTTTCCTTCATGAAAGGAGTCTGTCACAACAGGCACAGCTCTGAAGCTGATTGTTCACACATAGTTCATGGAAGTGACCAGAGGTTACACCTGAATGCAGGCACAATGGTATGTGCATCAAAGGGTTAATCAATCCCAGAACCACAGTCCTACTCTTTGTGATCCTCTTATTGGCCCAACCTCTCTTCCTGAGATCTGTTCAGGTCCCTTCCATGTGATCTATTACTGAATCAAAGGGCAATCCTTTCAAATGTAAAGTGAGTCTTTTACGTCCCTCCAGTGTGTCCCCACCTAGCTCAAAGGAATGCAGCAATACAAATATCTGTCCTGGGGGATTTCTCTCCGCCTCATGTCTTCAAAGACATGCCTGGGCTTTCCAAAACGGAAGCCATGGTCCTCCATACAATGTACCATTGCAGTCATACTCACTCAGTGTACTTCCACAGCACACTTTCAGTTCTGCACTACTACCTCTGATCATTGTACCTTCACATGTACAAATGCATTCAGCGCACAGACGCAGACTGCATGCAGTGTTCAGCACTAACACTTTTCTATCTTTAACCATGGCGTGGTCCTTACAAACATACACTTCACCTTTCATATTGTACTCCATGCAAGCCCATCTGCACTAGCACATGCTGTTCCTGTGCATGCACCGCACAGCACTACGTCTCTCATGTAATGTATTCCTTTTAGGCTTGCATACAGCCAGTACATATACTAACCGCACAGTTACTGGACAGTACTGCTCCATCCATGTACTGTACCCTCCCCAGGCACATATATAACTAATGCAGGATCACTACTCCTGTGCTATGTAGCACTCTACATCTACCTGATGTAGGCCAATGGTGAGTTAAGCACACAGCAGCAGAACTTACCAAAATTGTGATCCCTGCTGCAACTTGTGATTGTGACGGCAAATTCAGAGACGCACTTAGGGAGACATTTATGACCCTATTGCGCTGCACAACAGTGGCACATACCTCTAAATCATATCTATGAGACCACACAAAGTCACTTTGCATAGCTTTGAATGGCCTCATAGATATGGAGTAAGGCAAGGCAGCGCAAATCGCTGAGTTGACTTACTTTGTATGATAGAGGCATTCCATGTCATTGTGGTGGGTGTTCCCACATAACACCCATGGATTTTGACACATCCCCAAATTTATGAGAACTTGCCAATCCGAGGATGTTCCAAAAGCTTATGCCTCCCCAGGGGAGGTGCAATAAAGAGAAATATCTTTATTTCTTCTTGTGTGTTCCTCTTTCCATGTGTGCTGCATTCTGTAGCACACATAGAAAGAGGAAAATGCCTCCCAGATTTGTTTTTGTGCAGGAAGGTATTCCTTCCTGCACAAACACAACCCGACATGCAGCGCATACACCCTTGTGCCATGGTGCACAGGTGAGTGCGTTGGTGCTAGGAAGCCCAATGTGTGCCAGCACAGGGGGAAAAGGACAGGAATGCGCTGTAAGCTACATACAGCTCATTCCTGCCCTTTCACTTTGATGCAGGTGACTTGCTTTGCTGCCCTGCTCCATGTCCCCTCGGTTATGCCTCTTGCTGTTTCTAAGTAATGACCTCTAAAACAGGTGGTGTTTCTCATTTCAGTCCTGGAAAACAGACAGAGAGGAGGTGGTGCACAGCTTCTAGTGCAAACTTGAACAGCAAGCCACAGCTTACTACATCAGCAATGGCAAGCCAAGAGCCTGAGAAAGAGCCCAGGGGCAGAAAAATAAAACTCAAGCTCTCTGGGAAAGAGCCTGACATTTTTACAGAAGAGTGCTGCAACAATCATGACCTCCTGTTTGGGACATGTTAGAAATGGGGTCTCTGGTTGGCAGTCAGTTTGCACTCTTTCCAAGCAGGGACCCTCACTTTAGTTAGGGCAATGGAGAAACACACTTAAGATAACCTCTGCTCCCCCTCTTGGTAGCTTGGCACAAGCAGTCAGGCTTATCTCAAAGGCAATGCGTAAATATTTGTACCAACACACACAGTAATACAGTGAAAACACTACAAAATGGACACCACACCAGTTTAGAACAATAGCCAATACTTATCTAAGAAAAACAAGACCAAAATGACAAACATCCAACATACACAAGACAAGTTATGATTTTTTTAATTAAAAAGAGTCTTACTCCGTAGAAAACAATGGATGCACAGAGTACCTGGTTTGCGTAAAAAAAAAAGCCGCACGGGTGAGAGTGCATCGGAATTGTCAGCAATGCGGTGATTCCTTACTCACAAGGGAGGCCGTGCGTTATTTCTTCTCTGGTTGGGTTGGCGATTCATAATTTTTTCTCCTGCAAGAGAGCATTGAGTCAATTTCCGGATGGGCACCTCGGGTCCTGGCAGGTTCATGTCGATTTTGACACCATGTACAATGCGTGCGAAATCCGGTCACGCCATGGGGAACCATGCTGCATGGGGTTTGCATTGTTTTCAGCAGCCGCAAGTGCGTTTTGAGTCTTTTCTCCAGCCACGATACAGGTGATGTGTCAATTTCCCAGCAGTGATGCAGGCGGTGTGTTGATTTTTCATCCGCAATGCAGGTGGTACATTGATTTTACAGCTGCGTTGCAGGTGATGCAGCACAATTTCCCCCCCCATGGCTCATGTGCATGGATTTCAGTCTTGGTTTAACCAGCTTCACCTCTCAAGGGCCCAAGAGAGGGATAGGGCGCCACTTGGCAGGGTAGGAGTCTCAGCAAGAGAGTTCAAGTGCTGGTAGAGGAAGTTTTTGATGGTCCTGACACTTCAAAACAGGAGGCAAGCTCGATTCATGCTCTTGGAGACACTTCACAAGCAGGAATATACCACAAAGTCCAGTCTTTGTCCTCTTTCAGGCAGAAGCAGCAACTGCAGGCCAACCCAGCAAAGCACAGTCACAGGCAAAGAGGCAGTACTCCTCCTCCAGCTCTTCTCCTTGGCAAGGTTCCTCTTGAATCCAGAAGTAATCTAAACATCTGGGGTTTTGAGTCCACTACTTAAACCCCTTTCTGCCTTTGAAGTTGGCAAACTTCAAAGGAAAGACTCTGTAGTTGACAAGATCCTGCCTTGCCCAGGCCTGGCTCCAGACACGCACCAGGGGGTTGGAGACTGCATTGTGTGAGGGCAGGCAGAGCCCTTTCAGGTATGTGTCAACTCCTCCCCCACTCTAGCCCAGGAGACTCATTAGGATATTCAGGCTACACCCCAGCTCCCTTTGTGTCACTGTCTAGTGGAGATTCACAAGCGGCCCAACCGCCATTCTGACCCAGGCCTGGAATACACAAGCAGGCAGAGACACAGAATTGTTAAGCAAGATAATGCCCAATTTTTAAAAGTGGCATTTTCAAACTGACAATCTAAAAAACAACTTTGCCAAAAGATGTATTTTTAAATTGTGAGTTCAGAGACCCCAAACTCCAGATCTAAATCTGCTCCCAAAGGGAAACTGCACTTAGAAGTTATTTAAGGGCAGCCCCCATGTTAACCTTTGAGAGAGATAGGCCTTGCCACAGTGAAACCGAAGTTGGTAGTATGTCACGGTCAGGACATGTAAAACACATCACTTCATGTCTTACCTTTAATATACACTGCACCCTTGCCATTAGGGGTGTCTTACATGTACAAAGAGGAAAGGTTTGGGCCTGGCAAGTAGGTACACTTGTCAGGTTGAATTGGCAGTTTAAAACTGCATACACAGACACTGCAATGACAGGTCTGAGCCATGTTTACAGGGCTACTCATGTGGGTGGCACAATCAGTGCTGCAGGCCCACTAGTAGCATTTGATTTACAGGCCCTGGGCGGGCACCTCTAGTGCACTTTACTAGGGACTTATTAGTAAATCAAATATGCCAATCATAGAAAAGACAATTACACATACAGTTTACACAGAGAGCACTTGCACTTTAGCACTGGTCAGCAGTGGTAAAGTGCCAAGAGTACCAAACCAGCAAGAACAAATATTGCACAGTCAAAACATAGGAAGCAGAGGCAAAAAGAGACAAGGATGCCAGGTCTCACAGGACATCTTCCATGATTATACCGGAAGTGAAGGAAAAAATATGGGGCGGGGGATACAGCAAAAAAATAGTGCTGTTGAAAAAATTCAGCGCTCCATTGATGAAATTAGAAAGAGGTGGTGCATTCTGAGATTGCTCACAAAGGAGAAGGTTATAAATTAGCTGAATGAACCCCGGCAACAGGAGGCAACCCCTCTAGTGATCCCTCACCCACTGCTTGGAAGTCTATGGGGAGACTACTTTGTAGCCAGAGGCTGTTAAGTGTTTAGCAAAAATTGATACATCTCAAAGTAGGTGGTTGTTTTATTTACACATCTGTTACCCTAAAACTGTTTTCTATGTGCATTCATTATTTATCATATTACGGAGTTTTTAGCACAGAATCTTTACCCCACTATTATAGTGCCCTGAGGGATATGTAGTCAATAACTCACAAACTATACTCAGTGTTAGAAATGTATAGAACAAAAGATAGCATATAGGAAGAAGTGCTTTTCACTCATATAGAAATTATTTTTCAGTTGTTCCTTTAAATAGATGAGCCAGAGGAAACAACGAGGGCTCAAATGTGGAGGGACAGGATGAATTACCCATGGTGATGGAAGATACCATCAAATTAGTCAGTCAGCCAACCTCACCTCATGACCACCGCAACAGTGTGTCATTCTCCTCAGATCTACAATCACTGGATTGGGATGATGTTCAAAACACTCATTGTTCAAACCTGCAGCCAACTGTTAGGCCACAACACCAGCATGTCCCTGTGCCTGCTTGCACTTGGTGCCAGGAGGCATCTCATGCCAACCTAGCATCATTGTTAGGAAATACATGTGCGAATACCCAGTTGTTTGGTAGGCTTGAGGGTTCCATTATACAAGTTCAGCCTCAGCAACATAAGCAGGTAAAAATAGTCTGCAACTCATGCAGCAACACACTTAATTGTGCCTCGATAATGTGGCCATCAATTGGTGAAAACCCAAGAACAGATGGACAGACTCATCAATGCTCTTGAGAAATGATCTCTGCAACTGGCAGACAATATCACCAGTCAAAGGCGTAAGGAGAGAAGCACTGCAGCACAGATGGAAGGAATAACCCATTTCACTGGGAGACCGGCACATAGCACTTCATCTTTATCGAGGTGAACAGTCTTTCTCCAAGTGGAAATGGGCCACTTTAGTGGGGACGTCTCAAGGGGCTTAGGGCAGATTATATCTGCAGTTGAGGCACTACAAACTGCCCAAATAGGTAGTGGGATAGCTGCTGAACCTCAAGATAATGAGGACATCTCTTGTGTCATCAGCATTTCTGCTACAGATGCACGCTCACTGCGATGCAGCACCAGCCGTACTCCAGCTGCACATGGCCACAGCACCCTGGTGACACATCTGCAAAAAGCAGTACAGGTCATCATATAGAAAGTACTAACTGTTATTTATGTTTTTTATTTTTGTTGGGTTAATTAACATTTGATGTGGGCATTACTTACCATTAAATGTTAAAGTAAAAAATTTTAAATCACATTTTTAAAAACTTGACAAAGTTTGCTTATCTTTGAAACATCAAACAAGCATTGTAATTTTTATCTTATTTGTAATTTCACTTATGACTTACCTTGAAAAGTAATTGTTAGCAATGTGGTCACGTCGCTGTCTACCCTTTACTACTCTATTCTCCTCCATGGGCTGCTGAACATGCGGCTCAAGATTTTCATCTTCAGAATCCCAGTCTAACACAGTGATATGTAGGCATCTCCTGGATTACACGATTAAGCCGAATGGTACACGTTGCCACTATTTTGCATGCTGTTTCCGGAGCGTGTTGTAAGGCACCACCACGTATATGTAGGCACCGGAAATAACTTTACAGCAAGCCAAATTTCTTTTCAATCACATCGCTAGCGCAACAATGTGCTGTGCTGTATCTCCTTTCATTTTAGGTAGTAAGGGATAGGTATGGTGTCAATATCCATACTCAAAGGGCATGCACGCTGTCACCTAAAACAAGAAACTAACTGAACTTTCTTTGATAAGCCCAAACATGTCATTATATTTAGTATCATTACCTAACAAATACCCATCATCCAACTCCCTTCTTTCCACCCGTCTCTAGAGTCCTCTGTGCCTAAACATGAAGGACCCATGGGTGCTTACTAAGTATTAGGACACAACATCAGCTATTATATTGTTTGTGTCACACACCATTTGAATGTTGTGAGAATGTTTGTTTTCCTGTTTCTAATCAAATATTCTAGATGAGATGGAGGACAAATAGCAGAACGTGTTTCATATTTACACCCTATGGCATGGGGAAATTTAGCAACCCTGTAAACATTTAATTTAGTGGGTTCCATTTCCTTAACATATCTGGGTAAGTAAATTTAGCAAGTGGTATAGAGCAACATGGCATCTATAAATCGGTGGAGAAAGTGCACCTCATCCGCCACAGCAATCACAACGTGGTAACTGTCAGAGGACAAAAGGTGTAAAGAGCACAATATCTGAACGTGCTAGTACAGAGGTTCTGATTGGTCCACAGATAGGACCAGGTATGTTCCAGTGGAAGTCAGTGTGACCTTGCATATTTTGACATGGGACACGTCTTTTTTTATTTATTTTTATTGGGCAAAGAAACAATGGATTAAACCCAGATCTTTGGGACCTCCCTGTGAATGTTTTCATTGTTCTGCATTCCGTCCATCATCTGTTTTATTTGCTTTTGTGGCCCTAGGTGTGTCAGGTATCAAGCTAGCCTGGCTGATGAAGGGTGACACCCTAAATTTGGTCCCAGATTGCTTGTTTCTGGTCCACAGAGGACCTAGCTTGGCAGTTTGGGCTGGACTGTTCCCATAGGGGGACAGGGTCAAGACTGATTTGCATATGGCTATGTCCAAACTGGGGTGGCGTGGTGGACGAAAAAATGATGGATTAAACCCAGATCTCTGCGGCTTGGGGTAAATACTTTCAATGTTCAGCATTCTGTCCTTCATCTGTGCTTTACGCTTTTTATCACTGTCATGATCCTTGCGAGCATTTATGCGATGTGCTCTGGTGCTGCTTTAGAGCTGCCCCTAGGGCCAGTGGTAGGAATTGTTGGATAAAGCTTGGGTGCAATCTTGACAAAGTTACCATATTTGGAATGGGCGGTGGCATATATCTCAGTAAGTTACACACCTTCAGGTGCAAAAAGCAGAAAACTATATGTGTGTATATCTATCTATCAGTCTGTCTGTCTGTCTGTCTATCTATCTATCTATCTATCTATCTATCTATCTATCTATCTATCTATCTATCTATTGATCTATAATCTAAAACAAACAAAGGTTAACAATTATAGTTAGGAGGGCACCCACCATGCACAGTTTTCTCATCAATGATGTCAGGCTGCAGTGATGTCATAGATTATATTATGAGTTCATGTAATATGTTGAGTAAGTTGCAACCCATGGTAAGAATGCAAGTATTAGTTACTGTGGGGCATGTGTTATAGCAGAGATAGTCAAAGTACGTCCCGGGGGCCGCATGCGGCCCTCCTGACCTTTACATGCGGCCCCCTGCTCAACAGCAGGACTGGGCTGCTGTTTACCCAGCTCTGCACAATGATTACAAATATGTTAAATAAAAGGCAAGCCTTTAAGTAAATGTTAATCGGAGGCAAAGAAAGTAAGAAACTATGTTATCCAGCACCTAAAGGAACACCTTTATTTTTAAAGAAATGCTACACCAAAATTGTAAAACTATAATAAGGGCTCTTAAAAAATCAAAAACTGTTTATCATTAACATGCAGAGTCGTTTCAACATAGTACATCAGATTATATCAGTGCAGGGAGAAGCATTTTCTTTTTAAGTGATGGTTTTCAAACATAAATCCAGAAACATTCATCCCCCCCCTTGAAAACAATGCCAACACTGAACTAAGAGGCAGGTTGGTTTTCATATTCACTCTTTGGGTGGCCTGGGTTCCTATTACACATGAACATTATTATAATTTATTAAATCAAACACAGGAGAAGGTCTTGTACAGCGCACATCCTGAAGTCATATATTTTGAGATTCCCTTATATGTACTAATGAAGAAAAAGGAGGGAAAGTGAAATAAAAGAATAGTCTAGGATCACACATTTTGGTACAGGGGGGAAGCCAGGATTCATAGTAGGTTTTCTGGTTTCACATTATGCATTTTAGCCACTATATGTATATGCTTCGCTTCTCCCACACCCCCCACCACCCTCCGCGCTGACGCCGCCACCCTGCTAGCATCAATGCGGCCCTCGGTCACATCACAAACCAAACTTTGTGGCCCCTGAGAAAATGTTTGCGAGTACCCATGTGTTATAGTTAATGTAGTGTGGCTAGCCAGTTGACAACACTGTGTATGGAGGCGCTCAAGTAATAATAATTTGAAGGTGGTTTGTAAATTATAAATTTAAGGTCTAACTATAACTTAAAAAAATTCCAATGATTGTGTAGTTTAAATTTGGTTTCTGTAGCAAGAATAAATAAAGGTTTTCTAGCTATAACTGTTAACCTTTATTTTTTCAATACATTTTAATGTTTTTTATTTTTTAATAAAAATGTTTCTTAAATCATAGCAAGTACTGCCATTGAGTGGATTGGTGTTAAGTAGAGTTATAGAGTACAGTTGGGGGCAGTGGCGTACAAGGCAGTGTCGTACAATGGAGTGTCGTAGAGTGGAGTGGCGGTCAGTGGAGTGCTGTAAAATGGAATACCATAGAGTGGAGTGGTTTAGAGTGGCGTAGAGTGAAGTGGTGTACAGTGGAAAAGCATTGAGTGAAGTGGGGTAGACTTGAGTGGCGTAAAGTGAAGTGCTGTAAAACAGAGTGGTACAGAGTGAATTAGCATAGAATGGAGTGGCATAAAGTTGAGTGGTGTAGAGTGGAGTGGCAGAGAGAGGAGAGGCATATAGTGGGAGTGACGTTGAATGGAATGACATAGAGTGGAGTGGCATACGGTGGAGTGGTGTAGAGTGAAATCGTTATTGTAATTGTTATTGTATTTATATATTCTACTACCCCTAACAAGGCATCTAAGCTTTTTTTCAGTGAGTAGCATGCTACTCTGGAACCCAAAAGGATTAGTGGTGGATTAGCATAGAGAGTTATGAGTACAGCATTATTATTAGTATATGTCACGGTTTCGGGCGGGTCTGATCAGGACTTTGGTTGGGACACCCCTTGAGGTCACCGAATATCCTAAAGAGGTAGTACACTGCGGCAGAGGAGCAGCTAAAGGCATACACGGAAAGGACAGCTATGGATAGGCACAGGAAACAGGAAAGTAAAAGCAGAGCAACCCTTGTGTGAACAAACAGGAAACGGATTACCAGTGGACAAACACGCTGGGGTTGTACACAGAGTAAGGCGCAGAACCTCCCACAGTGACAGGGAATCTCAATGCCTCTGTGCAGTTTGCTCTTACAGATAGTCACCCTGCCAGCCCCATAGAAAGGAGGCAGCAGAAGTGATTCTGTCTCTGGACCCTAGAGCACAAACAAGGATAGTACTTACATACACAGGACACGCTCTTGTGGGTCCAGCTCGAAACACAGTGGCGATTCCTGAGAAAACAGCAATAGCACACTGTCACTGTTAGGCACGAAATACAACGTATAACACTGGACAAGGATGGGGGCTGGAATTGCCTCCTGGAAACCAGGAGCCAACCCCAGTACACAGGAGGACACGTATACACTGGTGAAGACTGATAGAACACTTACCAGACACAAAGAACCAAGAAGAAACAGAAACAGAAGGGAACAAACAAAGAGGGAGAGGCAAGAACTAGGAACAGGCTCAGGCTGAAGCAAAGGCGGGTCTAGGACTTGAAAACAGGGCGCAAACTTCTGGCTGGGACAGGCAGAGACAGGACTGGGAAACTGAGAACAGGCTCTGGCTGGAACAGGCAAGGACAGGACTGGAATACAGGGAGTAGGAAATGAGCAGTAAACAGGACTGGGAAACAGAGAGAAGGTTCAGGCTGAAACAAGGCAGGAGCAGGGCAGAGAAACAGGGAGCAGGCTTTGGAAGAAACAAACAGGTACAAGGCTAAGAAGTAGGGAGCAGACTCTGGCTGGAACAATCAGGAACAGGGCAGAGAAACAGGAAACAGGATCAGGCTGGAACAGAACAGGAACAGGAACAAAACTGGAACACCATCCGACAAAGGGTCTGTAACACAAAGGAATCGAAGTCCGATGCACAACAGGGAGCTTGAGGAAATGGCTGCTTATAAGCAGTTCCAAGCTGGGCTGCACAGGAGAGGTTTCAGGTGTGTGTAGTTTCGGACACTTGCAAGTCCTGGAGGAGAGGATCCAGTGAAAAGGAGCAACTGGACTTCTCCCATTGAAAACAATAGGAAACAGAATCCGGGTTTTCCTGACTACCAAGCTGTGCATTATGGGATTTGCAGTCCCAAGAAGCAAATGTAGTACTATACAAGTGTACCATAGAGAAAAGAGAAACAAACAGGGGTCAGCAAGGGACTCTAGATAGGTGTTCAAGGTGATTCCCAGGCTTCTGACAGTCCCCTTACAGCACCCCCTGGGAATGGGACGACCGAGTCGTAACAGTATAAGGAGGTATGAGTTAATTTAAATGGAGGACATATGAGTATGCTAGTTGGATTGAATGGAATAATGGAGGGATAGAGGAGGGAAGAATCCTGGTCAGGTGTTAATTGGGAGATCATAGCAGTAAGATGAGGTTTGGGATGAGTAAAGGGAAGATGGAGGAGGGAAGGGTCTGTAGAAAGAGATTAGGGAGATCATAGTAGTAGAATGGGGTTTGGGATGAGTCAAAGGAGATATAAATGAGGGAGAATTTAGTAGGGTTGTTTGGGAGATCATAGTAGTAACCCGAAGTTTGGGGTGAGCCAGAGGGATCGAGGAGGGAAGAGTATAGGAAGGGTTATTTTGGAAATCATAGTAGTAGGATGGGATTGGGATGAGTCAGAGAGTGGAGCTAGAGGATCGATTGATAGAAGTATAGGGTGATGGTGAGACAGAGTAAAACATTTGAGAGAGTTATAATGTTTTTGCTCTCTTGTACAGTAGGTCTAAAGTAATATATAGATACATGATGATGCAGAAAGGGAATATCTGTGGGTAAGGAATATAATATATTGAATTTAAAGTTCTATTGTATAAACACAGACTTTCAAGAGTTGCAGTATTTAATGTTAATTTATTTGTGTACTTTTATAACATTATTTTATCTTTCTTCAATATTTCAATAATAGAATGCTTGTAGATAAAAAGCTGAGATAATATTTACCTAGTGGTATAGATAACATAAAAACAATAAAACAGAGATTCATAAGCATCTAATCAAGCAACTTATACAGAAACAGTACAATGACCTATGAACATGTTAAGCACAGAATAATATACACATATGCAATATATATACATATATATATATATGTTCGGTGGCATGTGTAGCTGCAGATACACATGCTGTGCATTATCCTGCCATCTAGTGTTGGGCTCGGAGTGTTGCAAGTTGTTTTTCTTCAAAGAAGTCTTTTCGAGTCACAAGACCGAGGGACTCCTCCCTTTTGGCTCCATTGCGTTTGGGCGTCGACTCCATCTTAGATTGTTTTCTTTCCGCCATCGGGTTTGGACGTGTTCCTCTCGCTCTGTATTTCGAATCGGGAAAGTTAGCTAAATATCGAAAATTAGATGGTATTGTTTGCGCTCGGTACCGGTTTAGTGTTAGTGTATCGACACCGATAGCAGAAGCATTCCGGTGGCCCTTCGGGGCTTCTGCTCTTCAGCGTGGCCTGGTCAGCCCGACCGCATCCATCGACGGAACTAATGGACCGGATCCCCTTCCGCTTCTGTCCGAAGTGTCACTCGAAGTATCCCTATACAGACCAACACTTGGTCTGTAATCTGTGTTTATTACCAGAACACAGGGAGGATACTTGTGAGGCCTGTCGGGCGTTTCGATCAAAAAAGACCCTACGTGATCGAAGAGCGAGAAGACTTCAAATGGCGTCGACACCAAGAGAACAACTCGACGTCGAAGAGGAGGAAAGAATTTCGATCCAGGGGACGGACTCTGACAAATCCAAAAGCAAACAACCCACGACGGTGCAGAAAACAGTGAGTAAAACTGCCCCGTCCAAAACTCACACAAAGATCGTAAAGGCCAAGGGGATGCCACCACCAGCAGGCCATGGCTTAACCCATCGAAAATAAGGTGACCAAACATCGCCACCGAAAAAGGCAAAGAATTGCCGAAGACATCCGACTACGGTCAAAATTCAGGCACCGAACGATCTCGGCATCGAGAGTTCAACTCACCCAAGGTGAGAAAAGTAATGTTGGAACTGAAAAAGACTTTCTCAGAAGCATCGGTACCGAAAAAAGCAGCTTTGGAGCCGAAAAGAAGCTCTTACACAGAAGAGCAAGGACTTTCCAGCCAAACGCATGAAAAACACAGATTTGAGCAGGAAATAAGTATGGGGGAACCAGACCATACGCAAAGGAGGTTGCATATCCAGAAAGAGACTGGAAAAATACAAACTCTTCCTCCAATCAAAACCAAAAGAAAGCTGCCATTTCAAGAGTCAGAAATGCAGCC
Organism: Pleurodeles waltl; assembly: GCF_031143425.1. Classification (NCBI taxonomy): domain Eukaryota; kingdom Metazoa; phylum Chordata; class Amphibia; order Caudata; family Salamandridae; genus Pleurodeles; species Pleurodeles waltl. Next base: position 964,449,452 of record NC_090448.1, on the reverse strand, counting down.
AAAGGCGAAAGTGGCCAGAGATAAAACCCCACCACCGAGGTTTTCGCCACAACCTTCCCCGCTACACTCACCACAGCTGTCCCCGGTAACAACACCTCCAATGCAGTCACCTATGCATACAGGGATGACACAGGATGATCCGGATGCACAGGACATATATGATGCTCCAGTATCAGACAACAGCCCAGATTGTTACCCAACAGGGCCTTCACCTCCAGAGGACAGTACTGCATATACGCAGGTACTATCAAGGGCAGCTACGTTCCACAATGTAGCAATGCATTCAGAGCCAATAGAGGATGATTTCCTGTTCAACACCTTGGCATCCACCCACACTTCCTACCAGAGTCTGACAATGCTCCCGGGCATGCTCAAACACGCAAAACAGGTATTCCAGGAGCCAGTTAAAGGAAGGGCTATCACGCCTAGGGTGGAGAAAAAATACAAACCTCCCCCAACGGACCCTGTGTTTATAACACAGCAGCTTACACCAGACTCGGAGGTTGTAGGAGCAGCAAGAAAGAGGGCAAACTCTCAATCATCAGGAGATGCTCCACCGCCTGACAAAGAGAGTAGGAAGTTTGATGCAGCGGGCAAATGAGTGGCAGCACAGGTAGACAATCAATGTCGGATCGCAAACTCACAAGCCCTACTGGCTCGCTACGACAGGGCACACTGGAACGAGATGCAACATATTATAAAGCACTTGCCCAAAGAACACCAGAAACGTGCCCAACAGGTTGTGGAAGAAGGACAAGCAATATCCATCAACCAAATAAGGTCCGGATTAGACTCGGCAGACACAGCAGCACGAACAGTCAACACTGCGGTAACCATTCGCAGGCATGCATGGTTACGAAGGTCAGGATTCAAGCCAGAAATCCAACAAGCTGTGTTAAACGTGCCTTTTAACCAAGAACAATTGTTTGGGCCAGAAGTGGACACAGCATTGAAAAATTAAAGAAGGACACGGACACGGCCAAAGCCATGGGCGCGCTCTACTCCCCACAGAGCAGAGGCACATTTAGAAAGCCACAGTTTAGAGGGGGGTTTTGTATGCAAACACCAGAGCCTTCCACCTCGCAAACCAGACCCACCTATCAGGGACAATACCAGAGAGGAGGGTTTCGAGGCTCATATAGGGGTGGACAATTCCCAAGAGTAAGGGGAAAATTACAAACACCTAAGACAAGTCAAACCAAACAGTGACTTCAATGTCACAAAACCCCAACACTTAACACCAGTGGGGGGAGACTTACTGCATACTACCAAAACTGGACACACATAACTACGGACGCATGGGTCCTAGCCATTATCCAACATGGTTATTGCATAGAATTCATAATTTTGCCGCCAGATGTGCCCCCAAGGGCACACAATATGTCCAAACAACACTTAGACCTATTACAACTAGAGGTCCAAGCATTGTTACAAAAACAAGCAATAGAGTTAGTACCCAACCATCAGAAAGGAACAGGTGTCTACTCACTATATTTCCTAATTCCAAAGAAAGACAAAATGTTAAGACCCATATTAGACCTTAGAACGCTGAATCTCTTCATCAAGTCGGATCACTTCCACATGGTAACACTTCAAGACGTGGTTCTCTTACTAAAAAAAGAGGACTACATGTCAACGTTAGATCTCAAGGATGAATACTTTCACATACCCATACATCCTTCTCACAGAAAATACTTAAGGTTTGTAATACACGGCGTGCACTATCAATTCAAAGTGTTACCGTTCGGAATAACAACAGACCCAAGGGTATTCACAAAATGCCTTGCAGTAGTAGCCGCTCACATAAGGAGACAGCACATGCACGTATTCCCATACTTAGATGACTGGTTAATAAAAACCAGCACTCAACAACAGTGTCTTCTTCACACGCAATACATTATAGAAACTCTACACAAACTAGGAGTTTCTATAAATTACCAAAAATCACATCTGCTGCCATCCCAAATACAACAATACTTGGGAGCAACACTCAACACACAAAAAGCGATTGCCACTCCAAGTCCACAAAGGGTACAACCGTTCCAAAATATAACATTAAACATACAGCCAAACCAACACTACCAAGTAAGGTTTGTAATGAAACTTCTAGGCATGATGTGTTCATGCATAGCCATTGTCCCAAACGCGAGATTACACATGCAGCCCTTACAACAGTGCCTAGCAAAACAATGGACACAAGCACAGGGTCAACTCCAAGATCTAGTGTTGGTAGACCGCCAGACACTTCTCGCTTCAATGGTGGAACCCTATAAATTTAAACCAAGGGCGGCCATTCCAGGACCCAGTGCCTCAAGACATGATCACAACAGATGCTTCCATGATGGGGTGGGGAGCACACCTCAACCAGCACAGCATACAGGGACAATGGGACAATCAACAAAAACAACTGCACATAAATCGTTTAGAACTATTGGCAGTGTTTCTAGCATTAAAAGCATTTCAACCACTGAGAGCCCACAAACACATTCTTGTCAAAACCGACAACATGACGACAATGTATTACCTCAACAAACAAGGAGGGACACGCTCGTCACAACTGTGTCTCTTAGCACAGAAAATTTGGCATTGGGCAATTCACAATAACATTCACCTAATAGCACAATACATCCGAGGCATTCAGAACCAGTTGGCCGACAATCTCAGTCGAGATCACCAACAAACACACGAATGGGAAATTCATCCCCAGATCCTACAAGATTACTTTCTACGCTGGGGAACACCACAAATAGACCTATTCGCAACAAAAGAAAACCCGAAATGCCAAAACTTTGCGTCCAGGTACCCACACCCTCAGTCCAAGGGCAATGCGTTATGGATCAGTTGGTCAGGGATATTTGCTTACGCTTTTGCCCCTCTCCCACTCATTCCTTATCTGGTAAACAAACTAAGTCAAAACAAACTCAAACTAATACTTATAGCACCAACCTGGGCTCGCCAACCGTGGTACACAACACTGCTAAACTTATCAGTAGTACCTCACATCAAGTTACCAAACAGGCCAGATCTGTTAACCCAACACAAACAACAGATCAGACAACCGAATCCAGCATCGCTCAATCTAGCAATCTGGCTACTGAAGTCTTAGAATTTGGACATTTAGACCTTACACAAGAATGTATGGAGGTCATTAAACAAGCTAGAAAACCCACTACAAGACATTGTTACGCAAACAAATGGAAAAGATTTGTTTACTACTGCCACACTAATCATATTCAACCAGTACATGCTTCCGCAAAGGACATTGTAGGCTACTTATTACACTTACAAAAGTCTAAGTTAGCATTCTCTTCAATTAAAATACATCTCACAGCAATATCTGCCTATCTGCAGATTACACATTCAACACTGCTTTTTAGAATCCCAGTCATCAAAGCATTTATGGAGGGACTAAAAAGAATCATACCCCCAAGAACACCACCAGTACCTTCGTGGAACCTTAATATTGTTTTAACACGACTCATGGGACCACCATTCGAACCCATGCACTCTTGTGAGATGCAATACTTAACTTGGAAAGTGGCCTTTCTAATAGCTATCACATCACTTAGAAGAGTAAGTGAGATACAAGCATTTACGATACAAGAACCCTTTATACAAATACATAAACATAAAGTGATTCTCCGTACAAATCCCAAATTCTTACCAAAGGTCATATCGCCGTTCCACCTAAACCAAACAGTGGAACTCCCAGTCTTCTTTCCACAACCAGACTCAGTAGCCGAAAGAGCCTTACATACATTAGACATAAAAAGAGCACTAATGTATTACATTGACAGGACAAAACAATTTCGTAAAACAAAATAATTTTTTACAGCCTTCCAAAAACCTCATGCAGGTAACCCTATATCCAAACAAGGCATTGCCAGATGGATAGTTAAATGTATTCAAACTTGCTATATCAAAGCAAAAAGAGATCTACCTATTACACCAAAAGCGCATTCCACTAGGAAAAAAGGCGCCACAATGGCTTTTCTGGGGAATATACCTATGACTGAAATTTGTAAGGCAGCCACCTGGTCTACGCCTCATACATTCACGAAGCATTACTGTGTAGATGTGTTAACAACACAACAAGCCACAGTAGGACAGGCTGTATTAAGGACATTATTTCAAACAACTTCAACTCCTACAGGCTAAGCCACCGCTTTTTAGGGGAGATTACTTAGTCTATGCACAGCATGTGTATCTGCAGGTACACATGCCACCGAACGGAAAATGTCACTTACCCAGTGTACATCTGTTCGTGGCATGAGATGCTGCAGATTCACATGCGCCCTCCCACCTCCCCGGGAGCCTGTAGCCGTTATTAGTTGAACAAGCATGGTAAATTTGTAAATAAATATTTTTTTAATACACATTATGTACATACACACCTACTCCATTGCATGGGCACATCTAGTATACTCTCAACTCACCCTCAACTCACCCTCAGCGGGGAAAACAATGTAAGATGGAGTTGACGCCCATGCGCAATGGAGCTGAAAGGGAGGAGTCCCTCGGTCTCGTGACTCGAAAAGACTTCTTCGAAGAAAAACAACTTGTAACACCGAGCCCAACACTAGATGGCAGGATAATGCATAGCATGTGAATCTGCAGCGTCTCATGCCACAAACAGATGTACACTGGGTAAGTGACATTTTCCATCTATATATGTATGTGTATATATATATATATATATATATATATATATATATATATATATACACACATACATACACATACATGTCTATATACATTTAACTATTGGTAAAGTACACATTTGTTAAACAGGTATAAACAGAATGTATGCATTTTAAGATAAGATTGCTATTATACGTATTTGTACAAAGAAAAACATATCTAGATATATACATTTAATCAAATTATGAATTATAGATTAGATGGTTAAATGAAATAATGTGGAGCCGCCCGTTTTGGGCTTGAAAGTTTAACCGTTAATAATGGTAAATCAAAATCAAGGAGACTCATTATTTACGTCTGTGGCGTGTTAGGACGCTTCGCCCAGCTGGATTAATGGTTTTGGATTGATATTGTGGGGGTCAGACCCCTGTGCTGGAGAAGGATACGGCGATGCAGTTGTCTTTTTTTATATATATATATATATATCTATATATGTCTATATATCAATATATATACATATTACGCATTGGTGATTGCCACTAGGTAGTTATAGTTAGGACTTAGTTTCTATAGAAAAATCTTTTTGAAAGGCCAGGGTAGAGTCACCCTGACCCTTTAGCTCTGGCAAAGAAAAAAAGCATTTTTCAAAAAATTTCACCACTGCAGCACATCCAGCAGAAATCTTTTTAAAAATTGAAGTGCAGGCTACCGTGCTTTGTCATTCTCAAGCCCCCTGGTGGGCCAAGTCCCAGGGGCATTGTTAATTGTAATGCTGTGGGGGCCTGCTCTGCCCCCCGCAGCCCTCGGGTCCACCACCTCCCCAGGGCTTAAATGCAATTTAATGCAGGGGACCATGTGGCCCCCTGCAGCCCCGGGGACCACCACCTTCCAAGGGCAGTAATTATAAACAGTGGGAGGGGCCATGTGCCCCACCTACCGCAACCCCAGACACCTCCACTTCCCCAGGACACTAAAGACAAATAATGCACCAGGGCTATTTTGAAAATCAGGGTAAGGGCATGCAGCCCCCTGTAGCCTCAGGCACCACCACCTTCTGGTGATATGCATGCAGGGAACAGAGATGAAAGCTTTGCTTCATCAAGCACGGCGCAGCTTGTTGAAGCAGTTGGACAGCTGGGGAGGCCTTGAGGATCCCCCCACGGTCCCAAATAGACCGTAAGGGTATCTATCAAAATAAATACATTTTAAAAATGAGCAGGGACCAAGGGGTAGACCTTGAGGCTCTCCACCCTCCCAGTCCCAGATAGCCCATAAAGGGCTAAAAAAAATTAAATAAACTAGTAATAGCTCAAGCCTTGTGGGTCCGAGTCCAGCCGGAATTGTTTCCTTCCATTTTTTTTCAACTACAAATCTTTAAAGCTTATAGTGAAAGGTGATCTTACTGTTTTTAAATGACAAATACATATTTTTTAACTTTTGGAGATATATCTAATTCTAAGTATATCATCCATCAAAGCCTAAAAAACTATCTCTGTCTCACTCCCCTTTTAATCTCTTTCTCCCACTCACACACCCACACCCACTCAAACCCTTACACCCACTCACAAACCCACTCAGACACTTAACACAGGGCGGTTTCTTCATTAGGGCGTTGGGGTGTTGCGCCAATGGTACTTTTGGCCCCTATTCATGGGAATATACACTATTACATGAAATGTGAAAATAAGTCAACAGCATCATCATTCAAATGAACGCAAGTCACTCGCGACTCATGTCAGCATTCCAGCTGTGAACACGGTGGCGGCTAGCGCTTCAATTTGACTGATAGACTGATCTAGGCCACAAAGTGTGCATGCCCAGCTGGACGGCTGCTTGCTCCGGCCAGCTTGACATGTGCACTAGAGGCTTCTCTCTACTGCACATTAAGGAGTGGGGGTTGCTCATAACCACAGACCCCCCAGTCTCCTAATGAGCAGTGAGTTTGGCTGCTCAAGCCAATCCTGGTGCTGCTCTCATGCTGTGTTACAGCAAGGGACCAGCATCTCGATTGGCTCAGCGATGCGGTTGCTGGTCTAGTCTAGGTCTCTGGTGCGTGCAAATGACACCGCGGGTGGGAGGCTTTGTCCACAGAGCATAACCAATTACTGTAATGGCTTATGTCAAGCCATGCAGTGATTGGCCTTTTCTGCTGATGCTCGGCTGCTCGACCACCCTGTCTCTCTCCCTCCCACCTCTCAGTGCACTGGAGCCACACAGAGCCACACGTCACTCAGACCACACCTATGATGGTGTGACCTAACCCTAACTCATGCTGCTGTGACACTGTCGGAAAGTAGAGACCTTTGTGTGATGAATGCTGACGAAGGTCCATCTAATACTCCAGAGTGTCACTTTAACCCTGAGCAAAAGTAAGTGGCAGTGGCACAATGTAAATAAATTATTATGATGTGTAAAATAAATTATACATATTTATACATATATATATATATTTTTTTTTGCATAATTTATGCGTCACTCTAACCTTGAAAGGGATTTGTTTTGATATATATATGCACACACACACACACACACACACACACACACATGTATATGTTGCACTCTCTCTGTGGGCTTTTAACCACGCAAATGCCATGCCCATCAGTTTGGTTGGTTTGTGGGCTTGCCTTTTAAAATTTGCTTGATTTCATTTGCAAAAGGTATGCATACGTCATGCCTTTTCCAGTGTATAGCCCTCTCGACAGCACCAGTAAACTACTGAAAACATACGAGTCTCTGTGTTTTCCGAATGGCTTCTGGACTACTTTTTCTTTTTCTTTCCTACTCAGCACGATCTTGCTGGGCAGTAGTTGAGCGCTTTGCATGACATTGACCCTGTTACATGGATAATTGCACTTTTGCCGGTTACATGGATAATTGCACTTTTGCTGATACGTTTGACTTCGAGTGTACTTATGTTCTTTTTATGTGTCTCCTTCATGCTCATGGCGGATGTCGGCTAGCTTATGTGAAACTGTTTTGCTTTTCATTTTCTGATTATATGGCAAGAAAAATTTGATTAAGAGTTAACAACGCTAATAGCTCTAACTTGAGCAAATGCAAGATCCATTGCATTGCAAATGCTTGTTTTATGAGCAGCGCGCGCTGCTAATAATAAAACAAAAGATAATTTGTTAATGCCAGCCAGCACTGGTCCTGAGATGCCACGCTGATTTTAAGAGGCTCTCTCATTAACAACAGCGTGGCACAGGCATCTCAGCACCGGCGCTGCTAAGAGGCCGTTCAGAGATCCTGCTTTCTCCACAGGTGTGTTGGGGGTTACTAATTAATATCAGTGCTTAATTTGTGCTTGTTGTTTCCGGTGCTGAGCACCGGCACTTTCGCTTATTTTTGAGGGCCGGGGCTTATTCTTCTGCCTAAGGCATTTGCTGCGAAAAGACACATATGAGAAAGACGGAGAAAGGGAAAAACGAAAAAGAGTCACAAAGGGAGAAAGTAGAAAGCTGCTAAAGTGAGCTGAAGGGGCAGGGAGTGGCTTTATATGGATTGAAGAGCCCCGAGATGGCTTCCGCCTCAGTATTCCGTGTTCTCACATTTAATTGCAGAAGCCGCATGTTTAAGAGGAGGGCTTTGGGCACCTGCACGTTTATATTTACAAATTGAGCACTGATTAATATGCTGTGCATTTGTTTAATGTGACTGCAGTGCACACTGCAAAACACGTTACTGTGTCAGAGAGTGGTGGGGCATGCACCTTCCAGCAACATAACTTGTGAGATACCCGTTTTACAAAGAAGGGCTCTGTAACAGGTAATCTGTGGTACTTATCACGGCAGTGAAATTGTACAGTCTGGGACTTTGGCTATGAGTGACCTATGGCTTTTTATTTCAAGTATTTTGGCGACCGCAAAACATCATGGATGCATTCAACAGAGCGTTTCCCAAAGGACTGATAACGTATGATAGGCCTTACTTTATTCAGCAGGCACAAATAAATACATCCATGGTCGGTTCTGTTCTCGGATTCACGACCTTGGAATTCTAATCATGAACCTATTACAGCTTTAACACCTAGATTTGTAGGAGGTACCAGATAGACTCTAAATTGGCATTTTTCTGTGCTGCAACATTCAAGCTTTATGAGGACGGGAAACTTCACTTACAACGTGGCAAATGCAACGAGTCGCATTTACCATGATGCCGTCACCATGCTTACCAGCACGACTCCCTTTTTCTCTGCCTTAACCACGCAAGTGCTGAACAATGCACTTGCATGGTTAAGGCAGAGAAAAAGGGAGTTAGCATCGGTAGAGGACGCAGTCCGGTAAGTGGTGTTGGGGGTCGGTTTTAGGGAAGTTTCGTTTTTAGGGCGGGGGTGGGGGAAATCAGGTAATTTTGTGTTTAGGGGCGGGGTGTTGGGGTAATTTTGTATTTAGGGATTTTAGAGGTGGGGGTGGGTGGGCAGGGTTACATTTTTTTTTAGCAGCGGGGGTCAGGGTAAATTTGTATTTAGGGCAGGTGGGAAGGCGGGTTTTCAGGGGCAGGGGCAGGGGCAGGGGTGGGGGCTCTGGGTAATTTTGTATTTAGGGGGGTTGAGGGGTCGTATTTTAAGGGGCAGGGGTAATTTTGTTTTTAGGGGCGGTGTGGGGTCGGGTTTTTAGGGGTAGGGGTAGGGTGGTTGCAGTAATTTTGTTTTTAAGGGCAGGTTAGGGGGTCAGGTAGGACACAGTCAGGTAAGTGGGGCTGGTAGAGGATTGGAAGTAGTTTTTAGGGGTGGGGTGGTTGGGTTATTTTATTATAAGGGGCGGATCAGGGTAAATTTGTATTTAGGGGCACTCTAGTTTTATTTTTGGGGGTGGGGTCGGTTGTTTTTAGGGCGGTGGGGGGTTGGGATAGGTTTTAGGGCTCAGGGTGGATGAGGGTATCGTGGTAGTTTTTAGGGGCGGTTTGGGGTCAGGGTAGTTTTATTTTTGGGGCGGGTTGGGGCGGTCGGGTAGTTTTATTTTGGGATGGGGTTGGGGTAGTTGTGTTTTTAGGGTGGGGGGTGGCATACGAAAACCACACATGCCGTTCCACATATGTCTTTACTAGGCATGCCTTTACAATAAAAAATCGTTGTAAAGGCATGCTTGGTAAACGCATCCATGGAAACAACATGGTCGTTGTTCCGACTGCGTTGTTCAGGCATGCGTGGTTGGCGCATGTGTTGTTCCATCATACATCCAATGTGGACAGGCTGCAGCACATTAATTGTACACTGATAAAATCACAACCTTGGCGATATTTGAAAATCCAACCTAAATATGGTACCTCATCATGCTGAATGCAACAGTACACCAATGAAGGAACAGGGTAGATCAAAGAAATATTGATCGAAATTCAAAAAGCACTGGAAGCCTCAACAGCAGATTTATTTGAATTGCAGTTGAAAACAGAGTTTGTGTTTTAAAATATTGTGTTGAAGAGTGAAAGAGTGCACTATTGCACTTTATGGGGCAGATTTACGAGCCCCTTACACTTCTTTAATGCTACCTTAGTTTCATTTTTTGACGCTAAGGCTGCGCTAAGATGACCTTTTCCCCATGCCATACTTACAAAGTGGTGGAATGCTTGCATTGCACCACTTTGTAACCCCCTGCGCCAAATTATGCTTGTGCCAGGCATAATGTATCCAAGAGGGGCATTCCCCTATTTGGAGGCCTGAAATTTTTTTATCAATTCTTTGGTAGATGATAAAGTAACAGCCACCTTGCTCCGATTTTATATATTTTATGTGGGTTCAGATTAGAACTGAAAATTGTCCATGCCCCATAGCAAATCACACAGCTAAACAAGCATTGACAATGCAAATAGGTCTGGCTTTAAAGGAATGTTTTATAGTAATGTGAACCATTGCAAGTAAATAGCACTGTAATGGATTTGTGTGGAAGCAAAGAACTATAGAATAATATTGATGTAGGTTAAAAGGTTAGGTGACATTTGCAAAGTCAAGCCAGACCTAAACATCCAGGTAGGTTAATGACTACCCTCCTCCTATCTGTGCTGTTGCCAGAGAAAAACATCATAAGCTATCTTGTTATCTTAGACAATTTAATAGCACTAAAAAGGCATGTGTTTGTCCCTGAAATTTCAAGCTGAAGCAGCTGGATAAGTAAACTAAATAATCACAGCTGTGTGGAGGGCAAGCATATTTTGTGGAAGCACACAACTTCTGCCCAATCAAAACATGTACTTCTGGCTCCCAACATGTGAGCTGAGCCAAACCCCCTCTCTAATGGCGCTCACATAATTGTGTGGCGATAGCTGCGCAGTCAAGCCAGAGCATAAAAAATGGCTCACAATTGCAAATCAGTGCCTTTTTAAACTTCTGAAGACAAGCTGTATAGACATTTTGAAAGCTATACGAGGCTGCATGCATATCAGAGAAACCAACAGTAAAAAAACAGCCCACCAGAGAATAAAACAGGCCCAAAAATAGCAAAAAAAACAGCCCATACTCTAACATGTCAGACCAGCCCTATGGGCACTCCTAGATTACCCTCCAGGCCAGTCTGACCCAGATTTTAAGGATCACTATATTGCCAAACAATATTAAAATACGTTTAATAATGACACTATCAGAGTATCTTTGAAAGACTAATGAGTTCAGGTAGTTTGCTACATAAATGGTCAACTGAACTAACGTTTGATGGAGGCTGAGTGGTCTATAGACTAAATAAATGCCTAACGTTTCCCACTTGGCTCTAACCCTGCTGATCTTCAGACTCAATGATCTTGGCAAAGGGACCTATTTCCCTCAAGGTAACCCTTGAATTATAAGGGGTTGAGATATTGGGTATTGATAATCCACATTTATGTAACCCACCTTCATTTACAAATCTGTTCTCTCAAGCCAGAGCTTTTGAATGATCCACTCTCAGCTGCTTTGGAAAGATCCACTCTCAGCTGCTTTCGAATCTAGACTGATATTAGGAGACTTGGGTTTTAAAGGTATCAACTCCAACTGATGACATTGGACTACCCTGGACAAATTACTTTATCCCCTATGCTTCAATTCCCCTTCTTCTCAATACTGGGTGAGATTAAGAGCTGTTAAAAACTGAACATTTTCCTGTCTTCCTAAGTATTTGGCTTCGTAGCATGGTGTATGTGAAAACAGAGAATGACTCCAAATGTTGCTTCTTCACATTGACCTAATCAGATTCTTTGTTATCATGCTTTAATGGATTTACGGTTGTGCATTCTGATTGATTGATGCAGGTATCTTAGTCTTTTGAAGTGCCCTCTTGACAGTAACGCATTGTACTTCAAGATGAAATGAAAATTACCAAGATGCAGGTGCAGTATTAATGAATAACAGCTATCCACATCCCTTCGAGACATACAGTACAAGTGCTGCTCAGGATCTCATTACCCCTCCACTGTAACCCTCGAATGATTTAAGATGCCACCAACTGGTAAAGTGCCCTGCATTCACTCAGCCACCGCAATCTGCACAGGGCTCAATACGCCACACTGGCAACCTACAACTCCACATTCAGCGCCGAGCCGCCCCCAGGTTATTCATCTCCTTGCACACCGTGTCCCCCTATAGTCTAGCACAACTGAGGTTTCAAATAGCTGCAAACCACCCCGTCCAGTGTTTGTTTAGATTGCCCTCAGATCTGCCCGCTTCTTTTCTTCATGTACAGGAGGAGGCTAGGACACGTTATGCACAAAAAACCTTCAACAGATGCTAAGATGTCAGCTTTAATCATGGAACATTTTAAGTTCTCAAATCCACAGGATCTTGTGCGATAAAAGAATAATAATCACAGTTTCTATTTATTCGTGTTCAACCTTACGCCATGTTGGCAAGTGTGACAGAGCTTCGCCCTGACTGGCTCATACGTTGCTGAGCATTGCAGCTTCTTGGTGTTTTTTGTCCTGGCCATAACCAGGTTTCAGCACTTTGCAAAGATTTTTCAAAATTCCCAGCCAGTGTTTGGCCGCTGCTCATGTTTCTCGCAGTGGACTGAATCTTCTGGAGTGAAACTACATTTTTCTCGATTTAGTCTATGGCGACGAGAAGCAGTATGTGTGCTTCATTGTTTCCCGCGTTATCTATCACAACTCTACGAACCTACATTTTATTGGGATTTATTATATATTCATGTCTGGATCATTGTGAGGCACTAGAGTCCCCGTTTTAATACAATTACGTATCAAGTATGACATTGATGCTTAGTGTCACCTCGTCGACATCAGAAGAACATCATGTTCCTGATCATGAAGTTTCAAGTGGTAATTTAAGGCACTCTGAGCTTTATAGTATTGATTTTCTTCAGTGCTTAATTTGTGCATGTTGTTTCAGGTGCGGAGCACCGGTACTTATTTTTCTGCATCAGCATTTATACTGCGAGCAAAAGACACATATGGGAAAGGCGGAGGAAGAGAAAAACGAAAAAGCGTTGAAAGGGAGAGAGCAGAAAGCTGCAAGAGTGAGCCAAGAGGCAGGGAGTGGCTGTGAATGGAATAAAGAGCCCCGAGAAGGCTTTAAGATTACACTGCCTTGATGTTCTGTGTTTGCACATTTAATTGCAGCAGCCGTGTGTTTCATAGGAGAGTTTTGGGCACCTGCACGTTTTTATTTACAAATTAAGCACTGATTGTCTTCCATCAGATAAATGAAATAAAACACCTGATCACAATGCCTTGAAACACTATGGAGCATATTTATGAAAAAAAAATTAACGCCGCATAACAACTTTCCTTAGCGCCATGCGTGCACCATATTTATGGATTGGTGCACAATGGTGTTAAGAAAAGGCTAGCGTAAAAAAAATGAAGCTAACCTTTGTGACAAATCATAAAGAAAAATGATGCTAATGATGCTAATGCTGCAAAAGTGGCGTTAGCATGATTTGTGGCACGGTTTTAGACGCTAATCGTGCTAGCGCGATTTTTGCATCATAAGCATAAAAAAGAAGCCCACAAAAACACAATACACAAAAACTAAGGACCCAAGATGGAAAGCCCAATCAGCCCAGTACAAGTCTGGATGGGCAGACAGATGCACAGGAGAAGGGGAAAATGAAGAGGAAGTGTCGCTTCAGTCAGGAGGAGAATAGAATAGTGGTCAGAGAGGTGACAGAGGACCAACACTAGCGCCATGTCACCTCTAAATTGCCAATACGTAGGAAGGAGGCCATATGGCAGTCAATAGTCAATAAAGTCAACCGCTTGGCAGAGGTGAAGAGGGCTGTGATTGCTTGTAAGAAGCGGTGGCATGACTGCAAGCGCAGAACTAAGGAGTAACTGGCCAGCAACTGAAAGGTAGCACTGCAGTAGGTAGCTGGGAGTCTGCACCCCAGGAACAGCCGGATGAGCTGGAAGAGATGGTGGCAGCGGTCATCCCGGAGGAGTTGGTTACCGGAGTCCAGGGACAGGACAGTGCAGCATTTCAAGATCTACCACAAATGCAGGGCAAGTTGCAGTGGGTTGCAATCTGGTGACCAACAAATGGCAGAAGGGGGAGGCACATAGGACCCATTGTATGCATACAAAAGGGCTGCCTGGGGCCTCAGTAATACCCAAACACTTGTAATGGGCACACACCTCCCATCCTTATGCACAGAACTTTTCTCAAATCCTCACATCACTCAGCTTTCTTTGACATCTGTAACATCTGCCTTTGTGTAATCCTCATGGCCCAACATGTACAAGGCTTGTTGGGCTGGGTGGTTCCACAACAACTTGCATATGCCCCCCATCACCATTACGAATGCCCACAAATGTCAGTATACACCACATATGTGGCATGTCTGTGATTATCTTATGCGAAGCTGTACAACCATGCTGCAAGGGTGCCTGTGTACTGGGGATGGTCGGTGTTCTGCACTAAGGGACACCTTCCTGCAGAACACCAGATAGAAATGATCTTACCACCTCACTAGGGGTCACATTTTAAAGGCCTCAGTGCAACACTATCATCAGTGTGAATGATGCTAATGTGATCTTAAGGTGCCTATTCCGCTTTTGACATGTCAACAAAGTTGCACCATGCATGTATACCTTCACTTTGTAAATACTTGACCCACAGTATGCCTGTGCCACATGTGATCTATGCAAGGGGGAAGAACATACACAGGGAGGGATGAAATAAATGGCACAGTTGTTGGACCTGGCCCTTTTACAGGGTCATTCCCCAAACTTTTAGCCTTTTTCCTCCTTATTTTTCTGACCATTGTGGGCTGACGTTATGACTCTGAGCACGTTTTCACTGCTAATCAGTGCCAAAGTGCATGTACTCTCCCTAGTAAACTTGGTATGATTGGCTTATACCTAATTGACATATTTAATTTATCTATAAGTCCCTTGTAAAGTGGTATCCCTATACCCAGGGCCTGTAAATGAAAGACAGTGTTGTGCTCTCATCAAAATGGAGTCTATCTTTGACATGGATGAGTTGTGGTATTACACTCTAGAAGAGTTAAAGGGATTCTGCAGGGAGAGAGGTATACCAGTTATGTGTAGAGAAAGCAATATATTGGTCCTCAACAGAGCCCTTTTTAATTTTGAGGAGGCAGACTGGATAGCAACAGTAAAGGAGGCCCGGGGGGGGGGGAGGGGGATGGTTCTGGGGGAGACCCTAGAGAGACCCATGAGAGTAGTGAGGACTATGAGAAGGAGGGTCCCCAGTTCACACCGCAGAGGGACAGTGACCCCAGAGAGTTAGACACTGAGGGAGAAGATGACTGGCCAGGGACTCCAGTAGAGAGAGAGGACCCTATAGATAGGGAGTCCCTTACCCCAGTAAGGGACTCCCTATCTATAGGGTCCTCTCTCTCTACTGGCCTAGCCTAGCAGCAGCGCCACCTCCCAGTCCCTGTCACCTGAGGAGCTCAGAGATAGGCAGGAAGAGAGGGACCTGAGGCTGCAGCTAGCCAGGCAGGCTGTAGAAGAGAGAGAGGCTGAGGTGGAGAAGACCTTAGTCCAGAAGAGGATCGCAGAGGCTGAAAGGGCCTTGCCAGGGAAAGACTCGCTCTAGAGCGCAGTCTGACAGATCTGGACTCACCAGCACTGCAGGTGGAGTCCAGTGGTGGCAGCATTGACTGTAGTGTTAGGCACAATCCTTACCTACCCACTTGGTGCCTGGGCTCAAGAAGGGGGACGACATACGCCAGTGGCTGAGGGAGTATGAGGAGGCTCTAGTTGCACGTAGGATCCCTGAGAGGGATTGGGGAACTGTCCTAGAGAGCTACATTCTTGAGGTGGAAAGGGATGCCCTACTGGCCCCAGAAGGGAGTGACAGGCAGGGTTATCCCCACATCAGAAAGGCCCTGATATAAAAGTATGATCTGACCCCTGAAGACTACAGGTTGAGGTTCAGAGGCAGCAAGAAGTGGTCTCACCAGTCTTGGGAGGATTTTATAGGGAATTGTTGCAAAGCACTAGAAGGATGGGTGGAGAGTAGCGCAGCAACCACTTATGAAGGGCAGTTAATCTCATTATAAGGGAGCACATGTTCCATTGCTGTTTTTCAGAGCTACACCAACACCTGTCACACTGTGAGTTCTCTGAGCCCAGGGAACTTGCAAAGGAGGCCTACCTCTGGCTTAGTGCTAGAGGAACTGGTCAGGCATTAGGGGCCGTCTTAGGTTCACCCCCGGCAAGGGGTGGGGAAGGTTCTGGGTAATCCAGGCCAAGTTCTGAGTGGAGAGGGTGCAGGATCCAGAGGGACTTGTCCTCTTATGCATGTCTTGGAAGGCACCCAAAAGGGGCCCCAAGGTGGGAAATTAGTTGTTACCAAAGACCGATCCTCTGAAAGGGATCCCCTGGTGTCTGAAGGAGTGGGAGGGAGAACTGGAACTAGTGTCCCGCCAGCTCTGGAGACCAGCAGCACCATACCACAAAGGGGGGTGCGGACGCTTCCTTTAAAGGGTTTGAGGGAGAGGAAGGACTCTCCCCTTGGAGAACCAGGTCATGGGCAACCTCCTAAATCTGGACGTAGAGACTGCTGTACCCAGCATCCATACTGTTTTGTTCCCTAGGAATTCCACTTCTGAGGGGAAGGGTTTGAGGGAGAGAGAGGACTCTCCCCTAACTCATGTCCAGCCCAAGGGTATCATTCCTAGGTTGGAGAACCAGGTCACGGGTTACCCCCTTAACCTGGAGGTAGAGATAGCTGTCCACAGTCTCTCTACCAATACTTCTAGGGGTATCACTCCTGGTGGGAGGGTGCACAAATCTAGAAGGAGGGGCAGGAGGAGGAAAGGCTTTTTCCTGATCCTGGCTCAGCCAGAGGGGAAGGACCCTGGGCACCACTGAACTGGTGGTTGAGCTGACCAGGACGACTAACACCAGCGCCCTGACAGTTCTAGATTCTGGGGGCACCTCTCCTCCACAAAGGGGGCGGAACCCTAGAAGGATGGGCAGGGGAGGAAAGACTCTCCCCTGACCCCTATTCAGGCTATGGGACCAGTCCCTGGGCTAGAAGACCAGTGGCAGGGGGTAACTCCTGAACTGGTGGGAAGGAGAGTGGAGAGAGGATGCTATGCACCTGGGGCTCCTGCCCCCCACTCAGAGAGGTTTCAGAGACCAAAAGCTCCGGGATAGCCTGGGACCTAGCTCTGGCCACAGACAACTAGGGCGCCTCCATGGGTTAGCTTAGATTGTCTGAGGAGCATAGACAGAGGGATCCAACTGGGTTCAGATTGGCGTAGAACTGGACCATGCCCCTGCAGTTGCAGGCCAAGGTCCTGGTCCTATCGCCCCAAGCAGGGAAGTCCATCAAGGTATAATGGTAGTGAGAAATGCTGCTTACTGGTGTAGGGGGATTTTTTTATTATCATTACAGAAATGCCACGTCTAGAAAGTGAGCATTTCTGTGTGCTTATGACTCTGGTGTTTTGCAGCTTGACTCCAATCCACATCTGGGCAGAGTGACAGTTGGGCTTTGTGCATACTTTTCAAACAGCCTGTACACAGGGAAGGTGGAGGTGTCACAGAGGTGCATCTACATATTGAATAGTCTTCCTGAGCTGAGAGAAGGGATAGGCGGGGCACACCTGCATTTGTAAAGGCTGTGCCTGGACTCACACAATAGGGTTGTTTACCCCCAACTGATGTTTGGAGCCTGTGCTGCAGGAGAGAGGGGGCACTCCCTGGACCAGTTGTAACTGGCCGGAACCTCCTCTCCCCTCCTTTTGGAAAACACACTGTAAACTGAGTGTAAGTACAGGGGAATTTCCCCACAATTTAGACATTCTTGGGAATCCACAGACTCTGCTGGAACTGGACACAGGACACTGCTGAATGGACTCACCAGGAGCCACTTTGGACTGCTGCTGCTGTGCTGACCTGTGACCTTCCTGGTCACTAGGAGGAACTGCCACCATCTACATCCCTTGTGCTGGCCTGTTGTTAGGCCTGCTAGCCCTGTGCTTCTCCCCTCTCTTTTCTCCAGGGGCAGGGTGCCGTGGCCCCTGACCCCTGCAACTCTCCAGTATGATAAGTGCTGATTTCCTATATATATAGCACCTGGAGAGTGCTTTTTCGGTGGTCTGTGCTTCATAGCGCCTGTTCGGTAAGAGAAATTCACCACTGCAACCCGGGGTCTGGTTTGCCCCTAGCGCTTTGAAAAGTGTGTTGTGGTGGAAGGAAATCACCGCCGCAACCCGGGATCCGTAAGCGTCATCTCTGCGCTGAAGAATTGCGTTGCTACTCGGGAAATCACCACCGCGACCCAGGCATTATCATTTCCCAAAGTGCGAGTAACGCGCTGTTTGGGACCCCCGGGGCACCATCCATTAAGCCAGAGGAGCGAGCACGCTCCTACTGAGCCCCCGGGCTGAAGCATGCTCTGAGGAGCACCCCTGGGGTACAAGCAGGCATCTGCTTCGGTGCCTGCAAGCCACCTCGGCCCAGGTGGGCCGATCTGAAGCAAGGAGACGTCGAGCGGGAAGGAAGCCTCGTCTGTGGCTTCCCACCCCACCGGACCCCCTGTGGTTCTGTGCACGGGCAGGGGGGAAGGAACTCTCATCAGAGGCTCCCCCTGCCCCCTTAATCCCTAATTTCGTTTGTTGGAGATCGCCGGTGGGGCGGAAGCCTCGATGGAGGCTCCCCCCCGTTGGAGGGCTAGTGAAGGCCCGGGGGTCCCCAGAGATCACGGGCCCCCGGAGAGGCCCGTTATACAATACGAGGGAGGGTGCATACCGCCCCTCTCCCCAGGAGCAACACGTGGCCCACGTTTCGTGCACAGGAGCGCCGGGGGCACCCACATTCATCTTCTTGGCACTAGGAGTGCCCTCACATCATAAAACAGGTACTCTATAAAAGATGTTTAGATTTCTTATGGTCCCGGGATGGACATTATTGGTTTATATGTACCTGCCTACTTTTATGATGTTACATATGTGTGCTGATGTTCCTTTTACAGGCGTGACATGCAGATATATTTTTTTATGACTTGCCATATGTTCTCTAATGTTCCTTTTATGGATATTTATGATGTGCTTATGACAGGTACATATATTTCTTTACTGTTATTCCTGACTACTGCTTATGTTGCAGAATCCTGTGTACTTAACGTGTTCTACTGTGACAACTGCTTATTCTTGCAGAGTATTAGTAACCTGTGTAACGTTCTGACAACTGCTAAGGTAGCAGGTTATTTCTGACATGTAATGTTTGGTCTAATTATGTTTTGTGAAATACAGTTTATTTTTACATAGCTCAGTGATGTGTTTACTTTGTGGTGTACATATTGTGTCACTTGTGTTGCGTGTGTTGTGCAAACGCTTTACACATTGCCTCCGGGTTAGGCCTGACTGCTCATGCCAAGCTACCCAGGGGTGAGCAGGGGTTATCTTGGATGTGTAACTTCCTTGCCCTGACTAGAGTGGGTGGGTTCTGCCTGGCTTTGGTACATACCCTAGCCAATCAGAAACCCCATTTCTAACAACCGTTAAATCAGAAATCTTTATCTGTGCAATCTTTTAACTCATATGTAAGGCCTGCCAAAGGCAGACGTTCAAGAAACCACCCATTGGAATCTATGGTTCATCCTATGCTTTGCTGCACTAGTGCCACAATTTATGGGGCTCATACAGTAAAGCACCACAATAGTGCCATAACACATGAGGCCACTGTGGAAATGTGCATCATGGTGCTCTTTATTGGAAATATGGTGCTACCATGGTGTCAAAAGTTGGGGCAGGGGGGGTGCAAGAAAAGTGTTGCAATGTGTGTTAAAAAGTGGGAGCAATCCACCACTATTGTTCAAATTGTACCCTATGCGTGGTGCACAATGCAACATACATTGAACAACAAAATTCACAGGACATACAAAGATCTCAGACACCCCTTTGTCACTCCTAGAGCACTCTTGAATCACTGGACAAAACTGTAGCATATACAAATCTGGCAGATCTGGAAGCCTCCAGAAGCTGAGTGGGTAACACGTGGTGAATGGGAATACCTCCAGAAATTCACATGGAATGCCAACTACATGCAGTGCCAGGGTGAGAGGGGCTTATAATTATCAGGCCATGATAAGGCATGCTAAGTGCCATTCCCTGGCATGATAAACATGACCGACTACACAGCACTGCTGTAGCAGAAGGTAACAAAAATGCACTGGTGGAGCAGTACGATGCCAGTGTCTGCAAAATATGGCACATATGCACCCATTTATGATCAAATGATGATGTGCAGTGAAACAGCCCAGCTTGCTGTGCTGTGCTAGCTGCATCATTTCAAATGAGTAGGGGTGTGTAATAGTCACTGACATGCAATGCATTCCTGAACTACCCTTGGTGATGGGCCAAATATATCATGGCAAACACCAACACAGGCACACAATCAGCATAGTGTAGAGGTGTCCCTATTGCAGGTCCAAATGCATATGTGCAGGAAGGGACACATCTTGCAACATCAACTGACAGGAATGTCGTCTGCCATTTACAATGACTGTTGATGATTGCAACACATTGGAAGATGCAAAAACTCGGCCAACAAAATCAGTCCTTTGTAGCACTATTACAATGACATCCCTGAAGAGGTGTCACACGCTGATGCATCCGTACATCAAGAAGTCTGAAAATGTATGGTGTCCCTATGCCACCCCCACTTGTGTTGTCAGAGTGATGGAAGGGGGTGAGCTGTCCACATGCATCATCCTCCTCACCTTGAGTCATGTGTTGTGCATCCTGCACCTCCCATTGTAAGGATCAACCACCTCTTGTGTGAGGGTTGGTGCAGACACACTACTGGCAATCCTGGCCTTTGTCATGACCTTATAAAGTTTCTCCTATAGTCTATGTTAATGCAAAAGCTAAAATTCTCTAAGCACCATATGAGCTGTACTTACCAACAGTTCTGCCGACCTCTACTCCCAGGTGATCCAGGAGGTCCTGTTCACAGGAAATCAGGTCTGCCCACCAGTGCTTCAGTTGGTGGTCTGTCCACTGAACATGAAAGATCCTGGACAACTGGGCCAGAACCTTGCCCCACCGCAGCTTCTGTGTCTCCGTCCAGTAGCCCAGTAGCCACCCACAGCCACCATGTTGGGGAGGTAGTGACAGACTAGCCAGATGAACCCTCCCAGTTCCTCTAAACTTATTTTCTTTGCCCTTTCCTTTCCAGAAATGTTGCTGCCAGATAAGGTGCAAAAATTATAAACCCCAGCAAAAAACTAACTCTAAATAAACTCAACTACCTCAACAAACTTAACTACCACAGAGACAAACGCCCAACAATACACAGCAAAATAGACAACAAAATGACAATAAACACTGCAAAACAATGCTTACAGGACACAAAACAGATAGCAGACAAGAGTCAATAACCACCACTCCTCGCACCAGCACCAGCACCACTCAACCTCTCACATGCACAGACTTAAAGACTGTAAAGGGAAAGAGAAAGTAACTTAACTTTTCCATGTGTCCAGCAAGGAAGTTCAATTGCATCACTTCCTGGGCATGTGCATCATGTTTGGAGGTCATGTGTCATTTATTTAATGCATGATGGCCCTGCATATATTTTTTGATGATGGCTGACAGGGCATAACATGTGAATTTTGACTCATGTGCGGCGCGTCATTATTTTAAATGCGTTTGCTCAAAATAAACAAAAAATTTTACGCAAATGAGGAAATGTGTTACATGTATGTAGGTCTGTGGGATGCATGGGAGGAGTGATATTGAGTGCAAGTGTACATATGTTTGCTACAATTTCCAACATGCATGTATCCACATGTGCACAATGTGTGTACTGTGAGTGTACATATGAGAGGAAACTTGCATTGTTGGTCTTAAAAAACACAGTTTGTACATGTCCACAGTTTTTTTCACCACATAGCTTGTGATAGGTGTCCAGTGTGTGAAAAATGTTCATACATATGTTACCCTTGATAACAATATATCTGAGGAAGCTGGTGACTCAAACTGGTATGTGATCCACTGACACAAAGCTAAGTAGGTGCATGTGTGTGACACTGTATGGTGTGTTCCAAGGGCCTGACATCACGGTGTAATGCAACATGGGTAAGAACCAGTTTGCCATGCGGGCAAAGTTATGGATATGTTGGAGTGACGTGTCATGCATGATATTCATGGGATATGTTAGTGATAGGAATGTGCCATTCATGTGTGATCAGTAATACATACTACAGTGGTGTGCTTATGGATGTATCGCCTACTAACTTTGCAATCATTTATGGGTAAATGGGCAGCATTGTATCAAAACACTTTACTCATAGCAAAGTTTGACACATTCCCTATGTAGATACATGTATAATGTATCAACAAGTCAAGAGTTGTATTTTTCTCACATAGCATGCCATATGTTGCCTGTTTTCATCTGTCCATGCACAAAGTTAAAGGTCACACCAAGCCTGGCCCTCCAAGGGTGGACATGTGGCAATTACTGTAGTGTAAAATGTTTTGGCACACACACTTTGACTACACAATTACTGCACATGTACTCTTGCAAGGACTTCCCTTTTGCAACACAAGCTGCCAGGCAGGCCTGTTGTGATACAGGGATGGCAGGTGACTCATCAGTGCACAAGTAACATTTTGAACACCCCCACAGCCCCATTAGTTCTAGTGTGGGAATGAGATCAGGGTGGCTCTCTCTGCACAGTTCACATGCCCCTGACTATGTACAGAGTAGATGGATGACTCTCTGGGGATTTTGTGCGGTTGGGTGTGTTATCCTCAAGTGATTTATCAGCACTGCAGTGCACATTCAAGTCAAGAAATCTAACAGCACACCTGAAGTCCCAGCTCCATTAAGTACTGGGGACTTACAAGTTACTGGTGTCAGACTTGCCCTATTATGTACTATGGACTTACAGGTTGTTTCTGTCAGTCTTGTCCTATTATGATCATAGGGATTTACAGGTTGTTGGTGTCAGCTTTGCCCTATTATGTACTAGGGACTTACATGTTGGTTGTGTTGGACTTGTGTCATAGTTTTCTCAAAATTAGCATGGCAATGTGTCTGTTGTTGATCCTCGTATACATTGTTAGATCATTGGTAAGCAGTGGAATAGGGTCATTTCTGCAGACCCAGAGTACAGATGGTGTCAGTTGCCTTTTGCATCAGTGACGTGTTTGTGCTGGCCAAACACACAAGTGGAGTTAATGGAAATTAGACTGGTATATTTACTGTCCTCTACAATGTGTGTAGATTTATGCCTGGACTCACATGTCTCCTTACTACTTTTGGTACAGTGAGTATTTGACAATGTGTGATCATTCACACACATTGAAGCCAGACTGTGTGGGTTAGGCTTCTTGGTCTACGTTGCTGACAACATTTCTGGAGATTTTCCATGTTACTCATCTTCCTTAGCCTCACTGCCCCATCCTTCATGCACGTAATGGTGATATACTTGTGAACTTTACAGAAGGCTATTGCTTCTTCTACATGCTACGCAATATGTGGCATTACATTTGCATTTTTTTGCAATTTGATATGACTGACCCCCACACATCTCTCTACACCAGCCACAGCACTTGTGTGGTGTTTAAGTCACCTCCACACATTGGTTGGCAAAGGTATGTATAGGAGTGTCTCAGCAGTCCTTCTATATGTGTTTGACATGAGCACACATACAGAGCATCATTCACCGTTCATTGCCGCATGCACTATAAGTGTGTTTGGATTGTGTAAATACTCCAGGCAGCTATGAGTAGAACCTGCAAGTCACAACATGTCTGTCTCCTAACTCACATGTGCAGATTGTCAAGGCTTTGTGTATTTATTTGACATTGCTTGACATGAATGTAAGATGCCAACTGGATGGAGTCAGACAGCCCAAGACATTCAGGTATTTTTTCCTCTGTAGTTAACTCTCTGTTAGTCATACATGTGAGTGACATTAAGGGGTATGTTGTACGTTGCCACTTGTGATTGTGACATTCAGACATTGATTTGTTACATAGCAGATACTGACCTACTGTTGTTGTTACTGACTACTCTTGTCCTACCTAGGACAAACATCTGAACAGTAGTCTTTACGTATATTTTTGTGTGTGACTGCTATCAAATGTCAACCAGACACACGTGTATGATGTGTATGTTGCAATGTAAGATATTTCTATAACAGGCTATGCATGCATTTCACACACACACAGTCCTTTATTTGCGCAATATGTGTAGTTGTTTGTTGTTCCTGAGTGTGATTCTACTTGTTTCCAACTGTTGGGGCCTAGTTATGCTTTCTGAGATGTAGGTGAGTTGATAGGGTATGTGAAGGTGAAAAGTAGTAAACCAAGACAAATCTGTGTTTAAGTGGCTTGTTTACAAAATTTGTGCTCAGTGATGATTGCAGTATAGCCCCTAGGTGAAGAAGTTGTGCACAATGTGCTGCCTTCTGCGTGCTACAGCAGCAGTATTTTGTACTTCCCCATCCACCACTTGTGCATCATTGTCCTCATCCTCACCCCTGGGGACCTCAACCTGTTCCTCCGATGCTGTGCAATATTGCACATACTAGTGTGATTTCGCACACAAGGGATGGGGCATATAATAGTCTGCCGCCAGACAGATCTAGGCACCTGAACCTCGATTTGATGATGCCAAATGTCCTCTCCACCACATTTCTGGTCCTTTTGTGGGTGTCAGTGTATGCCTTCTTGGCACCTCTCTGTGGGTTACTATATGGGGTCATGACCCATGGCGGGATCCTGTAACCTTGGTTGGCTACAATGGAAGGGGAGATACAGTGTCAGACTTGCATTTATGTATTTTTTTCAAACTGACCTGCCAACATATTTGTCAGTGGATTGGATGTTCAGACTTGAATCTGGCATTGTGTGAGTTCCTGTTTGCATGTTTTGCTGTATGGTGATGCACTTTCCAGCCGTGCGTTGAGCCTCAGAAGCATGGTGGTTGTGGTATTTGTCTGACATGTCTGTTCATCCATGCAGGATATGTGTGATGTTTAAGTAAATTATCTTAGTGCCATCACTTTTGACCTGCCAAAAAGCCATGTTGTGTACATTTGTACATATTTTGTGTATTGTCTGCCATGAGACTTGTGTTGTGCACTGTGTGTTTCATGTGCCCCCACCCCCTTGCACATGGTACTCCTCTCTTGCATACAGAGCTGTTGTAGCAATTTTCTGGCTATCATGTGGAAATCATGCGAAGTGTGGCAGACTAGCTGAAGATCTCTTCCCATGTGTGTGACAAGTTTGCATACACCTGTGGCACAAGACAGGAATGACCTGTTTTCCTGCACCTCCCTGCATCACCTGTAAACGCCAGTACTGTGCCCTGTCCCCATGATATGTTGGATTTCTGACCACAACCAATGCACTGGGAGTAGTTCAGCTGCCATATTTCACTGAAAGCACCCTTGCAACATGGGAGAGAGATGGGTGTTTTGCATATTTGATTGTTTCTGTGCATTGAGGTGTCCCGTCCTACATATGAACAACCAATAATGGCAAGTTCCAATTTGAATGTGTGCTTCACTATGCACCACACATGGTAAGTGTATGCAGAATGAGAGTATCAGTTCTATGTCTTGATGGGACTATGGTGGGGCCACCCCCAGGGCGGCATCATTTGATGGTGCTACCTCAAGTTTCAAGATTTAATTAAATGTGTGGCAGTGCCAATATGCAATTTGTTTGGAGATGGCATGCCCAGTGCCAAACCAATTGCTGACCACTTCCACACTAAGGGATAGGTGTGAAAGGGCCATCTTTGTGATGTAGTGTCAGGACACATGTGAAGTCTTGACACCACCTTTGAACTGCAGAGAGGGCATTGCTCTACCAGGGCATCATTAATTGTGACAGTCCAGTGGTGCAAGGGACTTGTACATGTGACAATATGTGGGGGTGATATCCATTGAATGTGTGGAGTGCTGCATGTTACATATATGTTGTTAAATTGTCATCTGTGGTTTCCTGTCCATGCGTGTGGAGTGTGCTGTATACATTGTTTGTCCCAGATGTTTAGTATGATGTGATTATATGATGTTGTGTATGCTTGCTTACCTACAAGTAGGCCATTGCCATATTGTCTGTCCTGAAAACGTTGGTTGATTATTGATTGTCGGAAGATGTATGCATCATGGTCGCTTCCTGGATATTTTGCAACGATGTTTGTGAATATCCTACAGTGGTCCACAATGGCCTGCACATTAATTGAGTGTGTGTTTCCTGTTCCTAAATAGGTGTTCTGTTGCAGCAGGAGGGACATGTTGGACCTGTGTGCAGTCCATTGCACCAAGCACATGCGGGAACCCAGCAATTTGGTAAAACCCTTGTTTGATGTCCAGCTGCAGTTGCTGGGTTTTGGGGAACAGGATGTGAAGGGGAGTGAAGCAGATGATGGCGTCCAGTACAATAGGGAGGAAGACAGAATAGGATGGTTGGGAGATCCCACCCACTCGTGATGCAGTGGTCTGAAATGAGCCAGAGGCCAGCATGTGAAGCACAGCTAGGTCATGGATGGTATGGTTGCAGGACTTTGCACACTTACAGTGATGTCTGGAGCAATGTGGTGGAGCAGACATACAATGTACTCCCACTTGAGACGGTAGAGTCTGATGACATCTTGTTCCTTGCGGCGAAGGATGGATGTGCACTGAAGGAACATTCTCTCCCTCCTTGTGTGCTGCCTTGGTGGCTGGTGTTGTGGTGGTTGAGGGTGCTGGGATGGTGCTGGTGGCACTTGGCGTCATCGCTGTCATCGTCTCCAGGTGCCGAGCTGTAGCAGTAACATGTCCATGTTGTCCAGTTGGTTGCCTGAGTTCCTTCTGTGGCTTTTCCTTATATACATGTGCCTGTCTTTCATTTTAATGCCTGGTCTGACCAGGCGTTGTAATTTTGAAGATAACCAGAGTTATATTCATTTTTCGGTATGCGATTTTAGGCGTGCATCATTTTTCGGATGGGACATAAATATGGCACTAGCAGATTAGCATAATTTTTTAGGTGGGAACGCCTACCTTGCATATCATTGTCGATAAACGACGCAAGGTTTGGTGACGCTTCTAAGTTAAATGAAGATAACTCCAGAAAAGTGCCGCTAGACTGATCTAGCAGCACTTTATAAATGTGGTGCTTGGTTAGCGATGCTTTTGCTTAAAAAAAATGGTGCAAACGCGGCACAAACATTTCATAAATATGGACCTAAATTCCGGTACTACATACAAGATGATCTACTGACGTAGAGTCAGGGATCAAATCATAGGGTCTCGCTGCTATTTCTCGAGGCACTGCCAGTATCTAGGAAGTAGGGCTGAGCAGATGATTTGTCAAAAATCAAATTTGTATGCTTTTCACAGAGTAAAATTGGGAGAAAAATCAGCCTATATCAGCATCATGGATTAATTGAATAAAATTATCATTTCTCCTATGAACACAATAAGTGCTAAAGGGTAAAAGTAGAACTTACACCCTTTACAAACCATCACAGACTATGGGATCTTTGCAACACTGGCTTGTGGCACCTTGGCGTGTGTCCACAGCTTGACTGACACTGAGCGAGGTTTCAGCATTAGACTTCCAGTTGGTGGTCGGCCACTGCTGGGTTAAATCAGATAGCAACAGAATAAGTAGCAATCAATACAGAGAATCAGTGCCTGGCAACATCTCATGGTTTATAGTTGCATGTCTGCACTTCACTCTAGTTCATACCAAGCCTCTAATTTGTTATGTTTTTCTAACCAGTTCCCCATGGGTCCTTTCTTTGCCCTAGTCTAGGCTACTGAAGCTCCTGGTCGTCTCGGGTCTCCAACCTTAACAGATGTTTAGTTAGATTCCTTGTCTTCCTAAACATTTATTATCAAATTTGTAACATATAGGCTGGTTAGAGAAACTCAAACTGTCATTTCTTGTTGATTGGTATTATATACATTTGCTGATTAAGCCACGCTCTTTGATGTCTTTAGCATGAGCACAAAAGATAAGTGAGGCTGATGACTGGCATGAGGCTGAAAGCACTAAAAAGCCACAGTGCTCAGCATCTGTTTTTAATCTCCTTTCCCCATTTTCCTCTTGCTCCTTCTATCAAAGTTATCATGTCGCAGATCTGAGACAGTGTTCCAGGGAGGTGATGGTTTCTCTCTGGGTTCCTCTACCATCATGGTTATATACAGATAACTACAAAACACAGTCCAGGGAGCCTTGACCGATCCAGAGGGATTCTCATGGGTAACCACCAGCCAACCACACTGGTCCTCACAAATGCAACCTTTCAACCAATAATAATACGGCAATCTGTCAGGGCTATTCTGATTAGTTGATGCCAGCCAATCAGAATGGCGCAAGTGTAAACCACAAATAAAGTGGGAAGGTAATTTCACACCAGTAATAAATGGAGGTTCTCCTCAGATTAATGAACATTGTCTCGCATTGGGACAGACCAACATTTTGAGGAGCCCCTGCAGAGCTCTGTCATAGCCTTTAGATCCACAATTTGAATCTTGACATTGCAAACTCAGCATTTCATGCCCCAGACACTAGAATAACTACAATTGATAATAGAAATAACAATATCTAATATTAGGTGGCAAAAAATCAAAATAGCGTAGTTTTACAAATGCTTCCCTAATGTTTCTAAATTGTCCCTCCTTTGGTTTCAAGGAAAGGGTGGATCGTTCTTGTTTTGACAGGGTGGACTGTTCAGAAACACATGAATCATTTTTTCTGTCTTTACTTCTTTATAGTATGTGTTCAACAGTGGAAATTGCTCTCAATATTCATAGTTCAGCAAGGAGTTTGATGCTGTTATGTTTTGCTTTTTAACCTCTATTGAGCTGTTTTAATTAATTTCTACAGTGACTATGGGTTATTTTGCTCCTTGGTTTCTACCATTTTAGTGTAAGGTTAGATCATTTTCAAGACTACAGATATAAGATTATATTTGTTTTCATTTATGGACTACAAGAAAAGGGTAAATATGTGTTGTCTACGTTTATGTATAACTTCATTTATTCATTAACATGTAAAACTGTTTAAATTAAGATAATAGTTTTCTAGTAAAATCTAATTGATATTTTTGCAAAAAAGTAGTGGCTTGAAACAACTCCTGTTATGTGCTGTGCAACAATAATGTTCAATAGTATTGTTGTATGTGGAGTCAGTGAGATTATAATTCCAAAGAGGTGCTTTACATCTCGATGGGAGTGCCGTTTTACCTTCCAGCGAAGCTGAGGCCCTGCCCTCCACATATCGACAAGGTACCCACACAGTACTTTGAGCTCCCCACATGCCTTTTGGGAATCTCACTGCTTACAATGCAGCCATCTGTACGGCAGAAGCATTGTAGTCAGAGGAGTTTGCTGAGCAGATGCCAAATTCTGGAGGACCCGTTCTGCAAATATTTGTGTTTTTCTCAAACAAAATCCCACAGAAGAGCTGTCTTCCTAGTTGTTAAAATTATTCATTAATGTCGCTGCCTAGAGTACCGTGCTTTTCATTAGAAACCCTGTTTGTAGGGGTGGGAAAAGTTAATGAATTGTAACGTTATTTTGTTTTTTAAACCAATAAAATATTGTGAAAAAAAACATGTAATTCTCTCATGCCAAATAACACCTTTAAAACTTGCTTGTACATGAATACAAAATGATCAGGGTTTTGTATTATTTTTCATTGTTGGACTTGGCCTTCTCTTTGGGGTCATCCCCAAAACTTGTGCCCTGTCCACTCCTGGTTTCTGAATCTCATTTTTTGCGGGCACTAGCACTTTCTGCACATTACCACTGCTAACCAGTGCTAAACGTTGTGCTTGCCCCTTTAAATATGGTAAAATTGGCTTACACCGGTTTGGCATATTTAATGTACTTAGAAGTCCCTTGTAAAGTGATAAGACATGTACCCAGGGTTTGTAAATTAAATGCTACTAGTAGACCTGCAGCACTTATTGTGCCACTCACTTAAGTAGCCCTTTCAAACACATCAAATAAATCTTTGCCAGGGTGAGTCACCCCTGTGGTAGGCCCCAAACAGTCCATAGGTCAGGGTGCATTATATTTTAAAAAAGTAAGACATGTTTTTAAGTTTTACATGTCATGGTAGTGAAAAACATCAAACTTCAGTTTACTGCAGTGAGGCCTATCTCCTCCATGGGATAACGTTGGGTTACTTTATTACATTTAATAAGGGCTAGCTTTTGAATAGGAACAGGTAGAAATGTCATCTTTGATCTCAAAAGAATTGTAATTTAAAATGATCTTTAATGATGAAGTCAGATTTCAAGTCACAATTCTGAAGGCCACTTTTAGAAAGTTGGCATTTTCTCCTTTTTTTAAAGATCTTTTTATTGATAAAATGGCAAGAGTATACAATACACACAAAAGCATGTCAGGAAAAAAAACTCAACAGAGTCAGAAGCATAATAATCATACAATTCAATGCCAGAGAGGTGCTCCATTCTCTTCTCCCACCACTCCAGGCAATGACGAGTGCTCTCTTCTTGTTGAAATCCAGCCAGCCAGTAAACCCAGGAAGCATGCATGCATGGACTTCCCCTGTAAATTTCCATTGTCACTAGATTTTCACCCATTTCTGTGGGCAACATTGACTCTCATGTCACCTTCTCTGCAACATGCACCAGTCCATGTCGGCGTCCAGTCCCTCAGTAATGATGCATGGGGCGTCCCCCCATAGTCTAGCGATATTCCTCTTGCCGACTACCATGCCACAAGTCATCTACAATGTCTCCGTGCTCCAGACGGCTATAGTATCCCATATATGTAACAAGCACCATTTTATCAAGGCTTCCATCGCACTCCCACATATCTCATTCATACAAACAATAATTTTGGACCAATAGCCCTGTATCTCTGGGCATTCTCATATCATATGTAGACAGGACCCCTCCAGTTCACAGCCCTGAGACAGAAAGTGTAGGGTGATCTGCCCATTTTGAGTTTGACTGAGCATATCTGATAATAACTGTGGAGAATTTTCAACTGCACCCAGCGGAACCTGGATCGAATCTCCACCTCTTGCGGGGAGCCCAGTGCTTAACACCATTCATCATCGCCAAAGCTCCCTATGTCTTGTTTCCCTTACGTTTTCAAGTGTTTTAACCTGTCTAGGGAGTTAATCAATTTCTGGTAGGTGAGGGAAATGGCTTTTTATGTAGTTGTTCCTAAAGCAACCTATCTCTAAGGGGGAAGATACAGGCTATTCTACTGCTTTGGGAAGAGCAGATTGAAGAGTGTACTGCCCCTGAAGATAGCAATAGTATTGATAGGGTGTCAGTGTTAGCACCCTTGAGCCCCAAAGGAGGGTGGCCTGTGTTATGTTCCCCTCCCAACCCAGGGCACAGAGTGTGGCATGCCAGTGACTGATCATTACCGCCATTGGTCCTTGGATGTGTGATGGTTTATGGGTTACATAGATATGGCTCTTAGGTGCCCTTCCGGTTGCATCAGACATCTGTCGATACAACACACTTCTTCATCTTGGGGTGCATGTACCCAATAATTAATTGTTGTGAGTTGCGCCGCCCAGTGGTATTTCCTAATATCAGGAAGAGTAGTCCCCCCTGTGTCCCACCTCCTGGTTAGTTTGGCTAATGCTATCCTTGCCCTGTCCCCATCCAATAAAAGAAGTTGGCATTTTCTTGTCCTATCCATTTAGTGCCTGCAGACTGTGCTCTTGGTCACATGATTAGGAATAGATGGCAGTTGGCCTTTGTATTTTCCTCCTTGACAGTGAGACAAATGGAGACTAAGGTGGTCATTCTGACCCTGGCGGTCTTTGACCGCCAGGGCGGAGGACCGCGGGAGCACCGCCGACAGGCCGGCGGTGCTCCAATGGGGATTCCGACCGCGGCGGTAAAGCCGCGGTCGGACCGGCACCACTGGCGGGGTCCCGCCAGTGTACCGCGGCCCCATTGAATCCTCCGCGGCGGCGCAGCTTGCTGCACCGCCGCGGGGATTCCGACCCCCCCTACCGCCATCCAGATCCCGGCGGTCGGACCGCCGAGATCCGGATGGCGGTAGGGGGGGGTCGCGGGGCCCCTGGGGGCCCCTGCAGTGCCCATGCCACTGGCATGGGCATTGCAGGGGCCCCCGTAAGAGGGCCCCTACATGTATTTCACTGTCTGCTGCGCAGACAGTGAAATACGCGACGGGTGCAACTGCACCCGTCGCACAGCTTCCACTCCGCCGGCTCGATTCCGAGCCGGCTTCATCGTGGAAGCCTCTTTCCCGCTGGGCTGGCGGGCGGTCTGAAGGCGACCGCCCGCCAGCCCAGCGGGAAAGTCAGAATTACCGCCGCGGTCTTTCGACCGCGGAACGGTAACCTGGCGGCGGGACTTTGGCGGGCGGCCTCCGCCGCCCGCCAAGGTCAGAATGAGGGCCTAAGTGTTGGCAGGATGGGCCATCCTGCCAGTATGTGTGAGGCAGAGCTGTTCCCTGTCCCACTTACATTTACAAAAGGGCCGCCTACAGCACAAGCATAAAGGAACTTGACACCAGCATTTAGGTCATCTTAGACCACTTTGTGCTTGGGCAGAGGAAGAAAGAAAATTTCTAGAACCAGATGGGGGATAGCCTAGACATTTCTCCCACTTCAAAAGATGGCACCAGGTATAAATATTGGACCCGCAGACCAGCTCTTTAATACACTCCTTGACTTGTGGAGGACCACCAGAAGGAGTGCCTTGTTCTTCTGAAGACTGATGTGATCCTTGGAGACTGCTTTTTACCTTATAGGATGCCCTGCTACTACCAGTGTACTGCCCTGTTGCTTTAAGCTTGCCTTAAACCCTCAGAGGACTGCACTGCCACTTGAGGGCTGCTTTGCTTCTTACTTCCTGAACTACCAGAGTAACTCTAAGGGCTAGTTGGCTGGTCTCCTGTGTGAGCTACAGGGGCATCAGAAGCTCCAGAGACCACGAAACCTTGCACCTGGTCTCTGCCTGGAGTGATTCCTGACCCCTCAAGTGGTGACCAACCAGCCCTTGCCCTTGGAATGGTGCTAAGAGTGCTCCTCCAGGCAG
Source organism: Pleurodeles waltl (assembly GCF_031143425.1). Taxonomy (NCBI): domain Eukaryota; kingdom Metazoa; phylum Chordata; class Amphibia; order Caudata; family Salamandridae; genus Pleurodeles; species Pleurodeles waltl. The sequence continues at coordinate 964,416,383 of NC_090448.1, read as the reverse complement.
AACCTGAAGCTTGGGACTTATTTCCAACAAAAAGTGTCCTGAGACCACCCAAGGTACATCACCATTCAGCCTGACGTTGCGGTCACTCCTGATATGTTCTTCACTTTAGCACAAATCCTGTTCAGTTGGACCTCTAAGCAATGGTTTCTAACCTCTTGGAGTCTTCCTCTGCTACAGCATGCAGCCTTTGTCTCGCTCAAGGTTTTCTACTTCCAAAAAAGTGAGAAAGTCTGAATATAGAAATCTTCATTGTGACTTCATGGTGGCTGCCTTGCCACACTGAACTTTTCCTTCTTAGGAACATTTAGTCAAAATTTCTTGTAAGTCCAAGGTAAGACGAAACTGGGCCCAATGCATCTTGTGTAGCCAAACCACGCTCCATTGCAGTCAGCAATAACTTTGGACTTTTCCCTGCTCTCGCTTAGCTAGAAGCCCGCAGTTAGTGCTTTGATCTTTTAGGTGCTATTCTTCACTTAAAACTTTAAAAATTCACACCTCCAGTTCTACTGACTGAATTGAATTGTTTTCGGTGTCATTATTTATAAAACCGTACCCTTTTTTTAACTTGGTTTGTGATTTTTCTTGTGTTCTCTTTTCACTTTGTTACTGTTTGCTGCATAAATACTTAACACAGTGCCTCTCAGTTAAGTCTGACTTAATTTGTGCCAAGCAACCAGAGGGTCAAGCACAGATTAATTTATTGACTTTTGTGGTTCACTCTAACAGGGATTATGGTTGTTGCTTGAGAAGGGGTTTTCACCACGCTCAACCAATAACCCAGTTTGTTACATTCATATTAACTAAAATAAGGCATTAATTTGTAAAATTCTTGGTTATTTTCCCAGTACATGAGATGCAGTGTTGCACTAATCTAATGTCACTAAAAATATGCAGAAAAGGAGGCCAATGGCTCCTACAACTATAGACCAGTGGCAAAAAGTTAGGAAGTTATGAAACATGACAGTATCCAATGAAACAGTGTCAGGTTTGGACCCCCTGTGGTGATCAGTCTAGAGTAGAATGTACCTTGGTCAGATTAAAAATGTGGCTTCCCCTAATGGACAGATTTTGCTCAAGTTCACATGCAGGAAACAATGCTAATTATGGATAATTGAATAAATGTCCATGCTACTTTAGTTTTCTTTTGTGGTGTCAATCCATTTTCAGCCAGGTGGAACACCTTTGAAGACTTCTCCCTAAAGGATTCTTTTTCAAGAAACAATAAGAAATATGTTTGGCCTTATCTTTTCACATGAGTTGTAATCTGCATCCATGTAGTTGAAACGCTTTCTACATTTGTTCTCTGAAAGATGTTTTCTTGTAAAGTTACAGGGAGCCCAATATTACCTGTATCAGATGGTGGTGGTGTTAAGACAATATTTCTACGAATTTTCTTGTGCTGAACCTAGATGCTGCAAGAATTCACAGTTCACTCTGCATTACAATTTGACTCTGAGGAGCTATCCTACCACCTTGGTCCAAGCATGTCAGAGTGTTGGCGTAATGGAAGTTTGCTAGACTAAGCCTTTGTTCAAGCACAGACCATACCATTCTCAGTCACAGCACCAACAACTATCCCAAATGACCGCATGAGTTGCCAAAAGGAATGGTTCACGAAATATCCTGTAGAGCTTCAGTGGTGGTACAATTTGTAATCAATCTATGTCAGTCCAGGATACTTCTGGTCAACTGTGGAACATAGTATGGGTACATTTCCAGCATGAACATAGGGGATATCCAACACCTGGAGCCCTTTCATTCGTTGGGACCACATGCATAAATTCGTTTGTAAGAATGTCTCCAAATATACTTAGAACTAATCACTGAGTATACATGTTACTTCAGATTTATTAGGTAAGTCTTGAGTCATGAAATACTTTGCTTCATAAACTTGTTTGCTGCAGTTGCAGTCACGGGAATGCATTGCTATAGCAGTGGACAATGATGAAATGATCCTGCAATAATGTCTGCTAGCTTATTTAACAGAGGATTATTATTTTGACCGACCTCTCTTTATAACCCGTTGTTGAGCTTCAGGAGATGACAGTCTAGCATCTATAAGTGGATGCCTAATGATCTATTCTTATGCAGATGTATCGAAATATCTGTCTTTGGACAAATATCAGCATTTAAAGAGGAAAATAATATTCACAAACTAACAAACTCAGTTCCATCCCGGTGGGGCATTGAAATAGCATTGATCATTACATGGAATGATATTAAAACTATTGCTGATTACGAACGAGTAGTGGTACATTTCCTATTTGACCTTTCATTTCCTTCTGACACAGTTAATTATCTTTCTCTGTTACAGAGTCTTCACAACAGAAGAATTCATAAATTGTCCTGTTTTAGATCATTGCATACCTCAATGACAGGCCCCTGATCATTTCACTTTCTCCTTTCTCCTTGACAGTGAAGTACCGGAAAGCTCGACCATTGCTCCACTCCACTTCAATGTCAACCTAAGTCCTCTAATTTAGCTCTTATCCTCTTCAATCTCAAATTCTACAACTATGCTAAGGACATGCGAATCACAGCAAACCTAAAAAGTGCCTGAATATTGGGGAGACTAGCGTTCTAACTGATCCCCTCAATTCTCAAGTGGTCCCTCTGTAGCACTGATTTTGAGAGAAGGTCTTCTTGGTGAAAATAGAGAAATACCTACACGTTTGTTTCGTCGACTAGTGTACAGTAGTGCTATGTATTTCAAGAGACTGGAGTTTGACATAATCTTAGGGAAAGTCTCACAATGCTGTTTGGTTTTTGGGACAACCATGCCAGAGAGCTTATATCAATTTATGTGACATCAAAAGGCAACACAAAAACGTTCCTAAGTTAAGTTAAGACATTATCATTAAACCAAAAATGTCTTCTGGGTACTTCTATGTATGTTGTAGTGCATTTTAGATTACTTGGATGGATTGTGTTTAATTTCTATTTAAATAACAATAACCTGCATAAGCAGATAAATGTGTAGAGATAAGTTTCTGGGGAGAGATGTGACCAAAATGACACAGAATTGTGTGTTTAGGTGAATTCATTATATTTACTAGTCTGCCATCTCCCTAAATTAGACTTGGACCAGTTTCACAGAAGAAAATTGTTATTCTAGGGAGCACGGCAGAAACTGCAGCGCCAATTCCAGACAACTCCCCAAATTCAGTGACAGTTGCTAAATATGGCACGCACATCTGCATGATTAACAGCAGTAAAATAGCTCATGGAATTGAGCACCTTCTGCTGTCACCTCTCTGTACCATAAAGATTACATGTTTTCATCCTGGAGTCTCTGACTCAGCCTTTTACAGCCAAAAGACGAGCGTCGAAGGAGTTGGGAAATAACAGCGTAAACATTTTTTGTGCTCGACTGTGCCCAGGCCACGCTTGCTGGAACCTCCCGTCCTCTTCTCGCATCTCACACCCTAACCACCCCCCTCCCCCCCCCCCCCCCAACACACCAATGGGTTTTGCAGTAATCTTTAAAATAGAAGCTATTTGCCTCTTCTGATTGGAATGGAATTTCATCATAAAGTTGCGCAAAGTCATTCCATATTCCACGCCCCTTCTTACGTTGCGCCTCAGTTCTCAGGTAAGCCAATTAGTTGAGAAAGGCACTCTGTGTACTGTGTGTAGCTATGCAGTGTTTGTACGACAAACATCAACATTTCTTAATGTCTGAACCCGCGTTGACAACAGTGGTGGATATATTTCTTCTGCAAACAGGTTAATTTTTGTCTAGGGTGGAATGTAGTTGCATTTTGTAAACTCTAAGCGGTGGTTTAGTCCTGCGTTTTATTTATGCAGAACCTCATAGTAGTGTTTTACTAAAGCCCATGTGAAGCCCATGTGTACAATACGAGTCTCCTGTGAGCGAAGACCAAAAGAGAAATATTATTTTTCAAAACATCTTTTTAGTAACATTTTCGAGTTTCAGACACAGAAATATGAAAATTGAAAAACAGAAACATTCTTGTTGTAGCTTCAAAATAACCATCTGCTCCACTACAAAAACAGAAAATGCTGTTTTGGATTTAATTTAAATCCTGAAGTCAGGGGCCCTAACTAAACATTGTCTAAAAACAATATGTCAGAGCATTAATGTTATGGAAGATCCACAAGATATGTGTGCAATCCTTTCCAATGTCACAGCTCAATATTCAATGTCATATTACTGTCCTAATTGGAAATACTACTTTCTTTAAAGAACAAGCACAATAACACTATTGGTGTGCCCTATAAGAAGAATAGTGTAGATTTTTCCTAAGCCTCACTATACAGATTTCCTAGTCTTCCGGAAGAAGCCCACAATAATTTATATGCAATCAAACTAGAATTAGTTGAAAAAATGTGGATTCCCCAACACCTCTCCTTAAGTGCCTACTAATGAAAGTAATTTGTGCCCCGGTAGGCTATGTCTTGTTATATTTATTTCTGAAGCACATGATCGCAGAGCTTCTTGACGCTAAGCAGTTGATCACAACTGAATTAAAAAAACCTTAATCAGAGGAAACAGAAGACCTGTGCTAGGCCGCCAGCTCTCCAAAGCAACAGCAGAAGGAACCTATTTATTACAGGCATTTGCAATGCATTAGGTCTCGCATTTGTGAGAGATAGAGCTGTTGGTGTTGTAAATGACAATGTATTTTTACCTATGTGTTTTGTTTTGGAGTGGAATGGATGTATGTGGTGTGGAGTGGAATTATGTGGGTTGGATTGGAATTGTTAGTTGTGGAATTGGGTGTGGTGGAATTGTGTGGTGTGGGGTGTATTTGTGTGGTGGAATTATGTGGCAGGGCGGATAGAGAGGAATGAAAGCTGCACAGAATAGATAGCCCATATCAGGTTGTGTAGAAACCAATATATACTGATGTCAAAATATGCTGACGTCAACATACACCAACATTAAGATATACCGATGTCAATATAGGCTGATGTTAAAATGGCGATGCCAAGTTGCGCCGTCGTCAAGATATGCTGACTTCAGAATACAGCAGCATCAGAATATGCTGATGTCAAAGCCTGAAAGGTTGTGGCTCCAGAATACACTAAACACAACTGGACGTCTGCACGTGTGTGTGTGCCTGCTGGAGTATGAGTGCGTTTAGTTACATTGTTGATACGTGTATTTAAGGGCCAGATGTAGCAAAGGTTTTTACCCATTCTGTGTCTATGGGAAAAAGTGTTTCGTACATATGGACCTAAATGTATATTTTCTAGCAATTATAATACATGCATGTCACCTATCTTTGATTCCCATTATGTGCATATATATTTGCATATTATACACCTGACTGTGAACTAGATGGACGGAGAGAGGTGGGTGTTTTAAAGACAGTGGCTGAGTAACTGGATGCACGGATGTAGATGATTGTGGGAAGGACAGAGCGTAGGTGGGCTAATGGCAGAGTTGGGTGTTAGAAGGACAGTGGGAGGGTGGATGGACATACGGACGGAGGTGTTTGTTGGGAGGACTATGAGTGGGCGTACAGACGGGCAGAGGAAAATAACATGGCACAAATTCAGAGGCAAATAAGTTAATAAAGGCCTTACCCCTGATGCAAGGTACATTCAGCATTCTCCAGAGAACAGGAAGCAGAAGTGAAGTGCCGCAGCTGATGAAGCAGGCAGGAGAAATGCAAGTGATTTACCACTGCTTTTTGATATTTTGCCCACAAGATATTTTTTACACTTCTGCCTTGGGGGCAACTGGGAGCTCCACGATTGCGTGTCACTGAGAGTAGAAGGCATGTCTGGGCCTGTACCAGAAGGTAGTAGTTGCCATAATGGACCGATCCGCCCAAAGACTCCTTTTTAGAAGAAAACTTTAACCCCCCACTACCTTTACCCGCCATAATAGAGGAAGGATGTCCTGCAAGCGCAAGCTACAATATACTTATTGTCATAATATGCGTGAACTAATGATCCCATGCAATAACACGACATGGTAGCTCCACTGGCCAAGAGAATATATTCCTCTTTTTTAAAAAATACACATGAATGCCTGCCTGCACACCTTAACCACCAAAACATGAGTTAGGTTTATTTTGAAAAATTAGTCCATAATATTTCCTTCCTATAGAGACCGAACATTTCATATGATAATTGTTCTTTTTCGGGGTCACAAAACTGTTAGTTAAGCCCTGATGAGATGTTTTTCTCAAACAATAATGATGATGTCATCGACACCAATGTCGTTTATTCCGGGCTTTTGCTTGATAATGAATACGGAATTACAGAGTAATAGGACTGTAATACTGTGCTATATATCACGTGAAGAGATACAAAAAAAGTGTTTTTATTCTGAGTGAACATTTGTCCCCCTGTGAAATCTTTTGCTGTTGGATGTATTTAAGAAATACAAAATAAAATCCAATACTTTGGAGGTGCCCATCGGAGCAGGTTAAACTATTGCTAACAAGGATAGCCTTTCACACTATACTAAACTGCACACAGTGCTTGGAGGGCATTCAAGATGGCGCTATATAATAACAACAAAATTGCTACAGTTACCATTCATTGCTAGCATGAGCAGCGTGTGATCTGGGAGAAGGGGAGTCATGAAGTTACTATGTTTTATGAGATGTGGCTTCAGGCATGACTGGGGGGCACTCCCTTCAGAGCTGAAAGGGCGCTCGCAAATCAACAGGGCAAGCCTGTGACCTCAAAAGATTGTGCTGGTGAAAGCAAAGGAATGCGCTTTCCTTCGGCTCTCCACTCCAGAACTCTCCCTGTGTGGCATGGAGCGCGGGCTTGGATTAACCCCGAAAAATGCCAGCTCCCTTGACTGCACAGGATTGTGGATGGCGCCATATCAAAAGAGCCCCATATCACTCTCTGACGACTAAAATGCTCCAGGGGCCCCTAAAGAGAGGAGAGATGTGCTCACAGATGACTGCGCCCGAAACTATGATGGACTAGACTAATGCATTTATAGTGGGAATTTGAAGGTTGACACCAAAGAATGTGAGGATCTTTTTGAATCTCTGGAGTTGGTTGAAGAGACTATTATAACTCACAGCATCTGTTAGTCAAAAGCCACATTCAATTCATAAGGGCAGGGTCCCAAAGTTCAGGAGACGAAATTCTTAACCACACCAAGGGGATATACTAAATGTGACCTGAGTTTCATTCTCTTTTATGAATCATAAGGCCTCTGCCTGGAAGTGGGGCTGTATGGGGCATCATGTACAGACTGAACATAAAGAGGAAAAATGGACCCATGGAAGATCTCACAGCTCTAAGGCTTTCGCTTCACTTCAAATACAGGGTAGGGCAACTACTTGGACTCTTCCTTCAAGGAACTAAGTTATCTCTACAAATTGCTATCACTAAGAATATGCACCCCAAGGAAACCAGGACTTTTCTCAACTTGGCAGGTGTCTCTGGAAGTTGAGTAGATCCGGGCCAGAGTCAAATGCAGTTCAGACAACAGTGACTCACAGATTGTATTTTGATATCAAGGCTAAATCTACGTCAATGGCTAGAACAACACAATTGCTGTGTATTGCTCTAGTATGCATTGCAACAGTTGATTAAAACGCATTTCCTCCTGTTGCTATGTAAAAAGACCTTCCAGGCCATTCTGACAAAGCTCTCTGAGAGCCTGTCAGTGCAGCTCTGCTTCTGTCCTTTGAATGAAAGCAGAGAGTACAGCTGCAGGAGAGGAAAGTAAGGCAGGGAAGGTATCAGGTATCTGGTCAAGGATAGGTGATACTTCTGGGACAGAAATAAATAAAAGAGGACAAATTAAGTATGACTCTCCCATTACACCACTGCCACTGTGTAGCAGGTGATGGCAAGGGCATACGATTTTGGGGGTCATAAATAACATAAAATGATCACTACAAAAAAGTGAATTACAAGGATGTTTTAAACCTCGGGGTTCTGAGTGACAACATTGAGTACTTGAGCTTCACTTTTATTGTCTATTTATTGTCATTCAGAACCCCTTGTGGAAAAACATCCCTGTAATTCACTTACTTATCTATAATACTATATGTTAACCTCAATGGACATAACTGTTAAAATGCGACCAGTCATTTCCCATAGAGGCTATGCCGAAAGAGCAAAGGCAATAAAACAGGCACATTTTTCTAACACCCTCTTTGCCAGCCCTTACCACAGAATCTGCAGGAGACCCCATTGCTGGAACATTTCAAATTTTATTTCCTTCGGAAGATGTTATCTTAGGTGCATAACTGTGAAAAATCTTTCTCACAATGCTCTTCTAAGACATGCCAAATGACTACATTGACCCTTTATTCCTGACAGCTAGATGTTAAGTACTTGGGTCAATCTGAATGGTGCCTTCATCAATGCTTCAATGAAGTGATGGAAACTTAAATAGGAGTAGTGAATAGGGCATGGTTTTTCAGCAGTAAAACCTTTCTGCTGCCAGCATTGACTTTGCTTCTGCACCAGTGTTCGACTGTCTCACAATGTTTTCACTGTAAACACTCTGTCTTCTGTTAAAAACACAAAGCCCCAACTGTGGCTATCTGGTCATGCTGGATTGGGTCAAAATCATAAGTTCAGGCCGACTGCAATGGAGTGCAGGCCACATACAGTGCCAGGTTAGTTCTCAAGTTTTGTCCCAAGAGTCCCGTTCACATTGGAAAGGGTCATGAGGAGCAAGGAGAGTGTCCCAGCAGGCCATTTGTGTGGAGTGAGGAGCAGGCCAGGTATTGTGGATGTTCAGGTTGGAGCTTTGTGTTGGCGGTATATGCTGTGGTGTAAAGAGATGGTGGTGGTGGCTCATGCTGATTTTCAGTGCAAGTGGCATGGTCTCAGTGCAAACTGGTTTGTTTGTGGTTGCAAAGAGCCCAAAAGTTTGATTTAAGCCTGCTGAGCTACACAAAGGGTACAGCATATGAGGGGCACTCCTGGTGGTCAGGAACGTGCTGCAGTTGGGTCCAGGAGCTGATTGGGGAGCCTTCTATGTCCCCGAGACTCAGATAAGGATGCAAGCAGACCAGGCCTTGGAGTCACTCTGGGGTCCTGGGCTCAAGATGAAGTTGCAGGGGCAGTTCTCCTTCCCCATGCAAGAGGGCAGGAGGCAGCAGATCAGCAAAACAGGACAACAGTTTCTTTAGAGCAACAGTCCAGCAGGGTGGCAGTCCTTGTAGCAGCAGAGCAGCCCTTCTTCCTGCCAGAGTATCCACAGGTCCAGAAGAGGTGGCTTCTGAGATCCAGTATTTATACACAGTTGTGCCTTTGAGGTGGGGGAGAAGCTGCTAGAGCAGTGGTTCCCAACCTTTGACTTCTGTGGACCCCCATTTTATCAATACTGGAGCCCGGGGACCCCCACTGAATCTTTATTGGAACACGGGGACCCCCGAGGAGTCATTACTGATAGCTGGGACCTAATATTATTAAATGTTTTAAGCAGCCGCGGACCCCCTGAGGAGGCTTCGCGGACCCCCAGTGGTCCCCGGCCCACAGGTTGGGAACCACTGTGCTAGAGGATTCCCTTTAAAGTCCCCACGTCAGTCTTCCCTGTTCTAGCTCCATACTAACTACAGGAGGTATGCAGTCCTTTGTTTGGAGGCGGGACACAGCCTATTCAAGTGTGACTGTGCCCAGCTCATTCTTCCCATCCTGCCAGTGTGTGCCCATCTAGGCACACCTAAGCTCATATTGTGTGTGGCCTTTTAAGAGAAATACACATAGCCCAACTGTAAGCTACACCTAGTCATTTGACCAGAGACAGGCTACAGGCACTAAGTGGCTAAGGCAGGATAATGCCGACTTTCATAAGTGACATTTTCAAAACTGTAATTTAAAATCCCCACATTGTGTTTTTTGTGCAAGTGGCATGGTCTCAGAGAAAACTGGTTAGGTTGTGGTTTCAAAGTGCCCAGAAGCATATGAGGGGCACTATTTGTGGATCAGGAACTTGCTGCAGCTGGGTCGAGGAGCCGGTTGGGGAGACTTATGTCCCTGAGGCTCAGATCAGGATGCCAGCAGACCAGCCCTTGGAGTCACTCTGGGGTCAAGATGAAGTTGTAGGGCCAGTTCTCCTTCCCCAGGCAAGAGGGCAGCAGGTAGCAAGTCAACACAACCAGGCAGCAGCTCCTTTAGAGCGCCAGTCCAGCATAGTGGCAGCCCTTGTATCAGCAGAGCTGTCCTTCTTGGAAGAGTATCCACAGGTCCAGAAGTGTAATGAAGAGTTGGTATCTGAGGTCCAGTATGTATGCACTGTTGTGCCTTTGAAGTAGGGGAAAAGCTTTCAGAGGATTCCCTTTGAAGTCCCCACATCCTACCTTACCTGTCCGGTTGTATGATATAACCACGCATGCCTAAGCCATGCATGCCTAAACAACGCAGTCTGATCCATGCCTGGACCTTTACCATTGCATGCCTTTATCATGCATGCCTTTACAACAAATTCTGTTGTAATAGCATGATTTCTAAAGGAATATGCATTGTAAGATGCACACCACAGCCCCCCTTGCGCCCTAACAGCCGATATCCCGGCTATAGCAATCCACCCTGCCTCACCCCCTTTAAACTGCCTCTTGCCCCCACCCTGAACCCTAAAACCTGCCCCAGCCATTAAAAATATCCCTTCCCCTCCTCCCGCACTAAGGGCTAAAATCCTGCCCCTGATAAAAAATTACCCCAACCCTAGCCCCCCCACCCTGAGCCCTGAAACTGACCCTCCACCTCTGAAAACTGCACCTTCCTCCCCACCCTGAGCCCTAAAAGCCAGCTCCAACCCTTAAAACTACCCAGACCCCCACCATGAGTCTAAAACCGACCCCGTCCTGCTATTGAAAATACCCCAACCTCCCCGCCCTGAGCCCTAAAACCAACACTGCCCTGCCCTTAAAACTATCTCTTCCCATCGCCCAGCCCTGAAGCCTAAAACCCTGCCCTCTGCCAAAAACACCCCGACACACTGGTACCCCACCCTGAGCCCTAAAACTGACCCCCACCCCTGACAACTGCCCAACCCTGGGCCCTAAAACCCAGCCCCAGCCCTTAAAACTACCCTGACCCCGACCCTGAGCCCTAAAACAATGCACCCACCAAAAAAACTCCCTGACCCCTCCGCCATGAGCACTAAAACCACCCCCACTCCTGAAAACTATTTAAATTGTCTGAATGCACACTTTATCCATTTCATAATTTATTTAAGCAATGAGTAATTTACAGTAATACTTGTGCATCAGTGTCTCTCTCAAACTCAGGGGATGTGGTACCAGCTTCTGACATAAATGTTGAGGGCCATATTCACTAATCTTTCATATAATACAGGGCAGCAAGCAAAGGTGCTGTGCTGCATTGCGTGAAAGGGATAGAGCAGAAGTGCTCCATATTTACAAAGACATAGAGCCTTTCTGTTTTCTTCTTGCCCTGGTGCACTGCATGCTGCCTAACCCCAATGCAGACACCCTTGCTCTATAGTGCAAGAGTGCCTGTTTATGGACAAGATTGTTTTTGTGCAGGAAGGGACACTTTCTTGCAAAAAACTAACCCCAAAGGCATTTTACTTCTTCTGCAGAATGCAGCACACATGGAAAGAGGAAACAATGAGGAAAAATTATGCTAGTTCTCCTCGCTACACCTCAATGAGGAAGGTGTACCTTTTTTACGTGCTCTCAGGTTTAGTAGCTTCAGTAAATCTGGGAATGCGCCAGAATTCATGGGTGGATAAATGAGAACTCCCATGCTCTACCCATGGAACGCGTACAGCTTGAAAAGTAACCTAATGCAGTGCAAGCTGCCGTTTTACATTAGATTTCTTTACAGAGCCCCCCAAGATGGCGCAAATTGCTCCTTGTGTGGCTTTGTAAATATTATGAAGCTGTGATGTTGTCCTTACATTGTCTTGCGTGACGCAAGGGCAGCGCAAAGGCTTGACAAATCTGGGCCTGAGTCTAAAATAATACCTCTTTGGTGTTAATAATTTAAAATCTACTCACAATGGGAACATACTTCTTTAAATGAGAATTAGGGCAGGATATTTCTGTCAGAAGACATTTCTGTATAGGGTATTTTTACATATCACCTTGCAATGGTGTTAATAATGGGCAATTGTCACCTCTCCATTGTTATGCATCAAGAGGTGAAAGACATCCAAGGTTTATGGTGGGTAATCATTATTTTGACCTTACCATTTTTACTAAATGCGATAGAGCTACTAGTTGAATTTAACAGCAAATAGAATATTTAAGAGGGTTAAAATGATGTTGCTCCAGAGCTGTTCAATAAATCATATGGCTCCCACCAGTCTCCTGCTTGTGCACAAAAATATCTATCCATGGTATTCATAATGAAATGAAGAATTTGGGAGCTTACATAGTATGTTTTATAAACCACTTCAACCATACTCATGTTATTGATTTCGGAAGGATGAGAGGCTGAGTCCACCTCCTACTGGAATTCAAGCCTCTGATATGCAGATTACGCAACGAATGGAGCTTTTCCTATATGGATTGTATTATTTTAGCTGTCTGATGAGGTTTTGAAGTATTCGACATCCACTGCAATAAGATTAATATTAACTGCGATATTATTTGTTCTTTTTTTCAGGAGATTTATGGAGACAAATCTGAAGGAGATCCCCAGCGAAGCTTTTGCAAGCCTGCCGAACATTTCCCGGATGTAAGAGTTTCTGTTTTTTAACATTGGTCGGTTGCGGACAAGCATGTCACTTAAAAGTACACGGTTAAGGGAAATTGCCCACTAGCTGCCTGGTTTGAAGTTGCTACTGTGAGCCCTGACATCGCTGAAGCTGAGGGCACAGGGGCAGTGCTGGGAGGCTGCGGGCGGAGGAATCAATAGGTGATGCCGGTGCATTCCAGGTGGTTGTCTGGGTTGGGGTCAAGCTATGAGCTCTGATGCTGTCGAATGTGGCAAATGCTCTGGATTTGCAGACACCTGGAAACTGTGGCTGCCTAGTGAAGATGCACAAATCTAGGGCAGGGAGTTTGGGAGAACTTACTTTCTTTAACTATTATCACAAATATCCTATTCCTGCCTTCTGGGAGCACTAAATATGGGAGGAGGTAAGGAACCTCCGAGGATGTTGTAAGCCAGTGAAATGCTGGAAGACTGTCAAGAGGGAAGGTGTAGTGCGGGAAGGCACTGCGCCGCACCTCTCAGTGGCTGAGAGGCAGTACGGAAATAGCAACACAGGTCCTTCTTACATGGACAGTGCAAAATACATGATCAAAACTGTCATGGTGACAGATCTTGTTGCAAAACGTTGGAATCACATATTCTGTTTCAGAGACAATGATTTAGTATTTGGAAAGTCGAAATACAATGCTTACTCTCTGAAGAGAGGTATTTTTCGATTTCCGATGTCTGTTCCTTCAAACCCTTGTTCTCTGCACAATTAAAGGATTTCTTCCCAACCAAAATCCATAAACCCGCATATGACCTGCTGCTATGGGAAGACCTATAGAAGCTGACTGTGCATATCTGAGAACAAGGGATCATGAAAGATCCCACTAGAGCCGTCAGTAACGTGAAAAATGAAGGCGGATGAAAGAGGACCATCCAGAACTGCACAGCAGGCGGGTGCCATGACTGAAAGGAAACTAGAAGCTTCCAGAGTCCGGTAGGGGAGCAAGTCTGCTCAGTTCTAATAGAACTCTGACAATCATAGCCAAAGTAGGCAAAGAAAGCCCCTATCTCAAGTCAAATTTGAAAATGCGTCTCACGCGAGCAGATCTTAATCGATACTCGAGCTGAAACATATGGGACAGGCTAGAGACAAGCGCAATCGACCGCCACTCTTTCACCAGTGGTGGCTGGTGACTGAAAGCTGTGGTGGGGCACAAATACAAGACGGAATTGCACCTTGTGAGAGAGCCTCACTACCCACGTATTTCCATCCACCTACTCACCCACTGCCTTTGGTTTACCCATTTACTCATCCACATTGTCATCCACTGCCATTCACACGACTCTTATACACAGACACCCACATTTTCTCAGCCACTCTGTCAAGCCCTGCAAACACATTCAAACACACATTGCCTCACCCATCCAGTATCCAGCAGTTTCAGTGATAAAAGGTACACGTTTATTTGAGCTGCAGATTACATGTTTAATATGACATATCACGTCATTAGTCTGCAGAAGAAATAAAACAATAACTAGCCATGATAAATGACTGGAACCTTTACTGCCTTTGAGAGACGAAATCACCTACAGAGGCAGTGAAAGGAGAGGAGAGCTGAGAGAACAGATTATTTTTTCATTGTCTGTAAAAAAAGATAGAGCTCCAACTTACTTGTGTGCAGGGTTGTCTTTGGCATATTTATGACTTGAGGTCTTCAGGTCACACTCCTGTCTCCCAGAGAGCCCTGGATGGAGTTATTTATTGTATTTATTCAATTTCTTTGCCACAGACTGGGGATTTTCTTTGTGCAATACCACATTTTAATAACCCCCCACCATTTGAGTAAATAGGAAAGGGTGGAGAATAATATCGGAGTGACATGAAGTTTTCAGAAACCCGGGCTGAAAAAAACCCGCTCCAGGCTGTTTACAATCAGGGCTTCTGGTGGAGGAGGAGATAAGCCAGGGACGTCACTGCGTTCTGAGAAAACGTAAGGGCTTTGAGCCCTGTCAGCCCTACTGTGCAGCTTTCAGCCACCTACTGACACAGGCGCAGTAGGGCTTTTCAAAGTGCAAAACTTTCACTCCGAAAATGTTGTGCAGAAAATGTTTTACTTTCATCATGTAATTAAATTTATGCTTCCCTAGAGAGGCCAGAAAAGGATAGGGGCGCAGCCCCTTAGCCCTTGAACACCAGCCGCCACTGTCTTTCACAAGTGGTTGCATCCACACTGCACTTGCCTGCTGGGATCTGGGGGGATGGCCATGCCAATGCCACTTTGGCAACTTCACACTGTTGTTTTGCCTTTCACTGGTGTGCTGTACCTTGTGCAAGCGCAATGTCGTAATTTGAGTCTGAAACGCAAACAGATTTTATTTTTGTAAGCGGGCTTCAAGCAGCAGACTGTACCACGTACACCCAATGATGGTGTGGAGTACTTTCCTCTCCAAAAAGCAGGTCCTTCACTTCACTGGTAGTGATGCCAGTAGAGTGGAGCGGCGAGGAAAATATGTTTTTTTCAAATTGTTGTTTTTATTTTTTTGTCATTTCCCCCTATCCCTGACACGTGACGTGCCACCCCGCACCCCTAGCCATCCCCCCCCCCCCCCGGTGATCTGCGACTGAAGCCATAAACTTAAATGTGAGCAGTGGAGCTGTTTTTCACTACCAGGTCTGCGTCTTTCTTGGGTCATGGTCCATTTTGGAAAAGCAGCTACTAATGGCTGCATAGCCATCCACAATGGCATGTGTTTTTTCACATACACATGCCTCAGCGACTCTGCATTTAATACATCTCTGTTGTGTTCTTGTAAGAGCCTTTTAATATATTTCTAAATATCCTCAGACACACGATCCAAAGGTCACTGATACTTTTAATCTTATCTGGTGAATTCCTTGACCATCGAACATGCTGAAGCCCCTACACTGCTCCTAGTAGAGTCTACATTCTGCTACTTTCTGCTCTTCATCCTCTTCATCACGTTGGGAATAATTTCGAGAATAATTTGGATCCTCATATTCATCAGGACCACAGTAAATGTCAGTATCATATTTTGAATCTGCTCAGAACATTTTATTGGTGCAGAAGGCTCAAGCCACGTTGTTTCCACGTTTCTCTAATATTCATCTCTATCTGTGACCACAGATTGGTGCCTCTTCTTTCTTGCACGTTGCTGTACCCCATGTTTCCTGTTCTTTTGAGAGTTTTCATCAGTGTCTTTGTTCTACGAAATGTCTTCCAAAACCCTCTTTTTGTGTTTTCCACTGACCTCTTCTTTGCCAGCAGCTTTCTTCTCCCTTGAAGAGTAGGGTTACTCCTTGAATGGGGATACTTTGATGTTTAGGATTGTGAATAGGACTGGAGAAGGACACTGGCATACACTCACAGTAGCTGCTGGGAAGTATCACGCACAGGCCCCCTCCAAGTGCAGAGCACCTCCTGGCTTCCGCACACATTGAGCGAGCATGAGCAAGGAACCTACAATGATCTTTAATGAACAGAGATCAAGTTAAGCCTTGTGCTGGGCCTACAGCTACACTATTGCAACTGAAGACACCCTGCATGCCACCAAAGAAACCTTAAAAATGTTTAAACACAAACTATAACAAGAAATAAAGAGGGCTAGTTCATAGCAATACTAAACCAAAATAATCAGCTTGGAAAAAAAATATATTTATATAAACAAAACGAGGATTGGTGGATGAATTATCTAAAGTAGCGGTTCTTAACCTGTGGTCTGAGGGCCCCTGGGGGTCTGCAAGGCCTACTCGAGAGATCCACAACTGTTTTACAAAACGAAGTAATATTACAATTAATCTAAAACACATCTCTTAAATACAAAGTGAATGTAAATTCTACGAAAATAGCAAGAACTATCACCAAAGTTCGGGAGGAACTGTCCAACCGTAACAATCTCTGTCTGGACCCGCAAATAAAATGGAGGTGAGCTAGAATGCTGCTGAGTGCCTGATGGTTGGATAAATAACATTCCTCCTCAGTTTCTTTATTTGCTACTCTTGGAGAGGTAGCAGTGAGGAAGTATCGAGATAATGCAGCACTGAGGCTTTGTCATGAAATGTGTGAGGTATACCACTCACCAAACAGGCAACAGAAGAATAAAAAAAATGCATTGTGAAGGTTTGCACATCTCTGACAGTTGCATGGCTGATGAAGACACAGGCTCACAACCGCCGTGCATTGGTCTACTCAATGAAAAGGCCTGAACAGCCTGATAGGGCGGTTTGCTGCACTGTTTTTGAAGTATGTGTTGTTTCTTATATAATGAGTTTGCATACATATTTGGTTACAGTTCTGTGAACGTTCCTCTTGCCTTCCACTCCACGTCCTGGCTGTACTGAACTGCAGTCTAGAACATAGACCACAGATAGATGTTTAAGCCAATGTCCATACTACAAAGGTGAAATCAGAGGGTACCGTCACAGGGGCTCATATTGCTGGACTGTTGAGACTCACGCCCATCTATCACACCTACTGAGGTATAAAATATCACCTGACTGACCTAGGTCTTAGGCCCTTTTACCTCTTATTATGATCAATTTAGAGAATGTCTGTCAATCTTTAAGGCTCAGTAATGTGGGCAATGATGGGACATGGGCATTTTAGATGCTTGGTACCACATGGCTTCTATTAGTGCAGGCATGAGTAGTGCCCACTGGAGGTTGTGGACAGATGTCTTCAACAGTATCTGCGACAAGAGCCAGGTCAAGGGTTCCTTTATAATTAAGAATAGACACAGGAACACGAAAAGTGCATATTTAGTGCCTCAACCGAGCCCTAGCTCTGTGCCTTTTGGGATCCTGGTGACATGCACGTTGATCGGTTTTAAGCCTAAGGTCATTCTTTATCTATTCCCCTCAGGTAACAATGTGATGCCCACATCCAAGCGATCCCTTGAGCTGCATTAGTTTCCGTGCAGACTGCACTATGGTCCAGGCAGAGGCAAGTAGGATGTACGGCAACAGAACTTCAGTCGGGGAGCTCTCATCAATAGATACCTGAGCAAAAAATAACATTACTGATTCCATTGCCACTTTCCCGTCTTAAAAGAAACTTCTAAAAATAAATTCAACCTATCCATTGCTCTTTGGAATATTAAGGCACAAAATGCAAATACTTAGGTAGAATTCCAAATTCATAAAATGAGAAGTAGCACCTTGCTCGCAGTAACCTCCTGTCCCCAAAGCTTCATTACGTGAATTACTCACACTAGCCACAGACAAGTGCCAAATAGAGCAAAACATATCTGTGATTGGTAGACAACGTTAAGGGATGTCTGTCTTGGGTTATAGATAAAATGACATATCCTTTAAATTATTAGTGACATTACGTGAAAGTTTTGTTAAAACAATTGAAACAAAAAAGTCATACAGTCCTTTGAAGATGTAAATGTTAGCCTCCCCAACGATTGTGCTCATTTCTTGGTTAAACCATCTTCATGATGGACTGTAAATCTGTAAATGATCATGTAGTACTTTTAATTTCTGCACCAACGTTTTAAGATTACGTTGATTTCCCAGCCATTCCAGTTGCAACTGTTAGAGCACAGCTATATATGTACAAGTTGGAGTCTTGAGAAACAATTCTTTTGTACAAAAGGATGTGCATTTCAAATTGGTCGTTAATCCCTGAGTTGCCAAATATGCAACTGAGGTTTGACAAATTGAAGGGACAAATTTGGTAAATTTACAAAAACCATAACTCATTTGAAAACGTAGGGCCTCATTAATTAGGCCGTAGCGGCACACTGCACCATAGGGGCATCATTTTTTTTAACACTCCGTTGGCGCAGTGTGCCAGTCCTTATGTATAAGGCCACGCAAAGCCACTTTGTGTGGCTTTTCATGACCTTGTAAATATGGACCTCTTTCACGCATAACACTGCGTGAAAGGGGCGTTCCATAGGTGTTGCTTGGGGTGTTCCCACACAAAACCCATGGAGCTCGAAGGAATCTCACTCATTCCCCGGTTTACAAGTCTGGGAATGTGTCAGATTCCAATGCCACCTTAGGGTTGGAGTAAGAGTGACGCAACAGGGAGAAATAGCTTTAGTTCTCCCCGTTCTTTCCTCTTTCTAGGCGAGCTGCATTTTGCAGCACACATAGAAAGAGGAAAACACCTCTTGTTATTGTTTTTGTGCAGGAGAGTGTCCCTTCCTGCAAAAAAACAATCATCCCTCACGCTCATCCTTTCTTATTCAGTCTTGCTTTTTCTTTCTCACTGTCTTTCACTCTCAAAACCTCACTCTCATTCAGTCTTACTTATTCTCAGTAACTGACTCATTCCATCTCACTCACAGATACATTCAAAGCCACTCACTATCACTTATCATTCACTTCCTCTTTGACTGACACACTTTGACTTACTACACACTTGACTCAAGCCTATGCTCAAACATACACATGTACACACAGACACACACATGCACCAAACATTTGAGAGTTTTTTTTTTTACTTTACATCAGCTAGATAGACCCCCTGGCACGTTCTCAGCTCTCATCAGGCCCAACCACTTAAAGCAAGAATTTGAAATTTGGAACCTGGACAGCTCTAGCTTTCAGACTCTTGCTTATACACCTCAGCCTCTCCCAACATGTGCAATGGTGGAGTGGGGTCACTGAGTCAACTGACCCCACCCCATCTCACATTATGAGGAAATAGGCAAGAGGTGACTGTTTGATTCATGTGTAGCCTTAGGTATTACTAGGGAGAAGCCCAAAGTACCCAAGGCTAGCTCTAGCGGTGATGCTGCACGGAGTCACAGGCATAGAGGCCTGAAGGCATGGCAGACCTATTAGGTTAGGGCTAGGACTGTGTCAGCTCTGGAAAATCTCTCTGATGACTGGAGCTGGTTCCTCTGTATACCTCTGCCAGTCACCTAACAGATTATCTTTCTCAGGATGCTGCTTGACGCTCGTTCACAGCGAGGGTGGACATTCTTTTGTTATACTAGTAGTGAATTATAGTTGATTACTGACTACTAATATAGTACACTCATCCAGGCGAGCCGCAAATGGCTTTGCGAGGGTGAAAAGTTTTAATACATCGCGTCCCTGCTTTCTAAATATTCAATGTATGAATCAGACTGGATTTGAAGTTGACACAGGTTTGTAAGGCAGTCGTCAGTACCCCTTTCTTGCTTAGGAACGCAGCCACAGCAAAATCCCAAAATCTAGGATTCATCACTCTCATTATATTTGTCATGGTATACTCATCGACAACTTTCACATTGCCTTCTTTGACAACCCCACACTCGCAGATCCATACATTTCCAAATAAAAGCATAAGGGGCAAAGTAAATGGTGAATGTGGGCGTTATAAAAGTCTTATAATGTAGCATCTCAAAATCTTAATATCATATAATGAAGTTTAAAACAACATATTTTTATACCAGTTTTCACTTTTAGGGCTTCGTACAGCAACTGTAACTGAAATGGTGGTTCCAGTGAGGGTCACCTTGGCATACAGTGTTGCTGTTGCAGACGTTTGCACAGAAGGACTGAAGTAAAAATCATACTCTGCGTGAATTAATTTATCCCTATGGCTCGAGTTTTCATGGTGTTTCTTTCTCCTGGAAGCATCTTCTGGCAATCATGATATGTTGGGATGTCTGAAGGGTATAAAAAGAACAAGTGTGCTGCAGGCGCCTTGTGGTTTGTCAACAAAGTGGATTCTGGTGCCTTTATATCCATAGATGGTCGCACTATCAATGTATATCAGGGGAGTGGTCCTGTCAGATTTCAATCTGGCCAACTTTATCCAAGACTTAAAAACAAAAGGTAGAATGCCAAGTAGTAACATTATTTGACTTCATGTTAGGGTTTTTAAGCCCTTCCGATCTGACAGTTTCTTTAATTACCCACACACACTTCATGGGTCGTAGCTGTACCCCTGTACTTAAAATTTACAATTGAATACTTTACTGGCTCTCAAAAGTTTGGCATATTCCAAAAGATATTTTGTGTTAACAAATACTGTAATTTTGTACAACTGGGCCATTAGTCTCACTTTGAGGTCCGTGCTGACTACTGACCTGTCAAGATGCCCTCTTGACTTTTATTGTATGAAGGTGAACTGGGACCAAATCGTGGTGCTCCGAAATCTAGATTTGTGCACAGAATGTTGGAGCTTGGAAAAATATTGGTGGACATTTTTTGTATTATTATGATTTTAGGGAACTGTGAGGGTACTGAGATGATGCTGCGCAGGGAGATTCGTCTAATCTTCTCTTTGTCTATTCTTTCTTTAGTTACATATCTATAGATACAACGCTTCAGAGGCTGGAGGCTCATTCATTCCATAGTCTGAGTAAAGTCACTCACATGTAAGTAAAGTGGTGCAGTGTCCGTCATCTATGCTGGGGTGTTTCCTTAAATGTTATTATTTATGTATATACTTTAGGTATTTAAATAGCACAGCTCTAGCCACAAGGGCAATAGTGCACCTTACATAGAACAATGTGGAGATACAGATGACAAGTAATAGTTTATAAGGGATTCGGAGAGGGAAAAGGAGCCTTAGATTAGTACAGCATAGAAAGTGACAAATGTATTTTGAAGACTCTTAGGGGCATAATTGCAAGGAAGTGGCGCAGCGACACCCTGTGCCAAAATTGGCAGCACTGCACTGCGTCACTTCAGAAATGCAGGGATGCGCTATATTTACAAAAATACAGTGCACCCCTGTGTTTATCTAATGCTGGTGCTAAATGTAGCTGTCTAGACCCAACGCAGGCACCATTGACCATAGTGTAAGGTTGTCTGTGTTGCACGGATGATTGTCTGTGTGCAGGAAGGGACACCTTCCTGCACAAAGACAATCATTAGTGGCCTTTTGCACTTTCTATGCGTGCTGCACCCTGCAGCGCACATAGAAAAATCAAAAACGAGGAGAAATAAAAGCATTTCTCCTCATTGTGCCATCCTGGGGTGACGTTAGTTTTTGGCACTGCCTCAGATTTACGTTTCCTTGTAAAGCTGGAGCAGTGTCAAAAAGCACTGGGTGTTGTGTGGGTATTCCCATAGCAACACCCATTGCACGTCCCTCTGATGCAGAAAACTGTGTCTGGGGGCCCATATTTACAGGGTGGCATTAAGCCACAAAAAGTGGCTCAACGCTGCCTTGTAAATATGGCTCAGGGCACAGTGCCACCGGAGCACCACAACAACGATTTGCCTGAATAACGATTGCCTGAACAACGAATTTTAAGGTAAGTTTTTCTTTGGTTTATTAGTTGTTTAGAATGGATATATATATATATACATATACATATATATATATATATAAATCCTAAACAACTAATAAACCATAAAAAAAATAATAAAAAAAACTTACCTTAAAATTAGTTGTTCAGGCAATCGTTATTCAGGCAAAATCGTTGTTTAGACAGTAGTTGTTCAGTACTTCGTTGTAGAGACTTTTTAGCTGTTTAGCAGTAGTGATTTAGGCAAGTAGTTTTTTAGGACCTAGTTGTTCGGAATGTTTCCCATGCAACACTCATCTGAATAAATAAAAAAATGAAATAAACAAAAAATACACATTTTCAAACAACCAGCTGCAGAATTCCTTTACTGTGAATACAAGAAAAAACGATGTATTTGACTGAAAGCTTCACTTCTTTAATTAGCATGACTGAATGTGCCTTACTAATGATTATAATAATAATATAATAATGATAAGAATACGAAGTCAATAGCATAGCTCATAATAAATATTTGGTCTATAGAGGCAATAAAGTTCATAACGAAAAGTGTTTTGTAGATCTTTTTTGTGATTGTCCCTATATTTTACACATACAGGGGGTCATTCTGACCCTGGCGGTGCCAACGACCGCGGAAGCACCGCCAACAGGCTGGCGGTGCTTCCTGGGCCATTCTGACCGCGGCGGTAAAGCCGCGGTCAGAAAAGGGGAACCAGCGGTTTCCCGCCGGTTTTCCCCTGGCCCAGGGAATCCTCCGTGGCGGCGCTGCTTGCAGCGCCGCCATGGGGATTCCGACCCCCTTCCCGCCACCCTGTTCCTGGCGGTTGTTACTGCCAGGAACAGGATGGCGGTAACGGGTGTCGTGGGGCCCTGTTAGGGGGCCCCTGCACTGCCCATGCCACTGGCATGACTCCCACAATGTCTTGTTGAAGCACATGCTAGTGAACCATTACATGATGACAGTTTGTGGTATAAACGATTTTGGTTCCAGTGTTGTTCTGTATTTTTGTGGTACTATATCCTACGCTACAAAATACACATAAACTTTCAAGCAGTAAAAATAGAAATGGTGATGTTCCTGTCATGCTAGCACAATAAGTATAATGCAGGAGGGTTATAAAAGAAACATTTATTTACGTTGATAACTGTTGGTTTATTATAGTAATTGTGTGCTTAAGGGATTATTAACTTCAATAGTGTCATTAGTGTTCTTTTTTTAGGATCAAGGTTATGTGACATCACTTTATGTGAAGATTCAGGGGCAATGCTCATTTGTTGTCACTTTCTTTAGATCATTGGGGTCAAAGTATGTGTGATGTCACTTTTGCTACCTCCAGCATTTTGGTGAATTGACGTCCATGTTTAATTCTACCCCAGAATTACTTGCCCTTCAGAGGCAACAGCTCACCTGGGGTGATGATATGTACCAATCAGTCAATGAGTTGATTTATAGAGCTCAGCTTGTCACCCATGAGGGTCCAGGGTCTCAGTCGAAGAGACAGGTTTTCAGCATCCTATAGAACACATGTAAAGTTAGGGAGATCCTGAGGTGCAGGGTGAGGCCAGTCCAGTCTTTGGCTATTAGGTCAGAGAAGGAGAGTCCTTCTGCTCTGCAATGTTGTATACAGGAGGTATGGACCAGCACACGGAGGCAGATGGAGGTGTCTGGAGGGTTTGTGGAATCTCAGGTGGTTGTTGATGTAGGAGGGTCTGGAGGCCTGCGGGGCCTTGAACCCATGGGTGAATAGCAGCGGCTCTTCTGTTAGGGCGGAGGTGCGTCACCCCCCCCCCCCATCAGCAGTAGCAGAAGCTGCAAAACCTTTAACAAACAAACCAATAATAAACCCTGTTTAAAGGGGCAGGGCAATGGGGGGTGATGAGTAGTGAGGGGAGGGCACTGTGACCTCCCCTCAGTGCGCATGTATGTTTGGCCAGCCGTCTCGGGTCGGCCAAACACACATGAGCACAGGGCTCTCTCCAGCCCGGCAACACAGTTGCTGGACTGGAGAGAGCCTGCACAGGCTCTGAGTCTGCCTGGGAGTGCCCTGGCTGGGCACTCCTAGCCAATCCTGATGCTGATGCTGCTTTGAGCAGCATCAGGATTGGCTGCAGGGAAGGCTGGGAGCCTGTGCCTGCAGCAAGGTGGAGGAGAGGAGCAGTGTGGCGAGGTGGATTTTTATTTTATTTTATTTATTTTTTATAATTACATTTTAGATCCCTCAGCACGTGCCGCACACGCCCTGCTCCTTATGAGCGAAGCGAGCCACGCTCATTGAGTAGCTTGAACTGGCATCTCTTCTGAACTGTGAACCAGTAGACTTTTTGCAGTGGGGGATGATGTGGGTGCGACAAGGGAGAATTAGAATGAGTGTTGCTGTGGCATTTTGGATAGCCTGTAGTCTTTGAACTAGGTGGGCCTCCATTCATATGCTGAGGGTGTTTCAGAAGTCCAGTCAGCTGGTGATGAGGGCTTGTGTGATGGTGCGTGTCGCGTTTTGGGGAAACCACTTAAAACTTTTATGTAACATGTGCAGGATGAAGAAGCAAGAGGGGGACACTTCATTGACTTGGAACCTGGTGGTGAGTTTGCTGTCCAGGATGATACCAAGATTCCTGGCATGCTCTGCTGGGGAGGGAGTGGCCCCTAATTCTGTTGGAAACTAGGAGTCATTCCAGAAGTTCTCGCTGCCTAGTTCAACACTTCAGTCTTGTCTGTGTTGGAATTGAGGCAGTTATTCCTCATCCAGTTGGTGATGATTTTCATGCATTGGTGGAAGTTGGACCTGGCAGCGGTGGAGTTTTCAGTGAGGGAGAGAATGAGTTAAGTGGATGAGCTGAGTGTTGACAGTGTAGCATCAAATGTTGAGTCCAAGAGATCTGACTGTGTTGGCAAGGGGAGACATATAGATATTGAAGAGAGTGGTGAGCCTTGAGGGAATCCACTGCTGATTGGTTTGGGTTTGGAGGTGAAGGGTGGAAGGTAGACACATTGTATTCTGTTGGTAAGGAAAGAGGTGATTCATCTGAAAGCAGCTTCTTGGATGCCTATGTCTTGAAGTCTGCCAATGAGAGTGTGGTAGTAGACAGTGTTGAAGGTGGATGAGAGACCTGGGAGGATAAGGGCGGCTATCTCTCCTTTGTGGAAGAGGGCCTGGATGTCATCTGTGGCTGAGATCAGGGCTGTCTCGGTGCTGTGGTTGCTGCAGAATCTGGATTGGGAGCCGTCCAGGAGGTGATTGTGTTCGAGGTAGATGGTGAGTTGTTGGTTGATGGCTTTTTCAATGACTTTGCCCGGGAAAGGGAGCAAAGAGATGGTCAGTAGTTGCTGAGTTTGTTGGGGTCAGCTGAAGGTTTCTTCATCAGGGGTTTGATTTCTATGTGCTTCCAGTCTTCTGGGAAGGTGGCAGTGATGCGTTTATTAGGGTGGAAAGTTCAAGGCCGATCCTGGATGCTCCTAGGTTGAAGATCTTGTGGAGGCATGGGTTGGATGGGGCCCTGAGTGGATGGATTTCATGGTGGTGTCCTGAGTGGTGAGGTGGTTCCAGGTGGTTAGCCTTGGGGCGGTTGTGTGTATTGTGTGGAGGTATGGCCATTGAAAAAGTCTTCAGGCTTGAGTTGGGGGTTGACGTTTGTGTGAAAGACTGTTGTGTAGGTCCTGAGACAGAGGAATGTTGCTTGTTGCCAATTCTGGGGTTGGTGAATTCCTTGACTATGCGGAAGAGCTCATTGATGTCATTGGGATTATCATTGCTGTGCGATACCAGGACTTTTTTGTCTCATGTAGTTGGTGGGGTTGAGTGCTGATTTGAAGGTGGTTCTGCGACTGAGTATTTGTTGGTGCACCACCTTCTCTTGAGGTGGTTGCAGGGGTGCTTGGCTGTCTTGAGGTCCTCGATGTACCAGCTGGCTTGATTGGCAGATCTTCTGTGTTTCTTGTTCTTGATGGGGGCAACAATAGTGCAGTTAGTGATGCAGGTGTTCAAGCTTCTGATGTCCTGGTTCATGTTGTTGTGGTGTTTGGGCGGGTTGAGGGTGTTGGTCCATTCGGTCTCTGAGGCTTTGTTCCGGCTGTGATGGGTGGCATTGGGTTGCGTTGGGTGGGAGGGCACAGGGTTATGATGATGAAGTAGAGGATTGAGTGATCTCCATGTGAGTTTGATTTTGAAGCTGAATTTGATGTAGTTGTTGGAGGTGACTATGGGGATGAATGTTTGTCCTGTGATGTGCGTGCGGTTGTGTATGAGTTGGGTCAGGCCAATGTTATTCAGACTGCTGAGGAGGATGACAGAGTTAGTGTCGCTTATGTCATTAAGGCGGAAGTTGAGGTCGCCCAGGAATTTATAGTCCTTCTGTACTATGGCGAGGGGGGCGATAAAATTGTTGGTGAGGTTGCAAAAGGTGGTTTGAGATCCCAGTGGATGATATTCAAGGGTTTCCCTAATAGTGGACTTCTCACCCATGTAGATATTGAAGTTGAGGTATCCCATTGCTGGGATGGTGTCGGCTGAGCGGTAGTACATTTGATGGAGTCTCTGTGAATGATGATGATTCCTCCATCTGGCTTGCTGCTGAGGTCACAGTGGGTGATTGGTATGGCAGTGGCGATGTCGGGGGTTGAGCCAAGTCTTGGTTAAGAAGATGATGCTGGGCGCAAGAGTGTTGATAAGGTCCCGACCTAGGTGGTATGTTTTCTTAGTGAGCAAGTGTTGAGGAGGGTGCATGCATGCTTGTGGAGGCCAGCCGGTGTTGTACATCGAGGGGGCTGGGTGTTGATGAGAGGGGTGGGGGTGTGCATGTTATGGCAGGTGAAATGTCGGAGGGTGCAGGTGAAAGGTCCTACCGTGTAGTGTGGTGCAGTGCAGGGGCAGTGTTTGTGGCGGCATCCATGGTTGAGGGAGTGGAGGTTGGTAAAGTGTAGCTGTCGGTGGAGGTCGGACCAGGGTTCTTAGCACTGGGTGCAGTTCAGGTGCAGACAGGCACACATGGGCTTGTCTTTGGCACACGTTTGGTGCACCAGGTGTGCGCTTGCTGCGAGCCTCCTCTGCGCGGCCACTCTGCAGCTGTCATTAAGTAGGTCATGAGAGGAGGGGAGTCAATAGGCAGTGGTGGGCGGGGCTGGTAAAAAGACCAGGAGGAAAGGAGGAGGCAGGAAAAAGCAATGGGAAAAGGGCAAAAAGGGCAGAAAGGAGAGGGGGGGTCAGCAGCAGGCAGGAGAAAGGAGTGGGAAAAGGGAACAAAAAGGGCAGTAGCAAAAGCATGCTAAAAGGGCCCCCACAGGGTAGAAAAAAAGCAAAAGAAGGAAAAAAAGAATGAAGGTATCGGGTGAGAACGAAGCAATGGGGAAATGACTGAAAATGAGAGTAAGACAAAAGTAGTCAAACAGGTGGGAGCAGCAGCAAATTGGATGAGCAGCAAAAAGGGTAGAAAAGATTTGGTGCAGTAAAAAGGACGAGAAAGAGGGCAAGAGCAGTAAAAAGGGCCTGAAAGAGAGCAGGAGCAGCAAAAAGGGTGGGAAAGAGAGCAGGAAGAGGCTTGAGAAGAGAATGGTGCAGAATGAGGAAGAAAAATGCAGAGGAGGAGAGAGGGCCGGGAATAATGTGGACGAGGAGTTGACAAAGAGCCAGCAGAGATAGGTAGAGAGCTGGGCCTCGGCACCTGCTCAGTGAGGCTGTGCTGCGGCTGCCATTAAGTAGGTTCTGGGAGATGAGAGGAACAGTTGAAGGACATTGGTGGGGCTGGTGAAAAGGCAGGAAGGAGAAAGGAGTGGGAAAGGGGCAGAAAAGTGCAGCAGCAAAAGCAGACTAAAGGGGCCCAAAAAGGGTAGGAAACAGCAAAAGGAGATAAAAAAAAGAATGAAGGAATAAAGAGAGAACAAAGCAATAGGGAAAAGACTGAAGTGGAGAATAAGAAAAAAGGGTGGGAAATGGGTGGAAGAAGCAGCAAAGAGGGCAGGAAAGAGAGAAGGAGAAGCAAAACGGACAGTAAAGAGAGCAGGAGCTGCAAAACGGTCAGAAAAGAGTAGGAGCAGCAAAAAATGGGGGGCGGGGGCAGGAGCTGCAAAAAGGGCAGGAAAGAGAGCGGGAAGAGGCTTGAGAAGAGAGTGGCACAGAAGCAGGCAGAGGAAAAAGAATGGAGCAGAGGAGAGAGAGCCTGGGAGAATGCGGATCCTAGAGAAGGCTGAGGGCCAACAGAAGTAGGTGGAGAGCGGGTTCTGGGCACCTTTGAGGTGCACTTTTTATGTTTGTGCCACTGTGCATCTTTGAACAGGTGTGCAGGGCACAAACTTGAAGAGTATGCCCAGTTACAATGAATGCACTGTTGTCAGGGCAGTCGCGAACTCAAGGCTGCCCTGGGTCAGTGCATTGAGTAAATACTGAGCAGCTACTTTACTCAACTGCTCCATGTTCCACAGTACAGTTGGCACAGACTGCACTTTAGTGAGGAGACAAAGTTCATCTGCAGACAGGTGCAGTGAGTGACTGCACCACACTGCAGGGAGCTGTCTGGGGGGGTCCATGGGCACTCCTTCTCTCCTCTAGAGCAGTGGTTTCCAACCTTTTGACTTCTGGGGATCCCCACTTTATCAGTACTGGAACCTGGGGACCCCCACTGAATCATTATTGGAATCAGGGGACCCCCCAATAAGTCATTACTGAAAGCTGGGGACCTAATCTGTTAATATTATTGCATTTTAGAAGCAGTCACGGCCCCCTATGAGGAGGCTTTGCGGACCCCCAGGGTCCCCGGACCACAAGTTGGGAACCACTGCTCTAGAAGGTTACCCTCAGGGGGTGCACTGTTAGAGCGCCACCTTTTTTGAGGAAATTGTCAGTGCACTTCCTGGCTGCTTCTTTCCGTTTGGGGCGATGTTTATTATACTGTGTGGGCACAGAGATATTTCCTCATTTGCATGGGTCCATGCCCAAGATGCAAGTGAGGGAATGGCTTCTTGAGATAGCACTGCCCTCACATGTGCTCCAGTACTATCAGTACTACAGAAGTGCTGCACTAGCGTCTGCAGCCTGCTCTGTATTACCAAGTGCCCTCGGGGCACACAAGTGGGTAACATGCCTATTGTTCCCCCAGGGCACTTTGTGCAATGTGGCCCCTGGTATATGGAGTTTCACAACTGCCATGTCCACCTCCGGAGTTATCCATGAGGTAATTTCTCTTTTGATTTTATTTGAGTCAAAAGATTTAAAAAATGGCTTCAACTTTACCGGGACTAGTTTCAACATCCATTTTACCAATAAACGGTCTGCTTATGTCTTCATCTATCTGCTTTCTCTCTTTTTGAGTCCTCCATGACCAACTCTACCCCATCATGTCAGAGTTTCTACTTTCTACCTGGCCCTCCCCTGCCACCTACCCTGCCTCTGTTTTATCTTCTCACCATTTACTGTAGCTCTTCTCCCACCTCACACTTCTGCACAGCTTAAGATTGCACACTACCTCATCTGCTAACCTCTTTCGCTTCTATTTTAATGCTTCTCAATACTGTCCTCTCACCTCTGCTGCAATATTTCCCTTCCCCATCCGCTAACGCTAATCTTAGAACCGCATATGCTGCTGTAGTTAATTTCCTCTTTTTGATGGTTGACACTCCTGTGTGAAACTGTTGATGTTTAGGTTTTGTTTCTTGTTTGTTTACTTGATGTTCTATGTGAGGCACCTAAGAGGCACTTTTGCCCCCTCCCCGGCTCCAAACCTCGCCCTCTGACAAAAAAGAAATAAAAGCTCGCCGAGGCTGCTGCCCATGTCCTCGGAGTTTTCACACCCATTATTGGACATCGAGAGTCAAAAGCCTCTGAAAACGAGCTGAAAACTACTGTGGTTTTCAGCTCGTTTTCACTGCCAAAGTGTGATATTGCCTCCTCACCAGGAGACCGTGTGTGGGAGGCCGATACTGTGGGTCACACGGTGGCACCACATGAGTTGGCAGGTCTGTGTTCTTGATTTTACAAAGTGCCAACACCTCTATGTTAAAGTAGCACAGTTAGAAAATACACAAAAATCATATAAGGATATATAAATACTGTTTGCCAATGTTTTCTTGGTTTAAATATGATCGGAAATAGTTTATTTTTCCTTTTTTCTGCTTCCGGAGATTATTATTATTATTTTTTTTAAGATGTTTTTTATTGAGTCAAATACAAGAACATTAACTTAACTTTGCCAGGACAGAGATATGCAGTTGTGAATATATATGCATAAGGAATATTGTACTTATAAATGCATATTAAACATGTAAATGAATTAAGCATATACAGCTATATAGTATCAAAGACTCCAAGTTTGAATAAAGAAAGAAGAAAGAGAGAGGGAGAGGGAGAAGAGCTATAGGGATAGAAAAGGGAATCAAGTGATAGCCATGTGGAGAGAGAGGTAATAGACATTAGTTACAGCGAATGTAAGATGAAATAAGTATATATAAGAAGAAAAACAGGAAATATATTGACATTTATTTTTTTAAAAGGAGGAGAAAAATCCATTTCCTTCGCAGTGCGTGAGAGATAGTTACTTAATGGCAACCATAGCTGATGACGTTTGAAGAAAGTTCCTGTTGAATCAAGCTTGTAGCTGTCAAGTCTATGATGATAACATACAGAATTCCACCACTGTCTGAGAGTAATGTTCTCCGAAGATTTCCAGTTAGAAGTAATAATAGAGATTGCAATAGAAAGCAAAAGGTCCACCAATTTTCCAAGAGGCCTGAATGAACTCCAGATATCGTGTATGCCACCCAAAAACTGTAATTCATATGACATTGGTAACGAGATCTGAGCTATTGCTGAAATGCAAGACCATATTGAGGACCAAAAAGTAGATAGGGATGGACAGGAAAAAAACATGTGAAAGTCAGTATCCTGCTGAGTGTGGCAGCGCCAACAATTGTAATTTTGTGCAAGTTTGAGTTTGTAAAGGCATACAGTAATGTTGAAAAGTCTATTATAAAAAAAATATAGGGTCTGTGTGAGGCTTGCAGTGCGTGCAGTGGAATGTATCTTATACCATATTCTATCCCATAAAGAAGTTGGCCAAACAACACCAAGATCTGATTCCCACAATGTCTCAATAGGTGATTTGAGTCTAGGTGAAACAGACGTTCTTAAAAGTTTATAAATTCCAGCTGCCCTAAAATAATTAGAAGTTACAATCGGGTGTGGAGATGATGCAAGAGAAGAATGATTGTGATGTACAAGTTTATTGGGGGCCTCTTGAACTAGAGTAGAAAGAATGATATATTGAGATTTCATGCGAATAGGGAGATTATAAATTGCTGAGAGAGTAGTAAAAGGGATGATAGAGTCTTTATGATATAATTGGGAAATGAGAAGAATACCTTTAGTCATCCAAGCCTTCCAACACAAGGTTTGACCTTGTTTCCTAAGCGAACTATTGTGCCAAATAGGACTGTTAAAGAATTGATTATTGGGGGTAAGATGCGAAATAAAAAAAGGTTTCAGTAAGTTGACTGAATGGGAGATAGTGCTGGGCAACCAGAACTTTGGGGGGTCAGACATAAATATAATGTGTTCATGGGAAAAGGGAGAAATAAATGTTTCTTCCAAAGAGAACCATAGCTTTCAAGGGGCATCATTGAGTGTAGATAAATAGGGATGTATTTGCTTAATGCCAAAAGATTTGTGATAAGTTATAAAGTCAGGGAAATTAACTCCACCTTGTACTTTAGGAAGTTTTAATTTAGAGAGAGAGATTCGGGATTGTTTGCCGTTCCACAGGAACTTGGATAGAATTTTATCAATTGAACTAAAAAATAGTTTAGGTATCTTAATAGGAAGCATCATAAGGAAGAAGTTAATGATAGGGAGAAGTATGATCCTAATGGTGTCCAAGCGACCACACCACGTGAGATATAACGGAGACCATTTCTGTATGAGATCTACTAGCTTTGCAGGTAAGATTTCTAAATTAGTCCTTAATGTATCCTTGAGAGTAGTGCAGTATCATACCCCCAGGCATTTAATCTTAGAAGAATTCCAAGATAATCCTGCATCAAGGAATACAGAGCCAGTGCAATGAGCATTAAGTGGTAAGACCACTGTTTTGTCTATATTAAGTTTATAGCCAGATACATCAGAATATAAATTGAGCTCATGCAGGAATGCAGGAAGAGAAGTGTCAGGGTGAGACATGAACAAAAGAATATCATCAGCATATGCCATAAATTTGATGTGTGCATTATTAATTTGAAACCCCGTAAATTGTTCAGAAGTTTTTAATTGGTATAGAAAAGGTTCGAGAGCCAAAATAAATAGTAAAGGAGATAATGGGCATCCCTGACGAGTACCCCTTTTAAGAGGGAAAAAAGGAGATCGGATACCGTTTGTTATAACCGAGGAACATGGTGAGGAATAAAGAATGGATATAAAATGTCGGAATTTAGTACCTAGTCCAGGCCATTCCAATGCTTTCGACAAGAAACCCCAGTAGACCCTATCGAAGGCCTTTTCTGCATCCAATGATAAAGCTGCCAGAGGGATCTTAAGTTTAGATGCCTTGTTAATAATATTTTAAAAAGTACGGGAATTATCTGCTACATTTCTATTAGGGATAAAACCAGATTGATGAGAATCAATAAGGTGAGGTATATATGGGAGTAAACGGAGAGCTAAAACTTTGGCTTAGAGTTTACAATCCGTATTAATTAAAGATATGGGTCTATAATTTTTGGCTGTATCTCAATGATGGCACTATGATTTTTAGCATCTACAAATAAAGACTCCATCTGCAAACAAGACTTGAGACTCCATTCAACCTTTTACTTCTTCCAACCAACAACATACCATCAGGGATACTTATCCCTGACACACTATTGGACTATACATTCTGTGTGCTGTGGCAATCTTGTCCAATTTATACAGTCAGTCGCATCCCGATCTTTTTTGGGAATAAGACAAATCATGGCCTCCGTAAATGAGCCAGATGCAGAACCCGACATTATAAAGTGATTAAGTAATTGAAAGAGTTTGGGGAAAAGAGACTTAGCAAACTGAATAAAGAATTCTACTGTGAAGCCAACTCTGCCTGGAGCCTTACCCTTGGGGAGAGATTGTAAAGCTGTATATAGTTTGGTAAATTGTAGGGGTTGGTCTAAAGATGAGAGGTCAATCTGCAATGGGTCTCTTGGATTGAGATTAGAGAAATATTGGTTGAGAGATTCAACTGTTGGTCTGTGTTCTGGAGTGTACAGGTCCATATAGTAAGAAGCGAAACACGATGCTTAATCTTTATCTCTAGAGTGTTTGACACCATTGTTATCTGTGATAGATTTAATAGTTGTTTTTTCTTTTCTTTGTTTCAAATATCGAGCTATAAGAGAACCAGATTTATTGTTACCACCATAATATCTGGCATTTATTTTCAGGAGGGTGCCGCATGCTTGTTCAGTGGTATATTGGTTAAACTCCATTTTAGCTGAGACTAGTGCTTCAAGATGTGATTTACTAGTTTTGTGAGTATAATATTCATGTTCTAGGGACTTTATATTTTCAAGGATGAAAGTCGATTTTAGTTGAGCAGACTTTTTTTTTGAGTGAGCGTAACCTATGATGAAACCCCTAGAGGCTGCTTTGAATGCATCCCACACAAAATGAAATGATATTTGATCACTATCGTTGATGTGAAAGTATTCTTCTATAAACTTACTGTAGGAAGTGATAAAAGTAGCATCTGAAAGTAGAGAGTTATTAAACCTCCATGAAGATGTTTTAGAACCATTAAGAAAAAGATCAAGGTCAGTAATCACTGGTGCGTGATCTGAGATCAAAATAGCACAGATTTCAGAGTTGACCATATGTTGCAATAAACCTTTACTCAGAAAGATATAATCAAGCCTAGAATGGGAATGGTGGGTAGGAGAATAAAAAGAGTATTCCAAGAGATCGGGATTGCATACTCTCCAGGAATCAGAGAGAGAATGCTGTAAAATAAAGTTTTTAAAAGCTTTGTGGCAGGCATGTGGAATGAAACGTGACTTGGAACGACTGTCCAAAAATGGATCGAGAATTTGGTTGCAGTCACCACATATTAGTAAATTGTTTGAGGAATGTTCAGAGACAATATGTGAAAGATTCTTCCAAAAATTTGGATCTGGATGTTGGGGGCCGTATATATTTAGGATAGTAAGAGAAATATTGTCAATTGTAAATGTAACAAGTACCCAGCGACCTTCTGTGTCTTGATGCTGTGAAATTATGGTAGGTTTGAGAGATTTATGACAGAGTATAATTACCCCATTTTTGTTTGTGATGGAAGGGGAGTAGAAAATGTCCCCCACCCATTGTTTTTTAAGCTTAATTGCCTCAGAGTCATTGAGGTGAGTCTCTTGCAACAAAGCAATGTGGCATTTCAAACGAGCTAGGTGAGATAAGACACGCTGACGTTTAATGGGGTGTTTAAGCCCCTTAACATTCCAAGTAACAGTTCTAAGTTGCATAACAAGAAGTATTAATAAACAACTGCTGTAACAAGGAAAAAAATAGGCATATCAACTTTGCAAAAGCAAAGAAATGGGAAAGAAACAAGATAGTAAAGAAAAGGAGGAAGATGACCTCCAGAAGTTGTATATACATGGATGTGGCAATACAGTGACTAAAGTCCACGAAAGCTAAAGAAACAAGGTAGAAAGTGAATACCCCGAAAGGTAGAGGGACAGCGGAGAACCTGAAAAGACAGGCAAGAGTGGCTTCAGCACAAGAAAAGTGATATTAGATATTAAAACATATGAAGGCGAGTTTCATGGAAAAAAAAAAACATACAAACAAAAAATGTAGGAGACCAAATAACGTAATAACTACAGTAAAGGACTGTGACATGAAAAACAATAAAAATCAAAGCTTACCAGTGGAACGTGTAGGAGAACAATTTGGATGGTGAGAAAGGGATACAGTTGGGAAAGGAACATGAGGATTGCACAAAGAACACTATCTAAAAAAATATATATATATAAGAAAATAAGAGGATGCAGAGAAGGAAAACCATGGATATAAATAGTAAACATAACCATTACTATTAAACTGTCCAGAAAAAAAAAAAGAAAGGACATTAAAGACAAATTAAATTATATCTTCAAGTAATTGCAGATGCTCCTAGTTCCATTGCTTCTGGTTTGTGTTGGCTAATAAACGTTTGTAGTGCTGAAGGTTCCTCAAACGAGTAAGATTTGTCCTTGAATGTAATTTTGAAAAGGCATGGGTGAAGAAGACCATATCGAATATTCAAGGATTTGAGTTGTGGACGTAAGTCTAAAAACTGTTTGCGACGTGCAGCTGTAGCAGGAGAGAAGTCTTGTGTGAAAAACACTTTATGACCTGACCATAGCATAGAGCCCATCTTTTTGGCTTCCAAGAGTATTTGCATCAAGTCAGTAAATTGGAGAAAGAAAATAATAATTCCTCTAGGATGTGCACGAGGGCCAGTTGAAGTCTGTGGACCTAAACCATGTGCCCGTTGGATAGAGAGGGGAGAGGTAGGAGGCAAGCGAAGAATTGAAGGTATTGCTGTTTGAAGGAATGCAATCATGTTAGAGCCTTCCGAACCTTCTGGAATCCCAAAAAGGCGAAGATTATTTCTCCTATTTCTGTTTTCTAAGTTTTCAGTAAGCCTTTTAAGTTGAGCTATGTCCTTAGAGATCTGAGGATTGACAGTGTTACAATCTTCAAGGTTACTGACTCTCTGTTCCAGAGTACAAATTTGTTGTTCGTGTTGGGACCATTTCTCCTCAATACGTTGCAAAGAGGCATTAGTGTCCATCATAAAGGGCTTTAGTGCACGCAATTCCTCCATGACATCATCTAGCGTAAGATGTGTAGGTGATTTTGAGGGAGAATCAAGGTCTTTTTTGGGGCGCTTGACGGAGGAGGTGCTATATGTTTTTTTCGTAATTGCGCCCGCAGCATGAGATGAAGAGGCGCCATCCTTTAAAAAGACTGCAGCACTATCCATTGTTAAAGCTGATGGTAGAGAAGATTTAGTTATATGTGTGCGCACCACTCAAAGAGGATTATTAAACTTGGAGAAAGATGATGACTGGCAACTCTGAGAATTATGTGGTCTCCCCATAAAAGCCAGCAGCAATTTGGTAATAGGAAGCCAGCAATGTGAGGTGTTGATGAAATTATATTACGATGAGAAGCTGCTGCCAGAAGTTTCCAACAACAGAGCAAAATATAATTAAAAAATATATAAATAGAAAATCCTAAATTATTCTCTCATAACAGGCATGACAGAATACCACAAGAGCAAAGCACTTTACTGCACATAGTCAAACAATTGGTGACTAGTTTTAAGGGAACCTTCTGAAAAGGAAACAATCCCCTCTGTCAAAGGAAAGCATTTACCATGTTATGAAGAGCAATTTGAAAGAGCTCCTTGACAAGAGCTGCCAGTGAATACTGAAAGTTGAAAACCTCAGCTAAATGTGTTTGAAGAGAGAGGTCAAAAGTTCAGCTGGCTGTCAGAAGGTAATAAATATTCCATTGCAGAGGAAACTAGATTTGTAGAATCATATCCAGGCAAGCAGTTAAAAGTCAAATAGAAACATCTCTGTGAAAGTTTAGGTTTGTGCAGAGGCTTACAGAGTGAAACAGTAAATGACACAGATAAATAATTACCTCAGGCCCTCACATGAAGTCTCTGAAATGACTTCAAAACTGGATGTCTCTGTAAGATAAAGGCATATTTATGCAGTGGCAGAGCTCTGGTGCTCAAAAATGCTGAAGAAATTAATCATTTTGATGTGAAAACATCTCCTTCTTTCCAGGAAGTGCTGAAGCCTCACAGAGCTCTAAAGAGCAGCGGCCATCTTGCTGACCTCCAGCCACGCCCCTCCCTCTTCCGGAGATTATCATGTGAGTGAGTGAGAGAAAGAGTAGGTTTATGTAGATTGTACTGATAACTAATCAATAGTGTATACATCAATGTCTATGCCCATTCGTCCCCCACCTCATTATAGTTCATTTAAAAAATGGGTTCAAGTAGGTATGGCCATAGTTCTACAGTGTTTTCGCAACCTGTGCAAAGTTCTATGGAAACTTTGCATTGAAAACATATTAGCAGGTTATAGGCCAGCTGCATAACAAATTATAGTTCATTAAAGAAATGAAGCTTATCGAGGTGGTGCTCAAAGTTGCATCTTCATAACGGCTTGAAACATTTTTTCCTCGACGTGTGTTTGCCAACACTTTTGTGACATAGGCTAACAAAATGGATCTAGGAGCGATGTACTTTGCATAAAACATTTTCATACTTTCCCCTTTGTAATAAAATTGTGCTTATTAAAGCTCTGCAGAAGGTTAATTTGAAGGGAAAAGGCTGCATACTTTTTTTGTGCTGTGGCTGAGTTCGATTAGTATGATAATTATCACGGAAAGCAGTTAAAATGATCCCACAAAATCCCTAAAAACTTCTCATATGCCTACCTGAAGATACATTGGGAAAATGTACACCTTTTGGGAACGGCGCAAATCAGGAACTTTGCGAAACATTGTAAAATTGTACACCCCTTAGTTTAAGAAACCATCTATTTTTTGCAAATAGTTTCTGGTCTGAGATTGGTAGAGAGGGTATCTTGCTTGCCAGGTCTAGAGACTGTGATCATTCTATCACATTTGAAGAACAGACAAGAAGCGACAAGCATTTGCAATGCAATGGGTCTCATGTTTGCTCGAGTTAGAGCTATTAGCATTGTAAATTCCTAACTGGATTTTTCTTGCCACATACATTGAAAATGAAAAGTTAAACAGTTGACAGAAGCAAGCCGATTCAAAGCGCTATTGCCGTCATGAGCATGAGTGTGAGAGTTATTGGCTTCCTGCGTGAATGTCTAGAAAGGATTGCGGCTGCGATGAATGAGAAACTGAAACCGGATTGGGGCCATCACACGCTGTAACAGGAGGAAGCGTGACGTAGTGTGATGGCCAACAGAAATGTTCACTTAGTTAAATCGCCTGGGGGAGGAACTCAGCACACAAAGGAGAGACATTTCACAAAATGCACCAATAAAAATGAAGCATTTAGGACAAGCACAACAAAGAATGACTAGCACGAGTGGGTGTGGTTAAAAGCCCACAGAGAGCTTACAATAGGCTAGAGTGCTTGAGCGTTCAACCCTAAAAATGAGGAGGAATAAAAGTATTTCTCCTCGTTGCGCCATGCTAATGCCACCCCTGGGGTGGCGTTAGTTTTTGGCACTGCCACAGATTTATGATTTGTTGTAAATATGGGGCAAAGTCAAAAGCAATGGGTGTTGCGGTGGAAAGCCCACAACAACACCCATTGCACACCCCCTGATGCAGAAAACTGCGACGGAGGGGCCCATATTTACAAGGAGGCGTAACACCTTAAAAAGTGGTGTTACACCTCCTTGTAAATACAGAGCAGTGGTTAGCGCCACCAGAGCATCATGAAAAGTGAGGGGCTTTTAAATATGCCCATTATTTTATTAAAATCTGCTGGGACAGACAACCAAAAACTGGGACTATCCAGACAAATCCGGAACGCCTGACCACTCTACAGCAGAGGCAAACCCCGATCCAGCCAGATGGCACGGCTTCCAAGAAACTCCCTGTCACATGTGAGCCTGTCCTGTTTAGCTCACACTGTTTTGCCTTCTGTTACTCGTGTTGTGAATGTATGCAGAGCGCAACACTTATCCCATACCAGAAATCACTAACTCACCCAGGATGTTCTTTTTCTTACCATCTTGGTGCTTGTAGCCCTACATTTGACCTATTTTCAGAAAAAGTACCTAATCTGGCATGAGGCAGCTTGAGATCTTTGTGTACTGTCCAAATTAACTTACTCAAACCCCATCCAGATGCTGGAGAGCAGAAGGTGCAAGCAGAAGGGATCACAGTTAGGGTGGCCGAGGCACTACATGTCAATATGGACAGTGTTCAGTCCTGGGATGTTTTGTGTGTCAGACTAATGCATTCAGGGAATTGTAGTCTTGGTCTGTGTCCATCAAAATAATTAGACTAACACACCCTAAAGCAATGCCTTGCAGATGAAAAACTGAGAGTTGGAAAATGTGCCCTTGGTGATATGTTGGAAGAACACAGATATCGCAGGGTTGTCAGACACCATGCTTTTAGCTGCAGGTTTCACTCATGAAGCTAATGCCTTCTAGGACTCGTGGTTCTTATTCATTTCAATGTGAAACAATTGTAATGGAATACCCAGGGCTGGTTGCAGAGTGTGGGAAGACCCAGAGTTATTTTGGAATAGAGAGCTGGTGTCTGCCATAAACCATGGGACCGGGGTGGCCAGAAATCCCCCACTCAAGATTCAGTATGTGGAAAAGCTTTAATGAGAAATGCCATGCTGAGAAATGGCGGCTATTGAAAGTGGGTGGGGCTGGGGTAGGGGCTCTCCTACAGCCAGGGGTATTTCAAACAGAACCCCACGGTCTGCGCAGTTCAAAAGCTCTCCGATGCCCATGAACGAGTCACACAATAAGCTGAGGACTTTTATTTCCATTCTAGGACTAGCAATCCTGGTTTTAAACTGGGTTCAGCAGATATGCAGATTACAAAATCTGGATTTGCTGAGCTACCTGGGAAACCTGAGGGGTCTACGGGTCCTAGGATAACATGGACAAAGGATTCGCCAGGCATTCCTACGTTTCAGGCACAAACCCCAACTCTGTCTCTCCAAATAAAAGCCCTCTTGTCTGCTTAAGTGACTGCTTCAGGTAATCACTAACCCTTAACAGACACGGCCTCCAGGTGCCCCCATGGTCACTATTGATTTACCAATTCAATTTTTATGCCAGATACAGTTTCCGTGGCCGGATCCGTCACAATCGTGTGTTTACAAGTCCCAGCATTCAGAGTAATGTTGGCTAAAACACAAGGAGTGGCTGAAGATGCCATGAGGGAAACGGGTCCATTTGACAACTATGAAAAAAGAGATACCTACGATGAGTGCTGTAACAAGGGCCCCCGCAGCCCCTGCGGTGTGGGGGGAGGCAAACTACAGGGGCCCCCCTCAGCACAGTATAGTGTTGCATAGGCGGCAGGCCCCTGAAAAATACATTGCAGGGGGACCTCCCTAAATATCCTTATGTCACTGCCTACCTACGGTGGCTGATTAACAAACAGCAGTTCGCATGCCTGCTATTGGAGCATATAGCTACGATGGGAAAAGTGAAACTACAAGTCCCAGAATGCAACTCCCTCTTAGGTTAAAAAAAAAGAGAGCGAGAGAAGCGTCTAAAGTTTGGAACTAGGCGGGATATACATGTTTACCTGCTTGAGCCTAGTCTGTTTGGGATGCAGGTAGCGTCATTAGCACAAACCATGTGAGGACCAGGGGAGGGGTTCTTCTTTCTGACACACTTGTAAACATTCAGTTAACATCAAGCACACAACAGGAGTGGCACACGCCTAAACTGGATCTCGTTTAAAAGAAGGCACGCACAGCAAGTACCTCGGGTTCGTCTACTTTGTCAACTTAGATATTGCATTCACGTACTGAGTGAGTGACATCTGCAGATATTCTCACATCTATTAAGTAAACACTGTGCATTAGCAACTGCAGCAGAGGGATCGTGGGGTTTTCCTGTGTGCGGGACTGGAGCTGTTAGGTGGCCCTTTAGTAAGTAGCACCTGAACTGGGTGAGAGGGGTGGGGCCACAACAAAACATACGGAAACACAATTGATCGGGAAAGTAAACTAGCCGATTCAAAGGAGACACAGAAAAGGAAAAAGAAGTTCGGTCGCAGTCAAAGTTATCAGCAAAAGTGCAATTAACCATATAACAGGGGCTATAGCCAAGGCGGTAACAAAACTGTCCCAAAGAGGAACCCACATAAGCATTTATCAACGAAAAGAAAGGATTTTTGAGAGGCAAGCCCATGAACGAGTGATAGGGAAGGGCATGGTTAAAAGCCCAGGTACATACCAACAGGTCAGAAAAGCAGCGCTTGTGCGCTGCAATGCTCGACCTAAAAAGGGTTTGGAGTTGATGAGTAGTGTTTTAGTGTGAAGAGAAGCCAAAGTTGTAGTAGCAGACCTATTTGCTTAGAATTATGGCAGTAAATTAATGGAGGTATTTATGGACCAACAGTGTGGTCATGTGGTCTTGTCCCATCGAAAAGCATATTTTAACATCTAGTTAAGCACAGTTTGAAGGACGTCAGGTGACCTGTAAGCCGGTGAAGAATACATAAAAGTGTTGGATGGAATAGTACATCCCGGTCCATCATGTTTTTTTACCTCTGTGCCATCTCAGATTAGAAGGTCTGGGGTTACTTATGTTCCATTTTAGAGAGGACCTGGCTTGGCAGTTCGGGCTGGACTGTTCTTATTGGATCAGAACCAAGGCTGATTTGCATATGGCTGGTTATAATATTAAGTGGCATGCTGGACAAAAAAATGATGCACTTGGATGTGGCCTGAAAAAATATCAGTAGCGAAGATTAACTCAAGCATTCTGTCCATATTTTTTTTTGTTTACCTCACCTATAAGCCAGAGCTCAAAGAACTGGAATAATGCAACATGCAGTTAACTCACGGTGTATTAGTACGCATTTTATTTGTTCGTTGATGGATCACAGATGTTTTGCAACAATATTAGCTCAAAATTGCAATACATTATTTACCTATAGAAATCGCAGTATTTCTAGTAGGTACTATTATAATGCAATGTATTTGTAATCCAGTTACTAATAGGAGGATGAAAGGCGGGGAAGAAAGGCTGTGTTGACCTTGCTAGGTGCTAGCAGATGTATTTGTGAGTGGAGCCCTCGCAGATGCCAGCAGCAAGCACTCAACTCACTAAAACGACTGCTACCACAGTTTCTTTGTATCAGCTGCCATTGCAAACTCTAAATGTCATGAAGCTAGTAAATGCTAAATTGCTATGGCAGCTGGAAAATTGCAGCCTTTTGGTTACAAGTAATAATTTTGAGCTGATGTATATAATTTGTCCAATACTCTCCATTTCACAAAACTGAGGACATCCATTAGGAGTCAGAAGTAATACAGTATTCTTATGAATGAATGTGATTTATGAACTGTGAACTCAGCTATAAGTAAATCTGTTGCTGAACAAAGAATGGGATTACAGTCACAGTGAGGATAGTGTGGGGAAGTGGGCGGACAGAGAGGTGGGAGGGGAGGAGGTTGTTATAGGAAGAGACTAGCAGGGGGAAGGAGCTAGCAGAGGGAGAATGGACACAGAGGCATTTTTGGATAGTTCTGAAGACCACGAGGGTCACCTATGACAAGGTGTTGTTTGAAGAGAAGGCCATTAAGTTCTTCCCTGGGACGGGTCCGATCTTGAGTCTGAGGGAGTTCCAAATGCTTAAAGTGTTGCAGAAGAGGGCCTGGTGTTTTGTCTTCTCCTTTTTGGATTTCTTGAAGTCCAGTCTGGCAGCACAGTTGCTGTCTGTCTTGTTCAGTGCCCTGGAATTCTTTTCGTAGTCTCTAAACCAAGCAGAAAGCTGACTGGAGTTGACCGCCTTGTTCAAGATCCAGTTTGTGTTGAGGGTCATGCGGGCAGACGGACAAAGATAAAATGTGATGAAACATTCGTGATTTTACCATGGAGTCTATTGGTCACACCATCTGTGATGTCGCACCAGTGAGATATTTGATGATTTTATTTGTGATGTCAGTCAGAGGTTATAGAGCGTCAAGTTAGGGTAGCTGACCTAAACTTGGGAATGTTGCTGTCCCTTAGGTTTTGGATCATATCCATGTTCTTGGAATGCACTATGGTTTCAAGTGCCATGAAGTGTTCTTGACTGGATAATTCTGTTTTATATTATGACCTTATTAATCCTCTTAAATGGTGCTTTCTCAAATTGTTTACATTAGATTGCTTTGATTTGGGAATGGTGTAATTTGGCCAGTGGGCACTAAGCACAAAGCAAAGAATAGGCTGGGTCTTCCATTAAGGAAGGTAAGGCGTTTTCTTTATGGCACCACCTAGTGGTGGCAGCAAATTACTACAAAATCAGAAAGATGTCCATATTTCCAGTGCATGTCGATCACCCAAGTCAAAACATTTTTTTTGCCTACAGTGCTGAAAACCTGCACAAGTGCAGAAATCCACAAACCAAATTTCTGTTGTTAGATCCCAGGAATTATTTTATTACCATATTTATAAAAGTGTGGAAAGAGTGCTTGTTGGTTCACAAACCAACAATTCTGTTGTAGATTTAATATTGTGCTTCTAAACTGTTGTCCTTTACCTCCTGAGGGTCGGTCCATAGTCCTGTGTATTTATTAACCTTTTCTAAAGCTAACACCTGCATTTATAAGACTGATATATGATGGCTACTGATTTATATATTTTATATTTTTTATAATTTTTTGTCCTAATGCGTTACATATCTACCTTTAAGTATCCTCTATTCAGTATTGAAGCCTGTATTTATCCTTATAGGGTGAACGACCATCTGGATTTAACCCTTATATGTTGAAAACCTGTAATTTTTTACTTATCCTGTTGCAGGCTCATGTTTTGCTTATCTCTGCACTAGTGACACATGCATGAATTCACTGCCTCTATAGTGAACAACCGTATGTGTGTAACAATCATATGGTGGGCACCTGTATGGATTTATTTATACGTAATGGTCCCTTGGTTGTATTTTAACCCACATATGCTAAATACATGCATGTCTAAGATTATCAAATGAAGGGCTTGGCTCTTCATTTAAGTCCTAATATGGCAGACACCTACCCCTGTGTTTAACATAAATGTTTGGTAGCGCTCTGTATTGAACCACTATAGCCTTAAAAGCCTGCTAAATGTAATCTCTAAATCATTTA
Organism: Pleurodeles waltl; assembly: GCF_031143425.1. NCBI lineage: Eukaryota > Metazoa > Chordata > Amphibia > Caudata > Salamandridae > Pleurodeles > Pleurodeles waltl. The sequence goes on along the minus strand of NC_090448.1, from coordinate 964,372,778 downwards.
CCACTCTCTGTATTCAGTTTTTATAACGTGAACAACTCTCTGTATTTAGCTGTTTACATGACAGACTAGCCCATATGATGGACAGGTGTTTTATACATGCCCGATATACAATTGTATGAACGTAGGCCTAGATTTACCAACATTTTGCATCAGGATTGCATATTTTTTTTTCCACACAGCCCAACACAAAATGAATTTCTGGATTTACTAATCCACGCAAAACACAATTTGCATGGCTTAGTTAAAAAAAAAAGTAATGAAAAGCATATTTTACGTCGGGAAGACGTTCCATGGGTGGAGCATGGGCGTTCCTATGCATCCATCCATGAATTATGACACAAATTGAGGTTCACTAAAGACAGTAAATATGGCATTTGTGCCAAATTGATGAGCCTACACAATGGTGGCCTACCGAGGAGAAATACCTTCATTTCTCCTTGCTACTTCCTATTTATATGTGTGCTGCATTCTTAGACAGAGGAATATTCCTATAAGGATTGTTATTGTGCAGGAAGGTATGCCTTCCTGCACAAAAAATAATCCTTTATGTCAAGCAGGCACTCTTGCCCCATTATGCCTGCAGTGCGCCAGCGCTGTAAGAGAGCATTGGTGCGCAGTGGCATAACAAAACTTGAGGGGGCCCTATGCAAAGTACATGGAGGACCCCCTTATCCAGACTCACTCAGGTGCTATCAGGCCAAGGTACTGTGCTGAGGGGCCCCCTGGTGTTTGTGGCCACCTCTAACCACAGGGACTGCAGGGGCCTTTGTTACACCACTGGAAGTGCACCATATTTAGTAGATATAGCACATTTCTGCTCTCTCCATTTCATGCAACACGGCGCAGCAACTTGCCTTGCTTTGTTGTGTGAAAGATTAGTAAATATGGCCCTTAATGTGTGAATATGAGATCTCAGGTTATATCCACCAGCTACAACACAGAAGGGGGTTGGCGCTTGAATGTATTATGAGTGTTTTTTTTTCTTTGCAAACATGCCTGAGGTGACCTGTTCCTATGAGAGCTGTTTTACATACCTCACACCCTGCACCATCACCAAACTCTGAAACTGTGAGGCCACACAGCCCCAGGGCACACTTTCGCTTTAAGACCAGATTTGTTTTCGTTCCTGCAATGAGGAAGTGACCAACCCACGGGTGGATAACTGAGCCTTCGAATGTAAATAGGCCCCCTGCAGGAATGCACGTTTCATAAACACTGTTCACAGTGAGGCCAGTAGGAATTCCAGTGCAGTCCGAACCTCACAAAACCACATAGCTCGATCCACAGAGTGTTGTTTTCTGGTTGTGAATGGGCTTGCACACATTTAGTGCATTGCTTGTGAGCCTCACATATGTCAAATCAATTCATTTACGATTAGGCATGTACCTGGAAGCCTGTTGTGCATGCATTTGTATTTACTCAGTTGAAATCCCGGTGAAGACATGGTGATACTGCACATTGAGGCATTAGGATGCAAGATATGAAAAGACAGACAATTCATTTGTATTCCAGGAGTCCTTAATCGCCTCGGGAACGGGGTTGAGGCGATCCTTATTAGTTGATCACAGGAGTCTTGAAAATATGGGCCTGCCACGTTTTGAATTTGCTTGAGTCCGACGTTTCAATTTTTTCAGCTTACTTATGTGTGACATTTTGAGTAACGTTTTAAAGCCAGTGGAACAACGCAGATATGTCCATGTGATATGATAAGTATCAGAAACTGCATCTTCTGTGGTATTTAATTGTCCAGAAACTAACTCGAAGAACCACAATGCCCCTGAAGTGGTACAACACTAAATTATCTTTTTAATAATATGACACTGGCCGCGTGACAGCTATGGTACCTAAATTTTCTTCCTGTTGTGTCCCTCTGGGCACTGTGCTGGTAGAAGATTTGGAGCCAACGAACAGAGCAAAGAATGTCCAAAATATTACATACCACAATAACAATGACTGCCTCGTGTAGAAGACCCTGATACCTGCAGTGTGGACTCATCCTCATAGACTTTCCGTGGCCCGTTGTCCTTACGCTGCAAGAGCCTTGGCTGCATCCTCCCAGAGGCGAGCGGTGGACGTAAAAGAGCCTTGGTCTTCACCTCACAGTCTACAAGCCCAAAGCCAGATACACTGCTGAGTAATACTGGAAAAGGGTCCTGTTTTTGTAGTAGGTGCTAAAACTAGGGAGGAATCCAGCAGTTGTCTTTCCTTAACCGCGCTATCCCTACCATTGTTAAGGGAAAATCCTCAAGTGATTTCTTCTCCCGAATTAGATTTCCTTCAGGAGTTGGAGGATTCTCCATTACCGCCCACGTCTGAATCATCCCCTGCGAAGCTAGCTGCAAAAAAAATAAAAATGCGCTCTGAATTAACCAATGTGACGTTTTAAGGGTAGTTCAAGGCACTATTCACCCCCCCCTGTAAGACACCAACAAATTCCTAATATTTTCTCTCCTTTTCTCATCCTGTGTTTTGCAATCCATGCCTCCCTCTGTTTCTGTCTCCCTCTTCCTCTTTTCTTTCACGTCCCATACTCCTTTCACTCTCTCACGTCCCAATCTTTCATTTAGTTTTCCTCTACAACCTCTCATCTTTTCCATCCCCTATTTCGTCTCTGTCCCTCCCTCTCTTTCCATCCCTCCCTCCCTCGCTAGTTTTTCTCTTTTCTCTTCCTTACTGTCTCCCCCCCTGTTTCAGTTGTCTCTCTCCTCCCCTCTCCTGCTCCACCCTCCTCCTTTTGTCTCGGCCTGTCATTCATTTGTGTCAAACTCTCTTGCTTTTGTATTTGTCCCTCCTCCCCTGTCTCCTTCCACCCTACGCCTTTCTCCATCTGCTCCCATTCTCTTATGCTTCCAACTATCCCACTCATCCCAAGTCTCTCCCAGTGCTTAATTTGTAAATAAAAACGTGCCGGTGCCCAAAGCCCTCCTCTTAAACACGCGGCTGCTGCAATTAAATGTGAGAACAGGGAATACCGAGGCGGGGTAATCGAGAAGCCATCTCGGGCTTCTTCAATGCATTTAAAGTCCCTCCCTGCCCCATCAGCTCATTCTAGCAGCTTTCTCCTTGCTCCCTTCGTGTCGCTTTTTCGTTTTTTTCCTTCTTCCGTCTTTCCCATGTGTGTCTTTTGTTGCAGCATATGCTTGAGGCAGTAGAATAAGCGCCGGCCCTCAAAAATAAGTGCCGGTGCTCAGCACCGGAAACAACACGCACAAATTAAGCACTGGTCCCTCCTTAATCTTGCCCTTCTACTTTTGTCTCTTACCTCCCTTCTCTTCTCCCTTCGAGTCTTATTTTCACCTTCTCCCTCATTTGATTGTATCTCCACTCCTCCTCCTGTGCTTCTTTATTCCCCTCCCATTCTCGTTCCTTCTCTCTCCTCCCTTTCCTCTCTCCTTCCTCTCATTGTTCTTCTTTCTCCCCCTCTCTCTCTCTAATTGTTACCATAACTACATTAAACACATTTTGGACAGTTTATCATTCTTTTGGACTATTCATTTGGGTAGAGATGGCCCCTGTTTATGATTTTCTCTCTTTATGATATATAAAGACCATTACACGACACTTTAGAAGAATATTGTTTGTCTGTTGTATAAATAGTTTAACTTGGGCCAAAACGGTCTTGTTTTTTGGACTGGGAATATGAGAGCCACTCACCATCAATGGTGCTGCTCAGGCTGATGATGGCAATGCGAGACTGCTGCAGTGCCTCCTGTGGTAAGTATTATTTTTTGAGGATGAGTGGTGTGCTAAGTGCTTGCCTGGGTTAAGGACCTGGTGACAGTGACTCATGCTTCCGGGTGTCTGTCTGCCACAGCACGCCGCACTTCCCTTTACAAGGCTTAACACGTGTTCCTTGGTGGACATGTGCCACAGTAAACATAGATATTCAGCCTGCCTGGAACTGGAACCCAATCAGTGTGCAAGGATAGGCAAAGTGGCCATATGAAGGCTAAACGGTTTGAACAAGACAACTTTGTATCCATGGAAATATCATCTCTCTTTCACCTTAAGCTCTGCCTGGGCACCCAGCAGCTGCAGCCTGACAGCTAGTGCTGAAAATAACTGTAGAGGCAATGCTAAAGGTGGACTGGAGCTCTATTTGTGTGGCAGTGCATTTCATGGTGGCATTGTTGGGACGAGTACTGAAATGTGTTAGTCTGACCCTTGATACAAGAGACTTGACAGGGCTACAACACAAGTGGCTTACCTTCTTGCAAGTAGAGCCCAGGATGCTCTGCCGCTCCATGTTTGTTCTGCTCGTCTGCCTCAGCTGTCAACATAATTTTCTGTCCAAGGCAGCCAAGGTCCAAAATCATACTTCCTCTGGGACTATGCCTGGACAGTCCTGGAGAGTCTACTATCTCTTGGAGAGTTCACCATGTACACCAGTGAAGGCAATTTTTTAGCATTTCAGGACCCAAATTATGAAGCTTGTCTCCATAAGTGAGTGTGACTTATTCCAGACTGTTAGTTAGTAAGTCACCTAAGTCATGATTATTGTATACATACTCAATGAAAATTCTGTGTTACTTGGATCCCTAATGTTTGCTCCTTTTAAATTTAGAACCATTGCAAAAATGCCAGGAAACCCTTGCTTGTATCAGCACAAGCAACATTTTCCCATACTGTCACGATTCCATGTAATTCACACCTTCTTTTATTTGTCACAGACAGGTGATAACTACTAATTTTGTAAAACGATTTGTTAGCCATCAATAATCTGTAGACTTTCAAGCTTAGTTATGAAAAGTATTGTTGGAAATATGGTTACTGGTTAAGGTGGGTCAAACCCTACTCAAGCAGCAACCACAATATCTGTCAGGGTAATATGCAAGAAAACCCGAAATCAACCTGTGATTAACCTTCTGGTAGCTTGGCACAAAAGCAGCCAGGCTTAACTTAAAGGTAATGTGTAAAGTATTTATGTAGCTCTTCAAACAGTAATTAAATTAAGTAAAAACGCAACACAAAAAAATCCACATAAGTTCATAAAAATTCACTAAAATGTAAAAAAGTAGTTGAGTCCAAAAGGACAACAATTCAATTCAATAGAAAAAACATATGCAACTTTAAAGATTTAAGTGAAAATAATGCCTAGAAGCTCAAAGTGCCAGCTGTGGTTATCTGGTCGCCCCGGACCGAGACAAAGTCACATGTTCAGGGCAACTACGATGGAGCGCGGGCAGGATACAGTGAACATGTAAGGACTGCTGCACAAGAGTACCTTAGATCCTGGTGGTGAAGCTTGTGAGATACAGTGTAGAGGATTTGACGTGCAACATCAGTTTTAGGAGCTACCAGGCTGTGATGCAAGGTCCTGCATCTTTGTCGAGGATGCCATCAACAAGGGGCCTGCGATGTGAAGTCCTGTGTTGAAGGTACGTCACGCTCCCATGGTTCTGAAGAAGTTGCAGGGCTTGCAATGCGAACTCCTGTATCATCAATGGGGATGCTGTCAATGAGAGGTTTGAGATGGAAAGGCCTGCATCAAGGATGTGTTGCCAGTGGTAGTTCCAGGGAGACTGTGGCTGTGATGCGAGGTCCTGCATTAGGGATGAGTCATGCAGCAGTGGTTCTGAAGCAGAACTGCAAAAAGATGCTTCTTGCTGTGTCAGTTCTGCTCACAGAACCACAGCTGGGCTGGCAGAGCACCTTCAGGTCCACTTCCAAAGGTCCAGGACTGTGGTGGCAGCACTTGGGGCACAAGACTCACAGCAAACAGAGTCTAGGTGCTGGATTCAAGAGGATTGGAGGCTGTTCTGTCCCTGAGGCTTCTGATCAGGAGGCCAACCAACTGGCTCTTAGAGTCACTTTGAGGGTCCTGGCTTCAACGTGCAGGTCCAGCCCTTCACTCAGGTGGTAGAGCCACAGGCTGCATAGCGGCAGCGCAAGAGTAGTAGACCTTCTGGCAGTGCGGCAGAGCAAAGCTTCTGAGTGTTCCACAGGTTCAGAGGTGTACTGAAGAGTCGGATCTAAGGGTCCAATATTTATACCTGGTACCAGCTTTGAAGTAGGAGAAGGTTCTGGAGGTTTCCATCCCCAGAGGTGTCTGGAATTTCTTGCCTTCCTGCTCTGGCCTCAGTTTGTCTGGGGTCAGAAAAGACCAGTGCAAACCCTTTGTAAGAGTGCTCATGCGAAGCCTTTGTGATGTGCAAGGACAGTAGTTGACAGTTCTTACCCTGCACCAAGTCAGAGATGCCCCATCCTGCTACCAATTATTCCCCTTTGTCTTACTGTCTGGGAGCAATACACAAAGACCAACTGCCAGCTACACTTGGTCATTTGACCTATGGTGCAGGCTGCAGACGACAAATGGTTGGGACACGAAAACCTCAACTTTTAAAAATAATTCTGACTTAACATCAGGCTTTACTAGAAAAGAGGGCTTTAAAGTACAATTCTCTAGACACCAAACTCTAAATTCCTATCTGCTCCTGATTGAAAGTTACCACTTATTAAATGTAATAAGGGAACCCAATGTTACCCTATGGTAGAGGGAGGCCTCACAGTAATGTAAAACAAATTCAAAAGTTTTTAACTACTAGGACATGCAAAACTTAAAAGTACATGGCCAACTTTTTATATACACTGCACCCTGCCCTGTGGGCTGTGTAGGGCCTACCTTATGGGGGACTTACATATATTAAAAAGCAGATTTTAGGCCTGGCAAAAGGTGTATATTGCTAGGTTGAAATGACAGCTGAAAACTGCACACGCAGGTTGCAGTGGCAGGCCTGAGACACATTTAAAAGGGCTACTTAAGTTGGTGGCACAGTAAGTACAGCACGTTTACTAGTAGCATTCAATTTAAAGGACCTTAAGTACATGTAGTACCACTTTACTAGGGACTGTGTAAGCCATGGTTACAACGTTTAAAGGAGAGATCACAAACACTTTAGCTCTGGTTATCAACGGTAAAATGCACAGAGTCCTAAAAGCAAACAAAAACAGTTTTAGAAAACAGGAGAGTAAAGGCAAAAAGTTTGGGGATGATCCAGCAGAAAAGGTCAAATCCAACAGGTATGCTGATGGACTCTTGCCTGCAAAATATAACTGGAGTAATGTTCTCCTTTGTTTGATTCCCCACACTTCCATTAAGTGGCTTTTACCACCCTTATAGAATAGCTTGCCAGATATTGTACTTCTACAATATTTTACTTTTTGTCAAACATCTTTGATAACTTATGAAGGGAATAAAAGGACGATTCTTCCATTATTTCGTTTGGTGAGCCATTGGGTTGATTCGCTTAAATAATTTGTACAAGAATGCCTTAATGTTATCAGCTACTAAATCTTTTATTCATTGATCCTTGATGTTATTGAGGCTTGTTGAGATAGTCACTAAACCAAGGTATACCATTTGGATATTTCTTTACTTGTAGAATCTTTTTTTTTTAAACAGCTGCTGAAAATTTCTAAAAAAATATTAGGTTGAACTAAATTGAGTGATTTAGATATAGAGAGATGTCTGAGACAGAGCTGATGAAAAACAATATAAGCAAAACTGGTGAGTACTAGGTAGTGCTGGTAAAGGAAGAAAGTTGATAGAAACTTGAAATGCATGCCAAATCTGGCAGAGCATCTGGATCATCTTGAGTGTCATCTTTAAAAAAAATGATGGTGCCTTAAACGCATGCTAAACTTGGGTGGGAACCTGCACCAGTTTTATCTTTTTTTATTCTATTTATTTATTGTGATTATCAAAAGTAAACAGTAATTACAATAGGCAATCAAATCAGCATTTCAGGTTACACCGCCTGAGAGAAACAGCTTAATACTGACCACAATATGCATGAGAGAACCTTTTGCTCCACATTGAGGTGTTAAATATAAATTGACAAATGCCGTAAAGATTACCGATACTGAAGGAAGGAATAAAAGAGAAAAAAAGAAAAAATGGAAAAGAGAACAAAAAACAAAAACGAAAAACTGTAAAGGATCAGAGAGAAGCTGCTCAGTGGGAACCCGGCGTGAGCGCCGCGGGTGCCGGCTGGGGGGACAGGGGGCGATCGGCAGGGGGGCGAGACAGGCGCACTGCGGAGCGCGACACCCAGGCAGGGGCGGACGCAGAGGGGGAGGGGAACACCCCTACATCTCGTTTTGCATTAGTTTTGCACCCCTGGTCGGTGTCGTGTATGCTGCCTTCTAGTAGTTCCTTGTGCTAATTTAGTGGTTCTGGTATCGCTAGGGGATAGTGAGTTCATCAAGCTAGTTAGGCGTTATGCTTAGAGTTCATGGGGTCCTGGTGTCGTCTCTTTCCTTCAGCTTATTTATGAAGGAGTCCCAGATGTCCATTCCCTTGACTACCACTCCAGTGTCGCGCAGTGTGTGTAGTACTAGTGCTTCCGCTGTAGCCCAGTGTAACAAATCAGTGGCCCATCTGTGTGTGTTCGGAACACTGGGATATTTCCATTGTGTCGCAATGAGCCATTTAAATATGATGAACGCGAGGTCTGTACATCTGTGTTTCTGTTTATCTTTGCTATGATTTTGGCGTATCCCTAGTGGGCAAGACTCGGGGGTAGGAACAAGGGGTATCCCAACGAATGCAGCAGTCTGTTTTGTAATGACGTGCCATTCACGGAGCAGCGGTGGGCAGTCCCAGGTCATGTGATAGAAATCTGCGTCTGAGTGGCCACATCTCGGGCAATCAGAGTTAGCTTGCGGGTACATTCGTTTTATCCGAGCGGGGGTCAGATACGTCTGGTGTAAGTAATTAAGTTGGGTATATCTGAAGCGGGCATTGCGCGATATCTCCTGTGTGGTCGCAAGGGCCGCGGACCATGTTTGTGCTGTGAAAGGTGTATGTAGAGCCGACTCCCATCTAGTCTTGGCTTGTATTTATGCTTCTTCTGGGCAATTTTGTAGTGTATTGTATAGCCAGGAGATATCTGCTTGTTTGCCGGCGCCTGATAGCAGTTCATGTAGGATAGGCGATGTTTGTGGTTCATTGTTGCCAGTCCCCCATGTGTTGCGTATTAGACATTGTAGTGCCCCATGTGTTATGAACTCCCCTGGCCCAAGTTTGTACGCGTCCGTTAGGGCTTCGTATGATAATAGTCGGCCCGTAGCGAACAGTTCCCCTATTGTCTGTATTCCTTTGGCGGTCCAAGATGTGAGACCCTGACGGCACTTTAATGTGTCCACTCCTGGCATAGCTAATAATGGGATCTTAGGCGAATAAGGCGATATACGGGCACTTAAGGCCACGTAGCGGCGCCAGACGTGAGCGGCCATACTCATCAAAATGTCACAGTGTTGCGAGGGGGCCACGCGTCCTATGAGCCATCTCAGCACGTCAGTGCGTCCTAAGTGTGCCTTTACCATGCGGCTCTCCGGGCTCATAGGGTCCTGCAGCCAAAGCATGATCCAGTGTATTTGTGCTGCTGCATAGTAAAGTTCGAATTGTGGTGTTCCCATTCCACCCTTCTCGAGAGGAAGATACATTTTAGTCAAGGCCACTCGTCGGCGTCCACCGCCCCATATCAATTCAGATAGTAATCTGGTCAGCTGTGCGAAGAAGGTTTTTGGGAGCACTAGTGGTAGGGCAGCGAAGTAATATAGCAGCCGGTGGAGGATGATCATTTTAGCTATAACTACCCTGCCCATGGGCGAGAGTGGTAACGAGCGCCAGAAGGGCAATGAACCCCTTATTGACCTGATCGCCCAGTCAAGATTTCCTTCCTTAATATCTGATTCGCCATGATTATATATGCACCCCCAGATATTTAAAGGTAGTGCAACTCCACTGCAAGCCATGTACGGGTGGTATATCGCCCTGTGTGACTGGGAGCGGTTGCATAGGGAACAAGCATGATTTAGCCCAGTTCACGCGTAGCCCCGACAGTTATCCGAAAGAGTTCAGCAGGTGTAGTAGGTTTGGGAGGGATTCGGGAGAGTTGCAGAGATATATTAACGCATCGTCTGCATAGAGGGATATGATGCGGTGCGCCGCTCCATCAGGGATACCCCAGCGTGTGGCTTCAGTACGTAGTCTAGCTGCGAGGGGTTCTATTGCTAGGGCAAACAGGAGTGGTGACAAGGGGCAGCCCGAACGGGTGCCTCTTCCAATTGCGAACCCCTCCGAGATAATGGCACCGGTCTTGACACGTGCTTTTGGGTTGGCGTATAATATCGATATCCAGCGCATAAATGCCGCTCCGAATCCTATTGCATTTAGAGTGGCCATCAAATAGGGCCATCCTAGCGTGTCAAACGCTTTTTCGATGTCTAGTGAGACCGCTGTGCGTGATTGATCTGTGCTCGGGGTCTCGGCTATTAAACGCAGGAGGTTTCTGATGTTGTTGAAGGTGCTTCGTCCGGGTATAAAGCCGGACTGGTCCGGGTGTATCAGGGTGGGCATTAGCGGGAGAAGGCGATTTGCCATCACCTTCCCCAAGAGCTTGCAATTCGTGTTCAATAACGATAAGGGACGGTAGGAGCGGACATCTAAGGGATCCCGACCCCTCTTGTGAAGGACTACGATTATTGCCTTGCGCTGTGAGTCAGAGAGGGTTCCCAGGTCATATGCCACTTGTAACATTGTCAGATATGGTGTAATCGTCTGTGTCAAGAAAGTCTGATAGTACTCGATTGGTAGTCCGTCTCCCCCTGGGGCCTTGTTATGAGCTAGCTGTTTCAATGCTTGTAAAATCTCGTCCCTTTCTATGGGTTTGTCCAGGTCCCGTTGTTGTTCCATCGTCAGGCGAGTCAATGGGGACATCCGGAGGAAGTCACCCAACTGTGTTGGGGCGGGAGGGGTCCAGCCTCGTACAAGGTGCTGTAATATTGTCTGAAAGCGTTGTTGATTTCTGATTGCGTATTTACTATAGCGCCCGTAGCTAGACGGATAGCGCTGATAGGAGTGTGTCGTTGCTCGCCTTTCGTTAACCAAGCCAGCATTCTACTGGATCGGTCGCCCTCGGATTGGAGTCGTGCTGTGTAATGGCGGTAATCAAACTTTCTTAGGCGGGCTTCGGTATCGCCCCATCGTTTTTTGAGAGCTATCATATCTGTGCGAGCGTCAGCGTTCGGGGCGGTTTCGCACTCCGCGTCTCGTAGTTTCCTCTCAATGTCGCGTAGTTCTAGGGTTAATGTACGCCAGACACCCCCCGCCATTGATATGCACATCCCCCTCATCACTACCTTGTGCCCGTCCCATTTGACCGCTCGCGTGGTGGCCGTCTTGTTATTTATTATGAAATAAGACACTATGGTGTCAGCGAGCTTTTTGCGGAAGGATGGTCCTGTAGTAAGGTAGGTTGCAGGCGCCATGAGGGAATGCGTGTATGTTGTCTACCCCATCTCATTGTGGCGATGAGGGGGCAGTGGTCCGATAAGGTTTTGGCCTTGTAGGAGGCATTGTGTATTGAGTGTGTAATCGTGTCCGAGCAGAGGAGCAAGTCGATGCGTGTGTGTAGTTGATGTACCGGAGAATAGAAGGAGTATTCCCTGCTTATGGGGTGAAGGTCTCTCCATATATCGCGCAATCCCCACCCTGATATCCAGGACCGCAGTATCCGCGACAATCTCGCACTATGGGCACCATCTAGTGGGGGGTGCGATCTATCTAAGGACGTGTCCGATACACTGTTAAAATCACCGCCCCAAATGATGGGAATTGATGGGTCATGGGATATATGTGCAGATGTGGTCCGGAGGAATTCTCCTTGTCCCACGTTCGGGCCATATAAACCAGCTAGAGCTAGCTGTATGCCGTCCAGTTCGCCCATTAAATAAACATATCTGCCTTCTGCGTCTATGTGTGTGCTTTGGACCGAGTAAGGGACTCTGTGGGCGATCCAGATTAGTACCCCTTTCGCATTGTTGATGTTTTGGTGCTGTGTGTGGAGCCCGACCACCTCTTGCTGATGTTGCCCAATTCTTGTGCTGTCGTGTGAGTCTCTTGGAGTATGGCTATGTGTATATTGTGGCGTTTGAGGTAAGCATGTACCCTATGAGACTTAACGGTATTAGCCAATCCTCTAACATTCCACGTCATTATGTTATAGGACGCCATTCTGTTTTGAAGTTGTGGTGCGACGTGGCCCGCCCCGCGCCCCACACCCCCCTCCCCAACCCCCCACCCACCCCACGAGCATGAAGAATTTGGTGCATTTTGTGGCAAACAAACACAGGGTTTAGAAAATTGTCAAATCACAATTCATAATTAGCTAGAACATAAATTATCTGAGGGGAGCTAAAATGTTCTGTCTGGAATCACTCAGTCAGTTCTCTGGACCCCTTGAGACTTAAGCTGTAATAAATGACTTACACCCAAGGTAGATACAAGGTATACTTAAACAAAATAAAAACACGTGGCATAGCCACCATCTTTGTACATTATCTATATGGAATCTGTAGGCAAGTGATCTTATTGCTTTAAAAGGTAGAACAGCAGTTCACTCTTGCTAGCAGCTGTGGATTTTTCAGATATGTGATATGGTTAGCACTACGGATCATTATTGTGTTACGAGAGCCAGAGAATGTGTGTGTGTGTTTGTGTGTGTGAGTGTATCTATGTATGTGACCATTAGTTTGCTTTTGCGTAGGTCTGTAGAATTTACTCCTGCTCCTAAACAAACTCACAGGCGTGGCCAAGAGGAGCCAATGCTTAGATCATGGCAGTATCCAGATGTCTTGGATGCAGACCATATCCAGGGATCCCTGTTAGAAGCCAAGAGTGCCTGCCAAAATGCCAACCTTATGCTGTTGATCCCCACCGTATGCTAGGGGTGGCCACCAGGTGTTGTTTGATATGTCACCTTAATTGATGTATTTCCAACAGAAGCTGCTGTCTACTATGGGATTACCCTCTGTTCCTCAGACCCTGGGCTATGAATCACATAAAGTAGTTTTGTCTGATTCATTTAATAGGAATTAAATTATTTAAAACACATAGTAGAGAAAAGGCAGGTGATAAGTTATGAAAACATTGCAGCAATCGTTTATAATGACTTTGGCTGATGTGCTCCATGATAAGTGCAACAGTGCTTGTGCAGTGCAAAAGTGATGCATAAAACATAAATCAGAATTTCCAGCAGAAGCCATAGAAGTCCAAGAGAAGCCTGAGTGTGTTACATATACCATAGGTGGAATTCAAATGCTAAAGGTGTGCATTTTAAAGCCAGAGGCCTAGAGTAACCACCATGTAGCAGGGGTGTTCACTTTATGCTAAGGATGTCCATAAGAAGCCAGGAGTGGCCAGATTAAGCTTTGGATGGTAAATGAATGAATGAATGAATGAATGCTGTTTGCTTACATATAGCGCACAGCTACTCAAACAGGAAGGTCTTCAGTTCTTTCCTAAATTTCACAATAGAGTTAATCGATCTAATATGAGCAGGAACCTGGTTCAACACCTTGGCAGCCGAAACTGTGAAATAAGAACCGCCATAGTGCTGTCTTTTAAAGTGAGGGATCACCAGGAAACCAGCAGAACTGGAACAAAATGGTGCAGTATTCATCATCCTCTCTATCAGATAATTTGGCCCCGCTTATAGAGACCTTGATGAGCCAATGTTAATGTCTTAAAAATAATGCGTTTCTCCATGGACAGCCATTGTAGTTTTTCTTGAAAAGCAAATACCCTTTCACACTTAAGAATTTTAAGCAATATTCTGCATAACTTGTAGTCAGTTCATCAGGTAATCTGGCAAACCCAAATACAGGGCATTGGCATAGTCCAGTCTAGAGAGAATCAATAATCTCACTACTGTTACCTGGGCTGCATGTGGGAGATGATGTAAGAATTTTTTCAACGTCTGCAGAATCCAGCAGAGAGCCTTTACTACAGCTGTTACAAGAGCCCCAAATGAGAGCTAGGTGTCAAATTGACCCCTACATTTCTGGCCACCACCATGGGAGGGGGTGGAGGTGAAGCCATCTTTGGCCATGGCCCCCCCATCCAGGTGACAGATCACGACCAAATAGTAGAATGTGTGTCTTATCTGGATTGCTATGTAGTTTATTAGCTTTCAGCCAATTCAACACCGCCACCATACAGCCTGCAAAAACTTCTTTCACCACAGCAGTCACCATCATACATGAGCAGAAGTTGGGTGTCATCCACATACGAGATGACTCTAACATTAAAAGATTCCACAAACGCTGCCAAAGACGCTATTTAAATATTAAAAAGAATGGGGCTAAGGGAGGAACCCTGCAGCACTCCCCAACTCAGACCCTTAGCCTCAGATGTGAATGGCTTCACCCAAACAACCTGCTCTTGTTGGGCCAAAAAAGAGCTCAGCCAGCCAAGAGTCATGTCAGTGACACCCAAGTGCTCAAGCCTGTGCAGCAAGGTGTTATGATCAACCGTGTTGAATGCTGCTGATAGGTCTAATAGGACCAGGGCAAAATTAAGGGCTAAGTCCTGACTGAATCTGATGGACTCAGAGATCTCAAGTAAAGCTTCCTCGATGCTGTGTCGGGCTCTAAACCCCGATTGCGAGAGGTGAAGAAGGTTGGTCTCATCCAAGAAAGTGGTAAGTTGTTCGTTCACCAATCTTTCCAAGACCTTAGCTGACACTAGCAATAAGGAGACAGGTCTAAAATTAGACAAGAAGTCAGGGTCGGCATTGACATCTTTGGGGAGAGGAATGACATCAGCTCGTTTCCATTCCTTCTGGAGTATTCCTTCCTGAAGAGAGTCGTCAAACACCTGTTGGTAAACTAAGCCAATAATATCTGCTACTGGTTTCAGTATGTGATGGGGAATGGGGTCAGAAGGTGCTCCAGATTTACAGAAAAGGCAGAAACCACCTCAGCCGCGGGAGGAACCAAAAATGTAGACAATAAACAACCACAAGGACGCAATTCCTTTCAAGTCCATTTCCAAAATTCAGAATAATATTGAGACCTAGAGATTTTCGCCTGAACTTTGAGGATCTTATCTTCGAAACAATCACTGAGGCGGGCACAGAGTGCCTGACTAGGCTCTAATGGCTGACAGGACGCTTTCAGATCCGTAAATCTTGTCACATTTTTAAAAATCTCCCTGCTGTCATTATCAGCTTCCTCGAAACATGAGTGTAGAATGTGTCCCAGGCTTTCTTAATATTTTTATGGTAAATACATAATACCCTTTTATAAATTGCTTTATCTGCCTGTGCCAGATTCTTTCCAGCTTCTTACAAACAGCTCATTCCCGAGCTAACTCTGCTAAAAACCAGCGGGCAGAGCAGGTTTTAGCAGGTTTCTTAGTTCTTCTTATAGGGGCTACTAGAACGGCTGCTTTCTCAAGCCACCTCTTGGTAGCCAAATCCTTCTCCATAGCTGAGCCTGATAATTCTGGTTTTAATTCCAACAGCGCCTTCCCGAGGTCCACTGGCGCTACCTTGCCCGAAGCCCTGTCCTCACTCATAGTGATAGGTGGACACAGTTCCTTAGCTTGAACACACTTCCATGAAAAAGGCAGTATGTAATGATAAGACCAAGGCACTGGGAATGGGATCTCCCTAGTCAGGGGAATATTTGATAAAATCCCATCAATAGCATGACCAGCTTTATGTGTGGGACCACGGGTGCCACGTGCTATATTCAATAAAGCTATGGTTTCCATAAAGCATGTAACCTAAGAGTCCACAAGCTTATCTAGGTCAATATTAAAATCACCAAGCAGTGTGAAATTGGCATAGGAAACACATTTAGGCACCAAAGCTTGGTCCATGGAGGTTACAAACACTCCCGGATGCCCTGGGGAGGCCCATGAAAAAGGAACACTGTCCACTAATCAAGATATTGAAGCCCAGAGCTTCTGCCCCCCTGCAACCCATCAAGCTCAAAACTATTACACCTAAATGTCTTCTTAAAAATAATGCCAACTCCTCTGCCTTTTTTATCCTACCAAAATGAACACATGTATATGTCTTTGGAAGGGCAAAGTGCAATTCAGGATATGATGCCTCAGTCAGCCATGTTTCCATCAGAAAGAGCAAATCAATGCTCTCATCCTTTAGCAGATCAAAAATATCAAGAGTGTGTTTCTGCAGTGAGCAAACGTTTATCAAAATCGCCTTCAGGTCCCTCAACTGCTCAATCATGCCATGTTTCCTAGAAACAGGTGGGCATAGAGAAAGGGAGCTAGGACCCATCTCATCCATAATAAAAGGATGTTGGGTATGTTATTATTTGCTGTGGTGATACTCATATGCCAGGAATGCATGCGAGAAGGCAAGGAGGCCCACCATATAACAATGATCCACAACAGGTGCTATTGGATGTAACAGGATGGCAGACATGAACACCAAGGAGCATATTTACAAAATAATGACACAGCCCAGCTTTGCAAGCCATCTTGCAGCACCGAGCTGAGCCATTAGAAAAGTGCAGGAATGAGTGGTATTTACAGCAATACAAAGCATCCCTGTACTTTCCTCATGGCTGGCGCACAATTGGCTGCCTAGCGCCAATGCAGTCACCCTTGCTCCATGTTGCACAGGTGGCTGCATTGCAGGGGTGATTGTTTATGTGCAACAAGGGACATCTTCCTGCACATGAACAATCATCAATGGCATTTTCATCCTTTTATGTGTGCTGCAGAATGCAGCACACATATAAAGAGGAAAAAACGAGAAGTAAAGATATTTCTTCTTGTTGCACCACTTTTACACCACCCCTAGGGTGGGGTAGGAATCTGAAGCATTCCCAGACTAGAAAATCAGGGAATGCATCAGATTCCATGGGTGTTGCATGGGAACACCCACACCCACAGCAACACCCATGGAGCGCCCCTTTTATGCAGAGTAATGCGGGAAAGGGGCTATATTTACAAGGCCATGAAAAGCCACACAAGGTTGCTTTGCGTGGCTTTGTAAATATGGCCTGGCACACTGCCCCACTGGAGCATCAAAAAAGTGACGCTGCTGTGGCGCTAGGGGCTTGTAAACATGCCCCCAAATTTCAGAGATGTCTTCTTACATTGCACATCAGGGCATCGCCACTCCATCACTTTCCTGACAAGCCTCATATTTCTTCTCTCATTGGCTGAACCTATCTCAGATTCAGCCAATAAGGAGACGAGGAGAGAAGGATCTGTGTCTCTGTGGAGGCCTCTTGGCAGTGCCCTAGGTACGTTCAAAGCTGTTAGGTTGCCTTATCGTAGCAGTTCCTGACACCCCCAGATAAAAATTCAAAAGACAAACGCACACAAAAACACACGCAATTGGAAGAGTCATATGCTCACATGCAGTTGTTTTAGGTGTGTCTGCCTGTGTGTGTATGTGCTTGTGAGCGAATGTGTGTATGATTCTCTCCATCATTCCGTCTGATAGTTTGAGCTGCACGGATGAAGTAGATACGATCTGATATTTGACTATTACTCCTCCAGTGGGGCTTCACGCCATGAACATGCTCCATTTACTTTGGGGAAGATTACATCATACAACTTAGCTCTTGTGGGTACGGATGTCGTTGGGAAGATCTTCCAAAATGTTTGCCATAGCTCTCTTTTGCCTTATCTGAGATAACCTGCAGCTCGTGACTCACCCCTCTGCTTCTGTTTCCTGCTTTAGAGATGGGACTTGTGGGCTGTTTGCCCTGCATAGAGTCCTCTTGGCTGCATTGTTCTAGTGGGCTGGCTGTACTATGGGCAAGAGGCAGAGATGAGGTGAGGGTGGGTGTTGAAAGGGTTTCCATGAGCCTGGTCCAGATAAAGATATGCAGCAGGCATCTCATTGGTCCAGCTCACTTTAGATAGTGGCTGCAGTGACATTGTCTTTGTTCTTCACTCTGCTCTCACAATTTGAAATCCGCCATGCAAAGTGTGCAATTTGTGCTAATATTGCTTGCAGATTTCTCATGTGCGGTAGCTTCACATGGTTGTTAATACCTCACTGCAATACAATTCATATCTTGTCATGGCTCTCTCAGGGCTCAGAAAGCATCCTGCCGGTTACTGTAGGTAACGTGGGTTTAATGCATGTGGAAAATGTGGTAACAAGAGTGTCTTTTTGATGTTTCCTTGCATGTATGTTTGGCC
This sequence comes from Pleurodeles waltl, assembly GCF_031143425.1. NCBI lineage: Eukaryota > Metazoa > Chordata > Amphibia > Caudata > Salamandridae > Pleurodeles > Pleurodeles waltl. The sequence continues at coordinate 964,354,798 of NC_090448.1, read as the reverse complement.
GGCCATCTCGGGCCGGCTAAACACACATACGCACTGTGCTGTCTCTAGCCCGGCACTGTGTTGCTGGGCTGCAGAGAGCTGGCACAGGCTCTCAGTCTGCCAATCCTAATGCTGCTCTGAGCAGCGTCAGGATTGGCCGCAGGCAGGCTGGGAGCCTGTGTCTCCTGTCAGGAAGAAGGAGCAGCGGCACATTGATGAAGAGAGGCAGGTACGTTTTTTTTTTCTTAATTTAATGTTTATTCCCCCTCCCGCGTGCCCACCCATTCACCGTGCAGCGAGCAGCAACTGTTGTGTACATACGTATGTTGTTCTGTACTAGTAACATAAGATTTCCGATAGACAACAACGCCTTTTTGTTGGCAAGACCTAAAATGATGCCTTAAAACACTATATGAAATGTATTTTTGCGAATAAAAAAGAAGAGAAATATATTTACATTTGCCAAACAAAGATCTGAAAATGAGGATGGGCTTACTGAAAAGGAATTGCTGCACACTTACATGGAGGGCTCCAGTCACATTCCATCCTTTACCCTATAAACACATAAAATAAAAGAGGATGTTATGTTTTTTTGTCCTCTTCTCTTTTTACAGGTTTCCACCCATTTAAAAAAAGAAAAGAGCTGCATAACAGAGGATTTCTAAAATGTTCCAGGTTCTTTCCAATTCCAGCAAAGATACCTTGACTTTGCACGTTTCTAAGCCTCCCGGAAGGTGATCAATAAATAAAAAGAGAAAAATCTTCTAACAGGGCAGAAGGGGCATGAGTTTAGTTCTAAAACATGAAAGGTTATCCTGCATCTGTTTTTAACCCTCCACCTGCTCCTCGTAGCCACCTTACCAAGCTGTGAACTCGCAGCTAGAATCTGAGGAACTACAGCTGTTTCATGAAACCCTTTGCTCGTCATACAATAAAAACTTTAAAAAGAGCGAAAATATGTATAGTAAATGAGTTTAAATGCGTACCTAAATTGACTTTAGCACTGCACACAGGAAGTGAAAGGTGTGTACATTACCATGAAACAGAAAGGAAAGATTTTTAAATGGTTCACAACAGAGAAGTAACTGACAGCAACATAGCTCTCAAGTTGGCCCATGCCAGACTTAAGAGGCCTGTCCTATCCATGTTTTTTACTTTGCATTCTGGTACATGCAGTCTTTCATTTATAATTGGAAAAAAATCTTCAAAGTACCCGAATAAAAATTGGAGAAGTAATCGTCATGGCATGGGTTGACCCAAGAGCTCTGCAACAAACAAACGCTGTCTGCTTAGTGTGATCCGAAGACGCCCCCAGGCAGGAGTTGCTTATCCAGTTTCAATGTGTTCTTTGCATTCTGGGACTTGTAGTCTTAAGGCTATTGTTAAAAGTACCAGACTGCACATAGTAAATCCAGGCTGCCATAGGGCAACTTGAGAGCTTTGTACTTAGAATTTAGAATTCAAACCCACTTTCCACCATGAAAGTGCGACCTAACCTATAAACAGCTCCCTGTTGAGGTGCCCTTAACCCCACATCAAAAAGCCTGTACTACTTATCGAAAATAAAACCTAAGGACCTTATTAAGAATCACCAGTCTTTATCCAAGGGGTCACCTCCTCCACGACGCCACCGTGTACTGCGATTATAACCTCAGAAAGGCGGAATTACTGGGGGAATGGAGTATACAAGAACAGATTTTCAGGTAATTCCTTGAGTCCCTGAGACTTCCTGTCTTTTCAGCTTTCAAAAGGCTGGGGGAAATTCACTGGATTCAGAATTTCCCGCGGAGACTGCAATTGTGAAGGGGCCAGTATCTTCCATTATCCGCACATGAGTGTTACAAGTGCACTAGCAATGAGGGCCTCACAGCACTGCCCTGAAACTTTAACCAACCTTCAGGTCGAATCATAACAAAGAAAGTAATGTATTTATCACCCGCTCAAAACAATGACAGAGAAGCAGCTGTCGGGAGAAGAAGAGGACCATTATGCTCTCGCCCCGGGCCACGCAGGAGCAATGTCTCTGCGCTCTAGCTTGAAGGGCTAGGATTTCTAGTGTTTACCTTATAAATCCAGAGTTTTACGTTTGGCTCGCACACATAACTTTCCCCTGGTTCTTGTTCCCCTCTAAGACATTTTCTTGCTTTCATAGCCCGCCGTCCTTTAAGCCGATGCCAGGCTGGAAAGGTTTCTCTATATGTTTTCAGAGAAGTGTTAACATCAACCTTTCCTTCTGGCATTAACTAGTCCATTCAAAGTCATGTCCCATTGAGGGATGAAGGCACACATTCTGCCTTTGTCTGCATGTATTTACAGCGGTTTCGGATTTGATGCAAAGATCATCATAGGCAAGACTGACGTAAGACTCCTGGTTGCTGTCAAAGAATAGAGGTCTCCGGGGCAAAATGGTCCTATGCCCCCTGGGTGTGGCCTTAAAGTAGGGAGGCCCTAGGTAAGATTGACACATGGACCCTGGGTGGTGTTGAAGAGCATGGCTCTACTGTGCAAGTCTGGCTTGTGGTCCCTGGGTTCTGTAAAAAAGTAATGGGCCACTAAGCAAGATTGGCATATGGCCCCTGGGTCATGTGTAAAAGGAGAGTGGCTCTAGGGAAGACTGACATGTGGCAATTGGGTGCTGTTGAAGAACAGGTCCTTACTGTGCAAGACTGGCATATGGCCCCGGTGTGCTGTAAAAAGTTAATGGTCCTCTCCTCTAAGCAAGGATGTCTTATGGCCCCTCGGTGCTTTCACAAAAAGCCATAGGAAAAAGGACAAGGAGAAAATTCGTCCTGCTTGACTGGAATACCCTCAAGGAGATTTTTTGAATTATAGTCTGGTGTTTTGTGAATCACATTCTCTTGTCCTTGCAATTCACAGGCTTTGGAACCGAAAAGGACAATGCTTTTATTAGTTCCAACTCTTGGAATGATGTCTGGTATCCTTTATGAACACTGAAAATTGTAATAAGCTGTATACAAAATCTAGGTATCACCAACCATCATCCCAGCATAGAAGGACCTTTATTATAGCACCAGGCACTCTAGTCTTGCTGCGTTTGCTACTGTTCCATTAGAGAGGGGTGTCACTGTGTACAATTTCAGGTTGTGAGCCCCTTTCACCATATCTGTTTCTTAATGTGTCTTGAAGTGTTGTAATATAGCACTATAGCACTTCAATCACTAGTGACCCTTCTTCATCTAACTTTCCTGAGTTGTGACAGCTACTTCTGCTTCAGTGGCCGACCCAGCCCTAAAACATTTTGTGCTATATTGCAGTACTTCAACCCACTTCTGAGCAGTGCACCATTCATGATACTGAAAAGGGTAGAGGTGTTGTGTGGCCTCATTATTAAGGAGGCACAAGGCACCACAAGCTTTTGTCATTTGCCTCAGATACTTACTCCCCTGATCTGGTTTCATAATATGGGACTGCCTCTGTTCGAAATGTGACCTTTCTGAAGGGTCACCCCAGTTTTTTTGCCTTTTGCTGATCTATATTTTTTCTGGCTATACAACTCTGTGTACATTACCCCTGCTAACCATTGGTAGAATGCTTGTAGTCCTTCTTTCGACTTTATCAAGTTGGTATGCACCTGATTGGCATATTTACCTTACCTATAAGAAACTACTGTATGGTACCAAGGTGTACCCAGGGCTTGTAAGTTAAATGCCATGAATGAACTGCGGGATCCCTAGTGCCATCCACTCCAGTGACAATGGAAACATGTCTGCAGGCCTGCAACAAGTAGCCCAGCTGTGCAGGTTTTAACTGCAAATTTGACATGCCAAAATAACCCCTTTTGACAGGCTTAGCCTTTTTTTGTAAATATTTATAGGGAACCCCTAAGTAGACCATATTGCCCATAAGGCAGGGTGTAAGGTATTTGAAAGTAGGACATATAAATGTTTAATGGTAAACATGTCCTTACAATGAAAAAGCCCTAACAGCTATTTTCACTTGGGAGGGTTGGCATTGGGATACAATGTTACAATAAATAAATAATATCTTCACCTAGGAAATACCCACAAATTTAATTTGTGGACTTTTGGAAATATTTACTGCAAGCACAATTCACTGGTGTAGTCAGTTATTGTTAGAAATGATGTCTCTAGTTGGCAGTCAGCTTTCACCCTGTCCAAGTAGGGACCCTGACACTAGTCAGGGTAAGGGAGTCACACACCTAAGATAACCCCTGCTCATCCCCTTGGTAGCTTGGCACAAGCGGTCAGGCTTATTTCAAAGGCAATGTGTAAAGTATTTGTACCCACACATAGTAACACAGTGAAAACTCTACAAATGGACACCACACCACTTTAGAAAAATAGCCAATATTTATCAGAATAAAACAAGACCAAACTGGCAAAAATCCAAAATACACAAAAAAAGATATACATTTTTAAAGTTAAAAGAGTATGAACCCCTTGGAATCAATGGATGCGTTGTTTTTAGCACAAAGTACCAGGTATGAGTAAAATATAAAGCCGCAGGAGGGGTGATGCGTCAGAAAAGCAAGCGATGCATCAATTCCTTACAAGTGAGGCCGAGTGTCAACTCTTTCCCTGCCAGGTAGGCGATGCGTCGATTCTTTCCCCACAGGAAGACGAAGCATCGATTTTCAGCCACATAGGCTCAGTTCTTAGGCTGATGTTGAAGCTTTGACGCCCAAGGATGTGGCGTGGAAAATCCAGACGCAGGACAGCAATGGATTTGTGCTGAAGCAGGTGATGCATCGATTTTGTTGGTGCTGTGTTTATTTTTCAGCTACGGTGCAGGCGCTGTGTCGATTTTTCTGCTGCAACGCCCGCGGTGCGTGGAGTTTTTCTTTGGGTCACCAGTTTCCACTTCCAAGGGTCCGGGGACTAGATTTGGCACCACTTGGCAAGTCAGGACTCAGCAGAAGAGCCCAGGCAATGGCAGATGAAGTCTTTGATGTCTCTGAGAGTTTGCAACAGTAGGCAAGCTCAGTTTAAGCCCTTGGAGAACCTTGGAAAGCAGGATGTAGAAGGCAAAGTCCAGTCGTTTTACCCCCAGGGCAAAAGTAGCAGCGGCAGGCCAGCCCAGTAAAGCAACAGGCAGAGTAACAGGCCCTCCTCAAGCATCCAGCTCTTCTCCCTGGCAGAATCCTCAGTCCAGAAGTGTTCTGAAGTTGTGGGGTCAGCAGTCCAATACTTATACTCATTTCTGCCTTTGAAGAAGGCAAACTTCAAAGGAAAGTCTTTGTAGTGTAGGAGACCCTGCCTCTCCCTGTCCTGGCCCCAGACACACTCCAGGGTGTTGGAGACTGCTTTGTGTAAGGAAAGGCACAGCCCTATTCAAGTGCAAGTGTCAGCTCCTCCCTCCACTTCAGCCCAGGAAGACCCATCAGGGTATGCAGGACACACCACAGCTCCCTTTATGTGACTGTCTAGAGTGAATTCACAACCAGCCCAACTGTCAGTCTGACCCAGAAGTATATTCCACAGCCAGGCAGAGGAACAGAATGGTGAAGCAAGAAAATGCCTACTTTCTATAAGTGGCATTTTCAAACTTACAGTTTAAAAACCAACTTCACCAAAAGATGTATTTTTTAATTGTGAGTTCAGAGACCAAAAACTCCATATCTCTATCTGCTCCGATGGGGAATTACACTTCAAAGATATTTCTAGGCAATCCACATGTTAACCTATGGAAGAGATAGGCCTCGCAATAGTGAAAAAACAAATGTGGCTGCATTTCACTACCAGGACTTGTAAAACACACTAGTACATGTCCGACCTTTTAAATACACTGCACCCTGCCCCTGGGTCTGCTTTGGACTACCTAAGGGTTGGCTTCCATGTAGTAAAAGGGAAGGTTTGGGCCTGACAAGTGTGTGCACTTGCCAGGTTGAAATGGCACTTTAAAACTGCAAATACAGACAATGCAGGAGCAAGTCTGAGACATGTTGAACACCGTCACTCATGTGGGTGGCACAATCAGTGCTGCAGGCTCCCTAGTAACATTTGATTTACAGGCCCTGGACACCTCTCATGCACTTTACTAGGGACCTACTAGTAAATAAAATGTGCCAATCATGGTTAAAAACAATTACCAACCCAGTTTTGAAAGACAACACTTGCCCTTTAGCACTGGTCAGCAGTGGTAAAGTACCCAGAGTCCTAAAGCCAGCATAAACGAAGTTCAGAACAGGATCATAACAGGAGGACAGAAGCCAAAAAGACAGGAAAACTCATGCCAAGAGCTGACAGGTCTAACAGTTTTGTAATAACTATTTTGAAAAGATAACTTTTAAAAAGCTACCTTTGCCCTGCCAGAAGTCACTGAAAGCAGAATCTGCATTTGCTCTCCCTCTTCAGCCCACCAGTGGCTAACATTTCAGTAGGCATGAAGGATATGTAAACTTGCTCCCAGGACAGGGATCAAAGGACTTCATGGTATGGAAGTATTTTTGGGCCCTTGACAGGATGGCCTGTGGGCTTGGTCCAAGGACCTGATTAACTACAAAGGATTGTATCCTGTCACAAGCAGATGCAACTAACACCCATGCCTATATTCTTCTAAACTCCTGCGAGCCAAACTGGTCTCCACAAGAGTTGATTACTTGTTTACATTACAGTGTTAGATCGTGGAGTGTCAAGATCTGCTGGTGTTTTTCATATGACACTTGGGGCGCATTTTCAAGAGGTCTCCTGTGTCACAAGCAAATGCTAGCTGACACTTGGGCTTGGCTCTTATTTTGTCTAGCCCCTAGCCAATCTGGCCCCAATCACTGTGGGCCTCTTTTTGACATTAAAGTGTCACAGCCTGTTTGGCAGGTCAGCTGGATTTACATATAATATTTGGGTCATACTTCAAAGGTAGGAAAGCGAATGCCAAAACAGTTTGTTTATATCCAAAGTCTGGTTACTGTAAACTCAGCTTTGTCCTACCAGACATCTGTCTCTCAGTTTGTTGAGGGTGCAGGGCATTCATAAAACTGGATTTTAATATTAGTTGTGGGAAAGTACTAGGATAGTGCACTTCTCTCACACACACACCCAACCCCCAAAACACAAGTTTAATGTGACCAAAGACTTTGATCATCTGAAAAATGCCCAAAGTGGAAGTGTTAGTCTGGGAACCATTAGCCCATGGGTTAGAGCATCCCCAGGTTTCATTCTCACCCACTAACGTGTTCCAGGCATACATTTGACATCTCCAGGCACCCACTGCAGACTGCTCATAGACATAAGGAAGATCAGAAGAGCACTGAACCTGCTGCCTGCAACCTGGGAAGGGCCCTGTAGGGCTGGATTTATCTCTCTTTCTCTCTCTCTCTCTCTCTCTCTCTCTCTCTCTCTCTCTCTCTCTCTCTCTCTCTCTCTCTTGTACCCAGGGCAGAGAAGTGGACTCCTAAGGTTATATGGCTGGCCTCATATTAAATCTACTGTGACACAGTAAGCTGCCAGAGGCCTTTTCCTGCAACTGCCCAGCTGACCAGTGGCAACTGTATCTGAACTGGACCCATCTGTGGGTCTATGCTGCCCACCCTTTGAGTCTTTAAGTGTCTCCCCTGAGATCTTGGGAGCTTTAGAACTGCACTCTTTTGGTGGATTGGGACGTAAAGCATTAAAGCCAGAGGTAAAAATCATTTGCCCAGGACTAACCTGGTTGGTGTATCCAGTTCACACTCCATTGTGGTCAGCATCAAATTGCACCCAGGCCATGTTCTACCATTGACTATCATTGGCACTTTTTGCTTCTTGGTAATATTTGTACTTAAAACTTTTGAAATTTATATCTCTGGTTCATGTTATTAGATTTTTGTTATTTTGGTATCAATATTATTTAGTACAATCTGATTGCCAGAGAGCACATATTCAGTCACTGTTTTCCAGAGCTATGCCAACACCTGGTTGATTGCACGTTTATTTACCTCAGGGATCTTGCAAAGAAGACAGACCTCTGGGTGAGTACCAGAGTGCCTGAGAAGGCATTGGGAATGATCCTAAGGAGGATGGTTCAGGTTCCCTTCAACAGAGTGAAAGGGAGGTACGCAGTGCCCAGACAGGACCCCATATGGTAGGGGTGTAACAGGGTCCCTGTCCCTTTTAAGAGTAGGAGGAGAGATGGTGTGGGCAGAGGCCCAGGGTGCCCTATTTCCAGCCCCAGAGCTTGAATTGTTCCCAGAGGGGTAACAAGCAGGGAGACCTGGTCTGCACCAAGAGACCATTCACTGGTGGGAGCTCCACAGTGTGGGGTGCCTGCCACAAGCACCCTACCAGTTGTGGTTTCTGGGGGTACCACTCCACAGCGGAGGGTACAGAGGACCAAATGGAGGGGCAGGAGGGGGAAACAGTCCACAGTGGGATGACCAATGGGTTAGGGGTTTCCAGTCATGAGAACAGAGCACCCCGCGACTGACCCTGGTGAGGCCACTTCTGGGCGGGGGCTCCATGCACTGTCACATGGACAAGGGCCTGAGGAACTGCACAAGTCAGACTCTTGCCCTATTTCCAGCCCCAGAGCTTGAATTGTTCCCAGAGGGGTAACAAGCAGGGAGACCTGGTCTGTACCAAGAGACCATTCACTGGTGGGAGCTCCACAGTGTGGGGTGCCTGCCACAAGCACCCTACCAGTTGTGGTTTCTGGGGGTACCACTCCACAGCGGAGGGTACAGAGGACCAAATGGAGGGGCAGGAGGGGGAAACAGTCCACAGTGGGATGACCAATGGGTTAGGGGTTTCCAGGCATGAGAACAGAGCACCCCGCGACTGACCCTGGTGAGGCCACTTCTGGGCGGGGGCTCCATGCACTGTCACATGGACAAGGGCCTGAGGAACTGCACAATTCAGACTCTTGCATGGCACACACATAGTGTGTCTCCCTTGAGGAGGGTAGTGGTACTCCCCCTGAAAGTCCTGGCTTGCCAGGCACCTGTTCAGCCTAAGGGTACAGACCCTGGGTTGAAGTACCAGTTTCAGAATACTACCCCTGAATTGATGGAAAACGGGTGCAAGTCACCTGGGGCTACTGCCCCCCACTCTGAGAAACTTCAGAGGTCAGAGAGCCCTGGATGGCCTGGGGCTTGGAACTTGACGCTGATAACTGCAAATGTATCTGTTAGTTTCTGTCCTTGTGGACAGAATTTTCCTTGGGTTGGGAACCAAAGTCTAATCCAGGGGGTGGAACGGGCCACGTCACTTTGTTGGCCATGGCGGTACTGTCTGCCTACTGGGATGCATCTGTGAGCAGATTAGGGTTAGTAGCTTCAGAGATGGGGTCTACAGGTAAGAAGAAGGGTTCCCCATAGCTCTGTTCAGTGGCCCTAGAAAGTAAAGACAGAGGGACCCAACTGGCTTCGGAGCGGTGTAGAACTGACAAGTGCCCCTGCAGTAATGGACCATTATCCACGTTCTCTCCCAAGCAGTGAAGTCCATCAAGGTATTGATTAGTCTACCTTGGCTTTAGGCTGGAGGGTGGTTGGGTTGGAAATGACCCTCTCTACAGGGTCACCTCCTAACATTTTGCCTTTTCCCTCCAATTTTTGCTGAATTTGTTTTTGTTGGCCTTAGGACTCTGAGCACTTTACCAATGCTGGCCAGTGCTAAAGTGCATGCACTCTCTCTCTAAAACAAGGTTTGATTGGTATATACCCAATTGACATATTTCATTTACTTATATGTCCATGGTAAAGTGCACTACATGTGCCCAGGGCCTGTAAATTAAATGCTGCTTGTGGGCCTTCAGCACTGCTTGAGCCACCAACTTAAGTAGCCCTTTAAAACATGTCCCAGGCCTGCCATTACAGCCTGCAGGCAGTATTACACTGCCATGTCGATTTGGCATGTAAAACTCCTTGTCATGACTTAAACTATCTTTTTATTACATATAAGTCCCCCCCAGAGGTAGGTCCTAGGTAGTCCATAGGGCAGGGTGCCATGGAATTAAAAGGCAGGACACGTACTTTTAAGTTTTACATGCCCTGGTAGTGAAAAACTCTCAAATTTGCTTTTCACTACTGTGAGGCGTACCCATCTCATAGAATAACATTTGGGATTTCTAGTAACCTTTAATAAGCCGTAATTCTTGCTTGAGAAGGAGTGGACTTGTCATGTTTAGTACCCATGGAAGTTTAATAACAAATCCTCTTCAGTGGCAAAGTCAGATTTAGTAATACAAATTTGAAAATGTCACTTTTAGAAAGTTTGCATTTTCCTGCTCTTAGCTCTGTGTGCATGCAGCCTGTCTCCAATACACGTCTTGGCTGGGGTGACACCTGGTTTCCTGCATTCCCTCTAGATAGCCTCACGCAAAGGAAGAGTAGGTGTGACTGAGTGGCCATCTACATGTTGATGGTCATCATGGGAAGAATGGGAGGGACGGTCTCACACACCTGAATAGGCAGCATCCTGCTCCCACTCAAAGGACTGCTTAACCACCTGTAATGAGTCTGCACCTCTTTGAAGTCAGCCCCACTTCCATGGCACAACTGGGCATAAGTACAGGACCGCTGACAATACCAAATCTGTATACTATTGGACTTGTCATTCAATCAATCAAACATTTATAGAGCGTGCCAAATCAGCCGTGAGGGTCTCAAGGCACTGGAGCTGTATGCTGCTAAATGGAGGTATGATCATTCAGACATCCGGATCTTTAGTTCTCTTCTGAATCGCTAGAGTGACAGTGCAGTCATGAGGTGCAGGGGGTGGTTGTTGCAATCCTTGGCTGCCAGGTGGGAGAAGAAGCGTCCTCTGCTGTTGGCTTGACGGATCCATGTGGTGTCTGCGAGGGAGAGGGAAGCTGATAGGAGGTGTCTGGTTCATTGGTGGAAGGTCAGGCATTTGTTGATGTATGCTGGTCCTTCATTATGTAGGGCCTCGTCCACATGGGTCAGCATCTTAAAATGCCATCTCTTCTGAATCGGGAGCCACTGTAGTTTCTTGAGATGGGGTGTGATGTGGGTCTTCCTGGGGAGGTAGAGCATGAGTCTTGCTGCTGAGTTCTGTATTGTCTGGTGTCTCTTCAGGAGGGGTGCAGTGATTCCTACGTAGTGCGTGTCTCCGTAGTCCAGTCTGCTAGTGATAAGGGCCTGCATGATGGTTCTTCTGGTGTTCGCTGGGAGCCACCTGAAGATCTTACGAAGCATTTGAAGGGTGTGGAAGCAGGCGGATGAAACTGTGTCAATTTGTTTCTTCATGGATAGCTTGCTATCCAGGATGATGCAGAGGTTGCAGGCGTAGTCTGTTGGGGGAGGGGGGAATGCCAAGCTCTGCGGGCCACCATGTGCCAGTCCATGGCAGGTGTTGTTCCCAAAGATGAGGACTTCCATTTTTTGGTGTTGAGTTTGAGGTGTCTTTCATCCAGTCTGCTATGTTCATCATGCATCCGCAGGAGTTAACTTTTGTGGTGGAGGAATATTTTGACAGTGAGAGGATGAGCTGTGTGCCATCGGCCTAGGAGATGATGTTGAGTTGTGTGATCTGACAGTGAAGGGCAGGGGGTCATGTAAGTGTTGAAGAGGGTCAGGCCGAGGGACGATCCTTGGGGGACTCCACAGATGATCTTCTTGGGCTCTGAGGTGAACGGAAGGAGACGGATCCTTTGGGTTCTGCCATTGAGGTGAAAGGTGATCCATTCAAGGGCAGTTCCTTGAATCCCAATGTGGTGGAGTCTGTTGATCACGATGTGGTGGGTGGCAGTATCAAATGCTACAGACTGGTCCAGAAGGATAAGGGCCTCTGTTTCCCCACAGCCCAAGTGGGCTCTGATGTCTGCGATCAGGCCTGTCTCGTTGATGTGGTTAGCTTGGACCTATGAAGAACTCTGCCAGGAAGAAGAACTGCTCTGCTGCTACAAGGACTGCCATTCTGGACTGCTGCTCTGGAAGAACTGCTTTTCTGCAGTGCTGCCCTGCTGCCCTCTGCCCTGCTGAGGAAAGACTAGATCCATCTCACTTGCACCCAGAGTGACTCCGAGGGCTTGCTGGCTTGCCTCCTGTTCTACTGAAGTTTCAGGGACACAAATGACTTCCCACTCATCATCAACAGCACCTTGACTTTGCTTGCTGAAAGTCTTGCCCTGCTAAGTGGTGCCATTCCAGTCCTGGGCCCCTGGAAATGGGTAGTAAGTGCTGCAACTGCCAGACCCTGAGCATCCATGCTGTTGCTCTGATCGGAACCTGTGCATCTCCATCAATGCTGATGCATCGCCGTTGCTGCGAGATTCGAAGACTTCACATTGACGTTTACGCCAGCACTGCCCCGCTGCTGCAAGGATCGGGATCATTGAACTGCCAACTGCTTGACACATCGGCTCCACTCCTGAGTCATCCCTGGCTTTGCGCAGCACAGAGTCGATGTATCACCTACATCTAAGAAATTGATGCCAATGAATTGTGTCCTTTTCTCCTCACATCTTGTTCTTGCCTTCGACGCTTCTCCAAACCAAGATACTTGTTATGGTGATTGGAATTTAGACCATTTGTTTAGGTTCTAGATTCTTGTATTCTATGTGCACTGCTGATTCTCAGAGCATTTCTGTTCTTACTCTTGATTGCTGTCTGTGCCTGGAGCGGCTGCGAGGAGATGCCGGTGCTGATTACAACAAGAATAAGCGTAATCTTTATTTGAACTACACCTGCTGCCTCTACTAGTGATTGTTAAAACACAACATAATTTGGTGACGAGTTGGTGGCAGGAGACAGTACCTTTGAAACAGAATATGCGGTGTACTTGACCCGCACTCTTTCACGGTCGGCTTGATATTTCAGATTCAAGCGCAACCAGATGGCCCAAGCTGGCTCTTTATGCTACTAAGCAATACAGTTTAATTTATTCTTTAAACATTTTTATCTCAACTTCTGCTTATTGGATGTTTGTCATTTTGGTCTTGTTTTATTTGTTGGTGTGGAGTCTTTTTGTGGTGTTTTTACTGTGTTTCTGTTTGAAATGTTGCACAAATACTTGAGCACAGATTAATTGATGGTGTGTATCTGACATACCTTGACTAGGACTGTGATTTCTGCTTGGACAGGGTGCGTGCCAACCAGAAACCCAATTTCTAAAAGTAAGTTATAACTGCCAAAAAGTAAACAGTACTAAGTCTAGTACCACATATGGCCAACCACTGATACCTCAACACCCTCCCAAAGAAAATAATTGAGGTAGGAAATTCAAATAAAATCCCATGGGAAATAATACTAAATTATTTAAATAGTTACAATTATAAATACTAATCAGTTAATGTAAAGAAAAGTGAAAAATAATACATATTCTGCAGCACCGGGATAAGTCAAGTCAAGTTTACTTATATAAATACACATTAAATGTTTATTTATTTAATTATAAAATACTTTAATAACCTCAAAATTAGCATCATAATAATTTTTATTACATACAGTTGCATTACTGTTAAATAATTTTATACATAGATGTTTATAATTATTAATGCATAATAAGATAAATACCTTTTTTTACTTTAGGTGGGAATTTATATTTTTTATTCGAAAAAATGAAATGTAATTTAATATTTAAATTATTTCAAAATGCAAATCAAACTAAAGTTAATAATGTTTTGCCATTTTTTTCTTTTATTCTGGATTTCAAATAAATATCTAAAATTAAGCTACATTAATGCCTGAAGTAAAAATATTTTACTAATTTAGAGCAATTTTTTTAAATAGTTATCAATTTCCCAATACTTTACCACATGGAGATCTCCACTTCAGCTTTGGAGTCTTCCTATTTTAGAGTATAGGGAAAAGTAAAGCAAGTTTATGGAACAAAAAAAATTTATCTATCTTTCTCTCTGTCTCTGTCTCTCTCTCTCTCTCTCTCTCTGTATATATATATATATATATATATATATATATATATATATATATAATAAATATATATATATATAGATATATATATACACACATTCACTTAAAAAAAACAAAGGTCAGAGGGACTTTATAGTTAGGCTTACATTTTAAATGCACAAAACCATAGAAATTTACCAGTTATAGTTCACCCGTGGTCCCTACATGTTTTTTTGTATTTTATTTAACAAAATGCCCTTTACGGGCTATCTGCCACTGCAGGGTAAGCCTCAGAGCCTCCACCACGGCGCCTTTGCTTCAGCAACCAAGGAGCTGCTTTAACAGCAGCTCTGTGGTTGCTGAAGCAAACCTTTCATCTCTGTTCACTGCACACATACCTACATGCAGGGAACAGAGATGAAAGCTCCACTTTCTGACAGCGTGACCTGTTGACAGGTCCTGCTGTTAGAAACTGGAGTGTGTGCTATGACTTTGGCGGCAACTTCAGAGCTGTGGCCAAGCCACAGCAAACAGCTATGTCCTGGGGGTGGGCACCATGGGACATAGCAGGAGCTGGCCCTGGGCGTGGTGTTCCCAAGGGCCATCAGTGGCTCCTAGAGAGGGTCCGCACGGTCCCCCTTCAACAACTATAGCACCGTGGAGGTGGCGTGCACACACTCAATATTAACAGTACTCCAGGGAGGGGGCGGTCCATGCGGCAGGGGAGCGGGCACCCCCTCCACTTTTTAATTCATAAAGCTCTGGGGAGGTGGTGGTCCCCAGGCCTGTAAGGGAGGATGACGGGCCTCCCACACCCCAATAAATAATATAGCCCCGGGGAAGTGGAGGTCCACGGGGCTGCTTAGGGGCCAGGCGCCACCCCCCCCACGCAAAAAAAAAAGAATGCCCCAGGGACTTGCCCCACCTCGGGGCTTAAAAAACACGAAGCGCTGGAGCCCATGCTTTGTTTTTTAAAAACATTTTGCCAGAACCGCCAACCCACCGCAAATCTTGGTGAAAACTTTTATCAAATCCTTTTTTGCCCTGGGAATGAGGGGGGGCTCTGGGACCCCACCACCAGAGCTAAGGGGTCAGGATGTATGTGCCCTGGCCCCTGTTTAAAAAAAAATCTGGAACTTGGCTACCGAGTCCCAAGATGGCAGCCATCACTTCCAGGATAAAGTATTGACAGCCAGTCAGATCTCTGCATGAGATAGGGAGGGGTCGCAAATCCTTTGCTTCCCTGTATATACATTTTTCCCCCTTAATTTGCCAAAAACTACTGAACACCAAAACAAAAAAGGATTTCCTTCTGAATCAGGACCTACCTTTCTGCCAAATTTGGTGTAATTCCATCCAGTAGTTTTGGCGCTATCCCTGTTCAAAATCCCTATGGAAAAATGAATGGAGAAAACATGTTTTGGGACAGCAGCTACATGACTGCCAAGCGGCGCCAAAGATATAGGCAACTAAAAAAATGCTTTTTATATAGATACTAGGCCCAATCTATAGCAGCTACTTAGGGGCGACGTTGTATGTATATATATATATATATATATATATATATATATATATATATATATATATATATATATATTCATATATATAGATATGTATATATATATATATATATATATATATATATATATATACATGTATATAGATAGATAGATAGATAGATAGATAGATAGATAGATAGATAGATAGATAGATAGATAGATAGTTTGGAGAAGGGAAAAATAAAGTGCTTAGATTAAATCCAACTTCCAGGTTTGGCTCTTTGAGTGTAACCTGCCAGCAAAATCTATTTAGCAAGTTCTATTTATTATAATGTTTACATCGGACAGGTTCAGTATACAGATGCTGCAATACAGTTGTCTAGGGGTGCTGGAATAAGAATCTTCCTTCTACAGTCTTTCACTATTCCAAACAGATGCTGACCCCAGTGTTGTATTTGTTGTTATTTTACCAACTTTTGTTTGCTTTACGATTTCTGTGTGTTTCTCTTCTGTTTGGGCCTTCTAGGTGCTTAGAAGCAAGATTTTTACTGATGATCGTGCTATTCACAAATAAACAGATTTTTGCCCCCAACATGGCAAAATAGTGTTAAGGCACTAGGTAAGACTGCAAGGGCTACTGCGAGAGGCCTATGGTGGGCTTAGCAGAGTGACTGGTCTGCAAGACGTACTTTTACCTGTTCCTCCAATACAGGGGTCTTCAAACTGGGGGGTAGGCCCCCTGAGGGGGCCTCAAGTGATCACATGGGGGGTGCCACTCTCTGGCCAAAAGAAGCAATATACATATAACACTGTTTTGTTTTAAGCAGAACATGTTATTGCATTTTTAACAAGCATTTGCAATGCAATAGGTCTCGCATTTGCTTGAGTTAGAGCTATTTGCATTGTAAATGCATAACTGGACTTTTCTTGCCACATAGATTGGTCAACCCTGCAGCATAATTTGGTCCTCTCTGCCACATAATTCTAGTGGCCCTGCATATAACTAAAGCACTTTCATTTACCCTTTTCCTCTATCTGAAGCAAAAAAATGAAAATATTTCCATTATTCATTATTTATATTATTATTTTGAGGTCACCCTAAAAAGTCCTGCTCATTTATACCGCTCATCCCAGTATCACTCCAAAAAGTGCCTTCATTTTTGGATCCTCTTTACGGTCACATTACATGACCTTTGAAAGCACCCCTTTCCCATGAAGAACCTGCCCTGCAGCACAGGAAAGTATATTTAATATTTATGTGCATGTTTCTCTATAGGAAACAAATAGGGACTCAAGAGATCAGGGCTTAAAAAATGCAACATGATTACAATCCTTCTAAAATCAATGTGTCCTCTTAAAATAACTGCTCGTTCAAGAACAGTGTCTGTGATGTAAACATGCTTTTGTATGAAAACTAAACAATCTGTTTTCATGCTCCAGTACAAATTATTCTTTCCACCCTGTTTGAATTACATTTTCTTCTGTTTTGCTTCCTGCTTGCAGACAAAAGCCCTATAGCACCATGTCAAATGGCCATGCTATCACTATCTGAGCAAAACTGTAACTGATATCAATGAACAAACACAAAAATGAGCAATTGAAAACCAGCAAGTTAACTTTTCCAAAGTGAAAGGCGAGGCAATGCACCCAAGGTGTTGCCATCTTAATAGCTTTGGAGCCATTTGTGCTATAAACATTTTATGGATAAGATCTGCTTATTATGCAGCACATGGTGGGTTATGTGGGAGTGTGGCAAATTCATATTTGTGCATAAAATGCTATGAGATCACATACGTTCTGATGTCCTGGGTTACAAGGCATATTTGTGCAGTTCTTGGTGCATGGGTCTGTCTAAAGTGTTGTATTATATGTGTGTGTCAATAATGGGGCAATCACACACCTATGTCGTACCACAACCTTCTGACTCAGGCTCTCTCCTCCTTCGCAAATCCTGCAGTGTTACCAGACGTTCTGTCATGCACCCCATGGCATTGCTTCTCCCTTCCTATACAAGGGAATTGTTAATTGTTCTTGATCAGAGAGTAAACTGCAGGCACTGTGATGACAGTGAATGTCTCACTAGCTATCAAGGACAGAGCACAGGCAACGTTCTCTGTTAGATGACTACAGTCAGACTCAAATGGAAGAGGGAAAGTAGTGTAGTTTGAGACATCCACCATCACTCCATTCCCCTGAGTGTTAGTACAGTATGATAGATCTGCACCTGACCTCCCACTATCACATCCCTAAAACCCCTGGACACAAGGGTGAGGTGGGGAAAGCTGCTACTTGACTGAGAAAACAACGTTTGTGTCAGTGCTATACCATCATAGTAGTAAGCAGTAGAGATACTAGCTTGTGAATCATGATCATCGTTTTCAATAGGAGAATATAAAAAAATGTGTGGGATCGGAAAACAATAAGGGGGTCGTTATGACCCCAGCAGTGAGTGTTAATGTGGCGGTAGTACCGCCAACAGGCTGGTGGAACATACCGCCACATTATGAGAATGGCGCCACTTCTACACTCACACCACCATTGTGGTATCAGCTGACATCCCAGAGATATCAATCTCCAGCCCAGCGGCCGACCGAGTACGGCCGGCGGCATTATGAGCCTGCCTACCACCATGGATTTCATGGCATTAGCAACACCACAAAAACCATGGTGGTAGGCCCCTACCGGTGATAGAGAATTCCTTCCCTGTCACCGGTAGGCTTCTCCCCCACCCCCTACACACACCTGACACCCCCTCCATCCAAACCCCACCCCCCATACACACATTAACGCATACAACCACGCAAACAACACAACACACACAGACGCATTCACACACTCACTCACACATTCATGCACAGACTCAGACACACACACACAACACCCCTCCCGCCCGAAGCACGACTTACCTTTGTTGAGGAGGTCTTCCGTCAGGGAACGGGAAGGGGCAGTGCTACTGCCAGCAGCGCCGCGCCCACAGAACACTGCCAGGTCGTATTTTTTGTCATAATACGGCTGGTGGCGTTCTACTGGCGTGGCAGTGCTGATGGTAGAAGTGCCACCTTACCATCGTCCGCCACCATGAACACTGCCGGATTTCCACCCTTCTTGTGGCGGAAGTCCGGCAGTGCTCATGATATGGCGGACGGATGGTAGCTGCGTTGGTGGTATTTATGCGGCTGTCACCGCGGCGGTAGGCGGTTTTTACCACCAATGTCAAAATGACCACCTAAATTACTTCGGAAAAAGATGACAATCTTCCCTTTATCCTTTAATGCAATATTTAAGAAACCATAGCAATCTTGAATAGCGCATCAAACAAAAATGAAAACAATCTAACACAAAAGAAACAAGGCTTCATTTTCAATTAAAGCCCAGAGACAAACTTTGTTAACAAGAATCCTAACAAGAGCCACTTGCATATTTTTATACAAGACACTTCGCAACATCACAAAACATGTTTCTGATTAAAATGGAAGAGTCCTTCAATGAAAACCTTTTAACAGGAAGAAGTTGTGGAGAACAGTTATTTCTGGCCCTCAAAGAAGGAATTCACTCTAAGAAGATAACGTAGCCCCGACAATCCAGAATGGTAAAAATTTGTGAAGCCAGCTTTCAGCATTTGCATGCGGAAATTGAGGACACGAAAACTCACATCTCAACAACATGCTATTAGGGAATGAAGTAAGTATACAAGGAATCGAGGAAAGACACTGTCTAAAATGGCCTGTGATCACACAGATCGGCTATTTATTACTCGATATGCCAACGTACGCCTCACTACAGATAAAAGCTGTTGAACATGTTTACTCTGATCACAGGAACTTGTCACAATCACAAGTTAAGGGTTAATGAATTAATCATGCCAAACGTCATATAAGATGTGATTAACCAAAAAAGTTATTGATTGGTATCAGCAACAGGCTCGGAACATCTTATAGCATTGTTCCTAATCAGAAAGCAAGATTTTATGAGAAACATGACTGTCTATCACAGCAGCAAAATTGTGGATCTACTTTTACACCGCAAACAAATCTATGATCTACATAGGAAACAAGTTTGCGCTCTATGAAACTTGAAAGCAGCATGGCCGCCACAGAGCACGAAGGGGAGACAAAAACAATGTGACGTACCTGGTAGTCATACAAAGTGCTCAAATACTGCTGATTGCTCTTTCTGAAACGTCAAAGCACCATGGCCACCATGAGCATGAGTGTGAAGGAGAAAGACAAAAGAAACTAGCTTGTTTCAGGTGTAGTGTCAGGTGTTGTATTGTATCTGGATGTAATAATGGAAAGAGACAGCCAATTACCAGTCCAGTGTCACGTTATGGTAAGCACATATTTTTAGCGTATGTGTTTAAGCCACGCCCTTGATTACATAGCCCACACCCCTCTGAGAGACCCCCCAGTTTATTCATCCCACCTAAAGCCCTGCCACCAATACTCCATCAATTGACCGCTTCAGAGTGCTAGGAAGGTAAACAGTATATTAGAAGGGAGGGAAGGGAGAAGGTTAAATGGCAGCACGCAAAATGTTTCAAACAGAAGGTATCTTGCGAGCGAGCAAGCGGTTTAATGTCAGTTCCTTGGTTGTATCGCTACAAAATGTAACACAGTAAGAAACCTATCCTGATTAATCCACAACAGCAAGTGTTTCTTCGCTATTATGTTTTTAGATGCTTCTTAAGAAATATTAGATGTATTTGAACTATGGACGTCACAGTAAATGTCTTTAGGGTGCAAAATAAATTATATTTGTTGTTCATGTTTTTTTGTACTTGTGGTGCCCGGTTCTTGCAGAACTATGCAAGTAAAAATACTTTTAAGCCATCAAAGGTGTGCATTTGGGAGCGATCTATTCAACTTAAAGGTCTTGGGCCTGCAACAGAGACAGGAATTCCTGTAGTCCCTGGCTCTGAGCAGTCTATGGCTACAGACATTCCATGTACAATGCTATTAACATATGAGCGTTTAGGTGCTGTCAGCCTGTCTGTCCCTTCTTTGTCTCTCTAACTTCAGCAGATGTTCAAATGATCAAGAGCTTAGACTGAGTGACAAGCTACAGCAGTCGGTAGTGAATGTCATTTAGCACACTGAAGTCGCCTCAGTGATGCGTAGTGTTATGCAAAGCTAACCAAAATACATTTTCACATAGCAACCTACATTATGTAATAAAACTCCCATTGTTTTTCAGTTAAAGAATAGTATTTACTAAAGATGCACCAGTCTCATTCCTGTGAGCCAAATACCTGATGCTCAGTTTGTATTTAATCAGAAAAATCTTTTGTCACAATGTCTCTTTATTGAAAGTCGTTATTTAACCCTTTCACTGCTAGGCCTTTTCCGCCTCAGGTGGCAGGCATTTTTTTTGGCTATTTGGGGCAGTTTGCGCGTAGGTCCTCATAATCTTTGGTGCACATAAGCTACCCATGCCAAATTTGTGTTCTTTTTTCCAACATCCTAGGGATTCCAGAGGTATCCAGAGTTTGTAGGGTCCCCTGGAGGAGACCAAGAAATTAACCAAAATACAGCAACAATTTTGTTTTTTTTTTAATGTCAAAAAAGGGCTGCAGAAGAAGGCTTGTGTTTTTTTCCCTGAAAATGACATCAATGAAGGGTTTGTGGTGCTAAAATAACCATCTTCCCAGCTTTCAGGAACAGGGAGACTTGAATCCCCATTTTTACTATTTTTGTGCTTTCAGCCTTCTTCCAGTTAGTGGCAGAAAGGGGTGTGAAACGAATGCTGGATCCCAGACAGCTAAAAATTTCTGAAACGTAGATAGAGTTCTGAATTCAACAAGGAGTAATTTGTGTAGATCCTACAAGGTTTTCCTACAGAAAATAACAGCCGAAATAAACAAATATTGAAATTTAGGTGAAAAAAAGCCATTTTTCTCCACTTTTTACTCTGTAACTTTGTCCTGCAATGTCAGATTTTCAAAAGTAATATACTGTTACGTCTGCTGGACTCTTCTGGTTGCAAGGATATATTGGAGTTGTAGGTTCATCAAGAGACCTAGGTACCCAGAGCCAATAAAGGAGCTGCATCTTGCAATGGGTTTTTATTGTATTCCAGGTATAGAGCAATTCATTTGGTGAAATATAAAGAGTGAAAAATAGGTATCTAGGAAACCTTGGTATTTCCAAAATGGGCACAAGATAAGGTATTGAGAAGCAGTGGTTATTTGCACATCTTTGAAATCCAGGGTGCCCATACTAGCATGTGAATTACAGGGCATTTCTCAAATAGATGTCTTTTTTCACATACTGTCTTACATTTGGAAGGAAAAAATGTAGAGAAAGACAAGGGGCAATAACACTTGTACTGCTATTCTGTGTTCCCCCAAGTCTCCTGATAAAATTTGTACCTCACTTGTGTGGGTAGGCCTAATGCCTGCAACAGAAAATGCAACATGGACACATCACATTTTTACATTGAAGTCTGAATTGTTTTTTGGAAAGTGCTAAGCTGTGGATTTTGGTCTCTAGCTCAGCCGGCACCTAGGGAAACCTACAAAACCCATGCATTTTTTTAAATTAGGCATGTAGGGAAAGCCAGGATGGGGTGATTTGTTGGGCTCTCACTAGGTTCTGTTACCCAGAATCCTTTACAAACCTCAAAATGTGGCCAAAAAAACACTTTTTCCACACATTTCGGTGACAGAAAGTTCTGCAATCTGAGAGGAGCCACAAACTTCCTTCTACCCAGCACTCCCCCAAGTCTCCCGATAAAAATGGTATCTCACTTGTGTGGGTAGGCCAAGTGCCTGCGAAAGGAAATGCCCCAAAACACTATGTTGTCACATCAAAATTATCAAATACAAAACTACCTGTTTTTGTGGGTGGGCACCTGCGTTTTTGGTCCTGGGCACAGCAGTCATATAGAGAAACCTACCAAACCCAAACATTTCTGAAAACTAGATACCTTAGGGAGTCCAGGGAGGTGTGACTTGCGTGGATCCTCCAGTGTTTTCTTACCTAGAATCCTCAGCAAACCTCAACCGCAGCTAAAAAAAATCACATTTTCCCCACATTTTTGTGTGGGATCACTGCACTGGTGCAAATTTCCTATCACCCAACATTCCCCTCAGTCTCCCAGTAAAAATGATACCTCACTTTTTTAGGTGGGCCAAGTGCCTGTGACAGAGAACAGCCAAAAACATGTCGAAAATGAGGGGAAACCAAAGCAGGTCCAAAAGGGCAGTTTGAAAAAAAAACGTTTTTAGGCTGACAAGTGGGGCAGACTTTTTATCGGTATAGATGTGACCATGCTGGGTGGTAGGAATTTTGTGGATTCCTGCAGATTCCGGATGGTTCCATCACAAAAATGTAGGAAAAATGTGTGATTTCCATCAAAGTTGGAGGTTTGCAGGGCATTGTGGGTAAGAAAATGGTGCAGGGTGCGTGTGAAGCACACTGCCCTGGACTCACCCAGATGGTTAGTTTTCAGATGTGTCTAGCTCTTGTAGATTTTTCTACATGGCAGCGTCCCTAAGTCCAAAAAGTGCAGCCTCACCATTCCAAGTGGGACGATTTTGAGAGTTAGACAAGCTCTCATGGCCCAAATGTAAACCCAAAACCCAAAATAATAAAATGTCCTCTTGCTTGCCGTGGGATAAGATGCTTTAGAGTGCAGGGGGAGAGCTGAAAGACCATTACCTCCTTAATGTGTGGTGGGGCATAACATGCCCATACTGGTTGGTAGCTATCCCCCACTATTTTTTCATTTGTTTTAATTCCCAGGCACCTAGTAGGCTTTCTGCCCCCCAGGGAGTGGATCAGAGGTAATTGCCCCATCTGCCCACCGGTGGGCAGAACAACTTTGTACCCATTTATTTGGGGTGGGTTTATGGCCATACCCCCACCCTCTTTTTTTGAAAATTAATCTTCCCTGGTCTCTGGTGGGCTGTCTGCCCCCCTTGGGGACAGATGGGCCTTACAAAAATAGACTGATCTGCCAGAAATGGCCAACAGCAATGTGCCCCCAAGGGGAGCGACCCTTGCCCAAGCAGTTGTCCCCCAAACAAAACACACATACACACACACGCCAATCCCTGGTGCCTAAGTGGTTTCTGGCCCTAATAGAAATAGGCTGATCTGCCCCCAAGGGGGGCTGAAATGGCTTAAAATAAATTTGCCCCCCAGGGGAGCGATCCTTGCCTAAGGAGTCGCACCCCATCTGTAAAAAAAAAAAAAAAATCCCTGGTGCCTAGTGGTTTCTTGGTTTCTGCCCCCCCTGGGGGCAGAAATGGCCCTAAATAAATTTACCCCCCAGAGGAGCCACCCTTGCCTAAGGGGTTGCTCCCCTTTTTTGAAATTGTCGCAAAAAAAACAAATCCCTGGTGTCTAGTGGTTTCTGCCCCCAAGGGGGACAGATTGGCCTAATAAAAATAGGCCTATCTGCCCCCAAGGGGGGCATAAATGGCCTAAAAACTATTTGCCCTACCAGGGGAGCGACCTTTGCCTAAGGGGTCGCTCCCCTTATCAATGTAAACAAAAAAAAGATCCCTGGTGTCTAATGGCTTCTGCCCGCCCCCCTGGGGGCAAAACAGCCTAATTAATATAGGTCGATCTGCCTCCGTGGGGGGCAGAAAAGGCCTCATAAAATAATTGCCCCTCAGGGAGCGACCCGTGCCTAAGCGGTCGCTCCCCTTATGAAAGTAAACAAAAAAAATTAAATCCCTGGTGTCCAGTGGCTTCTGGCCCCCCGGGGGCACATCAGCCTAAATTAAACATGCCGATCTGCCCCAAGGGGGGCATAAAAAGCCTATTAAAATAATTGCCCCCCGGGGAGTGACTCTTGCCTAAGGGGTCCCTCCCCTTATGAGTATAAACAAAAACAAATCTCTGGAGTCCTGTGGCTTCTTCCCCCCCGGGGGCAGATTGGCCTAATTAATTTAGGCTGATCTGCCCCTGAGGGGGGGGGGGGGCAGGAAAGGCCTAATTACAAAATTGCCCCAGGGGAGCGACCCTTGTCTAAAGGGTTGCTCCCCTTATACAAGTAAACAAACCAAAAAAAACATCCCTGGTGTCTAGTGGCATTCCTGCAGCACGATCGCATAGCCTTTCCTTCCCTTTTCATGCCTCTCTGATCTCCCCTGTCCCCGTACCGAGGAGAAACTAATTTGTTTCTCCTCGGAACACGCTGGAAGATTGCTTCCAGCGCGAGGCGACCTCTGATGAGGTCAGCGTGTGATCGTTGTCATCAGACATCATCAGATATCACTGAGGGAGGTCAGGGGGGTTGGGGTGGAAGGGGAAGCGATTCCCCTTCCTTCCCTGCCCATGGGAAGGGGGGTTTGAGGCCCTTGAGGGAGTGCTAGCGCTTCCCCCGGGGGCCCATACCTGGACGAGGTGGTTACTTCCCTAGTGCCTGAGTGCCACGGCAGCGGGCATAACCACCTCATCCACGGCACCCGAGGGGTTAAACTTCGGGGGTGGCTCCTCCGCAGTGGGTAGGGTCGTCACCCCTGTGTATGAGCCAGCAGATGAAAAATAAAATAAAAGAATAGCTTGCTATTGTTTTTCATTTTCCATCTGCTGGCTCAGCCAGCAGGTGCAGGGAGGGGCAGGGCTGGGTCACAGGAGGTGGGAGGGAGGGAGGACGAGGGGAGAGTGCACTAAGGGAGCAGGCCAAACACACATGCGCACTTAGGTTTCTCCAACCTGGCTGTATATACAGCCGGGATGGAGAAACAGCACAGACCCCAGGCTTGTGTCTGAGTGGCAGTCACTGCCGCTCAGACCAATCCTGACGCTGCTAACATGCTATGTTTAGCATGTAAGTAGCATCAGGATTGCTGGGGAGCTCGTGCTGGTGTCCCAGCAGGAGATGGCAAATGCGGCGGCCGCAGCTTGAACAGATGCGCACAATGATTACATGTAGATACAATACATTTTTGAGATAATGCAAACCGAAAAGAGTGCAATTTGATTAGCGGGCAAAGGGAACTAGATATTGTTTAAGATTTGTGTTGTGCAACTAATTCCCACTCCACCGTGTTGTTACCCGTGGACCTTTCCAACATTAATTATAGAAAAGAAATCACGCTTGGGGATGCAATCAAGCACAAGCCATGTCTTCACAGACACTCAGCTGTGATGAAATTTGTGGCAGGAGGTAGCACAGTAAAGCAATACTGTTTTTGTTGTTCACTGACATTCTTACCAGGGCATTAATGAGATGTATGTTTTTCTATAGCTCCCGTATTATCTGGGAACTATTGGGCAATAAGGTCAGCCGTGTGAAGACTGAAGACAAGCCGAATAGTTTATTCCATTTCCAATGAGTAAATAAACCAAGAAACAAATCAAGAAAAGGCTCACGTTGCACAAAGCTGTGGCAATCCTCCACGTACTTGCTAATGTGTGCAGAGCTTTCTCCTGTGCCACTCTGCAGAGGTTGCTGCTGCCGGCTGTTGTACTTTCAAGTGTGGAATTCTTTCCTTTCTTCTCAGCACAACCCGTCCGCCACCAAAAATCAAACGCTATGAGGCAGTCAGATCTTCAGTTTGGAGAGGGGGAATGAACAGTGACAAATGTTTGTGGCAGGGGAGAACAAACGGGCAAGGGGGGCAGAGAAGAAACAGGATTTGGGTCGGTGGGGAAAAACAATTTAAGAAAATGCTCAACTCCATTGAAGACATTTTTATTATGAAAGTACGTTCAATTCAATGTTTACAAAGCTGTTTAAAATTACTATGATAAACAATACTGTGATACTTGATGTTACCTGAACTCCCGTTGGGTGAGTGCGTTGAAAACAAAATACAAACAAAGTACAAGCGTTTGCAATGCAATGGGTCTCGCGTTTGATCGAGTTAGAGCTATTAGCATTGTATATTCCTAACTGGACTTTTCTTGCCACATAAATTGAAAATAAAAAGTAAAACAGTAGACATAAGCAAGTCGATTCAAAGTGCCACAGCTGCCTTAAGCGTGAGTGCGAAGGAGAGACACAAAAGGAAAAAATTAGTTTGCTTGCAGACAAACGTATCAGCAATCCACGTAACAGGGTCGATGTCCACGGCAGTAACAAAACTGCCCCAAGGAGGGACAAAAGTAAGGCATTTACCAATGATAACAAAGGATTTTTGAAAGGCAAGCCTGTCAATGAGTGATAGTGATGGGCATGCTGTGGGCGGGGTTTAAAGCCCACATAGTTTACCACCACGTTGGAAAAGCAGCGCTTGCGCGCTGCTAAGCTTGACCTAAAAAGGTAACAGAACTTAACTGCAATGTTTAAATAAGTCTAGACATATTTCAACATTGCCATGTTTATAAAATAATTGTGAACAGTTCTGAGGGGGCCCAATGATTTTTATTTTTCAATTTGGGGGGGGGGCGCGGTATTAAAAGATTTGAAGACCACTGCTCTAACATGTACACAGACAGGGCTTTGACTCCACACATAGGAATAATACTCTCTCACCACATGCTATTTTATCCTTTATGCATTCCAGTAAGTGTTATCACTGGAATGCCTGAGGGCCTATTTTAAATATTAAAAATACACTCAATTGTCAACTGTTCGTCACCTTAAAGTCGTTATTTTCAGCATGTATTCAGTATAGAAAACAATTGTTTCTTGTTACTTTTCCAGACCGTTGGAAATGCCAATAGGGCAGGTTTTCACGCAATAAACATTTGTGCGTGTGGCACATGTAGGTACACAACAATTATGAATGTCTGCATTTATATGTGTTGGCATATTAAAGCCAGAACGATTGACTTTGTCAAAGCTTGTCAAAGCACATGTGCCTAAAGCCTAGAGGGCAGGTATCAGCTACGGCAGAACTCAAACTATTTTGAGATACAAATGGAATAAAAACACCCAAGGAAAATTGCCCGTTTTGTCTTTGGAATCCAGAAGCAGGGCTACGTTTCAGAAAAATAAGGTGATTTCCGAGCAGCCAGCTAGTATGAAAGGCCGGTGGGGCTCATGTAGGGTCAGTATGCACACCGTAAAGCAACAGTCTAGGCCGTCTCTGCAACCCTCTCAGTGGGTGCTCTGGGCAATCAACATGTAGGTTTCAAATGCCAGTACTGATGGTGTTATAAGTAATATGCCTGATGCAATGGGGAGACTTCTCACCGAGGGGCATATTTAGAAGAAAGTGGTGCAGCACGGCGCTGCACCAAAATTGGCAGGGCTGCGCTGCATCATTACAGAAACAAAGGGATGCGCCATATTTACAGAAATACGGCGCACCCCTGTGTTTCTCCTAGCGCTGGTGCTAAACTTAGCTGCCTAGCGCCAATGCAGCCACCCTTGTTTAAGTGCGGGAAGGAACACCTTCCTGCACATAGACATTCATTAATGGACTTTTGCTATATAAAAAGCAAAAACGCGGCAAAGTAAAAGTATTTCTCCTCACTGTGCCATACTAACACCATCCCTGGGGTGGCGTTTGTTTTTGGCGCTGCCTCAGATTTACGTTTCCTTGTGAATCTGAGGCGGTGTCAAAAAGCAATGGGTTTTGCATGGGCACACTCACAGCAACACCCATTGCACGCCCCTCTGCCACAGAAAACTGCATCGGGGGAGCCCATATTTACAATGAGGCATTAAGCCCAAAAAAATGTCTTAATGCTGCCTGGTAAATATGGCGCAGGGCACAGCGTGGAGCATCACAAAAAGTGACACTCCAGTGGAGCTAGAGTCTTGTAAATATGCCCCTTAGTCCTTTTGCAAGTCGCAGTCTAGGGGTGATAGAGAAAGAAGGGCATTCCCTGAGACTTGAGCCTTTTATGCGCCAAACAATTATAGGAGATCAAAAATTGATGGGTGAGGAGTTTTCACGTGAACACTCGCCCTCATTTAAATGCACCACAGAAAGTATTACAGAAGGCATAGGATGGGAAAAGTGTACGCTGGTGAATGAAATAGTAAACGTTGAGTTAAACATATATTGGATTACCTAACATTTTTCCATTTGGTTGGAAGTTGATATCAACAAAGAATGATCACTACAAATTAAGTGATATTATGGGAAAGGAAAAACGCTGTTACCTTATATCATGGAAAACAAAACAAGTATGCATAGAACCTTGGTTTTAGGCATTGATTAATGCTTGTTTTGCATTTATATATTAAGCCCCACAAATTGAATAGTCTGTAGCGCTTATTGGTTGAGGCCATTGTTGTTTAATTTAGGATTTTCATGTTATTGCTGAAAAGCTGAGCTGTTTAAACATTGATCCCTGCAGCAGATGTTTACAACATCATTCTGAGGTGGACTGTAGTATAAAGGAGTAATACTGGGCTCAGTGTTATCAGTTCCGGATGTTATAATCACTCCAGCTATCAGTCATCATGAGTTTTTGGCCCAGAATAAGGAATAATATGAAGCCCTGAAATTATTGGCCCCATTATTTAATGCCGTTCTCTCATTCGACACTGATAAAACTCACAAAGAGGGCCTCAATCAGCGGCGGCTCCTCCACTTTGGTGGAGGAGCATTCACCCCACCCCCCTGTGAGCAGCAGCAACTGCAGACCTTTAAAAACAAAAGGGGTTAAAGGGGTGGGACCATGGGGATGACGTAGACTATGGGAGTGCACTGTGCATTCCCCTCAGTGCGCATGTATGTTTGTCTGGCTGTCTCGGGCCGGCCAAACACACATGCCCACTGTGCTGTGAAGGCACAGGCTCCCAGTCTACCTGGAAGTGCCCTGGCTGGGCGCACCCAGCCAACCCTAACTCTGCTCTGAGCAGCGTCAGGAATGGCTGTATGGCAGGCTGGAGGCCTGTGCCTGCAGTGACGAGGTGAAGAGGAGCGGCGCGGTGGCGGAGCATGTAAGTTTTTATTTTTTATTCTTTTTATTTATTACCGTAAATGTTTTTGTACCCCCCCACTGCATGCTGTCCTGCCCCTTCAGAGCGCAGCAAGCCGTGATGAGCTTAAATGTTCTAATCCATCCAGTTTTTTGTAAAGGAATAGATTCTTGAGTGGCCTTTCTTTCAGTTCTATTCATATTTTTGCTGTTACCAGTCTGTGGCCCTCATTACGAGGAGTGGTATTTTACCAGACATTAATTTTCCAGGTGAAATTCTACATCTGACAATTCCAAATCTTTCCAGACCTTGAATTATTGAGTCCGCAAACTGCAGAACTGATACTTGTGGGTTCAGGGACTCTAGGCCCCTCTGTACTGCTGCTGGGGTTGGTGATGTGGATTGCATCACAGCCCGGCTCCCGCCCGATCCCTGTAGCAGCACTGGGGAGCAGAGAATGCCTCCTCTCTACAGGCGCAAGCCTGCTCTACACCCCCGTTTCCTCACCCCCGCCGGCCGTCTCCTTGATTCTTTCCACCTTTACACAACAGGTGTGAAATGTTAGGGTTTTTTCTCCTACAGAAAAGGACCCTGTGTTTCTGAATTCAAGCAGTTATTCCTCATTCGAGCAATTCACCTTGTAACTGAATTGCCCGGTGTGCTCCAGTACTGTCAGAGGCTGTGGGATGCTGCACCGCTGACGGAGTGTGTGAGCTCATCTCCTCTGAAGTCTCACATGTATGAGATCAAGCCTCCAGCAAGCAGACTGGCCTCAGAGGAGCAGGGCTGCATGTTCCAAGCTAGCAAGCCCGCCAGGATCCTTTCTCGCAGACTCAAAATAAAACTTCAAGAAAGGTCAAACAAATTGTGGCACCTGTCCATGGAGCTGTGCAAACACATGTGAACTGACAACAGCCATTACGTTAATAGGCGTTAGTAGAGGTATCCAGGGAGAGGGGGAGAAGAACAATTACTGGAGAAACACAAAGCAACATATCAGATAATGAAGATATTGCCAAATAGTGTCTAATTAAATAAAGAGTAACTGGATGTAGCTCTAGAGGTTGGAATTCTGAATAATATTTATAATAATACTTATCAGAATATGATTGGAATTACAACATGTTTTTTGTTAAGTCTGTTTTAATAACATCGTTGTTAACAAGCATATATCTGCTTGTCTCTCTTGCACGTTCTTCTCGATCTCTCGCTCTTTAAATATATATATATATATATATATATATATATATATATATATATATATATGTATATATATATATTTGCTAAAAAAAAAGGTTACAAGGACATTATAGTTAGGAAATACAATTTAAAAAAACATAGAAATTAAAAAAAACAAAGGTTACAGGGACATTATAATTAGGTTCTGAATTTACTCCTCAAAACCACAGAAATTTAGCAGTTATACTTAGAGTTATTTCAAGTAACTATAACTCACACCCTAAGATAACTATAGCTCGTGCCCTTGCCATGCACTGCTAATTACCCCAGGTACTACAATACTCATGACAACTTCTGCAACTCCATTAAAATATAAAATAAACATTAGCAGTCAAATTATTGAAGAAACATCTGTGCCTGACGTGGGTGCCATGTGTTCATATGTGCCTACTTCTCTGTTTGGCTGCCTGTTTCAAATTAGCTGCACTGTCTGATGAGCTAAAAATATGTCCCTGTACATTAACTATTTGGCTTCCTGTCTATCAATGTATATCTCTATTTACTCATTTACTCATCCTCGTGCTTTTCTGTCTGGCTTGACAGTGCGGTGCCTGCAAGAGTGAGATGTGGGTCATGACACCAGTCACCTCGCATAACGATCGCAACAAAATAACATATTACATGCTGCACATCCACATACATGGTTTATATCATGGTGTTTTAATGGTATTTAGCCAAAACCAGGATACAAAGTGCAGTGAGGTAAAATCACATTAAAGAGGCTTCCTGACTATTGGCAGAGTTGTTTCCTTGTTCAAAGTTACTGCAACATGCAATATGCGATGCAGTAAACTGTGTTTTTCTCTTCTCATATCAATGTCACTGTACTTTGATAATTCCATGCAATTAGAGCTTCACACTGTAGTAATTAATGTATGACTGAATTTACCAATACAGGCACTGTAAATAACATGCTTTTTGGCCAGAGAGAGAGTGAGAGCCATTGAGAGACAGGGAGCGAGAGAGAAAAATAAAGAAAGAGAGAGTGTGTAATGTTGTCAAGTATTGCCATAGAGGGATTGTAGTGGCATGAGTGAGACGGTGTTGGCAGTGATTGAGGCAAAGTAAATAGTGAATCAGGCAATAATAAGAATCAGCAGGGCATGGTGATCTCTAAATGAGGTAGGGTTGCTAATGATTGACAAATGTTGTTAAGTGGGTGACTCATGCAGACCGTGCAAATGATGACTTTGCTGTACTAGATGATGAAACAATTTAAAGCCTCCCTTCTCTTAGAAGTGGATAATACTTATGCTTGTAGGAGAAAATCTGGACCCCCTTGCTTGTGTGGTGCTAGTCAGTGGTCACGTCTTACTTTACTCCAGAACCAGTCAGAAGGGCGGGCCATTAGCTGAGAAGGCCTGATGATGAGGCAGTTATGGTCAGGTGACCCGTGACTAACACCTGCGGCCAGATGTGCATAGCTCCTGCATTAACTTTGCTTCATGCCAGGAGACACGGGGGAACGCAAGGGCTTAAGTGGATTTATTAAGCCACGCAAACCCACCTTGCATGGCTTTGTGTGGCTTAGTAAATCCAGAGTAACACAGGGTAGAGCAAATCACTGTCTTGCATTACTCTGTATTGGGAAGACGTTCCATGTGTCCTATGTGTGCACCATAGTCGTTCACATGCATCCACCCATGGATGTGGACTCATTCCCAGACTTATAAGCCTGGAAATGCATTGAAATGGTACTCCTTCCCGACAGAGGTGTCAAAAGGAGAAATATCTTTATTGGCCTTGTTATTTCCTCTTTCTACATGTGCTGCATTGTGCAGCACACATAGAAAGTGGGAAATGCCTCAAATGATTGTTTATGTTCAGGAAGGTGTCCCTGACTGCACCCAAACACAAACAATTCTGTCTGTAACACAGGCACCCTTGCCCATAGCGCAAAGGGAGCCTGCATTAGCACTCAGTGTGCCAGCGCATGGGGCTTGTTGTGGTGTATTGTGCTGCTGCAACCCCTGACACTCGCCCTGTAAGGTCAGTTTGGTGCACCTAACTTCCCATCTCCCTCCTGCCCTCTGCTATCCGAATCCATGCCTCTACCCCATTCCTCCCACCCTCCGTGATCCAATGTACCATACTTGCCAACACCTTTGGTAAGAGAGAGTTTTTAAAAAAAAGCTTTGGAATTAATTTTGCCAATTGACTTACATTGGAAAAGAGGAGATTTTAGGCAAGAGACAGATAAAATAAAGCCCTTTTTAGGGCTTAAAAACATCGGTAGTCTCAAGCTTGAATCGGGTCGGTTGGCATGCATGGTTGTACTGCCACTGCTTCTTACTTCTGCCCTCAATGATCTGTTATATTGCCACAGCCTCTCCTGCCTGTCTTGCATAGTTGGTTGGATGACTCTGCCCCCCTTTTTCCTGCCCTCCATGGTCCCATTGTGCTGCCCTACCCCTCTCGCCTGCCCAACGTGGTGAACTTGTCCCCTTTGCACCCTTCTCCCTGCCCTCAATTATCTGAGTCTGTGCCCCTAACTTCAACCTCCCCACAGTATTTCTATGAATAACTAGATGGCTAACATTCAAAATGTTCTACAAAAGTGTGGCGTGCCTGACGTCATCTTGATGTATTCAAAACTGTAATACTTAAAGCATTCCCGTTAGAAATTATAAAAATGAGAGAGCCCTTATTCCCACAGAAATGATGGTTAGTGCTCTAAAAAACTTAAATGAGGACATATTTTCTGCGTTCACCAATAGTGACAAAGCACTTTTAAATAATCTGCTACTTTTATGTTTTTTTAATCCAATTCATCACTTGATCATATGTTATGCATAGGGGAGAGGATTTGGAGTTACGGTCAGAGCTGCAGTCTTTGCAACCGGGGGATCATGTTTGAGTTTCGGAATCAGCTTGACATCCTATTGCTCTGGGTAAATCACTTAATCCTCCCATGCCTAAAACCAAATGTGCTCTTTAGTAATATAACTGATGCTCATGTAAAGCACTCCAATAACTTTGGTCAAGTCTGCGCTATATAAAACTGCAAAAAATGTCAACATTACTTGTTTTCCACACTTCCGTCAATGGGAAACATGTGGGCTACATTTAGGTGAGGTTTTGTGCTGCATTTAGGCTCTTTTTTCTCTGGTGGTCATCTTGAGAGATTTATTTGTTATGAATCTCCCTAATTTCCTCATTTACTGCAGTATCCTCAGGAGAAAATGCTGTCAGTTTTTCACTTCGATCCCATCAAGATGGTGTTCAGATGTGCCACACTTTTAGCATACTTCAGAATTTAGCAGTCTAGTTGCTCATTAGAACACTGTAGTAAAGCTGCTGATTACCAGGGAGCTAACTGGCAGTCTGCTGCTATTGTTGAAAGTACATGTTTCAGTCTGCATGTGAGAATGTTTTAATGAAATAGAAGAGGAAAATATTTGAGAACTCACTTAAAATGTGTCCTAATTTATCTTTCTAAAGCACTAACCATAATTCCTATGACAAAATGAACCCCCTCATTTTGTTCCTTTCTAAATTAAATGTTTTAGTTTTACCAGTTTGATTCAATCAAGATGGCTTCAGGTGTGCCAAACATTTGACTGGTTGACTGTTAGTGCTCTAGTTGTTCTTTAGAACACTCTGGGAGGCTGCAGTAGCACACAAGGTAATCAACTGACAGGCTGCTCCTGTTGGAAGTTCATGTTTTACTGAGAATGAAAAATTTGCTAGGATTTGCGCCAAGAATTTCCATTCTGTTAAGGACACGGAGACGAGTATTATGCTTCTCTTTCTTTACTACTCAAAAACAGCAGCCAATTACAAAACAGAAAACCTCAACTACATTTCCCACTATGCTTAGCCCAATATGTTCACCAATCACGTCACACACTACCCTATTAGAGGCTTTAACACCATCTTGAACTCCTCTTTCTTTGCTCGTTTGAACTGTATCTTGATCGATGAACTGCTTACAACAAACTTGCAGGACGTCAACATGACAAATCCCTCTGAAATTTTCTGGGCCAACCAAATATCGAACTCAGACACGTCAACCTCTTGTTAAACAAGTCCTTTTTGCATTCTGCTTTTTGTTCCGATCCTAAGAAACAAGACAGAACATTAAGGTAATTTCCAATTCGGCACTGTTGAATTATCTGGGTGAGATAAAGTAGATATTACACATGGATTACTCTTTATACACTGTCTTAATCATACATTATCAGATCAACAACTGGGTGGGATAATGCTCGCCTCTGTGTCCTTAATAGAATTGAAAATTCTTGGCGCGAATGCGAAGCAAATTTTACATTCTATGTCAGGACCGGAGGCTCCGATTATGCTAGTTCAAAGCTGATTGAAAAACTCTTGTTGCAATATTACCCACTAGCTTATAATAAAACTGTTTAAAAGTAGAATCTGAAGATCATTCATCTGATTACATAATATCTTTCACTGTCACTCCCATCTCAACAGATTTGGAGGCCATCGATCCCCTAATCAAATGAGCTCCAAACTGTTTAACATCAATCCCTGCCTCAACCATTACCCCTCTTAGTCATCTGGCAATGGTCGCAACAGACACAGGTTTGAAAGGTTTCTGCGATGAAATCAGTAATTGACCTTCCACATCTGACCTTAATGCTCTAGAACATTCTTCATATTGTTTCAAACAATATACAACACACAATTTTGTACTGAAAGGATATGCAAAGTACTTTATACATGTACACAGCGTTTTCGTTCTTCTAGTAATATTGAAAGAGACACCTTCCGGTGGAAACACTCTACCTGTAAGGTCCAGAGCTTTCACATCCGAAGACCTCTGACATGCTGCAAGGCATAAAAGCATTGCTAATTTGGCTGAAATTTGTTTCCTAGTCAAGTAAATGTTCTCGGACCATCTCTCAAACAACTTGAGCACTAGGTTGACATCCCACAGAAAGGTATATTTTGGCTTCGGAGGATTAGACACTCTAATGCCCTTAAGAAGCTTAGAAATGAAGGGATCCATTCCTACCGGATTATTATTGATTTAACGTGCCCTGCTGAAATGGCGGAACTAAAATTATTTACTGAATTGTATGAGAGGCCCTCTGCCACTTTCTGTGACAAAAAGTTTACTATTTCCACTATCTCTGCTGCCACAGCACCAACCCCGCCAAGCTCTTCATGCTGACGAGTATCTCTTCCTAGTAGACGGTTCCCATGCTTTACTGATAAACCTTGCAGCTGTGTCCGAAATGCCTGGCAAGCACCACTGTTGCCTGAAAGCCTCCAGGCCATCAAATGCAACTGCCTCTCTACTACCAGAGGGTGCAACTCTTCTTGGGGTCCCAATAGCATCTCCTGCGACCAAGGAAGGAGCAGGGGAGAGATGCAGGCTAGTTCTAGAAGCAGTGGAAACCATGGTTGCGCCTTTCAAACCAGAGTGATCAGCACCACTTCCGCTGCTTGCTTCTTGATTTGAGTTGCTACTCTTTATATCATCGCAAAGGGGAGAAAGGCATAATTGAGATCCCCTGTCCAGTCTTGGGAAAATGCATCCGTGGCCATTGTGAGAGGGTCTGGCCTCCAGCTGAAAAACTCCAGCTGCTGATTCAGGCCGGAGGCAAAGAGATCTATTGTGCATACCTCTTGGGTTAACTGGAATAGTTGGGGAAGAAGTTTCAAGTCGCTGTAAACTCTGAGGCACCTGGAGTTCCAGTCTGCTATGATGTACTCTGCTACCACTAATAGCCTGTGGGTCAAGCAATAATGCCAGAAGTCCTTGGCTATCTCTGCCAGGAAGGGCGATCTAGTACCCCCCAACTTGTTGATATAGAGGACTGCCGAGATATTGTCCATCCTTAACAGAATGGAACGCAAGACTTTCTTGGGAGACAAAGGGGGTAATTCTAACCCTGGCCGTCCAAGACCGCCAGGGCTAAAATGACGGGGGCACCGCCAACAGGCTGGCGGTGCCCCGCTGGGCATTCTGACCGCGGCGGTTCGGTCGCGGTCAGACAAGGAAAACCGGCGGTCTCCCGCCAGTTTTCCGCTGCCCCTGTGAATCCTCCATGGCGGCGGAGCGTGCTCCGCCGCCATGGGGATTCTGACACCCCCTACCGCCATCCTGTTCCTGGCGGGTCTCCCGCCAGGAACAGGAAGGCGGTAGGGGGTGCCGCGGGGCCCCTGGGGGCCCCTGCAGTGCCCATGCCAATGGCATGGGCACTGCAGGGGCCCCCGTAAGAGGGCCCCACTTTGTATTTCAGTGTCTGCTTTGCAGACACTGAAATACGCGACGGGTGCCACTGCACCCGTCGCACCTTCCCACTACGCCGGCTCAATTCTGAGCCGGCGTCATCGTGGGAAGGTTGATTTGCCCTGGGCTGGCGGGCGGCCTTTTGGCGGTCGCCCGCCAGCCCAGGGCAAATCCCAAAGTACCCTCAGCGGTCTTTCGACCGCGGAGCGGTATTTTGGTGGGGGAAGTCTGGCGGGCGGCCTCCGCCGCCCGCCAGACTTAGAATCACCCCCAAAGTCTGGATTGCAAAGGATCCTGCTAGTAGATTCAGACAGGTGATGTGTAGCCGGAGTTCCTGTTGAGACCATCTCCCTCCTGTTGAGATGTTACCACATCGAGCTCCCCAGCCCCACCGACTGGCATCTGACTCTGTTATCGCCTCCGGTTGGGAACTGAAAATAGCTCTGCCTTTCCAGGCATCCACCTGCATCTGCCAACACCTGAGTTCTGTTCTGGCCTCCTCTGTCAGGGGGACTTAATCCGAATTTGCCAAACCTCTCTGCAGGTGTTGAATCTTGAGCCTCTGCAAGGCTCTGTAATGTAAAGGTCCTGGGAATATTGTCTGAATCGAGGAAGCTAAGAGGCCCACAATGCGTGCTATTCTTCACAGGGACAGTGAGGGTTGCGCTAAGGCCACACTCAACTCCCTCTTGATGTCCGGAAGCTTGGACTGGGGAAGGATCAATTGCGTTGTCTCCGAGTTGATCACAAACCCCAAGAATTCCACCGCTCTGGTGGGTACAATGCTTGACTTGTCCTCATTTATAACAAACCCCAGATTTTGCAAAACAGATATTGTCATGAGACCGTGTTGCTTCACCAACTCCTGGGATTGAGCCATGATCAAAGTATCGTCAAGATGTATTATCATCCGAATCCCTTTCTCTCGCAAGTGAGCTACGTCAGGGTTGAGCAGTTTGGTGAAGCACCAGGGTGCTGATGAAAGTCCAAAAGGCAGGACCAAATATTCCAGCCATTTGTCCCTCCATCTGAATTGGAGGAATCTCCTGTGAGGATGCCAAATGGAAATAGTTCGATAGGCGTCCTTCAGATCTAATTGCATCAACCAGTCTCTGGTCTGAAGTAAATCTGGTAGTAGATGAAGGCCCTCCATCTTGAAGTGCTGATAAACAATAAACTAATTGAACTTTCGGAGGTTTAGAACTAAATGGTGTCCTCCTCCCCGCTTTTGGACAAGAAAAATGTTTCTGCAAAACCCAGCAGGATGGGGTTCACAAACGGCTACTGCCCGTTTCTGCATCAAAGCCTGGATTTCTAGACCTATAAAACTGGCCTCTTGTAGGGAAAAACACAGAGGAGGAGGAGTCCGAAATGAGTGCGGGAGGGGAAGAAAGTGCCACCTCAGGTGTAATCTTGCTCGCAATTAAAGGATCCTCTTTGAGGACCTTGAAAGTATGCACGGCCTGACGAGTGGCCACTGCCTCATCCAACCCAGCCAAAAAGGCCAGAGTGAAACACTTTTTTCAAATTGGCTTGTGCCTTGTCCAACGTCGTGAATGTGGTGACATATTTTCCAATGTTCTTCACAAATTTGTCACTGAAGAGGTGACCCTCTACCAGGGGGCCCGCATCTGCAGTGGCAAGTTCCATCAAATTAGAATCTATCCTCATGAGGAAGAATTTGTGCCTTTCTGACGATATGGTGCAGTTGACGTTGCCTAGCAGGCATATTGCCCTCTGAGTCTACTCAGCCAGGGTGTGGGGTTCGATAGAAGCGCTGGTTTCCTTGGCCCTCAAAGCCATTTTAAGGATTTTTACCAGGGGAGCCGATAAATCCAGAATCTTATCCTGCAGGAGTGCCTGGCTCAGTTGATCCCTTTTATAGGATCCTTGGCAAATGTTTTCAGGAATATTAACATGCAGGCATCAATCTCGGATGTTTCTGCCACCTTATTTCGGATTTCAAGCCTAGGACATTCGGCCCGCAACCGATGATCACAGGGTGTTAACAGCAGGGGGAGACACCCCTAGTGCAATGTACAATAAACAGGCTCCTCAGGATGAGCTGTCTGTTAATTATTGCAGTTCCCCATGTAAACGGAGGACGTCTGGGAGAGTCACAAAAATGATCACAAATAAAATGTTTCACGAGCATGCACTCCGCTCTATTGCGTGGCCTTCTCAGTTGTTGCAGCCAGAGTACAGCGTCTACCATGCTGATAGGAATGCGAAATTTTTGCGCAATTCCTGACATCCTGTCAACGCGTTGGAGGAGAAAAAATTTATGGAGGACTGCACATAACCCAGTCCTACTAGAATAGCCCAATTGAGCTACACGCTCATCCCCGGCTCTCCGCCTCGGCCCAATGAGGGGGAGGCTCTGGGCTGGCGCTGTACTCGCCGTGCAGAAGGGGAAATTAATTCCCAGAAAAACTCTGCGTGTGACGCGCTGTCAAATGCTTGCCTGCTACTGGGCTCCACCACACCTAGCTGATTCCGCCCCCGCCTGAGGAATACGTCAGTAGGCGCGAGGGAAAAAACATGGTAAGGCGGTCACTCCGCAGCCCGCAAGCCACCCGGTCACAACCTAAGGACCTCAGCACTGACAATCATGAGATAAACATTATAGCCCAACAGCAATTCAGTACCAGTCAAAGAGAAATCTTAAGGGAAAGTGACAGGCACTTATCTTTTCTGCTAGAGCAGCAAAGAAAGAGGAGTTCAAGATGGTGTTAAGGACTCTAATAGGGTCTAGTGTGATGTGATTGGTGGACATATTAGGCTAATCATAATGGGAAATGTTGAAGTTTTCTGTTTTGTAATTGGCTGTTGTTTTTTGAGTAGTAAAGAAAGAGAAGCATAAACTGAGCCTCCAGTCCTGACATAGAATGCCAGACTTCATTCTCGTATGGCTGAGAAAGATACTGTGAATTTACAGAAAATATGCTCTCATTTTACCTTCTGGAGCACCTTCCATAACCTCCATGGGGCCTCTCATGAGAAAATAGTTTCCTCTCGAAAATGATTGATTAAATCCCAGCAGAAGACTTTTTCACAGGGTAAAATCACCTTAGAACACATCACAAATTCCTAAAATTAGTATGGTACCATCAACAAATTATTTATATTGTAACTAAAATCTTTTATCGCCCTTTATACGTTCTCCTTTTTGTGACCTTCAAAACCTTCCATTCACTACAATGCATTTTAATGGGGACCATGCCTCAGAGTCCTGTAAGTGCTGCCACAGCATGTTGTCCATGTTGTCGCCAGACATTTGGGACCCCCATATGTGCCCTCTGGGGTCTGGGTGTAATCACCCTGCCCACTTACATATTTGTTTAATTCATTTTCAGAACACAGGGACCAAGTCTCTGAGTCTTGTAATGGTTGCCAACACATATTGTTCAGGTTGTCTCCAACCAATCAGGATTGACTAGTCTCCTTTAAATTGGCCAGTTAGAGCATATCTGATCACCAACTGTCCAGATATGTATATTTCATTTCCCTTTACTATTACACCAAATAACAAAAAGCATGATCTGCTCATCAAGATCTAGTTTCTGCCTAATTTGGAGTAATTCTGCTCAGTGGTTCGGGCTGTAGTTGTGTCTAAAAACCACATGGAAAAATCCATGGGGAAAATTCGTTTTGGGACCCCCCCTTTTCTCAACCCCCGCTTGACCGTTCACCTCGAAAAAACATTCACGATATCAGCTGAAGAGATCTGAGAATTTTGGGGAGATTTGTCAAACTGTGGCAAACTTATTGACAAAACAAAAACGCTTTTCCTATAGAGAATTGGGGCTCATTTAGAACCCGCGGTTCAGACAGCCATGCCGGCGGCTGCGGAAAAGACAGCCACCAGCATGGCAGTCTGAACCGCCATATAATAAACACAGGGAGGGCCTCCTGTGGCAGCCCTCTGCCACCGCCAGGCTACCGCCGACAGGCAGCCTGACGATGGTGGATTACATTATCCAACAGGGCAGCGCTGCCCTCTGGATAATGTACCCAAAAAGCTGGCAGAAGGGGTGCTCCGGGGCCCCCGTGCAGTGCCCAGTCACGCAGGAATCGGGCAGTGATCTGTGCGACGGGTGCTACTGCACGCGCCGAACTGAGGCATTGTTGATGCCTCCATGTGCTCTCAGATTCCAGAACTTTCTATCACTGAAATGTGAGGGAAAAGTGTTTTGTGCCAAATTTTGAGGTTTGCAAAGGATTCTGGGTAACAGAACCTGGTGAGAGCCCCACAAGGCACCCCATCCTTGATTCCCCTAGGTGTCTAGTTTTGAAAAATGAACAGGTTGGGTATGTTTTCCAAGGTGCTGGCTGAGCTAGAGGCCAAAATCCACAACTAGGCACTTTCCAAAAAACACATCAGATTTCAATGTAAAAATGTGTCCATGTTGCGTTTCCTGTTGCGGGCATTAGGCCTACCCACACAATTGAGGTGCCATTTTTATCGGGAGACTTGGGCGAACACAGAATAGAAGAACAAGTGTTATTGCTCCTTGTCTTTCTCTACATTTTATCCTTCCAAATGTAAGCCATTGTGTAAAAAAAGACGTCTATTTGAGAAATGCCCTGTAATTCACATGCTAGTATGGGGCCCCGGACTTCAGAGATGTGCAAATAACAACTGCTTCTCAACACCTTATCTTGTGCCCATTTCGGAAATACAAAGGTTTCCTTGATACCTATTTTTCACTCTTTATATTTCACCAAGTGAATTGCTGTATACTCCGTATACAATGAAAACCGATTACAAGGTGCAGCTCGTTTATTGTCTCTGGGTACCTAGGGTTCTTGATGAACTACAAGCCCTATATATACCTGCAGCCAGAAAAGTCCAGAAGATGTAATGGTATATTGCTTTGAAAAGTCTGCCATAGCTGGACAAAGTTATAGAAGAAAACGTGAACAGAAATGGCTCCTTTTTTCACCTCAATTTCAATATTTTTTAATTTAGCTGTTACTTTCTGTGGGAAAACCTTGAAGGATCTATGCAAATGACACCTTGCTGAATTCAGAGTTTTGTCTACTTTTCAGAAATGTTTAGCTGTCCAGGATCCAGCATTGGTGTCACACCCATTTCTGTCACTAACTGGGAGGAGGCTGAAAGCACAAAAAATT
Source organism: Pleurodeles waltl (assembly GCF_031143425.1). Taxonomy (NCBI): domain Eukaryota; kingdom Metazoa; phylum Chordata; class Amphibia; order Caudata; family Salamandridae; genus Pleurodeles; species Pleurodeles waltl. The sequence goes on along the minus strand of NC_090448.1, from coordinate 964,313,202 downwards.
ATAAAAATGGGGTATGTCCAAGTAAAATGCCAGCATTGTGTTGAAAAATGTGTTTTTCTGCTTCAAACCTGCCTGTTCCTGAAAGCTGGGAAGATGGTGATTTTAGCACCGCAAACCATTTGTTGATGCCATTTTCAGGGGAAAGAACGACAAGCTTTCTTCTGCAGCCCTTTGTTCTCATTTATTTTAAAAAACACAATTTTAGCTGTATTTTGGCTAATTTCTTGGTCTCCTCCAGGGGAACCCACAAACTCTGGGTACCTCTAGAATCCCTAGGATGTTGGAAAAAAGGACGCAAATTTAGCGTGGATAGCTTAGGTGGACAAAAAGTTATGAGGGCCTAAGCACGAACTACCCCAAATAGCCCAAAACAACGGCTTGGCACAGGAGGGGTAAAAGGCCTGGTAGCGAAGGGGTTAAACAAGTACTGCATATATACACATATGTGAATAAATAAAAAATGGTAAACATATCAATATTTTGGTAGTTTACTTTTTAGCTTGTGTATGCCATTACTGAGAAAGACCAACCTAATACATACAAGTTCATCACAGTCTCAAAACAAGCAGGCTTTTCTGAAGCTCTACCTACCTCCTTGCTGCACAATACAGCAAGCTTCCTGTATCGTTTTTCTGCAACTCTAGGCTTCAGCAGCCAAATGCAGCCTCTCCCGGGTTTAAACACCTTGACTTAAGCATTGCCATTTTATTTCAGATTAATACTGTCTCTCCTCCCATAGTCCCCACTATCAAAAACATTTTACAATTTCTTAATCCAGCTCTAAAAGCTGGTTCAAACTATGGAACTCAAGCCATCCATCCATCCAAACTAATCCTTTTAATGCTAATCTTCAAAAGAGATTTGCAACCCCCTCTGATTTATAATCAGTTCTAATGTTCTTCGCTTCTGCCTTTATCCCTCCATTAGTGCCCTTTTTGAAATTGACACCTGTACCTTGCCACTCTCTTTCCCAACTAACCTACCTCCAATATTCAATGTACCTCAATTTACTCATTATTGAAGTGGTAGCTGCTGATCTGAAAGGAGTAGGAAGGTCATATTTAGTATGGCCAGGATGGTAATACAAAATCCTGCTGACTGGTGAAGTTGGATTTAATATTACTATTCTAGAAATGCCACTTTTAGAAAGTAAGCATTTCTTTGCACTTAAATCTTTCTGTGCCTTACAATCCAAGTCTATCCATATATTCATTTATTTTTTTATTCTTAGAGATCTGTCACTGTTAGAATTGTTACTGTATTCTTCAAACTTTCACATTTGACCTGATGTGCACATTGTCATTATTCCACTTTTACACTAAGCCAGAATCGGGCTCTAGGACTCGTGTAACCTGGGTAACCTGGGTAACCCTCTGCAGTGTTTACCACCTCCTCAAGGCGGAGAAAAAAAGTAGTACAGAGAGGACAAGGAAGAGACAAGGGGGATCAGGACCGACGAGGGTGCAGGATGTCTGCTGTTGTGGCTGCCTGACAAGGCAACCAGCAACTTGCGGGCCAAGAAATAAAGAAGGATGAATCTGCTCTCTACCTTCCTGCACAGTTCTTTGCATGAAGAGGGATGCAACACTCGTGTCACATAAGCAGTCGCGGCTGGCAACTGAGAAAAGTGGCGGGCAGGGGGAACCAAAAATATATATATATTTATATATATATATATATTAAAAAAATAAACTTACCTTCTCCGCACGGCCGCACCTCCGCTCTCTGCAGCGATACAGGCACAGGCTCACAGCCTGCCTTGCGGCCAGTCATGATGCTGCTCAGAGCAGCATTATGATTGGCTGGAACACCCTTGCTGGGCTCTCCAACGCAGACTGGGAGCCTGGGCTTGCTCTCTCCAACTCCACAATGCAGTGCCTGGTTGGAGAGAGCCCTTGTGTGCGTGTGTATTTGGCCGGCCCGAGACGGACGGCTAAACATACATGTGCATTGAGGGGAGTGCTCTGTGCACTCCCCTCACTGCTCGTCACCCCCATGGCCCTGCCTCTTTAAAAATAAAACAATAATGAACATTGTTTATTATCATTTTGTTTTTAAAGGTTTACAGCTCCTGCTGCTGGCGGGGGGAGGTGGTTGGCGACGCTCCTCCGCCATAGCGGAGGAGCAGCACCCCTGCACCTAAGGCAGTTGTGACCTCTCAGACATTGTGGACAAAGCATAAAATCATGAACAAATACAATTTTAGCAATGTTCCTCAATGAGTACATCAGCAAGTTCATATCACTGTGGTCAGAAAATCAAGAAATGATTCGTATAGATTGATGCTATCATAGATCATACATAAAAATGACTAAAACATATTGGTAGACCTGACAGCCTTAGGGTTGTCACCCCTAACTTTTTGCGTGCCTCCCTCCACTTTTTGGACACTGTTTTTGCTGGCTTTTAGACTCTGCGCACTTTATCACTGCTAACCAGTGCTAAAGTGCATATGCTCTCTCCCTTTAAACATGGTAACCTTGGATCATACCTGATTGGACTATTTAATTTACTTATAAGTCACTAGTAATGCGCACTAAATGTGCCTAGGGCCTGTAGATTAAATGCTACTAGTGGGCCTGCAGCACTGGTTGTGCCACCCACTTAAGTAGCCCCTTTTACCTTGTCTCAGACTTGCCATTGCAAGGCCTGTGTGTGCAGTTTCACTGTCACCTCGACTTGGCATTTAAAAGTACTTGCCAAGCTTAAACCTCCCCTTTCTCCACATATAAGTCACCTCTAATGTGTGCCCTAGGTAACCCCTAGAGCAGGGTGCTGTGTGGGTGAAAGGCAGGCATGTACCTGTGTAGTTTACATGTCCTGGTAGTGTAAAACTCCTAAATTCGTTTTTACACTACAGTGAGGCCTGCTCCCTTCATAAACTAACATTGGGGCTGCCCTCATACATTATTGAAGTGGTAGCTGCTGATCTGAAAGGAGTAGGAAGGTCATATTTAGTATGGCCAGGATGGTAATACAAAATCCTGCTGACTGGTGAAGTTGGATTTAATATTACTATTCTAGAAATGCCACTTTTAGAAAGTAAGCATTTCTTTGCACTTAAATCTTTCTGTGCCTTACAATCCCCGTCTGGCTGGGGTTAGTTGACAGCTCCTTGTGCATTCACTCAGACACACCCCAAACACAGGGTACTCAGCCTCACTTGCATACATCTGCGTTTTGAATGGGTCTTCCTGGGCTGGGAGGGTGGAGGGCCTGCTCTCACACAAAGGACTGCCACACCCCCTACTGGGACCCTGGCAGACAGGATTGAACTGAAAGGGGACCTGGTGCACTTCTTAGCCACTCTTTGAAGTCTCCCCCGCTTCAAAGGCACATTTGGGTATAAAACAGGGCCTCTGCCCTACCTCATCAGACACTTGCTGGAGAAGAAACCTGAACCAGAACCTGCATCCTGCCAAGAAGAACTGCCTGGCTGCCTAAATGACTCACCTGTCTGCTTTCTACAAAGGACTGCTGCCTTGCTGTTGCCCTGCTACCTTGCTGAACTCTTGCATTGCTGCTGAAGTGCTCTCCAAGGGCTTGGATAGAGCTTACCTCCTGTTCCCTGAAGTCTCAGGACCAAAAAGATTTCTCTTTTTCATTTGGACGCCTTGGGCGCCGAAAAATTCGACGCACAGCTTGCTCCGCGGTGAAAAATTCACTGCACGCCGATCCGGAAAGATGCCGCTCGATGCAACGCCTGCGGTGCGACCGGAACTTCGACGCAGGGCCTCGCCTGGACAACGCCGCCCGACTTCAGAAAGGAAATCGACGCAACGCCTGCCGTGAGGGAGAAGATTCCACGCACAGCCCACCGGAACGACGCGCAGCCGGAAAACAAGCCTAGGATTCCACGCACAGACCCCGGGACATCTGGTAATCCCGAGAACCACAGAAGGAGACTGTCTGCGCGCCGGAAAACGATGCCCGACTTCCCCGCGTGAAAAATAACGACGCAAGTCCGTGTGTGAAGGGGAGAAATTGACGCACACACCATTTTTCCACATATCTCTTTCCTCTGCGGCCCTTTGCAGAGATTTTCCACTTTAAACCAGGTACTTTGTGCTTCAAAGAGACTTTGGGCCTGATTACAACTTTGGAGGAGGTGTTAATCCATCCCAAAAGTGACGTTAAAGTGACGGATATACCACCAGCTGTATTACGAGTCCATTATATCCTATGGAACTCGTAATACGGCTGGTGGTATATCCGTCACTTTACCGTCACTTTTGGGACGGATTAACACCTCCTCCAAAGTTGTAATCAGGCCCTTTGTTTGCTTTTTAAAGACTTAAGACACTTTATATCACTTTTCAGTGATATCTCTACAATTTCATATTGCATCTTTATTCGTTTTGACCTGCAATTATCCAGATAAATATTATACATTTTTCTAAACACTGTGTGGTGTATTTTTGTGGTGCTATATTGTGTTATTGTATGATTTATTGCACAAATACTTTACACATTGCCTTCTAAGTTAAGCCTGACTGCTCAGTGCCAAGCTACCAGAGGGTGGGCACAGGATAATTTGGATTGTGTGTGACTTACCCTGACTAGAGTGAGGGTTCTTGCTTGGACAAAGGGTAACCTGACTGCCAACCAAAAACCCCATTTCTAACACATATCAAACCAGACGTTGAGAGAGGCCAGAATTTCCCTGCCATGTGACTTGAGGGGCATATTGAGAGATGAAATCCCTTGCATTGCCCCGAATGTAAAGACAGCAAAAGGACAAGGTTGAAAAAATCAGACTTACTCTTGGGCAACCACAGGATACAGCAGAGAGAGCTTCTCTAATTTCCTTTAGTTTGAGCCATCCATGCTCCCACAGCTCATACCAGCATTAACTCGATTTCTATACCTGGCAGTGGTGGTACTCATATATTTTACCTTTAAATTTTATTTAGCTGAGCTGCTGTAAACAGATAATCAAAAATAACTAAAAAAACAAATATGTCACCAACAGGTGCAAAGAGCGATGACCTCAGTTCGCAGCCTGCAAGCTACAGTGCTCACTTTTGTAATCTCTAGAATTCTTTGAGTACTCAGATTGTCTACTTTGGCAACATCTATCTTACTTGATATGCCAATAAAGGATGGCTTTTGTAATTGTAGTGGTCAATGATATAAGTCCCAATGGGTGTGTATGATGTAATATAGCTTTAGAGACGAGGATGTTATTATTTTGAGTCCACCTCCAAAAACATCTTCTTTCTTTGATTGTGAAGGAAAAAAAATATCTCAGCTAGACTTCCCTCCTCAGCCAAAGGCCTGAGGAGTGTAAGGTGCACCGCCCAGTGACATAAGCCTCTTTACGCGTCCCAGATGCAAATGTGTGGATATTCATATCCAGTAATCTGGCTCTGATGAGCTCGTAGAATGATGTCAGCCCCTGATGTATCACTAGGAACTGTGCCAGCAGCAGAACTGAGCATTGAAGACTACCAAGTGCCCAAGCATAAGGAGCCATGACATAGTTGCATGGACACTGCAAGTTTTTTAAAAACAACACGTGGGGCCGAATTTAAGAAAAGTGGCGCTGCATCCAATGTAGCTCCACTTTTCTTGCGCCCCCCCGTGCCGCTCTAAGGCCACCATGTGTTCACTGTATTTGCAGCACACCATGGCAGTATTAGGAACAATAGCGTCAACATTTTTGATACTATTATGGTGCTCTGCTCCAATAGCGTAAAAAAGTTTGACTCTAGTGGAGCAAAGTGCAAGGAGGTTCATTGATTACAGTAGGTGCATCCTTTTAACGCCTGCTTTCAGCAGGCATTAAAAATGATGCAAAAAATGGTGCAATTAAATCTTGTAGATTTAATTGCGCCATTTTTACGGGCCTCCTTGCTCCAGAATACCCCTTTGCTTACATAATGTATGGCACATGCACAATGTGGGGCAAAGAGTTCCACTTTGTAAATTGGTGCACGGGGAAAAGGCCACGTTAGCGTCACCTTAATGTAAAAAAATTACGCCTTTGTTTCTCTTGACCAGAAAGAATGCCGGGTCCAATTCCAAACAATATTTATTATAACATTTTCAAGAATTTTTCTCATAATGTTGAATGTGAAATGCTATGTTAAAATTTCCCCTTTTCATATAAATTGTGGCCTAGACAAGTTTTACAAATCCCTTCAAATAACAGATATAACGATAATCTTAAAATATATAAAAGGATGTGGCGATATGTACTACTCACTGGTCACAACATTCTGGTTGCAGTTTCTGAACAGCAGTTCTGTGACCTGCAAAGAACTGTAGGAACTGACCTATGTACTAATAGAACATTAAAAAAAATTCAGAACTGTAGTGGATCGGAATCTTATCTATCTCATGCATATTAATTAGGTTGGTTGCAAATTCCAACTTCCTACAATTGAAGGCCATCACAGGGTTGGTGGTTTACTGGGATCAGCAGACATCCATGACTGTAATCGCTTTTAAAAAAAGAAAACCTTTTTTGCTGAAGACATGAAATCAAAGGTATATGTCAGGAAAGGAATCATAATTTCCAACATGATTAATTACATTTGGACACTGTAAGGATTGTTTTCAATCTGCAGACAAAACCCCGTCCACACATCATCAGTTGGAGAGATCAGTTTGTATCAGGGCAATCTTTCTATCCCAGAAGTACTTGTTTAATACGTGAATACAGCAATCAATAACTGTAAGGTGATGAGCTGACCTTTCCAGGCCTTCCAACTATTCTGCGCAGTCTGTGCCGCATTCACATAAAGTTTGATCTCTTTGAGCTAGAAACAAAGTTTGTTTTGTCTGTAAATTATGTAGCAGATGGTGGATTATGTGGCAACTGAGGCAACTCCATATTTACACAGAAAACCCCTGTTAGAAATGGGGTCTCTAGTTGGCAGAGGTATTCACCTTTGTCTAAATAGGGACCACAATCCTAGTTAGGGTAAGTCACACATAATCCAAATTATCCTGTGCCCACCCTCTGGTAGCTTGAAACTGAGTAGTCAGGCTTAACTTAGAAGGCAACGTGTAAAGTATTTGTGCAATAAATCATACAGTAACACAGTGAATACACCACACAGGTTTAGATAAATATAAGATATTTATCTGGTTAAATTAAGGTCAAAACGATAAAGATTCAATAAGTACAAGTTGAAACATCGCTTTTGCAAGATTAAAAAGAGTCTTAAATTTTAGAAATCAACAGTTGTCTCTTGTGAGCACAAAGTACCTGGTTTGTGTCAAAATTATCACGCACAGAGACCACGGAGGAGAAGATGCATAGAAAATTAGGGTGTGCATTGCATTTTTTCGGAGCGGCACAGACATTGAGAGTTTCTTTCCACGCCGCAAGGGTGTTTGCGTAAATTTTTGGAGTGCAGGCTTGGTTCCTCACTGCAATGTGGGAATCTTTTGATGCCCAGGGATGATGCAGGGAAATCCTGGGCATGCGGGACAAAGTCACAGGCGTTGCGTCAATACGGTATGGTGATACATCAAATTTTCTGTTGCACGGCAGGCACTGCATCGATTCTTAACTCAGGAAGTCAGGCTGCATTGTTCTGATTTGGATGTGCGTCGATCCGGTAGGGCTGTGCGGCGAAGCTTCTGTCGCAAGGCAGCATCGCCACGTTGATTCTTCACTCTGGAAGTTAGGATGCATCGTTTCGGGTCGGCTGTGCGGTAATTTTCTTGTTGCAAGACAGCTATGTGTCGTTTCCAGCAGGCTGTGCATCGATTTTCAGCGCACAATGAATTTTCTCAAGAGGTGAAGTCTTTTTGGCCCTGAAACTTCAAGAAACAGAAGGCAAGCTCAATCCAAGCCCTTGGAAAATACTTCTCAGCAAAGTCAGAGGGCAGCAGGGCAACAGCAGGGCAGCAGTCATTGACAGCAAAGCAGTCCAGATGAGTCCTTTGGACAGCCAGACAGGTTGCAGGTTCAGGTCCAGAAGTGTCTGAGTTGGTGGGGTCAGAGACCCAGTTCATATACTCAAAAATGCCTTTGAAGTGGGGGAGACTTCAAAGAGTGGTTTTGAAGTGCACACAGTCCCCTTTCAGTACAGGTCTGTCTGCCAGGGTTCCCAGTAGGGGATTTGGCAGTCCATTGTGTGAGGGCAGGCCACTAGCCTTTGAAATGTAAGTGTCAGGCCCCTCCACCCTTCCAGGCCAGGAAGACCAATTCAGTATGCAGATGAGTGCAGGTATGACTGAGTATCCTATGTTTGTGGTTGCCTGGGTGAAATGCACAAGGGAGCGGTCAACCAGCCCAGCCAGATGCGGATTGTAGACGGGCTGTAAGGCACAGATGGATTCTAAGTGCAGAAAAATGCTCACTTTCTAAAAGTGGCATTTCTAGACTAGTAATATTAAATCCAACTTCACCAGTAAGCAGGATTTTCTTTTACCGTTCTGGCCATACTAAATTATTACTTGTTTACCCCTTTCTGAGCAGAATATACCAACAGTATAAGAGGGTAGCCCTAATGCTAGCCTATGAAAGGAGCAGGCCTCACAGTAGTGGAAAATGAATTTAGGACTTTTCCACTACCAGGACATATAAAATACACAGGTATATGTCAAGCCTTTTACCTACACAGCACCCTGCCATATGGGTTACCCAGGGCCTACCTCAGGGGTTATTTATTCATAGAAAAAGGGGAGTTTAAGGCTTGGTAAGTACTTTTAAATGCGAAGTCGAAGTGGCAGTGAAACTGCAACCACAGGCCTTGCAATGGCAGGCCTCAGACATGGTTAAGGGGCTACTTATGTGGGTGTCACAACCAGTGCTGCAGGCCCACTAGTAGCATTCAATCTAAAGGCCCTGGGCACTTGTAGTGCACTTTACTAGGGACTTACAAGTAGATCAAATATGCCAATAGGGTATGAACTAATGTTCACTCAGCCCAACGTTGTTCAACGTCTACATGGCCCCCCTCGCACAACTGGCCCGCCAACACAACCTCAGCATCATCTCCTACGCCGACGACACCCAACTCGTCCTCTCCCTGACCAAAGATCCTCTCACCGCCAAAACCAACCTCCACGAGGGACTGAAATCCATCGCCGAGTGGATGAGCAACAGCCGCCTGAAACCCAACTCCGACAAGACGGAAGTCCTCATCCTCGGGCGCACCCCCTCGGCCTGGAACGACTCTTGGTGGCCCACCGCCCTCGGCCCCCCACACACCCCAGCCAGCAACGCACGAAACCTAGGCTTCATCCTCGACTCCGCTCTCACCATGTCCAAACAGGTCAACGCTGTCTCCTCTTCCTGTTTCAACACCCTCCGCATGCTCCGCAGGATCTTCAAGTGGATTCCAACAGGAACTAGAAAGACGGTGACCCAAGCCCTCGTCAATAGCAAGCTCGACTACGGCAACGCACTCTACACAGGCATCCCAACGAAAGACATCAAACGACTCCAACGCATCCAGAACGCATCCGCCCGCCTGATCCTCGACGTACCCCGCCGGTGCCACATCTCCCCCCACCTGAAGAACCTCCACTGGCTCCCCGTGGACAAGAGGATCACCTTTAAACTCCTCACCCACGCACACAAGGCACTGCACAACACCGGACCCACCTACCTGAACTCCAGACTCAACTTCTACATTCCCTCACGTCAACTACGCTCTACCAACCTTGCCCTCGCCATCGTCCCCCGAATCCAGCGCAAGACCTCTGGCGGCAGATCCTTCTCCTACCTCGCCGCCAAGACCTGGAACTCTCTCCCCACCTCACTACGCCAGACCCAGGACCTCCTCACCTTCAGGAAACCCTAACGGGTACATAGCGCGCTTTATAAATCTTTTGATTGATTGATTGATTTACCATGTTTAAGGGAGAGGGCATATGCACTTTAGCACTGATTTGCAGTGGTAAAGTGTGCAGAGTCCTAAAGCCAGCAAAACAGTGTCAGAAAAGTGGAGGGAGGCAGACAAAAAGGTGAGGGATGACCACCCTAAGGCTGTCAGGTCTAACAACACCACAGCTGATTTTCACACAATTTTAGTGGCATTCGTCATGGTTATATGTTACTATTAATAGCACCACAATTTCAGATTACCATTATTTTGGATCTTTTATTTCTGATTGCCATTAATTTCAGGCTTTACAATTATTTGAAATTATTTTATTTATGTTTTTTGTTTAAATTATTTTTCTTAGTCTTCTATTTGTAGTAAGTATTTCATTTTTTCATTTTTTTTAATGTATTAGTGTAATCCCTAAACCTTTATTTGTGTGTGTGTTTGTGTATATATATATATATATATATATATATATATATATATATATATATATATATATATATAGAGAGAGAGAGAGAGAGAGAGAGCCTTAACCTGAACACACTGCTTATACACCTATTGCACATTGAGATATATATATATATATACATATATATATAATAATGTTACTGTATTCATATTTTTAGGTTTGTTGCTTTCACCAGCATTGCTACTGTTTTTTCAGTGGTGTGGTAAATACTCAACCCCCATTTTTAAAAAAGAAACATATATTCGTGTCTATATAAATACACATTTATTTATAAGGTTTTTATTAAGACAAACAAATGCTCCACCAATATGTTTCAACCACTTTGGGTCTCCTGTGAGACCCAGAGTGGTTGAAAGGCCTTGTTAGAGCATTTTTACATATTTATGTATAAGCACACACTGTAGAGCGTGCCAAGGATCCAGACTGCTCTGAATTGCATGTAGTATATATATATATATATATATATATGTATATATATATATATATATATATATATATACACACGATATGCAGAGGGCAGAAACTGTGTTTAATAGGAAAAATACATCACAGGAGAACAGTAGGGCTAGGAACAACACCACATTGCCAGTAACAGGTAATATAAAACAACTATATGTGTAATTGGAGTGGTTGATGAAAAAAGAAACCTCCAAGAGTTGGGAAGTGATTACTCTGGAAAATATATCCAAGTGGGGATAGTACCAAGAGGATTAAGGATATTTACCCTACCTAATCATCCAGATACCAGTCCTGAAATGCTGGAGGAATGTGGACTGAACGGTATGGAATGTTCCAAACATATGATGGAAATTATTATTAAATATGCTGAAACTGACATTGAGATGATCAAGAATAATATAAGAGATTTGGAGTCTAGCATTTCATCTCTAAACCAGGAAGAGGAGAGCAACAAATGCAAGAAAATAATGGACACTAATTTAGATAAATATGAAAATCAAATAGAAGAACGAAAACAGAGTAAGTTTCGAAGAGATGAAAGAGACTATGAGACAGGTCGAATTCCAACTTTTGCCAAAAGATTGGGGGGCATATTTATACTCTGTTTGCGCCAAATGTGCGTCAAAAATTTTGACGCTCATTTGGCACAAACCTTGCACCATATTTATACTATGACGCCCGACCCCGCGAACGTCAAAATTCCTCCATGTGCGTCATTTTCTGGATGCGGGAATCCACCTTGTGTTAATGACATGCAAGGTAGGTGTTCCCGTCCTAAAAATGACTTTAAGGCCTGTGCGCCTTATTTATACTCCTGTGTCATTTTGATGCACAGGATGGGGCGGGCCTTAGAAAACGGCACCCAGCCTGCTGTGCGCTGTTTTTTAATGCCTGGGTGAGGGCAGGCGTTAAGGGACCTGTGGGCTCATGTCCATGGCCTCTGACCATGAAAGCAGTCCACAAGTGCCCTTCCCTGCCCCCAGGGACACCCCCTGCTACCCCCACCCACCCCTGGAGGACACCCATGGATGGGGGGCGCCATCCCAGGTAAGTACAGGTAAGTAGAGGTAAGTATTAAAAAAACAAAAATAGTGGCATAGGGGGGGCCTAACTTGGGTCCCCCTACATGCCACTGTGCCCAATGGCCATGCCCAGGGGACAGAAGTCCCCTGGGCTTGGCTATTGAGCAGGGGGGGCATGACTCCTGTCTTTGCTTCAACAGGAGTCATTTCCATGGGGGTTGTGCATCAAAAAATGCTGCAAGTCCGGTTAGAGCCATGATTTTTTACTCTAACCTGACTTGCACCATTTTTTGACGCACCACCCCGATTTTCCCCTACGCCGGCTAACGTCAATCCATAAATAAGGCACCCGCCTGGCACGTTGGAATGGTGTTAGCTGGCGGTACATTTTTTTACGCAAACCAGTGCCGGCGCTGGTTTGCGTCAAAAAGTATAAATATGGGCCCCGGATAGTTTAAAAAAACAATAATGCATACAGGAGTGTTGAACTTGGAGGAGGTAAGAGATACAGAAACTTATGGATCTGTGACAGATGTGAGTGAAGGAGAAGGAGCAACCCCAAAAATCAGGAAAACCACTTTTTTAGACAAGATGAAATTATTGTACTTTGATCAAACAACACCAAAGAACACGGGCAGAGGAAGAGGCCGGGGTTGAGAAAAAGTAAGAGTACAAAGAGACACAGGAAAATGAGAACGGGTTCCAGAAAAAGTAAAGGACTACCGACTACGCAAAGGAATGAGACAATAATCAATGGAATAGAACATATAGAAGAAGAAAATCTTATTGTCCACTTATCAAGTTATCAATTAATAAAACAGGAACAGAGTCTAATACAGAAAGGCTTCAGTTTCTGCCCTGAAAAACATTTTGATTATGTACAAACTAGAATTGATATGTACAAATTTATTTGTAAACTGAAATTAGCCAAGTTTTTTTAAAAAGTGGAATTAAAAAGTTCAACAAGGGAGGCTCAAACCAATCCGGATTTAAATTTAATAATTGAACAAAAGTCAGAGCTCAAGAATATGTATGATTTGATACATGATTTAGGAGATGATGAACTCACATGGACACAAGTATTATCAGAATTGGGGATCAATATAGAACGACATGAGTATAAAAATTTAAACCGATATCAAAATTCTGTCCTATTCTAACGACAGGGAACAAGATAGATTTGTTCCATGACTTGATTGTAACTGATCTGGAAAAAATTAAGTTTGTGACTAGAAAGGAGAACTTGAGTATCAGGGAACGTGATGCACTCAAGAGATCGATGAATAACCAACTTATAGAAATTAAACCTGCAGATAAGAGTGGCAATATTGTCATCTTGGATAAGAAAGAATATCTTGAGGAGACTTCCAGACAGCTGGGGGTGAAATCGAATTATTGCAAGTTGAATAAGAATCTTATGAATGATCTTGTACTGGATTTACAGAATAGATGGAGAAATTGGCACTCATATGGCTTGATCACCACTGATGAATTGAAGTTCCTAATGAATAAGAGCCCATTCATACCTACCCTGTATTTTTTGACCAAAGATTCACAAAACTCTGAATAAACCTCCAGGAAGACCATTTGTTTCCAGTTTTGGGTCATTATATGAGAACATATCACAATATGTGGATTACTTTTTGGCACCTATGGTGAATGGCTTAAACTCATATATCAAAGATACTGGAGATTTTAAGACTTTTGGAAGCTGTAGCATGGCACAATGACTATATATTTGTAACAATCAATGTGCTTTACTTGTAAACATCAATATCACACAAAGTGGGAATAAGAGCAGTAAAGTATTATCTGCAACAGAGAAGTATTCATCAATTGAGACACACGGAAATGCTACTAGAAATGATAGAGCTGTGCCTTAGGAATAATGTGTTTATATCTAATCATGAGATTTATACATAAATCTGTGGAACTGCCATGGGAGTTTCCTTTTCTCCAACTTATGCCAAACTCACTATGGGCTGGTAGGAAAAACATATAGCTTGGGGATATGAGAATGAGAAGTACATGGAGAAAATAGTGATTTGGCTCCGCTATATAGATGATTTACTCATAATCTTGAATGGCACGGAAAGGCATATTACTGAGTTTTTTACAAAATTGAACATCAATGATGTGGGACTACAATTCACATATAAAATGAGTAGGACTTGCATTGACTTTTTTGATGTAATGGTTTATATAGAAAATGGGAAATTACAAACGACATAGCATCAACAACCCACGGCAACTAACATCATATTACTTGGGCCCAGCTTCCATCTGAAATCACTCATGAGAAGCATTCCCTGTGGTGAATTCATCAGACTAAAAAGAAACTGCTCTGACAGTAAGGACGTGGATAATAAATTCTGAGATATAGAACAGAGATTCCTGAGAAGAGGATATAAGGCTCGTGATGTGGAACAAGGAGAAAGGAGAGCCAGACTGGTAACGCAAGCGCAGACTCTTGTCAATGGAACTAAGGATATGGAGAAAGAAGGAGAAGAAATTATCAGACTTATCTTGACATATAGCAAAGATTCAAATATTGAATATCTTAAACAAACATTGGCATTTGATTAAGAAAGATTCTGACATTGGATCACGAGTCGGAGCACGACCAAGTGTGACTTATATAAAGGTACAGTCTCTGAAAGACCAATTAGTGAAAAGCCGTTTTAAAGTGCAGCCAACATCCAATTCATTGACAGTTTATAATAAAGGTTTCACTTGTTGTAATAAATGTAAGGCATGTAGAATTGGATGTAACAAGCATAAAATCATGGATTTCCAAGGAAGACAGATCCCTATTTTGGACAGAATAACATGTGATACAACATTTGTAGTTTATGTAATACAGTGCCTCTGCGGGCTAAAAAACGTGGTGAGCACCATCTGTCCATTGGGGAAGTGGATATTAGAACATATCAAGGCGGTACAGAATGGTGATTTAAATTATGCCATGACAAAACATCTGAAAAGCCATAACGGGGCCAATTGGCTACACATGAGATATTTTGGTATAGCTACCATAATAAAAAACATGAGAGAGGGGGAGACAGAGTCCAACAATTGAGACGACTAGAATCAAGATTCATTATTAGATTAAAAACCAAGATCTGGTATGGGATCAATGGGGATGAAGAATTGTATTGTCATTTATAGGAGGGGATATGAGTACAGTGAAAGGACATGTCCTGAAAAGAAGCTCCAAATATGGATTACTCTGTTATATATGCAAGTTATTAATGATCAGAGGGTACTATACCCAAAAACGTAGTTCCTGCAGAGGATAAGGATTTAGATTTTGTTTTGAAAATAGTAGGGTGAAATTATGGAGTGTATATGTAAATATTTGGGAAAGTACCATGGCCCCACATCTGATTTTTGACAACATTGAAATTAAAAGTATAATTGACAAGTTATTTGTACAAAAGTTGCTGAAAGATGTTGTTTTTGCTGTTATTGTAACAGTTTTAATTTAGGTACACACTTAGGGGGTCATTATGACCTTGGCGGGCAGCATTAGCCGCCCGCCAAGATCTGACCGCCATGCGGCCGCACCCCAGCCGCACCCCAGCCGCAGCCATTTGGAGATCCCCGCTGGGCCGGCGGGCGGAAACCTGGTTTCCGCCCACTGGCCCAGCGGGGATCACGGCCGCAACATAGGAGCCGGCTCCAAATGGAGCCAGCGGTGTTGCGGCCGTGCAGTGAAAAGCCGCATGGGGCCCTCTCAGGGGGCCCCATGACTCCCCTTACCGCCAGCCTTTTCCTGGCGGTTCAGACCGCCAGAAAAAGGCTGGCGGTCGGAGACTCGTAATCCCCTGGGCAGCGCTGCAAGCAGCGCTGCCCTGGCGGATTACATCCGCCGGGGCCATTGGCGGTGCAACCGCGGTCAAAATACGCCGGGAGGCACCGCCAGCCTGTTGGCGGTGCTCCCGTCGTTTTGGCCCTGCGATTATAATACCGCCAGGGTCATAATGACCACCTTAGATTTGATTGTGTTATTTGGTTTTGTTTCGTTTGTTAATTGTTGGAGCTATGTATCCCACAATGTCACATAATGGCACTGGGTGGGAAACTATATAAAAAAGAAATGAATGAAGTACTCACTAACTGTGATCAAGACTTTGTTGGTCGAAACGCGTTGGGTGTTTGGTTCATTAATCATTAAACAAGAAGATTAGTGATATCCTGGGAGTGCCACATTTAACTTGGTTGTCAATTGTTGGAAATATACATATATATCCTACTGGTGGTTGCCCTGAGGAAGATTCACAACATTTTTTGTAAAAATAAATTTACAGCGAATTCATGGCAAATTTGTGGCAACAAATTAAAAAATAAAAAACAGTGCAGTCTTCCGCCCTTGTTTTACTAAAGCCTCTGAGTGGGCCAGGTCCTGGGGGCATATGAAGAATAAAGGAGGGGGGCACATGGGGCCCCCTCCTTGGGTTATTTATGCCCTGGGGACTGTCACCTCCCCAGGGCACATGAAGAAATAAATCCAAGGAGGCCAGCACAGCCTCGCCACAGCCCCAGGGACCACTACCTCCCCAGGGCAAATAAATAAATAAACGCTAAGGGGGCCCGCGCAGCCCCCTCTAGCCCTAAGAACCGCCACCTCCGTGGGGCAAATGATTAAATAAATGCGGGGGTGCATGGCCCCCCGTAGCCCCGGGTATCCCATCTCCCCGGGCTGAATTTAAAGAATGAAGGGGGTCCATTGTGGGCTCCAGAGACCACAACCTCTCCGAGGCAAATACAACATTGGAGGGGGGGCCGCGTCACCCCCTCGTAAAACCATCTCCTGCTATGTCTTGGGGTTTCCACCCCCAGGACATAGCTGTTTGCTCTGACTTGGCAGGAGCTTTGACAGCTCCCGCCAAGTTAGAGGAAAAACTACACTTGCAGGAAACTGAGGTTTTGTCTCTTTTCCTGCTTGCATCTCTTCAGGCAGGGAAACAGAGGAAACAATTGCTCTCACAAAGAGGGAGCTGCATATTTAGTAGCTACCTGTCTGTGAGAGAAATGCCAGATTCTGCAGGAGGCTGGGAGGTGGCTGGGACCGTGGGGCCCTTCAGGCTCCCCCTGTGGTCCCCAACGGTGCTGACTGAGTGCCTATGGGGCACCCAGGTGACTTGGCTGGACCGCAGGGTTGGGGTCCCTGAGGTCGAGATTGGCCAGGGGAGGGGGGCCACGTGGTCCCGCTCCCCCCAAAAAATAATAATTATAAGACTGGACCCCGGGGGAAGGGGTCCCAGGGGCCGAAATCGACTAGGGGAGGTGGGCCACATGGATCCCTTCCACAAAAATATATTAAAAAATAAGGCTTGGCCCTGGGGTCCCCTGAGGCAAAATTGACCAGGTGAGGAGGGCCACGTGGCCCCCTTCTGTTTATTGAAGCCAGGCCCTGGGGGATGGGGTCGGCCAGGGGAGGGAGGGTCACATTGTTTCCTCCATGGAAATGTAGTGGGTCCGGGGGAAAGGGTCCCTGGGGCCGTAATCAGCTGGGGAAGGGGGGCCGTGGTCCCCCTCCCCACAATGCAAATTTAACCAACGGGGTAGCACTTACTAACTAACAAGTAGAAAGTGCTCCAGTTGGATATACTCCTGTTGGATAAACGAGCAGGTGAGCTTCATCCTGGCCATGATCCTCATTTCACAGAACTTAAACCGCATCAGGAAGCTCTTATAAATAGGAATGTAGCAGGAACACCAGTTGATGGTCCACTTCTGTAAAGGACAAATTATCCTAACTCTTGGGCAGGGGTTGGGTGTGGCGAACCCCGACTGCGCATGGCCAAAGGCCATGCACGGCGGTGGTTGGATTCACATGTAGTAATCAAAATTACATTATATTTTAAAAAAATAGAAATTCACTGAAAAAGGCAAAGGTTACAGAGACGTTACAGTTGGATATTACAGCACTCATGACAAATTTTATAACGCCAATAAAAATATAAATGAAACATTAGAAGTCAAATTATTGAAGAAATAACTGTGCATGGCGGGGACACAAGTTATAGTTAACTTAGGCCGCAAGTTATAGTTACTTGAAATAACTCTAACTGCTGAATTTCAATTGTTTTGTACGAATGAAATCTAAGCTTAAGTATAAAGTCCCTGTAATCTTCGATTTTTTAAAGTGAATATATTTATATATATATATATATATATATAGATAGATATATATATATATATATATATATATTATTATTATTTTTGTCCACTAAAGGTTTCAACCAAAGGATACAGGAATGTTATAGTCAGGTTATGAATTTACACGCACAAAACCATAGAAATTAAACTGTAATAGTTAGATTTATTTCAAGCAACTATAATTTGTGTCCTGAGGTAACTGTAACCCACACCCACATGCAATGTCTTTGGAGATTTTGCATTTTTCACACAGTTACAGCCCGAACTGCTAACCAGATTTACCCAGAATTTGACAGAAAGTTAGATCTTGGTCCAAAAAGGTCTCTTTTTGGTATTTGGTGAAAATCTATTCTGCAGTTTTTGAGTTATTAAAGAAATAAAAATATAGATATCTATGGATGTGGATCCTTTTCAGATCCATTCGCAGTGGATCCATAGAGCCAGGTGACAAGCAAGGTCCTGAGTGACTAGCTGAAACCTGAAAAGAAAGTTGCAGTCGCCATTTTGTTTGTCGCTTGGGACTGGGGAGGGAAAATTATAGTGTAAAGACACATATGATGGTGAGCCACCGTACAGCACTAGTGAGTTATCAAGGCTTTCTAGGTGCTGAGATAATCTCAGTCCATGTGGCAGCAGAATGAGAGGGAGCATGGAGGTTGTTATGGGGCTACAAGGTAATAAACCTGTACACTGGATTGTTCCACTCTTACAGGAAGGATTGGGCAATATAAAGACGTTGGTTTTCCCATTGGGGATGCTAGAAAAAGTTTGCAAGTCTGTCACAACTAAAACAATTCTATTGTAGCTTAATTTGCTTCCATCCCATGCATTGTAGTTGTGGCAGCATTTGCTATGTTCCGTTATCAAAAACTGGGTTAGATGACTTACAGAAGCCATTTAATTACTCATGTAGCTTTAATTGATGTATTTTTTTACTTTCAGCAATACAAAAGCTGGCAATCTCACAATTATCTACACAGTACATTCACGTCCTGCCTGCAGCCTTTTATGAACAGTGTCTGTTCTCTGCATGTACAGACATAGGGGGTTATTCTCACCCTGGCGGGCGGCGGAGGACGCCCGCCAGAGTTCCCCCCTCCAAAATACCGCTCCGCGGTCGAAAGACCGATGAGGGTATTTTGGGTTTTGCACTGGGCTGGCGGGCGACCGCCAAAAGGCCGCCCGCCAGCCCAGTGCAAAACACCTTCCCACGAGGACGCCGGCTCAGAATTGAGCCGGCGGAGTGGGAAGGTGCGACGGGTGCAGTGGTACCCGTCGAGTATTTCAGTGTCTGCAAAGCAGACACTGAAATACAAAGTGGGGCCCTCTTACGGGGGCCCCTGCAGTGCCCATGCCATTGGCATGGGCACTGCAGGGGCCCCCAGGGGCCCCACGACAACCCATACCGCCATCCTGTTCCTGGCGGGCGAACCGCCAGGAACAGGATGGCGGTATGGGCTGTCAGAATCCCCATGGCGGCGCAGCGAGCTGCGCCGCCATGGAGGATTCTTAAGGGCAGCGGAAAACCGGCGGGAGACCGCCGGTTTTCCACTTCTGACCGCGGCAAAACCGCCGCGGTCAGAATGCCCTGCGGGGCACCGCCAGCCTGTTGGCGGTGCTCCCGCCAACCCTGGCCCCGGCGGTCCATGACCGCCGGGGTCAGAATGACCCCCATAATGTGCAAATATTACATTTTTAAAGGAGTAACAGCCAAGGCTACCTTCAGTGGCTGAAAGCAAAAAATAGTATAATCAGATCCTGCTGCTATCAAGTCCCCAATATATGATCAATCTTATTGTAACAGCCTTGACAAAGTCCAGTGGGCGAAACACATGTTGCCTGTTTTTGCAATTATACTATGTTTTCTCCCATTGCATTGCCCGTTTATGCAATGAAACTATGATGAGAACCACAGGCTGATTTTGTAATGATAATATATTATGAACTACAACACTGGCTTCTTCATTGTGGACAATCTAACATTTTAATATCATGTTAATGTCAATGGAACTACACCGCAAATTAGAAATAGCTAGTGTTAAAAGGAAACTAAGCACTATACCCTGGTTAAGACTTACATTGAGAAGCATGCCAGAAAACGTATGTGAGTGCCCCATCAGACTCTCCACCCACCCACTCATCTAATGCCTACACGCAATCAGTGCATCTCAGATGCAGGATGGATAGAGTCCTTGTGCTCTAAATCAAAGTGGGAACTATCATTTGTGTAACATTGAATTGCCCCATTGGATGACAAATTGTGTGCCCTCATATCATAAGACTGCCTGAGAGGTTGAGACAGTTGGCATGGCAATATAAATCCAAGAAACTCATGGCCATTATTAGTAAATAAATTTTTACTTAAGGATAATAACGTGTGTAGGCGACTAACATCTGGTGAAGGTGCTCCTAGGGCTTTTTAATATGCATTTTAACATGTTGTAAATTATGGAGTTACATTTTAGCTCTTATTCTTTGCTTTGTAAATCATTTGTTTATGAAATTATCCATTTCATTTTCATAGATTTGTAGTGCAAAGTTAAATGATTTCAATGTGCCTTTTCTTTCCCTATGCATATGTGGTATATCGTCTGTAGACTTACAAAGTGAATCCTAATTGCTTTGTTGCCGCCCCAATCTCAGCTGCCTACAGTTAATTTGAACAGTCTTCAAACACACAAAAGGTGATGGGAGGAATGCTTTCATTTTGCCTAATCACTGGGAATCAATAGGGTAGCATTCCATCCCATTTTTCCTCTGCCCACAATGTGACCTCAGTTTGGACTCAGCCATATGCAGATCAGTATTGCCCTGCTTCATTAGAAACAGCCCTGACTGAACTGCCAAACCAGGAGCACTCCTTAATTGGAACACAAGGAACCGAAGACCGATTTTTGCTGATTGGGGCTCTTCAGTTAGGTGCGGCTTGGTTCCAGCTGCAGAGCAAGCACAGCACACACGTTTAGGCATACCCTTGGCCACTTAAGGCAGTTCATCAAACATACAAAAGGTGACGTGAACTGGTGTCAGGAATCTCTGCATAACTCTGTGATGAATATAATGTTAGATTAAGAGTACACCTACCCAATTCACAACCAAAGAAAATAATGTAGTAATTAACTACCAATAAAAGGCATAATCGAGAAACGCAAACTGTTTAAATCGTAAATTTTGAAGTGAAATTTCAGTTGGGCAGACCGTTTTAATTATGTTTGTTTAAAACAAGCATGAAGTCTGATTCAAGTGGTCAACAAACACCCAAAAATTAAAAGATTTGTAGTGAAGTGCTCCCAGATCCAGTAAGAACATTCTTGGCTGATTGGTGAAACCTGATCTATCAACACTGAGGTGAAAGGCCCTCCATCCCTGTTCTTGCTCCAAATCTTCGAGGTGTTGCTTCCAGTGGCAGCTGCCCCTCAATGAGGTGGCGGGGTGGGGGTGCGAGGGGGAATAGGGGTGGGAGGTGGGGGGTAGGGTAAAAAAAAAAAAGGTTACCTGTAGGGGAGATGCGTTTGTCTCCCCTCCGTCCTCGTCCGCTTCCTGTTCCCAGGCTCCCAACCATTCACAATGCTACTGTCACCAGCAACATTAGCGTCCTGAATGGCCTGAGCGGCCTGCTTTGATGCTCAGACTGGGAGTGGGAGCCTGGGCATATTCTACACTTGGCTGTGCAATACAGCCGGGTAGAGAACATGCAAAGTGCACATACCCCTCCTCTGGCCCCCTCCTTCCAGCCCAGCCCCGCCCTGCCCCTTCTCCCAGCAAAAATAAAATGATAATAACGTAGCTTTATTATCATTTTCTTTTTCCTTTCCCCACAATCCAGTGGGACACCGATCCTCCGGCTTAGCAGAGGTGCCGCCCCTGGTTGTTCCCCTCTTAAATTAAATTATTCTAAAGTAATTAGGATAAAACTCAAAGATACAGATTTAGGGAATATTTAAAGGACACAGAAACTTTCACTCTTGGATATCATTAATATCTAAAAGTAATTTCTTCCTAATATTTTAATGCAACTTTGCAGCTGTTCTATTTAAATCTTACATATTTATACCACAGAATAACTGAGGGACCTGTGCAGTGTATCAGGTGGACTGTTTATCAGTGCATATTTGTTGATTTTATTTTGCAGAGAAATTCGAAATACAAGAAGTTTGATGTACATCGATCCAGATGCTTTTAAGAATCTCCCCATGTTGAAGTACCTGTAAGTAAAAGTGCTGTGTGTTCATCATGCCAGTGTCCCGGTTTAATCTTTGGTGGGTGAGATACGGTATGGTAGACATGCTGTTGGCAGTGGTGTAGCATGGTCAGTAAGATTGGTGAGGGATGGTGTGAACTTCAGATTTCCCAACAATCATGCTGGCATATAATGTTAAAATACATTTTTACAACAAGGAGGGCTTAAGGGGCTGTGGCGCAGGAGAGAATGCAGATTGGTAGGGGTACTAACTGAGAGAAAACACAACATATTGTAAAATAACCAACTATTTTGAAGACTTTCGAAACAGAGAGGGAGACTGTGTGTCTTTTTGTCTGTGTATGTGAAAGAATTCCTGATGAAATCTGACAGACACCTCACCATACCCGATCGAAAGCTCCTGTACCCCACTATTTATCAGAAAATACATTTATTAGGATGTGTAACACCCAAAACACCCCACCTGAAGCTACACCCCTGGCTGTTGGCTGCAGAAACAGGAAATTTCTCCATCTTAGGCGATGCTTTGTAAGTTGCTTTCTCTCCCTCTGCCCCATGTCCAGTACTTTCAAAAAATTAGAAACAGTTAGAAACCTTCAGTATCATGCACTCTATACATACACAGACAACGTGATAATATCTAATAAGGAAGAAGGGGGAAATTTTAAAATATCAGCCATGTTGTGTTGGTTAATAGGCCAGGTGATAAACCACATGTCATTCAAGTAGACATAAATCATATTTACCAAAAAGGTATGGCATGACCTAAGAGGGGAACTTTTCTAGCTATCCCAGTGATTCAGTTGACTGATTGAATTGAACAGCTCTGCCACTTCACTCTGGTAGCAAAAAGAAAAGTTTAACACAGCACAAACTCCTTGAGAAAATATGTACACATCAGCTGCTGAAGCGAATTGAAACAATGTATTAAAAAGAGCAGAACACTCCTTCAAAGTGGGGTCCCTTGAATTGCGAATGCAGGTCAGGACAAATGAAGGAGGAATTGATTACATAATAAAAATGTTTTGGAGAAAGTGTTCACATGCATAAGTGGTGTCTTTCTGTCTGAATCACTGAATAACAAAGAGTGAAGAAATTAAATGAAAAACATGCTCAAATTTCACCTCTTTGTTCAAGCACCTAGGCAAAAGCTAGATTGATAATCTATTGAAAGTTTTGGTAAAAGCCTTTTTTTCCAAATCAAAACATCGAAACAGCAGCAAGGTCAAACTTCAACCCTATTGCACAGCAAGATTGGTTGCAAGCAGCACTGCCCTGGGAATTATGACTATGTTCTCCACCAGCGGTTTCATGGCAGTAGCACCGCCATGAAAAGGCTGACATAGAACAGGTGCAGGGGGCTACAGGGAGGCCCCTGCATATTCCATGCACTCCGCATGGACAATGCAAGGGCCCCCCTGGCCAGCACCCTCGCAATGTGAACACTGCCACACCACCGAACCATTGCCACAAGCAGAGTGAAATTACACTACATTACATGTTTTGAGGAAGAGTCCAAAAGATTTCACAATGCTACAGGGACACGAAGATAATTGAAAGGTGTGTTGTATACTTGAAATGAACTGCATCAGATAGATCAAACTGATTTTTTAAAAAAGTCACTCAGTTTTAGTGAGAAGCTCATTTTTTCTTGTTTTTGGATTGTATGCATTCTTTTTAGAATATTGTTTTTCTCTAAGAAACATTGTTACAGTTTTTGTTGCTGGTTTTATTTAAAGAGAAATAAGACATGTTAACCTAAATCATTGCTTGGTATGTCTCTCAAAATGACGCATGACGATGTGATCAGCCATAACTGGTTTAATTAAAAACAGGAAAACTCTACTTTATGCGATGGCTTTTGATGTGATTTATACAATTGGATGTTTCACTTCTTGTGTTGTTTTCATTTAGACATTTTAACAGAATTATGCGAAAGTTGCTGTATATTTCATAGCCTAAAGTGTGTTTCTTTTATTTTGGGTAGGTGACTAAATAAATGTTCGTCATGGCCCACTCGTTATTGAATCAAGAGAGCGCGGGCACTGTACGTTGCAGAAACAGCATGCTGGGAACCGCATGAAAGCGTAGTCAGTCATAGCAAGTGAATCTACAGGAGATTCCCCTGTTTTTCACTTCCTGTCTAGTTTCTTTGTCAGATGAATGAGGAGTTGTCTTTTATTTGGCCAGAATTAGCCCCGATTGACTAGATAGGTCACACAAAGGGTTATATAGAGTTGTGGTTAAAATTATAGTAATTGAAGAAGTTATTTGACATATACCGACCACATATTTGTTGTAGGTAACTTGGGTGAAAAGTACCTTCTCTAGAAGCAGTGGAACCACCCACGACAATAACGTTCTAGTTTCCTTTGCAACGTGCTGATAAAAGGTATTGCCACTGAACTGGCAGCATCTCTAGTGGAAGAAGAGCTAAGTCTGAGTATCTGTTCTGATTGAAAACAGCACCGTTAATTGTATGCACGTTAGAGAAAATAATGAAAGGGCGTGGTCCGTTAGTAAAGGGAGAATGAGGTCTTACAAGAAGTTGCAGCAAGTTTGAAACATTAGGCATCCCAAGTGCTTGACGTATGGACAACCTCCCTCAAGCCACTGAACATCTGACCTCCAAGAGAGTTTCCCTTAAACAGGGTTAGTAGGCATACGTCGATCAACTGGAGAATAAGTAAAGACAAAGGGTATCTCAAAAAATAGAAATCTTTATTTCAAGACCTCTCAATCATTAATAATGAAATTCAGATGGTAGTGAATACTACGTAAGGGAATTGCTGTTAGAAGCAAGATTTACACTGTGAGTGTAGATACGCCTTGAACCAGGCAGGCTTACCTCACAGAGCCCTCACAAATAGTATCTATATTCCCCCTGGCTTGAGAGCAAGTGCTGATAATGGCCTCCCTCTCTGCAACGAATGAGGCGCAGACAAAAAGGAGAGAGTCTGTCACACCTATTGGTGCGAGATGTAGCCCTTAGCAGTTCTCCAACATCCCTCAGTAGCCAGTGGTGTATGGGTGTGGTAATAGTGTGGTTACTCGAGGGGGGTGACAACTAGGGGTGGGCAGAACTCTTGGAGTTTCACTCTGCAGAATTCCTCGGAGTGACATAAACACTCTGCGAGATTCCAACGAGTTCTACCAATGGGTGGAAAATATGCATGTTGCAGCAATTTAGTGCAAGTAGTGCATGCATCGCTGAAAAGTCAGCGTGGACCACACCATGGGGTGTGCAAGAGTGCACAGCCATTTGAGTTGTTTTGCTGCCACTCGAATAGAAAATCTACTTAGGCAAGAGTATTGCGGAGTCACCAAATCCCGCCAGTTCTACAAGCGGAATTAATCATTCTGAACCCCTGGTTGAAAAATTTCAATATAGGGTTAGAATTTCACCACAGGGACATGAACTCAGAAGTGTGAAGCCAAGGTAGCTTTAAGGTAGGAACATGGTGCCTTTTGGTCACTAATTTCTCAGCCACTCTCAGGCACAGCGCTTAATGCTAAAACATCTGGCGTGTGATTTAACTTTCTCCCATTCGTGCAGCATTCCACACATGTAAAGCCCACGCACTCAAAGTGGCCAGAGTACAGAGGATGAAAAACACCTTCTTACTGATTCAAAGGCCACAACTGCACAAAAATTGTAGCCTCACAATATTTGATCTGCTCTGACAACTGACCAGAAAGCCACAAATGTGTGGGAGTCTAGCAGGACTTGGGTGAAAGAGGTCGGCGAATTGTGTGCTCTTGGTTGAGATCTTTCTGTGATCTGCAGGTTTGAACTTCTAGAAGGTCAACTCAGCTTTTTATCATTCAGAGGTCGATAAAATGAGTACCAATTCTGATTGGGTAATAATAATTGCGTAGAGAAAGGTTCAATGTACAGAACTTTGTTTAATGTGTTAAATACTTATTGTGATTACGATTTTATTATTATTATGATTATTAGCATAATCATTATGTCACTACTAATTCTGTGTCTACTATTACTACTGATACTGCTAATACTACTATTAGTAGTAGTAATAATAATAATAATAATAACAACAACAACAACAATAATATATCCGAGTTGGGATGGATTTTTGACTACACAAGGTGGCACATTAGGGCTAGCTCGATACTCATTTGTTTAAAGTGCCTACAGCAATGCAGTGCTTAGAATTAAAAAAATATACCTCACATCCTCCTAGTAGATTATCTGCCACTAAGGCCCCTGTGGGTGGGTATTACCGCAATCTGACCAGAAGTCTTCTACTACTCAATCTCATGTCATACAATAGATGTAAATTGTGTTTATAATTTACATTTACTCTCTCTCTATCTCTCCCTCTCTTTACATGACTACTGTCGTGATACAGCGGGATTTTCAACACTGGACTTGCCTTGTTTCCTGATCTCACTCACGTGTTTTCTGCTGATATGAATTTAATACTGTAAGTACTTCCAGCTGTGTTGTATGATGTAACCCGACACCCAAGTTCTGCTTCTGGACCATATATAGTTACCTTTGCAAGTAACGAAGGATCTCATTCCTCAGTGTTACTGACACCAGATGATAATGGTCAATGCAGGTCAGATTTAACAATTTTGTATTTGTGCCTTCCCTCCGTTTCGCTGATGTTCAATAGTGCTGACCCACTATCCCAGAAAAGGTCTGATCATCCATTCTGCAGGAAATGATTTGCAGTTCTTCAAAAAACTACTCTAAGGTTCAGTAAGTGAAAATGTACAACTGTAAAAAGAGAAATAACTAGAAAAATTAGTGAAGATAAAATGAAAAAGTGTAATATTAAAAATAACAAATTGGAGAACAAATTATTAAAAGGGGTGGTCAATTGTCAGAGTGTGAAGCAGTAAAATCCTGCCTCTTTTTTTAGTTTCGTTGCGGAGTGATCATAGGAAAAACAAATCTAAATCCACTTTGGCGGCAGACAAGAAAAAAGGGAAGATCCCACACCTTAACATTCACAGAACGCTTGAGTTTTGGGTGACCAGCACTTCCCACTTTAAAACCCTCTAAGAAGATGCACGCTGCCGGCGCTTCATGTCAGCAGGTGCTTGCAGGTGGGTTCCAGCAGCACTCATTTTTGGAGACCAGGACTTACTTTTCATTATCAGACTTTGACCAAGTACATGAGAAAGAAAGGAAGAAAATGGATTAAGAAGAGAATGGTGGAAAAGTGATGAGAAAGGCGAGAAAGCAGAGAAGAAAAAGAACCTGCAAGAGTGAAATAAATGGGAAGAGAGTGTTTGGTTGTGGTGAGAGAGGTATGAAGTGGAATCAACTCTAGGCAGCCCTAACATCCCCCAAACCTGACATTTGCTTGTGCTGGCTGCATGCTACTGAGTAAAACTCTGAGCACCAACACTTATGTTACAAAGTAAGCACAGGGGGTTGCACGCTGGCTGTGATCACACTGTCATGGAAAGTTATTGGGGGAAAAGACAGGTCAAACAAACAAAACATATGGATTTATGTGTGTTAAATGCCAATTCCGCATGGGCCTCATTTGCAAGTTCAAAAGCAGAGGAGGTGTTTAGTGTATGTGGCAAATACCTCACTCCGGGGTAATGTATGTACTTCCCCTATTCCACCCAACTTGTAATGTGGGCCTGTGACTGGCTGATTCTCCAGTTGATCTTTCCCTTCTCACCCTTCCGGTTATGTACCAGTCATTGACTGACACAATGGGCAGGCCATAATATTTCAGCAATGTGTGGTTCAATGCGAGATACCATTTGCCTTTTGCCTTTTTCGGCTGTGGTAGAAGGAAGGGATGAACAGAAAAAGCTTCACATTAAGATTCTCTTACACTTACAATAAAATATCCCCCACTTCTATTTTCCAGGTGCTTCAACAAACCGACAGATAGTAGGCATTGGGGTAAGCCAGGCAGGCTTTAGACATCCAAGTTAAAGGTGCAGAAGTGAAAGATGGGAGATAGACAGCCACAAAAAACAGGTGAACAACTGGTGAACTTCTTATAAAGGTGGTGCTCTGCAGAGAAGGAAAATGGTGCTAAGTGAAAGAGTGTGAGGAACTGGAAATTAAACGAAACAGGATCTGTGGTATACAGAAGAATGGAGTTAGGCTTTGGAGAGGTTTAGGCCAACTTTTTAAATTAACATAAAAAGTAATGGAGAATCTACAATTCAAACGTGGAGGTAACACGGGAACCTCCATGAATAGCAAAAAAGAAAACCTCAAACAAAATGTTTTCAAAATTTGATAGTTGTGTTTCATTCTTTCTCAAGAGCTACGTTTTCAGTTCCCATCTTGATTGGGGGCATTGTTACATACAGCCAGTAAAATCTGCCAAACTTTCCACTTTTTTAAGTATCTCCAAGTTGGGATATGTTTATCACAGGTGTGAGGATGTATTAAATGATATCCCTCAGCCATATCCCTACATCAGGATTTCCTGGACAATATCCTCAACTGCAGGAAGCGAACAATCACTTTCCTTTTCCCACTCCCTGCGCACAGTACACTGATTCCTGCTCTGCGACTGATGTGGCTTTGAATCCTGTACCTATAAATTCAACTTAATTAAACATACTATCTAAGATGCTAAGACACCAGCAGCCATTAACACCCACTTCCAAGAAGCAATTGAACTCAACAGGACATTTTTCCAAACAAAATATCAATGGATTCCCAAAAGCCCTACATTAACAACTGAGTCTGCAAAATAGATTTGTACCAGGTCATCTGGAACCTCTACACGAGAAATTGTGCTTGGATAATCGTATGTTTTGCCACTTTCTAAACATCTATTTAAATCTTCTGGTGTTCTGAGAATAATTTCCAGCACTGCAACTTTTCTTGTTTAGGGCTTTTCTCTCTGGCTGATTTCACCAAGAGTTTAAAGTAGACTGTGGTAATTATACCACTCACCTATGAAGGTTTGGTGTAGATTCAAACACCTCATAGCAGCTTAGATTGATGCTGGTGGTGAACATGCCTACACATTTGCTGTGGAGCGCCAGTGACTTTGCAATGCTGGTATTAGGCAAAGAAGTTCTAAAACAAATGCCACCACTTGAACATACTCGGCTCAAAGTCAAGAGTCAATCAATCAATCAATCATATTTATACAGCGCACTACTCACCCGTGAGGGTCTCAAGGCGCTGGGGGGGGGTCACTGCTGATCGAAGAGCCAGGTCTTGAGCTGCCTCCGGAAGGTGAGGTGGTCCTGGGTGGTCCTGAGGTGGGTGGGGAGGGAATTCCATATCTTGGCTGCCAGGTAGGAGAAGGATTTTCCACCTGCAGTGGTTCAGCGGATGCGAGGGACGGCGGCGAGAGCGAGGCTGGTGGATCGAAGTTGACGGGTGGGCGTGTAGAAGGTGAGGCGACGGTTGAGGTATTCGGGGCCCTTGTTGTGGAGGGCTTTGTGTGCGTGGGTGAGGAGCCTGAAGGTGATCCTTTTGTTGACGGGTAGCCAGTGTAGGTGTCTCAGGTGGGCGGAGATGTGGCTGTGGCGGGGTACGTCGAGGATGAGGCGTTCAGAGGCGTTTTGTATTCGCTGAAGACGTTTCTGAAGTTTTGCGGTGATTCCTGCGTATAGGGTGTTTCCGTAGTCCAGGTGGCTTGTGACGAGGGCGTGGGTCACAGTTTTTCTGGTGTCTGCGGGGATCCAGCGGAAGATCTTTCGGAACATGCGGAGTGTGAGGAAGCAAGAGGACGAGACGGCATTGACTTGCTTGGTCATGGTGAGGAGGGGGTCCAGGATGAATCCGAGGTTGCGTGCGTGGTCTGAGGGGGTAGGTGCGGTGCCCAGGGCCGTGGGCCACCAGGAGTCGTCCCAGGCGGACGGGGAGTTTCCGAGGATGAGGACTTCTGTCTTGTCTGAGTTCAGCTTCAGGCAGCTGAGTTTCATCCATTCTGCGATGTCTTTCATTCCATCCTGCAGGTTGGTTTTGGCGGTGGCTGGGTCTTTGGTGAGGGAGAGTATCAGCTGGGTGTCGTTGGCGTAGGAGATGATGTTGATGTTTGCGTGCGATGTCGGCGTGGGGGCTCATGTAGACATTGAAGAGAGTAGGGCTGAGCGAGGAGCCTTGAGGGACGCCGCAGATGAGCTCGGCGGGATCAGAGCGGAAAGGCGGGAGGTAGACTCTTTGGGAGCGGTCAGAGAGAAAAAAGGCGATCCAGTCCAGGGCCTGTCCTTGGATAACGGTGGAGCGGAGGCGGGTTATTAGGGTGCGGTGGCAGACGGTGTCGAAGGCAGCCGAGAGGTCGAGGAGGATGAGGGCGGCTGTTTCTCCGTTGTCCAGCAGGGTTCGGATGTCGTCGGTGACTGCGATGAGGGTGGTTTTCGTGCTCTGGTTGGCCCGAAATCCGGATTGGGAGGGGTCGAGCAGGTTGTTGTCTTCGAGGAAGTTAGTCAGTTGTTTGTTGACGGCCTTCTCGATGACTTTGGCCGGGAAGGGGAGGAGCGAGATGGGGCGGAAGTTCTTCAGGTCGCTGGGGTCCGCCGTGGGTTTCTTCAGGAGAGCGTTGACTTCTGCGTGTTTCCAGCTCTCGGGGAAGGTGGCAGATGCAAACGAGCTGTTGATGATGGTCTGGAGATAGGGGGCTATGCTGGCGTCGGCTTTGTTGAAGATGTAATGTGGGCAAGGGTCCGAGGGGGCACCGGAGTGGATGGTGTTCATGGTAGTTTTGGTCTCTTCGGCGCTGATGGGTGTCCAGGTGTTGAGGGTGATGGCTGGGGCTGTGGGTTCTGTGGTGGTCGGCGGGATCTGTGGTCCGAAGCTGTTGTGTAGGTCGGTGATCTTTCGATGAAAGAAGGTAGCGAGAGAGTTGCAGAGTTCTTGTGAGGGCGTGATGGAGTTGGAGCTGGCGTTGGGATTGGAGAGCTCTTTGACGATGTTGAAGAGTTCTTTGCTGTTGTGGGTGTTCTTGTCCAGTCTCTCTTTGAAGGATGCTCTTTTGGTGGCGCGGATCAGCTGGTGGTGTTCGCGGGTGGCGGTTTTGAGGGCTGACATGTTTTCTGCGGTGTGATCTTTGCGCCAGGTTTTCTCGAGGGTACGGCAGGTTTTCTTGGATTCTTTGAGGGCGTCTGTGAACCATTGAGGTTTCCTGGTGTTGGTCTGTCTTGGGAGGCTTCTGAGGGGGGCGAGGTTGTCAGCGCAGTTGGTGATCCACTGTGTGAGGTTGAGGGCTGCGTTGTTGGCGGCGGAGGTGGTGGTAGGTTGGTTGTGGTTGAGAGTGGAGAGTAGCTGTTCTGTGGAGATTGTGTTCCAAGGTCTGCGTGAGATAGGTTGTGTGCGAAGGTGGAGAGTCTTGCGTCTGAAGGTGAAGTGGACACATCTGTGGTCGGTCCAGTGTATTTCGGAGGAGTGGCTGAAGGATACGTGGTTGCTGGTGGAGAAGATGGGGTCGAGCGTGTGTCCAGCGATGTGGGTGGGGGTGTTCACCAGTTGCTTGAGGCCGAGGTTGGCGAGGTTGTCGAGCAGGGTGGTGGTGTTGGTGTCGTTGTTCTGCTCCAGGTGGAAGTTCAGGTCTCCGAGGAGGATGTAGTCTGGCGAGGCTAGGGCGTGCGGGGAGATGAAGTCTGTGATGGATTCGCTGAAAAGGGCGCGTGGTCCAGGGGGCCTGTAGACGAGAGTTCCTCTGAGGGTGGTCCTGGGGTCGGTGTGGATCTGGAAGTGCATGTGTTCGGCGGCGAGGGGAGTGTCTTCGGTGGAGGTAGTGACGTTGATGGAGCTCTTGTATATGATGGCGATTCCTCCTCCGACTTGGTTGGTGCGGTCTTTCCTGGCGATCTTGTAGCCATCGGGGATGGCTATCGCGATGTCAGGGGCCGATGAGGCGTTCATCCAGGTCTCAGTGATGAAGGCGACGTCCGGTGTGGAGGAGTCCAGGAGGTCCCATAGTTCAATGGCGTGTTTGTGGACGGAGCGTGCGTTGATGAGGATGCACTTGAGGTGGTTGTTGTTGGCGCGTGGGCTGGTGGACGGGGTGCAGTCGCGGTGGAAGGTATACTTGCAGGTTTGACATGCGAAGGGTCCATGAGTGCATTTCGGGCTGGCTTGGTAGCAGGTTGTGGTACGTCCCGGGTTGAGTGCGTGGAGGGAGGCGGCGTCGTAGCAGTGCTGCAGGTTTTGGGAGCGCTGGGGGCCAGGGGTTCTGGTGCTGGGCGTGGTCCAGGCATGGATGTGCGCAGACGGGTTTGCCTTTGGCGCGCCAGCGGCGCGGCCGCCATAAGAGGGAGGCGGGGGGAGGGGTCAGCTGGGGGCGGGAGGCGGGAGGGAGGGCGATGAATGGGAGCGGGGGCGGGGCCGCACAGGTGGCAGCGGCGGGAAAGCAGAGGGCGGGGCGGGAGGCCAAAAAAGAAGAGTAGTAGGAGAAAAAGGGGAAATTCACGGGAGATAGAAGAAAAAACGGGCAGCTAGGACAAAGAGAGAGAATAGAGGAAAAACGAGGGAGTTTGGACACAGAGAGCAGAGCAGAAGAAAAACTGAGGACTTTGGACACAGAGCGCAGAGCAGAGCAGAAGAAAAACGAAGGAGTTTGGACACAGAGAGCAGAGCAGAAGAAAAACGAAGGAGTTTGGACACATAGAGCAGAGCAGAAGAAAAACGAAGGAGTTTGGACACAGAGAGCAGAGCAGAGCAGAAGAAAAACGAAGGAGTTTGGACACAGAGAGCAGAGCAGAGCAGAAGAAAAACGAAGGAGTTTGGACACAGAGAGAGAGCACAGAAGACAGACGAGAAATGAGGGGTTGGACAGGGGGAGTGCAATGGAGCACTTCTGCTGGAGGTGGCAGGGGCCTGAGCAGGTGGAGCTGCAGCGGCGGGGGGAGCGACCTACCCTAGGGTCAATCTTCACCTCCCTTTCGCCTTAGGATCTTCATCCATTTTGAATTTTCCTTCGTTTTACATCTGAGCATACATAATCCAATAACCAAAACTCATGTTCTGAAATGGAATCACATAGAAATATATTTGTAATTGAACAACTTCTATATTCATTGGGGCAAGTCCAGAGAGTAAGGGCTGCATTTATAGGCCCCTACCGCCACAGGAGCGTCACTTCTAGTGATGCTCTTGTTGCTCTAAGCACAGCACTGTATTTACAAGGTGGCGTTAAGCCACATTTTGTGGTTTAACGCCACCTTGTAAATACAGCCCCTCTCCGCACACCACTGTGCGTGGAAGGGGCATGCAATGGGTGTTGCTGTGGACGTGCCACAGGAACACCCATTGCATTTTGATGCTGCCTCAGATTTATGAAATCTCGTAAACCTGAGGCAGCGCCAAAATTCAACGCCACCCCAAGGGGTGGCGTTAGCAGGGCGCAACGTGGAGGAATACTGATAGTCCTCCTTGTTTTTTGCTTTTTCTATGCGTGCTGCATTTTGCTGCACGCACAGGATGAGCAAAATGCCAGAAATGATTGTTTATGTGTGGGAAGGTGTCCCTTCCTGCACATAAACAATCATTTGAAAATAACGCTTTGGCACTTGTGTGTGCTGCTTTGTGCAGCACACACAGAAGTGCCAAATCGCAAATAGTGATTGTTTATGTGCAGGAGGGGACACCTTCCCGCACATAAACAAGCACACCCCTCAACGCCGACATCCTTGCACGATGGTTCAAGGATGCCTGCATTGGCGCTGGCAGCTAAATTTAGCGCCAGCGCAGGGGGAAACGCAGGGTACGCCGTAGTCACTTCAATACAGCGCATCCCTATGCCTCTAAAGTGACGCAAGGCGGCGCTGCTAATTTTGGCGCAGCACCACGCTGCTCTACTTTTCCTTAAATCTGGCCCTAAGTTTAGACTAGGAAGGACGCAATTGTGAGACAACGCTTATGCATGCTTTTACATCTCGAGCTTTGGAAATAAAAATATTAAATTTCAAGGGCTTTTAAAATATTTAGGACAACAAACTACATATTTTTTGCCGATTTTATCTTCAGCAAAATCAGTATGAAATTCATGGAGATGTTTCTGCACAGCTTTGCTTGAAAACACAACTTGCATGTTTTGCCATAGCCTTTAATCAAAAGGGTTTTTGAACTGGAGTTTTGATACATGTGCAATTTTGCACAAGAAACATATTTCTGCACTTACATGAAGTGCATATTTATGAATTTGCCCAATACTATAGTTGGATCTAAAATTTTGCTGACGGCTGGTTCATTTCGATTAACGCACAGGTGTAAACATATAATCAATTTAGCGACAATACACTTGTGAAAGTTATCTTTTTCTAAGACCTTGAGTAAGTTTTACGGTAGCCATGCAACAAAGAGGAATGTAGGGCCTTTGAGTTTGGAGCGCTTTATCCCAACAATTTATAACTGTAGTGTAGGACAAATTTAGTGCTGGTCGCTGGCCTAGGGGTCATCTCTGTACATTGATGGGAACTACATTCAATGTATAAAAAGTTTGGTTAATGGTCGCTATCGGTTTTGATAGCGGGGCTGGGGGGGCATTATTATTTTTTCTGTTCCTCACTGCCAGTTCGGGCTGTGGAGAAGTTTTCTGTCGATGGAGCCAATAGGAGCTCTGTCAAGGAAGAAGTTAAGGATCGCTTGTCTCTAAATGAGGCTGGGCCCTTGGTCTGTTGAAAAATATTGAACGACTCTTTGGGAACACTAGCTAGGAATTTTGCTGTGATCAGAAACATTTGAAAATTATGTATGTACGTTTTTCAGCATAAGCAACTGTATTGGATTCCCATCTATTCAGATACATTTCTATAATCTGTATATAATGGAGTTGCTGCAGTTTAGGTGTAGCCTATCGGTCCCGTCCCAGAGCTGAGAATGATCGAAATTTCAAGCCTGGATGGAATTTCATTCGGATGTGCTGCCATCTAATGAGTAACTGCGGTACAGCAGCCGCTCAGCTAGACAGCACACTGACAAGGCAAAATAATCAGGCACCACCATTTCAATTTAGGGCACCTCACTAAAACGAACCTGATTTCATGTCTGACAAGATCATTCCCTCAGCTCTGACTTGATCCTCAACCACCAGATATTGCATGTGATCTGTTAATTATACAGTACTAGAAGGTCTAGTCCCAAAACAGCATGACATATTAGATTAGACAAGTTAATAATAATAATCAGTGCAGGAAATGGAAAAAAAATGCCTCGAGAACTGACAAGTTGTGTTTCGTTGTACGGCAGAAAGGCGGCGGAGTCATGAAGAACAGAGCCATCAAGAGCTGTTAAATTGAAGTCCGTTTATGGATTATTTTTTGTACGGACTCTAACCCCAAATAAATTGGCAAAACTAAGAAGTGTTAGTAAAGCTCACTATAGAATTAAACGGAAATGTATAGAAAAGTTATTCATACTTCAATAGTTAGAAAAAGACTGCTTTTAAATATCGTTAAGATAGTTAAGTCTCACGCTGCATATATTTGGCCAGATAATTAATTTGGTTAATGCAACCTGTGCAGAGATCTGTTTTAGTCTTCAGTGATAGGTTCGGTTCATTAAACGGCTTGGAGGGTTGATGCGGCTCTCTGCAACGTGTAAGCCACAGCTTCATATTTTGTATTAGGCAGCTCAGTGGGTTAAAGCTTCTCCTGCAGAGATTCTACTTTAACATGCAGATCTCCAGTTACACATAATAGGTACCATAGCAACCTGAGTTGCGCACCTACTTTAAAGATCGGTGTGTAACTGACAAAACATACTGTTTGAACCTTTTCTGATTTTCATACAATCTGTCATTATTTAAGGTTGATTAAATAGATTCAGTTGGGTAGTGAAAATAGTTGTTATGAATTGATTTTTTTAGACAAATATTTCCCTTGTATTGTGCGTAATTATAGGCACAGACATACATGACATTCACACAAAGCATACATTTTTACATAGAAACAGATTTAGAGTCAAAAACAATTTTTAATCTCACTTTATCTCTTGGAAACGTACAAAGTGACGCGAATGTACCTTTGCTTCTTGCTAAATCTGGAGGCAATGGTTCCGCTGTGATTGCTTGACTACTAACCACTCCCAGCACGACTCATAATTCAGATTGAGAGTGTAGGAAAGGAAACAAGAACCCTGCAGGCGGCACCTCTGTGTGAAGTGAACTGAATGTGCACGAACACCCTGAAAGTCTCATGTTGTCAGCAGCATCGGGGCACATTCAGCAAGATTTAAAGGAAAGTGATTCGCCAACGTCAGAAAGATGGATGCCTGAATTAGCCTGGAATCAAACTCGTTCCCTGCAACTTTTCTGCTGTCTCTGCCTTAGGCGTTTAACTCTCTGACCACACTACGGGATATGAATTATTGCACACCACCCCCACTTAATGGTCTTGTTAATTGCTGAAGCTCTTCAAAATGTGAAGGAGGTAGAAAGTTTAAAAAGCAAATACCAAAGAGCTAAGGTTAACAAAATTAATTCACTTGAAAACTCATTTTTACCTTGTTTTTTAACCTGTATATCACTGCCTGCTTTTTGAAATCATACTTCTACTTTTGGAATAGCAGTCCGAATGCCTGGCTTTTAAAGTGTCTATCTTAGGACTGCCTTGAAACTCATGCCTTGGTACATGGCTTTTAAATCCTTGCCTTTGTAGAGACACTTCAAATATTCACATTCATCTCTGCCTTTTGAACTTCCAAACCGAAGCTTTTAAACACTTTTCAAATATATTGCACCATAGCAAAGTCACACAAAGTAATACGAAGCACTGCAAAGCCTTGCAAGGGTACTTACTTCATAGCACAAAAGATATTTTTTACTGGAAATGCGACCTGTTTTCAGTTTTAAGCACGTTGAGCTGCTTTGCACCACATTGTATCAAGGAGCTATTACTTGAGTATTACTTGGGTAGATTTGCACAAGCACCCATAGTTTTTGAGGTAAAGCCTCATCTACTAAGATAGATAGACAGATGAGACATTGTATCAACAACTAATGCCTCCTGGAAACAGACACTAACAAGGAGAAATGTTTTAATTTCTCCAAACATTCTACTCATTACAAATTGCTATACTGCACAGAAGACATAAAGTGAGTGGAATGTTTTCAAAACGAAAGTCTGACTTGTTTCCCAGAGGACCGCTCTGCTGCCTGAGGTCAGCTTTTCTCCCCAGAGTACTTCTCTGCTGCTTGAGGCTTGCCTTGTTCCCCAGAGGGAGGGCTGCTCTGCTGCTCGAGGCCTCTCTCATTGCCCATAGGACTGTCCTGCTGCTTGAGGCCTGCCCTGAGCTCTGAAAATGGATGCTGAAATTGATCCCTTCATCCCACACTACCTGAGTGACTTCAGGAGGAGTTGGCTGACGTTCTGTCCTGAGCTACAGAGAGGCAACAAGCTCCAGAGGTCTTCCTGCAACTGCGCAGCTGACCTGCTCCACCGACCTGTCTGGACCTGCAACTGGACCGGCCTGATCCCTTCTAGCCTCCGGTAGAGTGCGTCCCTTATCCACAAGAGGTGCATCCCCAGGTCCTAGAACCTTCACTGGCATCAGACTGCATTCCTCTGTAAAGAACTGTGAAATACTGAAGTTTGGGCTCTTGGTGACCGCAAACGGGCCCGTTTGTGCCGAGACTCTGCAGCTTACAATGACTGCCAATAGAGCTCAGTTGAACCTGTCTGTTTGCGCTACAGCGACTGCCTGTGACGACCGGCAACGTAAGATTTGCACTTCATTGTACAGCACTGTGGCGAACGCCAACGTGAAGCTCCAGCAATGACCATCCCCAATGTGCATCCTTGTATTCATGCTGCAGCGACGAACGCCCATGACACCAGGTCTGCTCCTTGTGCTGCAGCAATTAACATCCATGATGCTCTCCCTGCTCCTTGAAGCCTCTTCCACTGAGAACAGAACTCTTTGCTCTGGACTTTGAGAAGGTATTGTTTGCAGTGGTCTAACCTGGACTGTGTATCTAGCATGCACTCCAACTGATTGGCCTGCTCTTGTGACTTTCCCCAGGTATAGCAATAGCATGACCAGAGGACCACAAGTGGCACTTTGTGCTTTTAGGTGCTTTAGCTACCTAAAACTTTGAAATTGTATATCTCTGGTCCTACTGATTGGATTCTTGTTGTTCTGGTCTCATTTTATTTATTAATATTTACCCTTTATTTTCTAAATTGGTGTTAGATTTTTATTGTGTTTTCAGTTTATCACTGTTTGTGTGCTGCATAAATACTTTACACTTTTCTCTAGAATAAGCTTGACTGCTTTATGCCAAGCTACCAGAGTGTGAAGAACAAGTACATTTGATGAGTTTTGTGGGTCATCCTTCAAAGATTTTGGTTATTGCATGAGTGGGGCTTCCACCGCTTTTAACCAAAACCCCAATTTCTTACAGAAGCCGAAAAAAGAAACAGGCAAGGAGTTGTGCAAATAAGGAAGTAAGCAAGGGAAAAGTACACTATTTGCTGTTTTGCACAACCTTATGTTAAGGTTGCTTTACTAGGTGTTTCTTGGCAGATTTGCACAAGCACTGATAGTTTTTGGTGCAAAACCTTAACTAATGAGATAGACCAGTTTTTTTTTTTTTTTAAACGAATGCCTATTTGAAGCAGGCGTTAACAAGGAGAAATTTTATAATTTCACCAAACATTCCACACATTGCACCTATACTGCACCACCCAGTAGACATACAATGTGTAACATGGTTCAGAATTCGTCTATGCATAGGAATTTGTACTGTAAAGATACGCTTCCAGTACAACTCCTAAGCTAAACATCACTCACACACCTCTGCACTGTAAACTCCTGTTTCAGGCCATTGCTTTTACATATTTGTTTTTGTTGGAAACCTAATAAAGAAACAGGCAGCGAGTCATGCTAAAAGGGAGTAAGCATGAGTAAATCGGGAGTCTGAGGCAGGTTCACTGGGATAAAGAGCTTCTGTGGTCTCAGCTTTTTGTACATAATTATGGATTTGCCACATAATCCATCATTCGCTGCATAATCTGTAGATTTGAGCAAAAAATGTTTCTAGCTCAAATGGACTAAAAGTTACTAAAAATGTTGCAAAATATGTTCCTGCACAATATAAGGCCTTTTACAAAGATTAGCTGGTCACCTTTCAATATCTTATTTCTCTATGTAATTGTTAAACAGGCACTAGTGGGGCCAAATCTTTGCCCGGACAGCATTGACACATGTAAAAACGACAACATAATTAAATTATCCCATCCAAAAATGTCCCACTTTATGCAGCATAATTTATCTTTTCTTGCCACATAATTTAGTCACCGGTGGTGCATTATTTTGTGATCCCCTGCCACATAATTTCATTGGCCCTGGTCTGACACCATGCAGGAAATAGGCCAACCCTCTAGACATGGTGGGCCTTAGCTGCAGTCAAATTCTTGTCTTGATTGAACACAACGGAGGTGCATGGGTTTAAAATGTGTACTCCAGAGCATACCTTTGTTTGCATGTGTTAATGAGGTTAGGATGGGGGATAATGGAAGGTAATGGTCCTTCACAAACATCGCTACAATGTTTGTAGTTATGGCAACAACCATCTACATGTCAACTGAGCACCTTCGCTACCAGGTACTGATGTCATTATGGTTCTAAGAGTCTCATTTTCTTTTGCAGGGAAATTGCTGATAACCCTTACATCACTTCCGTCCCGGCCAGCGCATTCCGTGGGCTGTGCAATGAGTCTCTCACGCTGTAAGTACTGGGCCTGGTGCTAACGACCTGACACAGCCAGTTTGATCTCAGTTATTGTGGGTGACTCAGCTTTTTTTTTCGAGGGTTCAATTTACCTGATCTACAGGTCTGACTTTTAGACTCGCATCGCTGCACATCCGGGACAGCTGCCTGCTTCCAGATTGGGAATTTAGACCTACATGAATGCACAAAAATTAACCAAGTATCGGGGTCATGGTAACCTGTATACAAGACCAAACTCAAACATATCAAGACAAAATACATTAGCACCGGTGGCCTGATGTTAGTGGAATTTCTGTGCTGTATGAGGGATGGGTGAGAGCTGCGACTGCACTACAGGTGCTAGGGACCTGCATACCTTTAAGCTGCTGGTCTTGTCCCTCAAGCGAATTGCTGGAGAATAACTTGGCCCTTTACCTGCTGTCATTGTCAGGCCACAGTACCCGTAGAGCTGAAAGGAGAAGTGCCAGTGCGGCCCGTGGGCTTCTTTGCGCATTGAATAAAAGCACTATCATGAATTAATAATCAAGTCCACTTGTCTGAAAATGACACTTGGTCATATACGTGGCCAATGGTGTACTCACCATTTCTGCTTGCAAAGAATCCCAACTGTTGGTTCACTTACTTTACAAACATATTTGGGCAGCACGTCACCGCCCGCTGTCTTCATAAACGGACAAGTAACTTGTTTATGCAAGTGGAACTGTGCAAAGGAGCTCCGTTCACTATTACTCCTCACCTTCCAGGCGCCATGCTTATGCACCTATTTAGCTCATGTTTACAACAGGATTCAGCAGTAAAATATGATGCAGGTGTAATTTGAATACCAGGCTGCACATTCATACTATATGTTGCAATGTGCATGTTCTGGTGTAAATTAGTGTAAAATTGTGCAAAAATGGAAGATTATCTACTTTAGCAGACCAAGAAAATACCACGGATATCTTAAAGTTGACCAGTTTGCAACTGACCAGCAATTTCACTGCGGTGTCACCACCAAAATCAGGGACCGGGTGCCTCTGGTCTTTAGCGCCTGACTTACAGATGGAAAACCAACTCAGTTTTCATGGTATCTTCACATTTCTCATCATTTACACTTGCATATGCCACCAACCAAAAGCTGTTAGTGTGTGCTACCACCAATCCCAGGAAAGCACAATTTGCTCTCAGCTGCAAACTGGCACAAAAACTCTCTTCCATTTCTTGCACTGGCCTTAAAGGGACTCGCCAAGAGATGGATTCGCTCACAGTGAGATCAAAAGATTTCTTAAGATGATAAACACAATACTGTCGGTACATCTGCTGATTTCACCCCCTGCCCCGGCCCTAACTGATGAAAGCCAATGCTCTGCCATCCTCAGTATGTGGTGTGGTTAATGCCAGAGGCACCAATTCGCACTCATCATAGGATCAACAAACGTGATAGCACACTCCCTATGACCTCAGTACATCACCGGATGGGTTATAACATGACCTTTGATCCAGGTAAAAGACCATTTCATATATTTTTTTTACAATCATGTATTTTTGAGCTTCAATAATGTATATAGAATGGACCTTGCTTCAATAAGGAGTCAGGGACTTTACAATGTACACATCTGGTTACAATGACATATTGATCAATTAAGAACACAAATTGGAGACAGTGCTCGGTGAATACGTTGCAAAACAGTGCAAGAAGTGAGCTGCACAAATTCACTTATGGTCTGTGGAAAACAAAGAGGGTAGATGACAAGCTTGCAAACAAAGGTCTGGGGGCTAAGGAAAAAGTAGAAACTCACACTATATTGAAAAACTGCTTCCCCCACTTTTTGCATTGCTGAATGCACTTCGCAGGACCTGTGCTTTCGTGTTGATGATGTTTAAAGTGTGATAATTGGCTTGTCTTTGCTTTCCAAAAGGAGACATTTGCATACGGTCGAGGGAAGTGTAATAGGACTTAAGCAAGCAATCCATTCAGAAAATAACAGGCAAAAAGTGGACAGGGAATTGCCAGCAGTGGAAAAGGAAGGAGAGTAAAGAAAGTGATCAAACAGCGTGAAAGCCCAGCTCAGCTTTTTACCTTCGGACATTGATAAACTGAATACCATTAAATTAAATAATAGTAACCCTTACTGTTAATGGTGCTTAAAAAGGGCACAAACGTGGTACTCAATTCTAAACGAAAACATGTATTCATATTTTTTATTAATGGAACCCTGGTTGTAGGAAAGTAGACAGCAGGAAAACTGGGTCTTTACAATAAAAAGATTTTCAGCAGTTTTGTCCATCCTCTTTTTTCTAATAAACTTCGCAAATTTTGTGAAGTTCATGACTCTGGGGAATTTTGTTTAAACCTTCGCAGAATTTCTGAAAGCAATCTTCTCCAGGAGTAGCGCTGCGTGAAATTCTGTGGTGCTGCACTGCGGCAAATGAAAATACTTGTGCAGCAAAGATGTCCTTGACGCACTCATGACAAAAATACCATTTTGGCAACATACTAAGGCCCAGATTATTGGGCTTTGTGGCGCAGGGCAGTGCAGTAAGTCACCTTGCTGCACTGCCCTGCGTCACAGGGAAAGGGCAGTTATGCAATGTATTTATCTGATACGACGCATTCCTGTCCTATCCTCTGCGCTGGCACCCTTTTGGCTGCCTGGCGCCAATGGCCATAGTGAAAGGGTGCCTGCATTTCACCTTCCTGCCCAAAACAATCCGGAGAGGCGTTTTCCTCTTTTTGTGTGTGCTGCAAAATTCATCACACATAGAAAGAGAAAAAAACGAGAAGAAATAAAAATACTTCTTATGCCGCGCCTGGGGAAGTGTAGGATTTTGGCGCATTCCCAGGTTTACCGGGGTTGGAAAATCTGGGAATGCGTAAAAAAACTATGGGAGTTGCGTGGGAACACCCATGCACCACCCATGGAACGCCTCCCTAGTGCACATAAGGCATCAATTAGTGCTGCATTGCCTTACTCCATATTTTTGAAGCCGTGGCTTTGCAAAGCTTCAAAATATAACTTGGTGGTATGCACCACACATGTACTGTGCCACACGTGTACCACGTTTCATGGGGCAAACCCTCATAAATATGCCCTTCAGTGTTTCACCACAGAATAAATGTGACTATCAGGCTTGACATTTGTACTTGAAGTAAATCCTTCAGTAAAAATGGCTACACTAAGGCAATCATTCTAAGGTAAACCACATAAAATGTGTAATTTCACAGAAAAGTATTCATAATGCATGGGCATATTATGCCCCTTGTTGGCACCTTTCTTTTCATTTGGTGCTAGCATCACACACAAACCCAGTTCATACTGTTTTTTTAGATCTGAAATTCCATGGAATTCTATTGTTGATTGCACTGTTCCCACCACGTTACATGCACTTTCCATGGATGAGCATGAGTCTGCTGCTACACAATGCAAAGACTTTTGGTGGTGCTCTTGCATCAACTTTTGGTGCAAAAATTCATTTCCCGCAGAAAGTTGATTGGCAGTTCCATTTAGCTCCCTATGGGCCTCCTTACGAATCTGCCGGTCTTCAGACTGCCAGACCCACGGTGGCGGTCGGACTGTCGTGGCCGTGGCGGTCCGACTGCCATATTATGACTGTGGAGGAGCCGCCACGGTCTGAGCGCTGACACCGCCAGGCTGCCACCACCCACAGGCTGGCGGTCCTGGCAGGTGTAATCCACCAGACAGCACTGCCCTGGGGATTACGAGTCCCCATATCGACAGCCTTTCCATGGTGGTTACACCACCATGGAAAGGATGGTGGAATGGAGTAGTCGGGGGGCTCCTGGGGGCCCCTGCACAGCCCCGTTGTGCATTCCACTTCCCGAATTACAGGAAGTGGAATGCACGACGGATGCTGCTGCACCCGCCGCACCACCACATTGGCGCTGGCTCCATTAGGAGCCGGCGTCAATGTTAAGGCCCTGTTCACCGCAGGGCCGGTGGGCAGAAACGCTGTTTCCGTCCGCCGGCCTTGCTGTGAACTCTTAATAGGGCCGGCGGTGTTCAGGCAGCACAGGCAGCCTGATGAAGGAACGAGTTTGACAGGAGGCCTCCGCCGCCCGCCAAACTCATAATGAGGCTCTATGTGTTGTAAAGTGCTAGTTAGCATTGCATGAATACCCACATTAATGAACAGTAGACCTGGAGCAGTGGTGAGTGTAGCGGCTTCTAGGGCAAAGGGCGGGGGGCTGTTTTATGCATCATCCTGGGTACTCCAGACACAAGTGTGACACTGAATCCAATATCTCCATTGCCCAATGTATGGACTTTTTCACGGGTTTTGGGGGAGAAAATGGTGGACCTGATCTCCACAACGCACATGTGAGGTTTTTGGCTTTGCCATTGGTGCCATATCCATCTGTGGACACAGATCCTAATTCGTTAAAAATGGAAATCGTCTTCAAAGGGTTTCCTCCTATGTTTAGAGAAATTTTTTGATTTTTTTCATTTACAAAGATTTCCCAAAGGTTGTGGCAATCGCGGGTTCCCAGGAGCACTCCATGAAAAAAATCTGAATTCGTATTTTCTCACATGCTAAGGCAATTCAACTTTCATAAATATACATGTATGCATGTGAAAATATCTCATATGAGTGTACTTGCACTTGTTCATTGTTTCTATGCTGGAAAACGTTTGAAATACTCCTTTGTCTGGTCAGAAGACCTTTGCAATTGTGCACTCATTCACTTGGCACTACATGGATGGTCCATAGCTGGGGTTTTGGTCAGAACATGGAAGACAAAAATATAAACTTGCCAAAGTATTGTGACGAAAATATTTACTAAAAGAATATCGAGAAGTAAGTTTATATATATTTAAGTATATATTTGCTGTTATTAATACCACATGAATGTGACTCGAAGATATATATGCCATAAAGGTACATTTTTGTGACATTTCATATAGTAATGTTATACTAACCTAAGTATACTTATGTTCTCGATTTTCTGGTAGTGAACATTTTCACCACAACATTTTGGCAGGTCTCTATTAGAACATCGATTTTCTGATAG
This sequence comes from Pleurodeles waltl, assembly GCF_031143425.1. Classification (NCBI taxonomy): domain Eukaryota; kingdom Metazoa; phylum Chordata; class Amphibia; order Caudata; family Salamandridae; genus Pleurodeles; species Pleurodeles waltl. The sequence continues at coordinate 964,268,440 of NC_090448.1, read as the reverse complement.
GAAACTTGCCATATATATAGAGCAGCACACAGATGCCAGAAAATCTATATTAGCTGCCAAGGCAAAGTGTTAATATTCATTCTGCTTTTATGTATTGCAGAAAACTTTACCACAATGGTTTGATCCGTGTTCAAGGTCATGCGTTTAATGGTTCAAAACTGGATGCATTGTGAGTATTAACCTTTCTAGAATTGCTTGTATCCTAAATATAATTCTACCCATTTGCATTTGAAGATAGTTTCCTTTTGCATTTTTAGTTTTGGCATTGACAAATGGCCTGATTTGCAAACGTAAACGTAAACTTTTTTGTAAGTTTATCATTGTTTGCTATTTACAAAGGCATTTTACAATTAGTATCTTTATGACTGAGGAGTCTGTGCACATGAAAAAGATGGGACAGTTATATATTTTTATGTGCGGAGACTCCCCAGTCATAAAGATACTACTCGTAAAATACCTTTGTAAATAGCAAACACATGTAAACTTACACAAAGGTGTAAACTTAGGTGTAAGTTTATCTTTGTGAATCAGGCCCAAAGACTTTTGACAGAACTTTGGAATTACAGGAAACAAAATGCATAGGGATATACACATTAAAACCTAGATAGGATACGAAATATAGGTCAAACGCTAAGCAATGCCTAACAGCTGAATAATTGCATTCACAATTTGGAGAATGCTTGGATGAATGAATGAACGTTGATGTTTTGTGTACTACACTCTGTGAATTAACTCTCCAGTGCTCACTTGTTGAAAGATGTCAGTTTGAGTGCGCTGGAACTCCCTACAGCAGTGTTCAGTAGTAAACAGTTACTTAAAGTAAGTCAGGAGGGGAAGGGGGTTTTCCATCGTCCATGCGCACAAAACCTTTGGCCATTTGTAGATCCCTTTGGTTCATCTCAGGCTATTTGCTGAACATGCCTGTAAGGAAGTTGCTTACAAAGGCCTTTAGGGGCATAATAACTGATCTTTTATTCAACATTGGGCTGCAAACAAGGTTGCTACGCTGCATTGCATGAAAGAGAGAGAGCAGAGCGCCCCTTTCATGGCTTTTAAGTATTACGATGCTTTTGCTTTGTTCTTGCGTTATCTTGTATGACACAAGGACAAAGCAAAAGCTTGATAAATCTGGACCCTTATGCATAACTGCCTCACCCACGGCGAGATGGGATGTGACTTCGGCCCGAGTAAGAAGGGAAGGAGTCTCTAATCTTATGTAAATAATGCTCACAAAATCTTTGACCATTTGTAGATCTCTTTGGTTGATCTCGGGCTATTTGCTGAACCTGCCTGTAAGGACGTTGCTTACAAAGGGAAGGAGTCTCTAGTCTTATGTAAATTATGGTTGGTTTTGCAGTCCATCTGGAGAGATACACCTGCCACAAATCCAGTGTAGATCGTGACTAAAATATCAAGGTACAATCTATCAACAGGTAAGTATGTACAGATGTTCTATACCTAACTCCACATATATGTACCTTGGAAATATATATATATATATATGTACATATTTCTAAGGTGTGTAGAAGTGGAGTTAAGAATAGTAAATGTATAATTACCTATGTAAAATTGCTTACTTGATACAGGCCATCTGTTAAATACAGTTTAATAAACAAATTATATGTGTACATTCTTTTTCCTTGACATGGAACACTTATGACATCACAACTGCAGCGCTGTGATGTAACTAAGCTCAGGGGACGTGTCGACATTGAGTGCTGAACAGGGGAAAGGTTCCACTAAATTATAGCGTTCCTTTTTATGTTGAGAATTTCTTTTGGGGCAAAAAGAACCTTATATTATGTGGCAAGCATAATTATGTTACACAAAAAATATTTCCACTGGGTCTCATGCTCCTTCTATCCCTCTCCAACACCCCCACCTATGACGTGAGAATATATGGACTGTCCCACACTGTTTATATGTCATGATGTGATCAGTTCTACATTGTGACATATTCCGAGTATGAAAGACTGGTCACCAAGTGGCTGCAGCACTGGAGACTTGGACATTATCCGGAGCAAACCTCTGCTGAAAATGGGGACATTGAAAACCTACTATGTGCCAGTGGATGATCCGGACCTCCTGAGCAGAAGAAAATCGGTGGTAGTTCATATGGGTGAAGGTAAGTAACAAACCAAATGCAGCTTGTGAAAATCCACATGAAAAATCCTTTTCCACCCTGGATCTCCAAATACCTTCATCACAAGCCCAAGTCCACGCACTAAATTTATTCTCAATTTGCATTCCATCCCAAATTTGCCTCAACCAAATCATTTCTTGTGGTACCTCGGCCATATCATGTCTTTTTTCTAATCTGTGTATCTCCACTACACCTATCCACTATACAGCATTCCTTATTTTCTATGATTCGTAATTACAATTACACCCCTTGCTATGAACCCTCCTTTTAACCACCTGCATTATTCATTTGTCTCCTTCACTTATTCCCATCTCCTTCCTGGACTCTTTTAATCCCTCAATCATCTTTCTTACCTGGACAATCAGTTTTTCTCGATTAAATAGCATCCTTTCCGTAAATGTTCTCTTGTTTTTTTTATTCTGCTAATTTCTTTAAATCTCTGGGATGGTGCTGCATTAAGGCCAAGTAGGCAGACGATTTAGAGCACCACCCCAAATGGCAAGAAGAGGCCGTAGGATTGTCACAAATGGTTTCAAATATTGATTTGTTTCTAGCGGAAAGGGAGTGCCCATATTGCAAAACATAATTTTCCAAATGCACAAATATATATGTGAAGATATTGCTGGCCACAGCCTACCAGCAGACCTACTTATCTTGTTTAATTGCAGTTGTACTTTGCGTCCTGGCCAGATGAGCAGTGGCGTAGCGTGGGGGGTGCAGGGGGGGCCGGCCGCACCGGGCGCAACATCTGGGGGGGGAACGCGCTCGCACTCGCGAGTGCTAAAATCCACGGGTTAGGGGGCGCAAATTATTTGCCTTGCCCCGGGTGCTGACAACCCACGCTACGCCACTGCAGATGAGTTCCTTTATAGAAGCCCCTTCTTGCTAATAGATGAGTCTGCCCTAAAATTGGATGATATGTGTTTTTTCAGTTTTTTTCAGTCAATCTCTCCAACAGCCAATAGAATGAGGTGAGAAAAAAAGACTCCTCTAGGAGGTGGAAAAGTATGCTCTATGTCAGGTTCTCCAACCTTTGCTATAATAGGAGCTATTTATGTGCAATGAAAATCATTCCAAGCTACTAATATTGTTAGATTTGTAATTGTGACCACATCAGAAAAAAGTACAATAGAAATGCCTTTGTCAAGGTGTAATGCCTCTACATGGGTAATATATAACAGCTATAGCTGCAATGCACCTGGCACCAGGGTAATGATATTAGGAATAATCCTTCCCAATGCCACATGATTTATCACTTAAATGTCAGTTTAAATATATTTTGGAAATTCAACCATTTTCCCCCAAAAATCAGTTTATGAGATATGAAAATAGACACAGTTTCTTCTTGTCTACAATTTTGGTACACATATTATACTTCATCTAAGCACAAACATCTTAAGTAGTAGGCTGGGCTGCTCACAGGAGAGATACTTACAGGTAGCTGGAGAGGTACCAGTCACTCACGAGCTAATGGTTGGAGATGCCTGCTCTATATTTTAGAACTTTAGAACAATGGTAACAAAAAGTGTTTGAGACAGCATTGCTGTCAAGGCAGACCTACAAATGGGGAACAGAAGGATGTGGCAAAGAAGAGAGAGAAAGGAGAGAGAACACAAAAAAACAAGACAGAAGGGTTTGCATTGAGACAGAGAAATCTCTCCAACTTTATTTTTTGGGCAGCAGTCTCCATGCAGACGAGACCAGCATTTGGTACTATGCTGTGCATTCCTTGTCGGATTTCATTGATATGGCATGTTTCCAGGCATTCTTCACACTGATCTAGATATGCAGACAAACTATCTGTGTTCTTCCCTAACCATGCAACTCTTTTCTTTGCATCCTTCTCAAAAGTGTAGTATCTACAGAGGTTTCCTCAAATGGTTTTGTTTAACTGTGGTTAATGGTGTAACGTTGAGTTTGGCAGAAAGGTTGTGACTGGGAAATTCAGCAAAAGAGAACTAAAATGCTGTATTTGTTGCAAGGTTTCTATGACTATTGTCACTTTGAATCAGACACCATCAGATGCTAGGGTTTTCTTGAACACATGTTTTTTACCAAAATATCTTCATCCATTAATTTACTAGCCAATTTGTTTGGTGCTGCCTTGTTTCTATATCGGTCCTTATGAAACTACATAATGCATTTCCGTTTCTATTTTTTATGGAAATTGAATGATTGACTCACTTTTTATTCAGTCTTACCGGAGAGAGCACATTGGTCTCACCTGAGATGCAGCATGTGTATTTTTTCCTGCCCTCAAGCATGCCACAAGTACTGCTTAGTTTCTTGATTTGTGTTCTTCTGTGCTTTCTTGCACTTGGACTGTGGTACTTTTCTTTTGTTTTTGCGTTTGTATCCACGTCTACATGAAACCATCAGAGTTAAAGCTTGTGCTTCCAGGTATTTCCAAGAGCTGAAAGCAAACACCTAACAGCAACAATCCTTAGACGAATGTGACCAATTTCCAAAACAAACATCTTGGTCACCTGTTGCTTTTATTGATGATGAAGCTGTGAATATACTCCCTTTGTTTAACCCCTTTGCTGCCAGGCCTTTTCCCCCTCAGGTGCCAAGCCTTTTTTCGGCTATTTGGGGCAGTTTGCGCTTAGGCCCTCATAACTTTTTGTCCACATAAGCTATCCACGCCAAATTTGTGTCCTTTTTTACAACATCCTAGGGATTCTAGAGGTACCCAGACTTTGTGGGTTCCCCTGAAGGAGACCAAGAAATTAGCCAAAATACAACGAAAATTTCGTTTTTTTCGTAAAAATGGGAAAAAAGGGCTGCAGAAGAAGGCTTGTGGTTTTTCCCTGAAAACGGCATCAACAAAGGGTTTGCGGTGCTAAAATCACCATCTTCCCAGCTTTCAGAAACAGGCAGACTTGAATCAGAAAACCACATTTTTCAACACAATTTTAGCATTTTACTGAGACATACCCCATTTTTACTATTTTTTGTGCTTTCAGCCTCCTTCCAGTTAGTGACAGAAATGGGTGTGAAACCAATGCTGGATCCCAGAAACATTAGACAAAATTCTGAATTCAGCAAGGGGTAATTTGTGTAGATCCTACAAGGGATTCCTACAGAAAATAACAGCTGAAATAAAAAAATATTGAAATTGAGGTGAAAAAAACAGCCATTTTTCTCTGCGTTTTACTCTATAACTTTTTCCTGCAATGTCAGATTTTTTTAAGCAATATACCGTTACATCTGCTGGCCTTCTCTGGTTGTGGGGATTTATAGGGCTTGTAGGTTCATCAAGATCTCTAGGTACCCAGAGCCAATAAATAGGCTGCACCTTGCAATGGGTTTTCATTCTATACCGGGTATACAGCAGTTTATTTGCTGAAATGTAATGAGTGAAAAATAGGTATCAAGAAAACCTTTGTATTTCCTAAATAGGCGCAGGATAAGGTGTTGAGAAGCAGTGGTTATTTGCACCTCTCTGAATTCCGGAGTGCCCATACTAGCATGTGAATTACAGGGCATTTCTCAAATAGACTTCTTTTTTTACACACTGTCTTACATATGGATGGACGAAATGTAGAGAAAGACAAAGGGCAATACCACTAGTTTTGCTATTCTGTGTTCCCCCAAGTCTCCCGATAAAAATGGTACCTCACTTGTCTTCACCTTGCACATAACATCCAAGGAGACGCATTGAATTTATTGGCTCAAACCCATAATTTATCCTTTGTAAATGAATTATACTCTGCTGAAACACAGTTTAAACCAACATATAAAGGAAGGGGTGCGAATACCGTGATTGATTATGTTTTAATGTCAACCCACTTTGCACACTATCTTATGAAATATACTCTGCATGACATCGCAATTAGCGACCATTATCCTCAGAGTCTGAACCTCCGAATAACCCCCCTTACAGCAGACAGCGATGACAGGGCCACTCTGATAGATGACATCGAATTAATGCCGCGTAATGGATATACCCTGAAATGGTCACAGACGGACCCCGAGTCTCTGCTGAAACAGTTACTACGTGACTGCAAGCATGCTTTTGCAGACTGTTTAAGTGAGAATCCAGATCCAGGGCAATGTCTAAGTGCCTTTATATTGATTATGCAAACCATAAAGAAAGCCCTTACTATCAGAAGTGGTAAGTCGGGAAAAAAAAGGGCCACTGGATGGTTTGACTATAACTGCTCACAAGCACATAGGAAATTGAAAAAGGCTCTAAGAGCCCCAAAAAGATCTTTAACTGAGATACGTAAGTGTAGACAAGAATATAAAGCAGCAACGAAGGGAAGGAAATTGACATTAAAAAGAACTTTGTGGGAAACTCTACACACAGCTAGCCGAACGAAAGATAATATCCTCTTCTGGAAAACAATCAACTCTCCTATGTTTGGGGACAGAGACTCTCCCAGGATGGAAATAGCGATCTCCGAAGAAGACTGGATTTCACACTTTTCTAAAATATACTCGCGGGCTAGTGATGTGAACCCTACATTTTCTGTATACGATCAAGGTCTCCAGGAAGGTACACGTCTGTTCATAACCCCACAATTTAGCCTTGACGAGGTAGAGGAAGCCATAACTCTAAGTAAATCAGGGAAAGCTCCGGGCCCCAATGGCGTTCCGATTGATATATACAAGGCCAATATCCAGCTATGGGGGCCTGTACTGACGCAGTCATTGAGGGCCATTTGTATACGAGGTCCTCTACCATCTTGGCGAGACTCCAATATAATTCCAATATAGAAAAAAAGGTGACCGCCTTAACCCAGCCTGCTACAGACCAATCTCCTTGCTGGACACAACGGCTAAACTAGCGGGGAGAATTATCTTGAACAGGTTGCAAATATTGGCGGAAGAAAGGAGTGCTTTATCTCCTGTCCAATATGGATTCCTGAAAGGAATTGGGACAGTGGAACAAAGCCTGAATCTAAGTCTTATTATTGGAAAGTATACAAGGATTAGAGAAGGTAACCTGCATCTGGCTTTCATTGACCTATCATCAGCATTTGACTGTGTACTACATGACAAGCTATGGGATATCCTAAGCAGCATGGGGATAGAACCAGCCATAATCCAGTTTATACGAGAAATGTACACAGGGTGCAGAGCAAGAGTGAGGTATGGCCTAAAGGGGGAATGTACTCGCCCTTTTGGCATATATAGAGGTGTGCACCAAGGTTGTGTTCTTGCCCCATTCCTGTTCTCAATGTACATATATAACCTAGAAAATGTATTGGCTAGTAACTGCAAAGATCTACCCCAAATAGGCAATCGTGCTGTCCCGGTTTTACTCTATGCAGATGATGCAGTTTTAATGCCCAGGACCCCGTTAGCTCTACAAAAACTCTTAACTACCTGCATCACATTTATGTCACATCTGGGTCTCACTGTCAATCGCTCAAAAACGTTCATTATGAACTGTGGCGGGAAACGCGGCAAGTCCTATAATATTACTACCGCGGATGGGAGAGTAGAAACTGCGCAAACCTTCTCTTACCTGGGCATAATGTTCGACAAACAGGGCTCCTGGGTTAATTGTAGGAAGACGAAAAAAGCCCAGCTTATTAAAACAACGATGGCTTTAAGGCTTTTCTCCAAAAGGATAGGGGGGATTACCCCGCCAAATATGATAAAAATGTACAAAGCCAAGTGCATCCCAGCTGCCATGTACGGGTCTGGAATTTGGGGATATACTAATTGTAACCTGGTGCAGACGGTCGAAAATGATTTTATAAGACATCTATTGATGGTACCAAATGGTACATCATCATACATTATCCACTCAGAACTGGGGCTCTCCTTTATCACAGACTTGATAAAGATTCAACCCTTATTGCTATGGCACAAAGTCTGGACCTCGGAATATACTGACCTAACTAAGGCCATCTTGACTGACTGCATGGAGTCTATATACACAGCAAGGGTGCCTTGGTTAAGATACATTATCACCTTCTTTGAAAACATGGGCAATAAAGCTTATTACACAAATCCAGCTTTACTGGAAAAAATCTCTAGGAAGGACCTGAGTACTCTGGCATTAAAATATTTAGAAGATTCACGATGGGAGGTTGAATCAAAAAAGCCCACCCTCATTTACAATCAAACAATTCTGTTGATTGTAGCCATACAGCCTTATTTGACGAATGTGGTAAACCCCGCCACCGTTTTGTACTCACCAGACTGAGGCTAGATATATTTCATCGTCTAGTGACCTTTCCAACTATGAATGATTGGAGCACCACCCTGAAGGCTTGTCCATGTGATGCAAAGGCACCCCAAACCACAATTCATGTGGTTTTATTCTGTAAATTCTATGCCAAGCAAAGAAAGCGCTTAGTAGCCCCTCTTCTAAGATTAATTAATCTGCCCCAGTGTCGTACCGCGTACGCTAGCCTCCAGGTGCTATCCTCTATTGAGATGTGCGGAACCTTGGCCAACTTTTTATGCTCCGTATTAAATACAAGAAAGCGCATGGGGGTAGCAATGTAATTTTATCTAGTTTACCCAATGGTTCGTATCTAGGAAATTTTTCTTAAAGAAATTTTACATATTTTTCATGTACGCATCGTTTTATCATTGTAAATCATTTATATTTTAGTTTATTTATTGTATTTATTGTATATTGAAATGTAAAATATTGGATACTTTTATGACTTGTTGAAAGTCGAATAAAGTTTGTACTTACTTACTTACCTCACTTGTGTGGGTAGGCCTAGCGCCTGCGACAGGAAATGCCCCAAAACACAGCGTGGACGCATCACATTTTCCCAAAGAAAACAGAGCTGTTTTTTGCAAAGTGCCTAGCTGTGGATTTTGGCATCTAGCGCAGCCACCACCTAGGGAAACCTACCAAACTGCACCTTTTTCCTCACATTTCGGTGACAGAAAGTTCTGGAATCTGAGAGGAGCCACAAATTTCCTTCCACTCAGCGTTCCCCCGAGTCTCCCGATAAAAATGGTACCTCACCTGTGTGGGTAGGCATAGTGCCCGCGAAAGGAAATACCCCAAAACACTATCTGGACATATCAAAATTATCAAATTTTTGCGGGGCACCTGCGTTTTTGGTCCTGCGTTCAGCAGCCATCTAGGGAAACGTACCATACCCAGACATTTCTGAAAACTAGACACCCAAAGGGAGTCCAGGGAGGTGTGACATGAGTGGATCCCCCAGTGTTTTCTTACCCAGAATTCTCAGCACACCTCAAATTTAGCTAAAAAATCAAATGTTTCCCACATTTCTGTGAGGGATCGCCGCACCGGGACAATTTTCCTACCACCCATCAGTCCCATCAGTCTCCCGGTAAAAATGATACCTCACTTGTGTAGGTGGGCCAAGTGCCTGTCACAGGGAAGAGCCAAAAACATGTAGAAATTGAGGGGGTACCAAAGCAGGTCCAAAAGGGCAGTTTGAAAAAAAACATGTTTAGGCTGACAAGTGCAGCAGAATTTTTATTGGTAAAGATGAGACAATGCTGGGTGGTAGGAATTTTGAGGATTCCTGCAGATTCCGGAAGGCTCCATCACAAAAATATGGGAAAATGTGTGATTTCCAGCAAAGTAGGAGGTTTGCAGGGCATTGTGAGTAAGAAAATGGTGTGGGGTGAGTGTGAAGCACACCATCCTGGAATCACCCTGATGTTTAGTTTTCCGATGTGTTGAGGTCTTGTGATTTTTTCTACATGGCAGCGTCCCAAAGTCCAAAAAGTGCAGCCCTCACCATTCCAAGTGGGACGATTTTGAGAGTTAGCCAAGCTCTCATGGCCCAAATGTAAAACTAAAGCCCAAAATAATCAAATGTCCTCTTGTTTGCCCTGGGATAAGATGTTTTAGTGTGTGGGGGGAGAGCTGAAAAGCTGTTACCCCCTTCAGTTGGGGTGGGGGCATAACCAGGCCCACACTGGTTGGTAGCCACCACCCCACTATTTTTTTTTTATTCCCTGGCATCCAGTAGACATTCTGCCCTCCCGGGTGAGGATTGGGGGTATTTGCCCCATCTGCCCACTGTTGGGCAGAACAACTTTGGCCACATTTATTTGGGGTGGGGGTAATGCCATAACCCCAACCTCTCATTTTGAAAAAAAAATCTTCCCTGGTCTCTGGTGGGCTTTCTGCCCCCCTTAGGGGCAGATAGGCCTTCCAAAAGTAGGCCGATCTGCCCCCCAGGGGGGGCAGATATGGCCAACAGTATTGTGCCTCCATGGGGAGCGACCCTTGCTCAAGGGGCTGCCCCCCAAACAAAACACACACATACCACACACCAATGCCTGGTGCCTAAATGGTTTCTGCGCCCCGGGGGCAGATCGGCTGAATAGAAATAGGCCGATCTGCCCCCAAGGGGAGCAAAAATAAATTTGCCCCCCAGGAGAACGACCCTTGCCTAAGGGGTCATTCCCCTTGCGTGAAACTGACTAAAAAAAAAAAAAAATCCCTGGTGCCTAGTGGTTTCTGCCCCCAATTGACCTAACAAAAATAGGCCGATCTGTCCCCAAGGGGGCAGAAATGGCCTAAATACAATTTGCCCCCCAGGGAGGCGACCCTTGCCTAAGGGGTCGCTCCCCATATATAAAAAACAAAAGTAAACATAAAAAAATATATATCTCTGGTGTCTAGGGGTTTCTGCCCCCACTGGGGGCAGATCAGCCTAATTATAATAGGCTGATCTGCCCCCTGGGGGGGCAGAAATGGCCTAAATGAATTTTGCCTCCCCCCTGGGGAGCGACCCTTGCCTAAGGGGTCGCTCCCCACATATAAAAAATAAACATAAACAAAAAAAAAATATCCCTGGTGTTTAGGGTTTTTTTGCCCCGGGGGGGGGGGGGGCAGAAATGGCCTAAAAATAATTTGGACGTCTGAGGAGCGGCCCTTGCCAAAGGGGCGGCGCCCCTCATGTCAAAAACAAACCAAAAAAATTCCCTGGTGTCTAGTGGTTTCTGCCCCCCTGGGGCAGATCGGCCTAATTATATTAGGCTCAAGGAGGGCAGAAATGGCCTAAAATTTTTTTGCCTGCCAGGGAGCGACCCTTGCCCAAGGGGCCGCTCCCCTCATGTCAAAATCACACACAAAAAAAAAAAACTGGAGTCTAGTGGGCATTTCTGCTGCCCGATCGCATTGCAATCGGGTAGCAGAAATGCTGAAAAAGACATCAAAGGAAAGGAAAGGCCTTTCCTCTCCTTTGATCCCTTTCTCGGCACCTCCACGTGATCGGAGGAGAAACGCAAAAGCATTTCTCCTCCGATCCGCGCTGGAAGCTCAGCAGGGGGCAGGCCTCTGATGAGGTCAGCACACAATCGCACGCTGACGTCATCAGACACCATGGCGGGGGTGGGGGGGCCGGGGTGGAAGGGGATGCGATTCCCCTTCCATCCCTGCAGTGGGGGCGCTGAGGTGAGGCTCATGGGGGAGCGCTAGCACTCCCCCCATGAGCCGGTACCAGGACGTAACGTTACGTCCTTGGCGCCTCAGCGCGCAACCAAGGACGAAACTGTTACGTCCTTTGCTGCCAAGTGGTTAAGACTGTTGCCCTACAGCAAGTGTTCGTATGAATTAAAGTTTGCTACTGTGTCACATTTACTAATTTGTTGCATACCTCTTTTTAATTTAGAGGATGTTATATTAATTATCAAACACACAGTGTTCTCAAAATGTTTGTTTCACCCTTACCACCCTTAACCTTTACCCACTCGGAATCCTAAAATCACCCTTACCATCTTTTATTTCTTCTCACCCCTAAACCCTAACTTCACCCTTACCTCCCTTTCCCTTGACCCTCTCCTGACCCTAAGATTACCCTTACCTCCTTTTACCTCTACCCATCCCTAAACCCTAAAACCACCCTTATGTTCCTTTACCTCTACTCATCCTGAACCCTTAAATCACTCGTATCTTCCTTAACCTCTACCCACCACTGAACCCTATAATGACCTTTACCTCAATCCAGCTCAGAACAATTAAAATCATCCTTACCTCCCTTTACCTCCACCCACCCCAAGCCCTAAAATTACCCTTACCTCGCATTAACCTCTATCCATCCCAAAACCTAACTGAACCCTAATTTCCTTACCTCCCTTTTCCTCTAACCACCTGAACCCCAAATGCACCCCTACTTACCTTTACCTCAATCCAACCTGAACCCTAACTTCACCCTTACCTCCCTTTAACTCCAGGGACCCGAACCCCAAATTCATCCTTACTTACCTTTACCTTTACCCAACCCCGAACCCTAAAATCACCCTTGCCTCGTTTTACCTCTACCCATCTTGAACACTAAAATCACCTTTACTTCTACCCACTCCTCATCCCTAAAATCACCACTCCTTCCATTACCTCTACCCACCCTTGAACCCTAGAATCCCCCTTTCCCCCCTTTACCTCTACCCACCCATGAACCCTAAACTCATGTTTGCATCCCTTTCCCTCTTCCCACCGCTGAATCTTAAATTCACCCTCATCTCCCTTTACCTCTACTCTCCCAAGTCCTAACATCACTCTTACCTCCCTTTACCTCTACCCACCAAAACCCTGAAATCACCCTTACTTCCCTTTACCTACCCCAAGCACCAAAATCACCCTTATCTCTCTTTACCTCTAGCCACCCCTGACAAAGCCCGAAGCTTTCACAAAGGCAAGACCTACTGGCTTTGCAGTTGCTTGTTTAAAATACATGAATACATTGATAGATTCTATGACTGAGGATCACACAACATAAACATGCCACACATGGTCAATGCAGTAATATACCGTAGAGGAAGAGACCCTGTATGGCTGTTAAAATAGGAAAGTGACAGAAAAAGGATGGCAATGAAAGGCTTTCCTCAACTACTGTTGAGGGGAATTAAGTACCTGTACCTGTACTTGCATGTAAAACTGTAAGTGCCAGGGCTCTTCTCAGGAGGCCACTGCAGCTTGCACCAACAAATTCCCCTGCCAGCAATGCCAATGCCAGTACCAACACAGCTACTGACAATCACACTGCTACAAGTGTGACAATTCAGAATATTCCAGGCCACACAAAACTTACAAATAGCCTGTGCAGCTGGTTTTATTAATGTGTATTGAATATTAAGCACTCTGTTGATGTGCTCACCTCAAAAAGAGACTAACAGAACCACCATGTGGCTTACTGCTATACGTACTAGGGTTTAGAATGAAGTGCTGGTGCAGGGCACCAGCAAACATCTGCTCAAGTTAAGCACTGAGCGCACCATGGTTACAGCTTGTATGTTGCACTGCCATATATGTACTGTTTTGCTAAGGCTGAAAATATTAAATGCATTGTAACTTTCTTCCCATTATCCTACTCCTGTAGTACCAATGCAATAGCTATCCCATAGTATTGCTTGCTCCTCTGTCAATAAAAATAAAATAAATGCATTATCATCATCAAGTGAAGGGAGCTGATATCGTGTGACACACGGTGGCACCATGTGAGTTGGAAGGTCTGGTCATCCGAAACATAAAATAAAAATAAAAATTCACGTCCGGAGTATCGTTGGCATTGTAAAACAGACTAATGGCCTGATTACAACTTTGGAGGAGGTGTTAAACCATCCCAAATGTGATGGTTATACCACCAGCCGTATTACGAGTTCCATAGGATATAATGGACTCGTAAAACAGCTGGTACGGATTAACACCTTCCTCCAAAGTTGTAATCGAGCCCTAAGTATTTTGCATGTCCTCTTTAAGGCAATCCGTTCTCTCAGAGCTGAATCCAGGACCGAGAACGACCCATGTTTACTTCATTGAAAAGTGGTTTAGTAGTGTGAGTCATGGACCTGAGCCTTGCTTCAGTATAGGTCGAAATTTCGAGCTGTGTGAAATTTAGCGCACTCTGTAATTACTGGCAATGGTGGCTCCTCCGCTAGGGCGGAGAAGCATTGCCCCCGCCAGCAGCGACAGCTGCAAAACCTTTAACAAGGAAAGGGTAATAAACTACGTTTCCAGCATGTGCCTGCAGCATCCGTACGACGGAGAGGAGCGGCCCACGGAGGTCAGTTTTTTTTATTTTTTATTTTATTTGTAATTTTTGTGTAATGTTCACCCACCACCTCACCCGCGCGCCAGCTGCCCTGACCCCTGTGAACCCTATAAACCGCACTTGATTACTAGGTGCGATAAAATCCTCACCCTTGCATAAAGTTATGCAGGTCAAACCTGCTGGAATTTAAAATGGGGACTTAAACATGACTGTGCAGTAAGCACCAAAATCTAGATGTTATTCCCCAAAAGCTTTGAAGAAGTGCAATTAATCCCACTTGATTAATTCTGATTTCCTAGGTGTAGTGTTTTATCAAATGCAATAGATTGCATCATCTCTCTGACCCACTCATGTCAGGGCCATAGTCACTTGTCTGTTAGTGTATTTGTTCACTTTTCTGTTCTTTGAGACAAACATAATCCATGATCCATAATCATCTCACTTATGAAGGCGGGGTTCATGGTGACTTTACTGAAGTTAAGAAGACAGCATTTTATTATCCGCATCAGCAACTTAATGTTATGAATCAAGATGTTGCAGACTATGGGCCTCCAATTGTGTGATACTCTTACTATGATACAATACTATACAGAGTAATATAACTAAAGTGATAGAACCAATCCTGGAATCAGCAGCAGTAGAGGGACAAACGCACAAGCTGGGCGTATTCAAGTGCAGCATCCTACACAACACCAACTTCCACAGGATTCCTTATCTTTTATTATAGAGAGACCGCTGATGCTCTCTGACTTCCTATCTAAATTCACACCTTGGAATCTCTAGGCACTTTATAACTGTCACTTGTGAGAAATACTGAAATGCCTTTTAAAAATGAATGACAAAAATTTCAAAAATATATATTATGGAAAACAGTTTGTTATCTGAAAGCTGGTGATATTCTTTGTAAAAGTCCTTATTTACTAAGATTACCAGATGGCTCCATGTCATTGGGCCCTGCAGGCTCCTGTCCTGGACTATCATTGTTCTCAGATGTGCTAGTCTAATTATTTTAATTTAAATGAACCAAGAGTACACAGTGTGCTTGAAGAGCAGAGGTATTCCTGGTGTTAGTGGTGCAAAACTTAATGGATGATGCTGGGGAACCTGAATTTTATTCGGTTTTCAAGGAGGAGCTAGTGGAGATGCTTTAAAAGAAGGAATTTGTGGTTGAATTTTCTGGTTCTGAAAAGGAGCATGGCTTTGATTCAGGATAATGAGAATGTGGGGAATGCTCACGCAAATTTAATTGCTGCAGCCAATCCAGGAACAAACAGGGCTTATGCTACATGACAAAAGTCATCTAGTTGCAGAAATGGTTCAAGATTTCCTAAGAAGTGAAGGGTAACTTTCACAGATTATGCTGGGTGTGCG
Source organism: Pleurodeles waltl (assembly GCF_031143425.1). Taxonomy (NCBI): domain Eukaryota; kingdom Metazoa; phylum Chordata; class Amphibia; order Caudata; family Salamandridae; genus Pleurodeles; species Pleurodeles waltl. Next base: position 964,252,969 of record NC_090448.1, on the reverse strand, counting down.
GTTTGTGAGATCATGCTTAGATGAGGATCAAGTACACAGCCTGGTTATTGGACTAATCCATCCAGGGTAGGAGAGAAACCATCAATGTTAGGTTCTGAGGGACAACCTTTTTCAAACCTACTGCTAAGTTCTCATCCTAAAAGAAAGAATTCTATTTTCTCCAGATTAAGCCTTAGAAGTTCTACCACATCTATTTATGCAGACTAGCAAGGCAGTTTAGGTTTTAAAGTGCCAATTTCTTGGATGGAAGATTTTTTAGGCAAATCTGCGTTCATCAGTGTACTGAGGAATAGGTAACCTATGCATTCCCTATCATTTTAGCGGTTTTATGTGCAGATTGAATAGCATTCTCCAAGCAAAATGCCTTATGGAGCAGCACAGGTGACAGGGGTGGATTAGCAGAAAGGTTGCCCAACATCACTATCTGTTTAAGATCAAATAGAAGGGGGAAAAAACATTTGAGTGCATCTCACTTAAAACACATACAGGACTTTAGGATTGAGGCAATATATGCTGGTCAGCAGTATTGAATGCTGTTGATATATTCAGAATGATGAGAAGGTAGGCAGCTTCACTATTTAATATTTCATGTATGTCTCCCAGGATTTTAAGTGCTGTAGTTTCTATCCGGTAGCCTTTATGATGGCCTGATTGGTATGGTCGTAGTACCTTGTCTTAAAGTTAACTCAATATTGGTCATCTACACATTGTTCAACAATTTTGCTCAACAAAGGCACACTGGTAATTGGCTGGTGGTTGTTGAGCTCATCTGGGTCAACCTGTGATTTATTTAATGGGGAGCTATTTTTTCCTGTTTGGGGGGAATTACAGAAAATACCTTCTTTTAATAACAAGTTGATACCAGATTTTTTTTTTAATTATGTGATACTCATTTGTGATTATGGGGACTGGGATATTATTATCATAGAAATTGGCTGTAGATTTTTTATAACCTTGAATAAATTGTTCTCTGCAAAATGAAATGGATTTGAACTGTAAATTAGTGTTGGTCTGTTTAGGAAGTGGTTTAGTGTTGAGTTTATCAATCTACAATAACTGTTTAGGACTATTTCTAAAGTTGGTAATTTTGGTTTGACAATAATTGGATTTGTTTTTTGTTGGGTTTTCATTGTACTTCAAGTTTCCTAATTTTCTTTCATTTAGATAATAAATTATAGAAAACCAAGAGTCACGTCTTCGGTTGTGAGCATTTTCATTTTGATAGGTGCAAATCTTATCCAATGTTTTTGGACAGTTTTGTTGTAGTTCAAAAATAATATCACAAGATATGACAGTGTCATTAGATATATCTATTAAAACCTTGAACTATTTCACAGTCAGTCACTTGTCAGGACCTTTTTCGGGCATAATAAGGTGGGAAGTGTGATAAAAGTGGGACCAGCTGCCAGTGAATATTCAAGGTGATAATGAAATGCCCATGCTAATCCACTTCAATGGTAATGAGCTAATCCACTCTAGTACGGTTTTGACTGGTTGCCTAGTCATGAGTAAGTTACAAAAAGGGCTTTTGGTCCATAATTGTCTCACTTATGAAGGTGGGGTTCATGATGGCTGCTCGGAAATTAAGAATATAGCATTTTATTATCTGCATGAGCAACTTAATGTTGTGAAGGAGCTGTGTTAACAGACGCTGGATGTTGGGTGTTAGAAATTATGGGCCATATTCACAAGAATGTGGTGCATCACTGGTGATGCACCACTTTTCTTGCAGCCCCCTTGCTTCTCATGCACGTATTTACAATATGACGCACCATGGCTCATGTTTGGGGCAATAGCGCCATGATGCTACTGTAATGCTATACTTGATTAGCGTAAAAAAATGAAGCTAATCCAGTATAGTGTTAAGAGGCCCATTAAAATCAAAGGGAGCCTCATTTTAATGCCTGCTTTAAGCAGGAGTTAAAAATGATGCTAAAAATGGCGCAATGGAATCTTGTAGATTCCAATGCACCATTTTTAGTCACTCTCTAACGAGGGAACTCCCCCTTTGCATCCATCATGCATATATTTTATGCATGAGGTGGTGAAAAGGGTTTACAAGGTGGCGCAAACCTAGTTTGCGCCACCTTGTAAATATGGTGCTATGGTAGTGGCCCATTAGCGTCACATTTGTGGCAAAAATGTTGCTGCAAATGTGGCGCTAAGGGGCCCAAGGGCCTTGTAAATCTGGCCCTTTGTATTTCAGTGTGACACTCTTGGGTCTTGCTGTGTATATTATTCTCTGGCTAGGCAGACAATAGAAGATTCCAATATGTCCACAGTAAAGATCCAGATGGAAAGATGGCCAACACAAAGGATTGATATTGTGCATACCAAAGGAGAGGAGGATTGCTTTGTACCTCTAAAGAGGTTGCCAGCTGAGGAGCGGAGATTGATACCTTCATCTTTGCTCCACTGCCCTAGCATCATGAGCTCCTGGGTCTGCGCATGGAAGGAGAAATCATGGGGAGTGGGCAGTGTGTATTTTTTTTATTCAAGACCCCAAAGGAGCCGGGGAAAATATTCTTTAGAGGCGATAGAGGACCCGATACTGCTGATAAAAATCACCTCAATAGGGCATTAGCAATGCCCAAAGAGTGTGACTGGCCCCTAAGACACCCAGCGCAGTGCCATGAGAATGGGGTCGTGTAGGGACATATGGTCACCCTCTGGGAATAATGAGTTGGCTGTCTGGGCATCAGAAGTCAAACAGAGGAGCACCTCCTAAATACAGCAGAAGATCTGCTAGAAAGTTGCTCATTTTCAGTCATGGAGCCTCAGCAAATCAACATTGTGTTGCAAAGTGACCGGATGGGATTGAAGGTGTTGGCTGAAGGAATTTAGTGTTTTAGGTCAGTGCAGGCAGATGATCCACCAGAAGGAACTCTGTCTGTACAAACAGAACTACCACAACACCAGAGACAATCAGTGTGATGAGTGCCATGATGCACAGGACCTAATGGTTCAGTCAAGAGTTCGAAGACACAGGCAGTCAAAGAGTGACCTGTCAAGAGGCACCTGTCATGAATCAAAGGTGAATCAGAGGCAAAGACACAATTCCATGGATGTCCAGATGAGGAGGAGATCGGCCTAGATTGTAGATGGATAACTCAGGGAATTCTTTGGAGAACGGCACAGGCTTCATTTAGGATCCTGCTTATTTCACTTTTGAATAATTAGAACATAGATTTTCCTGATGCCTGAGGCTCAGCGAGTGTTCAAGAGGTCACATGTACCACATCATCGATGTTCTGGTTGCTTCACAATGTTAAATGTGTATTTTCAGGAGGACCTCCTTGGGCCTCATTCCTCTATATGGTCATGGAACTTCTCTGTTATATGCAGTATCCTCCTAACGTACAACGGGTATACTTTATCCGATATGCCATGTCATCTGTAACACTAGGTCATTTATAATTTGGGGTGTCCTAACTGACTATAGCACTCCATACAACTTGCAATTGCGGTGTTAGTGGTCAATACAATTGGGGTTGGATTAGGCAAAACCAATACAGATATCCTGACAGTTGCCATCAAAATCTGGGATTTCAAATAAATACAACATCGGGAAGAGCACTTCAGAAAAAATGGGCACGGAATCTCCTGTTTTGTCAAAAGGACCCGCCAATACTTCACCTTCTGTGAGAACTACAGCTCACATACCAAAAATAGAATTGACTTATCTGATGTAATATGAAAAATGTATACTGTGTTACTTTTTCTATTTGTTCACTTTCATGTCATACAGAGAGAGATGGTACACCGCTGACTGACTATGGCATAACGTAAAACATACATTTGCAAATAGAATAGGTTTCTTCTTGCTCGCCCTTCACTCCAAAACCTGGGTAATGGCAATGACATATCTGTCATGGGCATTGGAGAGGGGCTGGTAAAGACTTACCCTAGCATACATACTGCATATGTTCATGAAGTTTCATTTATTACAAATTGTGCACGTGCATACCTTGGCATCATCATTCCCACAATATGCCACAAGTTACTACCACTAAGCAAGGGCCATCATAATCCCACGGTGGCCACCATCATAATCCCATGGCAGCCACCATCATGCCGTGTGTGCGCCACTATATGCCATGAATCTGCATCAGAATGCAGTGGTCAGTATTTTGTTTTCAGCTTCACCTACCACGGTTTAGTCGCATCTGGACACATTTTCTTTTTCTTTTCCTATAAGGCTGAAGCTTATTGTTTGTCCATCACGAAATAGTTCCTGCCATCCTATGTACACGGACGCGCTTCTAGCAGTCTTAAATCAGGACTACGATTTTAATCCTTCTTTTACCCTATCTTTCATACACCTCTTGTAGGGAGAGTGAGGAACTAACATTCCGGTCATATTTCTCATTTTAGGAAACATGTTTTGTTAGGGCTCCAAGTGTTCGTTTGAGAGTATTATATTTACACCTCCTTACTGGAACCTAAGTAAATTGGTTAATGGGGAATTCGTTCGAACTGGAAAGAATAGACAATACTAGACCACACAATTCATAATTAAATGGTGTTGTTGTCTGTTTAGTTGTCCAGAGTACCAGAGCACTCCGGAAATCACACAGATGGGTTGACAGTCTCATTCACAGGTGGATAACATTCGTAAGAGATATGAGTTTTGAAGGGATTTGGTCTGAGAAATCCTCTATTTTAATCCATCACAGGAATCCTACATTTTCCCTAGATGGATGACAACACATAGCGGAGACAGCCTCAGACGGTTGGAAGAAATGACCGTGGCTACATGTACCCAAGACTCGACAGTGACTGCAGGGCTTCATTGTGCTTATCTCATTACTCTTTCCCCTGCTCGAATGGAAGTTCTCATTAGCACTCTTTGTATGGGATCAGTGCTAATCGTAAGTAAGGTGGATCTACAGAGTTCCTGTAAGGAATATCACAAATCTCAAGTTAGTGGTGATTTTTCGTTTAATAAACTAGGCAAATTGTGCCATTGATCTGAACATTAGGTAAGAATTAACAGAATTTTGTCAGGACCAGCATTATACCAAGCATACGCACACTCCTAACATTGATGGGCACAATATGCCAGGATACAGCACTATTATTTCAGGGTTAGCATTATGCTAGAGGTTGACACCATCATAACATGGGTACTCACGAGATGCAAAAAAATACTACCGTTCTACCAAGACCAGAACAGAGTATACGAGGGGGTGCTAAGAAATGCCATATCATTATGCAAATGCCAACCTATTTCCGTGGTGTAGTAGCATACAGTGGATGCCTCTGAATAGCCAAGAATCACCACCTTTATGCCACCAGTAACATTTGACCAGAGGTGGGCATCATGCTATGGATGTCCACTAGTTGTCAAGAATTATTATCACCATTGTGCCCAGAATAGCAGGAGTGTGCATAAAGCAATGGGTGACCACAAGCTGCAAAACAAATTACGTGACAGCATTTTTACCATTGGTGGGCAATGTATATATGATGCCAAGGATGCATATCAGCTGCCAAGAAATACCATTATCATATGAGGGCCATCAATGTACCAAGGGTGGACTACGGGTGCTATCTGTGGATGGCCACAATTTGCCAGTAATTACAATTTATATGTGAGCGCCATAATTTTACAAGGGTGTGCAGTGGTCAAAACAAGCACACTCACAGACACGCCCATTAACACACGCACGCACATACACGCTTTCGCGCGCGTGCACCCGCACACTTTGGTGTTAGGAGATGGGCGAGTGTGACACTGGCAGCTAGGGGAGAGTTTGTAGACAGTAATAATGCAGTGGCCGGGGAAGTAGCAGACAAGTGTGCCTCACGTAGGCGATCAGATTTTCCTAATTCGAAAACCATGGCAAATCATACAGAACAGAGTTTGGCAATCATCTTACACAGAAAAGGGACTATGATGAGAAAAATCTTCACATATACATAGAAACATAGGCAGAATATTGTAATGGCAGTTTAGCTAGACTATGCGGGCTGGGCGCAGTTACTCCAGCGTGCGGAATACAGCAGAGAAACGAGAAGGTCTTGCTTCCAAAATAAGTGCAACCATTTATTTAAAATGCCAAAATCAAACGAATTAAACCCTCACAATGTCAGTTTTTTTAACACCCGACCACAGAAAACTGGAATATTTCGTTGCAATCCAAATCCAGTCCAGCGTCAGGAGGAAGTTGGAGGGAAACGCGTGGACAGGACAGAGTATCTCCTCAGCTGACTAGAGTGCGGGGGGGGGGGGGGGGAGCCGGCGTGCAACCAGGGGACAGGGGAAAAGGTACAGCCAGGGGATGGGACTAGGTACCCCACTTTGTAGATTGAGGTAGAGGGCTGGCGGTCAAGATGTCACTGCACTGAGGAGGGAGGCGGGAGACCACGAGTCGTGACATTCTCGAAGAGGGGGAGGCAACATGTCGTTTTTGAAAATAAGATAATCTTTTTTTTCCTCTTTTTTTCTTTCTCTTTCCCCGTGTTAGAAACACAGGCTGTGTATTATTTCTCACACTTTGCTTTGAAGGTCAAACGTTTGTTCCTTTACCTGAATGCAATATGGTCCTCCGTTCCCTTGGTAACGCACCGCTTGATTGTTTTTTGAATGGAACTACTACACAACCGCGAAGGGAACTGAATAGAACTTGTGCCTCCTTTTCGCGGCTGAAATATGACAGCTTCCGTCTCCTCGGTGTAAGCCCCGTCTCCAGCAACCCTGGTCCTCCTCCAGCCCCAAGAATGGGAGTGGAAAGGGGAAACTGGAGATGAGAAAGAATAAAGTCTTCATTGTATGCGACACAAACCCACCACTGTTGGTCATCTCTAACCAACGTGGATTGGAAAGGAGACCATGCCAAGCGCAGCCCGTGCGGATGTATATTTGCACAGTGTGACTGCGGGGGCATTTGAGCGCTCAGTGCAGTGAAACACGCATGGCACGACCAGCTCGGGGGGTGGGGGGTGGGGGGGGGGGGGTTGGATGAGAAAAATCCGCTGCAATTAAGCTTGGATTTGAGCTAACATTTCAACAATGTTTCGTCCAGATAAATAAACAGCCTCGTGAAATATACCCGGCACGGCTGACTGGTGGGAGGGAGCGGACCTGATCGGTTTCACCCTATTCCTTTTGCGGCTGGATTGATAGTTGGCACGTGGGCCTAAAAAGCGTGGACGTCCTGTAGTTGGCAGCTATGGCGCATTAGTGTTCCACGTTATTCTTTGGGTAGGCGCTGTCTGAGGCGCTGTCAGGTCTTTTCCGAGGGACGACGGAGTATATTGCATGCTAGGACTTTATGAGTAATCGCACAATATGTACATGCTTTCCAGAAGGGCTGGGCTCATGCGACTCTGGCGTCTCCCGATTGGCTGCAGGTCAGGGGGTGCCGTGACACAACTATGCATGGGCGTAGGAAGTGTGGGGGACGCGGGGGATATGTCCCCCCCAGATTTTGGAGTGGGGGGGACACGGGGACAAGGGTGGCGGGGAGGAGGGGACAGAAGAATTTTCCCTTCTGTTCTGTAATTCGCAGGGCCATTAGCGCCTCGAAGCGCTACCTATACTGGCCCTGCACTTGACCTGTGACCTGCCTCCAGGACACTTGCCCTCTGCCCTTTTGTTGTGCTGCAGCACACAAGGGATTCCTTCTCACCTTGCTGCCACAGCTGCCTGCAGTCTGTACTTCTGAGAACAAAGGGAGAAGAGAGGCCCTTTGTTGATTGCTGTCTGCATCCCGTCCCTCCTGAGCCCTACCCTTCCCTTGAAAATCGAACCCTGAAGACAGCAGCAAGATTTGAGAAGGTAAAGAGGTTTGGGTAATTAAATAAAGTATTGCCAAGTAACTCCCTTTCTTTTTAAATCCAGTGCTGTGTTGCAGAGTATCTCCCTTTCTAAAAACAGTGTTGTTGAGTTACTGTGAGATATAAGCCGGGCAGGCTTTAGCGCGCTGGTGGCACCCTGTGTAGCAATGTTTGTTAGGGCACCCGTTTCTGTCACCTCTCTCTCACTCTCTTCTCTCCTCTGTCTCCAGCTTGCCTGCCCCAGAGCTAATTATTGTCCCCTAAGTTGACATCCTGCCTCCCCAACATTTCGGTCCCCTGTCTCTCCCTCAGCCTTCCTGGTATTTGTGAAAGCCCGCTCTAAAGGCCAAGGGCTGCCTGCAAATCTCATTTCCTGCCAATGGCCTGTGGATGGAAGCCAGCACTGGGGCAGCTCACAGGCTTTGCAGGACTTCACAGGCTGTGGTGGTACAGAGCCTGGCACTGCTGGATAGACGGCAGAGAGACTAGCACACAGCACGGGTCCCAGGAAGAACCAGATGGCCTGAGAGATGGACAGGGCTAGGTAAGGCAGCAGGGCCGGCTCTAGGACGATGCAACCGGTGCCGCTGCACCGGGTGCTGACTTAAGATGGGGGTGCTGTGATTGCAAGTATATTCTGACTTTAAAAGCACCTGCTGGGTGTTCCTTGCCATCAACAGTTTTCAGGCAACAATACAAATCTCAAGATAATTCCGGTGATTAATGGTCTTCCTGAAGAGAGATTGAAGTTTTGTCTAGTCGGAGTTTTGACTCATCATAACGTACAGGGTTACTATGCCTGCTACAAAGAACGTCTACATGCAGATCACAAAGTCTATATAATGTGAATAGGTCAGTGGGTTACTGCTTTTGTCATATGAAGGAAAGTACCCTCTTTTTGGCATGGTTACTCCACTTTTGACTGTGTTCACTGGGATCCTGCTAACCAGGACCCCAGTGCTCTCTCCCATTAAATTTGGTTGTTTGGACCACACACACCCCACATTTGGCGTACTGGTGCCCCTTATAAGTCCCTAGTATAATGTACCCAGGGCATTGGGGGATCAGGGGTTCCCCATGGGCTGCAGCATGTATTATGCCACCCATAGGAGCCCATGTAAACCATGTCTGGAGGCCTGCCATTGCAGCCTGCGTGAAAAGGTGCATGCACCCTTTCACTTCAGGTCACTGCACCAGGTCACTCTAAGTCACCTCTATGGCAGGCCCTCCTAGCCAGAGGGCAGGGTGCAAGTACCTGTGTGTGAGGGCAAAACTGGAGGAGCGGAGGTGCCCCCACGAACTCCAGCTACATTTTCCTGGACATCGTGAGTGCGGGGACGCCATTTTACGAGTGTACTGGACATAGGTCACTCCCTCTGTCCAGCTACATAATGGCAACTCAGAACCTGGGCATGTTTGGTAACAAACATGTCAGAATCATACCCCAATCCTATTGTCAGTATTGTTTGTATGATTCCATGCACTTTGGGGGCTCCTTAGAGGATCCCCAGCATTGCTCCTATCAGCTTTCTAGGGTTTTCCGGGCAGCCCATGCTGCTGCCACCCCTCAGACAGATTTCTGCCCTCCTTCTGCTGCTTGAGCAGCTCATGCCCAGGAAGGCAGAACAAAGGATTTCCTTTGGAAGAGGGAGGCAACACCCTCTCCATTTGGAAATAGGTGTTACAAGGGTTGGGAGGGGTACCCTCGCCAAGCTAATGGTAGGCTCTGAAGGGCCCTCCTTGCATAAACCAGTCTGTACCAGTTCAGGGACCTCAGCCCCTACTCTGGTGCGAAACTGGACAATGGAAATGGGTGTAACCACTCCCCTGTCCATCACCACCCCAGGGGTGGTGCCTGGAGCTCCTCCAGGTGGCCATTTGATTCTGCCATCTTGAATCCAAGGTGGGCAGAGGCCTCTGTGAGCATCTGAGTGGCCAGGTCAGGCAGGTGACGTCACAGCCCCCTCCTAGGTGGTCACCCTGCTAGGTGACCAATCCCCCTTTCTGGGCTATTTAGGGTTTGCCTCTTGGGTGGGTCCTCAGATTCAATGTGCAAGATTCCAGCAGGACTCCTCTGCAACGTTTACTTTGACTTCTGGCCACTGGAACCGCAACTGGACTTCACAGGAACCTACAATCTGCAGCTCCTGCAGCGACTTCACCCTGTAGCATTGTTTCTCCGGCTCCTTCCAGCAACTGCAACATTAGCCCGGCTGTGCTTCCTCTGAGGGCAGCAAGTCTTCAGTCTGCATGAGAAGAAAGAAGGAAAATTCCTTGGAGTGAAGGAGTCACTTACCTGCATCTGCAGGCACCAACTGCAACAACGACCGGCTGCGTGGATCTCCCCTGCTCCTGAGCTGCGTGGATCCTGCATCAGGGGGTGATAGTCTGGAGTGGTCTCCTTGGTCCTCTCTACCAGCTGTCCAACTTTGGAGTAGGTAGGTCCTTGCCTTCCCATGCAGGACAGTACCCCCATGCACCGCGTCTCTTGCAGCTACCAAGGCCTGTTGTTATCTCCTCCAAGGGATCTTCAGGCTCCATGTAGCCCCAGTCCCCAGCACTCTTCTCTGTGAAGCACAGCCCTCAACGTGCTTCGCCTGCGACATGGGACCTCTCTTCAGGTGTGCTGCGTGGGCCTCTCTGCAGCTCCTGGGCTCCTTGCCTGTAGGTCTTCTGTGTGGGCTGCCTCTCCTTCTCCAGACTCTCTGCCTTGCTGAGGGTCACCTGGGACTCCCCTCCATGGGTTAAGTCCCCCTGGACCTTGCTGGTCCCCGGCAACATCCTCTTTTGTCCTACTGCGACATTTGCCTTTGCCAAGGCTTGCTGGTTGGTTTTCCACACCACAGACTGACTGCAATTCTTCATCCCGCATGGGCCGTCAACTGCATCACGTAGGAACGCTTCATCTGCTCCAGTGCTGCACTGCTGACCGTCTTCATCTCCCGGCCGAGCAACTCCTGCATCCACAGATGGGTGGGTAGTGGCTCCTGCCACGACCGGACACTCCTACGTAAACTGGACTTGGTCCCCTTCTTTTCCAAGTCTTCCTCTTCCAGGATCCACCTCTAGCTTCTTGCAGTCTTGCCTGCGTTTTGCAATATCCTTCTCTGAAGTCCTTTTGGTGGGTTGGGGAAAAACCAGTAACTTACCTCTTTTCTCCTGGTCACTGGAGGGCACTCTGGTACTTACCTTTGGGGTTTCCTAGTTCCTGCAGCTCCCCTCTACAGATTCCACTTCCTTGCGTGGGGACCCAGCTTTCGCATTCCACTTTTTTAGTATATGGTCTGGTCCCCCCTAGGCCTTCAGTATTGCCTATTGCTTTTCACTATTTTCTATTGCTTTTTATGCCAACTTCTGATTGCTGCTGTACATATGATAGTGTGCTACTTACATCCTATTGGGAGTATTGCCTATCTAGTGTTTTCGTGTTTGTGTTACTGTAATAAGGAACCTTTATTTTCATAACACATGTTTCTTTCATGTGTGTAAGTGCTGTGTGACTACAGTGGTATTGCATGAGCTTTGCATGTCTCCTAGGTAAGTCTTGGCTGCTCATCCGCAGCTACCTCTAGAGAGCCTTGGCTTCTAGACACTGCCTACACCTCACTAATAAGGGGATACCTGGACCTGGTATAAGGTGATAATACCATAGGTACTCACCACATACCAGGCCAGCTTCCTACATCAGAGAGCTCCATTTTTGTCCCCTGCAATTTATAAATTAAAACTGAATATAGAACAGTGAGCAATGAACTTATCAAAGAGCTGCATGCAAACATCAAGGTATAGATTAGAGCGTTATGATTTCCCCCCACTTTTTCATTAACTTAATGTTGCAAAACAAGTTAATTTGAGCGCAAATCAATTCTTATTATTAAAGAAAGCCCCCAACCATGGTGTTATGTTTTAAATTCTGAGTTTGCGCTTCTCCAGATAAACCACTCTTAAACTATACCTGCTACCAGTATGGATGACCTATGACACCTACACCTTGTCGTCCTCTGTCTTATGTAACATTTCATATACACTGATTTACACATATATGATGATTGTCTCTGTGCAATATCTGTGTGATGTAAAGTGCTTTGACACCCTAGACTGGTGTGAGGGCTGAATGATGGAACAACACATGGGTATATCATGCATGCCTTAACATCGCGGTCTCAACAACGACCGTGTCTTTACTACTCATGCCTTTACAACGAATTTCGCTGTAAAAGAATGTTTAGTAAAGAAACATGCGTGGTAAATTCTCCCCGCCCTGCCCCCTTACACCTGATACCATACTCCACCCTGCCCAATCAGTTATAACTGCCCCTGCCCTGAGCCCTAACCCCCCCCCGCCCTGAGCCCTAAAAGTAACCCTGCCCTGTCCTAAAAACTACCCGCCCCCACTCTGAACCCTAAAACCTACCCTGAACTGCGCTAAAAACTACCTTGATGCCCCTGCCCCAAGGAACCCTAAAACCTACCCCACCATGTCCTAAAAACTACCCCGACCCTACCCTGTCCTAAAAATGAACCCGACCTCCCACCCTAAACCCGGCCACAGCCCTACTTACCTCTCTCTCCTCTGCTTCTTCCTGTTCCACCCGGACAGCTAGACCACTCTCTATGCTGTAACCACGCATATGCGTGGTAAAGACATGTGTGGTAAAGGCATCCATGCTAGCCCCATATTTGTGGTAATGGCAGCATGGTCAATGCATTGCATTGCATTGATTGCGTTGTAAGGGATATTTCCCAGTATGAGTGGTGGTATAAAACTAATGAAATGCATCTGAGAGAGAGTGGTGATGGATAGTAGTGAGGGAATCCGTGGCAGAGGTGGTCACTGGGGGGTGCCAACAAACAATGTTGCACAGGGCGCCACCAGCACTAAGGCCGGCCCTGTCAGACAGCACAGCAGTTCACAGGAAGAGGCAGCACAGAGACTGCCACTTGACAGTCAGACAAGGACCTAGCAGCAATCATAGGCCCTACTGGCCTTCACAGGCAGGCGGGGGGGGCCAGAGACTGACACAGCCTGACTAGAAAGAAAGCTCCCAACAGGCAGCACAGTGCATGGCAGGCAGCACAGGAATCGGCAGGAAGCACTGCGCCCAGCAGGCAGTACAGGCCTCTTAGGACTTTACACAGGCGAACTGCAGCACAGAGCTTGTCGCTGCCTAATAGGCAGGAAAGGGCCCAGCAGACAGGGAATTGCCGGTCTCACAGGACTCGACTGGAAGCGACCGCCTCCCCCCCCCCATCTCCCCCCCACGGCAACCCTTCTGGGTGCAAGCTTTGTGCAGGAGGCCCACCTCAAGGTTGTCCCTGTCCCCCCCAGAAATTTTGTGACTCCTACGCCCCTGCAACTATGCCCCTTTTACCCCATGGCCAATGATGTGTGTTTCATTCAGGCTCTGCATGCTGCACTTTTGTTTGCACGTTCCCAGTTTTGCGCTGTTTAGGCCCGGAGTAACCTCCGCCGAATTCTGTCCCTCAATCAGCCAAATGAAAGACATTCTCCAAATTTGCTCTCCAGCAGGCGTGTGAGAGAGTTCGCATCCCGAGTGTGATAACAGTAAATATCACAGCTTGCCTGGTGTCTCCAACGCGCTATCGTGGCTGGAAGAAAGCAGGGAACCTAAAGCAGGGAACCTCCTATCTGATGAGAACAGTATTCAGTTATGGTAAATTATGATATGTTATGTGATACATGTTTGTACGGCGTGCGTAGTGCCATCATTAGGGTCTTGAAGTATGTTTGGGCCTGATACGTTCTATCTCTGGGTTCAACGTTTCTGACAGTGGTGTAGCAACGATACCATGGGACCTGGTGCAAGCAAGGAATACCGCATTGTAAGTGTGATAGGTTCCTCAGAGCTCTGGGCTCCGAAGACACCTCACCTGCAGCACCAATTGTAGCTACGCCCCTGGTTTCCGAAATAGTGGACAATTACAAGTTTGTGATGCTTTGTTCCCACCTGCTTCCAATTTCCCTCCCATCCTCAGTGTTTCTGCGCTCAGATTCCTCTTGCTGAAGCAGAAGTAATGTGTCAACAAAAGGATCTGTGCTTGGAAACAAAGGCAATATCCTGAAAAACACGTGTAAATACTGTTAGAAATGGGGTCTTTGGTTGGCAGTCAGGTTACCCCCTGTCTAAGCAAGGACCCTCACTCTAGTCAGGGTAAGTCACACACAATCCAAATTATCCTGTGCCCACCCTCTGGTAGCTTGGCACTGAGCAGTCAGGCTTAACTTAGAAGGCAACGTGTGAAGTATTTGTGCAATAAATCATACAATAACACAATATAGCACCACAAAAATACACCACACAGTGTTTAGAAAAATATATAATATTTATCTGGATATTTGCAGGTCAAAACGATAAAAGATGCAATAAGAAATTGTAAGGATATCACTGCAAAGTGATATAAAGTGTCTTAAGTCTTTAAAAAGCAAACAAAGTCTCTTTCAAGCACAAAGTACCTGGTTTGGAGTGAAAAATCTCCGCAAAGGGCCGCAGAGGAGGAGATGCATGGAAAATTGTGTGTGCGTCGGTTTCGCCCCTTCACACACGGACTTGCGTCATGATTTTTCATGCGGGGAAGACGTTGCGTCGATTCCCGGCGCGCGGACAGGTCTCCTCTGTGGGTCGCAGGGTTTTCAGACGCCCCGGGGTCTGTGCGTGGAATCCTGGGGTTGTTGTCCGGCTGCGTGTCGTTCCGGTGGGCGATGCATGGAATTTTCTTCCTGACGGCAGGCGCTGCGTCGATTTCCCCTCTGGAAGTCGGGTGGCATTGTCCAGGCGGGCCGTGCGTCGAAGTTCCGGTCGCACCGCAGGCGCCGTGTCGATCTTTTCCTTGCGAAGTCGAGCTGCGTCGTCCCGGGTCGGCGTGCGGTGAATTTTTCACCGCGGAGCAAACTGTGCGTCGAATTTTTCGCCGCACAATGAGTCCAGTTGCAAGAGAGGTGTCTTTTTGGTCCTGAGACTTCAGGGAACAGGAGGCAAGTTCTATCCAAGCCCTTGGAGAGCACTTCTTCACCACAGCCAGGGAACAGCAAGGCAGCAGGGCAACAGCAAGGCAGCAGTCCTTCCGAGAAAGCAGTCAGGGGAGTCCTTTGGGCAGCCAGGCAGTTCTTCTTGGCAGGATCCAGGTTCTGGTTACAAGTTTCTTCTCCAGGAAGTGTCTAAGGTGGTAGGGCAGAGGCCCTGTTTTATACCCAAATGTGCCTTTGAAGTGGGGGAGACTTCAAAGAGTGGCTTAGAAGTGCACCAGGTCCCCTTTCAGTTCAATCCTGTCTGCCAGGGTCCCAGTAGGGGGTGTGGCAGTCCTTTGTGTCAGAGCAGGCCCTCTGTAGTGATGTATTGGTTTGTATGTAAAAGAAGAATGCTATGACATCAGGGGCTGTGGAATGTTGGGGCAGTGGAATGTTGGGGCAGGCTGTGACTGGGGATTAGAATGTTTTCATATGAAAGGTCGGAGTTGTGCCGGTTTGGGGATGGCGAGCGCATGTATCTCTGTCTGTACATTATAACTGGAAATAAACTTTTAAGGAAAGAACAAGAAGAGCCAGTGTGCTTACTTCACAGGGCGACGAGCAGGATCGTAAAGCAGCAAGCATTGGACTGAGAAAACTGCAATTATTGGAAGGCAACGCTACAGACATCAGACTGAGGATTGGAAAGCAGCTATTTTCGGACCTGCTTTGTTAAAGGCAACTTATTTTCAGCAAGTGAGGGAAGTTTTTATTTTAATATTTATTTATTTTTATTTTTCTCTTTCTCTAATACAGTTGCCGTTTGTTTACTTTGTTTGAGGCGCGTGTGTACTGCTCAAACGTTAGATTTTTAATCGCATCGGTCCTCGCGTGCACCCCCGCGTGGTTACTGGTTGCCTGGACAACATAATGCTTAATAACAATGTCTTGTGAACGTGCTGGTTCTTGCGCTGGAAGTTACATGGGAGCAGGAACAGCGCCCTTTTAATGTTAATTAGTACCAAGTACATGGTATTATTTTTACTATTCTTAACTTTTTAGCAACTTCATTGCTGAAGTTTATCCGGCACAAAGGAAAACTAACAGAAATTATTATAACAGAGATACATGTCTTGCTGAAGAAGTAAGCTAAAGAGTTATATTTTACAGCTATAATTTTTAGTACACTATGGGGGTCATTCCAACCCTGGCGGTCGGTGTTAAAGCGGCGGCCAACCCGCCAACAGGCAGGTGGTCAAAAAAATTGAATTCTGACCCTGGCGGAAACCGCCAACACAGACCGCCACTTTAACACTCCGACCGCCACGGCGGGACAAACAAACAGCGCGGCGGTGACCGCCAACAGACAGGTGGGAGACAATGTACCGCCCACCCTATCACAACTCACCAATCCGCCACCTTTTCCGGGGCGGGAGCCCCGCCGATAAAAACACGGCGGAAACAGACTACGAACGGGAAAACGCTCACCTCTACACACTCCACGAGGAATCTGGACAGCATGGAACCAGAACTACACATCCTACCAGCTATTGTCTACCTGCTCCTCTACCAGGAGCACGAACGCCGGCGCAGAAGACAACGGTGAGTACTGCACCTACGACACAGGGGAGGGGGGAGGAGAAAAGATTAGGGGCACACACATACGCGACACACCCACCCTCACCCACAACTACCTACACATCAATGCAGAGCAACAACTCAGAGTGACACCCCCAAACCCCCCAGAAGAATGCAAAGACAAAATAAAATGATCATGAAATTCAAATATATTGTAAGGCTACGTAAACATTTTTTGCAAACATCTATAACTATATACACATATGTAAATTGTCCTGTCCAAATTGGGTTTCAGTCATTGTACGTGGGCCGATGGGCCTCAACACATGGGCAAAGCCCACACAGGAGACCCGAAGCCATTGGAGAGAACACTGCAGGGGCATCAGATAGAAAAACTACAGGCACCTCAGGGGGAAGGGAAGGGGAGGCACCTCAGCCACATGAGTCCACGACGCCAGATCCACGAGGGGCCTCCATGCCCACTGTCCCATCCTGGGGAGTGCAAAGCCACAGTCTCACAAGTCTCTACAGTGGGTGGCTTGCCCACTGTGCCATCCTGGGGAGTGCAAAGCCACAGTCTCACAAGTCTCTACAGTGGGTGGCTTGCCCACTGTGCCATCCTGGGGAGTGCAAAGCCACAGTCTCACAAGTCTCTACAGTGGGTGGCTTGCCCACTGTGCCATCCTGGGGAGTGCAAAGCCACAGTCTCACAAGTCTCTACAGTGGATGGCTTGCCCACTGTGCAATCCTGGGGAGTGCAAAGCCACAGTCTCACAAGTCTCTACAGTGGGTGGCTTGCCCACTGTGCAATCCTGGGGAGTGCAAAGCCACAGTCTCTCAAGTGGATTACAGACTCCACTGGTACTGGAGGAGGCATGGTGCCCAGAGTGCATCGTGCAGCCCTGCCCGACACAGATCCGGGCCTGCCCCTTCTGCCAATGGGCCAGCGGTGCTTGAGACGGCGGTGCCCAGCGGAGCGGTGCTTGAGACGGCGGTGCCCAGCGGAGCGGTGCTTGAGATGAAGGGCCCAGCGGAGCGGTGCTTGAGATGAAGGGCCCAGCGGAGCGGTGCTTGAGATGAAGGGCCGAGCGGAGCGGTGCAGAGATGAAGGGCCCAGCGGAGCGGTGCAGAGATGAAGGGCCCAGCGGAGCGGTGCTTGTCTTGAAGGGCCCAGCGGAGCGGTGCTTGAGATGAAGGGCCCAGCGGAGCGGTGCTTGAGATGAAGGGCCCAGTGGAGCGGTGCTTGAGATGAAGGGCCCAGCGGAGCGGTGCTTGAGATGAAGGGCCCAGCGGAGCGGTGCTTGTCTTGAAGCGCCCAGCGGAGCGGTGCTTGTCTTGAAGCGCCCAGCGGAGCGGTGCTTGAGACGGCGGTGCCCAGCGGAGCGGTGCTTGAGATGAAGGGCCCAGCGGAGCGGTGCTTGAGATGAAGGGCCCAGCGGAGCGGTGCTTGAGATGAAGGGCCCAGCGGAGCGGTGCTTGTCTTGAAGGGCCCAGCGGAGCGGTGCTTGAGACGGCGGTGCCCAGCGGAGCGGTGCTTGAGATGAAGGGCCCAGCGGAGCGGTGCTTGAGATGAAGGGCCCAGTGGAGCGGTGCTTGAGATGAAGGGCCCAGCGGAGCGGTGCTTGTCTTGAAGGGCCCAGCGGAGCGGTGCTTGAGACGGCGGTGCCCAGGGGAGTGGTGCTTGAGATGAAGGGCCCAGCGGAGCGGTGCTTGAGATGAAGGGCCCAGCGGAGCGGTGCTTGTCTTGAAGGGCCCAGCGGAGCGGTGCTTGAGATGAAGGGCCCAGCGGAGCGGTGCTTGTCTTGAAGGGCCCAGCGGAGCGGTGCTTGTCTTGAAGGGCCCTGTTCAGCGGTTCTTGAGACGGCGGTGCCCTGTTCAGCGGTGCTTGTTTTGAAGGGCCCTGTTCAGCGGTGCTTGTCTTGAAGGGCCCTGTTCAGCGGTGCTTGTCTTGAAGGGCCCTGTTCAGCGGTGCTTGTCTTGAAGGGCCCTGTTCAGCAGTGCTTGTCTTGAAGGGCCCTGTTCAGCGGTTCTTGAGACGGCGGTGCCCTGTTCAGCGGTGCTTGTTTTGAAGGGCCCTGTTTAGCGGTTCTTGAGACGACGGTGCCCTGTTCAGCGGTGCTTGTTTTGAAGGGCCCTGTTCAGCGGTTCTTGAGACGGCGGTGCCCTGTTCAGCGGTGCTTGTTTTGAAGGGCCCTGTTCAGCGGTGCTTGTCTTGAAGGGCCCTGTTCAGCGGTTCTTGAGACGGTGGTGCCCTGTTCAGCGGTGCTTGTTTTGAAGGGCCCTGTTCAGCGGTTCTTGAGACGGCGGTGCCCTGTTCAGCGGTGCTTGTTTTGAAGGGCCCTGTTCAGTGGTTCTTGAGACGGCGGTGCCCTGTTCAGCGGTGCTTGTCTTGAAGGGCCCTGTTCAGCAGTGCTTGTCTTGAAGGGCCCTGTTCAGCGGTGCTTGTCTTGAAGGGCCCTGTTCAGCGGTTCTTGAGACGGCGGTGCCCTGTTCAGCGGTGCTTGTTTTGAAGGGCCCTGTTCAGCGGTGCTTGTCTTGAAGGGCCCTGTTCAGCGGTGCTTGTCTTGAAGGGCCCTGTTCAGCGGTTCTTGACATGTGTCTCCAGGGCACCATATCCGGCCAATATATGGAGTTCACTCGCCATCCGACTTCTCGCTTCCGGGGCCCTCCTGTGCTGGAGTCCCGGGCCCGTGGGTGTCCGCCTTCACACCCGGAATGGGGCTGGTGGGGCCCTCCTGGGCAGCTCGCCTGCTGCCGGACTTGTCAGCCGTGCTGCCCTTCCCATCCTTCCGTGATTCTCCGTGGCCCTTGCCTCCCTTTGTAGATGTGCCAGGTGGCACCCCACTTCCTGACGGTGCCAGGGTAGTGCCTTTGGAGGCTGCCGTCTCTGGCCTCTCGCGCCAGGCCTTGCCTTTCTTGGTTTTCTTCCCAGGGGGTGGGCTGGCTGTCTCTTTACTGCTGGCCGATGTTGCTGCCCTTGAAGGTGGTGGACTCCAATATCCCTGTACTATGGACCTTGTAGGTCCAGGGGTTGTGGTGGCTGAGGTGCTGATTGGACTCTTACGAGATGGAGGGGGTGGGTCAGGTGATGGAAAGAGGTTAATTTTGGACAGGAAAAACTTTTTAGGGAGCAGTGGGAAGGGTAGGTGCAGTGGGTATGGGAGTGGAGGAAGAGGATGTGGTTGTAGGAGAGTCAAGTGTGGTGTCTTTGGGTGCAGGTGCTTGTGACGGAGGCTGTCGTGAGGTGGATGGCTGTTGGGTGGGTGGCTGCCTGCGTTTGTGTGGTTTGGAAGAGGGGGTGACAGACACACTGGGAGAGGACACAGGGGACGTGTAAATGGCAGTGGGGGTGGTGACTGCACGTGTGCGGAGTGTTCTGGTGGGTGTGCTGGTGATGGACGTAGTGGCTGATGATGTTGTGCATGCAAGTGTGAGTGGAGACGTCACAGGGAGGGAGGAGGGAGA
Source organism: Pleurodeles waltl (assembly GCF_031143425.1). Classification (NCBI taxonomy): domain Eukaryota; kingdom Metazoa; phylum Chordata; class Amphibia; order Caudata; family Salamandridae; genus Pleurodeles; species Pleurodeles waltl. The sequence goes on along the minus strand of NC_090448.1, from coordinate 964,233,177 downwards.
CGAGGAGGAGGGGGACACAGAGGAGGCAGTGGCTGTTGGTATGTCTGCATGTGGCTGTTGCTTGTGTGAATGCTTGTGTGATGGGTGGTGCTTATGTCTGGATGAGCTGCCCTTGGGTGTTGAGGTGTGTGCAGGCTGGTCTGTAGGTGTGTCTGGGATAGGCAGAGGAACAGGGGAGTGGGACTGGGTGGAGGAAGTTGGAGGAGGGAGGCAGGAGACCGGGACAATGGCTGCCGTCAGTGCTGAGGCCAGAGCGTTGAACGATCGCTGATGGGCAGCCTGACCCGAATGAATGCCCTCCAGGTATGCATTGCTCCGGTGCACCTCCCTTTCTACCCCCTGGATGGCATTCAAAAGGGTAGACTGCCCAACAATAAGCGTCCTGAGGAGGTCAATGACCTCCTCACTGAGGGCAGCAGGGGTAACTGGGGCAGGGCCTGAGGTGCCTGGGGCGAAGGAGATGCCCGCCTTCGTGTGCGAGCGGGCACGGGGCGATCGCAGAGGGGCTGCTGGGAGGGCGGAGCTGGTGCGCTGGGTGGCGGCTGTCCCTGTTGTTGCGGTGGGCACGGATGTTGCCGCCACCACAAGGGAGCTCCCTTCCGAGGACGTGTCTGTGTCGCTGATGTCTCCACGTGTCCCCGTTGTGGAGCTCCCCTCGCCCTCCGTCTCACTGGTGAACTCCGAGTCGGTTGCATGGCCCTCCAGGGCCATGTGAGATGCAGCTCCCTCGTGCTCCAATGCCACTTCTCCTCCGCCTGATGATGCTAATGCACACATGAACAGGAAGAGCAGCAAAAAAGGGGGGGGGGGAAATGAAGACATGTTGAGTGCATCCATTGGCAACACAATTGGCGGAGAGGACAGACACAGAAGCCCCCTGCACTACGCCGCGCACTTGGGATACACTACTCAATCATTGGGACTTGGCCTACAAGCCTATGGACTACAACTGCACACATAGGTGACACAGGGCCATGGATAGCTGTACTTGGCACCCTACAGAGGTGGGGGGCGGGGGCACAGGGCCATGCCTTACGGAGGGGCTTAGCCTTCAGAAATCGCCCTGGCCTAGGGATACCCACAGCCCTCCTCCCCCACCCAGACACCTCCACTGCGCGCTACGATAGCAGAATGTGCTGGTACTCACCCCCTTGTGTCTGCTGTGATGTCCTCACGCGCCCATCCAAATCTGGGTAGGCCACCGCCAGGATCCGAGACATCAGGGGTGTCAATTGACGAGTGGCACCCCTCCTACGTTGGGAGGCCATCCCCAGCAGAGCCTCCACGGTCTTCCTGCTCCCGCGGCGGATGTCCTCCCACCTCTTGCGGCAGTGGGTGCCCCGTCTGTTGTGGACCCCCAGGGTCCGGACGTCCTTGGCGATGGCACGCCAAATGTCGATTTTCTGATGGGCGCTGACCTATGTGACATGTACAGGGGGAGAAATAACATTATTATAATTTTCTGCATGCTCGATGTGAGTGGCCCCCCATCCCCACCCTTGCCATGTGGCACATGCTCTCATCCGTCGTTTGATGCATGCCTCAATCGCTCCCCTCCCCACCATCTTTCATCCACCCGACTCAACACAGGCATTGCCCCCAAAGCATGCTCCCAGTGTACATACCTGTTGGTCTGGAGGACCGTAGAGTAGCGCATACTGGGGGAGGACCCCATCCACGAGTTTCTCCAATTCTTCAGAAGTGAAGGCAGGGGCCCTTTCCCCAGTCGCAGCAGCCATTGTATCTTCCAGACCGAGGTCACAGCAGCACTTGCAGTATAGGTCCTCTCCTGTGGATGATCAGGTCTCGAGTGATTAAGCAGATAGAAAATGGCGGTCACGTCCGCGGCGGTGCGTACCGCGGCGGTGCGTCCCGCGACCGCCGGCGCACTTCGTCATTGGCTCCTGAAAACGCATAGGGTTCAATGTTAACCAATGCGGCTTTGCGCCGCGGTCTTCGACCGCCTACCGCCACGGTGTGCCACGACAGCGCATTGACCTCACATCCCATTGTCGCACTTCACAGGTCAGGCAGCCGCCATTTCAAGGGCCCACATGGCTTAATTTCTACTGCGTCACACATGCCTAGGCCTTGCATCGACACTCATACAAGCCATTCAATGCTTCGAGAATCGTGTACTGTGCAAGCTGTGGGAACTTACCTGTGGGTTGATTGACTCTGTGCTCGCTGTTGTCCTTCCTAGGCACCGTCCGCTGGGACTTGCGAGGAGATGGAGGAATGTTCCCGTGTACAGACCACTGGTGGACCTGTCGACAATGGAGGAACGACATGTCATTCTGACATACAGGCTTGACCGAGCCACTATACATGAACTGTGTGCCCAGCTGGAGGCAGACCTGATGTCACCCATCCGCCAACCCACAGGGATCCCCCCTCTAGTGCAGGTGCTGTCAGTACTCCATTTCTTAGCAAGTGGGTCATTTAAAACAACAGTGGCCATTTCATCAGGGATGTCTCAGCCTATGTTTTCCAAGGTGTTGTCCAGAGTGTTGTCTGCCCTGCTCAAACACATGCGGAGATACATAGTTTTCCCTGAGGTGGGGGATTTGCCTACAGTGAAGGGTGATTTCTATGCCCTTGGACATATTCCCAACATCATTGGTGCCATTGATGGGACACATGTTGCTTTGGTACCCCCCAGTGAAAGTGAACAGGTGTACAGGAACAGAAAAAGTTATCATTCCATGAATGTCCAGGTGGTCTGTTTGGCTGACCAGTACATCTCCCATGTAAATGCCAAGTTCCCTGAGTCAGTGCATGACGCGTACATCATGCGAAATAGCAGCATCCCTTATGTGATGGAACAACTACAGAGACACCGTGTGTGGCTAATTGGTGACTCAGGTTACCCCAACCTGTCGTGGTTACTGACCCCAGTGAGGAATCCCAGGACAAGGGCAGAGGAACGCTACAATGAGGCCCATGGGCGAACTAGGAGGATTATAGAAAAACCTTCGGCCTCCTGAAAGCCAGGTTTAGGTGCCTACATATGACAGGTGGATCCCTAATGTACTCACCAAAGAAGGTGTGTCAGATCATCGTGGCCTGCTGTATGCTTCACAACCTGGCATTGCGACGCCAGGTGCCTTTTCTGCAGGAGGATGGTCCAGATGGTGGTGTTGTAGCAGCTGTGGAGCCTGCGGAGAGTGAAGAGGAGGAAGACGAAGAGGACGACACAGACAACAGGGACACAGTGATACAGCAGTATTTTCAATAACACACAGGTAAGAATCAACACCGGCATTTTACATTTACTTACAGTCTCCTGCCTCTCTACTGTCTGTCCTTTTCACTCAGTGTATGCTAACAGAGTTGTGACTTTCCCTTCCAATTTCAGAGATGTGGGCCCCACTGCGTGACCTCTGCTTTGTTTGCCCATGGACTGCAGCTGTGTGACAGTGGTATGTTGTCATCACAATGTAACTGGTCATTTTGGCACGTTTATGTCTAATACATATTTTCAAAAATACAGGCAGACTCCAGATTATTTGTGTGCAATAAGTGTGTTTATTAAAGTGCTCAATTTTGGGACATGGTTAAAATCGGTGATGGGTGATGGTGGAGGAATGTCCATGGCAGAGTCCAGATTCTCAGTCTCACAGGTGCATTGTCCATATGCCTGTGGAAGGTGGAGCAGGGGCAATTTAAGGTTGGACAGGGTGACAATGTGGGACAGTGGGATGACATCAGGGGGTATCCTTTCCTGGCGGGGGTCTTGGCATCCTTCTCTGTCTTCTTCCTAGATCTCAGGCACCGCTTGCGGGGTGGTTCTTCTTCTGCAGGAGGTGGGGTTCTGGTGGCCGGTTGTTCCTGTGTCGGGGCCTCCTGTCCACTAGCGCCGGCGGAGGTGGTAGCCTGTTCCTGGTCCATGCTAGTGACAGGGGCCCTTTGTGGTGCCACATGGTCCCGCAATGTGGTGACAATCTGGTTGAGAGCCACAACAATGGTGCCCATTGCGGAACTAATGTTTCTCAGTTCTTCCCTGAACCCCATAAACTGTTCCTCCTGCAGTACCTGGATCTCCTGGAACCTGGCCAGGACCGTCGCCATCGTCTCCTGGGAGTGGTGGTATGCTCCCATGATGGAGGTGAGGGCCTCGTGGAGAGTGGGTTCCCTGGGCCTGTCCCCCCCCTGTCGTACAGCAGCCCTCCCAGTTCCCCTGTTTCCCTTGGCCTCTGTCCCCTGGAGCGTGTGCCCACTACCACTGCCCCCAGGTCCCTGTTGTTGTTGGGGTGGTGGGTTAACCTGGGTGCCCTGTAGTGGTGGACACACCGCTGATTGACATGTCCTGGAGACAGAGGCATGGGCCCGCTGGGTGGGTGCTGTGCTGGTGTTCCCAGAGGGGGGTAGGTCTGCTGTAGCCTGTGGCTGTCTGAGGGGAACCGACTGTCCCGAGGTCCCCGATGGGCCGGGCTGGTCATCTGGGTCCAGGGAGACAGAGCTGCTGTCATCACTGGGGGCCTCTTCTGGGGGTGGGATGGACATTTCTGGACCCTCCTGGGCGGTGCGGTGGCGTTCGGGTCCTGCAGGGGTATAAGAGTATGGTTATTGCTTCTGTGTGTGCCATAGCGTGCAATGGGTGGGTGCCCGTGTACCCCAGTGCTGGCATTCCTTTGTGGGGGTGTTGTGACGGCGGTTTGTGGGGGAGATGGGTATGTGCAGTGGGCATGCTTAGGTGATGGCTGTCGATGGTTTGTGGTGGCATGCAGGGTTTGGTGTTGGGATGGGTGGGTTGTGATGGTGAGACATTAGCAATGAGGATGTGTGATGGTGGTGGGGGGGAGGGTGGGGGTATGAGTTGGCATGCTGGTGGGGTGGGGGGGATGAAGTAGTGAAGATGAGACTTACCAGAGTCCATTCCTCCGCCTACTCCTGCGAGGCCCTCAGGATGCAGGATATTCAAGACCTGTTCCTCCCATGTTGTAAATTCTGGGGGTTGGGGTGGGGGTCCGCCGCCAGTCCGCTGCACCGCGATGTTGTGCCTGGATACCATGGAACGCACCTTCCCCCGTAGGTCGTTCCACAGCTTCCTGATGTCGTCCCGATTTCGTGGATGCTGTCCCACAGCGTTGACCCTGTCCACTATTCTTTGCCATAGCTCCATCTTCCTGGCAATGGTGGTGTGCTGCACCTGTGTCCCGAAGAGCTGGGGCTCTACCCGAACTATTTCCTCCACCATGACCCTGAGTTCTGCGTCTGAGAACCTGGGGTGTCTTTGGGGTGCCATGGGGTGGTGTGGATGAGGTGTGGGGTGGTGCTTGCGGTGATGAGTGTGGTGAGTGTAGTGGTGTGTGGTGTTTTGTGCGTGGTTGTTGTGTGGGTGATGGTGTAGTGTGCCTCTGTGTGATGGTGTTCTCTATTCTGTGCTGTCTCTCTCTGGGCTTCTTCTCTGATTTGTGGTCGTAGGGGTTTGTGGGTGATGTGGGTGTGTGTTTTATAGTTAATTGGGTGTGTGGGAGTGTTGTGTGTATGTGTCTCAGGTGTGTGTATTTCAAATTGTCCAATGTGGCTGTGTTTTGGAGCTGTATGTGTATTTTGAGCGCGGCGGTGTGTACCGCCAATGGAATACCGCGGTTGAAAGACCGCCGCGTGGATCGTAATGGCATGGGCGTTTTTCTGTTGGCATGACGGTGGAGGTTTGGTCTTCGCCAGTTTAACGCTGGCCGTTGGTGTGGCGGACTTTTGTTGATGTCGGGTTTTTGGCGGTTTGCCTCTTGAGGGTCAGAATGACTGTGGCGTTTTACCGCGGCGGTGTTGTGGCGGCCTTCTGACCGGCGGTAAGCGCCTTTTACCGCCGAGGTCAGAATGACCCCCTATGTCTTCGAGTGGAGATTCTTCTGGTACAGGGACGTCGCTTTCTTTGCAGTTGAGTACACCAAAGGAATTTTTAGCGTCTCCTGGTGAACCAGCTGTACAATGGAAGGAGTAGAAGGAATATTTTTTGAATTACATCGCAAACTTAGAAGATTGCAATGGTTTAATCTCTGCTGAAAGAAAAAAAAGGATCTTAATGGACTGTTTAGGCCCTGAAGGTCTTCGTATTTACAATCAACTACAAAAACACGATAGAGGCGATGAAGATGTGTTTCAAAGTGCTATTTTGGATTTAAATTATCATTTTTCTCCTGCTGTTTGCATTGCGGTTACTCGTCACGCATTTTTCCACAGGAAACAAGAGAAACAAGAGGACATAGAGAGCTATGTTTCTGCTTTAAAACATTTAGCTAGCTCATGTAGGTTTGCTGGTCTACATGATGAACTGGTACGGGACCAGATTGTAATGTATACTAAAAACAAATCTATTCAAGAGAGGTTGTGGATTGAAGGCGAATCCAGTCTAAAGGATATTATTGCTTTAGTGAAGAAAGCAGAATTATCCGAAAGATGTGCGAAAATCACTTTGGCACAGGATAAGAACTTTGAAGAAGTCGTTGCCAAAGTTAGTGATCGCAAGCACAACAAATGGTCCATGGATAAGCGGGATAATGACTTTAAAAAAGAGAAAAATCAAACTTTTGCAAAGAATCAAAAATCTAACATGCCTGATCGATCCAGAAATGAGTGTTTCCGTTGCAGGAGTTCCTTTCATTCTGCAAAATTTGATGGGTGTCCAGCTAAAAATGCTAAGTGTTTGGAATGTGGAATTGTAGGCCATTTTGCTAGGGTGTGCAGGAAGAAACAAATGAAGAAGGTGAACAGTAAAGTGGCCTGCATTAAGGAAGTGATGGAAGACTGTTCTGATGACAGTGATGAAGACGTAAATTATAAACTGAGGGGTCACAAAACTGTGGTTTTGAACATTTCAGGACAAACGTCAAACAAACCCTTGTGTTGGGTATCATTTGGGGGAGTTATGCTGCAGGTGGCAGCAGACTCTGGTTCCCCATACAGTATTGTTTCAGAATGCACATGGCAAAAGCCTTTTGTACATAGTTTAGGGGAACATTTAGAAACCTCTGACATTTCGCCTGAAAGTTAGACTGGTGATAGAATAGATATTATTGGTTTTAGATTGCTGGTATTCAAATTTAAGCAAAGACAAGCCATATGTAAATTATATGTGGCTAAGGATGGTCCGTCGGTATTAGGCTGGAAAGACCAAAAGAAACTGCATATTGTGCTTGATCCTAACAGTGTAGAGAAAGTCTTAGTAATGTGTGATGAAGAAGACACAAAAAAATGGGTCACACAAGAGTTTCCAGGAGTGTTCAATGGGCAAGTAGGTCAACTGAAAGGCTTTATACATCAGATTAGACTCAAAAAGGATGCCAAACCAAAAATTCATAAGGTACGGAATATTCTGTTTATTGTCAGGGAAGAGGTAAAAAAAGAGTTGGACAGGTTACAAAATTCACAGATTATAGAACCAGTTGAAGCTTCTGAGTGGGTTTCACCTTTGGTTGTTGCGCGTAAAGCTAATGGCAAAGTGCGTTTGTGTGTGGATTTGAGAGGTTTGAACAATAATATCATAGTAGATCAGTTTCCTTTGCCTCGTATTGATGAGATGTTGTCTGCCACGAGAGATGCTAAATGGTTTTCCACTTTGGACTTGTCGTCTGCTTACCACCAGGTTAGGTTGGACTATCATAGCAGACATCTTACAACTTTTTGTACACCATGGGGTTGTTTTCATTTCAAACGTATGCCATTTGGTTTGGCGTCGGCGGCTGCCGTCTTTCAAAGGTTGATGGCGCAGTTATTTGGACATTTGCCTAATGTTACATTCTTTCAGGATGATATTTTAGTTATGGGAAGTAGCAAGAAACATCATGATAAGGAATTGAGGAATGTTTTGAACATCTTACAAGAAAAAGGTTTGACCGCAGAGATCAGTAAATGTAGATTTGCACAGAGAAAAGTAACGTATTTAGGACATGAGATTGATCATGAAGGCATAAGACCTAAAAAAAAGTTGGTGGAAGCTATTAAGAATGCCCCATGCCCCACATCTAAAGATGATTTGAGATCCTTTTTAGTTTTAGCCGAGTTTTATATGAAATTTGTAGAAAATGTTTCAGCTAAAACCTACCAAATGAGACTGTTACTAAAAAACAAAGTGAAATTTGAATGGAATGTAAGTTGTCAGAAGGCTTTTCAGGAAATTAAGAATGCAATTGTGAGTGCTCCAATGTTGCATGGGTACGATCCAAAAGCTTGTTCTATTATCACTACGGATGCGAGTGGTAAGGGCCTTGGTAGTGTATTAACACAGAGTGACAATGTGGGTAAAGAATATGTGGTTGCATTTGCATCCCGTTCTTTGTCTCCCACAGAGGAAAAATACTCTGTAATAGAGAGAGAAACTTTGGCATGTGTAAGGGTATTAGAACACTTTCGGAAATTTGTTTGGGGGCAAAAATGCATCATACGGACTGACCATAAGCCTCTTACTAAATTGTTAACTACAGAAGGTTTATGTAGAGCATCTGCGAGAATAGCTAGACTATCTATGAGACTACAAGATTTCTTATATGAAGTGCAGTATGTTCCTGGGGTAAAAAATGTTACTGCAGATTTTTTAAGTAGAATGTCCTTACCTTTAAGAGAGTTGGATCAACATCCATGGAATGACTGGTGTGCAGCTGGGGTGTTTGATGAGAATACTTTAAGCTCATTGCAAAAAGAAGAATGGATCATGGAGTATGAAAAAGACGAAGTGTTGAAAGAAGTTAAAAACAAAGTGATGTTCGGCTGGTATAATGACAAGAAAGTCAAAAGCAGTGATATGTTAAGAGCTTTTTGGGAAGTGAGAGATGAATTGAGTATTGAAGGTGATTTTGTGTGTAGAGGTGGGAAGATTATTCCCCCCTGTGGTATTAGAAATAAACTTATCGCTATTGGACATGAAGGTCATTCAGGAATATCTCACACCAAAAGAGGAATTAAAGTACTTTATTGGTGGCCAAAAATTGATGTAGAAATTGAGAGATATGTACGTGACTGCATGGAGTGTGAGAATAGTGACAAATCTCAAAAGACACTTAATCCGCCAATTTCTTCTTCAAGTTGTCCTAATATACCATGGGAAGAAGTTGCTTTAGACATTATGGGGGTCATTCTGACCCCCGCGGGCTGCGGTCGCCGCCCGCGTGGAGGGAGCCGCCATATGGCCGCTCCGCGGTCGAAAGACCGCGGAGGCCATTCAGGCTTTCCCGCTGGGCTGGCGGGCGACTGCCAGGAGGCCGCCCGCCAGCCCAGCGGGAAACCCCTCCCCACGAGGAAGCCAGCTCCGAATGGAGCCGGCGGAGTGGGTACGTGCGACGGGTGCAGTTTGCACCCGTCGCGTATTTCAGTGTCTGCATTGCAGACACTGAAATACACAGTGGGGCCCTCTTACGGGGGCCCCTGCAGTGCCCATGCCAATGGCATGGGCACTGCAGGGGCCCCCAGGGGCCCCACGGCACCCCCTACCGCCATCCTGTTCCTGGCGGGAGAACCGCCAGGAACAGGATGGCGGTAGGGAGTGTCAGAATCCCCCATGGCGGCGCAGCAAGCTGCGCCGCCATGGGGGATTCCAAGGGCAGCGGAAAACCGGCGGGAGACCGCCGGTTTTCCTTGTCTGACCGCGGCCAAACCTCCGCGGTCAGAATGCCCGGCGGGGCACCGCCAGCCTGTTGGCGGTGCTCCCGCCGACCCTGGCCCCGGCGGTAGTGAACCGCCGGGGTCAGAATCACCCCCTATGGGTCCTATTACGTGGCATGATGGGACTTCAAAGTTTATTGTGGTTTTAGTTGATTTGTTTTCAAGGTGGATTGAATTTTCTGTGTTACAAAAAATTTATACCAAGGCAGTGATTAATTTTTTGGAGGAAATATTTTTGAGGGAAGGATTTCCCAGAATTTTATTGACGGACAATGATGTTCAATTTAAATCTGAGGAAATTAAAACTTTTGCTAAAATGACTGGTATTGAACAAAGGTTTACAGCTTTATATCATCCCAGGGGGAATGCTGTAGTGGAACGTATAAATAGGATTTTCAAGGGCATCATTCAAATTGCAAAGCATGGAAACAAAAGTAATATAGATTCTGAGTTAAAGAAAATGTTATGGGCTTATAGAGTGACACCTCATGAGACAATAGGTCAAAGTCTGTTTGATATAATGCGAGGTAGAATTCCATTTTCGAAGATTAACCCTGGTTGGATGCAAAGAAGCAGACAAGTACTTTGGAGCAAGGAACATGTAAGAAAGTGCATAAAGAGTTCACAAGAAAAGAACAAGAAATATTTTAATAATAAATATGGCACTAAAGAAGCACATTTGAATGTGGGAGATTGGGTGAGAGTGAAATCCGTAAGGAAAGTGGCTAAAGAGGAGAGCAAGTTTGGCGAGCCTATAAGAATTAAGAAAGTGATGAGAAATACTGTCATTTTGGATGATGGCAGTGTATGTCACATGAGTCGTGTTGCTATTGCTAAGCCTTGCAAACAACAATTTGTGCAGTATGATTTGCTGGAAGGTAATAATAACAAATATTGGTGGTTGGAGTGTGATATTGATGGTAACAAAGATTCTAGAGTTATTGGGGAATTGGGAGCTAGGGGCTGTCAGGAAGGTGTCCAGACTCGTATTAATATGGGAGAATTTGAATGTAATGTGAATGAGCGTGAACAGAATAAAAATGGAGCTTGTGGTGAAGTGAAGAAAAGTTGTTTCGGCAGGGTTTTGAGAAAACCTAAGGTATTAGAAAATTTTGTGTGTGATTAAATAAAAATATATATATTTATTTATATACATATTATTATTATTTTTTTTTTCTTGTTTTTTGTGTTTTTTTTTTTAAGGGAAGGGGATGTGTAGTGATGTATTGGTTTGTATGTAAAAGAAGAATGCTATGACATCAGGGGCAGTGGAATGTTGTGGCAGTGGAATGTTGGGGCAGGCTGTGACTGGGGATTGGAATGTTTTCATATGAAAGGTCGGAGTTGTGCCGGTTTGGGGATGGCGAGCGCATGTATCTCTGTCTCTACATTATAACTGGAAATAAACTTTTAAGGAAAGAACAAGAAGAGCCAGTGTACTTACTTCACCCTCCACCCTCCCAGCCCAGGAAGACCCATTCAAAATGCAGATGTATGCAAGTGAGGCTGAGTACCCTGTGTTTGGGGTGTGTCTGAGTGAGTGCACAAGGAGCTGTCAACTAAACCCATCCAGGCATGGATTGTAAGGCACAGAAAGATTTAAGTGCAAAGAAATGCTCACTTTCTAAAAGTGGCATTTCTAGAAAAGTAATATTAAATCCAACTTCACCAGTCAGCAGGATTTTGTATTACCATTCTGGCCATACTAAATATGACCTTCCTACTCCTTTCAGATCAGCAGCTACCACTTCAATAATGTATGAGGGCAGCCCCAATGTTAGCCTATGAAGGGAGCAGGCCTCACAGTAGTTTAAAAACGAATTTAGGAGTTTTACACTACCAGGACATGTAAACTACACAGGTACATATCCTGCCTTTTACCCACACAGCACCCTGCTCTAGGGGTTACCTAGGGCACACATTAGGGGTGACTTATAGGTAGAAAAAGGTGAGTTTTAGGCTTGGCAAGTACTTTTTAATGCCAAGTCGAAGTGACAGTGAAACTGCACACACAGGCCTTGCAATGGCAGGCCTGAGACAAGGTAAAGAGGCTACTAAAGTGGGTGGCACAGCCAGTGCTGCAGGCCCACTAGTAGCATTTAATCTACAGGCCCTAGAACATATAGTGCACTATACTAGGGACTTACAAGTAAATCAAATAGTCCAATTGGGTATGATCCAATGTTACCATGTTTAAAGGGAGAGATCATATGCACTTTAGCACTGGTTAGCAGTGGTAAAGTGCGCAGAGTCTAAAAACCAGCAAAAATGAGGTCAGAAAAAGAGAAGGAGGAAGGCAAAAAGTCTGGGGATAACCCCACGGAAGGGCCATTTCCAACAAATACTAATTCCGGTTGGGAAAAATCAGAATATCATGGTCCGTAAGAGAAACTACAATTTGGAAGTGACAATTCCTGCCTGGTTAATTGTCACGCACAAAGCACTGCACTAGTAGTGGTCTGCCTCTAAAGTACGGATCGTGTTGGTTTTGTTACTGTAATATCAATAGTGTAGTGTAGTAGCAGTACATTTGTGGTTCTATTGTTGTTTGCAATAGGTTTGTTGTAATAATTGTGCCACACCCCTTTGTTTTGATACATTAAAATCCACATCAGCACAGCAACAACATTTTCGTCCACAATTAACTTGTAAGAGGGGATTACTAACTTTTCGAGCATTGCTAAATAAATAGTGGACACGATTAACTCTGGATATGATTTCCTACCGAAGTGCACAGCACGTTCTTCACAGTTTACTCAGAAATAATACAATGATCATGCTGTTAGAGCTCATTAGTAAACAAAATCTATAAAAATAGAAATTAGTGGAAGGGACTACTTATATCAGCCGGTGTAGCAATAAATCAATAAAGAAATAGGAAGGTACCAGGTTTCTGAGAAACTGATGGTCCCACTTCATCAGAAACACAATTTTCATAACTCCAAACATGGTACGGCAAAATACGTCACGTCACCATGATGCCCAGTTAGATGTTTCCTGTTAGCAGGTCCTCAAATTGATCTGAATTTTACCCCTCTACTGGTGGATTCCTTTAGAGTGGTAAAACTACTCAATCATTAACTACCATGCTAATTGGTCCTTATGCAGATCTCAAGATAGACTAGTGAGTAACATTGGATGGGTAATATTAAAACAGTTATTTACTACTTTACGGATCCTCAAACTCCTCTTACAATAGACTGGTTCTGCCAGTGAGATAGGTAATAATATCCACCCATTAACTATCATGGTAAGAGGTCCTCACGCTGATCTGAAGATAGACAGGTAACTACCAGTGAGATGAGTAATATTAACTACCTGACAGTGCGACGAAACTGTCAAACTATGGCTGCAAATATTATTATCAATAGTGTTATTATTAGAGACAGGGCATAACCTCAGGATATTGCACTGGTAAATGGAGGTCAATGGGGATAACATACCAGTCACTGCAGTCCCAACAAAGCCACAGTGCTACCTGGAGTACTTTGGCCTCTGTTTGAGTAGGCATGTACTGTAGCATTCTCGTCGTCCATCGCTTTCCTTTCAAAGCAAAAAACACTTCTCTTGGCCAACAAGAAGCAAGGATCCTAGCACCCTGGGTGGGGAGGGTGGCTCAGTTTTCCACTAGCTGGAAATTAGAAGAGATCCAGAAATTCCATAACGTAGATGAGACAACCTTCTTCAACGCCCTGCTAGGACATTCCAAAGCATCAACATAAGGAAGCTCTCAATATGAACACTTATGGCTGTTGTAGAGGGCGTATTCACAGTTCCATTGAACATTGTAGCAATAAGTGGGAAGAGTGGATACCAGTAAGCCAGTAGTACGTTGGTAGAAAGCAACAGCGTGTAAATGAATTGTGGGATTAGCTACTGACTGAAGAAGACTCTTTCTCTGATCGTCTTATTTCGGGCTGAGCAGCAGTGAATAACTCATGAAGTAATGCAACAATGGATTGCCAGCCAGAGGTTGCCTTCAGAAGTGGGTATGAACTTTGGGTATCCTTTCTGGACCAAGCAAAAGTAAGGACAACAGTAAAATGTCTCCCACCTTTGAAGTTTCTTGCATACTCACCTATTCATTCACAACACTCTGGACAGAAGGAGTTCCATTTCAGTGTCCCATGTTTGCAGCCAGTCAGGGGCCAGATTATCCAGGACGCTCAACTCCTGCTCAGGCTTAGTTCAGCAGTCTTTGGGTACAACCACAGCAGTCCAAACGGCCACTGCGTAGAATCTCCAACCTAGCATGAAACATGCAAGGTGTGTGTATGAACTGAGAAGCCTTCAGTACATATAAAAAACAGTACACAAAGTCTCTCTACATTCTAGTTTTGACATCACTACTTTTCTGTAAGATGAAAAACAAGAATTGCATACTGTTCTAAATACTTGAGATACAGAGAGGTCTATAATGTCTCTAATCGTTACATCAAAACTTGCATCGCTAGTGTACTTTCGCAAGTTATTACAGGTGTGATGTCACAATGACTACTACCAGAGACATCACAATGTGTGAAAGGCAAATTACTGAGGAGAAAAACAGTTATCAATTTAAAAGGAAAATAATGGTTCCACGTAACATCAGACAGACAACAAAGAGTAAAGTCAAAGTTGTCTATATTGTTACTTGGAATCCACATTATTGACAGTTACCATATACAATTTACATATATTGATCCTTTTTCCCTGTTCATCAGATCTAATGGATTAGCTAGGCAGGTGTAGAGGAACCACCTGGAACCCATGCACAACAAATCTTCACTTCCCTCAGGTCCCTTAACAGTACTTATGTTAAAATAAAATGACCCTCTACTGAACCTAATGTCCTGCCACACATCCCAGAACCCACCGTTGACATCTACCCACCTGCCTCCCAAATGCTGGACAGAACCTGGTGTTTTGCCACCCTCCACTCTTCTAAGTACCTTACCATACCCCAGGTACAAAAAACATTTGGCGTTCTCCAATCTTATTACCAGATCCTCTGTGCTTCATTATTTAAAAAACACACATATCTGTCATCCTGCCTTTGGCCCCATACTCTCAACACCCCACCCCCCCAAGTTAGAAAAGAAAATAATACCTGTCATCCTACCCCCGACTGGTACCACACTCTCCACATTTCTCTTGTCATCCCAAAACAAAGCTACTGACCTAAAATCCCACAATGAGAGTGGGTGCCAGTGGTGCACCGACAGCAGCACTCTGAGAGTGGCTGGTCCATGCAGCCTCCAGTTCTTTTTCAGTGTGGTGTCAAGAGGTTTTGGCCTCAAAATCAGAATGATGAGAGTCCCGAAGTGCCCTATTTCCCAAACAGCCCACAGGGAAAGGGGAATTGATCAAACAAAGTGACAGGTTTCGGTACATAGCGATTGACGACTGTTCATCTGGGTGTGTTCTTTGAAACCAGTAAGTTAGAAAAAAGAGAACATAAGCACAATAAAAGGAGTGTGTCTTTACCACATATGTAACAGTAATAGGTGTAGTTTCGAGCAGTACCTGAGTCCTCATCCAAGACTTGCAGCTCCTTCTGAGCAATGGCCTGCAAATATTCTTTTTGACAAACACTGTAGTGGGTGACAGTAATTCTTGTGCTCTACTGAATGTAACTCAGAAGACAATAGGTCTTACTTCTGTTTCAAGAATCATTCGGACACAAGTACAAAATCAAGGGCAATACCACCTATGAGATATTCATTCTTCAAACAGAGACAAAATGATATGCTAGTACCCAATACATTAATGTGCCATGGGTCTATAGCCATTAAATCAAACATTTCTATATGTGCTTCCTCTAAATCGTGTTGTATTCTAAGATATCTTTGGACTGGCTTCTGCTGTGTAGTAGGTAGAACTTTAACTTCAGAAAATGAATAGATGCTCTTACTACGGAATTGCTGGAGCATGGCAAAAGTTATAGATATAGATATGAAGCCTTTCTGTTACTCAGTTCTAAGCCCCTTTCTCTAATTGTCAGTAAGGCAATGGCACGCATCATGCTGTCCTTTGCTTCTCCTACTGGTCTGCAGTCATTTTGTTCAGGGGCCATTTCACGGACTTGCCCTGCGGTTCCTCTTCAGTCTATATTTCTGCAGTTGTGACCATCGCCTTTTTTCGAGACTACGTTGTGTGCTTCACTCAACTGCATCAGTTGGTGTCACCTGAGACTTGATGAGAGGCCCTCAGCGTGGCTCTTAGGAATGGTTTGATCTGTCTCCCCCTTTTCTGGTGTGTTGCGCTGCCCCTTGGGTTGCAGATGCTCATCCGTTGCAGGCACCTCTGTCTCGGTTGATGTTGGTGCGGGTATGCACCTAGTGCTGTGAATCCACTCAGGACGTCCCTGCACCTTCACCGCCATCTGTGTCACCATGAGCACGAGGTGTGGTCAAGTCTACCTAGAACTAAGAGAAACATCTTTTATTTTTCTCACCATGACCATGTCTCCATCTTTGAAAGGATGTGTGGGCTCTGAGGACGGATGGGGCAAATCTTTCTTCACCTGGAGATGTATTCAGCATCAATTTGACCCTCTTTTTACTAAGCACATGAAAGCCCCAAGACATCAGAGCCAAGTTTTTATTTTGTTGACATTTTCATATATTAGCACTTTTTACCTACTATGTTCTTGTTTGTATATTACTCGTAGTGGGTTCTACTACCATGGAATATTTAGGATATTATGTTATTCTTAAACTACTCTTACAAATGAGGACACGGCTGCAAGCTTCCCTACACAAAGAATCTGTTGCAGACCACAAGGAATGGAAGCAAAACTGCTGAAAATAAATTGCCTCTCCTCCAAACTAGCTCACCCTTTTTTTTTTCTTTATTATTATTACAAGTGGTAAATACTAAGTGTACAAATTGCATTAACACAATTAAAAATATACATGAATATATACATATGTATCTCATAGTTAAAATATGGTGATGACCTGCAGTCATGCTTTCACAGTCTAATGTAGACCCTTCAGCAGTTGCCAAGCTTTGAAGCAATTCCAACAGCCTCCACAATAAATGGGGATCGTAATAAAAGTTGAAATCACTCAAATTTTTTTCTTTATTTCTTTACGGAGGCTCTGAAAAGTTCTCACCAATATATATATATTTTTTTCAAATACTGCATTTAGGTTGCACCAGCAAGCACGTGCGTTTGACCCTTTCAAATCATTTAGATAAAACCATTTTAATCAGTGTACTGCTAACAAACTGGTGTAAAATAAGGACTATCACAGTTGCCATTACTTTTTTGCGTAACTGGATGAGAAAATGTTCAAAGCTACCATTGAGTAGTTTTTGTAACAGCAGTACTAGTCCATGCTAAATACAGAAGCTTAGCATCTGACACGTAGACCTGCTGTTGTAAATTCACATCCCCTGTGGTAACACAGTTAACAGCTGCTGTTTAGTTGTTTACCTATGTGAAGAGTCCCATCAGAGCTCCGCAGGGCCAGAAGCGTGACTGAGGACTGAATATGGCTCAACACTGACATTTCCAGTCTGTGGAAAGGTAGGATTTAAACTATGCTGTTGTTGTATTTCTGTGCACTGCACTCTCTAGCACCCTTTAACACCAGTAGGGAAAGGTAATCTTCCAAAGAAGTGGCTCAAGAAAATTTAGAATGCCTGTATGTGCATAAAAATCCTGTGCAAAAAGGCAGGCCAGGAGCTGGGGTACTTGAGACACACAGCAGCCATTAGGCTACATTGAAACTAAAGCTCACATTTTAAATCTGTCACTAGATACAGGAATATTGGCATTGTTAGAGCTCAAACTCATCCTATTTTGTACACATGATATTTACCTATTTAGACACAGAAACCTGAGTGTGTAATTTGCACATGTTGAGAAAAATGACACAGAAAAAGTAGAAATGCAAAATATTAACTGCTTCTTAATAGGATGTTATAACATAATACTTATGAAAAGGACGATTTAAAATGTTTGTGTTGACAGAATAATGCAATTCTAATGATATGATCTAGCCATTCTGTTGCCTTACATTGTAGTACACCATGAGAAGAAAGGGGTGCAAAAAGTTGTGGGAATTTGTTAAATAGCTGATATTTACAGTAGTGATGTTAGACATTATAAACATCATAAAAATGCAAAAATTATCTTAGTAAAATTAATTTTAAGAATAATTTACATGTATGCATGTTGAGAAAGAGTTTTGTGGTAGTAGGCCATATCCAGCCTTGGTCATTATTGAATAATATTTTAGGGTCTTCAAGCTGTAGCTTCACACTGTAATATGTCTTTATTCAGAATTTACATTTTATGTTGATCTCTTTATTGCTGCAAACATGATTCTTTACTGAATCATAGAAGTTTCTATTTTATCCTTTAGAAATAAGTAATTATTTCCCATTCAACTACAAATGTACTTGAAAGCTCTTTTTTAAAGTAGTATACCATGTGCCCAGGGCCAGTAAATTAAATGCTACTAGTGGGCTGTAATACTGGTTGTGCCACCCACAGATGTAACTTTTCAAACCTGTCTCAGGCCTGCCACTGAAGCCTATGTGCACAGTTTACTGCTACTTTGACCTGGCATGTAAAACTCTTTTCCAATCCTTAAAACTCCATTTTGCTACACATAAGTCACCACTAAGGTAGGCGCTAGGTAAGTGGGGCTTGTATACATGTACTTTTGAGTTTACATGTCTTGATGGTGTCATACACAATTTTCTTTTTTCTTTTTTTTTCCACTACTGTGAGGTCTACTCCTCTTAAATTGAGCACCTTTTTATCATTAGAGTTAGTTTTATCATTACTATTTTATAAATGTCACTTCTAAAATGTAGGTATTTCTCTGCTGTTACAGTTCTGTGTGCATGCAGCCTGTCTTCAATACCCAGGCTTTGTTACAGCTATACTCTGTGCTTTCCCTCTCTCTGTCCACATTAGCGTGCAAACTACTTTACATATCTTAGACAATCCATGCCCTTCTTACCTCGATCTATAGGACTATCTGATGAAAACCTTCATCTCTTGTCAGCTGTTTAAACAACCTTTTAGTCTTTTTCAACATTCGAGGGCTTACCACCATTATGTTTCCTTTAAACTTGCAGTTGCCCATTGTGCCCTTCCCTCACAATTTTACAACCTGAAAAATTAACACAATGGTTGTGTCCTGCAAAAAAATATATTTAAGAAGGACAACATTGTTATGCAGTGGTGGATAGACAGAGATAGAGAAAACAAGAGCTGTTGACAACTTGGAGGCACAACATAAAACAGTTTTTCTTCTCTAATGCAGTAATGCACTACTTTACATATACTTCAAAGAAACATTGCAAAACATAGTGGCACATCTACACTTAATCAACACATAATACACATACAGCCATTAATCAATGACAGACTATTTGTGCACATTTCAAAATCATTTCCCTGTGTTCCGGTGCCAGCTGATCAAATGCTTCCCAAGCTACACTCTGGGAGGGTATTAATTTATTTTCTCTCTGGGGTTCCTGTAAAATGAAAAACAATTTTCTTCTCTCTGGCCCAGGCTCTCCTGAGTGGTCTTACTCTTCACCGTACAAATTTGCCACTATCATTTAACGTAATGATATGGATAATGTAGTTACTCCTCAGTCCCCTGTTTACTGCCAGCCATAGTTTATGCCCAGTAAAATCCCCAGTTTTACTATCAGCTACATTGTAAGCGTTGAAAGGCCACAACAGCAAGGCATTTAATTCATTTACTGGTGGTGGCATTTCACGCATCCCACTTCTGACACCATTTGTTAGGGAAACTACTTTTCCAACCCTCCTCAGAGTGACACAGAGAAAACACAAAAACCAGGCAAGACTCCGAAATAGATGAAATGTTTGTTGAGGTACCAAGGTTTATTGGCAGGCCAAAGCAGAAGGCAGGCGCACATCCCAGTGTTACGTCTTACAAGCTGGCATCTTCTGCCCTGAATCATATAAATCAGGCAGTTATATATGTTAATAAGTGCTGTCAAAGCAAACCCCAAAAGGGGACATAGTCAAAACATGGGCCCGCATATACAAAAAGAAATGCTGCATATACATAACTTCGAGTCCACAGAGTAAAAATATACATAATGCAGTGTGAGCATGAACAAGTCAACAGACAACAGGTGGACTGTATGAAAAAGGGGACTGGGTTGCTGACTGACTGAACTTAAAGTGTGAGACCGAGCTAAACTTAACAACATGGCTTGGAGAGGTTTGTTTCCACAGCTGGCATAGGTGTCAGAGAGGTCAGTAGGGAAGTATTGGGGCAGTGCTAAAATAGCAATGGGGATGAGTGGAACCATTCTGTGACTGAGAGGAGCAAGCATCTTGGTAAGAGAAAAGAATAAAGAACTTACTGGGATTCAGATAATGACGGAGAGAATTGGAACTAAAGTATCATATCTATAGGTACATACATGTGGATCTCTATATATATATATATTTTCTTCAACAGATATCACTTGCACCGTAGCCGAAGTATTATGGCAACATGGGTACACAGATTTTACTCTTCCATACCACAAACTGGGAGTAGGTTGAAAGCACAAAAATTAGGAAAAATGGGTTATCTCTTAGAAAAATGCTTAAACTGTTGTGAAGAATGCATTTTGGACACAGCTCAGGTTGCTCTCAAAGCTGGGAAGGTAGTAACTTTAGCACAGGAAACCTTTTGCTGAAGTATTTTTTAGAAAAAAAGAAAAGCTTTCTTGCAGAGAACTTTTTTTTTACCATTTTTCACAAATAAACCAAAATATAGCAATATATTAGCAATTTTCTTGGTCCCCTCTGGGGGAATCCACATACCCAGAGTACCCTTATAATCCTCACGACGCTGGGGAAGAAAGGACACAGATTTAGCAAGGATACCTTATGTGGAAAAAAGCTATGGAGGAGTAAGTGTGAAATACTCCAAATGGTTACAAAAAAAGGCTCAGCACCAGGGTGAAAAACCCTCTGCAGTTGGGGAGTTAAAATGTGCTCTTAAGCTTCCTGAATGATCCCAGACTGATAATTAAAGTAAACAAAGACAGACATTTTATACAAAGTTCTATCCAAGTAGCATCTTTTGCAAAATCTTAAAAATTAAAGAGCTGCAACCATGCCAGTACAGGACCACGGCTAAACACAAAATGTCAGATTGGACAACCAAGTGCAGTAACAAGCCAAGCAGACTATATCATAAGTAGTACCATAAAGGGACCTGCAGAGCTGTTCAAAGCGACCAGCATACTGAAAACCATAAAAGCAGCGTTCCACAGCATGATAACCACAACTTGATGGTCATTATGCACACCATGGTAACACTTCCCACAAAGAATCAAAGTAAAGACAACATCTGTCCAACCCTCCACCCTACACAGTCTAGCATGCTATCATTCTATGCAACTGCTTCAGTGCCCCAATAAGGGTACTAAGCGCTGAACTAAATAAATACTGTAATACAATACTTGTGTTGTTTTCTCTATGGCTGCTATGCCTGATTCAATTTTCCATAGTAAGCAGCCTAAAGGTGCCATAGACACAGTCCAATCTATGCACACCATTGCCGGGAAACGGACGCACACTTTTGTCTGATATCTGACCATGGCTTAGGCCAGCAGCATGCCTGTGATACTTTCTAGTGGCTTGTTGACACACAGGCCTACAGAGATTCTTGGCTGTCAGGGGACATGGCGGTTAGTGGTGTAGGAATACCACCTACAGTCCCCTTCCATGCCCAGATCCCTACATACCCTGGAGAGGTGGCAGAATGGCATCTAGTTGAGCACATTCTTCATGGCTATGCTGAGATCAGAGCAGTGAATTACAGAGTTTTGAAACTCGAGTGCTTAGTAACAGAGTCCCCAGGATGTCTACATAACATTCTTATTTGAACTTTCCTTTTCTTATAGATCAATCAAAGTGAGCTGATAAAGGAACATTTTTGAGCACTTATTCACATGTTGTGCATCTGCAGTTCAGAAAACAAGGGCAGGAAAGACCCTGCATGTAAACACTGATGTCAAACATGATTTGAATGTGGCCTACATCAAATGACTTAGGGCCTGATTTAGATCTTGGCGGTAACAGCCCCATTGCTGGTTTTCCATCAGAAAACCACTCCGCCCACCTTTGAGGTCCACCTGTCCAATTTAGATGTTGGTGGGACCATAGGTGAGAGACTGCCTGAGTCCCGCCGACTCCGCCAAGGATCTCCCACCACCTCAATGGTGGCCTTGAGAATTGGGGCTGATGGCAGGCCTCCAGCCTCCTTTACTGCCAAGCAGCTTTGGATGTGCCTTACTGCAAAGCCAACTGTGGCGGTCTGACCTCGACACCTGAGTTGGCGGGTGGTGGGAACTGAGGTACAAACCTACTTTTTTTCTGGATTCTGCTTCCATTTTTGACTTTACATGACTGGACAACACCTTCTATCACTGCTGGTACTGAACTACAGAGAAAACAAAACCCATCCTCCCTTCGCCGGACTGACAGGTAGGTAACTTACATTGGCTGTGTATGTTGTGTGGTCACCGCATATGGGCACAGGACCACTGCAGTCACATATATGTCACAGCAATTCTATGAATTTCTGTGACATGCATATGTCTGGAACATATTTGTGTGGGGCATGGATGGGACACACTGGAACATGACACATATCACACACATGTCATTGTAGTGTCAGTATTCATTGCCAAATGAATGCCGGCACCACAGTGATGTTACATTCACACCCGTCGACTATGCCCATGTGTGCACATTGCAAGGTGACCTGTACCTGTGATGTTGTTCTACCAATTGTGCATGTGAGTCAGTACGCGTAGGTGTATGTGCAATGTGATTGGCTTATTTAGGCAGAGGGAGCTGGAGTGGGTGATGTGGTTGCGTCTGTATGTGTGCCACTTGCATGTTGGTTTGATATTGTGTATTTTGTGTTGCTGTGTGTAACATTCAGGTGAGTGTTGTGTGGTTGTTGTTGTTTTTATTTGTGTAGTTGTGCTTGTGTGTGAGTGTGTTTGTGTAGCTGAGTGTGTAGTTGTGTTGATTGTTGTGGTTGTGTCATGTGTGGATGCAGTGTCAACAATGTGTGTGTGTTGTGTCATAGATGTATGGCAATGTTTGTTTCCGGCATGTTCATGTTGTGGTGGAGTGGCCATTGATATAAATGTGTATGTGGTGTGTTGTGTAGTGGAGGGGGGACACATATGTCTAAGGTACAGTGTGTGCATGTCACTTACCTCTATTTCATGACTAGTGCCAATGTCCGATGTCCAGTGACGGTCCTCCTCCGTCACAATCCGTCGGAAGTACTCCGCCTGCAGGACTGTAACATCTAACTAGGGTCGTCGAGACCCCACCAGTCTGACGGCTAAGAAAAGCACTCCGTCATGGCAGTATTTGGCTGAGCTGCAATAGATCTAAATACGGGAGGTGGAACACCGTTCAGTTGATGGTCTTTTCGGAGCCGTTGCGGATTGGAAGTAACACCACCAATATCTAAATCAAGCCCTTAAACTATTTTTTTTGTCAAAAACATTACATTCTATAGTATTTTCTTTTATTTACACTGTAGATGGCTTTCTCTTTAATCAGAGGGAACATGGCAACTAGTATTGAATATAGATGGGATACAACAATAATGTTTATTTTGTGGTAAAAACTCTTCAGTTTCAAAGTAAGAAAAAAACTGACTTTTGCAAAAAGTATCTAACAGGGTTTTGATGTGTTTAAGTTTTCACTAGAGGTTCCATTTTTATTATTCTTCATGTTTTCAAACATGCTCGCACTTTCATCTGAATGAGCTACACACCAAAGTTATAGTTAGCTCAGTTAACTATAACTTTCAATGGTTTTGTACGAGTGAAATCTGAGCCTAACTATAACGTCCCTGTAACTTTTGCTTTTTTCAGTTTATATATATATATATATATATATATATATATATATATATATATATATTTATGGTGTCTTTGTCTTCATTTCTTTGGCTCATTCTCACTTTTGTTCACATCCTCGTCTCTCTCTACATCTTCTTCATCCCACTGTCTTAATCTCATGCTCTCTCCCTCTGTTTTTCTTTGTTTGTCTTCCTCTCATTTACCTGTTTCGAGCTCTTACTCTTGAGTTAATATCCTTGTCTCTTTTCTATCTCTCTATTGCTCTGTCTCTTACTTTAGTTCACCACCTACACTCTCATGGCTCTCTTCTCAATGCCTCATCCATGACTCAGAACATCCTTTCTTCTCTTCTGACTTTTTACCTTAATAGATTTTGACTCTCATCTGTTACACCCCTCACTATTACAGTGTCCTTTTTCTCACCCTCCTGTCGCCCATCATGCTGTTTTACACCTGTGCTCCACCTCTCTTTCTCTCACTTGTGCTTTTTCTTGCCTTTCTCTAACCAATCTCCTTTCTTCCTTCCTTCTTTTTCTATCTCCTTCTCCACCCATAAAGCCTTTTACATGGGTCCTTGTAAACCTTGGATAAAGGAAAAAGCTTTGTGCTATCAATTTCTAGCACTCGCAATCCTTAGTACTACACCCACAAACTCACCAATCAATGAAGAGGCACTTTCACTTAACAGCATTACTGCCTGGCTTTGCTGCTAGTTTTTGAGATGTGTGAGAGTGCTTCTGCTAGCTTGTCTGGTAGTCTGAGGGGAGTGAGTGTGCTGTCAGTAGTCTGCAGCAGTTTGAAGCAGGTAGTGAGCCAGGGGTGTGAGAGTGTTGCTGGTACTGACAGATTGCTATTTTGTGAGGGGTTCGAGTATTGTAAGTAATATGTAGCTTTTAGTCTGTAAGAGGCATGAGAGTGTTTCTGATAGTGTGTTGCTGCTTCTTTGATGGGTGTGAGACCGTTTTCAGTAGTGTAAGACTGCTAGTGTGTGAGCTGTGCAAGAGTGTTTTGTGGTAGTGTTTGACTGTTAGTATGTAGGGGTTGTGAGAGTGCTGAACTTATTTAGGGTGTTTTGCTTTTCCACCACAAGGGCTATAAAATATTCTCTTGTGCTTTTGTTAATGCCACAGCTAAAGACGCACTGTACACTTATTTAACAATGATCAAGTCTTACTTTTGAAATAATGCTTATTAGAAAGGGGGTCTTAGGTTGGCAGTCAGGTTACCCCCCTGTCCAAGCAAGGACCCTCACTCTAGTCAGGGTAAAGGAGAATCACCCTCAGTTAACTCCCGCTCACCCACTTGGTAGCTTGGCACAAGCAGACTGGCTTAACTTCAGATTCTAGGTGTAAAGTATTTGTACCAACACACACAGTAACTCAGTGAAAACACTACAGAATGACACAACACAGGTTTAGAAAAATAGGAAATATTTAAAACAAGACCAAAACTACAAAACTCCAACAACACAAGTCAAGTTATTAATTTTAAAAACAAAAGAGTCTTAAATCCTTGAGAAAACAGTGAAACCACTGCTAGCATTGAAATGTACCTGAGTAGCGTCAAAATAACACGCATGGGCGTGTGTGCGTCGGAAAAGGCTAGCGATGCATCAATTTCTCACCCGGTAACGAGACCACGCATCGTTTCTCCTCCTCCGGTCGGGTCGTGTGAGTCGTTTTTCCTCTCCTCAGGAGAATGATGGTTTGAGGTTTGCGTCGAAAATCCTGCTGCACGGTATCAGCAAAACTGCGCTAGGTGGGTTGCGACGTTATCAGCTTCCGTCAGCGGGTGCTGTGCATCGTTTCCTCAGCTGCGTACATCGATCTTCCAGCCATGATGCCAGTGGAGAGTTGATTTCTGCTGCAAAGCCGGTGGTGTGTCGTTTTTCAGCCGCGTCTCGGAAGGTGCGTCAATATTTTCCCCTCACGGTGGTCCGTGCGTGGATTTTCAGTCTTGGTCTGCCAGCTTCACCTTCCAAGGCCCCAGGAACTGGATAGAGCACCACTTGGCAGGGAAGGAGTCTCAGCAGAGAGTCCAGGTGCAGGCAGGAGAAGTCTTTGATGGCCCTAGGACTTCAACAACAGGAGGCAAGCTCAAGACAAGCCCTTGGAGATTTCTTCACAAGCAGGAATGCACAACAAAGTCCAGTCTTTGTCCTCTTGCACAGGCAGAAGCAGCAACTGCAGGATAGCTCCACAGAGCACAGTCACATGCAGGGCAGCACTTCTCCTCAGCTCTTCAGCTCTTCTCCAGGCAGAGGTTCCTCTTGATGTCCAGAAGTGATCTAAAGTCTGTGGTTTTGGGTGCTCTTCTTATACCCATTTTGGCCTTTGAAGAAGGCTTACTTCAAAGGAAGGTCTCTCTTGTTTCTGAAATCCTGCCTTGCCCAGGGCAGGCCAGGCCCCAGACACACACCAGGGGGTTGGGGACAGCATTGTGTGAGGGAAGGCACAGCCCTTTCAGGTGTAAGTGACCACTCCACCCCTCCCTCCTAGCAAAGATGGCTCATCAGGATATGCAGGCTACACCCCAGCTCCCTTTGTGTCACTGTCTAGAGAGAGGTGCAAACAGCCCAACTGTCAAGTTGACCCAGACCGGGAATCCACAAACAGGCATAGTCACAGAACGGTTTAAGCAAGAAAATGCCCACTTTCTAAAAGTGGCATTTTCAAACACACAATCTCAAAACCAACTTTACTAAAATATGTATTTTTAAATTGTGAGCTCGGAGACCCCAAATTCCACATGTCTATCTGCTCCCAAACGGAATCTACGCTTCAATCATATTTAAAGGTAGCCCCCATTTTAACTTATAAGAGAGATAGGCTTTGCGACAGTGAAAAACGAATTTGGCAGTATTTCACTGTCAGGACACATAAAACACATTAGCATATGTCCTACCTTAAACATACACGGCACCCTGCCCATGGAGCTACCTAGGGCCTACCTTAGGGGTGTCTTACATATAAGAAAAGGGAACGTTTAGGCCTGGCAAGTGGGTACACTTGCCAAGTCGAATTGGCAGTTTAAAACTGCACACACAGACACTGCAGTGGCAGGTCTGAGCCATGTTTACCTGGCTACTAATGTGGGTGGCACAACCAGTGCTGCAGGCCCACTAGTAGCATTTGATTTACAGGCCGTGGGCACCTCTAGTGCACTGTACTAGGGACTTACCAGTAAATCAAATATGCCAATCATGGAAATCCAATTACACATTAATTTTACATAGGAGCACTTGCACTTTAGCACTGGATAGCGGTGGTAAAGTGCCCAGAGTAAGAAAAACAGCAAAAACAGAGTCCAGCACACATCAACAACCTGGGAAACAGAGGCAAAAAGTTAGGGGAGACCACGCCAAGGATGTCAAGTCTAACAATGCTGCAGAAACTTTCTTAGAAAAGTCCTCTTCCTCTGTTTGTGAACCATAACATTCTAGTACTCTGCCCCCAGCATCACATGAAAAGTTGTGTAGCTGTTTCCAGCTACTGCTCTCGCTGGCTGATACAGACCCTAGTTCACTAACCCAAAAAGCCACTCCAACTTCCCTGTGTTCACGCACAAATACCATAAATATTCAGAAAAGTGACAGTCATGCGCATGGCACATGCGCAGCACAGTGAGCAGCTATTTGCCACCAGGCAGTATCAGGATAATGTGCACATGCTAAAGAGCATTTATTCAGTTGACACTGTTTACTGCAATGCTGGCAAACTAAGTAAACCTATATAACGTAGACTAGATCCCACCCACCGCTGTTATTTCTCTCTGGGATGGAGCAGTGGATGCTCTGGGGGATCAACGGCAGCCAATGCAATACATAATGTGATCAATGCCTGCAGACAGCAGGAAGCACACCACAGTGACCCAGTTGTTTGTTTGCTGCAAAGTACACTGCCCCCCGTATGCCACTACATCCCTACATTATAAGCAGCAGCCTCCCTAGCAGTAGGGAATCCACAGCATATCATGACTTGAGGCATGATGCGTAATTGTTTTTTCAAGAGTGACTGGCACTGGGGCTATTGGAGCAAGTGGGGCTCGGGGTAAGATGGACAGTAGCAAGGTGTGTTTGGTCTGCAGCTGTGTACAATTCCCTGCAGTCCCCTAACATTAAATAGGGAATGTAGGAAGTGGTTTGAGGATCAGGGAGCCCAAGATCAATCACTGTGTTTTATTATGGCGAATTGACACTTTGACCCCTAGTGTCCTGGGGCTACCAGAGAACTGGAAACAAACTGAGCACTGTGACCCCTATTCCTAATTTATTTGTCACAGAGTTCACAATGTAAAACTTCTTCCTTCTACTGTATTTGGTGCAGAGTTTATGGTAACAATGTCTCCAACAGTTATGAGCAATGCAACTACTTCAGAGGTGGGCTAGTACTATTGCTTCCCAATCAAATGTTGGTAAAGAGAGGGAGTCAGAGTAAAAGCCCTCGGCCCACTTTACTATTGGACCAAAAGCAAACACCTAGTATTCCTCAAAAGCACTTAACCCTAAGAATAGAGAGGCAGAGCAATCCTAAGTTAACTGAGGGAGGTGGTGTGGAGATCAAAACTCTGCAACCATCCTTGGGTTCCTGAGGTGAGGGTACTTTCCGTTAAGTGCTTCAACCCCTTGTCAGAGGGAGTAAGTGCTAAATGCATACAATTACAAATACAAAGCACTCAATAACACTTAGTAAATCAATATCTAGATAGTGTTTTTACTTTTTAAATGAAACGTTGTAATTCTCATGTATAATATTACAAATATATACAATGAAAACTGATCCTCCTGAGCTAGAGAACATTTGTAAGAATGTCTTTCAGTGTTAAAGAATGGTATTTGGCATGGAGTTAAATATCAAAAACTCCTTCACATAGTATTTGTCACAGGAGTTCATAATGTGAATGAAATGCCTGTAAAAAAGAAAATCAAAAAGGGGGCAGATTCCAAAGACCTCTATGTTACTTTTTAATTCTCTTTTTGCTTTCACGCGCTCTCTGGCAGGCAACTAAAGCAGTTTCTAGGTAGACATAAAACTGTTGGGTTGCTAAGTTACTTCTGATGATGCGGGTGAATAGCCAATGTTACACTGCATCTTATCTGCAGAACCAAACGTATTGGAGCGGGTTAAAATGAAGGATAATGCGTGATGATAAACCATGCCTCTTGACCAGGGGCGGCTACTCCATAGGGCGGAGGTGCGTTGTCCCCCTCCAGCAGCAGAAGCTGCAAAACTTTCACAATGAGGGGATGTTTATTATCCCCTGGTTGGGAAAGGGGCAGGGCATCTGGGGTGAGGAGCAGTGCACTCCCCCTCACTGCACATGTATGTTTGGCTAGCCGTCTCGGAACAGCCAAACACACATGCGCAGTAGGCTCTCTCCAGCCCAGCAGCACCGTTGCCGGGCTGGAGAGAGCCTGCACAGGCTCCCAGTCTTCATGGTGTTCATTTTATAGTCTGAAAAACATAACAAGCAGAGTTGTATACACAGTGCATTGGCATATAATATGTATACATCGGATCTCTGCAATTTTCATAAACCATTCAGTCCATAATAACCCCACAATTTCCCCCAGACTTTGTTGTGTTTCTGTGGGCACCCTCTGGCTGCTTATAGAGGATCCTCCAGTTTCGAGGACCAATCCATCATGGCTTGCCATATAGCCAGTTTCAGGGGATTCGCCGCCCGATGTCCAATGTTAGCAATGTCTTTCATAGTGAGAAGGGTACCCATTTCCACCAGAGTGCGATCTCCTCGGTGCCCCCCTAGGACATCAGGAATACTTAATATTGCTACTTGAAATGATAGTTCTCCCAGAACCTCCAGAA
The DNA here is from genome assembly GCF_031143425.1 of Pleurodeles waltl. NCBI lineage: Eukaryota > Metazoa > Chordata > Amphibia > Caudata > Salamandridae > Pleurodeles > Pleurodeles waltl. The sequence goes on along the minus strand of NC_090448.1, from coordinate 964,203,871 downwards.
CCCTTGACAGGACATTGAAGATCTTCCTCCAGTAGGTAACTCCAGGTGATGTGGAAGAAGTCTCTACATTCCCCCGGGCTTTTGCGTGCCTGCCACAGGTGGGTAGGAGTGAGTTAAGACATGTAAATAGTTCAGCTGAATAAGCTGAAGCCTGGAAGAGATGGCCGGGCCCCTCAGGGACATACATGCATCCTTCCAGTCATTATCATCCAAGGGTCCCATCCAGGCCCCCCTGATTCAATGCCAAAACCAGTCTGGTGAATGTATTACCAGAGATTTACAGATTTGTGATACCCTACCCTTCCCCATTGGCCCCAGTAGAAATGTTTCTTTCAGTAAATTAGATTTGGGCACTTATTTTTAGGGAATCAATGTGGGATCCAAGAGCATGCCACATTTGCAGATAGTAAAACAAATTGGGACCTGTGAAGAGCAAATTCCTGTTGTAACTCTGTAAAGGATTTTATTTGTGACCTTTGCCACATGTCTCAGAGCCTGGATGTACCTAATCTCCGCAGGGTGCATTGTGCCTCAGCCAGTGACCATGCCACAAGAGGGGTTCCTTTGTAAGTCTCTTGTCCCACCTTATCCAGCAAAGAGCCAATCGCCATGTCAAGTAGGTTGCCCTAGTCACTTAGGGGAATGAGCAAGATATATGATTTCCTATAAACATCCTAGCCTGGCTCCTGGCCTAGTTGGGCCACCTCCAGACAAAAGGCCGGGTCATGCCACCCTCCATTCATCCAGTCATTCACCACAAGGATCTGAGAAGCCCAATAATAGAGGTGAATATCCGACGTACCTATACCACCACCATATAAGGACTGCACACATTTGCTGAATGCTATTTGGGAGGGTCTTTAACACCAGAGGAAGATGCAGATCTTGCCTGACTAGTCAGTGACACATTTCCGGGGGATGAGAAGAGGGAAATTTTGAGGTGCATAGAGGAACTGGGGTAATGTAATATTCATGAAGAGGGCCACCCTTCCCAGGACATCGAGGGGCAGTTTGACTCATTTGGTGGGGTCAGCTGTTGTTTTAAGCATTAACGGCTAAAGGTTCTAGGCCTAGGTTAGTTGTGAGTTCAGGGTGTTGTAGATGCCCAAGTATTGAAAGTGGAGAGAGTGGATTGGCATCACCACCTGCCATTCAGTCATATCAATGTCACCATGAAGCAGAATAAGGAGGGATTTGGACCAGTTAACAGTGAGCCCAGAGGCCTCCTCATAGAGGGTGAGCATTTGGGTCATCCTGGGACCAGTGTTGGTCCACTGTAAAATACAAAGTAAGATGAAATCTGCATTTAAGACTATGCGATCTTCCATGGTTACCACCCAATTAAAGCCCCAAATCTGAGCATCGCACTGGACCAAGACCGCCAATGGTCCAATGGCCAGCACGAATAAGAGGGGGCACAATGGGCAACCATGTATCATGCCCCTGCTTATCTGGACGGGTGAATAGAAGGCCCCGTTGACCAGGACTCATGCCTTGGGATGAGTGTACAGGTATCCGGACACCACTCCAGAATTACGGTCCGAAGCCCACTCTTTGTAGGGGATCGTCAAGAAAGGGCCAATCAACCAAGTTGAAGGCCATCTCAAAGTCAGTTAGCATGAGGGCGATTGTGCCCATCACCCGATCAACATGTGCTTGAGCCATGTGGACCCTACAAATACAATGCCTGCTGCTGCAATGCGGAATGAATCTGCATTGTTCCAGGTCTAGCAGGTGTGTCATCAGAGGGAGCAGTCTATTAGAGAGGAGTTTCACATACATTTTGAGTTCTAAACTGATGAGGGATATTGAGCTGTAGGATGCATAGTATGACGCCTACTGGCCCTGTTTATGAATGACCACATTAGTGGCCATTTCCAGGATTGGGGGAAGCAGCTGTGTTTGATTGCCACGCAGTACATGCCCAGGAGGGGAGGGACTTATGTTGGCTGAAATCGTTGATAGTTCTCCACTGGGAAGCCAACCACGGCAGGGATCTTATTCGAGTTCATTGTTTTAAGTGTCCCACCAAGCTCCTCTTCTGTATTTTCTCTATGCAGATCCAGCTGATCTTCAGGACAGAGCCTCATCAGAGGGGGGTCAGCAACAAGCAGGCAGACGTCTCCCCGTGAGGCCGTCCTCTAGGCAAATATAGGGATTGTTAGTAGTTTGCAAACACATTTGCAATACCTAGGGCCAACGTGAGTGTTTTACCTTCATCAGTCCTGAGGTTCGGTACCAGCTGGGAGGCTGTGTCCATGGTGACCAGCCAGTACAGTAACTCGCTGTATTTGTCCCCCCATTCGTAGACTCTCCATGTAGAGGCCAGCCAGCATTGCTGGCCTCTTCCGTAGAGAGGTGTCACAAGGAGGCTCTAGTGACATCCAGCCTTCAGAGTAGTGCCTCTGTCTGGTGTATGATGTAGTTCCTTTTCAATGAAAGGGGCCTGAGTCTCTAGTTCAGTTATATGGTGATATTTCTTACTTTCTTTGCTCCTTAGATCTGGCTTAGCCTCAGATTGTAGCCTTCCCTGCCTTCCATAAGGTGCCCAAAGAGGCCACACTACCTTGATTGAGGTTTAAGTAGGACTTCACCTCCTCCGATACTATGTAAATTGTTTGTCAGCTAAGTGCTAGGCATTGAGGTACCAAAGAGGGTGGTAGTAATTTTATCCAATGAGCCAAAGCTAAGGGCCACTAGCGAGTGGTCGGAAATGCCCGAGGAAGAACATGCTAGCCCGTCGAGAGAGAAAGTCGGTGGCCAGGAGGAGGAAGAAATCAATGCATTACAGTGTTTTGTGGGCTTCTGATAGGTGAGTGTAGACGCACTGGGTGGGGTGCAACGATCTCCATGTGTCACATAAGGCTAGCAAGTCCATCAGTGGTGCAAGCCGCATTGTGTTGACCCACCCCTCTTTGTCATTATGCTCACCTTCCAACACTGTGACCCCCATCGGAAGGGTTAGTATCTCTTGTTGTAGGGCCTCAAGGGTAGCCCTGTGGAGCCCTGGGGGAAAATACACACTGATGAGATTGTAAAGGTGGCCTTCGAGGGAGCCCTCCATAACAATAACTCACCAGAGGATCAGGGCCAAAAGAGGATACTATGAGGGGGAAGGATCTTTGCAAAAGGTTTGCTACTCTCCTGGAGCCATGGGTATTACCACTGTGGGAAACCCAATCATACCTGTAACGAGCCAGGGAGGGGCATTTCATCCCCATAAGGTGAGTCTCTTGTAGAAAGAGTGCCACTGGGGAGAGATGCTTAGTGAATTGTAACACTGCCCCTCCTTTTATCTGCTCCTTTAGACCATTGAGGTTCCAGGTTATAGGGGTAAAGATATACATATCCATAGTAGGTAATGAAGTGTGTGTCGGGAAAGACTGACCTGCTGCTGCCCAGGTGTGGTGTGGGTAGACATCATATCGTGCCATAGGTGTAAAAAGTGTGATGCAAAACAATAGGCCCTCTTTGACCCGCGCCCAGCAACAACAACCCCACACTTCCATCCCAGAAGCATCTGCTCTCCCGAGGCAAACTTCTAACTAAGTGTAAGTTCTTTGAGTGCGTCCCTACCGGATCTGGCGCAACCATTTCTGAAAAAAGGATATAGTGGTGCTGATAAAGGAGACTATAACTTGGTGGTCAGTCTGATCATTCAATAACCAAAGTGTCCGGGCTTCTTCCGTTCAGTGAAGGGAGCAGGGTGCCATCTGCCATATGGTGTCCTGAGTGGAAGGGAGGGCCCCACCAAGGTAGTAATCCTCTGAATCCCAGGGGGTCAGTGCTAGTGAGCTTGTAGTTACATTCCGGTTGTCCTCGGGTGTCTTCCTGCTGTTGAACAGATGCTCCCAGGGGGAGGGGTGGGTGGGGGAGGCTTGGTTTGTTTGATGGGTCTCTGCTCTATTGCCCAGTCCAGGCCTTCTCTGGAGAGTCAAAGAAAAGGAATTTGGAGCCATGGATCACATTAAGTTAGGTCAGGATTAATAACATATAGCAAACATCCACGGATCTACAATATTTCTTCATCTTTTCTCGTGAGCGTTGCTGTTGCTGGACTAGATGTATGTAGTCCGGGAAGATCATAATGTGATTTACATGGAAGTGAAGGTCCCCCGCCCTATGTGTCTCCCTTATGATGGCATCACAGTTTTTATAATTTAAGAGTTTTTCAACCATAGCTCGAGGGGGGCACAGTGAGGGGTGCTTCAGTGCCAAGAAGTGATGTGCCCTCTATGTGGCAAAACAAGTGGATAGCAGGGAGCCAGAGAACGATATGGTGTTCCTGGACTCCAGGACTTTTTCCGTGGCAGACCCTCCCACCCCCTACAAAGTGAAAAGCCAACAAAACGGAGGTTTGATCGTTGAGCTCGCCCCTCAGTGTCTTCTATTAGGTCAGTCATCACTTTTGATATGTGAGAGGGGTGAGAGAATGTCTCTATAATTTCCTTTACTGTGTTCTCAAATTCCGGGATCCACCCTTCGCTTCAGCCATTCTGTCCACCACACCTCAGAGATCCTGTCTCAGAAGGCCAGTCTCCAGGTCCACCTCACCAATTTTCATCTCTACCACCATTCTTGTGGTTTGAATGGCTTGGAGAATAGCATCCATGTTGTCTGAGAATGTGGTTTAGGGTGGTCAGACTCCATCCTCTGAGGTGCCTTTGGCGTCAGACACCTGAGTGGTGAATTTGTCAATTTTGGCTTGAGTGTGGGAACAGGAGGGCCTGTTGCGGCCTATGCTTGCTCTGAGGTCTGCAGCCCCCACAGCAGCAGCAGAAGAAGGATTATAAGAGGCAGGGTCCCGAAACCAGGGGATCAGTTTCTGGCTTGCATGCCCACACAGTTGTCTGACATGGGCAGCATGCGCAGCTGGGAGGTGAAGTAAGGGCCTCGTTCAACACAGAGAGCCACTATGTGTAGCAATCTCTGTTGGGCCAGTAGGGAGGGGCCCTGAAAGTGATTGGGGGTGCTCGCAGGGGAACCCCACGCAGAGCCAGAGGATGCATCTATTCCATCTGCCACTAATCCAGACTGCGGTCTCGGAGTGATCTCCCGCAGCTGAGCCCCTCCAAATTGTTACCTGAAGAAGAATGTTAGTCACTGGAGTATAGGGCCAGGGCTGCCTTAGATGTCCCCCGGCCAGACCCTGGCAGACTGCTCAGATCAGGTAAAGGGAGGCTCCTCCAGCCCCACCGGTACTCAGCCACCACAGGCTAGGACAGAGGGAGCTCACCTCCGGATCCAGTCATTATGTGCACATCTTTCGGGTTGGGGCTTCCTCAATAGTTAGCTGAGAGTGTGTGGCCCGCATCAGCTCTGTTAATGTGGTCTCTGGATCTTCCTGGGACACCTGCCCAAGTGGTGAAGGAGGCTGGGGGCCTGTCTCAAGGCCATATTGGGGCAGGGATCCTGGTCTCTACAAAGCCCACAGACAGAGGCCCAGCCTCTGGTGCTGCCCGCGTGACCTCTCAGCGGGCCCAGCCCCTACAGGGCCCAAGATAGCTGTGAGAAGCTATGCTATGCCCACACAGTTAGTCAGAGCTGCAGAGGACTGGTGCAGGTTAGGATTGGAGGCCTACCTGGGCACTGAATTGATCTTAGGGGCTCCCAGCAGAGCCGAAAACTCCAACTGTGCTACAATGCCCAACAGGAGAATGCATCTTTTTGACCCAACCAGGAGCAATTGTGCAGTCATGCTCCCAACAGTGATCTGGTATATTTGTGTCAGGTAACCCAAGAGTGGTGGTACGGTCCTTGCTGCTCTGCAAGGTCTGTGATGGCATTGGGGAGACCTGGTGCGTGAGGTCCCCTTCTCACCAGCAGAGGTGTAGCAATAGGCTGTGGTCGGCTCCAGAGGCTCCTGGAGTCCCACTGATGGATCAGTTAGCCCAGAAGGCTTTGTGTCAGGGATGAGTTTGCGTCTGCACCGAGGATTACAGCAGGAGTCGGATCATCGGTTGGGAGTTCAGATCGGTGCGTCCACCATTTTGGCCTCCCTTGCCTACTTCTACATTCTTAATGGTTTCCACACACTTTGTCACTTCTGCACATTTATGTGACCGGGTGTCAGGTCATTATTGCACAACACTGGGCGCACTCTCATTAGAACACTGAGGACTCACAATTCGCATTGGAACATGTAGATTCAGAGGAAACCTAAAATGACAAATGTATGTGTTTATTGCCTCATGTACATAACCAACAAAATAACCCATCTCATCTATGAGAGGCTAACACATTTCAATCTTGTTTCCTAGGAGCTGTGTATGTCAGATGTGCATTCACATTAGTTGTACTTTTCAACATATTGCTGTATCATCTAAAAAAGAAAAAGTCCTTGCAACGACTTATAAGTGTCATACCTAGCGTAAAGGGCACTAAACCCAAGGGCTTAACAGTGGCCCCTACTGGTCAGTGGAAAGAGACACCAAACCCCTCAGGAGGCTCGGCTACCAGTCCTTTTGGGGCCCCCAAACAACCCAAGGTCAATGAATATCTATGATATATGGGAGACTCAGAGGCCGATCACATTTTGCAGGAGGCTCCATCAGTTTGCATTAAGCACTGCATAAACCATTTCCACACCTGCTTAATACTCCTATCCACATAAGCACTTTCACTCACTATACCAGTGGTTCTTAACTTTTTGACTTTTGAGGACCCCCATTTAAACATTACCTGAATGCAGGGACCACCAGTAAATCATTATTGGAATCTAGGAACTCCCACTGAGTAATTACTGGAAACCGGGGACCGCAGCCTAAGTATTTTCAATGATTTGAACTGCAAAGCAATCCACAAAAACACAGAAATAAGCATTCAGCAAATAAATACATTCTTAAATAGTAAATTCACAAACAAATATAAAAAAATCAACATTTTAATAGGAAGGTTGGAGGTTTTCTAAATTCATTTCAGGGCAGTTGTCATCCATAATATATCCTGTTTGATACACTTGCTCTGCCCCACAAATCAATTTGCAAATAATAAGTTCATTTTTTGACTCCAAGTTCAAATTTACTTCACATTTATAGAATGTTTTAACATTTTCAACTGTACATTTTGCATATTTTATTTATATACAATATATTAATATATTAATATTATTTACTTTTCTAAGTAGTCACGGACGCCCTGAGTAAACCTTATGGACCCCCAGAGGTCCCTGGACAACAGGTTAAGAACCACTGCACTATACTACATCTAAATATGTTAATCACTTTCATGTACTTTCTTACACCAATAGCAGTGGTGGGTGGTGACAACTGAAAGTGGTAGGGAGTAAAAGTTGGGTATGACTTTTATGTAGCGAGTGAAGCGAGCAAGCCTAATGGACAAAAGTGGGGTCAAGGATGGGTCAACCTCCCAAGAAAAAATTGAAAAAATTGACACATGGTGCATTTGAAAGCAAATGAGTTTAGTGAGAAAGCAAGGTTTATAAAGCAGTGCGAATGTATAGCCTTGAAATATTAAACACATTAAAACCTGCCCCATATCTTACTGCAATAATAAGTTCAACACTTATTTTAATGTGCAAATTGTACAATGTGACAACTTCAGGCCCTTTAAAGTGTGTGCTAGTGCAATGACTTGAACTGCATGCAGCATCAACTTTGGAAGAAAATGTTCTAACCAGGCATTGGGAAGCAGCCAATGCTGCTGGCTGCAATCAGTCATATAGAAATATGTGCAGACAGGTCTTTAAATGGGATGAAAAAAGTGGTTGCTCTCTAAAAGGGACATGTAAAATACATTTCTGTGATTCCCTTAATGTGCCACCTGACCGTTATTTTGGTTTCTCTCTGAGATGTTATTGGAATAAAAAATATAACACAACAACTGACATACACCTAAAACTTGTCAGCACTATTAGCTTTGTCAATGGTTATATGTCTAAGATAAATGAGTAACAACAATTTTTTTTTTTATAAATAATTAACAGTGGAAATGTTTAAATTTTAAAATTGTGAGACTATGAATTTAACATATATATAAGGCTTTGTGAAGGAGTATGGCCTTCTGTTATGTGTGCTTTATGTTAGATATGTATGCCCTTGTTCTCTGCACATCTCATCCATCTGCACATTTTCAATCTCCTCTCTTTTCACTGTCGCCTGAATGCACTTCCTCGCATCTTCCTCATTTTACCATCTGAAACATACACTACACTCATAAACATTTGAGCACTCTATGCCCTTTTGCTTTTGTCTTCTAAATACTTTGGCCTCTTTGCACAACCTTCGCACATATTTACACTGAATTCAATTGTAGCTAGAATACGTGAGCATTGTTCTGTGTGCTCTGCAGAGGCGCCAACACACTGACAGGCAATTTGCTTTGCCTTCAGCCTCAGCACCAGTGCGCTCAATCAAAGCCCCTCATAAACACCTGGCACAAGTCAAAGAATGCACTATGCAAGAGCAATAAAATGCACAAAAAGAAATACAGAAACAGAGCATGATGAAAAAGCTAATTCTCTTGGCGAATGCAACATTTAGTAAAACATGAAAAAGAGAGGAACAAAATCACTGACACACATTACCTTAAAGTTTTTAACATTCATTGTTTGCAAATCAATCCATGTTTTTTGACATTAATGTTAAGGGCATGAAGATAGGGACAGTTTTAACCCATACAGCAGATATCTGCCTTTCCTGTAAGCACATATTTCTCACTGTGAGCTTGACTCGGATATGTGGATAAACTTTGCAAAGGAATTCAGGACCCTGCTCATCTTTTGGAGCAATTTAGTGGAGGAACAAATACAGCAGCTCAACCTCTGATAGGGCCAGCAATATGCAGCCAGGGCCGGGGTGTCAAAGTGGGGGAGGTTAAGGTGACAAGGGGTCCCAGCACAATATAAATAACCCAAGATTAGCATTATAACACTTACCATTACAGTGGACAAGGCACTAAACCAGATATGCTTGCATTCACTCCTACTGTGTGATGAATAGGAAAGGGTGGGATTGATGTCTGTGAGTGCTAGATGCCTGCCCTCATGCAGGGATGAAGACTCCTATGCTCGAAACCATGACGCTAAAAGCATCACTGGCCCATAGCAGGCCACGATTGAAATGAAGTGCTTTAGAAAGCTAAGCCCTGCCTCATGTGTCACATTGCAGAAAAGTTTATTTACTGTCTGGCTTCTGTCTCCTACATCAAAGCGAGGCGGGTCAGGCAGCCTGGGACACACAGCCCATAGTTAAATACATCAATTTATTTAGAGATCCAATCATATCTCTAAGCAAATGGACCTATTTAATATTTTTTTAATGTAGATGTCTAGGAATTTCACATGGGTGCAGCCCCTTAGCCCTGAAAGAGAAACCGCCCCTGATCTACACACACTTAACTATTGCCCCACGTATAATGATGGATAGTACCTAAACTTTTGCCGCACACATAGCACCTTTCAGACACATTTGTGCCTTGACATATTAGGAATTCACATTCTTCACTGTATTCATTCACTTAAGCAATATTAGACTTGACTATTCTTGCACATGTAAGTATTTTCACGCACTGCAGTATTAGCCTGACTATTCATGTTAACATACTTCACTTTTCCAACATTTTTTTTTTCAAATCTCTTTATTAATTGTTTAACACTAAACGTATAACATTAAACATTAGACATTCTGGGATATCACATTTACATTCGGTCACAAAGGCCTCTGATCTGTGAGTTGGTAGATACATGGTACATACAGGGAGTGCAGAATTATTAGGCAAGTTGTATTTTTGAGGATTAATTTTATTATTGAACAACAACCATGTTCTCAATGAACCCAAAAAACTCATTAATATCAAAACTGAATATTTTTGGAAGTAGTTTTTAGTTTGTTTTTAGTTTTAGCTATGTTAGGGGGATATCTGTGTGTGCAGGTGACTATCACTGTGCATAATTATTAGGCAACTTAACAAAAAAATATATATACCCATTTCAATTATTTATCATTACCAGTGAAACCAATATAACATCTCAACATTCACAAATATACATTTCTGACATTCAAAAACAAAACAAAAACAAATCAGTGACCAATATAGCCACCTTTCTTTGCAAGGACACTCAAAAGCCTGCCATCCATGGATTCTGTCAGTGTTTTGATCTGTTCACCATCAACATTGCGTGCAGCAGCAACCACAGCCTCCCAGACACTGTTCAGAGAGGTGTACTGTTTTCCCTCCTTGTAAATCTCACATTTGATGATGGACCACAGGTTCTCAATGGGGTTCAGATCAGGTGAACAAGGAGGCCATGTCATTAGATTTCCTTCTTTTATACCCTTTCTTGCCAGCCACGCTGTGGAGTACTTGGACGCGTGTGATGGAGCATTGTCCTGCATGAAAATCATGTTTTTCTTGAAGGATGCAGACTTCTTCCTGTACCACTGCTTGAAGAAGGTGTCTTCCAGGAACTGGCAGTAGGACTGGGAGTTGAGCTTGACTCCATCCTCAACCCGAAAAGGCCCCACAAGCTCATCTTTGATGATACCAGCCCAAACCAGTACTCCACCTCCACCTTGCTGGCGTCTGAGTCGGACTGGAGCTCTCTGCCCTTTACCAATCCAGCCACGGGCCCATCCATCTGGCCCATCAAGACTCGCTCTCATTTCATCAGTCCATAAAACCTTAGAAAAATCAGTCTTGAGATATTTATTGGCCCAGTCTTGACGTTTCAGCTTGTGTGTCTTGTTCAGTGGTGGTCGTCTTTCAGCCTTTCTTACCTTGGCCATGTCTCTGAGTATTGCACACCTTGTGCTTTTGGGCACTCCAGTGATGTTGCAGCTCTGAAATATGGCCAAACTGGTGGCAAGTGGCATCGTGGCAGCTGCACGCTTGACTTTTCTCAGTTCATGGGCAGTTATTTTGCGCCTTGGTTTTTCCACACGCTTCTTGCGACCCTGTTGACTATTTTGAATGAAACGCTTGATTGTTCGATGATCACGCTTCAGAAGCTTTGCAATTTTAAGAGTGCTGCATCCCTCTGCAAGATATCTCACTATTTTTGACTTTTCTGAGCCTGTCAAGTCCTTCTTTTGACCCATTTTGCCAAAGGAAAGGAAGTTGCCTAATAATTATGCACACCTGATATAGGGTGTTGATGTCATTAGACCACACCCCTTCTCATTACAGAGATGCACATCACCTAATATGCTTAATTGGTAGTAGGCTTTCGAGCCTATACAGCTTGGAGTAAGACAACATGCATAAAGAGGATGATGTGGTCAAAATACTCATTTGCCTAATAATTCTGCACTCCCTGTATATGTCGGCAACAATACATAACATCTTTACATTTGATTATGATATGTGGGTTGTGAGTCAGGATGGAATCCTTTCTCGCTCTCATTGAATAATTAAAAGTAGATATCTTTAACACATATGCTCATTTTGTGTCTCAATGTATATGGAATAAGAAATTACATCATTTATAGGGTATGCGACCATTATACAGTTCATGGTGGGTGTGTGTCGTCTTTAGCTTCCATAGCTACAATAAAGGCGTCCCATACTTCAGGTCCACTTAGGGTTAGACCCTGTTGTCGAAGCTGCCGTATTGTGTGTGCTTCTGCCTGCGAGGCCCGAATCAAATCACGGAGCCAATTACTATGAACCGGGGTATACGTAGCCTTCCAATGAGTTGCTATTAGGCGCCTAAACAGTACGAGGGCCAAGTCAATGTATCTGTTTATTTGTTTGTCCCCCTTATTGTGTCGGCTCAGGCCGAGCAAGCACAACTCCGGCGTCACAGGCAGCGTGCGGTACGTTATCTCATTTATAGTGTCAATGACACTCCACCAGGCCTCCATTAGGTGTGGACAAGACCACACCATGTGATAGAAGTCTGCCGCTGGGTGTGTGCATCTAGGGCACTTCGGGTCTGAGTCTGGAAACATTCGCCGTATGCAAGCTGGGGACAGGAACGTGTGATGTATATAATTAAACTGTGTATAGCACAGTTGAACATTGCGCGATATACCTTTAATGGAGGAAAGCGTCTCTACCCAGTCTTTTTGGGACAAAGGGGAAGGAAGCACCATGTCCCATCTTTCTTTGGCACGTATCAACTCGGGGCAAGCCCAGTCCAATAGCAGCGAATATAAACAAGATATTGTTTTTCTAGTGTTGCCGAACGATAGGAGTAGTGTAAGCAATTGTGATTCTTGTGGCTCATCTGTGCCTGCTCCCCACGTGGCTTCCAGTAAATGCTTAACTGCGTAGTATGTAATGAAGGTGCCCACCGGAATCCCTGTTGAGTTCCGGAGTTCATTAAAGGGCTTCAGTGCTGAGCCCTCATATAGTTCACCCAAGTTTTCTAGTGCTGCCTCACGCCACTGGGCTGTATCATGTTGACCTATTAGAGTTTGTGCTTTAGGTAATTGTGTCCATGGCAACATAGGGGAGTATGGTATTGGGCTGCAACCATTGTAGACATATCCATGCCAGCACGTTTTAGCAGCTAATAAGAGAACAGAGCTCTGTGTCAAACGGCTCGGTCCATCTAACAGCCAAGTGAGCACTCGGAGTGGTGTTAATAATTTCGACACCATCTGTTGTTCTGCCGAGGGGGTTCCGCTCAACCACAAAGCAGGCCACTGCAATTGGGCTGCTGCGTAATATAGTTCAAAGTTAGGCATGCTCAGGCCCCCCTTGGATTGTGGGTATTGCGTTATACGGAACGTCACTCTACGCCTGTCTCTTCCCCATAGTAAATCAGTCATAGTGGAATGTAGCGTTTAAAAGAAGGAACGGGGAGGACAATCGGTAGCGCTGTGAAGTAATATAAAAGTCTCGGAAGAATAAGCATTTTTGCAATAGCCATTCGTCCCATTGGTGATAAAGGGAGGGATAGCCAAAATGGTAAGGATCCGCGCACAGAGCGGAGGGCCCTGTCTACGTTGCCCTCTCTGAGGTCTACTATTGAGTGGTATATCTGTGTACCCAAGTATTTGAAAGTGGTGTGGCACCACGGTAGTTGGTAATGTGGGAGGGCCGTTCGGTATTCATTGGGTATGGGGGAAAGGGGAAAGATACAGGATTTTGACCAATTGGTTCGCAAGCCAGAGATGGTCGCAAACACGTCCAGTGTCTCCATGACTTTCATCATGGATTCTGTATGGTCGCGTAGGTATATCAATGCGTCATCCGCATATAGTGATAGGATATTGTATGTGTTAAGTTCTGGGATTCCCCAATTGTGTGCCTGCATGCGCATTGTAACTGCTAGTGGTTCCATGGCGATCGCGAAGAGAAGGGGGGATAGCGAACATCCCTGCCTGGTGCCTCTGTATATTGGAAAGGACTCGAAAATTACCTGTCCTGTCTTGACCTGCGCGACGGGTTTGGCATACAGCGTCTTGATCCACTGGACATATCCAGCACCAAATCCCAAAGCCTCTAAGGTAGCAAAGAGATAATCCCAGCTAAGCGAATCAAATGCTTTTTCTATATCCAATGATATAGCTACTGCACCTGCTGGTGGCGTCACCCCGGTGTTGTGCAATATACGGATGAGGCGTCTTATATTGAAAAAGGTGTTCCTACCTGGTATGAACCCTGACTGATCCTCGTGGATTAGGTGTGTCATGTAGGGAAGGAGTCTATTAGCTAAAATGTTACCTAGTAATTTGCAATCAGAGTTAATCAATGATAGGGGGTGGTATGATCGGACATCAAGAGGGTCACGTCCAGGTTTGGGGAGGACGGCAATCAGTGCTTCATTCATTAAGTCAGGTAATCTTGTTCTTTCGTATGCCTCATTGAACACCTGCAAAAGGGGCGGTAGCAGAATAGTGGCCTGGGATGATATGTATTCTACTGGCAGGCCGTCTGATCCTGGGGTCTTGGCGCGTGCCATCTGTGATAGTGCTAGGTGGAGTTCTTCTAAGGTGATTGGGCCGTCTAGTGCCTCAGCCTGTTCAGTCCGAAGGTGTTGCTGGGGAGGAAATACTAAGAAGTCATTCAGCTGTGCAGCCGGGGGAGGAGGATTAGGTGAGTATAAGGACTGGTAGTAGTTGTAAAAGGCCTCGTTAATTGCTATTTGTGTGCCTACCATCTGTTCTGTGTCCAACTTTATTGCCCCTATGGGGGAGGGCTGAGAGGGCTGTCGCACCAGCCATGCTAACAGTCTGCCTGCCCTATCGCCTTCTGCATGCTTACTTGCCATGTAGTGCCTATAGTCATACCTGCAGAGTCTAAGATCCGCCTCCCTATAATTCATCTTAATTGTTTGTAGTTCTGCCATGGGTAAGTCATCAGCCGCAAAAGCAACCTCAGCTTCACGTAACTGGGACTCTAAGTTTGAGATCTCCCTATGTAGTACCCTTCTGACACCAGTTGATGCAGAAATGCAGTGGCCCCTAACCACCACTTTATGGGCATCCCATTCTATCGCTCTATTTGTTGCGGAGCCACTGTTCGTAGAGAAATAGTCAGATATACATTTAGTTAGTTCAGCACAAAAGGGAGGGTCAGACAAGGTCTCTGTCTGTAGGCGCCATGTAGGAATACGTGCGCAAGGTTTCCCCCATCCTAATATTGCATGTAATGGGTTATGATCTGATAAAGTACAAGCCAGGTATTGTGCTGTGTGTATCCTGTGTACGACCGCCTGCAATGCTAATATCTTGTCTATCCTGGTATGAAGGGAATGTATTGGGGAGTAAAAAGAGTATTCGCGCTGTTCCGGGTGGCGCATGCGCCATATATCATGCAGTCCGTTGGACTGCTGCCAAGTATTGAGTTTGCACGAGAGTCGGCCACTTTGGGCAGACGGTAGTGAGGGGATAGATCTATCCATTTGAATGTCCATGACACAGTTGAAATCGCCGCCCCAGATGCAGTCTATTGTTGGGTTGTGGAACATGCCTGTTGTGAGTGTATGAAGGAAATCTAGTTGATTAAAGTTGGGGGTGTATAGTGCCACTAATGCCAACAGCGTGCCGTCTAGTCTACCTTCTACTACTATATATCTCCCATTTGTGTCTATACGCGTATTAGTGCTCACGTAAGGGACTCCTGGGGCGATCCAGATCGCCACTCCTCGTGCGAAGGAGGAAGACCCTGTGCCCAGCAACTGTCCTTTCAAGGTTTTCTTGGTGAGGTCTAGGGTAGTGTTTAATAGGTGTGTCTCTTGTAGCAGGGCGAAGTGTATATGGTGGCGTTTCAGGTAATTATGTGTACGTTGTCGTTTGCGTGGGTTTGCCATTCCTCTTACATTCCATGTCAACACGCTATATTGTGGGGTGGTTGATTGTCTTTGTGTTGTCATTAGTGTGTGAGGGGGTGAAAGAGAGAGGAGGCGCAGGGGGCACGTCCCGGTTTTGTTGTGTGGGGCAGCCAGTATCTACCATTGTCCTGCCAATCCCCCCTTGGAGCCCGGACATCATATACTGTCAGCATTTTTAATGGTGCTGTGTGACAATACTGCAAGGGTTTACTATGTAGACCTAAGGTGATCCCCGAAAGAAAAAAAACAGATAGAACAATAACATTAATAAACAGCAGCACAATTGTGCAAACATCTAAACAATGCCCATCACCATGAGCAGATATAGGAGTGAACCGGTCCATATGGTACGGGGCGTAGAGGATGCGAGTTCAATACAAGGGTAATCGTGTCCGGCCCAATGAATGGACTTACTCCTTCCTCCACACGGTGCGCCCGCGAAGAGGGATCCAGACCGTGCACCGTGTCATAGTTTAAGTTCTTCATTGTGGTTGTCTGAGTTGACCCGGTCAATGTACTGTATGCCATAGCCATCTCCAAGTGACACTGTTGATCGTCTGGAAGTGTTCATTAAATGTCGTCGGCCGAGCGCAGAGTGAGAAGCGGGCCCAAGGGGGATCCCAGCGAGTCAGAGTTAGTTTCATGTTCCTGGTCAGAGTTTCTAGTTCCCATATGTTCTGTTAGTGGGTCCGCCACAAAACGTGATGTTACCTGCAGGAGTCAGGAGCGCTCTTCCGTGACTTGTTCCATGGATGGCTTATGTCCTGGACGTGATTGTCGTTTTTGTGTTACTTTAGGTGGTGTATGTTCTTCTGTGGAGTTCTCCTGTTGTAGAGGACAGGCAAGACCCTTGGCGTACAGCCTTGTCCATGCATCTTCTGTGGAGGTAAAGATGTGGACTTTGGGACCATCCTGTACTCGTAACTTAGCAGGGAATAGTAGTGCATATTTGATGTGGTGTTCCCGTAGGCGTTTTTTAATCTGGTAGAACGAGTTACGTTTCGACTGGACATCCGCTGTGAAGTCGGGGTATGCCGTGATCGATGCATTGTAGTATTGCTGTGGACCCAATTTACGAAAGAGCTGCAAGACGAGGTCCCTATCCCGATAGTTGAGTAATTTGGCTATTATAGGGCGGGGATATGCGCCTGGTGGTGGGGCTTTGCTCGGAACCCTGTGCGCGTGTTCTATCGAAAAGAATTTAGGGATATCACCCTGCAACACCGTATCTGTAAGCCATTTTTCTAAGAACAGTTCTGCACTGGGACCCTCAGCCCACTCTGGGAACCCTACCAATCTGATATTATTTCTCCTCGATCTGCCTCCGGCATCTTCTGCTCTGCACTTTAGTTTGTGAACCTCTGTTGATAAGCGTTGTACTTGTTCTCGTAGAGTTTGTACAGCTGGGGTCAATCCACCTACTTCTTTTTGCGTTTCCGAAACTCGGTCAGCCAGTGCACGCTGGTCGGTTCTGAGTAGTCCGACATCCACTACCACTGCGCCTAACTTCGCTTCCAAGGTAGTTTTGGTTTCTACTATAGCTTGCAAGACCTTCTCGAATTGCGAAGTATGGTTGCTTAGTGTGATTTCCATCTGTCAATGGGCCCGGGCAGTAGAGTCTTGTTCTCCCATTGGGGGGGTCTAGGTGATTTTTGGCCCCGGTTGGTGCTTTTGCCATTTTTGGCTTTCCCATCTAGGCAGTGTTTAACCGCTGCGTGGTTTGTGGGACTTCCGGGCTTTGCAGCACAAAGAAAGTCAATCCTTCGCTCACATGGGAGAGTTAGCGCATAATTTCTTTTACTTCAACTTTTATTCAGTGGTATGCTGGCTTGTAATATTTACGGGAGTGAGTAATAAGGGCCAACGTGCAACTATTACTGATCTGCTTGTTGTGTGGGCCTGATGGATTGTTCCTTATGAGCGTGACTTATCCCTTTCGCAGTACGCTGTTCGATCGGTAGAGCCCTGGTTCAAGTGCGTCACCAAGCGGCAATTTTGGGCGTAGGCCCAGGATCACTGCATGTCATTCCGTTTAATGCGGCCCGACATGTGCTGCCAGATAACTTTCCGTGCTTCACAGCGCCCAATTTCTGATAATTGTAGCACGTAATCAGCGCAGATCGCTGAGACTCCTCTGAACTACAGGTCGATTCACCACTATATCCCATTTATGTCGGGTCTTTCTTTGCACGGGCCACGTCCCTTTATTACTTCACAGGCGCCGCGCACGGCCCGCCGAGGCCACGCTCCACTCACCGCAACCGGCACCTCGGATCTGCCGCTCAGCCGGCCCACTCCGGTTCTCCAATCAAGCCGGGGATGTCCGTTGCCTGCCTGTTCGCACGCTCAGGTCTATGCGGGTCGCAGGTCAGACGTTTCCGTCTGTTACTCAACGGGACGCGGCTCGGTATTTGCCACCGAGCACTCCGCTCTTCCTGCAAGCACCTTATTGGGTCACCTCCAGTCCGGGCTATATTCCGCTCGGGGTCTGAGCCAGAGCGGGATCTTGTGTTTGGGGGCTGAATCGGCACGGGGTAGTCGAGCGCCGTCCCCCAGGCCCGCCGTGCTTCACGTCCCGTACTCCGTCCTCGATCCGTCTGCCTCAGGCCCCTCGGGGCACTATCGGGCCCCACGGGGTTCCAGGACGGGTCACAACCTACCGAATCCCTGCCCAAGCACCAATGCGGAGGGGAGACAAGCAATCCGCCGAGTAAAAGTGGGGATTGCTTGTATTACAGAAGATTTTGATAAGGCCAGGGACGGAGCAGCCGATTAAGCAGCCGCTCCGGTCACCATCTTGGCCACGCCCGTCCCCACTTTTCCAACATACAAAACATTTTCATACATTTTACTGCTTCCACACACACGTAACCTCTTATATAAACCTGACCACTTCTGCACACTGATAAGCTTTTCTCTGTAAACTAAGGCACATATTTATACTTTTTTAGCACCACATTTGCATAATTTTATGATGCAAAAACGGCGCAAATGTACAAAATACAATTGTATTTTGTAAGTTTGCGCCGCTTTTGCGTCAAAAAATTACGCAAATGCGGCGCTAAAAAAAGTATAAATCGGGGCCTAGGAAGCTTCTCACAGCCAAATGCCTTTCCTATGTACATAAGCACGTCTACACTCTTCACTATATCTACATGGACACACCAAAGCATTTAACTTTTCCCACACACTTAAGTACCATCTTAGACAGTGACTCCTACAAAATAAAGCACTTTCACATACCTCACTACTCACAACCCTTAAGATCACGTACACTTCTCTGTTCACCACTTTACTTTCGCATTCTTGACTGCTTCTACTCACATGACAGCCCCCACAACCTCTCCATGACTAATCTCTTCCCCGCTCTGAAGTAAAACGCAAGCATTTAACTATTTCCCTCGGTAATAACTTTCACTCAATTCACCACTCCCCGAATGTAACTATTTCACACAATTAATCTCTATACCTAAGCACTTTCACATATTTCTCTACTACCAAAAACTAAGCACTTTCACACACCCCACACTCCTCCCTGTACTATTTACCTAGATTCCCGACTCCAAAATAACGAGTCACAGGGAGCGTAATTGCTGCATAGAATTTCGCTCCGGCTGATCACGACTGGCCCAGTGTTCTCACGCTCCACTTTCCTACGTGCAGGAACACCGGGAGGAATTTACCAGCTGGTAATTACGGATAGTACATATGAGAGAGCAGCAAGCTCTCGTCCAGGTCCCTGACAAAGATTTTCTTGAATCGCTATCCCTGCCAAAACTATTGTTCCCTATTCTGTCTCCCTCCTGTACCCTCCTAGCCACTCAGTGCTTAATTTGTAAAGTAACGAGTGCCGGTGCCCAAAGCGTGTCGAACATCAAATTCGTTAATTCCTGACCACACGTCAGGCCTCGTTAATCGACTAGCAGACATTCCCTGCCTCTTTCTCTCACCCTTGCAGGTCCCTGCTTTCTTCCTTTATGACGCTTTTCCATCTTTCACTTCCTCCTCTATTCCCTCTACAATGCCCTCCTTCTCTTGCTCCTAGGAGATGTCTAATGAGAAAAATGTCGGTCCCACAAATAAGCGCCGGTGGCCCCCTACGAGCAACCACTGGCTCAAGTTAAGCAAAGCAGCAACGCCCCCCCCCCCCCCCCCCCACCCCCTTCAGTCCTTCCCCACAGGGAAGGCACTGTACCCATTTACCAGCTGCTCAAAGCAGGTGATAAATAGGAGCATTACCACTGGGACCAGGAAATACCATGTGGAATTCTGCATGTCAATTCAGTGTCTGCACAGTAATTCCCCAATACCGAAAGGACTAACTCACAAATGGTGGAATTCTAAACAGAGATAGCCGTCAGTACGCTAATTCTGTCCACTAGGAATTTCCACATGGCATTCCGTCTATGTCGTAATTAGGGCCTGAATGGGTTTAACCCCCACTGCGAATACTTCTGCATGTGCAGCCTCCATTTCACGTTTGCACCCCACAAGCGCTTAGCATCATTTCATCCCTCTGAGGACCCTAAACAAGTAGTGGCAATTTCGATGGCCATAAGAGCTAGTGCATAAGTGTCTTGAAACATTTCAATTAGATTCTTTGAGCCATGCAAATGATATTTTTATTATTATATTATTCCATCGCTGTGTGCCAGTTACACGTGCTGGCTGTTATTTTGCAGCACTCAATACATTCCTGTTCCCGGGCACTAGACTTTTCTCCATGCCAACCATCTGCTGAGTCAGTCTTAAAACCCAGGCCAAGGAACAGCTTACGGACAGGCCGGGTAAATTCGTCAAACCTGAAGCGCTCTTCATCAGAGGCCTTTTCTATATTAGGCTGAGCTGTGCTGGAACCAATTACCTGGAAAAATAAGCTCGTTTTTCAACTGCACAGTGGTCTACGGCAAGAAATTAGAGCCACACAGCTGGAATGTAAGTGCTTAAAACGTCTATCAGAAAAACAACTTCTTAACCTGCTGACCTGAGCAGATTCCTCGCTAAAGTGAAGCACCGAGCTTTACAACGCGTGGGAGGTATAGGCAGACATCCGAAAGCTTGCCATTTCGGGTTTCATTCTCAGCTCTTTCGGAATGAGTAAGACCTTTTCATGTTTCCATCCTTTTCCAAAGTCCATCGATCGCATTAAAAGGAGCGCCTTTTTTATTCTGACCACAGGGGCACAGCCACTTCAGGTACATCTCTTTCGTGCAACTGTTGCTTAGAGTGGTGAAGCAAGCGAACCATGGGTACTAATTCGAGGTACAATTTTCCAGGAACTTTCTGTCATTCTCGAGAATATTTGATTCATAACTATGGATCCATAAGTTGCACGTGTGCCCATTTTCATGTTCAAATTAAGGCCCAGATTTATACTTGCTTTACGCTGAATTAGCGTCATTTTTTTGCGTTAATGCAGCGCAAACTTAACTCCATATTTATATTTTGATGCTAGACCCGTCCAACGTCAAAATATTGGAGTTAACGTCATTTTTTGGATGCGTGAAACCACCTTGCATCAATGAGATGCAAGGTAGGCGTCCCTGTCCAAAAAATGACTCTAAGCCCCTAGCGCCATATTTATCCACCCAGGCAAAAATGACGCATAGGTGGGAGGCGGACCAAAAAATGACGTTAACTCTGATTTGCGTAAAACTTTAACACCTGGGTCAGACCAGGCGTTAAAATGAGCCCCACACACCACTACTTAAGGAAAACACACAGAAGCAACATTACCAACCCACAGAACAAAATGGAAGTGCTCCTGCTACAGCACGGGAGACGACGCAGAGTACAGCAACAACAACTGCAACCACCACCACCATAACGGGGCCCACAAAGGCAACGCAGAACGCAGATGAGGATATTCCGAAACAGGACAATCCTCCTTGGCCTCAGGGAACAAGACATCATAAGGACATACAGATTCAACCGGCAAGCCATACTAAACCTACTGCAACACATTGAGCCACATATCACAGCCAGCCTGCAGACCCCACATAATATATCACCTGTGACAAAGCTGCTAGATGTCCTGCACATGCTGGCAAGTGGCTCATTTCAAACAACTGGTGCCCTGGTTGCTGGTGTGTCACAGCCATCATTCTCGGTGTTCCTGGCAAAGGTGTTAGATGCAATTATCTGTCTGACACCCCACCACACCAGCTTCCCCAACACCTAGCAAATACAGCAGGAGATAAAACAGGGGTTCTACCAATTTGATGGCTTCCCGCTTGTGCTCTGTGCAATTGACTGCACCCATGTCTGACATGTTCCAGCTGCAGCAACAGAGCATTTAAACCGGAATCACAAACACACGCATTCCATACAAACATTTTGGCCAAGTACCCTGGGAGTGTCCATGACGCCTACATATTCAGGCACAGCAGGATCAATAAACACTTTCAGGATGGCCAATATGGATTGGCCTACTTGTGGGTAAGTCAACAAACTTAGCAGTTTAACACACCTAACCAGCCCTGTAGGACACACAAGACATACACCACTCCAAAAACACATGGCCAGGGTAAAACAGATGTGCAGGTAACAACACATATGCACCATGCTGCAGTAGAGCACAATCAGCGCTCACCACAAACACATACACCCACATGTACATAACACCCCCACAACTTGACAGGCACACCACGTGAAGGACAGGTGGAGATATGTACCCTTTGCAAACAGAAGATGTACACAAACCACTACAAGTACACACAGGTTGCCTACTACGTACACTTTACACACACAGTACACCAAACAAGGAATAGCACAACAATGTCAATGGCATATACCATGCTCATGTAACGTAAGTCACACATATGCACAGATCCCTCAAATCATGCTCTGCAAGTCCCTGCCAGAACAAACATCAAATTCCAGACAACTGGTGCCAATGACAACTACATCTCATCAACACATACCTGACTTACCTGTATTGTGAATATACATCTGCCTGGTGTATTGGGTCATACACATAGGAATAAAATATTAACAGTCATCACATACCATGTGCCAGATTTGTGAGAAGTGGCATCACACCTACTGTAGTGCCACCTCACATGCACCTCACATGCAGCACTTACTGACCCACAACACCATCATATCCGTACCGTAAACAATAAATGGCCTACCATGGGGCAGAGTCACTGTTAGACAGTGCAGATCATGGATGCCATAGTGGGACCCTGTAGGAGTTTATAGGACATCCTGACCTTACATGCACTGTGCTAAGGGACACATTTGCTAAGTAGCTGAGCTCCATCCCATAGCCTGACCCCCCAGTGCCATTGTCATGGTCTGCACTGTATGTACAAGTTTGCGGATGACCACTCTTTTGTGACTTGAAGCCACATTGTAAATCGGCCACCCTCCCATGCAGCACTTAGCATGGAAGGGGCTTGCAATGTGTGTTGCTGCAGGTCTGTCCCCACCAGATACATAGCATAATAATGTTGAATCAGATGTAGGTGTCACCTAAAACCGGAGGCAGTGCGAACATCAAACACCACCCCAGGGGTGCCGTTTGCTGGTCGCAATGACGAAATAGACTGTGATTTGACCTCATATGAATGTGCCACCTATGCATGCTGCATAGTGCTGCACACACAGAAAGAGCCAATTGTCCATCAAAACTGTATATGTATAGGAAGGTGTCCCTTCCTGCACAGATACATCCACCGCCACAGGGCAGCTAGCCAAGCACCCTGGTGCAAGGTTGGTAGTGTTGGTGCATGGCTACATATTAGGCGCTGGTGCAGGGGACAACAAAGGGTTGCCCAGTAACATGTCACACATGGTGCATTCTTGCATAGTGAAAATATTGCAGCACAGTGCTGCCAATGTTGGAGCTGTGTTGTGCATTGTCACTTAGTCATTAAAGCGGGCCTGTGTTGCACTTCATCTGTAATGACACATGTCAAAATGGCCGGGATGTCCAGGCTTTGTAGGGCTACCACGTTGTCACCACATCTGACCCCATTGTGTTGTGAGGATATGTCATGTCCCCTCTAGTAATAGCACACCGATACAAAGGTGCACTACACAACACCTTGTACATACATGCTGAGCATCAGTTAGGATTTCAAAATAAATGTCCCAGGTCCTTGAGCCAATACCCAAGATTGTCATGTTCAACAACACAGTGCTAAGAAAACTTTGCACAAGGCCAGGAACTCACACCTTACCACAAACACGTATGAGTCACAACCAACTCAAAACACAACTGCCATGCTACATGTTAAACCTGTTGCAAGCCTTAACAACAACTTACAACTTTTATCTTTTGCAGGGGATCAGGGTTATGTCATACAGCCGTGGATGATGACCCCATTTGCAAACCCAAGCACAGAAGAAGAGCGTGCATACAATGAGGGACACCTTAAGACACGCAATATTGTGGAAAGGACATTTAGCATACTGAAAGCAAGATTCAGGTGCCTGGACCTCACAGGAGGCAGCCTCCTATACGCCCCACACATTGTGCTCAAAATCACCCCGACATGTGCTATACTGCACAACATATGTGTATGGATGAACGTTCCTATGTATGACCAGGTTGATGATCTGCCTGAAGAGGAGGAAGAGGATGGTGGTGACGAGATGGAGGGGGAACAGCACAACACAGCTGCTGGGGTACGCCGGAGACAGCACATAGTTGACAACTTTCTCTCTTAAGAACCACTGAATTCACGTTGTTAATTTTGTAAGTAAACACTTCACTTATACAACCAATTCTGCTTTGGTCTCTTCAATCTCCACTACATATACCATAGGAATGTGAGTTTAACCTCAGGCAGCAAGTTACAAATAGGAATCTGACAATTACTGTTGCAACATCATATGTGAAATGTAAGACTGGACTGCAACCATCACACACATCACTAAAAGCCTTATCACTGGTATGTGACAACTGAAGGACACAATCCAAGGACCACAACATATTTTGTACATCCACATGGCCAACCTGTTAATCAATACATCATCACACACAACTACATCATGTCGAAATAGGATGTATGCAAGGGGCCCACACATGAGGTAGTGGATGTCAAAAAATAGAAATGAAGTCATGTTGGAACTGAACACTGTCACAACTCAGTGTGAGAGTTGCAATGGCTGCATGGAACATGTGTGACAAGGGGGGGGACTTCATGATTTCATCATGATTTCCCCAGGTATAACAACCAATGGTAGAAGTTGGGCCTGCGCAGTCTATCCATGGTAATCTGTCCTGCCCCTGCCATGAGGCCCAATCCTGACACAGGGTTCACATGACCTCACACATTGCATGGACATTCCTATGGAATGCACATCAGTATGGATGAGAACATATGCAGCTAGGGCTACAGGTCCACCACACAAAACCAACAACCATTGATAAATGCAACGAGTTTAATCAAACTTTTGTGATCAAAATATATTCTGGGTGGAATGTAGGCGGAGTGCGTCATACAAACTATGTACCAAAGATGTACACATGTCAGACAAATATGCAGGCGTCACACAAGTCTCCATAAACTCCATATCTACATACAGAGATAGTTGTCTGATAATATTTCCTAGGTAGCAATGATTCACCCATCATCAACAATGACCTGTGTATGTTACTTTAAATAGTATGCTCTGTATGCCAACATCACACATCACAGACAAAAACACAGTACACAATCACAAATCAGTACTATTGCGTTGTATTGAATGACAAACATATGTGGATACACTGTTGTCACACATGCATATATATGCACAACATGCAACAATTTGCATGCTGTTGACTCTGTAACACACATTGTTGAAACAGACCAATCACACCCTTATCACATTGTTGCATGGACTACCACATACCCAATATGCTACTCTGCAGCACAGCCCATGTCATATGTATGTTGATTCAGGGTGCATCTAAGGACAATGCAAAAAAAACTCAATCAGGAATTGAGTAAAAAAATATGATGCAAATGTGTCTAAAACATCTGCAAATGCAAAGAAAATGACACATGCGCCCTTAGCGTGAATTCCACCTTCGCACTCCTCTCAATGCTGCCTTCAATGAAATTGACGCATAACCGTCATTTATCATTATAAACGACACATGTGCGTTATGCTTCTAAAAAACCTGTGCACATGTTAAATATGTCAAATAAATACACACATAACTGAAAAACGTGACACATGGGGACAGGAAGTGATGTAATAGGAAATCCTGTCTACAAGCATGGTACAGTGGTGTAGTTTCCCTTTCTCTTTACAGTTGGTGCCTTTGTGACTGTGTGGTTGTGTTTTGGAGCTGGTGGTTGAGTCTTGGTTGTGTAGTGAAGTTTGTGGTGTCCCTCCTGTCGTGTCCTGTTATATATTGTGTGCATTTTGTCCCAGTAGTTGTGATTTTTGTAGTTTTTGTCTAGAGTTATATTTGGATGTGGGTTGTCTGTCTGGGTTTTACTAATTTGGAATAGTTGTGATAAGTTAGTGTGGTTAAGTTTCCATTCTTTTTTTCCTTCCTTTGTATTTGGGGTCAACTCTGACCATAATTCAACATGTCTGGAAGGGGGAGGATGACAAGGATGTCCGAGGATGAGCAAGGTGGATTTGTGTGGCTGGTATCCCACTACCTGCCTATGGTGCTAGAGATGAGTGGCTGTGTCATCCAGGGATACCGGAGAGAGGCCAGCCGGCTGCGGTGGGGCAAGGTGCTCCACCACCTGAAGACAGTATACAGGACCGGCAGGAATGAGCACCAGCTCAAGCATCGCTGGGCAGATCTGGTGGCCAGGGAGCAGGATCTGCTCGATCACCTTGAGATCGGCGGACCTGTTGGCGAGCCTCCCATTGGCATACTATTTAATGTTCACTGCTCTTGAATGACAGTAGCAGATGAGCTGGAGTTGCGCATGCAATGCTTGTGGACAGATTGTATGCAACCAGAATGAAGTGATCTGCCCAAGTCTAGGCCTGGAGCTCACATGTCCAACCATGATACCAATGCAGGTCAGATGTCTGGTAAGTCCTGAATAACCATCACAAAGGCACACATTTCAGAGGCCATGGCTACACCTGTGTCCCCGCATAGTGTCATGCATGAAATGTGAAGGCACCGCCAGCCTACCATATTTTCCTTGGATTGTGTCCACAAAGTTGGGCAACGCATCTATAGTGCAACTTTGTCATCACTTCACACATATGACCCCTGCCATCAAGTTAGCAAAGGGTGCTTACCCACCTTAGGGGGCAATGAATATGGGGCATTTGATACCAATAGACAACTTTGCCACATCAGTCATGGATTAGTCAACGCATGATCATTGCAGACTTAAAATTGAGCGGCATGTCTACCACAAAGCGCCTCTGGGTGCCTTGCAGGACAAGCTTGAGTACCTGAGTCATATGTCTTGCAAAGCACAGGGATAGTGTCATGTTTTTTTACATAACTCCCCCTTATACCATGTTGTTCCATCTTCTGTAGATGGCCCACATATGGTTGTTGCAGGGTGTAGCACTACATGAGTCTCTGGCCCAGTGTTGGTGTTCAGATGTGTGGCTCTAACTCACCTGAGTGTCTGTGTCATTGTGTGATCGTAGTGATGTGTCTGTTGCACTGTTTTCCACTAGGATAACTAGGTCACTCCTCTCAACTAGTTCACACTGAAATTTGTTGTCAACTCGCAGTGATTGTGATATGACACTGAGCATGGTTTTTCATTCATGTCTTAAAGGTGGACATGCCCCCTACATGCTTGGTGAAGTGGCGTGATTTGAGGACCCAAATGTATCCAGTAAGTATGATAATGTGTGTCCTGTGAAGGTATCCAGGGTTTGGTGTGAGTGAGTCATGGGTGTTGAATACAATGCCAGATGTGATAATCTGTCCAATGATCAGATATCAAAGTAGGCTGGATGGTGACATTATGGCTCATTTAAATGATCCCCATGCACCACCAGAGGGTCACATCTTGTGAGGCTAGTGGTGCACAATGGCTAGAATCATGTACACAAGGTGATGACAAGCCACATGTTGGGCCATATGTGACTAAGAATGATAGAGAGCAACATTGTGAGAATATTGGCTGTGGCGCACTCCATCATTGTCACAACACAGGGATGCACCATATTGAACACAATTTGGTGCATCCCTGTTTTGTCATGAAGATGGAGGACTGGGCTGGCAATTGTCCCCCAGCATGGCGGTCCTTCTTTTGCACTCCATGTATGTTACACTTATGTGGAATGTAATTGGCTTGCATGCAGGTCAGGGCCAAACTTGTGCTGGAATGGTAATGGGTGTGAAAGGAATAGTAGTGGCAGATCAGGTATTGATGGGTGTCTACATCTGGACACATGAATGTAGATGTGATATACCTATGGATACCAGCTTCCTAGTTGTCAGCCCGCCTAACATATGGTCCACTCCTGGACTCCATGTATGAGTGGGCATGCCTTGGTGGATGACCAGGACACTTGAGAGGATGGATTGCATGGCCATCCCCCCTTAGGCTCAGGGGGAGAGGAATACCAAAAAGATGTGATGCTCACAGTGTAGGTGACAGATATATTGATCAGGCTTGAATGTGTACCTATCAGCTCTGACCCCTTATGGTGACCAAAAGCAACCCATCTTCCCAGTAACATGTCCAAGTTACTGGTGATGTATGGTTGAAAATAGTCACAGATGCTGAGGAAGATTGGGCCTGATCTATGTAAAGTTTGTGCTGCCTTTGCATTATTCTGTATTACCCAAAAGTAATGCACACTTCCAAATGTTGGTTCATTTTCTCGTTTTGCGTCCCTTTAGTGTCAATAAAATAATGCTAAGGCTGTGTCCTTGTTACTTTTATCAGGGCCATTGTCTATACTGGAATGTGAGTCGGAGTGCATGTGTAATTAGATGTAACAGTGTAAGCTACTAATATGTACAGACTCCACACACTGCTGACACTGATGATTGCCTGTCTCCATTGTACAGCTGCCAACATGACCAATGATGAGCTGCGTGCGTACCAGAAGAGGGCAGTAAGGTACCGCCATATCCTGGCAGTGGAGTCTGGGTTCAGACAAATGGCTCGCCGCTACCATGCAGAGATGGCAACTGGGTAATATCGGGCATTCTCACAAGGGATCCCCACTCTGGCTAAGGCGGCACAGAAGACACCCATCTCCTCAGCAGAGCAGGGGGGCACAGTTGGCACCACACCCAGCAAACAGCTTCAATATCAGGGCAACAGCCCACACCACCTGCTGCCATGGACACTCAATTGCTGCAGGATCTGCATAGGGATGTTTCCCTGGTCCCAAAATGTTTGGAAAGTTTGGAGAAGGATGTGGCCGCTAACACCAAGAGGCTAACATTCATTAAAAAAAAACTGAAGAAGGCCAAACTTTGAATCATATCTGAACTGCCGCCTCCAAGTTCTGTCTCCTCTTTTTCAGATTTTAATTTAGGTATTATTGTGGGGTTTAGGGGGTTAGTGTTTGTTTAGTGTAGGTATGTTGATTAGATAGGATACGTGGACTTGGGGGCTGTTTTTTTTAACTTACTATGTATTAATTGGTGGGTGGGGGATCATGTTGGGGTATCTATGTGTTTTCTATAATAAAATAAAATAAAATAAAAAATACAAACAATATATATTTGTTTAGATTTAGTTAGTATATGTGTTGTATTAGTATATGTTGTCCTGCATGTGTCCTGTGACTTAAGGGGGGTGGGGAGCCAATGTTTAGAGTATGGTGTTAAATTAAATGTGTTAGTTACGTTTAGAATAATGTTGTTAGCTTTAGTTGTTGGTTAAGTATAGTTAGAATGTTAGTTTAGGATAGGTTTTATTAATGTTTTTAGTTTAGTTTAATACTTAATAAACATTTTGTGCATACTCCTATATATTTTGTGTTATATGCTTGTGTCTCAGGGTCTTGCCATGAGTGCACAGTGCAAATTGTATGCTGGCCTAGGGATTCCGTCCTCCTGTCACTGAATCCCTCTCTTGACATGTGCATCACCTATTGAAAAATGAGCAGTCCCAGTGTCAGCAACAACACATCTACTTGTCCATGCATCTGCCATCCAGTGTATCCACCACTCAAGGTGACTATGTTTACTTTGTATTAGACAGGTGGGTGTAGTAATTCAGCTGTCAGTGTTGGGGTCCTGTGTAGGAATGTTGGGAACTGTGGCACATCTGACAGCAGCCTACCTTTGAAGTCTATCCTGCAAAACTGACTGGTGGCAATCACCAGTGAGGTTATGTACGTCTGTATCACACCAATGTGTTCTACTGGTATTGCCAGCTGACGATATTGCCCTAGAACAGTATTACAGCCATTCCTACCATTTGTAGTGAGTGAAGCATACAAGCGTTCTTCATTTTAGGCATACTCAGTGAATTGCTTGTAGGGGATGAGACCAGCATTGACTTTTGTCATTGTGTAGGTATGTGCCCCCATAGTCCTGCACTCTTGTACTTACACTCTGTGACTAATGACACAGTTACACACATCACAATTACAAAGCATAGTAGATGTATCACAATATACAAAGACATGGTGTATGTGTAGGAGGTGTTTATTTACAAGTGTCATAGTGCGATATTTACAATATCCAGGTCAGTGGCCCCATTTGTGAAATCCATACAGTCATGACACAACGCAAGTCCAGGGTTGAGGTACATGTCTGGGACATGCTTAGGTGAAATGTCATTAAGTGCGGAGGAACAATAATTGCCAGTTGGTAAGTGAGAGACAATTACGGTCCATAGCAGGCAGGGCAACAGTGTGTGGGTGAAGAGTGAACATATCCAACTGTGCTAACATTGGCATGATCTCAAGCACAGGACAAAGAAGTACACTGCCCATGTGGCAGGGGCTGGTGCTACCAGGAACTCTTACGAGTGAAGATGATCTGTTCCACATCTTCATCCTCCGATGTGTGTGGTGTCTCCTCTGCCCTTAATGGTGGTGGTGGGGAGGTAGAAGGGACCACACACACTTCAGTGGTTTGAGATGTGGAATCCCAAATCACGGCAGCTGCCATCTGTGGAACAACATATGGCATCACTGCAGCAAGGAGGAGCTGCTGTTATTTCAGGTTAGCAGCAACATCCGGTGGTAGGCAGCCATGTCTGCCCTTATGGAGGTCACTTTCCGGTGCATGGAGTCCAGCTTGTTCTCAATCACGCTGCTTCCAGTTTGGGAGGGCAGTTGTTGTGGCCTCTCCATCATGGCAGCAGCTATGTCCCTCAGACACTGCTGGACTCCATGGAGTGGGGAGTGTGTGCCTCGTTTGGCTGCAGTATGTTCATTTGCTGTAACGAGGCCCATGCGCATACCTTGTAGGCTAGCTGCCACAGTCTCCATCCCCACTCCTACCACCGTCCTCTCAAAGGTGGTCCCTGGGTCCTCGGAGTCCTCAGCTGTGTCGGTGCTGACAGGTCTTACTATTGGGGTGTTCGGTGGGGCATCTGGGATGGCTGCTACATTATTTGTCCTCTTTGCGACTGGAGGTGGTGTCTGGAGGGATAGCAGGACTTCTTGGAGGGTCTCTTGGCTGATGGTTGTCAGCTGGTCATCCAGATCATCAGGTTACTCCATGACAGGCAGATCAGCAGGAGAGCCATGATCTTCTGCAATGGGATGGTGTAAAATCAATCTTTCTGTGTTGTGGCAGTTGACATGTCACGTCACTGACTTGCTATTGGAGGCTCATTGTCACCTTACTTCCCAGACATTGTTCCTGTACATAAAGGTTGCAGTCTATCAACCCTTTGCCCCACCTGAGTGTCACATGAGGGGAAGCTCAGGTGGCGCAATTAGTTGTGTCATATCTACTAGGTGTGATGTGTATCCTTTTTGTGGCCTGACACCATCTTGTTATTGTCAACACTCCCTATGCATCAATTTGCATGGTTGGTGTAGGAAGGTAGCATCTTTCTAGCCTTGTTACCCCCACTTTTGGCCTGTTTGTGAGTATATGTCAGGGTGTTTTTACTGTCTCACTGGGATCCTGCTAGCCAGGGCCCAGTGCTCATAGTGAAAACCCTATGTTGCCAGTGTGTTTGATATGTGTCACTGGGATCCTGCTAGCCAGGACCCCAGTGCTCATAAGTTTGGGGCCTATATGTGTTCCATGTGTAGTGCCTAACTGTATCACTGAGGCTCTGCTAACCAGAACCTCAGTGTTTATGCTCTCTCTGCCTTTAAAATTGTCACTGCAGGCTATTGACTAATTTTACCAATTCTGATTGGCACACTGGAACACCCTTATAATTCCCTAGTATATGGTACATAGGTACCCAGGGTATTGGGGTTCCAGGAGATCCCTATGGGCTGCAGCATTTATTTTGCCACCCATAGGGAGCTCAGACAATTCTTACACAGGACTGCCACTGCAGCCTGAGTGAAATAACGTCCACGTTATTTCACAGCCATTTTTCACTGCACATAAGTAACTTATAAGTCACCTACATGTCTAACCCTCACTTGGTGAAGGGTAGGTGCCAAGTTACTTAGTGTGTGGGCACCCTGGCACTAGCCAAGGTGCCCCCACATTGTCCAGGGCAAATTCCCAGGACTTTGTGAGTGCGGGGACACCATTACACGTGTGCACTACACATAGGTCACTACCTATGTGTAGCGTCACAATGGTAACTTCGAACATGGCAATGTAACATGTCTAAGATCATGGAATTATCACCCCAATACTATTCTAGTATTGGGGGGACAATTCCATGACCCCCCGGGTCTCTAGCACAGAACCCGGGTACTGCCAAACTGCCTTTCTGGGGTTTCCACTGCAGCTGCTGCTGCTGCCAACCCCTCAGACAGGTTTCTGCCCTCCTGGGGTCTGGCCAGCCCAGTCTCAGGAAGGCAGAACAAAGGATTTCCTCTGAGAGAGGGTGTTACACCCTCTCCCTCTGGAAATAGGTGTGAAGGGCTGGGGAGGAGTAGCCTCCCCCAGCCTCTGGAAATGCTTTGATGGGCACAGATGGTGCCCATCTCTGCATAAGCCAGTCTACACCGGTTCAGGGATCCCCCAGCCCTGCTCTTGTGCGAAACTGGACAAAGGAAAGGGGAGTGACCACTCCCCTGACCAGTACCTCCCAGGGGAGGTGCCCAGAGCTCCTCCAGTGTGTCCCAGACCTCTGCCATCTTGGATTCAGAGGTGTTGGGGCACAATGGACTGCTCTGAGTGGCCAGTGCCAGCAGGCGACATCAGAGACCCCTCCTGATAGGTGCTTATCTCTTTCAGTAGCCAAGCCTCCTTTCTTAGTAGCCAAACCTCCTTTTCTGGCTATTTAGGGTCTCTCCTCTGGGCTATTCCTCAGATAACGAATGCAAGAGCTCTCCGGAGTACCTCTGTACTTCCCTCTTTGACTTCTGCCAAGGATCGACCGCTGACTGCTCCAGGACGCCTGCAAAACCGCAACAAAGTAGCATGATGACTACCAGCAACATTGTAGCGCCTCATCCTGCCGGCTTTCTCAACTGTTTCCTGGTGGTACATGCTCTGAGGGCTGTCTGCCTTCACCCTGCACTAGAAGCCAAGAAGAAATCTCCCGTGGGTCAACGGAATCTTCCCCCTGCTAACGCAGGCACCAAACTTCTGCATCACCGTCCGCTGGGTCCCCTCTCATCCTGATGAGCGTGGTCCGTGGAACACAGGAGCTGGGTCCAAGTGTCTCCCACAGTCCAGTGGCCCTGCTGTCCAAATTTGGTGGAGGTAAGTTCTTGCCTCCCCACGCCAGACAGCAAACCTGTGTACTGCGTGATTTGCAGCTGCTCCGGCTTCTGTGCACTTTTCCAGGACTTCCTTTGTGCACAGCCTAGCCTGGGTCCCCAGCACTCCGTCCTGCATTGCCCAACTCGCTGAGTTGAAATCCGACGTCGTGGGACCCTCCTTTGTGACTCTGAGTCGACTGCTGTCCTCAGATCTTCTAAGTGCCTGCTCCGGTACTTCTGCGGGTGCTGCCTGCTTCTGTGGGGGCTCTCTGAGTTGCTGAGTGCCCCTTCTGTCTCCTCCTCCAAGGGGCGACATCCTGGTCTTTCCTGGTCCTCAGCAGCACCCAAAATCCTCAACCGTGACTCTTGCAGCTAGCAAGTCTTGTTTGCGGTATTTCTGCCTAGAAGCACTTCTGCAACCTCCAGCACGCCGTGGGACATCTTCCCTCCAAAGGAGAAGTTCCTAGCCCTTGTCGTTGTTGCAGAATCTTTGGCTTCTTCCACCCTTAGGCAGACCTTTTGCACCTTCATCCGGGGTTTAGTGGGCTCCTGCCCCCCCTGGACCCTTTCGTGACTCTTGGACTTGGTCCCCTTCCTTTGCAGGTCCTCAGGTCCAGGAATCCGTCTTCAGTGTTTTGCTGGTGCTTATGGTTCTTGCAGAATCCCCTATCACGACTATTCTGTCTTTCTGTGGTAGTAGGGTAACTTTACTCCTACTTTTCAGGGTCTTGGGGTGGGGTATTTTGGGCCCCCTTACTGTTTTCTCACAGTCCCAGCGACCCTCTAAAATCTCCCATAGGTCTGGGGTCCATTCGTGATTTGCATTCCACTTTTGGAGTATATGGTTCGTGTTGCCCCTAGGCCTTTGTCTACCTATTGCATCCTATTGTGATTCTACATTGTTTGCACTACTTTTCTTACTGTTACTTACCTGATTTGGGTTTGTGTACATATAATTTGTGTATATTACTTACCTCCTAAGTGAGGGTATCCTCAGAGATACTTTTGGCATATTGGGGGTCATTACGACCCTGGCGGCCGGCGGTAAGTTGGCGGTAACACCGCAAACAGGCTGGCGGTGTTCCGCCAGCAATTATGACCGTGGCGGAATTGCCACGGCCATACCGCCGGCCCCTCCAATATACAGCCAGGATTCCGCCTGGCGGTCATAATCCCCAGGGCAGCGGTGCAAGCACCGCTGCCCTGGGGATTATGAGTCCCCGACCGCCAGCCTGTCCGTGGCGGTATACACCGCCATTGAAAGGCTGGCGGTAAGGGGACTTGGGGTGCCCCTGGGGGCCCCTGCACTGCCCATGCACTTGGCATGGGCAGTGCAGGGGCCCCCAGGCATAGCCCCGTCGCGCATTTCACTGCCCGAATTTCGGGCAGTGAAATGCGCAACGGGTGCTACTGCACCCGCTGCACATCAGCATTGCCGCCGGCTCTATTACGAGCCGGCTGCAATGTTGATGTGACATTTCCACTGGGCCAGCGGACGGTAACACTGTTACCGTCCGCTGGCCCAGCGGAAATGTCATAATAGGGAGACAGGAATACCGCCGGCAATGGCGGTATTCTGTCTCCCGCGGCCTCGGCGGTCTTTTTCCAATACCGCCGAGGTCGTAATGACCCCCATTGTCACTAAAATAAAGTACCTTTATTGTAACTCTGAGTATTGTGTTTTCGTATGATATTGTGCTATATGATATAAGTGGTATAGTAGGAGCTTTGCATGTCTCCTAGTTCAGCCTAAGCTGCTTTGCCATAGCTACCTCTAACAGCCTAAGCTGCTAGAAACACCTCTATTCTACCAATGAGGGATAACTGGACCTGGCACAAGGTGTAAGTACCACAAGGTACCCACTATAAGCCAGGCCAGCCTCCTACAGTTGGGCCTTGCAATGGGTGTTGCAGTGGTCAAGCCACAGCAACACACATGTTTCACATACACCCGGGCGGTACTGAAAGCTTGTGCCACCCCAGGGATGGCAATGCCAAGAAACTATGTTGTTGTTTCCTTCGATAGCTACTCATGTTGATGTATGTGTGCGTGTGCTAAATTGCACAGCACACATGGACCTAGCAGATTTCCATGTCATCTTCTGTCTGTGCTGCAAGGTGCACCTTCCTACACAACTATGATCTCCCTCTCAATGCAGCCATCCTTGCACTATGATGCAAGAGATACAGCATAGTGGCAGTGCAGCTAAATTGACACAGGCACAGGGGTGGACCCAAGGATGGCCAGCATTGGGATCATTTTCTATATGACAGTGCCTGATGGTAAATACGTTATGGACATAGCCAGTTAACTGGAGTTGAACTTAGGTCAGGGCCTCAAGCTAGTTTGATGGTGATTTTGCAGGTAGTCATACTGTGCATACATGGACCTTCATTGCAAGTCCGGCAGTCTTATGACCACCTGACTGCCATTGTCTATATGACCACACCTAGCAGCGCAGGTGGTAGTGGCACATGTTGTCAATGGTGAATGCCTCATGGGCCAGTGGCCTGACACTGGCAGGTTGCTGGCAGCTTACAAACTGGCATTGTCACTTGTCTCGTGACACCAGACCAGTAGTAGGATCAGCGCTACCCTCCAGGTATGTTCCAGCTTTTCCACCAGCCTTTGCATGGTGGTTAAACTCACATGCAAAGGTTGGTGGTGATGTGGTGTGGTGTTCCTCTGGGTGCCTCTGCACAGCCCATGCACCTGGCATGGGCAGTGCAGGTGGACCATGCCCTGCCCCTTTGCCCTTTCCACTGCCTGATTTGCAGGGCTAAGAGCAATGTGTCCTGTCACACTTAATGCAGCCTGTATTTGTTGTGGCCTACAGTTTGCAATCTGTGGTACATATTTTCTGTAGTGGCATAGTTCTGATCGGCATCAAAATGTGTGGCTCCACACTACACCAGTTTAGTTGTTCTGGGTAGTGGCATGTTTCCAGTGATATAAGACCACCTTGCTTTTCCCCCCACGCTTGCTCAGATTATTTTTCCCTGCACCCAGGGGGCATCCTTACTGCATGATGGAGTGGTGGCTGCCTAATGTGGATGTGTTGTTAATGTGCGGGGTGGTGGTGCTACGGGCACATGTCTGGGTATTGTTGGGAACAGTTGCAATGAATTTTACGTGTTTGGGCAATGTGGCAAAGCAGTTGCAAAGGACACCACCATGACGTAACCGCAGGAATGGTATTGATCGACCTTCTAGTCTCTGATGTCTTGGTCGTGTTGGTAGGGTTTATTTGACTATATGGAAGGGTTATTGTGATGACACAATGAGACGCACAGTCATTAGACATGCCTTCCATGCTGTGTGCTGTATATGTACATGTAGGTATTTAGGCCTGGTTATTGACATATTTCCAGGTTGTGTATGTGTTGTGGTGCATGGCACTACCAAGGCGTAGGCACAAGTGTAGCTTACGTCTGCATGGTGCAACTTGCTTCATGTGCAATGTGTCCCTCTGCGCACCTTTGACATGCATTGAGTGTGTCCTTTGTGCCTCCCCCTTCTTGCACTTGACAATTTACCATTGATTTCCCCCATGCAACTAACCCTGCATTTGTGGTGTTTCCTGGTAGTCTGCGCTGTCATGTCCTGTGATTCCAGTGACCACTTCCTCCGAGAGGACCGCTGCAACCATCTCCTCCATCTCGTCCAGGTCCTCTTGTGGTGCTGGACTACCACCTCCAGTTTCCAGTGCTGCCTTCCTGTTCCTTGCCATTTTTTCCTTTGTCCTTCGCTTGCAATCATGCCAAAGTTTTTTGCACTCGGTTACGGTTCTCCTCCCCTCTGCCACACTGTTAATCTTGTCAACTATCTGCTGCCAGATTGCATCTCTCATGCCATTTGGCAATTTTGAGGTGAGGAAGAGTTGTTGTTGATGCTCCGTTACCTCTCTCACAAGTATTCCATGCTCCTCCTCACTGAAATAACACTTTCTCTTTTTCTTCTCCCTCCCCTGTGACTTGTGTGTGTCCTCCTGGCTGTCTCCTGGTTGATTGGGGTCACCCTGGGGGTCTCCCCTGGCTTTTTGGGTCCATTTTGCCTCTCCTTTGCACTGTTTTCAGCATTAGCATCTGAAGTTGACACTAATGCGGTTAAAAATGGTGCACTTCCGTTTTGCGGCGTGCCGTAAAACAGGTTAGAGTCATGTTGCCTTACGACAAGTTGCAATGGTTAACGTAAAAAAATAAACTCTAACCATTTTTCAGTGCGGTCTTGCATCATGGTATAAATATGATGTCCACACAGCGCTAAAAAATGATGCTAGCCAGCGCTAAGCTTTTTGACTCAAAACTGCGTTTGTGCAGTTTTACATCAAAAAGTGTAAATCTGGCCCTACGACTTTCTCACCACTTTAAAGTTGTGCAAGGTAAAAGAGACTACCTACATCAATCCTGTTTCAAAGTTGGGAGGGAAATAGTTTTGAAGTGAACTTACAAGAAAATGGCACATCCATATTGTGCACCTACTAGCACTCACCAGGAAGGGCTGCCCATGGAAAGCTACGCAGGGGGCTAAATGCAAAACAGTGGGAAATCCACTAACCATGGTTAATGATAGCTATGCCCATGCTTTCATAATCCATTTCAGAATAGGTTTCCTCTTACAATACAAACTCAGACTGGGGATGATCTTAAAATACAAACCATAATTGCTTGATGGGTTACAGACCCATCCCCCTCCTACCATACCTAGCAAAGGTCTTAAAGAAATGAGTTAACCAATGCCTCACTGACCACCTCAGCAACCACCAACTCCTCAATGCCTCAAAGTCTGGATTCAGGCCCGAACAGTACAGAAACAGCATTCATCGCCCCCACAGGTGACAACTGCATGATTCTTGACAGAGGAGACACAGCTGGCGCCATTCTCCTGACAGCATTTGACAAGGCCTCACACACCATCCTCATCAGGGCTCTGCACATGATTAACACCCATGGACCCGGTCTCCACTGGATCGGCTCCTTCTTAATGGACAAAACACAAGCTATCAGCCAGACACTTATTCCTTGGAAGTCCGCAAACTCTTCTGCGTAGTGCCTCAAGGTTAGTTGCTCATCCCCACCCCCTCTTCAATGCATACATGATCCTTCGATCTTGTGTTATTCGTGCATACCTCATCAACATTCTCTCCTACGCAAACAATTCACAACTCATACTTTTCCTCTTGTACAAGACCAACAACACAAGAAACAAGTTCACTGCCTGAATGTCCATAGTTGCTTAGTGAATGAAAGCAGAAGTCAATGCCAAACCTGCATCCCGCTTCCACACCCTGCAGATGCTAAGGAAGATCTTCAAATAACTCCCAATTAATACTGGAAGAACTGTCACTCACACCCTAGTCACCAGTATGTTGGACTACAGGAACACCCTTTACAATGGGATCCCCCAGCAACTCTAGAAGACTACTAAACATCCAGAACTCAGCAGCCAGACTCATCCTCAACCTCCTACACAGAACTCACTTAACAACTCACCTTAGAAATCCCCACTGGCTCCCAATACACAAGCACACTAAGTTCAAATGCTTCATACACATTCAAAGCACTACTCAACTTAGGCCCTGCCTAATAGAACGGCTGCATCTCCTTCCAAAAACAACCTAAACACCTTCGCTCTGCAGAACTCCTACTCAAACACATCCTACAAATACAATGAACCAGAACAGGAGGATGAGCCTTCTCTTATATAGCTCCTAAAGGACAGAACAGCCTCCCACTCCACATCAGATCCTCCTCTCTTCTTGAATTCCACAAGAAGCTGAAGACTTTGCTTTTTAGTTAACCAACCCACCATAAATATGGTTAAGCACAAACACCTGCTTAGTGCTAGGATACCCTTGTGGGTGATAGTGAGCTTTACAAATACACACAACGGAAGAGTGGAAAGTAACATGAGGTTCAATATTCGTTTGCATATTGCACTCCTCATACTGAATTTACAGGCCCCTTTTTTGAGTTTATTGCAAGTTGATGCCTTAGCCTGGGGAAGATATGACTCCCACAACGTTGCTCACTTCCTTGTCTTTCCTTCCTATTGGGGAGATGACATTTCAGCTCTGATCACTAGCTTAGATAACTACTTGCTGTTGTTCTCATTATGTGGGTGATTCACATAGGCATTTATGAGTATATAAAGAGAACTGTAGGAGCACCCTTGTACATACTCTTACACCCCTGGTAGCTATGTCATAGAACAGACAGGCTTAACTTGGAAAAATATGCAAATTATATAGTAACTCTAAAACAGTAAAGAAAAGTAAAAACACCGCTCAATAAAAAACATCCCACAACCAATCTCTAAATATTAAAAACATTCAATAAGAAAAATGACACAAAAACAAAAAAAAATTATTATATATTTAATATTTAATATTTAAGGCAAAATGTACCAAGAAAAAGTAAAACACCTACCAAAAATCACTGTTTGCGGTTGACCAGGACCTATGCACAATTTCAGGCTGGGTACGATGGAGCAAAGGTTGAACACACCAAGCTGTTCATCCGAGTCTAAGTTTTTACCTTCTGCTTTAGGGCCTCATTTTGAGGTTGGTGGTGCCACCACGGGACTGCCAAATTCGCATGCAGTGTCGTCCCACCCGAGCGTATTACAATGTTCCCACCTGGCTACCAGTGGGAACAATGTAGTATGCATTTCTAGCCTGGCTGTTGGTGGGAACAGTGCTACGATATTGGTGCTGGCTCCCTTAAGGTAGCCAAGACCAATACCGTAGGACACAGCACCTCAGAATGCGCACTGTCCAAAGGAGGAAGGTTGAAGTTTATATCCAGCAAAGTCCGCTCAAAGCCGGATAGCTGCTGGATGAGGACCAGTGCAGAACTGGCTTTGAAAAGCTCCAAGCAGGAGAAATTCAAATTTCATGGCTAACAAAGTTCTTACATTAGGAAGATATTTTTGTGCCTTCACACAGTCAAGATTTGTGCCTTTGGACCTAGACTTTATGATGGAGCTCAAAATCCTAAAGCGAGGCAAGCCTAAAGCTTTATTCAGCCAAGTTGCATTGAAACTTGACTCTTGTTTCACAAGGTTCTACTGAAACTCTGGGAGTCTTAGAAGTCCAAATTTCTTCTTAGTTTCAACTTTTCAGACTTTCTGAGGAAGTTCCTCTTAGCCACTTCTAAGACTTTTGAGGACCTTAGGGATAGCACGTATGGACCAGGACACACCCCAGCAGAGGCCACCAACAAGTTCTAGTCCAGTTCCACTTGTAACTGGTTTACCGGTCACTCTATAAAAAAGGCCTCTTGCATCTTGATATGTCACTGTATCCACACATGAGGTCATCCAACTGACCCTTGGAGTCCACTTCTTAATCCTAGGAACATGTGGTCACAGGTATATTCCTTCAGGTTACCTAACAGGTTACAGACAGCAGGTCCAGTCGTCTTGCCAGAGGTCCAAAAAGTGCACTATATACTGTGGCCTCATCAGAAAGTTAAATATGCCAACTGGGAATTAGCCAATTTTACCAAGATATAGGGGTCAGAGCACATGCACCGGTGACTGGACATCAGTGCCCCTGTGTTCAGAGTTAAACAAAAACAGCAGCATTAGTCCAAACAAAATGGGCTGACCACACAAAAAGAGGCACTTTCTCACAATTACCATTCTGTTCCTATTTTAGATGTTTGAGGTCGAGTCACAAAGGCATGTAAATATATGTAAATGAGCACTACAGTCCTCACTACATACACTTACATGCCTTAGTGAATCTGCCACATTGAGCTTCAATATGTTTATTTCTGCTTAACTACAGGTTGTGGCCCAGAAGTATGTTTGATCTATTGACACTCAATTCAAGTAAAGTGGCTGCCTTGTCTGAGAAGGGCTCTTGGTCGAGACGAATCAAATCAGATCAGCACTCCCTGTTCAATATTTCAGTTTACTGTCCTCGCCAACGTCATTCTGAGTTTCCCCACACAAAATGAGCACAGCTCTTTATGGTTTTCTTTGCATATACCTGTCCCTTTATGAGCACCGACAACCGTGGAAGGGTGCCTCTTATGTGGGCTGTGAACGCAGGATTATTTTCAGGCTCCCTGAATCTAATTGCATGAAACATGGTACACGATGTGTGATTCATGGTACTTGCATTTAATTACATCATAATTCAGCGTTGGAACGGTGTGCAGAATTTTTCTTATCAAATTTATATTTTTTGAGGCTTGAGCAATAAAACTGGGAGGAGAGCACTGTTTTCTGCAAAAGTATAATTCTAGTGTTGCTCAGGGTAAATTATCGCCTGGCATGGTTTTCACATGGATGCCCATAAGTCAAAACTTTACAAACAGCACAAAGTAATGAATCTTTCCATAGATCTTACTTATGGTTGTTTCCTTGGCCATTTTTTACGTCACTTTTAACACCTGTTCAAAAGCAGGCGTTAA
Organism: Pleurodeles waltl; assembly: GCF_031143425.1. Lineage (NCBI taxonomy): Eukaryota > Metazoa > Chordata > Amphibia > Caudata > Salamandridae > Pleurodeles > Pleurodeles waltl. The sequence continues at coordinate 964,162,500 of NC_090448.1, read as the reverse complement.
AATGGTGCTTCCATTCTTTAGAATGGGGCCCTATGTACTCTGCAGGAGTAGCGCCAATACTCCTGCAGAGTACATCAATAGCGTCATGAAAAATGACGCTAGTGCCACCTACCCTGCACCATGGTGCGCCATATTTCAAATTTGTAGCACACATGGTCGTGGTAGGGGTGTGCTAAGGGGTGCAGGGAAAGTGGCACTGCATTACATTTTTTATGGTAAGGAGGTGTTAAGAAGGCCCCACAGTGCGCCATATTTTCAAAATTGCACAATGCTTGCATTGTGCCACGCTATACCTGCACCAGGTATGATATATGCAAGGAGGGCATTCCCATGCAGGGAGGCCCAAAAAATGTACAAGATTTCACTGCACCATTTTTGCAGTAATTTTTAATGCCTGCTGAGGGCAGGCGTTAAAGTGACGCTCCCATAATAACCTATGGGCCTCCCTGTGCTTTGCTGCACTAGCGCCATAATTTATGGCTCTAATCCAGCAAAGCACTACAATAGCATCATAAGTTATGACGCTATTGTGCTAATGTGCACCATGGTGTGAAGTAAATACAGCGCTACCATGATGATGCCAGAGGGCACAGCGCGACGCAAGAAAAGTGGCGCATCAGAGCTGATGCGCCACCTTCTTGTAATTATACCCCAAAGTGTGTCACTGGCTCTCTAGAAATGCTGACTTTACCATCTGGGAGTTCAATGATACCTTATGGTGAGGAGAGTGGGCTGGGTAGGTTAGTCTGTCAAGTCTTTAAAAGGAGCCTGTATTATTGTTAATTGTAGATATCCAGAGCTGGCTCACCGATTAACAAGATCAAAGATCAAGTTTGAAGGGCTGGAAGAAAAGTGCTGCTGACCAAATGTCTGTTGTCCCATGGGATTATTTTTATTGTTCACCGGATTTTCACAGGACGAAGGTGAGAGCAGCCCGTCGCACCCCCTATGGCTCAGTAGCATGAGGAGACCACAAGATTGTGACACACAACAGGTTCCAGGTGCTATCAGAACTTTATTGCAATGATTGAGTTGATCAACAGCTTGAAGCCCCCTCAGCTAAAGGGTTTATTGGCCCATTGCCTATTAGGTGCTTCCCAGTGCTTCGGGCTGATAGCAGTTTGTTTATGGAGGGGGTGGCTCATGACTTGGGAGACCTCGCCTGTAATACCCTGGTCCCTGACCTTACCAGTGGGGGAGGAGGGCCTGCCTGATGTGGAGTTTAAATGTATTGCAGGCCAGAAGCCATGTTCTGCTAGCAATTGGAGTAACAGATTAAGCCCAGAAATAACACCTTGTCCAGCTAAGGGTGTGGATGGTTGAATACATGAGGTGTGTTCTGAAGTCCTGCCATTCAGTATAATTGACTCAAATTCAATCCAGGATGACTGCTCAGTAATTAAGGCTAGCCCTGCCGTGCCTGATGGTTTTACGGTTTCTCTCCTGGAATATGGCAGGACTCAAATCGAAGCTGGACAACCAGGAGTAGTTGAGCTTCATCAAGGAGTATGACATTATATATTGCCAAGAGTCTTGGTTGTTTGATTGCCCATTCATCAACGGGTTCAGGTCCTTTTGTTCCCCTGCGGTTAATTCAGTGGTTGGCAGAGGGAAGAGGTGTCTTTTAGTCCTGGTTTCTACTGCAGTAGCGCAACTTACAACCAAGGAATTGTTTTCAAACACTTATTATCAGCTTTTGACATTATCCCACGCTGAAACGTTTCCCATAATCCTCGTGAACTTTTATTATAACTTCCATGGGTGTTAACCTCTGGGGATTATTGAGGAAATGGAGATTATCCTCTCAGAAATCATGGAAAAGGAGTCTAACTCTTCCATTTTATGGGTGCGTGATTTTAATATATCTAAATGTGTCCACGGTGGGCGTCATGCTTGCGAAATTATACATGGCCAGGGTGATCATTTGGGCCGTTTTTACCATTGGAAGTACGATGAAGCCCTAACACGAGTAAGGTTGGTTAACAATTTGCTTTTTGCTTCAGGTTTAGTAGATTTATATTTAGTGTATGCCCCAGCTTTGTTGGGAGGGGCAAGGGGAGCACCATAGATGATTTCTTATTGTCTGAAAACCTGGCTAAATATCTAGGGAAGTATGAGGTCCTTTGTTCCCCTTGGAGAGATCACTATACGATCTTCTTTGAGCTATAATTCGTCCATATTTCCCCTCTAACCCTGGGGCAGCCCTAACCTTTAATTTTTATCCCTTACAAAGGGGTTCGCAGGAAGTGGCATCGTGTCAACACCAATAAATTCTTGGCAGAAGTTCTTAGCAATAATTGTGGAGAGGTTAATAGCCGTTTAACTGACAATCAGGCTTCAATTATCATCTGTTCCAACTTTACTAAGATCTGCTCCTTCGTCTCTAATCTGTTATTGACAGATAACCGGCGTGAGCTATCCAGGGTGGTTCAACTTTGACTGTACTAAAACCCTAAAAGTTTTAAAACATGATACCAATATCATCCCACGAGATCCTGTTGCGGTACGGGCAGCCTGAAGAAATTATAAATCTGCCATTGAGAAAAGAAAGACAGAAATCAGAGCGAAGGCCTGGGTTGATTAGGAACTTGCTGTTGTATTAAAAGATAAAAGGGCTTTTTTATGAAGTGGTGAGCAGGCCGTTTTTTACTGAAAAGATCCCTTCTGGGATTGATTGTCATATATTGGAGCAGGAATGGATTTTGTCATATATTGGAGCGGGAATGGATTTTCCTTTTTTCTAAAATATTTAACCCTGCTTTGACCGAATCTAAGATGTCAGGGGTTGTTAGTGTGCCGCAATTGGCCTTAATAGATTTTAGTAAATTTGTTTTAGTGGGAAAGGTGCGATTGGCAATCCTAAACTCTGCGACAGGAAAGGCGCAAGGTCCAGATGGGGTGCCGGGTGAAATTTTCAGTTATTACCCCGACCTTTGGACTCCATTGCTGACCAATGTGTTTAGGTCCTTGATGATTGAAGGGCCCCTGGAGTCATGAAACAGTCAGTTACTGTTAATGTTCCTATTTATAAAAAAGGTAGCAAACCCCCCCCCTGTAATTATCGCTCCATCTCCTTGCTTGATTCTTCATTGAAAATCTTCGTCAGGGTTATCGTGGGGAAACTGGAAACCTGGGCAGAGGAAAACCTGTTTTTACAGATATGCAATTTGGCTTTCCCTCGGGTCAGGCAATATGGCGCAAGCATTAAACCTAGCCCTGACTTTTGGTAAATATGTCCAAGCCAGGAGAGGGGCCATAAAAATGGATTTTATGGACCTCTCCTGTGCTTTTGAATTAGTGGACAGGGAAAAGCTCTGGGAAACCGTGGGTCTAGTGGGCGCTGATCGCATGCAGTAGATGTTCTAAAAAAACCAAGATAATCACATAAGAGTTTGGTATTCTCAGATGGGGGACTTGACGCTCCAGGCTGTATTCTGGCCCCTTTTTTATTTTTATTTTATATTAATGCTTTAGATTGATTTTTAGGCTCTTGTACCCTTTGACATGCCTAAAATTGGCACACAGCCAGTCCCCGTTCTGCTGTACATGGATGATGCTATCCTTTTAGCGTCCAAGGCTAGCAGTTTGCAGCCACTTTTAGATGGGTTTCTCAGTTTTATGCAGGGGTGGAAGCTTAACATTAACAACAATAAATCATACATTTTAATATGTGGCTCTAAGAATACGCGATCCAAAAGGTTTTTCATGGGTGATATGCAAGTCACTACAATTAAGCACTTTAGCTACTTGGGCATTTTATTTGAAGCAAATCTGTCCTGGAACCATTAAATTCTACAGAGGTCCCACATGATAGAGGATGGGGTGTGAATCACTGTTTCGGTTAGTGAGGAACTTGGGTCAAAAACCTCCAAGAAAATTAATTAAGTTATATAAAAGTAGATGTCTCTGTGAGCACACATGGGACGGGTGTGTGGGAATATTTGCCCCCAAAGCCCCTCCAGGTAGTAGAGAACAAGTTCTTGTGCAGACTTTTAGGACTCCCTAAATCCATATTGAGTTCTATTTCTCATTACAAAGTGGTGGTTAGGATTTTTAGAAGATCTTGTTGGCTTGGCACCTATTTTCTAGTAGGTTAAAGTCTGGTCTTCCTCTGAGCTGGTTTTTACCCGAGAAACCTGGAGGATTGTCTTAATTTAAGTAGTTCTTTAACTATCCCCTGGATTTCTTATTTAAAAAGCACTCTTCAAGACTTAAACCTGAGTTGCTTTTTTGAGACTCAGGAGAAGGTCCGCCAAGGTGTTAAGGCCCAAGTGAAGAAATTGTGTTACAGCCACCGAGAGAAGCTGAGACTAGCAAAAGTCGTTGATATGGATTCAGTGCAGCTGTATATGCCAATTTCCACATATAATGGTACGGAACCCTACTTAGGGGCATATTTATAATGCCCTAGCATCACCTTGCGCCACATAAACGTCATTATTTTTTACGTTAATGTGGCCCAATGAGGGCGAAGTCCCCGCGCCGTATTTACAGAGTGGTGCAATGTATGCATTGCGCCACTCTGGAACCCTTTGTGTTACATTATGCCTGCGCCAGGCATAATGTTTGCAAAGGGGGCGTTCCCCCGTTAGGGGAGCTGGAAAAATGGCGTAAGGAAATCTATGAGGTTTCCTTGCGCCATTTTTTACAGCACTTTTAACACCTGCTCAAGAGCGGGTGTTAAAAGGGGGCTTCCATTCTTTAGAATGAGGCCCTATGTACTTTTTGGCTCTACTCCTGCAGAGTACATCAATAGCGTCATGAGAAATGACGCTATTTCCCCCTACCCTGCGCCATGGTGCGCCGCATTTTAAGTACAGAGCACACATGGTGGCCAAAGGGGGGGGGTGCTAAGGGGCGCAGCGCCACTTTCCATAAATCTGTCCCTTTAAGTTGTTTTGTAGGTTGTATTCTGTCTTCAAAAAGCAGTTTTTAAGTCCAATTTTTAAAGGTAAATTTATTACGATGCATTTAAAAGGTTATTGATTTTACAACGTTTAGAGTCACCCACCGAATGCTTTGCTGTTCTGAATATAATTATTTGGGCGTTGAAGTGTAGGAAAAATATACTTTATGATTTTTAACGAGGGTTGGGCTTTTGTATTGATGTTTTGTTATTAACCGTCTTACGCTCTTGCTGCGTGGTTTATTTCTGTTTTTTTATGGTCGAATACGAGACCAAATAAAGATTTGAAAAGAAAGGAAAGACAAAGACCTACTTATGGTCAGAAACAGCCTTGTGTGTTATTGGTAGGTGAACCCTCAGGCTGAGTGGTGGATATTGAGGAAAGCCCTGTGTTTGACTGGTAGTTGATGAAGACAACTTTACATCTGATTGAATGCACATGCAAACTTGACATGGAATAATAAATAACTATTGTTATGTTTTTCTGTAGGTATCTGCACAAAAACAAACACCTCAAAGTTATTGATGAAGATGTGTTTGTTGGAGTACACAGCGGCCCGACACACCTGTGAGTATGGAGGAGAACATTAATATTGTAAATGTTGTTTTAAATAGATTTGAAGTTACTTTAGAACATTGGAATGTTGAGAGTTCCTTTGAAGACAGTGGCATGGCTCGGTCCAAAATGGTTCCCATAGACATTCTGCGTCAAGATTCCAATGTTTGCCTTTTGTTTTTTACCCGTTTTTTTTAGGAAATTCTACCCTCTGTCGGTGGAATGTTCTATTAGTGTTACATACCTTTAACCTCTACATATATGCAGGTTCATCCCAAAGAGTTGGTACTCCAAGCACATTGACAAGATCATTCTACCAACACCAGAACTTTTTTCCAAAGATTCTTTCAACTAATTGTAACAAACTGGTCTCACAAGGTGTTCTGGAACATAGCGATCTTGGAGTCATAGCTACATAGGAGATAATATATTTATTTCTAAGTAATAACCACATTTATTGAGGCCAGTACGTGGTCTACAAAAAATGATTACACACAATTATGCAAAAAACATTAAAGGAAACATACAATGAAATGAAATATTAAAGAGATTTACAAATTTAAAAAACATGCAAAGACGTAAGAAGAATCTAAACAATAGAATCTTATAATCAGCTCAAACGTACTGCTTATAGGGCTCTAGAGCATTTTTATGTTATAATTCATAAATGGAGCCTTGGCACTTGCGAATACAAAGAAAACATAAATGACATGAGTTCCAGAGTATATTTAACACTCATGGATCATGGCATATTCCAGCATCGAAGCTTTAATATTTATCTTAACTCTCTTTTGTTTTTACTTTTGTCAAAACTCATTCTAGAGATATTGCAACATTGGTCATCCACACCTGTTTCTTAATATCAATTATAAACTCCAAAGGTAGTTTTGGTATGTCAAACATTAGATCAGAATCAGATGGGTCTTCAGCCCATGCATTGATTGGTTTTATTTTGCTATGATTCATTGTATTTTCTTCAAAGGTTTAGAAATGTTTTAGTCTTTTCTGGCAACAGTTTGCTAAGTGTTAATTCTGCCAAGGAGTGTTTAAGTTGCTTTTGGTCATAATTCAGATAAGAATTTAGGCGAAAGAGTCTCTGTACCAATATGAAGCACAAACCAAGATCCCTTGTACATTTTTAATAGTGGCACAATTCATCACAGCCCCCTTTAGGTCCTATCAAACTGATGTAGGCCAGAAAAAGCAACTTTGCCCCATGAAACAACACCTTCTATTGTTGGTCCCAACTCAGTGATCTGGTAAAAAACTCCAAAATATTGGTTAGAGTTTATCATACCCACACACACCCAACAGTCACTAAACTGTACAGATTGTGTTTATGTCTAAATACCATTAACTTTGTTTTAGAGGTATTAATTATCGTGAAGTATACATTGCAATAGCTTGCAAATGCATTATGTATCTGTGAGGTTCTACTTTTGTTTTATGTATTATCACAGGGTCATCGGTGTTTGTATGGATGTTACTATGTTCAAAAAACTAAGGGCAAAGGACTTAGCTAAGGTCATTCAAACATGAGCCAAAAAAGTTAAAGATAGAAGTGTTAAGAACGCAGCCTGGTTTAATCCATTTAGGTCCTTTATGTTTGATGCCCTTCATTTTTTAAATCACTCTACCTCCCAATTGATTATATGTCAGAATATAGGGTGTGTTACCTATACTATGTTCAAAAAACTAAGGGCAAAGGACTTAGCTAAGGTTATTTAAACATGAGCCAAAAAAGTTAAAGATAGAAGTGTTAAGAACGCAGCCTGGTTTAATCCATTTAGGTCCTTTATTTTTGATGCCCTTCATTTTTTAAATCACTCTACCTCCCAATTGATTATATGTCAGAATATAGGGTGTGTTACCTATACTTTGCAGGCACTACATCGGGAGTCATCACATTGCAGGAGTTAAATCAGTAGGTTTTACATCACAGGTATATTTTCATCATTTTACTTCACTGGTAAGTTAGATTCAAGTGTCCTAACCTTTACAATTTATGTAAATAACTGTATATGTGTATGTACGGTTATATACGTATACACATACACACACATATGTATATAAATATATCTAATAATCTGGGTTACAGATGTTAGATGGCCCTGTGCTCAGGCTTCTATCTGCAATGTCAGTAACCCAACTGATTGAAAAGTTATATGAATACAAATATATGATGTTGTGGGGAAACTATAATTTGCTCACCAAGTCTAATAATTTGAACAATTTTACTTTTTGTACATGACTGCTTTATTATAAAAAAGTATCCCAAATATATTCTTCCTTTCCAAAGATTATATTATGCTATCAGAACAAATGATTTAATTTACATAGATATTACACACTTCTGACTGCAATGCAGAAACAAAATATTTTTTCTAAAATGGAGAAAAAAAAGTTTCATGACCTTATTCCCAATAAATAGATACAGTCACAGCTGTGATTAGAAACTAAGTAAACACATACAGTCAATATGTGTTTCATGGCACAACATCTGCTTCTTCAGAGCTTGAAGAGAAAGGCAGAAGCAGAAGAACGGAAAGAAGAAACTTGTCTTCAGACTCTCAATAAGTCACATATTTTTCAGTGGGTAAAATGTAATGTAACAGTCCTCAATGTGTTGTAATTCAGGTTCACACACTTTCCATTGAGACCACCCTAAAAATGTGTTGACTTCAGCATCTTTCTTCTAGAGTTCTCCAACTCTTATATTGCATAAGAGAGCCTACACTGACACTCCTTTGACTGTACATCATCTATCTTCCTCCTCATTGTTCTGACACATCACTTTTTTCTCAATCTAATGTACTTGAATCCTTTAAAAATAGCAAATAAACAAATCTTACAAACAACAATGATTATGATAGGCCTCAATATAATGCCTAACCCCCCCTATATTGCTAATCCAACTACCTACAGCATAAAATCCTTTCCCACTTGCCTCACAGGCACTGGTAGCTATCTGCCAACTCCTTCAAATCTTGCTTTAAATCAGAGATGTTCCTCACAAATACTGTTACTCTTTCCTCTTGCTGAGAATTTAAGTACAACATTGCAACGCAATTCTGCTACACCTTAGACCTAATAATCATTTCAGTATCAATAGGTAAAATGGTTCAGATGTTTAGTTGCTAGCTTATACACTATTGTAGAAAGCGTTCTAATCTTCAAAACATTTGAAACAACTCCAACAGATGGAATCATTGCTCCGAAAATATGCCCTACTTCTTCTGCTGCACTACTACTACCCTGTATCTTAGCAGGTGAATTTCCTGCAGGAGTGTCTAACTTTTCTACATGATAAATCTTTGGGAAAACTACAGCGAAGTAACAAGTAGCAGACCAGCTTCTAGGTAAGATAAAAAATGCATTTTTAAACACAAACATAATAGACTCCAGGAATGACAGGATCCTTTCGTCTTATAATTGGGTCTGTGTTTCCCCCTAATTCAAAGGTGTGTTCACACTTGCTTCCCCCCTAAATTCAAGATACACCATATTCCAGCTTCTATACACGCATAACTTTCCCTGATGTTGCCAATCCAAAGACAAAGAAGGTTGGACCCCATTCAGTTTCTGATCTCCTCCGATGCCCACAAATCTATTCTAACCAACTTCTACTCTTTTCTCAATCACCCTCCTCCTGTCTTCTAACTCATCAATAAATGTATTCTCTATCTCATTCAGAGAGTTGAATACATTTAATCTGTGAGCCTAAGCAGTATTGAGCTCAGTTGTAGACCTAAAGAAGCTTCAAACAGTGTCCATCTGTTTTGCATTAGCATAGGGGTCCAAATTTGTATACATGGGCACCTCTGAGAAAACCAGATCATAATTTGAAAAATACTACTGAAAGCGACTCCATTTATACCGAAGACTAAGCAAAATGCTAAAAGAAATGCCATGCGTGAGAGGGATATGGTGATATGTCATGTCCTCAGCTACTGAGGCAAGCAATTGAGTGCAACCATGGTGTCAATGTACGCATAAAATCTTTTTAAGAATCTTCCTTATGCAGTGATTTGAAATCATAATTCTGCAATACTCCTATAATGTTCAGCTGGTTAAAGGGTTGGACCTAATGAGAATGTCAGGCTTTGGAAACTGAAGTCCTGTAAGCAAAGCAGTTAGCACTATAGTGGCAACAGTTAATATCCCTGCTTTTAGCAACCTATTAAGGTATGGGTACACATGACTTCACTACAATCAGACCGTTGGGTAGAAAATAGCAGCACGCAGGTTTATCGTCTGCAACATTTCTACCTGTGCAAAAGTCAAAACTGAAATTGAGAATAAATTAAATTGTCTCTCCTTAAATGACAACCCTACTCTTCCTTCTCAACCTTGGCCCCAGGGACTCCTTTTAGTTCATAAATCAAATTTCAAAGGAAACATCAGTTCAATTCAGATTCAAATGTTAGCAAACACAGTTTGTATTTCAGATCCACTGATCAACAAAATCCATATTAGCAAATCGTCAGGCAGAGTTTAAGTTCACAGAGGCTCTGTTAGCACTATTGCACTGTTGTCTCCCAAGAGTAAAGACCTTGAACAAAGTCACTATCTGTGTAGTAAGTTCACTCAGGAACTTATACCTCCTGTAAGGCACTCAAGCTCTCTTCGATCTCCTTAATGCTGGCTGTTTGTCTTCATTGACGCTTCTTTGGCAACAGTCTGGGGTATATGTTCTACTGGAAGGCTTGGCCACACTTTCCATCGCTGTTTCGGCCAATCCCCTCTGTCTCGCTCCCTGTTGTTCAGACCACTCGGTCCTTTGCCAGAATAAGTCTCCACCTGCGCCAGTTGCCAGTTTTCTTCATCAGCCCCAACTTCTCCCTCAGCTATCCCAGGTCTTGAGTCAATTCAATCTTGTGTCCCTTCAGAACTTGGGACTGTTAGCTGACCTCTGTGTTCTGGCTCACTCTCTTCATCCCCCTCTGGTACTTTGGAATCCTCAAAAGTTACTAGGGGGAGTTTCAGTGATGGGCACAGTTATTTCATCAAGAGGACATTCCATTCTCTGGGTGTGAGAGACATGCACCCAGTTAGGAGGGCATCTGCATTTCACTGCTGTATTCGCTACAAGTATGACTTGGAAAGGGCCTTCCCAGCATGGTTCCAGACAAGTCTTCTGAACATGTTTCTTCACCAAGACCCAGTCCCCTTGACTGAGGTCATATCACTGTTCCTGATGCAGGAGAGCAGTGGCAGCGTTGACCTGGGGAGGCACAAAACATACCACATCAGCCAGCCCTTTGCAGTAATCAAGAATCATATCATCTGTTATATTCACAGGTACATTAGCAGACACAGCAGGCAGTCTCATATCCCTCCCCATGATTATCTCATAAGGTAACAGTCCTATTCTCCTGTCAGGTGTACTGTGAAGCTTATTAGCACCAAAGGCAAAACATCTGTCCATTTCAAAGAAGTAGACACACACACTTTTCACCAGCCTCACCTTCAGCATCCCATTATCTTGCTCAACCATTCCAGAAGCTGCTGGTCAGTAACTGTAATGTAGTCTCTGTTCCACTTGCAACACTGCACACAACAGGACTACATTTTTAAAATGGGTTCCTAAGTCTGATTGTAGAGAAGTCAGAAACCTTCTCAGCAACAACTTTGCAACAGTAAGACTGGCATTCCTCCAGGTGGGGTAGGCCTCCACCCACCAAGAGAGATTGCAAACAATAACCAAGACATATCTCAACCTGTTACACACAGGCATTATGATAAAATCCATCTGCAGTCTCTTCAAGGGACCTCATGACGTGCATATGTGTCTCATTGTCACACTGTCACTAGAGTTCTCCTTCTAGATACACAGCACAAACTCAGCCATCAACCTAAGTCAGGGACTAAGCCAATTCTGTCTGAACAGTCTCACCATTGCATCTCTTCCTATATCTGCAGGACCATGGAAATGTCTAGCCATCGGGACGATAGACTGTCAGGTAACACTGGTCTTCCATCTGCAGACATCCAAATATCATCTTCATTCTTTACACAATCAGCTCTAATCCTACCCTGTTGTTCTGCCTTTGGTACCTCCTCTTGTAATCTCTTAACTTCTTCCCAAGTTTCAGCTACTGACAGCAAAATATTTAAGTTTTTCTCATTTTCAGATTCATTTACATATTCTCCATTGAAGGTTCAGGACCTGTGAGTGCTTTACTATGCAACCTCATCAGCATAACAGTTGTCAACTGCCACATAGCCTTTTTAGGCATTTGAAAAGCTTACAGTAATCTCATGACATAGGGCCTCATTACGAGGCTGGCGGTCAGCGGTGGCAGACAGGACTGATGCTGCTGTGGCGGTTTGACCACCACATAAAGACCCTGGTGGTCAGACTGCCAGGGTTCTGCCAGCACTGCCAGGATCCATGATCCCATCAGCCTGGCATTGATCTTAATCCACCAGGGCAGCGCTGCATGCAGCGCTGCCATGCGGATTATGGCCTCGTTCTCTGCCAGCCTTTTCAAGGTGGTTTCACCGCCTTGAAAAGGCTGGTGGAGAACAGGTGCAGGGGGCCACAGGGGGGACCCTGCACTGCACATGCACTTGGCATGGGCACTGCAGGGGTCTCCCTGCCCAGCACCGTCGCAATGTTCACTGTCTGCTGCGCAAACAGTGAACATTGCGAAGGTGCTGGTGCATCCTGCAGCAGCAGCATTGCCTCTGGCTCGATTACGAGCCAGAGACAATGCTGCCACTTGTTTTCTGCTAAGCTAGCAGGGTGAAACCTCGGTTTCTGCCTTCCAGCCCAGTGGGAAACTCTTAATGAGTCCGGCGGGGAGGTAACCAAAGTGGCAGCAACCTCCCCGTCGTAAGTTGCAAACCATCCGCCAAAATCCTAATGAGGCCCAAAGTCTCTGTTTTGTTTTTGGAGATCCTGAAGATGACATAAATCCCCTCAGTGACCATAAATGCTCAAAGTCATGGACCATACCAAAGCCGTCCTGACTAGCTGTAAAAATAGACACCCTCATTTGATCTAAAACATAGCAAGCTCTAGTATGTGCGACTAGTTTGGCCACTACTTCCTCCACTGTACAAACTGCATAGGCAGCTCTCAAATTCCCCCCCTTCCATCATTCCTTTGGTAAGAGCCAACCACAAACAATATATAGTTGGACTCTGCCAGGGGGTTGTCTCTGATATCAGTTCTCATCTTGGTGCATAACTCTGTGACATCTAGACAGCCGTGTTCAACTTCATCATCTTCAAGCTCATTTTCAGGCAATGGTAACAATGTAGGTGGGTTAGGAGAAGAACATTGTTTCAAGGTGATGCTTTCTGCTGTCAGAATTATTTGTTCATATTTTGTGAGTTGGCTATTAGTCAAGTGCTGAGTCGTGGTGTGTGTCAACAATATTTAGACAGAGTGGGCAACCATCACTGTATGAGGATACCCCATAACTATGCTTTTACATCGTTCAGTGCTGACACCTACTGCTGCCACCACTTTCAGGCAGCCAGGCTGTCCAGTGCCTACATGGTTAAGAGTAGAAGAAAAAGAAGCCACAGGTCTTCGAGCATTTCTGTGCATTTGTGCAAGCACTAAGGGTCAGATTTAAGGAAAAGTGGTGCATCGCAGTGCTGCGCAGTGCTGTGCCAAAATTGGCTGCGCTGCGTCACTTTAGAAATGCAGGGATTCTCTGTATTTAAGTGAATACGGTGCACCCCAGCGTTTACCCCTGCGCTGGTGCTAAATTTAGCTACCAGCCCCAACGCATGCATCCTTGCACCATTGTGCAAGGATATCTGGTTGAGGGGTGTGATTGTTTATGTCCGGGAAGGGGTCCCTTCCTGCACATAAACACTCACTAATGGCGCTTTGGCACATCTCTGTGTGCTGCACAATGCAGCACACACAGATGTGCCAAAGCATCATTTTCAAATGATTGTTTATATGCAGGAATGGACACCTTCCCACACATAAACAATCATTTCTGGCATTTTGCTGCACGCACATAAAAAGCTAAAAATTAGGGGGAATAAAAGTATTCCTCCTCATTGTGCTTTGCTAATGCCACCCCTGGGGGTGGCGATAGATTATGGCGCTGCCTCAGGTTTACGAAATGTCATAAATCCGAGGCAGAGTCAAAATGCAATGGGTGTGGCTGTGTCATGCCCACAGCAACACCCTTTGCACGCCCTTTCACATACAGTGCTGCGTGGGAAGGGGCCATATTTAAGCCACAAAAAGTAGCGTTACGCCACCTTGTAAATAGGGTGCAGTGCTTAGCGTCACAAAAAGTGATGCTCCTCTGGTGCTAGGGGCCCATAAATACGGCCCTAAGGGACCACAACCCTCTCTCTCACTGCAGAAAATTGTAAAGGCTTTGTTATAGTGAGGCATTTCCGGTGCCAAGGTACTACAGAAACATTCTCTCAGCTCGAGGAACACAATCAAACAATCACTGTCCCATGGTAGCAGATCGGGCACATCTTTTTGTGTCACATCTACAAAGGTTTGGCCACCAGGGAAAAATTGGGTATCTACTGTCAACAGTAGCCCACCACTCCCAAAAGCATCCTGACTTCTCTCTGTGTAGTTGAAGGATTCATCTTGAGGATAGCAGAGATTGTCTCTTGTAAAAATTCCTTGCTCCTTTCTCAATGTAGTGTCCCAGATACTGGACTTTCTTCTGACAGTACTGTAATTTACTCAGGGATACTTTGGGGCTCATTATGACATTGGCGGTAAATACTGCCTACCGCCGTGGTGACAGACGCCAACATACTGCCACAGCAGCTACCATCCGTCCGCCATATTATGAGCACTTCCTGGCTTCTGCCACAATAAGGGTGGAAATCCGGCAGTGCTCATGGTGGTGGATGGTGGTAAGCTGGCACTGCTAACACCAGCACCGCCCTACCAGAGGACTCCTCCAGCTGTATTATGACCAGAAATACGGCCTGGCGATGTTCTGCTGGTGGGGCGCTGCAGGCGGCAGCAGTGCCCCTTCCCATTCCCTGCCGGATGACTTCCTCGCCAGACAAGGTAAGTTGGGCTTCCGACAGGGAAGGAGGGTGGTGAGTGTTGTGGTTGTGTGACTGAATGTGTGCAAGAATGTCTGAGTGTGTGTGTGAATGCGTCTGTGAGTGTTGTGGTGTATGCGTGTGAGTGAATGCGTGTAAGAATGGCGAAGTGAATGCGTGTCTGCATGTCAGTGTGATTGTGTGTAAGAATGTGGGTGAGTATGTCTGGAAGTATGCATGTATGCCAGTGTGTGTATGCCAGTGTAAGTGAATGGGTGTATGTGTGGTGCGTGTGGGTGTCTGTGTGCATGTATGCGGGGAGGGGGTGTGGGGTGAAGGGCGCTGTGACTGTAGTGGGGTTAGAGGGAGAGAAGGTGATGTGTGCGTGTGTGGCTGTGGGGGTGGGGTCAGTTGTGTGGTGTGTGCATGTTTGCGGTTGTGTGCGTGTCTGCGGGTGTGTGCGTATATGGGGGTGGGGGTTGTGTGAATGTATCGGAGGGGTTGGGGTTCTGTGAATGTATCGGAGGGGTTGGGGGATGAGTGCATGGATCAGATGGGGTGGGGAGGTTAGTTTGTGTATCGGGTAGGTGGGGGATGAGTTGGGATGGAGGGAGTGTGAGGTGAGTGTTAGGGGGTGGGGGAGCCGCCTCCCGGTGACAGGGAAGGAAGGAAGGAATTCCCTGTCACCGGTAGGGCCTACCACCATGGTTTTCATGGCGTTGCTAATGCCACGAAAACCATGGTGGTAGGCCGGCTCATAATGCCATGGGCGGTACTATGTCGGTGGCTGGGCTGGAGATAGACATCTCCGGCCTGGTGGCTCATACTGCCATGGCGGTATGAGTGGAGATGTGGCGGGTTAGCTGCAGCCAATCCGCCAATCTCAATGTGGCTGTATTTACTGCAAGCCTGTTGGCGTTAATACCACCACATTAACCCTGGTGTTTAGAAGACCGCCATGGTCATAATGAGGCCCTTTGTGCCCGTTCTGAACCAAGTGGTTCAACAAAGCGTTGGTGTCTTTTCTACAGGCCTCCCGCATGTCTGACGTGACCATAAGGTAATCAGTATACTGGACAAGGACTGAATTACAGGTATTACCAAAGACTTGAGATTCATCTTGTGGATAAAATTAAATATTGAGAGGCTGTCTGTGCACCCTTGTGGGACTCAGCATAAGCCCAAAACTCTATTGTGAGAACAAAAAGGAAAAGAGGAACTGACTGTCCTCATATAAGGGAGTAGAGAAGAAGGCCTGACACAGCTCAACCACTGTGAACCACTTAGGTTTATGAAATAAAATCACAGCTGGAATTAATACCACAGGACAACAAGGAATAACAATGTTATTGATTTTCTGAAGATCCTGTACAATCTGGTGGTTCAGATTGGGTTTCTGTAAGCCAATAAGGAGTGAGTTCTCCATTATTTCTTTAAGAATGCCTTGCCAGATCATCAACTCTATCAATGGAGTGATTCCAGCTATCGTTTCAGGCTTTAGCTTGTATTGAATCATTTTAGGGCATGCAGCATTAGGTAAAATTGTTATTTGAACAGACTCAACTCCTTTTATAAGGCCAATATCCTTACCCGAGAAGTCCCAGACTTCAGTGTTTGCTGTAAATTTGAGATCAGGTGGTAAGTCTTCAGTAGTCATTAAGGGATACAGTCCCAGACTTCAGGGTTCACTGTATCTGTATCCCAGAAGGTTAACGGGACTGAAACACATACTACAAACGACCCTATCTTGACCAGAACCTTTTCTGTGACAAGCTTTATAATCGGTTTGTTGACAACTCAAACAACTTGGATTTTCTTTTCAGAGAGGGGTAGGTTTGGGACTTTTGCTGTTCAGAAAGTGGAATGGGTAGCACCTGTGTCAATCAGAAATGACACCGGGTGGCCATTCACCTCACTTTCTGCGATTGGACCTCTCTGGTGCGCCTCTAAAACTGTACCAAGTATGCAATCTTCCTTCCCCCTCATAACCGTCCTTTTGATGGATTGGAACAGTATCCCTCCATCAACTCAAAACTAGGGACTGATGAAACAGGTTCTAATTTTGGAAAGGGTGTTGATTCATCGTTGGGGCCTAGTTCATATTTAACCAAGAATTACCCATATTCTGTTGGGGCACTCGGACTTGGAGAACTTGCATCGCTGAAACTTCAGGCATGTTAGAATTTTATATTCTCTGCATGTGCACATTTGTTTAGCTGCACAGGGTTAGCATTCTGTGATTGTGGGAAACCTACATTCTGCATCTGGACCACGTTCATTCCCTCTGGTGGGATTTAAATGGTATTCACACTTCCAATGGCCAATCTTGTTACAATAATGACATGGATTAGATTTCTTCAACATTGCAACATCAATTCCTTGCAGGAAAATTGTAATATGATGGGAGGGGGGATGCTGCCGGCATGACAGCAGTGTCCTCCCATCGAGATTGGAGGTCGGCTCGTCCCACTGCCAAACTCATAATGAGGCCTTATTTCTTATTTAGATCTATGTCATATAGACGAGCTAAGTCTGCAAGTCTGTTGTGCCAAGTTCAGCATGGCGCTTAATGTCTTCACACAAACATACAAGTTCATTTTCTCGATACATATCTATATGTGGAAAATCAAGTTTGCCTGAAATCAACTCTTCCACCTCTAACCTTAACTGGATCACATCCACAGGTCCCGCTTTCTCTACACATAGATCTTTCTCCCTTGGCAGTACAATTCCATTGCTTCCAGAGGACCCTTTAAAGAATCAAACCAAATCATCTATCTTTGTAAACTAGTCTCATTTTGTGACATTGGGGCATTAAACACTATTCTTCTTCTGGGGCTTTCTGGATATATGGCAGTGAATTTGTGAAGAAATCTGCAGAGACTCCGATTACATTTGCACTGGTTTATTGAGGTTCAAAATAGACAAACACTTCAGCCTCCCAATTGTTCAGCTTGGTTTCCCACTCTCAACCGCACCCTTAGAACCTCCTGATCCCTGCATTCCACATTCCAACTAGCTTGCTTCCATATCCTAGATACTACTGAATTCTAAATAGATATGGAGGAATTTCAAGGTATTGGGGCAGGCTTCTCTGTAGGAATCGTTTCTACTACACCTAACATGGAGGACATAGGTATTTTGTTTAGTAGACCTGTAACAGTTGGGATTAAATGCATCCTCCCTGTGGACCCTAACATCGTGGTCATAGGAGCATTATTCAGAGAGGTCATCATAGTCGGAACAGAAAAGGATTTGGTTGTCCCTCCAGACGACTTTGGGTTATACACAGAACTGGCCGGCCCAACTGTAACAGGAACACTGGTCAAAATCATCTTTCCTGTCAAGCTCTGATTGAGGTCTATAGGGGCTGTGGTGCCTGCCGCACTACCACTAACAACAGCACCACTCAAACCCTCATATGAGGCAACATTATAAGGTGGTGGATGAAAAGACAATAATACATCTAAAAAGTAATCACTAGAATCACTATCATTACTTGAATTTTCAACATCATCTGTCTTCTCCACCCATCCTTTTCTTTGTCTGGGAATCTTCATTTGTCAATGTAGGGTACAACCTAACTCCTTCAACTACCTCCATTCACTACTTCTGTTGCTGTGCATCCCACTTAGCATCAGCATAACTGCATTCTGCTTTCCTAGATTTATTCTGATATTTCTCCTTCTTTACATCATGTGCAGCATCCTCCCAAGTATTAAGAGCTTCATATTGTGCTGGTCTATTTGGAGTTTTCATCTTGTGCAATTCTGTTCTCAGGTTCTCAATAATCTTCATGTTGAATGTGCCATACCGTAGAAATTTCAATTTACCCCCATTCTCAGTGATCTTGTACCACTGATGAAGCCACACACCTGTGTGGATCCCTATATGTGTCACCATATCATGACCTGGCGTACTTTCCAGTGGAGCTTCCTCACCCTCATGGACAGTAATTCGCACATCACCTCTCATCATTTTCCTAAGTCTCTTAAAAACGTCATGATCACATTAATGTTAAACAAAGAGCATTCAAAGCAATTTAGAAAACAGAGAAAACTCAAATACTTCATCAAATTTAGTCTAGATGATAGTTTAATTAAGGTCAGCACTTACGTTCACACACAGCACAGCCTCTGTCTCCATGAACCTATCTCAGCGCGGCACCCAGTGATGTCACAACCAATCCCAGTGCAACACTGTCTGAATCAGTCCTCACTCCTCACTTCTTGCAGCGATTCACCCTCCTTTACAATTTGCCATAAGTTCAACTCTCACACTGCAAAGCAATCACAATTTACAAATATCTTTTGTCTGCTCCACTAACAACATTCAAAGTAATAACTCATACAAAAATAACCAGAACAGACTTTCTAACTTACACACACACCAAGATATCTCAACCAATAGGAAATCACCCTGATTAATGTAATTTCACATGTGCAAAACAAGGGTCTACTTACACTAAACACTATTAGTACACTCACAACAATTTTTTACTGTCCCTATCTCCATTGTGCAGTCGCTGGTAACTTGTGAACCGACACCACAGAACCTAGAAGATAAGTTTAACAACCCAAACTTTACCTATCTCAGGGTTATGGACTACGAAACGTCCAATAACAACTTCAACCGTTCAGTATCAAGTGCGTACACGCACTCCAACAATTTGAAACCATCACATCACCAAGCACCATTCACTCACTATTTCTACACCATACTACAATCTCAACACTGTCTTGCACAGCCCTAAAAATAGTCACTCCTCAGCTACTGCAAGCTCCTTCAAAAACCACCAAATCACTGCTGATCTTCCGAACATCCAAACGTTGATGCATGGACTGGACTTTGGCGACTCCAGAGTTTTTTGAGAGTATTCTGTCTCCCTGCACTTCAGTGACTAGCCATTCTCTGTTTGCTACCATTTGATGGATGGGGTCCCTGAACCTCAATCTCATAGCATAATCATCAAAAAGACTCCGGCACAGGTCGTATGGACCCCACTGGTTGTATGGACCTCTGGTAGTTGACTTGAAGCATTGAGGGAGAGCTAGCACTCAGAAGTCAATTTTAATTTCAATAAACCAATACAAGTCTATAATAACAACAGAGAGAATGGTATGCAACCATAGAGATTTATGTTTCCTAGATTAGTAGTTTGTTACAGTCATTAATCTGTTCAAAGGTTTGTCAACATTATCAATATGAAGAAAATATCAAGATGTTCACAAAATCTAAATCAAGGTATTACAAAGTACAGAATGCAAATTATAAGTATAAAGAGAAAGCAAATTATCCAGGTTGAGTGTTCCATATAGAAACTAGTTCTAGCTAAATTTAAAAAAGAAAGTACGAAGGGGAATTCTAAAGAGAAAATGGAGAAAGTGTCAGTATCATATGAACCTCCGTAGAAGCTCAGACAGCAGTGATAGTGTTTAGCATAAACCCTCACACTCCTGGCTAGGCTTTGCAGTACACCCCCCACGGGCATCCAACCCTAGACTGCGCATGACCTTTGGCTGTGCACAGCAAGGAGTTGGAAAAAGGGCCTGGCCACCTGCGGGCAACCTACCCAGAGCCAGCACTGCTGCTTACTACCAATGTTGAAGGGGCAGGGCCAAGTGGGTGGAGCTTCTAGGTGGTAAGGCAACTTTGCATACTCAGCAGAAATGAAAAGTGAGAACCATGGATTCTGCCCTCAGACCAGACGAAGACAGTAAAGAATCCACTCATCTTGGACAGTCAGTACAGAAGAGATTGCGCTCCACTGAATCAATGATGCATTCACCACCATCAAGGATTTCAGATTGTTTTTCAATGTGCAATTTGTAGAGAAAACACACTGTCCATCAGACTGGACACTGTCCATCAGCCTGGAAAATGGCAGGAATGCCGTTGCATATTTCTAACGTGGAAGGTATGACGCCAAACGAGCGGAGTATGTAGGCACTTTGGCACCTTTGCATACTCAGCAGCAATTAAAAGTAAGAACCGTGGACTCTGCACTCAGATAAGAAGGCGACAAGAAAGAGCCCACTCATCTTGAACAGCCACTACAGAGGAAATTGAGCTCCATTAAATCAACAATGCATTCACCTTCATTAAGGAATGCAGATCGATTTCCAATGTGCAATTTCAGAGAAAACACACTGTCCATTAGCCTAGATAATGGCCAGAACACTGTGATTTTTTTGTTCAAAGGGGAAGGGGCCTCGCTGCCCCCTCCGTGAGCCTTTAAAAGATCCTGGGAACCCCATCTCCCAGGGGCATGTTTTTTTTTAAAGTGAGGGGGCCACGTGTCCCCCCTCCCTGATTCTAATCTGGCTCCAGGGACCCCAGCCAGCTCCCCTGCCGCAAAGTTTTGGGCTGATTCATCAAGAGGGAGCCAAGAAAAAGCGATGATCCCAAAACGCATTTTCCCTATGCAGTTTTCCATAGGGGTTTTAGAAACGGCTACAGCCTGAACCGCTGGACGGAATTACACCAAATTTGGCAGAAAGCTAGATCTTGGTCCAGAATGAGTGCTTTTTGTGATTTTGGTAACCGTGTATGTACCACTGCTAAAAGAGTTGGTACAGGAGATCCAACTAGGTTGTGTATAAATCACCAGGTAAAGACCAGAACCACCATCCAAGGATCTGTGTTCCAACAATAAGAAACGACCATCATTCGATCAGTGTTTGGAATGCAATTTTTTGGCACTTTCTTTGATCATGAGATTAGCAAGCACTAGCCATACTGAGCCAAAAAATGAAGAAGGCATTTCACCATGCCAGGCACAGTACTTGAGCTTTGGATTGATATGAGTGACATGGTGTTAATGGCAGCTCCTCTGTGTCAGGACAAAGCTATGCTTTTCTGATGGTCTTCAATAAGAGAATTACGTGGCCAGGTACCAAAGTGTGAGAAGCAATGGTGCATAAAATTGTATCCCAGGAGAGATCCAGTATGTGTTCAAGGATTTGCATTTGCGCTGGACAAGAATCACCCTGCGAAACACCTACCAAGAAAATTTATTTGCAACATTATTATTGAACCTATAAAACTATGCTTAAATACTCTGAGGTATGTTATACTTAAACTCACGTCTAGATCTTTTTCATTGCTAACTTTTTTAGACGTTTCTTCCACACTGAAATGACCAAACAATTATACCTAAACAGTAAAATTAGTTAAAAAGTACTAAGGTATGCATAGTGGACTCTCACCACTTGCCGTTAGCTATGCCCTTCACAGGCTTGCATGTCTCGACCTTGAGTTTTTGTTTTCCTTCTGACTTAATAAGCTTTAAACTATACTGTGGATTTATGTTTTTTTAATGAAGAAATGCATGACTTTATCACAGTCAATTTTATTCTCCCCTTCCTTCTCAATAGAACAAACAAGCACATCCATCCTAGTGCTTAATTTAATAAATGAAGGTGCCGAAAACTGTTCAGAAGCACGCATCCGGTGCAATTATAGTTGAATCCGCCTCATGGCATTACTACCAGACATTCCCTGCAAATTTATCTCACTCGTACATGCTCCTGCTAATGAGCTGTCATTATGGATATCAGAAAATCTTAGTGGTATCTGAGTGAGAGCCAAATGGGCTTGCTCCAGTTTTAATTTTTGTGAGAACCAAAGATGCTCAATGTTACTTATTTTATGAAGGAAGAATGACTAACCCATGCTAAAAATACTTTTCTGTGTGTCCAGCAGGTAACACAGATAATCCCTGTAGCATACACTCAATCCAAAGTACGGTCTTTTCATCTGAATATAAACCTATCAAAATGATTCTCTGTGTTAACAAACAGGTCCTCAAAATGTATTCTAAATTGATTTGTGGTATTTTCTTTTGAGTCGTACATGTCTCTTTCTTGGATATGAATGTTCTAATACTTTTGTTTTCTTTTTCATTTTTTTCATTGTGTAAATATAGAAACACTACAGTGACAGAAAAGCTGATATTGTACCTTAACATTTGAGAACCACAACAACCAAATCAAATTGCAATATCTGTTACATGCAATCCTTGGTTTACCCATTTAATTTAGGTGCTAGAATTAAAAAGGTTATTATGTTTTCCTGATATGGGCAAGTGAAGTGTGACTTACCCATTCACACTTTTTGAATATATTTTGGCTTTTCTTCTTTGATGCAGGGATGTATCAGAAACAGGGATCACTGCACTGCCCAGCAAAGGGCTGGAAAGCCTGAGAACACTGGTTGCAAAAAACACCCTGAATCTTAAAAAACTTCCCCCGATCGAGACCTTACAGCAATTAGAAGAAGCATATCTAACATACTCCAGCCACTGCTGTGCATTCAAGAACTGGAAGAAAAGGAAGGGGTGAGCAAATTCAAATCACTTTTCAATCAATCAGTCAGGAATTTGTAAAGCGCACTACTCACCCGTGAGGGTCTCAAGGCGCTGATGTGTGGGGAGGGGTGGATGGGGAGGTGCTGCTCCTGCTCGAACAGCCAGGTCTTGAGAAGTGTCCTGAAGGTAAGGAGGTCTTTGGTCTTGCGCAGGTGGGTGGGAAGAGTGTGCCACATTTTGGCGGCAAGGTGCAAGAATGACCTACCGTCGGTTGTAGTTCTGCAGACGAGTGGGATGGTTGCGAGGTCGGCGGAGCGGAGACGCCGGGTCGGGGTGTAGAAGGAGAGGCGTCTGTTGAGGTATTCTGGTCCGGTGTTGTGCAGTGCTTTGTGAGCGTGGGTGAGGAGTTTGAAGGTGATTCTCTTGTTGACTGGGAGCCCGTGCAGGTTTCTCAGGTGGTCGGTGATGTGGCAGTGGCGGGGGATGTCCATGATGAGGCATGCAGAGGCGTTCTGGTTGCGTTGCAGCCTCTTCTGGAGTTTGGCCGTTGTTTCTGCATAGAGGGCATTGTCGTAATCCAATTTGCTGCTTATGAGGGCTTGGGTGACTGTTCTTCTGGTTTTGGTGGGTATCCATTTGTAGATCTTTCGGAGCATGCGAATGGTGTTAAAGCAGGAGGAGGAGATGGCGTTGACTTGCTGGGTCATGGAGAATGAGGAGTCCAAGATTCATCCCAGATTGCGTGCGTGGTCGGTGGGAGTCGAAGCAGCTCCGAGAGTGGAAGGCCACCAGGAGTCATCCCAAGTGGAGGGGATGGAGCTGAAGATGAGGACTCCCGTCTTGTCGGAATTGAGTTTGAGGCAGCTGCTCTTCATCCATTCGGCTATGGCCTTCATTCCTTCATGGAGGTTGGTCTTGGCAGAGTCCTTGGTGAGGGAGAGGATCAGCTGGGTGTCGTCGGCGTATGAGATGATGTTGAGGTTGTGGGATCGGGCGATGTTAGCTAGCTGGGCCATGTAGACGTTGAAGAGGGTCGGGCTGAGGTACGAACCCTGGGGTACTCTGCAGATGATTTTGGTGGCCTCCGAGCGGAAAGTGGGTGGCGGACTCTCTGGGTTCTGCCAGTGAGACAGAAGGGTGTGGTGGCAGACGGTGTGGAACACATCCACGAGGTCCAGGAGGATGAGGGCTGCGGTTTCGCCGGTGTCCAGTTTGGTTCTGATGTCGTCGGTGGTGGCAATGAGGGTGGTTTTGGTACCGTAATTCGCTGCGGAATCCGGATTGGGAATCGTCCAGGGTGCATTCTCCTCGAGGAAGTGGGTTAGTTGTCTGTTGACAGCCTTCTCGATGACTTCTGCCGGGAAGGGGTGCAGGGAGATAGGCCGGAAGTTCTTGAGGTCCTTTGGGTCCGCCTTGAGTTTTTTGAGGAGGGCGTTGATCTTGGCATGTTTCCAGCTATCCGGGAAGGTGGTGAACTAGAAGCAGCTGTTGATGATCTTCCGTAGTTGGGGTGCGATGACGGAGCTTGCTTTGTTGAGGATCTGGTGAGGGCAGGGGTCAGATGGTGAGCCGGTGTGGATGGTGTTCATGATTCCGATGGTGTTGTTGTCGTTGACGGGGGTCCAGGAGAGCAGGAGGTTTGTTGGAGGTGAATCTGTGGTGTAGGTGGTTGACGGGGGGGTCTGGGTGCTGAAGCTGCCATGGATGTCTGCAATCTTGTGTTGGAAGTAGGAGGCTGGGGAATCGCAGAGGTCTTGGGATGGTGGGATGTCGTTTGGCATTGGAGCTGGGGTTGGAGAGTTCCTTCACGACGTTGAAAAGCTCCTTATGGCTGTGTGGGTTGTTACTGATTCGGTCTTTGAAGGCGGTTCTCTTGGCGGCTCAGATGAGTTGGTGGTGTCTGCGGATGCCGTTTTTGAAGGCTGAGTGGTTGTACAGAGTGTGATCTTGGTGCCACTTTCTTTCGAGTATTCGGCAGGTTTGCTTAGATTCGTGGAAGTCGGCGGTAAACCAGAAGGCCTTTCTGTTGGTGCGTCCGTTGGAGGGATTCTTGATTGGGGCGAGAGTATTGGCACAGTTGCGGGCAGCTGCATCAGTGTCGGTGGTGTCGATGGGTAGGTTCTTTTCTTATATTCAATGCAATTTGCTTTATTTAGGGTTAACTTTTTTTAGCTACTTTAACTTTTCCCACAGTTTCTGTGGCCTCCTTTAAATGATTACATTCCCAATTCAGCTTTCAGATTTCCACCCTTATAGTATCTCATTTATCTTTCAGAAAGGCACTCATTACTTTATGAAGGTGGGTCCTGTTATTGGAAATATTCCTTATATAGAACAACAATGTTTGTTTCCTCCTCTTACTTTGAAAACTCTTAGACTTGACATCAGACATGGATAATCCTCCTTACGATACCCGGGCACTGCTATATTGCAAAACACACAAGCTGTACCCAATTTACGTTGGGAAGAACAGATTAATAAAAGTGCTGGTCTTCTCCTGCACAATGCAGCATCCATCTTGCGCTTCTATAGGAGCACCTCTACAAAAACGGTCTCCCCGGCTATTAAGATATATGCAGCAAAAGCACAGAGAGCCGCCGTGTATGGTGCAGAAGTATGGGGCTTTTTTAACACCAACAGGCTCACCCTTGGGGAGAATAGTTTTGCTAGGGCCCTCTGTGCTTGTCCTCCCAGTACCCCACTGATCCCCTTGTTCCTGGACCTGGGTATAAAACGGATAGCGGACCTGATAAACTTAAGACCCTTGATGTACTGGGTCAGGCTCTGGACTGTCCCCGAACTAGACATCTATAAAGCTTCACTTCTAGATCTGTTAACATCCTCTAATTCAGCTTCTATTCCGTGGGTCAAGCACGTATTCACTTGGTTCAAGACATTGGGGTTAGGAGACAACTGGGAGAACCCTCACAAACTCGAGAAAGTCCACCTTAAAGCACTGAAGTGTGCCTATTGGTCTTATTTAAGGAACAACGTCATTACCCACAAATCATGCGGTCGTCTAACCAATTAATTTATTGACACCAAATGGTACCCAAGGTTCGAACCTTATCTAGACATTATACCTGATATTTTAGGCAAAAGCCTATATGCTAGATTTCGCTTTGGGACCTTACCATTGAAGACCGTGGCGTGTAGATGGGATCCAAATGTGACTAATGATATTTGTCCTGTGTGTGGCACTAATTGTGAAACAGTGGTGCACTTTCTGTTCTTTTGCCCTGCATACATGGTTCCTAGGACCAAATGGATCCGTGACCTATGTCGAGAAATGGGAATCAGGGAATGTGCATTAGCACTGAGAATTTTAAAAAATGATTCCACCAAAATGCTAATAATCTCTGTTAGTAAATATTTACTATCAGCATGGCGCATAAGGAGTTTTTACATCAGTAAAAGATTAGAGGAAAAAGCTCTTTCTGTTTAGCAAGGCCAGAAGAGGTGATCATTTTTTACTTAGAATTATGATTTTAGGATTGATTTGTATTTTACTCTTTTAGGTGGTGTTACCATGTGGCATTAAGTTTTTGGGATGGAATAGTATTTTATATTTTATACTTTTAAATCTATTTATGATAATATTGGTTATGTATTGCTTTGATGATCATTGATCGAATAAAGCTCTGTTGACAGACAGACATGGATAATCCTCCTTACGATACCCGGCAGTGCTATACTGCAAAACACACAAGCTGTACAAGAGGGTGAGAGGAAGTAAACCAAAGACATATATCGAGGAACAGTAGAACTCAGGGTAATAAAAGATAACAGTCATCTATAGAGACATCAAGATTTCATCCCTTGAGAGCGCATTTCTCTTATCTACTGAGTTGCAGCAAAAAATTAACATTCTTGTTTCTTTTTTTCACAAATATAATGAATTAATTTAATATGTGCAACATTTGTTCCTGATTGCCTCACTGAGAGATGTGTAATGGAAAGGAACTCAATCTCACACTCATAATTTTATAACATATATTAGGACATCCTTTATGTATAGCAAGCTTGACTTATTTCATAAAACAGGCATAAAACCAAGGATAATTTACAATGTGGGATAAAATATGCTCTAAAAAGTATTCCTCTTCTCTAACTTCAAGTAAGGCTTAAACACTATTTTTTTATCAGATTATTTATGACACTGTATGCTTTTTAAAATGACACTCTCAAGTGATGATAAATGTTGGTCGTGTGCAAAAGGAGATAGTTGTATTCTGCATTTATTTCAATGTCCTTCGGTTAGACCAACTTGGATTCAAATTTGGAATAAAATAACCAAAAGTTGCTCTTTTTTGCAAAATATATGTTTTCCTTGGTGGGATTAGCAGCAAGTGGCCTCTTAGGGCTTCATTATGAGTTTGGCAGTCCCAGGACTGCCAAGTGGGGGTGGCAGTCCGACCATCATCAGTCTGGCGGATGTGACCACCGTATTATGCATTTGCCTGTCTTACCAACAGAAGACTGCCAGCGGTCCGCCAGCACCGCCAGGCAGCAGAGACCACCACGGTCACAAGGAAGCACAAACAGGCCAGCAAAGTCTGTGTTTCCGCCAGACCCCTTACGAGGTTGCACACCGCCAATGTGACCGTGGCAGTCCAACCACCACATATCTGAAGGCGGAAATGGACAGTATAAAGCACTGGTCTCCAAACTTTTTAATGCAGCGCCCCCAGTTGAAAAATAAAAATCATTGGGCCCCCCTCAGAATTCTTCACAATTATTTTATAAAGATCATTGTTTAAATATGTCTAGACCTATTTAAACATTGCAGTTAAGTACTGTTACCTTTTTAAAAATGCAATAACATGCTTCTGCTTAAAACAAAGGCCTGTTATCTGTATAATGCTTTTTTTGGCCAGAGTCTGGCACCCCCCCTTGGGATCACTTGAGGCTCCCCCTAGGTAGACCCACCCCCAGTTTGAAGACCTCTGGTATAAAGGGAGACTCTCACCTGCAGGAAGCCTTACACGCCCTGTGCCGCCATGACGCCCTTCACACACGTCATGCTGCTGCTGCTGATCATCTATAGACAATGAATTCAATGTCACCGTGGACGTCAAAAACCATACGTGCACACCTACCTGCATCACCAACCTTAAAAACAGCTCGTAGCGTGGGCTAACACACCAAAGGGGAGGGCACCATGGGCAGCAGGTACACTTCGCAAACAATACACACTCACATACATACATCAACACGGACACATACCCTTTGAGCAGCACACTCACACAGCACAGCAACACTAAAGAAATACACACACCCATACAGCACAGGCACAGGGAGACTGAAGGCTACACAACATTGTCACACACATCAACAACAACACACCCACATCACATATACAAATACGACCCACACAATCACATTCCACACTGGCCAGGGATTGTTCTTGCATATGACACATATATGTGTCGATGTGGCATGCAACACAAACAACACCACCAGTAAACAAATAGTGCAATGGCCACACACATCACAGCACACTGGATGCACAATGGTATGCACAAAACACAGAGACACAAATAGACCAAGAACAACATGTCAACTATACCTACGTAATTGGGATGGGGCCATGTGGGTCACCCAGGGAAGGAGACTGCACAGGGACATATAACACTTTGAACAGGCCTCCAAACAATATGTTCACAAGAAATGGCGCCACATGGATCTCAGGGACAAACAATACTACAGCAAGACGTAATTCACATCTGCACAATGGGGAAGGGCAAGTCAACAAAGCACATACAACCCCTGCATGGGGCATACCACCACAGGAACTAGCTTCAAGGGCACACACCTAAATGGACACATGCATAGGCAAATGTAAAAGAAGACAGTACAATTGAACGCACACCATGTTTGCACAAACAAAATTCAAGCTGACACACATCACATGAAGCCATAACCCATATCAGGAGACAAGTCTAACACCATACATGCCCATATTGGACAACATAAAAAGAAATACGTACCATACAAAACAGTACACATTGCCATGACACCACAATTGCACTGACACACACAGACCTATGCACACAACATATACCCTTGTCTTGGTGGACAAAAGCACTGCACACAAACTCACATACTGCAAACATCAGCATATGGAGCAGCAAGCAGGCTCAAACACACACAACTAGAGGCACACAACCAAAGTCAATTGGGAACAACATAAAGCTAGAAAAGGAAATTTCAGGAAAATTGTATACCCAAAGAACAACTGTTTAAGTTTATTCAAATGGTAAATTGGTAAAGTCCAAAGGCCATTGGCCAGTCCATATGAAATTCAAAAATGGCAGTGTTGTGCATAAACTTGACTCCCAAATACCATGGAACCTCCACAGGAAGAGCATCAAGGGGGCACGCAGGCACCTCAGGGATTATCCGGGGTTGGGAGGGATTGGTTTTGAGAGAGGGGGTACGGTCTTGGGCCTGGCAGGGGTGGGTTCCTTCTTAGGAGGGGTAGCCTTCTTCTTTGGGGGGGAAAGGTGTGGCTACTTGCAGGGGGGCAGGGGAGGCCTTGGAGGTGGAAGGGACAGGCAGGGAACTGGGTGGGGTCCTTCCAGGTCTGGGATGGGGGGACAGGGCAAAGATCAAGGTCAAATAAAAAAAAGTTTTGGGGAAACACAGGGACAGTCATCAGAAGGGAGTCGGGATTTGGAGGTTGAGGGAGTGATTGTCTGATGTGTAGGTGTGGACGTCGTAGGTGCGTGCTTATGGAGGTATGCTTGTGTGTGGTGGGTGTCTGTTGGGTGGGTGAGTGAGGGTGTTTATGTGTCTTGGGCTTAGGGAGGGTGGAGGTGCTGGGGGATGCTGTGGTGGGTGCGTGTCTGTTAGGGTGGTGACTGCAGGTCTGGTGGATGTGGTGGTGGTGCTTGTGGTGAATGTCTGTGGCTCTGCTGGGGTGGTGTCTACAGGTAGAATGGATGTGGTGGTTGTGTCAGTGACTGTTGTGGTGGTGTCTGTAGATATGCTTGATGTTATGTGTGTGATGCAGGGGGTTGTAAGGGTGTCAGGGGAGGTTGTGAGTGATGCTGTGTCTGTGGATGGATGTTGTTTGCCGGCGTGTTTTGTGGTGCTTGTGTTTGTGTGTGCTCCGTTTGTCTGTTGAGGTGAATGTCTGCGGATATGTTTGTGTGCTTTGGGTAGGTTGGGGAAGGGGGGATTTGGACTGGGAAGATGGAAGTGGAGGGGGGACGGAAGGTGGGGGGTGACTGGCTGCTGTCAGTGTGGAGGCCATAGCCTGAAAAGATCTCTGTAGACCAGCCACTGGCCCATGAATGCCTTCCACAAATGCAATAGTCTGTTGCAGCTGACTTGCCAATCCCTGGATGGCATTCACAATGGCTATCTGACCCACAGAGATCGTTCTCAGTTGGTCAATAGTCTCCTTACTAAGGGCAGCAGGGGTAATAGGGGCTGGGGCAGAGGTGCCTGTGGCAAAGGAGATGCCCACCCTCTTGGGTGAGGGGGCACGGCTAACTGGGTAGGAAGCAACAGTGAGGACGATGATAGAATGGGGGGTGGTGGAGAAGGACGGTACTGGGGGATGCCCTGATGGGTCTGCCACCACTAGGAAGGAGGAATCCAAAGATGATGAAGATGTCCTGGCCTCCCCTGTGGCACTCCCCTCATCCTCCGGGCCAGTGGCTCCCTCTGTGTCAGTTGGTGTCTTGACCTGAGGTCCTGTGGCCAGATGCTTCCCCACTTGGCTTGGCCCCGTCTCCTTCACTTGCCTGTGCTGATACTGCAAATATAGAGAGAAATAGGGTCATAACATGTCCATTATAACACTTCAATCATAACGCTGATTGACATACAACACCAACATGTCAAGTAGGCCCCAGCAAAAACTTACACAAAAGTGACACATACATGTGTCCAAACACATGCTTGCATGCCATAAGGTATTTACCAAAATTGCTCACAGGAAAATCAGGATCTCAGACAACTACATTTGCACGGCTGATGGTGTGCAATCACAGTAACCACTGAACTAGTAGGAGACCTCTCCATCCTCAAACCTGTGCCACATGCAGCAATTTCAGACAATGTATCAGCCTATGTGCTATGCAATGTAATAGAATGTTTGGTGTGACCGGACACTTGAATCATTGTGTTGCTAGTAATTCTCAGCATGACACTACCTGAGACATATCCCTCCTTCCATTACCACCCTGTGTCTTCCTTGTGTGCATCACATGGGCTCACATTTCAACTTTTCAAAATGTGGAAAAGAAGGTAGCAGGCAATGTTTTAGTGATAGGTGAATTTATTGATATAGGTGCTGTAAGGAAATGCCTCCTTGGCATAGTTACCCCCTGACTTTTTGCCTTTGCTGATGCTATGTTTTGATTTGAAAGTGTGCTGAGGCCTGCTAACCAGGCCCCAGCACCAGTGTTCTTTCCCTAACCTGTACTTTTGTTTTACACAATTGGCACACCCTGGCATCCAGGTAAGTCCCTTGTAACTGGTACCCCTGGTACCAAGGGCCCTGATTCCAGGGAAGGTCTCTAAGGGCTGCAGCATATCTTATGCCACCCTGGGGATCCCTCACTCAGCACAGACACACTGCTTGCCAGCTTGTGTGTGCTGGTGAGGACAAAACGAGTAAGTCGACATGGCACTCCCCTCAGGGTGCCATGCCAACCTCACACTGCCTATGCAGTATAGATAAGTCACCCCTCTAGCAGGCCTTACAGCCCTAAGGCAGGGTGCACTATACCATGGGTGAGGGCACCAGTGCATGAGCACTGTGCCCCTACAGTGTCTAAGCCAAACCTTAGACATTGTAAGTGCAGGGTAGCCATAAGAGTATATGGTCTGGGAGTCTGTCAAACACGAACTCCACAGCACCATAATGGCTACACTGAAAACTGGGAAGTTTGGTATCAAACTTCTCAGCACAATAAATGCACACTGATGTCAGTGTACATTTTATTGTGAAATACACCCCAGAGGGCACCTTAGAGGTGCCCCCCTGAAACCTTAACCAACTACCTGTGTAGGCTGACTGGTTTTAGCAGCCTGCCACACTCGAGACATGTTTCTGGCCACATGGGGAGAGTGCCTTTGTCACTCTGTGGCTAGTAACAAAGCCTGCACTGGGTGGAGATGCTATCACCTCCCCCTTGCAGGAGCTGTAACACCTGGTGGTGAGCCTCAAAGGCTCACCCCCTTTGTTCCAGCGCCACAGGGCATTCCAGCTAGTGGAGTTGCCCGCCCCCTCCGGCCACGGCCCCACTTTTGGCGGCAAGGCCGGAGGAGATAATGAGAAAAACAAGGAGGAGTCACTGGCCAGTCAGGACAGCCCCTAAGGCAACCTGAGCTGAAGTGACTCTGACTTTTAGGAATCCTCCATCTTGCAGATGGAGGATCCCCCCAATAGGGATAGGAATTTGACCCCCTCCCCTTGGGAGGAGGCACAAAGAGGGTGTACCCACCCTCAGGGCTAGTAGCCATTGGCTACTAACCCCCCAGACCTAAACACGCCCTTAAATTTAGTATTTAAGGGCTTCCCTGAACCTAAGAATTTAGATTCCTGCAACTTAAAGAAGAAGAGGACTGATGAGCTGAAAAACCCCTGCAGAGAAGAAGAAGACACCAACTGCTTTGGCCCCAGCCCTACCGGCCTGTCTCCCTCCTTCAGAAGAAAACTGCTCCAGCGACGCTTTCCCTGGGACCAGCGACCTCTGAATCCTCAGAGGACTGCCCTGCTTCCAAAAGACCAAGAAACTCCCGAGGACAGCGGCCCTGTTCAACAAAGACTGCAACTTTGTTTCCAGAGGAGCAGATTTAAAGGCCCCTGCAATCCCCGCAAGAAGCGTGAGACTTGCAACACTGCACCCGGCGACCCCGACTCGACTGGTGGAGAAACAACGCTACAGGGAGGACCCCCAGGCGACTCCAAGACTGTGAGTAACCAAAGTTGTCCCCCCTGAGCCCCCACAGCGACGCCTGTAGAGGGAATCCCGAGGCTCCCCCTGACCGCGACTGCCTGACTCTAAAATCCCGACGGCTGGAAAAGACCCTGCACCCGCAGCCCCCAGAACCTGAAGGATCGGAACTCCTGTGCAGGAATGACCCCCCAGGGGGCCCTCTCCCTTGCCCAGGTGGTGGCTACCCCGAGGAGCCCCCCCCTTGCCTGCCTGCATCGCTGAAGAGACCCCTTGGTCTCTCATTGAAACCTATTGAAAACCCGACGCGTGTTTGCACACTGCACCCGGCCGCCCCAGTGCCGCTGAGGGTGCACTTTCTGTGCTGACTTGTGTCCCCCCTGGTGCCCTACAAAACCCCCCTGGTCTGTCCTCCGAAGACGCAGGTACTTACCTGCTGGCAGACTGGAACCGGGGCACCCCCTTCTCCATTGAAGCCTATGCGTTTTGGGCACCACTTTGAACTCTGCACCTGACCGGCCCTGAGCTCCTGGTGTGGTGACTTTGGGGTTGCTCTGAACCCCCAACGGTGGGCTACCTTGGACCCCAATTTGAACCCCGTAGGTGGTTTACTTACCTGCAAGAACTAACATTACTTTACCTCCCCCAGGAACTGTGAAAATTGCACTGTGTCCACTTTAAAAATAGCTATATGTGTTTTATGTAAAAAGTATATATGCTATTGTGATTATTCAAAGTTCCTAAAGTACTTACCTGCAATACCTTTCAAATGAGATATTACATGTAGAATTCGAACCTGTGGTTCTTAAAATAAACTAAGAAAATATATTTTTCTATAACAAAAACCTGTTGGCCTGGAATTGTCTCTGAGTGTGTGTTCCTCATTTATTGCCTGGGTGTATGTACAACAAATGCTTAACACTACTCCTTTGATAAGCCTACTGCTCGACCACACTACCACAAAATAGAGCATTAGTATTATCTCTTTTTGCCACTATCTTACCTCTAAGGGGAACCCTTGGACTCTGTGCATACTATTCCTTACTTTGAAATAGTGCATACAGAGCCAACTTCCTACATTGGTGGATCAGCGGTGGGGTACAAGACTTTGCATTTGCTGGACTACACAGCCAATACCTGATCACACGACAAATTCCAAAAATTGTCATTAGAAATTGATTTTTGCAATTTGAACTATTTTTCTAAATTCTTAAAAGTCCTGCTAGGGCCTTGTGTTAGTCCCTGTTAGCATATCCTTTTAGAGTTTAAAAGTTTTGTGAAAGTTTGAATTAGAACCTAGAACTAGTTTTAGATTCTTAAAAAGTATTCCAACTTTTAGAAGCATAATGTCTAGTACGGATGTGAATGTGATGGAACTCAACATCACCCCTTACCTCCATCTTAAGATGAGGGAGCTAAGGTCACTCTGTAAAATAAAGAAAATAAAAATGGGCCCCAGACCTTCCAAACTACAGCTCCAGGAGCTTTTGACAGAGTTTGAAAAGGCCAACCCCTCCTAGTATGGCAACACAGAGGATGAAGATAGTGACTTGGAAGAAAATTCCCACCTAACAGTCCTAACTAGGGAGAACAGGGCTACTCCAGCCCTGTTTCCAAATATAGTAGTCAGAGATGCTGCTTCCCTCACAGGAGGGACCAACATCTCTGAAATCACTGAGGATAACTCCAGTGAAGAGGACATCCAGCTAGCCAGGATGGCCAAAAGATTGGCTTTGGAAAGACAGATCCTAGCCATAGAAAGGGAAAGACAAGAGATGGGCCTAGGACCCATCAATGGTGGCAGCAACATAACTAGGGTCAGAGATTCTCCTGACATGTTGAAAATCCCTAAAGGGATTGTAACTAAATATGAAGATGGTGATGACATCACCAAATGGTTCACAGCTTTTGAGAGGGCTTGTGTAACCAGAAAAGTGAACAAATCTCACTGGGGTGCTCTCCTTTGGGAAATGTTCACTGGAAAGTGTAGGGATAGACTCCTCACACTCTCTGGAAAAGATGCAGAATCTTATGACCTCATGAAGGGAACCCTGATTGAGGGCTTTGGATTCTCCACTGAGGAGTATAGAATTAGATTCAGGGGGGCTCAAAAAAACCTCGAGCCAGACCTGGGTTGATTTTGTGGACTACTCAGTGAAAACACTGGATGGTTGGATTCAAGGCCGTGGTGTTAATAATTATGATGGGCTGTACAATTTATTTGTGAAAGAACACATGTTAAGTAATTGTTCAAATGATAAACTGCATCAGCATCTGGTAGACCTAGGACCAATTTCTCCCCAAGAATTGGGAAAGAAGGCGGACCATTGGGTCAAGACTAGGGTGACCAAGACTACCACAGGGGGTGACCAAAAGAAAGGGGTCACAAAGCCTCCCCAGGGGAAGAGTGTTGAGACATCCAAAAACAAAAATAGTAAAGAGTCTTCTTCAGGCCCCCAAAAACCTGCACAGGAGGGTGGGCCCAGAGCCTCTTCACAAAACAATTTTGGGTACAAGGGTAAAAACTTTGATCCCAAAAAGGCCTGGTGTCGTAGCTGTAATCAGCCTGGACACCAAACTGGAGACAAGGCCTGTCCCAAGAAAACTACCACTTCTAACTCCACTCCAGCTAACACTGGAATGGCTAGTCTCCAAGTGGGATCAACAGTGTGCCCAGAGCAAATCAGGTGTCACACTGAAGCTACATTAGTCTCTGAGGGTGGGGTGGATTTAGCCACACTGGCTGCCTGGCCTCCTAACATGCAAAAATACAGGCAGCAGCTCTTAATTAATGGGACAAGTGTAGAAGGCCTGAGGGATACAGGTGCCAGTGTCACTATGGTGACAGAGAAACTGGTTTCCCCTGGTCAATACCTGGCTGGACAAACTTATCCAGTCACCAACGCTGACAATCAGACTAAAGTACATCCCATGGCTATGGTAACTTTAGAGTGGGGAAGGGTCAATGGCCTGAAACAGGTGGTGGTCTCCTCAAATATCCCAGTAGACTGTTTGCTTGGAAATGACCTGCAGTCCTCAGCATGGGCTGAGGTAGAACTGAAAACCCATGCAGCCATGCTGGGTATCCCTGAAACAAGCAATGTGCACAGCACCAGTTCTAAAAGCTCCAGATTACTCCAAGCAGTTCATTGTGCAGACAGATGCCTCTGAACATGGGATAGGGGCAGTTTTGTCCCAAACAAATGATGATGGCCTTGACCAGCCTGTTGCTTTCATTAGCAGGAGGTTACTCCCCAGGGAGCAGCGTTGGAGTGCCATTGAGAGGGAGGCCTTTGCTGTGGTTTGGTCCCTAAAGAAGCTGAGACCATACCTCTTTGGTACTCACTTTGTAGTTCAAACTGACCACAGACCTCTCAGATGGCTGATGCAAATGAAAGGTGAAAATCCAAAACTGTTGAGGTGGTCCATCTCCCTACAGGGAATGGACTTTATAGTGGAACACAGACCTGGGACTGCCCATGCCAATGCAGATGGCCTTTCCAGGTTCTTCCACTTAGAAAATGAAGACTCTCTTGGGAAAGGTTAGTCTCATCCTCTTTCGTTTGGGGGGGGGGGGGGTTGTGTAAGGAAATGCCTCCTTGGCATGGTTACCCCCTGACTTTTTGCCTTTTCTGATGCTATGTTTTGATTTGAAAGTGTGCTGAGGCCTGCTAACCAGGCCCCAGCACCAGTGTTCTTTCCCTAACCTGTACTTTTGTTTTACACAATTGGCACACCCTGGCATCCAGGTAAGTCCCTTGTAACTGGTACCCCTGGTACCAAGGGCCCTGATGCCAGGGAAGGTCTCTAAGGGCTGCAGCATATCTTATGCCACCCTGGGGATCCCTCACTCAGCACAGACACACTGCTTGCCAGCTTGTGTGTGCTGGTGAGGACAAAACGAGTAAGTCGACATGGCACTCCCCTCAGGGTGCCATGCCAACCTCACACTGCCTATGCAATATAGATAAGTCACCCCTCTAGCAGGCCTTACAGCCCCAAGGCAGGGTGCACTATACCATGGGTGAGGGCACCAGTGCATGAGCACTGTGCCCCTACAGTGTCTAAGCCAAACCTTAGACATTGTAAGTGCAGGGTAGCCATAAGAGTATATGGTCTGGGAGTCTGTCAAACACGAACTCCACAGCACCATAATGGCTACACTGAAAACTGGGAAGTTTGGTATCAAACTTCTCAGCACAATAAATGCACACTGATTCCAGTGTACATTTTATTGTGAAATACACCCCAGAGGGCACCTTAGAGGTGCCCCCCTGAAACCTTAACCAACTACCTGTGTAGGCTGACTGGTTTTAGCAGCCTGCCACACTCGAGACATGTTGCTGGCCACATGGGGAGAGTGCCTTTGTCACTCTGTGGCTAGTAACAAAGCCTGCAC
Source organism: Pleurodeles waltl (assembly GCF_031143425.1). Taxonomy (NCBI): domain Eukaryota; kingdom Metazoa; phylum Chordata; class Amphibia; order Caudata; family Salamandridae; genus Pleurodeles; species Pleurodeles waltl. The sequence continues at coordinate 964,125,420 of NC_090448.1, read as the reverse complement.
TGGGTGGAGATGCTATCACCTCCCCCTTGCAGGAGCTGTAACACCTGGCGGTGAGCCTCAAAGGCTCACCCCCTTTGTTCCAGCGCCAGAGGGCATTCCAGCTAGTGGAGTTGCCCGCCCCCTCCGGCCACGGCCCCACTTTTGGCGGCAAGGCCGGAGGAGATAATGAGAAAAACAAGGAGGAGTCACTGGCCAGTCAGGACAGCCCCTAAGGCAACCTGAGCTGAAGTGACTCTGACTTTTAGGAATCCTCCATCTTGCAGATGGAGGATCCCCCCAATAGGGATAGGAATGTGACCCCCTCCCCTTGGGAGGAGGCACAAAGAGGGTGTACCCACCCTCAGGGCTAGTAGCCATTGGCTACTAACCCCCCAGACCTAAACACGCCCTTAAATTTAGTATTTAAGGGCTTCCCTGAACCTAAGAATTTAGATTCCTGCAACTTAAAGAAGAAGAGGACTGATGAGCTGAAAAACCCCTGCAGAGAAGAAGAAGACACCAACTGCTTTGGCCCCAGCCCTACCGGCCTGTCTCCCTCCTTCAGAAGAAAACTGCTCCAGCAACGCTTTCCCTGGGACCAGCGACCTCTGAATCCTCAGAGGACTGCCCTGCTTCCAAAAGACCAAGAAACTCCAGAGGACAGCGGCCCTGTTCAACAAAGACTGCAACTTTGTTTCCAGAGGAGCAGATTTAAAGGCCCCTGCAATCCCTGCAAGAAGCGTGAGACTTGCAACACTGCACCCGGCGACCCCGACTCGACTGGTGGAGAAACAACGCTACAGGGAGGACCCCCAGGTGACTCCAAGACTGTGAGTAACCAAAGTTGTCCCCCCTGAGCCCCCACAGCGACGCCTGCAGAGGGAATCCCGAGGCTCCCCCTGACCGCGACTGCCTGACTCTAAAATCCCGACGGCTGGAAAAGACCCTGCACCCGCAGCCCCCAGCACCTGAAGGATCGGGACTCCAGTGCAGGAATGACCCCCAGGAGGCCCTCTCCCTTGCCCAGGTGGTGGCTACCCCGAGGAGCCCCCCCCCCCTTGCCTGCCTGCATCGCTGAAGAGACCCCTTGGTCTCTCATTGAAACCTATTGAAAACCCGACGCGTGTTTGCACACTGCACCCGGCCGCCCCAGTGCCGCTGAGGGTGCACTTTCTGTGCTGACTTGTGTCCCCCCCGGTGCCCTACAAAACCCCCCTGGTCTGCCCTCCGAAGACGCAGGTACTTACCTGCTGGCAGACTGGAACCGGGGCACCCCCTTCTCCATTGAAGCCTATGCGTTTTGGGCACCACTTTGAACTCTGCACCTGACCGGCCCTGAGCTGCTGGTGTGGTGACTTTGGGGTTGCTCTGAACCCCCAACGGTGGGCTACCTTGGACCCCAATTTGAACCCCGTAGGTGGTTTACTTACCTGCAAGAACTAACATTACTTTACCTCCCCCAGGAACTGTGAAAATTGCACTGTGTCCACTTTTAAAATAGCTATATGTGTTTTATGTAAAAAGTATATATGCTATTGTGATTATTCAAAGTTCCTAAAGTACTTACCTGCAATACCTTTCAAATGAGATATTACATGTAGAATTCGAACCTGTGGTTCTTAAAATAAACTAAGAAAAGATATTTTTCTATAACAAAAACCTATTGGCCTGGAATTGTCTCTGAGTGTGTGTTCCTCATTTATTGCCTGGGTGTATGTACAACAAATGCTTAACACTACTCCTTTGATAAGCCTACTGCTCGACCACACTACCACAAAATAGAGCATTAGTATTATCTCTTTTTGCCACTATCTTACCTCTAAGGGGAACCCTTGGACTCTGTGCATACTATTCCTTACTTTGAAATAGTGCATACAGAGCCAACTTCCTACAGGTGCAGGAAATAATTGAGAGATGCAGCAGAAAAGTAAAGTGGAGGAATCAGTTATGGTGGATGTAATCATATTAGTAGATGCCACAACATTTGAAGACCAAAGTCCATTGTCCTACTACCATGGAAAGGACGGTAGTCAAATAACAGTCAACAAAGTGAATATGTGGCACACAAAGGAGTTCCTTCAGGAAGAGATCACTTGCTGGCAGTGGTTGGTGTCTTACCATCTGCACCTCCTGGATTCTTGGCTGGACGTCCCTGCTTATGGGGGGTGTTCTGCTGCTACAGAGGCAGGGGTGTCTGAGTTGGGTCCTTTCCCTGACGGGGCCTCCCTTCCAGTGGCTGCCACAGATGTTGAAGGGACTGGTGTTGCTTGGCTAAAGGAAGGTATGCGGTGTTGCTCACGGTCCCTGATCAGGGTACTGCTTATCTCCCTGAACACCTCTGATAGGGAGGCCAGGATGGTGTTGGTGGCCTTCCACTTTTCCAGAGACTGACAATGGAAGTGCCTCTGCAGCTGCTTGATCTCCCTGAGTTCGGCAACTACCTGGCCCATCACTCATTGGGATTCTTGATAGGCACACAAGATTTAGCTGATGGTGACCTGGCCGGGACCGTCCCTAGTAGCCTCATTCCTTGGACCATTATAGCCCTCCCACGCACCCTATCCCCACATCCCTGCACCCTTGGCACAGCTTGGCCCCTACCTCTGGTTCCAGTACCATCATTGTCAGAGTTGTTTTGCTGTGACTCAGGATCTAGGACTTGGGGGCACAAGATTGTTGCCACTGTCCTTGGGACACAGGTTGGGATGCAAATGGCTGCCTGCGATGTAGATGCAACCGGGCTGGTAGGAGTCAATGTGCTCACGGTGAGGCTCACTGGTGTTCTCCAACCAGTTTGCCCTGATGGGCCAGAACCGTCCTCCACGTCCAGACGTCCAGGAGTGTTGTCCTCACTGAGGGCTTCATCCATGGGGGTAGTGGCAGAGTTTTGAGCGGGCTCGGTATTCCCAGTGGCAGCTAGACCTGTTGATGTGATAGATACAATATAACAGGTTGTAATGAGACATCTACCTCCAATAGTTGACAGTGACATCTAGCAAAGGCCATGTACACATTGGATTTGCAGGTCTTCCTTATGTGACAAGTACACATGCTATCAATTGTATTGACCTGAGATTTCAGTAGCATCCCAATTCCATTTCAGTCACCCAGCTGCAAAATGTATGAGTTTATTAGCACTTGGGAGGATGGTCATTGACTTATAACTTGCCAGCAGTGCAGGCCACACAGTGGCTGGGCAGAATGTGGTTTAGATCATTAAATGGCCAAGTTGACTGTTAAGCAAACAGACCCAGAACTTTGCTGTATATGTGATCATTGTCAAAATGTGGTCAGTGCATTGTGCATGTGTGTGCTGCCAATACCAGTTAGATGATGCAACTTGAGGCCTTTGATTTTTTCTTGTTTTGCGGCACATAATTTGAGCTGTCCTTCCTGTCCATGATATTTTCATCTTGGCTTAGCTGCTCAAGATGGATCTAGGTGATTAGCCACATCACAGAATGTTCCCTTATCCGTATCTTGGTCCCTTCCAGGTGGGTAAACTTCATTTGTGAGTTCACAGACAGATGCTCAATCTCCTATGGACACTGGCCTGGTGATTGGAGTTACAGGAACTGGCCCTCCTGGGATCTACTGTCATGTTACTCCAAGTACTACTCACAGTATACATAGGTCATTGCCTCAGGTGAGTACACTTCCATTGTGAGGTAACGAACAAGGATATTTGGACAGATGCACACTGGGCTTGTGTTTGGCTTTGGGGAGTGAGGAGCTCCTGGCCTTAGCAGTCATGTCACTCCATGTACTTCATGCACTTGTTCTATTTCATCCCCCCAGGTGTATACACTTCATGTGTGATTTCACAAAGAAGGGTATATGAGCAAGTGTACACTGGACTGGTGTATGGAGTGACAGTAAGGGAGCCTCCTGTGAGTTGCATCCATGTAACTCCCTGTATTACACATAGTATACCAATGGTTTCCTCCCAGATGTGTACACTTCAGTGATGATTTGGCACACAGGTGTGTTTTAGGGGAGGACGCAGTTGTGTTGTATGTAGTTAGGGGAGGATTGCCTGCTGTGAATTGCAGTCCTGTCAATTTCACTGCTTCACAATACCTGACAGATGCCAACTACCCCAGTGAGTACACAACATTTGAGATTTGAGCTACTGTTGTCTTCAGGGAAGGAGACACTCACCTTGTCTTCAGGGAAGGGGGCACGGCGGTGTTTGTAGTGACAGTAGCAGTACCTCTTGGCCTTAGAAGTCCTGTGAATGCCTGTACTATACAGAAACTGTACAAATGTTATCCTCCTAGGTGAGTATACTTCAATTGGGAGTTGACAAACAAGGGTATTTGAAGCAGAGGACACAGGATTGGCTGAGTGGAGTAACAGTATCAGTGCCTCCTGGCCTTAGCAGTCCTGTCAGTCCCTGTACTATACAGGCTATACAAATGTTATCCTCCCAGTTGAGTACACTTCTACTGGGAGTTGACAAACAAGGGTCTTTAGAGCAGAGGACACAGGGCTGGCTGAGTGGAGTAACAGTATCAGTGCCCCCTGGCCTTAGCGGTTCTGTCATTCCCTGTACCACACCGACTATACAAATGTTATCCTTCCAGGGGAGTACACTTCTACTGGAAGTTTGACAAACTAGGGTCTTTAGTACAGAGGACACTGGGCTGGCTGAGTAGAGTAGCAGTAATAGTGCCTGCTGGGAGTTGCAATCCTGCCTCTACTACACACACACTATACTGATGTCATCCTCTCAGGTGAGTACACATCAATTTGGAGTTGACCAACAAGGTAATTTAGAGAAGGATACACTGTTCTGGTTTTTGTAATTGTGGAACGGTGCCTGCTGAGAATTGTAGTGCTGTCAATCCCTGTACTACATTCACTATACAGAGATGTTTTTCTCCCGGGTGAGTCTACTTCAAATGTGAGATACCAGACCGGGGTCTATGGATGGGTGGACTCTGGGCTAGTGAGTGGGGTGACAGTGAAGGTGGCACAAAGTGAGCATGCATGACAATACATTTGGTGCTAATTTTGTGTTGTGACATACCAGACTTCACTCCCCCAGGTATTCCTGTCAAACCCCCAGGATGCAGGATGGCCAAGACCTTCTTCCCCCAGGATGTGAGTTGTAAGAGAAGGGGGGGCACTTCCAATCTTCTGGACATGCAGCTGGTACCTTGATGCCATGGAACAGATCTTCCCCCTGAGGTCATTCCACCTCTTCCTGATGTCATCCCTTGTGAGTGGGGTGGGCCTACAGATTTCACTCCATTGACTATCCTTTGCCACATTTCCATTTTCCTGGCAATAGTAGTGTGCTGGACTTGGGCTCCAAATAAATGTGGCTCAACTCTTATGATTTCATCTACCTTGTCTCTTAACTAATCTTCAGTGAAACAGCGATTTTTCTGGGGTGACATGGTGGGGATAAAAAAATAAGTGGTGAGAAATGGAAAGGTGACGGTGAGTTAATGGGATTGCGATGTGCAAATCGATTTGATTGGAAATAGGAGTGTGTTGAAGGTGTGGGATATGTGCTTAGGGAAAGTTGTGGGGGTGCCTAATCTATGGTTTGGTAATTTATTTGCAATGCTCTGGCTTGGGTGTTTGGCATTGTAGATGCAAAAGATTGTGGTTAGTGAAGGGGTGTGTTTTATGGTGTGCTTTGCAAGTGTGTTTGGTGTGGCAATGTGTGTCAGCTGTGTTGTTGTCAAATCCAACCAATGTGATGTTGTGTATAACTTTGTTGACCACAAACCACCCTGGTGCTGACTGCCAAGAATGTTGCCTCTGCGACTTTTGACTATTTCCCGCCCTCAAAGGGACTGGCCATGTGGCTTTTTTGGCTGACTATTGGAGGTCCTGCTTATGTAACTCATAATACGGCTGTCTGTATCACCGCCAATATGACGGTCTTTTGGCGGCTGCCACTATGGCAGTCGGGTGGTCCAACCGCCAAACTGGTAATCAGGCCCTTAATTGTTTGGTTGGCAAGTTTGCTGACTTATTAATTGCTGTTGCTTTACACATTATATCATCTAACTGGAAAACTTTAAAGCTTGTTAGAATATGGTATTTAACAATCTTATATTAGAAAGATGCTATCTAATTTAAAATGGTTATCAAACAAGAATTGTTATAGTTACCAATGACTTCCTTTCTATCACATGCTACAGAAAATGTTTCAAATGCTTATGAGGCTTTTGAACCCCCTAATTCATTTTTCATTACATAAATACCTTAGTTGTCTCTATTATGTTTCTTCATAATATTCATGTATCAAATTTAGGGTAATTGTTGAAGGTAATATGAATTTGAAGAATACATAGATATTTATTTTTACTCAGTGTATTTATGTGTGGACTGATATATTGATATCTCCTGTGCTTTCTTTGGGATGGGTTTATTACATTTCTTGTTTTCCACTTCTCTTTTCTCTTTCTTTTAATTTCTTCTTCTTTCTAATGTTATATTGAAAATACAATGTTAATTGCCTTTATCATGATCTATATTACATGAGATTCCAGTTCTACCAAAGAAAGTAATTTGTTTGGCTATGTCTGTACACTTTTTCATTTTAAAAGACCTCCTATTGTTCTATGTTGCTAGAATAAAAAAAATGTTATTCTGTGGATTTTATTTATAATAGATTGCTGTATCTTTATCTACTAAAGTTTAATAAAGCATAGTAAACTAAAGAAAATCTCATCCCTTTTCTTAGTCACATTCCAACTTCTCAAAGACCTATAACGTACTTTCAAGTTCCAGAGAGACACCACCGGGCATCTGCCCATGTGTCCTACACAAACAATTTTAGACATGTGGAATTAATGATCCAAAACAGACAAAAAAAAGTAATCAGTTGTCTGCAAAACCAATGATTCACATGTTGCAGAATAAATTTTGACTGCAAACATATACTGAGGAATTTGAGATCCACTCAAACTTCCACTTGACCATCCAAAGAAGTCCCTAACCACTAAAAGAAAATTACATTCTAACATGGGTAGGTGGCAAGGCAAAAGGAAACCTAAGAGGCACATGGTTGTGAAGCACATCAGGAGTTGAAGTGTTATTCCAAAATTAACACCTGAGAAATCAAAATAAAAAGCATCACCAACTTGCCAAGTGATTTGGTGCTATAGCTTCTCCAAAGATGTAATCACCATAGCCAGAGCAAATGCACTTGAGCTATTGCAGAAGAGGAAAGATTTAATCTAACAGGAGTAAAAAATGGCAAGGAAACAAAAAGTTGTATAAATAAAAGAATCTGAGATGCTGAGGTCAAGGGACTTCCAAATGAAAAAGATGCAGTGAACAACACATCATCAAAAGTTGCCCCAAGAGAGAATCCATAAATTAACTCCATTGGCAGTAGATAAACACTGGCACAGTGGATCCAGTTACACAAGGTAATGGACCAGACCTTTTGGTATGCGGGAAAAGTTATCTTTAAAAAACTTACGACATACCCTGGGAAACACTCCCCGAACTTAGCTGAATTGACAACTAATATGGTACAGCACAAATGATATTTGTATGGGGCATCAAAATTGCCTTGATTAAAAAAATGAAAAGCCACAGGGACACTCTCCCAAGATACGGTTCAATAACACAATATAGTTGCACAAAATGTTGTTAGCAAAAATATTGTGTCAAAAATATAGTTTACCTTGATATTGTGTTCCTAAACCTACATTGGAAATGACAAAAATATCATAATTTTTTTGGGGGAAAGTAATATCACACCAAAACAGGCAAAATATTGATTTTCTAATAACGATATACAGTTTAAAGTAGTAAATGTTAAATATTATGATATTTAATGTCAATATAATGTAAAGTAAATAAATTCCATTCATTATTTAATAATGTATGTAAATACTTATTTATATAAACACAGACACATATATAGTGTGTGTTTTATATTTTTGTATATATATGTATATATATATATTCACTTAAAAACTAAAGATTACAGGGGTGTTATAGTTAGGCTCACATTTTAAGCGTACAAAACCATAGAAATTCACCAATTATAGTTAGAGTTACCTCAAGTAACTATAACTTGTGCCCGAAGGTAACTATAACTCGCGCCCACGCCATGCACAGGTATGTGATCAATAATTTTACTGCAGATGCTACAGTGACTTTATCAATGATGTTATCAAAGATGTCATGAGTACCATAATTTGTGGGGTAATTAGCAGTGCATGGCAAAGGTTACAAGTTATAGTTACCTTAGGGCACGAGCCTAACTATAATCTCCCTGTAACCTTTGTTTTTTTAAGTGAATTTCTATGTTTTTTAAATTCTATTTCCTAACTATAATGCCCCTGTGACCTTTGTTTTTTTTCAGTGAATTTCTATATTTTTTTTAACGTATAGTAATCTTCATTACCATACATTAATCCAACCACCACCAAGCATGGCCTTTCGCTGTGTGCTGTGGCAGTTGGCCACTGAGGCCAACCCCCTATAAGCACCCAACCATGCACAGCCTTCACTCATGGGCAGCAGTGGTTGCCCGCATGACCTGACCTGCAGCCAGACCCTGCAGCCACTTTGGCCTTGTGCGGCGGGAGTTGGCTGCAGCCTCTCTGGGTGTGAGAATAGGTGTAAGAGGGTGTTTCTGGGGGTGAGAGTGGCTGTGAGAGTGTCTGGGTGTGAGTGCGTACATCAGTGTTTTAGTGGGTGCATCAGTGTGTGCGCAGGTCTGTGAGTGGGTGCATGAGGGTGTCAATGGGTCTGTGAGTGGGTGTGTGAGGATCCGAGTGAGTCTGTGAGTGGGTGCGTGACTGTCTGAGTGGGTCTGTGAGTGTGTGCGTGAGGGTCTGACTAGGGCTGTAAGTGGGTGCATGAGGGTCTGTGTGTCTCAGGGGATCTGTGAGTGGGTGTGTAGGTGTCCGAGTCGGTGCGTGAGTGGGAGAAAGAGATTGAAAGAGAGAGAGAAAGAGGGAGAAAGAGAGTGAGAGGTAGAGAGACAGAGTTTTTTAGGCCTTGACGTATGATATACTTAGAGTTCGATATTTCTGCACCATTTAAAAAGACAAATATATTTCTCATTAAAAAAGAGTCAAATCAACTTTCATATGACCCTTAAACATTTGTACTATAAAAAAAGGGAGGGAATCGAGTCTGGCTGGACTCGAACCCTCAATGCTCAGTGTGAAGGTCTGTGCCCTTCACACTGAGCTATTCTTTTTTTCTTCTGACTTGGTTTTTTCAAGCCCTTTATAAGCTATCTTGAACTGCAGTTGAGCCCTCAAGGGCTCCCCGCGGTCCTTACATGTTTTTTTAAAATATATATATATATTTTTTTAACTATGCCCTTTACGGTCTACATGGGACCGAGGGGAAGCCTCATGGCCTCCCCCGCGGTGCCATTGCTTCAGCAACCAAGGAGCTGCTTTAAGTAGCAGCTTCCTGCTTGCAGAAGCAAAGCTTCATCTCGGTTCGCAGCATGCATACATGCTTTTCGGGAACCGAGATGAAATCTCTGCCTTTTAACACCAGGAACTGTTTGACAGGTTCCGCTGTCAAAAACCGGAGTATTTGATGTGACTTGGATGCAGCTTCAAAGCTGCAGCCATGCCACACCAAACAGCCATGTTCTGGGGGTGGGCACAGCGGGACAAAGCAGGAGCTGGCCCTGAGCGGTGGCGGATCCAGGGCTATCAGTGGCTCCACAAGGGGCGACGTGCGGCCCCCCTCCATCATTGAAGAGGCCCCAGGGAGGTGGTGGTCTCTGGGGCCTGAAACGGACCCCCATGACATTATTTAGTATTAGCCCCGGGTGGGTGGTGATCCTTGGGGCTGTCGGGGGCAGGATACCCTCCCTATTAAAAAGAGTGCCCCGGGACCTGGCCGACACAGAGGCTTATTTCAAAACAAGTGCGGGAGCCCGTGCTTGCTTTAAAAAAAAATGTTTACTGTGGATTTGCAACCCCGTCGCGAATTTGCAGTAAAAATTAAAAAAACAAAAAAACTTTTTAGCCATGGGAGTTCAGGGGTCAGGGTGTTCATACCCTGGCTCCTTCTCTATTTTTTATTCTTTTTTTCTGGGTCTCAGCTTCAGCCTACTCCCAAGATGGTTGCCAACATGTCTTTGTTGAAGTGTTGTTAGCCAGTCAAATCTCAGCACGAGATCAGGAGGGGTCACAAATCATTTGCATCCCTAAGTATACAAATTTGGATTTCCTTAAATTTCTCAAAAACTACTGAACGTATTTACACCAAATAACAAAAAGGGCTCTTTCTGAACCAACAGCTACCTTTCTGCCAAATTTGGTGTAATTCCGTCCAGTGGTATTGATATCGCTGTTCAATTTTTCCTAGGTTAACTAACATTGAAAATGCTCTAAATTTCACCCCCTCTTTATCTCAACCTACACTTGACGGATCCCCCTGAAACTTGCCAGACAGCAGCTCACGTGACCGTCAAATGTGTTGGGAAAGTTTTGTGAAGATTCGCCAGGCGGTGCCACAGATATAGGCAAGCAAAAAACAGCTTTTTCTATAGAAAATAGGGGCCCAATTATGACATTAGCAGTCCGAGAACTGCCACATTAGGAGGTTGGCAAGCAGATCCGCCAACCTACTGGCGTCCCTGCCAGGACGGGCTGACGGCGGGGCAGGTTGTAATCAGCCGGGGCGGCGCTGAATGCTATGCCGCCCTGCTGATTACAAACTTGTTCTCCTCCAGCCTGTTCATGGTTGTACCACCACCATGAAAAGGCTGACGGAGAACATGTGCAAGATGTTACAGGGGTCCCTTGCACTACCCAGCACCCTCAAATTGCAAACTATCTGCTTTGCACACAGTGAATATTGAGAGGGTACTGGTGCACACTGCAGGCGATAGCATTGCCGCCGGCTCGATTATGAGCTGAAGACAATGCTGTAGCCTGTTTCCTGCTAGGCCAGCGGGTGGAAACTTTGATTTTCCCACCGACCTCGCTGGAAACCCAAAATAGCTCAGGCGGGGAGGTTGTCACATAGGCTCAAGCATGAACCGGCGACAATGATGCTGCCACTTTCTTGCTGGGCTGAGCTGGGGAACTCTTGGTTTCCGCTGGTCAGCCCAGCAGGAAAATCTTAATAGGGCCGGCGGGGAGGGCCCCAAGTCCTAACTAGAAATATATGTAAGTATATATATATATATATATATATATATATAAAGCAAAAGGAAAATAGATATAATACTCGCACACTCGGGTTTCAGGAACAAAAAAGATCAGTTTAATCTACACACAACGCGTTTCGACTGACACAGCAGCCCTGGTCACGTCCTGGTCAAGTCCTAACTAGAAATATATGTAAGTATATATATATCTATATATATATATATAGATATATATATATATAGATATATAGCTATAGCTCTACAGTATGCCAAAATTAATGAAAATTATTTTGCATCCTCTTAATTTTAACTATTTTAAATTTAGTACTTTAAATGCTAAAATATCAATGTACACATAGAATATCTATACACACACTCAACATAAATATATATGTGTATACATATGTATAATACAACAAAGTATGCAAATTAAAAAAAACATGAAAGATATGATCAATTCAATTACAGAAATAATAATTATTTATTTAACCAATAAAGAAAATAGTGAAATAATGATCCTCCGAAAACACATTTACTAAAAATAATATAAACATTACAACAATAAAAACATGCAACATTGAATACAAATATATAAACAAATGGTAACTTAAATCCTATTTTACCAAGAGTAGGAAAAGTGTTGGACTCAGGGAAGTTTAGGTTTAATATTCCCACTGCGATTTAAGCAACAGTAGGGAAAGCGTTGGTCTTCGTTGGGGTTACAGTTACTATTCCAACTCCAGTCTGAGCAACAATAGAGAAATGTTTGAACTTCGCAGGAGTTAGATTTACTTTTCCCACTCCAGTCACCACAACAATATAGAAGGTGTTGGATTTCAGAGGGATTACATTTATTATTCCTAATCAATAATAGTGAAAGTGTTAGACTTCAGAGAGGTTAGATTTACTATTTCCACTTCAATCTAAACAACGTTAGTGAAAGTGTTGGATTTTGGAAGGATTACATTTACTATTCCGACTTCAGACTAAGCAACAGTAGGGAAAGTGTGTGACTTCAAAAGGATTACATATATGAATACAAGTCTTATGAATTTACTAAAAAGATTGAACACATAATATAAAACATTATCCAGTTACAGAAGAAGTAAACAATATATATTTTTCAACAAAAATAATAAGCATGTAAAATATACATTGAAAAGGAAAGAATAATATTACACAGAATATCAACTTCCCTAACTATCAAACAAACAACAAAATTATAAAATCATTAGGTATTTAATTTCAATTAATACTAAAAAACAAATACAATTGAAAAAACACAAATCATTCCACAAACAACATTTTACAAACAATTACCATTAAATAAATTACAATTACTAACAATAATAAATAGAAAACAATAATACATAATTCATTACTAATTAATAATTATATGCAAACATCAATTCACACCAATATGAATTATTACTATCAAGGAATATAGAAATATATATTTATTATCTTTCCAACCTACTCAGCTAAATAATATAAAACTTGAACAATACACGTGTATTAAACAAATGAAGACTAAAATACATATTAAAAGAAATGAAATAATATAAAAGTTACACAATATTTTATAAAGTAAGCCATTTATATAATTACAAATCAAATTATTTTATTTAACAAAGCATAATTAACATTAAAATAAATACATTTAATTGTATTCAGCTTTCCACCTTATCCCTCTACAAACTGAGCAACCTGCAAATAAAATACAAATTAAATAAATCACTACATATATAATTAACAATCAATAAAAATAATTTATAATTAAATACTAATTAACATTATTTTTCGATTACTTATATATCAATTAACTTCTCACCCTATACCTCTGCAAAACCAACAACCTGCTGCTAAAATATAAATTGCTATTGTGCTTAATGAAAAAAATATATAATTCAAAATTCAAAATATCATCTAACAATTAAACAGTATATTAATCAGGAAAACATTAATTAACAATGAAAAGCTAATCATTAAATTAAAAGCATTTTAATTTAAATAGTATCCCCTCCTTTCCCCCTAAAAATCCAATAACCTGCTATGACTCTATAAATTACTAACAGTAAAACAAATATTAAACCACTTAAAATGACAAACTATATGTTATAAAAAAATTAGTAAGAACGATACCAACAATACTAACACCTAAAATTAATATATAAACTAAAACATATTAAAAGAATTATATAACAATATTTTTACAAGTATATTACTGAAACAATAATAAAAACAACAATATTCTTGAAAACAATATTTTTTTAACCAAAAAAGCAACATTCTTGAGAATGATATTCTATACCACAATATTTTTGCATCACAATATTTTTTCCCCGATATTTATTTGCCCCCATATTTTAAACTTGGTATTTTGTCCAAACATCCCCATGTACACTGAGGGGCCGCAGTACTGAAAAAGAAACTGGATTAGACTGAATGGATTAGAACCCAAAAGGAACCTCCACTAGCAGGGACAAAGCTGTAGAGGCAGTTTGTGCAAAACTGCTCAGTTGGTCAAATATTTCTTCACATTCTGTGAGGAAAAGAGAATTTTTTGCGCAAGTGAGAGGTGTTAAAGTCTGCCTCATCCTTGGAGAGGTCCCAGAAACAGCCAACTGAGCACCAAGGCCCTCATTACGAGTTTGGCGTCTTTTTGGAAGACCGCCGCAGTGGCGGCCACCACAACTCCGCCATGTTGGTTGTCATCCAACCACTGTATTAAGAGCCACACAGTAAAGACTGCCAAAATACGGCCAAAAATCTGAGCCGCCAGGACACTGGAGGGTGGGTTAGAGGCGGTTCCACCACCAGCACAGCCAGCCTGACAACTTTCCACCCACCAGAATATGACCCACAAATCAGCACATGGGTCCTTCCATGGCAGAAAACCATTGGCAGAGGAAACTGCGGCGTTAAAAAAATCACTTCAGACAGAACACAACACCACATTGGACAGTTCGAATATCCTACACCTGACACCCATACACATAGCAGACACACCAACTCACGTCACTATATAAAACACCCCCACACAACCCACAAACCTTTGCTACCAAAACGACATTCACTGACACCTAGGAGCCAAACTTTAACAAGTCTTGCATTTGTACACTTTAGGCACATATACACTTCCCACTCAGCACACCCCACAACTGCACGAAGAACACAATTCTCACAAAACCAATACACACAAACACCACAACCGACCTTCACATTCATCTAAACACTCCCACCCCACCAAGCACCCTACACTGTACCCTTACACACACAACACCCACCCCTACCCACAACACAACCACCACCATGTCCCGGCGATGAGTTGAGGGTCATGATCGACTAAATTATCAGGTTAGAGCCACAGCTGTTTGGAGCATAAGTCCAGCAAACATCTGTAACCAGGAAAATGAATTGGCAGAGAATTGTTGACAGGATTAACTCAGTAGGCAACCATCCACGCACAAGGGAGGACATCAGGAATAGGTGGAATGACCTATGAGGGAAGGTGCGTTCCATGACATCGAGACACCAAATTTCAGTGCACAAGACTGACGGTGAGCCTCCACCTCCTCCCCCACAGCTCACACCCTGGGAGGAGAAGGTCTTGAACATCCTGCACCCAGAGGGCCTGTCTGGAATACCCAGAAGACTGGACTCTGGTAAGTAACTACCACTCCCCTGGCACACATTTGTCCTGTCCAGCATGCTTCCTAACCACCCAAACACTCCCCCAAATCACTCCATCTCCAACTACATTTCCCACCTACTCACCTAATGCTCCTCTCCTGCATGCCGCACTACCAATCAGCTCCAAAGCCCGCACAGTCCCTGGCACGTGCACAGATTGCAGTGCCAATACAATCACTACGACTCCCTCAATGCACTACCCCATTTGCATCAAAACCTGCAATGTGCACTTCACAGCACATCCCTTGCATGTATCACTATTGTGCTAACTACACCAACTGGATGCTTTAACTGAGGACATGTAGCTACATGGCAATGACAGCAATGCAATGGCACAACAAAATGGCAAACAAGGCCAAACACAGCCACAGAACTGTCACCAAACCTAATGGCCACTCATCCAGATGAACAACCCAGAAATCGACTGAGCATGGATTAGAAAGTCAAAAAGGCAAAACACATGCACAGACAGGACAAGACACCATGCATACACACATACCCCCCTCCCATTTGGACACCATGCTACAATGGACAGCCAGCCCCGCTCACATCTAGCAAGGCTGACTTTCCACAAGTGTACAGGACACACCTCACATGTGAACCGTCACGCAGGACCTGAACCCACCCACCCAGCGAAAGTTACCTAGCCTGAATGAAGCCTACCTCAATGGAGCATGGTACACATGTCACAATCCACTATCCACAAACAATGTTTTCAGTGCTGCATCTGTCATTACCATTGCTGGATATCATGTCAAACCACTGTATGCTTCACACAAATAAATTACCAATCACACGTCCACCATTTAACTATCTCTCACTCCATCCACAGGTACCCCTACCAATGCCACCATGGAGAAGATACCAGTGACAGCCAGACCTCCTCAGGACGAAGGCCCCAGTGAGGACAACACCTCTGGATGTCTGGAAATTGACGACTTACCTGACCCATCTGGGACAAATGGTCAGTCCACCACTCCCTGCCTCACCCTGCTTACTTCAGTCTCCGCCCCCACCTACCCTGTGGCAGCAACATCACAGCCAACCCTTCATACCCAAAGCTGTGTCTTAAGGACAGTTCAATGAATAGTGTTCCCCACAGTACAGGGACCTGAGTCGACCCCTCACTCCCAAGACAATGAAGGTCCCGGTGACACCGGGAGTGGGCACACCGTGCCAGGGGCACAGGCACATGGGGACAGGGGGTGTGGGAGGGAACTAGTGGGCCAGAGGACGGGGCACCCAAGGGAGTCGACTGACCAGTAAACAATCTCCCAAGTCCTGGGAGCATACCAACAATCCAGGGACAGGAAGGGTCAGATCATAACCATGTTGGGGGAAAACCAAAGGCTGCAGAGGGAATACCACCAGGAGGCCATGCAGCAGTGGCAGGCCCACAGTGCCACCATGGCCTCCATTGCAGGGGTGCTCAAGGACATCACCACCATCCTGCGCACTCCCTCTACCTACCAGCAGTCCCCTTCCACTAGCCACATCACATTTCAACCCCAGGCCTCTGGCACCCCTCCCTCTGTAGCTGAGCAAACCCCCCTGTAAACATGGACATCCATCCAGACATACATCTGGACCAGATACCAAGACCAAACCTACTGCCAGGAAGTGAAACTCTCCTGAATACTCTCCTTTGTGTGCCACTGAGACACCCTGTTGACTCCTCAATGACATTACTCCATGTTCCTATGCCCCTTAGACACTGGTCCTGTGCAACCTACAGCTGTGCCACCTACTCTGATGATGTCAACTACCATGACCCCACTCATCACCTGTTTGACACTGGATGCACCAAATATGTTGAACTCACATTTCCCTTGTAGGCACAATAAACACAATAGATCACAACAACCGCATATGTGTCTTTATTTCTACTAATTGAAATGTTATTTCTGCAAAATGGAATGTGGACATGGCCCCCTAAAGCAACAGGCACTGTAATGGAGAGCTGAGGGAGGCATCATCTGCAGGATACACAGTACACCAGATATGTCCCAGGGCTGATGTGAGGTAGTCACTACTCCAGGCACACACTACAGTGAAACCACTCATCCAACCTGTAAAAGAGAACATGACAGAGAGTCACAACAGGATATAAGGCATGGTGCCACACAAAGCATATATGCAGTACATAGTTGTTGAGCCCAGTGTAGGTAGCCACCAAAGCAGGGCAGAACAGATGACATTTCTACATCCCCAGTCGCAGGGAATACATGACAACACAATGGAGCTGCCATTTGTCAGATGCAAAAGTCCATTCTCAATACAGTTACAGTTACCAACAGCTAATGAGTATGAATGTCTGAAGCCATACGTATCAGAGGCATTGATCTACAAAACACAGTCAGTGGGTGGAATGACGCGAGCAATGGAGAATGCAGGACACATAGCTCAAAACAGATCTGCCCATAGGAGATGCAAAACTAGCAACCTGCAGTGAGTATACATGTTAGATAGGAAACATGTCAACACAACACCTCACATTCAAGCACTCACCTCCACCAACACACTCAGAAGGACAGGTACACATTACAACACCACTGACGTAACTAATCAGGAGAACCATTGTCAGCAATCTTTGTGGAAACACATCACTTAAAAATACACAGTCAGCATACCTGTATGTTACTGGAAGTACTGATTGACGAGCTCAGTCCTAGAGTCAGCAGCACCATCCTTATCTGCCTCGTCATCACCTTCCATGTCTACATCATCAGCCACTGGTCCAGCTGCCTCCTCCTCATCAGCTAGCAATTGTATGTGCCATCTCAGGGCAAGATTGTGGAGCATGCAGCAGGCAACTATGATCCGGCCTACCTTTTAGGGAGTGTAGAGGAGAGCACCTCCAGAGACGTGCAGGTACCTGTATCTGGCTTTCCGAAGGCCAAATGTCCTTTAGATGACATGCCTCATCCTGCTGTGGAAATGGAGTTCCCCATCTGTGGCGGACTAACTTACAGGTGTCAACAGCTAGGGAAGGTTTGGATAGCCTGAGTCACCTGTGTGCATGAAGGTGGGAATTGTTACAATACAGGTACAGCCACAGGGAAGATTGTGATAACAGGTGGCATAACAGACACATATCCAAATACATACAGACCAATGAGCTAAGCCCTCTCTGGCTGAAGTCGTTCCATTATGTGTGGCATATTGCTGTTCCTCAAAATGTATGAGTCATGCACAGATCCTGTAAACTTGGCTGTCACCTGTGCGATGTACTTGTCTGCCAGACACACCACCTGAACATTGATTGAATGGTAATTCTTCCGGTTCCGAAACACATGTTCATTGGCACAGGGAGGGACCAAGGCTATATGGGTGTCATCTATGGCCACAATCACATTAGGGATGTGTCCCATCTCATAGAAGTCTACCTTCACATTGGCCAAATCTGCACGTTGTGGGAACCTGTTGTAGCTGTCCATATGTTGCAATAAAGCACACAGTACATCCTTTAACATTAGTTTGAACATGGGCTGTGACATGCCTGCTGTCAAGACCACTGTATTTTGATAAGACCCAGTGGCTAGAAAGTGTAGCACTGACAGTACTTGTACTGTGGGAGGGATGACATAGGGATCGCATATGGGAGGCAATAAGTTAGGCTCCAACTGGGCACATAGATCCATGATGGTCTGACAATTCAGATGATAGGTTTGGATGACATGCCTCTCCTCCATGGTTGCAAGGTCAACTAGTGGTCGGTACACTGATGCATGTCTCAATCTCCCCATGGCAGGGTATCTAGGATAGAAAGTATAAAATGTAGTAAGTGAAAAAATACTTCACACATGTAAGCTGTACATGTCATCATCATACACACATAACACTGTTGACATGTGTCGCACTGCTGACACATACCATTATGGGCTTGCTGAAGCGTCACTGTTACATGCCCGTCACATGTATTATAAACTATAATGGCACAACACAGGCCTACTCCGCAATTTGGACAGAAATGTGTATGACACACTTCTTTAGTGTAAGCAAGCCATGATAGGTGCATAAAATGGCAGCTGTCTGGCTTGCTGCACAGGACAGTTGGAAGTGACCTATGTCTGCTAGCATATGTCGTAATGGTGGTAGGCGGTCGCAACCACCATGCAACTTTTCACTGGTTAACATTGGTGCCTATGGGAAATTGGGGCCAATGGCGATCACCGCCGGCGGAGACTGTGCTGTGCACGGTGGCCATGACCGCCATTTTCTGCAGCCTTGTTTACTTGACTCCTGGCACCCTTGCAAGCAAGCCCTCACAACCTGAGCTGCTGTGTACTGTCTCTGGGAGCCATCATGCCACGTCCTGCAGGTGATAGGGCACCAGCCTTCACCCCTGGAGAGCTGGTGAAGCTTGTGGATGGGGGTCCTACCTGTATGGACAGCTGTATGGGGCAGCAGAGGAACAGGTGAGCCCAATGCCATAGTCATGTGTGATAGGGGTGTTTACGATGGTGTAAGGGGTAAGTGTAGTGGGGAGGGAGTACATGTGTGCAGGGGTAATGGAGTTGAGGCGTGTGAGCCGAGAGGAAGGGCATGTGTTGGCACTTAGTGGGTCAGATGTGTATTGTCCAATACTGTTGAAATGGGGCATGAGTATCGGACTTTCTCTTTCTGTCTGTCATCCATACAGGTGAACGCCCATCAGAATAAAGGGACCTGTTGTGCCATTACCAAGCAAGTGCGGACCCTTGAAGTCCATAGCCGGCAGAGCACCCATTGCAGAAAGCGGTGGGAGGACCTGAGACTCTGGGCCCGGAAGACCGTGGAGGCCCACCTGGGTAATGTCCTTCCAATGAGGGAGGGGTGCCTGTCGGACCCCCTTAATGGCCCACATTTTGGCGGTGGCCTACCCTGAAGTAGATGGGCATTTGAGAGCAGCACAGCAGCCACAAGGCGGTGAGTACTGATTGTATCCTCACACTTGGTAGGCCTTTATAGGGATTAGGCCCCTCACTGCAGCCAAGTTTGCATTGTTATAATGACATCCTGTGTTTCCTTTATTGGAAATGTGTATAATGCACCCTGGCTGACAATAATTAGTTGATGTGTTGGCATGGTTTCCTGTCGGTGGATGTACATCTCCGATTCCTAGACTACTCCATGCCTGGAATGTGGAGATGGTCTAATGACATAAGCACGTGTGTGAGACCATCCTGCCTGTGCAATGTATGTGACTATTGGTGTCACCCTAAGCATTGAGTATGATGTGCTCCATCTCACTGCATTTGTGGCTCTGAGGTGTCAGTCCACTTCCATCTGTGTCGGATACCCCTATATGATACAGTGTGACTAGTTTTTTCACAGGCACTTCAAAACATCATGTACTGGTAATTATATTGCCTGAATGGGGGCCTGGCATTACAGTTCGAACATAGATATGTGCTTCATGGGACTGCATTATTGCTTTGATGGCTGTATTGGCATATATAGGTTATATGCGGACTGTAGGGCATTTGAAATTAGGCAAATCTGTGTCCCTGTAGAACATCTGTTGTATCACTGCACTCAGTGATTGAGTGTGGATGTGTTATGTGTGATAAATGGGCCTTTGAAGATACATCAGTTGTGACATTTGTGTTTGGTGTCTGCTGATCTGGCTCTATGATTGGATCTGGTTGTTAAAATGGCTATACCACAGACTCATATTGGACACATCAGATGTCAACTGTTTGAGTGTGTGACTTGTAATGGCCTATTCAGTGTTGATTACTATATTGGCATCACTGTACAGAGTGTTTGGTCTGGCATGTCATGTGACAGCCAGGTGCAGTTTGGACTGTGAGTGGAGTTGTCTTCAATGTTATGAATATGTTACAGAGGGCAGGTCTGATGATGTGTTGTTACAGTAATGGCCAGTAGTGTTTTGTTCAGTCAGCTGGACATCATGGCTGATAGGGGCATGGAGAGGTATGATGTGAATTCAGGCATACAATTGATACTGCATCTAGGACATGCCGTGGCAGCAGACATGGCACTGGTAGTCATCATGTGGATGACTCTAGTTGTGTTGTTATACTTAGGTATTGATGTAGGAGTGAGGCTTGCAATACATGAGTGGGTAGCATGGACATGTTGTGTTCAAGTAATGTATATTGCCATCTGCGAAGGAGCTAGCTATGATGAATAATGTCACAGATGTGCCTGTCAACCAGTGTGTATGAGAGGCCCATTTTCGGCCTATCTCTCTCCCTGTGTCTCTCTCCCTTTCTCTCTATTTGTCTGCATCAGCATTGTTAGGCAAAGGAGAAGTGGAACAGGCAAGTGGGAAAGCAGCAGCCCACAGGACCCAGGAATCTGGAGGCAGCAAGGCTGAGGGACCCAGTGGGATGGAGGGTGAGAGGAGTACCCCAGGGGAGACCAGATCTACCACCGCTTCTTTGGAATCCTCCTCCAGTGGACACTCCCTGGCAGACCCATCTAAGACCACCCCAGCATCATCTTTGTCCGCCCTCCCCCTTACTAGCACCACCCTCCCTGTAGCTCCCCACGCAGTTGCCCATGTCCACTCATCAAGGAGGATGGGCATCTTCTTCGTCACAGGCACCTCTGCCCTAGCCCCAGTCAGCTCTGCTGCCCTCAGTGAGGAGGCTATTGACCTCCT
The DNA here is from genome assembly GCF_031143425.1 of Pleurodeles waltl. Classification (NCBI taxonomy): domain Eukaryota; kingdom Metazoa; phylum Chordata; class Amphibia; order Caudata; family Salamandridae; genus Pleurodeles; species Pleurodeles waltl. Next base: position 964,104,025 of record NC_090448.1, on the reverse strand, counting down.
GAGGTCCAGCTCTGTGGGTCAGTCCACCATCATGAATGCCATCCAGGGACTGGCAACTCAAGTCCAACAGAGCAGTGCGTTCCTGGAAGGCATTCACAGTGCTTTGGCTGCCCTCCAGAGATCATTTCAGGCTCTGGCCTCCTCACTGATGGCAGCCAGTGTCCCTTTGTCTACAATACCCCCTCCACCTACCTCTTCCCAATCCCAGACCCCTCTCCCCAAACCCATCCAATGCACACATAAACACAGGCATGCATCCACTTCAACAGACAAGGTTACGACTGACAAGCACAAGCACCACAAGACCCACCACCGGCATGCACACACACAACACCCACCTGCAGACACAACAACATCCACTACCTACACTGACTACCCCAACACCCCTCCTTCACTGACACTACACTAGACATACCTCCAGCCACCACACTATTATTTGCAGATCCAGCCACTACATCTGTCTTACCCACAGTCACAACAGTATCAGACCCGCAGACTTCTGCCGCAGTCACCACATCTGCACACACCACAACCACTGACACCCCCACATACAGAACATGTATCATACCTGCGGACACCACCCCAACAGAAAGCCACCCATCCAGCATGGATTTTCCCTGCACCTCCTTCCCCCCTCCTTTCAAGACACCTAAACGCCCTCACTCACCCACCCAACAGACACCCAGCACCCATAAGCATTCCACGCACACACTTGCACCCACGACATCCAAACCAACACATCTTACAACCCTCTCCCTCCACTCCCAAACCCTTTTGCCATGAACGCCCCTGTGTGTCAAAGAAAAATTTCCTCTCGGAGTTGCCCTTGTTCCCTATTCCTCTCCCACCCCGGGATAACCCCAAACTTTCTTCCTCCCTCCCTAAGTCTGGCCCTTCCACCTCCAAGTCCTCCCCTGACCCCGCTAGTGCCCATGCCCCTCCTCCTGCCAAGAAGTCTAACCCTCCCAAACCCAAGGACAAGGACACCCCTCCCAAACCCAAACACAAGGACCTCCCCTCCAAAACACAAGCCCCACCCCCTTCTCCTCCCCCACCTAATCCCTGAGGTGCCTGCCCCCTTGATGCCCCTACCATGTGGAGGTCATTCTGCAGTCAGGAGTCGAGTTGGGGCTGTATTAGGTGCCATTTGTGCCTTTGGCACTTCGGACTGGCCATTGGGCCTTTTCTTTGTACATAGCTAGTTTCGATATTTCTATTATAATAATACGTCTGGACCAACATGTTGTTGGATTTGATGTTTACATACTTGTCATGCTTTTCTTTCTACTTGGCAGTGTTGTATTTGAGGACTTTTGTTAGTGTGTGTGCGATGTGTGTGTATTGGTTGTGCCAGCTGTTGTGCCTGGGCTGCATCTGTGGGTGTGGCCCTGCCATTTGTCCCTCTGTCATTGCTGTGTAATGTGTGTAAGATATGATTATGTTATAACATGCATGTATGTTGCTATTTTGTGTATTGTTTGTGTTGAAATATGTAATGGTGGTGTTGCGTGCCCTTGTATGGTTGTTGTGTGTGTGTTTGGTGATGGCTATGTCAATTGCGTTGTTTGTGGTGTTAGCGTATTGTGTCGTCTGCTTCATTGTATGGCAGTGTGAAAGTGTTTTTTGGTTGTCAGGTGTTGTTACATGTTGCTGTCAGTATGTGTTGTCATACGGAGGTGTGCAATGACATTGCTTGGCTTAGCGTCTGTGTAGTTGTGGTTGTGTTGTTGTATGTATCAGTGCTGTTGTGTATGGTTGTGTGAGACAGTGCCGGTGTTGTGTGTGCGGGTTGGTGTGTGTATAGCATGTGTGTGTTGGCCGTGGTGTGTGTAGTGCGGGTGTGCATGTGTGTAGTATGGGTGTGCGGGGGTGTATGTCAGTGTATGTCAGTGTTTGTGTATGTGCGCATGGGTGTGTGGTTACGTGTGTTTCACCGTCGCCTGCCATCCTGGATGTGTGTGTTGTGTGTGCGTAGGTACTGATGTCTTTCCCTCCAGTGTCCAGTAGGTGTGTGTACTTACGGTTGTTGTCTTCGTCACCATCGCTGGTTCAGGATTTGTTGTGCGAGCAGGAGCAATGGGAAGACTTCCAGTTCTGGTTCCATGGCGGCTCCGGACAGGTATGGCTTTCTGAAGGTGAGTGTCTCCTTTTATAGAGATGTTTTCCGCCAAGGTTTTGGTGGTGGTGCGACCGCAGCGGAAACCTTGGCAGTTTGCAGCCTCGTAATATGTCCGACGGAAACATGGTCCCCGCCGGCTTGAAGGTGCCTAGCGCCATCCGTTGTGGCATGTCTGCAGTGGTGGTACTGGCAGCTGTCTGGCTGTTTTCCTTTGAGGAGACCGCCATGCTCATAATTTGGTGGGATTCACCTCCAGTCCGTTGGCCGTACGACTGCAGCCGCCAGCATGGCAGCCCTGAGACCACCAAACTCGTAATGAGGGTTCAAGTCATGTTTCAAATGATACCTGACAAGAAAACAACATACAACAAATACAGAGGAAAAGATACATTGATAATGGTAAAAGTGTACCATATGATTTTACTTTGGTAGTACTTGTTTGACTCACCTTAGTAAGAAGTAATTCACATTGGATACTGATCTAAATCCTCAAGAAGTGTATGCCGATGAACTCTGTAGACAACAATCTACAAACCTGGACTGTATACAACATTCCAAGCTCTAATGTCTTGCAACATTCCCCATGAGATAAATGTACATCTACCATGCTCCCTTCCATGGAAGGAAAACGTGGAGTAGAGCAGCTTTCTGGTCATTCTTGCTCTTCAGTGGGACCCTGAATGAAGCCCCAAGACATGTGCATGTAAAGCAGGAACACCGTCCCCCGACTCCAGTTCTTATTTCAATCCAAAAGAGTGGAACAACAGCCTCCATCTTTATTTCAACCTTGAAGGTTTTGTGTTTTATCCCTCTATTCTTCCTTTGTCACCGTTTTACTATTGTCCTCTCTCCTTTCATTCTTTTCTGTCTTCCTCTCTCTTGATCTGGATCAAAGTCTGGTGATGAAAAATAAGTCAGGGTTCCCAAAAAAGAGTGCTGGTGCCCACCACCTGCAATCACAAGCTTAAATTAAGCACTGGTTCTCTACAACTGAAATCCTTTTTCCTTTGCCAACAATTGTTATGTTATGCAGATTTGTAGAGTGCACAATCACCCAGAAGGGTATCCTCGTGCTGAGCAGGTGTCAGTGTAAGTACAACTAGGGCCTAGTGGGACTACTTGAAAAGCCCGATCTTCATCTTCTTGTGGAATTCAAGAAGTGAGGAAGAGGCTCTTATGTGTAGCAGAAGGTCGTCCACACTTTAGGAGCAATATAGAAGGCTCAACGGCTGTATCTGTTTTCCAAAAGCATGGGATTCTTGTATATAGGAGTGCAGATGAGCGGAGGTGTCTGGAAGATTTATGAAAGCAGATCTCCTCCAGAGGGACCCTGGGTTTTGCCATCTTGGATTCCAGGTTTGCAGGGAACTCTGGGAGCATCTGAGTGGCCAGTGCCAGCAGGTAACGTCATAGCCCCCGCCTGATAGGTGGGCACCCAGCTAGGTGACCAATGCCCCTTTCAGGGCTATTTAGGGTCTCTCCTTTGGGTGGTTCCTCAGATTCGGAGTGCAAGTCTCCAGCAGGAATCCTCCGCACCCTCCACTTTGACTTCTGACCAAAGAAACTGCATCTGGACTCTTCAGAACCCTACAATCTGCAACAAAGAAGCAAGACGCCTTCTGCACATTGTATCTCCAGCTCCTTCCAGCAACTGCAACATTTCCCCAGTTGTGCATCCTCTGAGGACAGCCCGTCTTCAGCCTGCATCAGAAGGAAGAAGGAATCGCCCTTGGGGTGAAGGAGTCACTCCCCTGCTTCTGCAGGCACCAACTGCGACGACAACTGCCTGCGTGGATCTCCTCTCCTGTTGAGTTGCGTGGATCCTGCATCATAGGTGGTGGACTGAAGTAGTCCCGACGATCCTCTCTTCCAACTGTCCAACTTTGGTGGAGGTGAGACCTTGCCTCCCCATGCATGACAGTACCCCTGTGCACCTTGTCTTTTGGAGCTGTCAAGGCTTGTTAGCACCCTTCCTCCAAGTTCTTCATTCATCTTGCAGCTCCATCCCCCAGCATCCTCTCCTGTAATGCACAGCTCCCTGAGTGGTTCTCAGGCGGCGTGGAAGCCTTTCTTGTAGTGCTGCGTGGGCCTCTTCTGTGATTATCCTGTCCCGGTCCTGTGGGACTCCGGAGGCACTGCCAGGTCTCTGTGGGATCTCTGTACTGCTGAAGGCCCCATTCTGGGTAGAGTCCACCTGGTCCTTCCTGGTCTCCAGCAGCTCCATTTTCCGCTACCCACGAGCTTTGCGTGGGGCAAGGCTTGTTGGGGACTTTGACGATGCAAACCTGACTGCAATCCGAAATGGGACATCGCCTGCACCCTCCAGGAACCCAACTCTGTCTTCTTGGGTGCAGTACTGGCTCTTCTTCCTAACCAGTGGTTCATGTCTTGCACCTTCCTCCTGGTGGGTTGGGGCTCCTGCCCTTCCTGGTCACTTCTGTGCTTCTTGGACTTGGCTCACTCTTTCCACAGGTCCTCTGGTCCAGGACTCCACTGTTGGTATCTGCAGTCTCTTCTGGATTTTGCAATATTCTTCTGTTCTTCTGCGTGTGTGTTCTAGAAAACTTACTGTGATTTACTCCTGCTTTCCTGGTCACTAGGGTGGGCTGTGGTACTTACCTTTGAGCTTTCTAAGTACTCCCAGCTCCCCCTCTATACACTACACGTGCCTCGGGGGAACCCACTTTTGCATTCCACTTTCTTAGTATGTGGTTTGTGCTCCCACAGGCCCATTTCTAACTATTGTGATTTTCACTATTTGCACTGTTTTCTAACTGTTTTTATGCCTATTTCTGCATACTAGTGTATATAATTTGTGTATTACTTACCTCCTAAAGGAGTATAGTCTCAATGGTATTTTTGGTATTTGTGTCACCAAAATAAAGTACCTTTATTTCTGTAACACTGAGTGTTTTCTTTCATGTGTGTGAGTACTGTGTGACTACAGTGGTATTGCATGAGCTTTGCATGTCTCCTAGATAAGCCTTGGCTTCTCATCCACAGCTACCTCTAGAGAGCCTGGTTTCTAGACACTGACTACACTACACTAATAAGGGATAACTGGACCTGGTATAAGGTGTAAGTATCATAGGTACCCACCACACACCAGGCCAGCCTCCTACAATTGTTTCATATAGAAAATCCTCTGACTCATGTATTAGGGGAGATGCACTGGTTCAGGGATTTCAATGGAAAGGTTAACTGGCAAACCACATTTTTCTTTATGAAAATGATTTGTTTTTATTCCTAAAGTTCCTCAGTTGGGCAGGCATGAGAGTTATGGACATGCTTAATAGATATGGCTGTCCTCTGCTCTCTGTGTAAATTGGAACAAATCCTCCCAGATGATGCTGCTTGGTGACCAAGTGGTACACTGCTGTAGCAAAGAGCTTGAAGTAGCAACTAGTGACTTATAATACTTAGAAGTATATCTGGCATTGAATGCTGATTATTGCTGTAAAAGGAACTTAATCTCCCTTACAAATGAGACTCAAAAGCTTGTTTGTGACTGGGGAAGACTCCTTCTAAACATCTTTGGGCAAGCTGCCCCATGTAAGATGATTTTATTACCTAAAATATTATATATACTCCAAAACTACCCCTATGAGATCCCACATTGCTCACTAAACATGTTCAGATCTATAGTAAATCATTTTCTCTAATAATAAGTCTTCTCAATTTGTTTTTGACAGTCATGTTGGGTCAGTCTTTGATAGGGGCTTTGGCATTGCAGATCTCCACTGATAATATTGGGCAGCATATCTGATCTTTAAAGACAGAAAATATTCAGCCTACTGAGCTGAAAAGGCATGTCTTGAGCTTTAGGAAAAATTACTATAAGGGAGGGCTTTAGCATCTGGCCTCCTCCCACACACACTTACAGCCCTCATGTGTTGCTACGAGGCATGGAGGTGGATGAGGTGGGAGGACACATTAACCTTATAGGCGCAACCTTGGCATGGAAAATACCTTAAGCAAACAAATGCAACTCCAAGGTTTCTGGTCTGGGTCAACATTAGCATCTTGGTGTTGGGTAATCTGTGGGGAAGGATATTAAACCATTTTGACTCTCCAGTATGAATAGCTTTCCAATACTCAGTTTTTTAGATATCTGCAATGGAGTCATGCACTGGAGGTGGACTGTCCTCCAAATACAAAGATTCTGGATTTCTCCCCTGTTGAGGTTCGAATGCTCTTGAAAAAATCAGCATGGGCTGTAATTCCATGATATATTGATCACTTATAGCAAACTCACCCAATGATTTGTCAGCACTGAATGCCAATTAGGAAGATGATGTGGGACATACTTGCAAGAGTTTATTTTAGAAACTGGGCTCAGGGACATTGTTGAGTACCTTTGCACCGGTGCACAAACAGGGCTAATTATTTTTTATATTATTGACACGTAGACAAGGACTTTCGCAACCCACCAAAATTTGGTTTGCGACCTACTAATTTGTCCTGACCCAAAGTTTGGAAACACTGCTCTAGGTGTCAGGTAGAAAATGGTTCATAGATACACATTGTGTGGTCTTGTCTCAAAATAGTGATGTTTTGGAACCAGGTCCTGAAATTATTATGGCTTGACCTCTCTCCCAAAGTGTGTCTATTGAGTATCTTGAATGAAGTGGGAGGGGACAGGGCGAGCAAATCCCAGTAGGTGCTGGCACCCAAGTGGCCAAAACAGACTGCTAAAATGTGGAATGCAGCAGACCCCTACACCCCCACGGTAATGGTTACGGGAATGGACTGATGCTCGGAAATGGAAGAACCAATGTACATGGAACATGGGTGTCCACATAATTTCCAAAAGATTTGGAGCACTTAGCTAAACCAGTTTCGATTACAGTAAATTTGAAGTGTTATTTGTTCTGTAACTATGTAGTGTGATTTTCATATATCTGTAATTGTTAATTGTGAAGGAACACCATTGATGTTTCTATTGAGAGCTGAGTGTCCTCTGGTCCACACTTCAGTTATTGTATTTTATTGCTTTAATTTCGAAAAGATAATATTAAGAGTTGTATAAAAATAATGGCTCATTATTCATCATCTACCATGCTATTAATTTATAGAATCAACATAGGTCTAATATATCAAAGGTTATTACCCTCTCAGACTTGCATTCCTTGAGTAAAAAGTCTGATTACGAGATGATTTAAATCACATATTAGGCATTATGGGGCATATTTATGAGGGTGCTCAAAAAAGTATAAATCTTCCCGTTAGTTCTTTACAGCCCCTTCTCACTCTCAATATAGTAGGCAGTTGAGTATGATGACAGGGAAACAGCGCTTATTTCCACAATACAATTTATTTTAACTGAACTGAAAATGGAAAAATGACTCATTCCTTCATTACATTTCTACACTGTGCATGAAATATAGTTACTAAAGGGAATCTCTCAATTCCCCATAAATCTTGTAATGGTATACAATTAAAAGTTTAAAGAAAAATATGCTTGTTTCTGAACTGTAAAAATTTTGTTTTGTAACTGAGATATTTTACAACATCTTTTTTTAGTTCTAAGTCCGTATGTTCGGTTCCAGCACTGCATGAAACTACCATTTGATAGTCACAGCGCATGAATGTGGGAATTGAAAATGTTTAAACCAATATCCAACAGGTTCTTTTTTTCATCCTCTATAAAGATGTCACTCGGGTAATTTATCCTTCATTACTCTAGTTCTACTTTTCTTAACATGGGTGACCATCAAGAGGTAACCTCCTTATACTTCAGTGTTTCCCTACAGTTTGTTGATGCACCCAATTCCTACAATCAGTGATGGGACCAGGGAAGAGATTTTTTATGTCTTGGCTAAAATTGTTTCTAATACATTAAATATACGTAGGGCCTGATGGAAGAAAAGTGGCGCAGCACCCAGTGCAGCACCACTTTTCTTGCACCCCTTAGCGTCCCCCTAACACCACCATGTGTGCACCGTATCTAAGATACTGCTCACCATGGTGGTAGTTAGGGGAACTAGCATCAACATTTTTGACGCAGAGTAGTGCAGGATTAGCGTCAAGAATGTTGACCCTACTCCTGCAAAGCCCATTGATGACCATTATAACTAATGGTGTGCCTCCTTTTAACGCCTGCTCTAAGCAGGAATTAAAAGTGCTGAAAAGAAATGATGCAAAGAAATCTCTTAGATTTCTCTGTGCCATTTTTTCGGCCCCCCTAACGGGGGAATGCCCCTTTTGCACACAATATGCCTGACGCAGGGATAATGTAGCACAATGGGTTACAAAGAGGTGCAATGCATGCATTGCGCCACTTTGTAAATTTGGCGCAGTGTTTTTGGCCTTGTTGGGCCACATTAGCGTAAAAAAAAAAATGATGCTAATGTGGTGCAAGGAGGTGCTAAGGGCTCTTGAATCAGCCCCTAGGTGTGGGCCTTGGGTTAGTGCTTTGCTCGTGATTAGACTGCTTTGTTTTCTATTTCAATTGGATGCATTTCATTCAATGGATTTCTTGCCCCTCGTTTTTGTCCCACTGAGGAGCATTTTTGTGTCACAGTGTTCTGATTAAATGAATTGTATTCTTCCACTGCATACTTAAGTGCCCTCTTTGTCTTTTTAGTATGGTGCATTCCATAGGAGGGCATGTGCTTCGTTTCTCTCTTCAATAGCCTCGCACTCTCATTTGGTTCCACTCTTCACTGCTCCCCAATCAATATCGCTACCCATTGTGCTCCTGTTCTCATTTTTTATATTTGATATTTCCTTGCTCTCTCCTCGTTTTTTCTTCGCCTCATACTCACTTATGGCTGAAACTATGGGCTCATTAGGCCCTTTATGTGGAGGAAGAGCACACCCTTTTCAGTTGTAAGTGGGTCTGGGCTCTGATCCACCCCCCATCCTGCCAGCAGATGGCCCATTGAGGCACACCTAATCCTTCTATTGTGTGACTGTCTGGGAGGAATTCACAAAGTCTGACTGTCACCTACACCCAGTCATGTGCCTCAAGACAGGCTGCAGGCACAAAGGGCTATGGACGAGAAAATGTCAGCTTTCTAAAAGTGGCATTTTCAAAACTGAAGTGAAAAATCTGACTTTACCATTAAAGAGGGTTAATCATTACAATATGTAATAAAGAATGTAATAAGGAATCTCCGATGTTATCAGTCAATCAATTGATCAATCAATTAGTAGTTGTAGAGCAACTTGTCACCCCAGAGGCCCTCAAGGCACTTGATAGGTGGCTGGTGCGAGGTCTTGCTTGAGATGACAGTTGAAGAGCCAGGTTTTGAGTTGCTTCCTGAAGTTCGTCAGCAAGGGGGATGTGCACAGATGGAGTGGGAGGTTGTTCCAGGTTTTGGCGGCGAGGTAGGAGAAGGAGCATCCTACGAATCGCTCTCGGCAGAAGCGTGATGAGGGTAGCTGAGCGGAGGTCTCTGGAGGGTCGGTAGAATGGCAGGAAGGTGTTGATGTAAGTGGGTGCGATGTTGTGGCCTACTCCTTTGGGAGGGGTAGCCCTCACAGCAGTAAAAAATCAATTTAGGAGTTTTTCACTCTCAGGACATGTAAAACCTAAAAGTACATATCCAAACATTTAATTACATGCACCTTGCCCTATGAGCTACTTAGGGCCTACCTTAGGGGTGACTTATTTGTAATAAAAGGGGAGTTTAAGGCTTGACAAGGGGAGTTTAAATGCTAAGTTGACATGGCAGTTTAAAACTGCATTCAGGCTGCAGTGGCAGGCCTGGGACATGTTTTAAGGTGCTACTTAAGTGAGTGGCACAATAAGTGCTGCAGGTCCACTGGTAGCATTTAATTTACAGGCCCTTGGGTATAGGAGTTACCTCTTTACAAAGGACTTATAAAGAAGATAAATATACCAATCAGGTGTAAGACAATCAACCCATGTTTAGGGGAGTGAGCACAAGCACCCTAGCACTGGTTAGCAGTAGTAAAGTGTACAGAATGCCTCCCAAGGCCAACAAAAATGAATTCAGCAAAACATGGAGGGAAAAAGGCAAAACATTTTGGGGTGGTTCTGCAGAGAGGTTGAGGTCCAATAATTCTCAATACAGTGGGCAGGACATCTGGGACATTTTGGAAATCCCCCACATCTGTCCAGATCTAAATAAGGCTTTATGTATTGTCTGATCCTAGACTTTCTGAAGATCTGAGCAGGCCTCTATCCCAAAAAGCGATTCCCATGTTTACTCCTGTGTGAGTGCAGACTGCACCTATTTTGTAAGTTCCCCAGCACAGAGATTTGGCACATATATGTCTGTGCTTATTGGAGCGAGGAAAGCTGGTAGTGTAGTTTCTGGACTTCTTTCACACACCAGGTGGAGGCACCCCTATCACAATGTTAGTTGGGGGAACACTCCATATGGAATACCATATGTTATTTTAAGCCTCAGTCAGAGAATAGAGTCCCACTTCTGCATGATACTGCAATATGTATCACTTTTAGTGCTTTCTATAGGAGGGAGCGAGCTGTGCCCTGTACTTTGTCCCACACTTAACGTACGAAAACAATTTTAATCAATGTCATCCTTTTAATTACAGTAGCCTAGTACTATTTACTGTTCTGTAATTTGTACACAATACTTCTTGATCTTAAAGACCATTTGCATGTGATGAGGAATCCAGTTGGACGCTGTTACATCGTTAAAGTGGGTGGAAGTGAAACCTGTCATTTTTAGCACTTGAAGATGGTGAAATTGGAGCATGATATGCTTATTATAACAGTTTCTAAGACATGGTCTCTCAGGAACAAATCTTAGAAAGCCTCAAGTGTGCAAAAAATAGGGCAGAGGTCAGTTGCAGGTTTACGTCTCCAAATACTTACCAAATACGAGGGTCTGATAGCTGTCTCGTTGTCAAGTGACAGGAAAATGACAAACTCAATTAGATATTCTCAGGAACGACACTCTACCCACACTCTCTTCATAAGTCTGCCGGTTGATACAAAAGCAACAGTCATCCCTTTTCAGGTGCAACAGTGGCAATATCTTGCACCACTATCACACCTCTTTAACAGATTCATTTTCAACTAAGAAAGCATAGATTAAATTTAGCCTCCAAATAATGCCTCCAGCACATTTAGGCCCTCATTTCAACCTTGGGGGTCAGATGAGGCCGACTGCCAAGGCTGAACCGTCAGTCGGCCGCCCATGAAGCCGGAATCCCGCCTGCCGCATTTGGAACTCCCCGCTGGGCCAGCGGGCGGCAGCGGAGATGTCGGCCGTAACATTGCAGCCGGCTCCTAATGGAGCCGGCGGCAATGTGGCGGTGCGGCCGATGCAGCAGCACTCCCCTCACCGCCAGCCTTTATGGACAGGCTGGCGGTAAGGGGAGTCAAAATCCCCAGGGCCTGGCGGATTCTGACCGTCGGGACATCCATGGCAGTAAACCGCCGGTCCCGGCGGTGTGACCGCAGCGGTACCGCCGCAGTCAAAATATGGCAATTCGTACCGCCAGCCTGTTGGCAGTACGAACGCCACTTTAACCCTGGCGGTCGGTGACCGCCAGGGTTGCAATGAGGCCCTTGATCATTCCAACCTCGAAAGCATGCAGGCCAGTTATCTAGTCTGGCCCTAGAACAGCAGGGTAACATCTTCTTCTTCAAGGCTGCATGTCAGAATATGGAGTCTAAAAATTTTGTGCTACCAGACTATCGTAGCCATATTGGCTACCACAAATCGTGAAGAAAAGACGACTTAGGTAAGTATAGATTTAATATTCTTAACTCGACATCGACATCCCCTGAAAGTGTAAATATATACTCACTTCAACAATATTTTGGTAGCACAATATTTAAAACTCAATACTCAGGTTATATGCCTATGTAAATTAACCTCTCTCAGTTCTAACCTCCAGCCTCCCTCCTGCAGATTTGTATCTGTGGCTTTGAGGGCTACACGCAATTTGTGGCCCCAAGATCAAAAGTGGCAATGCGCAAGTGCCTCTGCCTGCAACTAGAAATTACAGAATGGGAAAGAACCAGCATATTATAATATATATATATATATATATATATATACAGGGAGTGCAGAATTATTAGGCAAGTTGTATTTTTGAGGATTAATTTTATTATTGAACAACAACCATGTTCTCAATGAACCCAAAAAATTCATTAATATCAAAGCTGAATATTTTTGGAAGTAGTTTTTAGTTTGTTTTTAGTTTTAGCTATGTTAGGGGGATATCTGTGTGTGCAGGTGACTATTACTGTGCATAATTATTAGGCAACTTAACAAAAAAAATATATATACCCATTTCAATTATTTATTATTACCAGTGAAACCAATATAACATCTCAACATTCACAAATATACATTTCTGACATTCAAAAACAAAACAAAAACAAATCAGTGACCAATATAGCCACCTTTCTTTGCAAGGACACTCAAAAGCCTGCCATCCATGGATTCTGTCAGTGTTTTGATCTGTTCACCATCAACAATGCGTGCAGCAGCAACCACAGCCTCCCAGACACTGTTCAGAGAGGTGTACTGTTTTCCCTCCTTGTAAATCTCACATTTGATGATGGACCACAGGTTCTCAATGGGGTTCAGATCAGGTGAACAAGGAGGCCATGTCATTAGATTTCCTTCTTTTATACCCTTTCTTGCCAGCCACGCTGTGGAGTACTTGGACGCGTGTGATGGAGCATTGCCCTGCATGAAAATCATGTTTTTCTTGAAGGATGCAGACTTCTTCCTGTACCACTGCTTGAAGAAGGTGTCTTCCAGGAACTGGCAGTAGGACTGGGAGTTGAGCTTGACTCCATCCTCAACCCGAAAAGGCCCCACAAGCTCATCTTTGATGATACCAGCCCAAACCAGTACTCCACCTCCACCTTGCTGGCGTCTGAGTCGGACTGGAGCTCTCTGCCCTTTACCAATCCAGCCACGGGCCCATCCATCTGGCCCATCAAGACTCACTCTCATTTCATCAGTCCATAAAACCTTAGAAAAATCAGTCTTGAGATATTTCTTGGCCCAGTCTTGACGTTTCAGCTTGTGTGTCTTGTTCAGTGGTGGTCGTCTTTCAGCCTTTCTTACCTTGGCCATGTCTCGGAGTATTGCACACCTTGTGCTTTTGGGCACTCCAGTGATGTTGCAGCTCTGAAATATGGCCAAACTGGTGGCAAGTGGCATCGTGGCAGCTGCACGCTTGACTTTTCTCAGTTCATGGGCAGTTATTTTGCGCCTTGGTTTTTCCACACGCTTCTTGCGACCCTGTTGGCTATTTTGAATGAAACGCTTGATTGTTCGATGATCACGCTTCAGAAGCTTTGCAATTTTAAGAGTGCTGCATCCCTCTGCAAGATATCTCACTATTTTTGACTTTTCTGAGCCTGTCAAGTCCTTCTTTTGACCCATTTTGCCAAAGGAAAGGAAGTTGCCTAATAATTATGCACACCTGATATAGGGTGTTGATGTCATTAGACCACACCCCTTCTCATTACAGAGATGCACATCACCTAATATGCTTAATTGGTAGTAGGCTTTCGAGCCTATACAGCTTGGAGTAAGACAACATGCATAAAGAGGATGATGTGGTCAAAATACTCATTTGCCTAATAATTCTGCACTCCCTGTATATATATATATATATATATATATTTATTCATTTATAAAGCACAATCCTAGATGGGAAGCAGAAAGGCACTATATTAAATGGAGTCAGAGATAATACACAGTCATGTGTATCAAGTGGGTTGCTACACGCTCGAATGTATTGCACACATTTACAATTACATTTTATTCCACAAGTTTAGGGTTTTTGTAGGCAGGTTAATGGATTTGTTCAGAATCACATAAATGAAGCCGGCTCCATGCTTCAAAATACAATACCTTCGCCAATAGGCCAAGTCTCCTCCATAAACAAATATGACACCACCTTGTTTTTTCAGTGTTACCAGCTATATCTTTTCAATATAATATGTCAATATAAATTTGTAGTGATGAAGCTGGAGCCAAGATGAGTTGAAAGGTAGCATTTATTCCTAATGCTACACGGTTGTGGAGGAGTGTACACAACGTCCTTCCACCTAGTGGAGAAGTGTGGCACAATGGTTAGAGCGGCAGACCCTGAAGCAGCGATCTGGCTCAAGACCAGGGTTCAAGTCCCGCTTCGGCAGGTCTTGGGCTCAATTTCCCTTGGACCAGATAATTCTTGCCTCGGTGCCTAATCTAATTAATGGGTCCCACTCTGCAACTCTGGGCAATAGCTTGCTTAATCTCCACAATGGCCCCACCAGTGCTTGGATGTCTGGATTCACCCTGGGGGTGCCCAGGAGTGGGCACCTCACAGGGAAAAGCCAGGAGGGATTCCATAGCGGTATGAGTACAGTGCCTTGAGACCCTAACGGGTGAGTAGTGCGCTATACAAATGCAAAGTTTACAGTTTACCAGTAAACAAGTCTGGAATAAAGGTCCTTATTCAAATAAAACATTCTCAGAACACCATTAACATTCTCAGAGTGCACATCATTAACCCCTTAGCTACTGAGCCTCCCCCTTCATAACTTTTTGTCCACATAAGCTATCCACGCAAAATGTGTCATTTCTTCCAACATCCCAGGGATTCTAACGGTACCCAGAGTTTGTGGATTGCCCTAGAGGAGACCAAGAAATTAGCCAAAATACAGCGAAAATGTTTTATTTTCCCAAAAATGGGGAAAAAGGGCTACAGAAGAAAGCATGTGGTGTTTTTCCCTGAAAATGGCATCAATAAAGGATTTGCAGTGCTAAAATCACCATCTTCCCAGCTTTCAGAAACAGGTAGACTTGAATCCGAAAACCACATTTTTCAACACAATTTTGGCATTTTACTGGGACACACCCAATTTTTACTATTTTTGTGCTTTCAGCCTCCTTCCAGTTAGTGACAGAAATGGGTGTGAAACCAATGCTGGATCCCAGACAGCTAAACACTTATGAAAAGTAAACACAATGTGACCACAGCACACAGAGGTACAGTACAGTCAAGTAACAAGGATTTGTATCCCTGGTAAGACGCTGGAGTTGAAGAAAGAGTACGTAGATGTCCCAAGTTCATTGGAGGAAGTTTCTTTAATTGAAGGCACAGTTTGCCTCAAACAGACAAAGCGTTCATCAAACACAGCCAACACGTGTTTCGTCACACAGGTGACTTCTTCAAGGCTGCAAAACAATAATATAAACATACTTGTGTGTAATAATACCCATAACTGAGTAACACAATTTGTGCAAAGAGAAAAGATATATGTTAAAAAATAAAGGTAGCAGGAAATGTACGGCCGAAGTGAACAGAGAAGGTAGACATGGCACAACAAAGTCCAGAGAAAATGCTGGGTTTATTTAGTTAGAGGGACACCCCAAGTGCAAAACCCTAAGATCAGATAAGGAACGGCCACAGTCCAAGGAACGGCAAGTGGGGAATGTGCTCCAGATTGATAATACGAACCCTGAAAGGGTAAATAGTGTTAATGTGCCAAGTACACATTGAACAGAGAGCCCGTGTCTGTGATAAAGCGTGCTTGAGAAGAGTTAAAGTTGGTGATAAAGAAAAAGTTAGAATAATAACTGTACCTAGACCATCCGGCCAGCTAGGTAATGTTGGCATGCCTACAATTAGGCAAGTAGGCTCGAATCTGAAACAAAAATTGTGAGTCACTGGCAGTATGAGGCCACCGTAAAGTCCAACTAACTATGAAAAGTGGAAAAAGTGCTAACACTCGACACTAAAGTACCTGGATAAAATCTGGTAAGGGTAGTATATCTTGAACATGCGGTACATGGAGTTCCAGTAGTAACTGTGAAAACCAGAAGAGGCCCTGGTAAGCCCAGAAACACACGTCCTGCACGAAGGTGAGAGAGGAAAGAAAAAAGGTTTACCCAGCATTGAGCGAACAAAAAACGGTACTGTTTTAATGATGGTAGCAAAGAATTCCCAAAAAATTCCGGGCTAATCCAGGAAAGGCCCATTAGTAGCACTTGGTATTACTTACCAGACTTACAGTCCAGCCAGTGGTAAGTACGTAACTGCTGATAAATGGTGTAACAAATGTCCAAAGTAAAAGGGACCCCCCCAGTCTTGTAACGTGAAGCTTAGTAACAAAATGTTACTGTTAAATTGGAATGCGGCCTGAGCCACATGGAAAAGCTGGCCCTCATACTGCGGCCATGATTATAACAGTGAGAATAAATATATATAAGGCTCATTCAAAAACGGCTGAACGGCATTAGTAAGCATGCCGATAACGTGGGGCGAACGCCAGTGTGTATGAGTAATGGGAACTCAAAGCTGACTCAGCAGGTTTACAAAGTAAATGCCAATAGTAGCGGTGAATGGGTAATTGAGTAAGAAAACTGAGAAAACTGAAAGACTTACCCCGTCCAAACGCGGAGCCGAAAAGTCGTCCGGTTAGTCCACAAGTAAAGGTGAATGTCTATGTACGCGACACATATTATGAGAGCCTATCGGTAGTAGTAAAAACTGAGAGCAGACTAAGCGCTATTGGGAAAGATGAAAAAGAGCTCCCGATCCCATGGAGTAAAACGGCGGCCATATTGGAGTAGTGAAAAAGAAGTAGAGTGCGCATAAGTGAAGGGGAGGGTGAGAGAGTCATACAAGTAAAGGAAAGGACCCGCAATGCCGTCACTCCCAGCTATGATCCTAGGTAAGATGCAGGTGCTACCTGGTGTAAAGTGTTTAAATTTAAAAATAGTATGAAAAACTCAGTCAGTGAAAGGAAGGTCTCCATACATATAATACAACAGTGTAAATAATTGAAAGTAAAACTAATGCCAAATAAAGAAATCACAGTTAGTGCAGTGACATGTTACAAGAGTAGATATGCGTGAAATTCCAAAAGACAAATGTATCATGGGACTACAAGTCCACAGGTAAATAAGGTTAATGTAAGCAGTGTAAACAAATTTTAGTCTGGTAGTATACAGAAAAAGCAAAATAGTGGGCATTGGGGAATGACTAGTGTATCATGGGCCACGTACCCACAGACATAGGCCACAGGTACAGGCCAAGTAAAATGCTAGTAACTGAATGATACAAAGAAATGGCAAGAAAGTGGGGCGTTAGACAATGGTACAAAACGAAGAACATTGCAGTTAAACAAGAATTATGTGAGAAAAACATGTAGTTCACGGTCAGTGTTAAGCCCCTGCTCCACTGCACGAAGTTTAAGCATCCATTTCGCCTCACATTTGAGAAGATCTTTCGTTCTGTCCCCCAATCTGGGTGAGTTGGACACCTGGGCAATGCCATGAAATCTTACGTTGAGAAGATCTTTCTCTCCGTGTTGTGAATTGAAGTGAACTGCAAGAGGGTAGGTTGTGATGTGATTCCTGATGGCTCTAACATGTTCCTGAATGCGTTCCTTGAGTGGATGAATGGTGCTGCCCACGTAAATCAGACCACATACACAAATGACACAATACACTGTATATCTAGTGTTACAATTCATGAACTCTCTGATATGGTAGATATTCTCCGTGTTGTAAGAAAAAGACACAGTTTTATTGAGGGCTAGTTGGCAAGACACACAACAACCGCACTTGAAAAAGCCTTTCGGTTTACTAGGAATCCAAGATGATGGATGTACCTGTGTAGGAGGAGCAAGAAAACTAGGGCACAAAATATTCCTAAGGGTCCGACCCCTACTGTGTGTGATAGCTGGCGAATTGCCAATAGAATCTTTCAAACTAGAGTCCATAAGTAGCAGGTGCCAGTGTTTTTTGAGAATGCGTAGCACTGTTTTGCTAGCAGGTCTGTATTGAGTAACAAAAGAAACAGATCCCTGTTTGGATTTATCAGAGCAAGCTTTTTTATAGCTTCTAATCAATAGTGAGTGCTGGTCTTTGGAGGATATACGTCTGCTCGCCAAGGAAATGAGATCTTCTGTGTAGCCCCTGTCTCGGAAACGTTGTGCCAAGTTTTCAAGCTCCTGTTTGAAAATCTGAGTATCACTACAGTTACGACGTATTCTTATCATCTCCCCATAAGGGATAGCCTTTATTTGTGTTAGAGGATGTGCACTATGTGCGTGAAGAATAGAATTACATGCAGTTGGTTTTCTGTACAGTCTGGAAGAAATCTTGTTTCCGGTAATATACAGTAGTAGGTCCAAAAACTCAATTTGGGCACAATCCACTTTGTGTGTGAAGACTAGATTGAATTAATTGGAATTTAAGTGGTCTATGAGTATGCTGAGGTCCTCACTACTGCCCGTCCAAATGGCCAGTATATCGTCAATATATCTCCCCCAGAACAAGATGCGTTGGGTGATGTGAGTAGGACATCTAGACCAAAGGTGTAGCTTTTCAAATTGTCCCATATAGAGATTGGCATACAAGGGAGAACATTTAGCTCCCACAGCCACCCCCTGACGCTGTTGGTACCAACTTCCTTCATGTAGGAATACATTGTTCTCAAGAACCAGTCGTGTTAAGTCAAGAAGCATTAAGGTATGTTCATAAAGTGTGGCATTGCGATCCGCGAGGGTTGCCGAGAGCATGTCTAGGCCCATCTCTAGGGGAATGGATGTGTATAGAGAACTTACATCTAAACTGACAAAAGTACATTCCTCTGACCATTCAATGTCTTCCAGTTGGCACAATAGGTCCCTAGTGTCCTGTATGTATGAGGGTAGGTTGTGTACCAAAGGCTGAAGAAAGGAATCAATGTATTCAGAGATCTGTTCTGTTGGGGATCCAATGCCAGAAATGATGGGTCTACCTGGTGGAAAAGTCCCTGATTTGTGGACCTTTGGTAAAATGTATATGCAGGGTGCCCGGGGTGTACTGTTGTATAGGTATTTGTATTCCAGGTCTGACAGGAGGCACAGATTCTTCCAATATGTCAACTTGTTTTCAGTCGTATTAGTAATCCCAGGCAGGGGGTTGTCATGCAGCTGTATGAATTCCTGTTTGTCGGTAAGTTGTCTATTGATTTCGGACACATAATCAGATCTGTTCATTACCACTACATTGCCCCCTTTGTCAGCCTCCCTGATAACTATGTCAGTGCATGTAGAGAGTCTTCGCAAGGCCAGAAGTTCACCATGATTAAGGTTGCTATTTGATCTAGGTGCACGGGTCTTGAATTTGTCCTCAAGTTGAAACAACTCTGCACTTACTGCTTTATAAAAAACGTCAATGTTGTTGTCAGGAGGTAATATCGGTAGAAAGGTAGATTTGGGTTTGAAACCACTATCGAGGTCAAGATTTGGTGGAATGTCAGGATGGGATAGTAGTTCCTCCAAAGAAGGGGTCGGTAGGGTGGTAGTGTCTAGTGATAGGATCGTATGAATATCCTGCAAGTCCCTGATTGATTGATTACATGTATGTAAAGGGATGTGGGAAATGTTGTTAATCACAGGTTTGTTCAGAAAGAACTTCTTAAGTTTGAGATGGCGTATGAATTTGAAAAGGTCAATATGTATAGTGGTAAAGTCAGGTTTGGAAGTAGGACAGAAGCCCAAACCTTTTTTCAATACATTTATTTCTTCAGTGGACAGATCAAGGGTAGACAGATTGATTACCTGCACAGAGTCAGCAAGCAGGGTGGGGGGATCCGGATTGTTATATATGTTCATGTTCTTTGGGTTTTTGCTGTGGAACAAGGTGTTACACCCTCCCTGCTGTTTGACCTTACGTTTTCTCCCCCCCCGCGGGTGGGTTTGGGTTTTGGTTTGGTCTGTTGAAGATTTGACGTACACCCCTTCGGTATCGGCCCAGTTCCTCTAAAAAAGATGATTGTTGAGGGGCACTTTGAAGAGGTAAGTTACTAGAGGACCCTTCTGTAGATGAGTCCAGACCATTGCTTGAAAGATTTGAAACGTCTGATAGACTACTGGTGGTTGACCCAAGCGTAGTGGTGGTCTTGGTTATTTTACTGCTGGCATCTTTGTTAACTTGATCAAATCTACGTGCAAAAGTGTATATTCGACCATTGCTATAGTCGTTCTCGTCCCTGATAAGTTAAGTTTCCTCATTTTCTTGTCCTTAATGTACAATTGGTAACCATTAAGTATCTCTTTCAAAATAGCATAATTTTTGTTGGTTGCCTCAGGGAGGTTGAGATTTTTAATCTCATCCTCAAGGGAAGCGATGTCGAGCAATAATTTCTCCCTTTTTCTGTCAGCATGTTTGATAAGTATGTTGATCATGCCAAACGTGGTGGAAGAAATTAAGGCAGTCATTCTGACCGCGGCGGTCGGCGGTCGCCGGCCGCCAAGCGGTTCCCGCCGAAAGACCGCGGCGGCCATTCCGGCTTTCCCGCTGGGCCGGCGGGCGACCGCCAGAAGACCGCCGGCAGTCCCAGCGGGAAAGCCCCTTCAACAATGAAGCCGGCTCCGAATGGAGCCAGCGGAGTTGAAGGGGTGCGACGGGTGCAGTGGCACCCGTCGCGATTTTCAGTGTCTGCAAACCAGACACTGAAAATCTTTATGGGGCCCTGTTAGGGGGCCCATGCCAGTGGCATGGGCAGTGCAGGGGCCCCCAGGGGCCCCACGACACCCGTTCCCGCCATCCTGTTCCTGGCGGTAATTACCGCCAGGAACAGGATGGCGGGAAGGGGGTCGGAATCCCCATGGCGGATTCCCTGGGCCAGCGGGAAACCAGTGGGAAACCGCCGGCTCCCCTTTTCTGACCGCGGCTTTACCGCTGCGGTCAGAATCGCCCAGGAAGCACCGCCAGCCTGTTGGCGGTGCTTCCGCTGCCCTCCGCCAAGGCGGTCATGGACCGCCAGGGTCGGAATGACCCCCTAAGTGTTCCCATTCCCCTAAGAGATCGGGGTCGAGATCATCAAATGAGGGAAAGATTATCACTCGTAACCCCCTAGGTACCTGTTTCAGTTCTAAGTAACGTTTAGGGTTGTAACGTCCCACCATCGCGCTAATTCCTGTTGTTTAAGTCTCTCTAGTTTGATAAATTTGTGTCTGAGTCCTTCCTTTGAAGGTGCATTGCTTCCAGTGTGTAAAGATATGGATTTTTTTGCAAAAAGTTCAGCAGCTAGGGTGTCCCGATTGTCATCAAATGAGGCCATGTCCAATGGATTGATATAGAATAATATATTCAGAAGCCAGTCATCAAACAGTATTGTGACCCAGAGTGCAGCTCACCGCAAAAGGACAAAGCTAGGCCTAGGGCAAGAATAAGGGGGTAGTAAGGGTGAAAGATGTCGCACCTCCAGGGAGTATACACAGTATGAAATAGTAACAAATGTTAACACAGTCCAAGGTTGGTGCCAGTGGTCAGGTGTCTTACTACCCAGTAGACACAGAATTGAGTATAAATATACACAATAACAATAAACACAATGCGACCACAGCACACAGAGGTACAGTACAGTCAAGTAACAAGGATTTGTATCCCTGGTAAGACGCTGGAGTTGAAGAAAGAGTACGTAGGTGTCCCAAGTTCATTGGAGGAATTTTCTTTAATTGAAGGCACAGTTTGCCTCCATCAGACAAAGCATTAATCAAACACAGCCAACACGTGTTTCGTCACACAGGTGACTTCCTCAAGGCTGCAAAACAATAATATAAACATACTTGTGTCCCATAACTGAGTAACACAATTTGTGCAAAGAGAAAAGATATAAGTTAAAAAACAAAGGTAGCAGGAAATGTATGGCCCAAGTGAACAGAGAAGAGAGAAGGTAGACATGGCACAACAAAGTCCAGAGAAAATTCTGTTTTTATTTAGTTAGAGTGACACCCCAAGTGCAAAACCCTAAGATCAGATAAGGAACGGCCACATTCCAAGGAACGGCAAGTGGGGAATGTGCTCCAGATTGATAATACAAACCCTGAAAGGGTAAATAGTATTAATGTGCCAAGTACACATTGAACAGAGAGCCCGTGTCTGTGATAAAGCGTGCTTGAGAAGAGGTAAAGTTGGTGATAAAGAAAAAGTTAGAATAATAACTGTACCTAGGCCATCCGGCCAGCTAGGTAATGTTGGAGTGCCTACAATTAGGCAAGTGGGTTCGAATCTGAAACAAAAATTGTGAGTCACTGGCAGTATGAGGCCACCGTAAAGTCCAACTAACTATGAAAAGTGGAAAAAGTTCTAACACTCAGCACTAAAGTACCTGGATAAAATCTGGTAATGGTAGTATATCTTGAACATGGGGTACATGGAGTTCCAGTAGTAACTGTGAAAACCGGAAGAGGCCCTGATAAGTCCAGAAACACACGTCCTGCACAAAGGTGAGAGAGGAAAGAAAAAAGGTTTACCAAGCATTGAGCGAACAAAAAACGGTACTGTTTTAATGATGGTAGCAAAGAATTCCCCAAAACATCCGGGCTAATCCAGGAAAGGCCCATTAGTAGCACTTGGTACTGACAGCACACAGTCCAGCCAGTGGTAAGTACGTAACTGCTGATAAATGGTGTAACAAATGTCTAACGCCCCACTTTCTTGCCATTTCTTTGTATCATTCAGTTACTAGCATTTTACTTGGCCCGTACCTGTGGCCTATGTCTGTGGGTACGTGGCCCATGATACACTGGTCATTCCCCAATGCCAACTATTTTGCTTTTTCTGTATACTACCCGACTAAAATTTGTTTACACTGCTTACATTAACCTTATTTACCTGTGGAATTGTAGTCCCATGATACATTTGTCTTTTGGAATTACACGCATATCTACTCTTGTAACATGTCACTGCACTAACTGGGATTTCTTTATTTGGCATTAGTTTTACTTTCAATTATTTACACTGTTATATTATATGTATGGAGACCTTCCTTTCACTGACTGAGTTTTTCATACTATTTTTAAATTTAAACACTTTACACCAGGTAGCACCTGCATCTTACCTAGGATCTTAGCTGGGAGCGACCGCATTGCGGGTCCTTTCCTTTACTTGTATGACTCTCTCATCCTCCCCTTCACTTATGTGCACTCTACTTCCTTTTCACTACTCCAATATGGCCGCCATTTTACTCCACGGGATCGGGAGCTCTTTTTCATCTTTCCCAATAGCGCTTAGTTTGCTCTCAGTTTTTACTGCTACCGATAGGCTCTTATAATACGTGTCGCGTACATAGACGTTCACCTTTACTTGTGGACTAACCGGTCGGCTTTTCGGCTCCGCGTTTGGACAGGGTAAGTCTTTCCGTTTTCTCTGTTTTCTTACTCAATTACCCATTCACCGCTACTATTGGCATTTACTTTTTAAACCTGCCGAGTCAGCTTTGAGTTCCCATTACTCATACACACGGGCGTTCGCCCCACGTTATCGGCATGCTTACTAATGCCATTCGGCCATTTTTGAACGAGCCTTATATATATTTATTCTCACTGTTATAATCATGGCCGCAGTACGAGGGCCAGCTTTTCCATGTGGCTCAGGCCACATTCCAATTTAACAGTAACATTTTGTTACTAAGCTTCACGTTACAAGACTGGGGGGGTCCCTTTTACTTTGGACATTTGTTACACCATTTACCAGCAGTTACGTACTTACCACTGGCTGGACTGTGTGCTGTCAGTACCAAGTGCTACTAATGGGCCTTTCCTGGATTAGCCCGGATTTTTTTGGGAATTCTTTGCTACCATCATTAAAACAGTACCGTTTTTTGTTCGCTCAATGCTGGGTAAACCTTTTTTCTTTCCTCTCTCACCTTCGTGCAGGACGTGTGTTTCTGGGCTTACCAGGGCCTCTTCCGGTTTTCACAGTTACTACTGGAACTCCATGTACCCCATGTTCAAGAGATACTACCATTACCAGATTTTATCCAGGTACTTTAGTGCCGAGCGTTAGCACTTTTTCCACTTTTCATAGTTAGTTGGACTTTACGGTGGTCTCATAATGCCAGTGACTCCCAATTTTTGTTTCAGATTCGAACCTACTTGCCTAATTGTAGGCACTCCAACATTACCTAGCTGGCCAGATGGTCTAGGTACAGTTATTATTCTAACTTTTTCTTTATCACCAACTTTAACTCTTCTCAAGCACGCTTTATCACAGACACGGGCTCTCTGTTCAATGTGTACTTGGCACATTAACACTATTTACCCTTTCAGGGTTCGTATTATCAATCTGGAGCACATTCCCTACTTGCTGTTCCTTGGACTGTGGCCGTTCCTTATCTGATCTTAGGGTTTTGCACTTGGGGTGTCCCTCTAACTAAATAAAACCAGCATTTTCTCTGGACTTTGTTGTGCCATGTCTACCTTCTCTCTTCTCTGTTCACTTGGGCCGTACATTTCCTGCTACCTTTATTTTTTAACAAATATCTTTTCTCTTTGCACAAATTGTGTTACTCAGTTATGGGTATTATTACACACAAGTATGTTTATATTATTGTTTTGCAGCCTTGAGGAAGTCACCTGTGTGACGAAACACGTGTTGGCTGTGTTTGATGAGTGCTTTGTATGTTTGAGGCAAACTGTGCCTTCAATTAAAGAAACTTCCTCCAATGAACTTGGGACATCTACGTACTCTTTCTTCAACTCCAGCGTCTTACCAGGGATACAAATCCTTGTTACTTGACTGTACTGTACCTCTGTGTGCTGTGGTCGCATTGTGTTTATTGTTATTGTGTATATTTATACTCAATTCTGTGTCTACTGGGTAGTAAGACACCTGACCACTGGCACCAACCTTGGACTGTGTTAACATTTGTTACTATTTCATACTGTGTATACTCCCTGGAGGTGCGGCATCTTTCACCCTTACTACCCCCCTACTTCTGAAAAGTAGATGGAGTCCTGAATTCAGCAAGTGGTCATTTGTGTACATCCTCCAATGTTTTCCTACAGAAAGCAACAGCTCAAATTGAAAAATATTGAAATTTAGGTGAAAAAAGACCCATTTCTGTCCATGTTTTCTTCTATAACTTTTTCCAGCTATGGCAGATTTTTTAGAGCAATATATCGCTAGGTCTGCTGGACTCTTCTGTTTGTGGGGATATATAGGGCTTCTAGATTCATCAAAAACCCTAGGTACCCAGAGCCAATAAATGAGCTGCACCTTGCCATGGGTTTTTATTGTATACCGGGTGTGCAGCAGTTCATTTCGTGAAATATAAAGAGTCAACAATAGGTATCAAGGAAATCTTTATATTTCCAAAATGGGCACAAGATAAGGTGTTGAGAAGCAGTGGTTATTTGCACATCTCTGAATTCCAGGGTCCCCATACTAGCATGTGAATTACAGGCATTTCTCAAATAGACTTCTTTTTTACACACTGTCTTACATTTGGAAGGAAAAAAGTTAGAGAAAGACAAGGGGCAATAACACTTGTTCTTCTATTTTGTGTTCCCCCAAGTCTCCTGATAAGAAAAGGTACCTCACTTCTGTGGGTAGGCCTACTGCCCGTGACAGGAAACGCAAGATGGACAATTCACATTTTTACATTGAAATCTGATGTGTTTTTTGGAAAGTGCCTAGCTGTGGATTTTGGCCCGTAGCACAGCCGGCACCTAGGGAAACCTACCAAACCTGTGCATTTTTGAAAACTAGACACCTAGGGGAATCCAGGATATGGTGACTTGTGGGGCTCTCACCAGGTTCTGTTACCCAGAATCCTTTGCAAACCTCAAAACTTGGCACAAAAACACTTTTCCCTCAGATTTCGGTGCTGCAAGTTCTGGAATCTGAGAGGAGCTGCAAAGTTCCTTTTACCCAGCATTCCTCCAAGTCTCCTGATAAAAAAGGTACCTCACTTGTGTGGGTAGGCCTAGTGCCCGTGACAGGAAATGCCCCAAAACACAACGTGGTCACATCACATTTTCCCAAAGAAAACGGACCTCTTTTTTGCAAAGTGCCTACCTGTGGATTTTGGCCTCTAGCTCAGCTGGTACCTAGGGAAACTTAGCAAACCTATATATTTTTGGAAACTAGACACCTAGGGAAATTCAGAATGGGACGAGTTTTGGGGCTCTCACCAGGTTCTGTTACCCAGAATACTTTGCAAACCTCAATATTTGGCAAAAAAACACTTGTCCCTCAGATTCCCGTGCTGCAAAGTTCTGGAATCTGAGAGGAGCCACAAACTTCCTCCCACCCAGCATTTCCCCAAGTCTCCCAATAAAAATGGTACCTCACTTGTGTGGGTAGGCCTAGTGCCCGCGACAGGAAATGCCCCAAAACACAACGTGGACACATCACATTTTCTAAAGAAAACTGATGTGTTTTTTGCAAAGTGCCTAGCTGTGGTCTTTGGCCTCTAGCTCAGCCAGCACCTAGGGAAACTTAGCAAACCTATACAATTTTGAAAACTAGACATCTAGGGGAATTCAGAATGGGGTGACTTGCGGGGCTCTCACCATGTACTTTTACCACGAATCCTTTGTGGGTACAAACGCCCCAAAACGCAACATGGACACATCTTTTTTTTCATTGGAAACTAATGTGTTTTTTGGAAAGCGCCTAGCTGTGGATTTTGGCCTCGAGCTCAGCTAATACCTAGGAAAACCTTCCAAACCTGTGTATTTATGAAAACTAGACACCTAGGGGAACCCAGGATGGGGTAATCAGTGGCGCTCTCACCAGGTTCTGTTACCTAGAATCCTTTGCAAACCTCAACATTTGGCAAAAAAACACTTTTTCCTCACATTTCGGTGATAGAAAGTTCTGGAATCTGAGTGGAGCCACAAATGTCCTTCCACCCAGCATTCCCCCAAGTCTCCTGGTAAAAATGGTACCTCACTTGTGTGGATAGGCCTAGTGCCCATGTCAGGAATGGATCACACAATGGTCAATGTTAGTCCTTACATGAGGGCAACTGTTGACCCCGGGGTAATCCATTCCTGACGTGGTAGGAATTTTGTGGATCCCAGCATATTCCTGTAGTTTGTGTGACAGAAATGCAAGAAAAAATAGAGTTTTTATTTAATATTTCAACTTTGCAGTGCATTCTAGGTAAGAAAACTTTGGGGAATCCACACAAGTCACACCTCAGTGGACTCCCCCGGGTGTCTAGTTTCCAGAAATGTCTGGGTTTGGTAGGTTTCCCTATATGGCCACCAAGCCTGGGACCAAAAACACAGGTGCCTGCCTTACAAAACCAGGTTATTTTGTGATAGATAATTTTGATGTCTCCACAATACAATTTGGGCGGTGGAATTTGGGGCTGAACTAAATTGGGGAGCTCCCAAGAGAGCACTCCCTCTGTGCTAGCCACCCCATGCACCTGCTCTCTGGGTTGGGCTAACCTGCTATTGTCCCGCTGCACAGACTGTGCTTGCGAAGGGACAGCAGGACTGTCCTCATCACCTTCCTCAGAATCACTGGAAGAGGAATTGTCGGAAAAATCACTCCCAGAGTATGCCTTACCTCCGCTTCCTGCTCTAGTGGGGAAAACTGATTGTGACGTCAGCACGTCGCAAAGAGGCGGCTGGGGGGGAGACACAGAAGCTCTTCATGGTCTCCCGGTGGGTAATTAAATTAAAAAATCCCCTCCCTGGTGTTGGCCACTGGTGGTGACCCGCACTAGGGAGGTAGTTTGGGCATCGGCCAATTGTCGACGCCTGCACTGAAGAGGTTAAGAGAACACTAAAACAGAATGTTCACCTTAACATTCTACAAGCATAGTATTACGGCTGGTTTCCACATCAATATATGCAAGAATGCTACAAATGCTACACATCCTCCATTTTTCTCCAAAAAAACAAATCAACAAAAGAAACAAACAAAAACACAAACAACCCAAGTAAATAATGAGGATTAAACTGCAGGCACATAACTAGTAACTGGGCCCACCAGAATACATAACTCAAAAGAGTTACCTGCGAAACCTCTTCGGAGTGACAATAACTCTTGAACTTCTCCTTCTACTCTCACAGTTGGCCAACACAGAGATATCACACTCCTTGGTAGACAATTGTTTATTAGTTTCTCCTGTCTGTTCTCTTAAGCAATCGTCCCCTGGATTTTCATTCACTTAAACCACTTTAGAAAGATTCCACCAATGTCCTCTTCAACTAAAACAGTTTCCTACGATCTCCTGCACTCTGGCTGGCTCACCAAACTTGTTCTTTCCCTTCCTCACATGCACAGGAGACTTTATACGAACCATGTTCCCAATGTTTAGAAGAACTAATCTGACACCTTTCTTTTTATAGTACACAACGTTGAGTTCTTCTTGTGTCTGAGACGTATTGTCATTTACCATAGACAGCAATTTTGTCACATTAGAGTCACTTTTTAGCCATTCTGTCATCCATATGGGTCTGAAACTCGTGTTTGCCTTTCTTCTTCTTGAAAGCTCGAAAGGAGACAACTTAGTAGACGAGTGCGGTGTTGTTCTGTAGAACCATGTCGTGCTATTTGCAGACTTAACAACATCATGGGTTCCATTTTTGGGTCCCTTTTCATCCTGATTTCAGGACATTTCGAGGCTTAGTCCATAAGCACTAAAATGTATCTGTTACCACTAGGTAGGAGTCATAAGGCCCCATGATATCAATGCCCAGCATGACTCACTGACCAGAGGGACACTCAATAGGCATGAGGGGTGGAGTCACTAACTTAAAACTTTTATCAGCTGACCCACACACACAAACATTTCCAACTTCCTCATTAACTTCACCATTCATGGTGGGCCACCCAAATATCTCACGAATGTGGCATTTGGTGAGAGACAAACCTAGATGTTCCTCATGGGCCTTCCTGATAATGTCATCCTAACAGTGTGGGGTAGAATAAGCTTGTCAGATCATAACAGTGTATCATCTTCTATAGACATTTCACTCCCAACCTTACAGTATGGTTACAACAAAGGAGATAAAATCTTTTCTCTGTGTCACCTCTTTCCCAACAGTTCACACACCTGTTGTAAAATGTGGTAGTCTCTCATGGCAGCCATCCATTCATCTTCAGAACACATTCTCAATTCAGGAATTTCCAAGGCTGCCACCAGACAGTCCTGTCAATCTTCATCAATAAGATCTGAAAATGTCACATCATCTTCATCATTCTTCTTGTGTGGAAAACTGGAAAGGAAGTCAGCTCTCCCATTCTTACCACCCAAAATGTGAACCACATCAAATTGGTACTATAACAGCTTGATGGCCATTCTCAAGATCTTTGGAGTGCACCTTTTGATACTAACTAGAGGCTTGTGATCAGTTTACAACATGAAACGCCTTCCCCATACATACGGTCACAATTTCTCAAAGGGCCACAAACATGCCAATAGTTCTATCTCAATTACTCAGTACTGGAGTTCTGTTTCTCTCAACACTCTAGACGCAAATGCCACAGTATGTTCACACTCTCCAATTTCTTGTGTCAAAGTCTCTCCCAGCCCAACCTGACTAGCATTTACTGTATTGCAACATGAGACTCCTGGATCAAAAGGCTTAAGAGCCCTGTCTGACTCAACAAAGATTTGATCTATTCAAAAGCTGCAACACATCCCTCGCACCACACGAATTTGGCACTCTTCTTGAGTAAATTGCAAGTGGGACGTACCTTGATAGCGAAATCAGGGATTAACCGAGAGTAAGCTCAACAGTGACTTAACACCGGTCTTATCTGTGGAAGGTGGAACACTCACAATGGCCTCTACCAGGCCTGGGTTTGATGTCTTCCATCAAAATCATGTGCCCTATTTATTCAACTTCATTGCATATGAAATTGTGCTACTCTGTCTTCAAAACAACACCTTGGGGGTTATTCTAACTTTGGAGGAGTGTTAATCCGTCCCAAAAGTGGCGGTAAAGTGACAGATATACCACCAGCCGTATTACGAGTTCCATAGGATATAATGGACTCGTAATACGGCTGGTGGTAAATCCGTCACTTTTCCGTCACTTTTGGGACGGATTAACACCTCCTCCAAAGTTAGAATAACCCCCCTTGTGTTTAAGAGATACTTAACACTCATTGTAGAATGTTATCAAGGGACTTGGCATCATTGGCAAAAACCAATACATCATCCTGAAATATTAGGACACCCTCCACCTCTTTGTGTAAATTGTACATCACTCTTTGGAACATCGAGGCCAAAGAGGCCAAACCAAAAGGCATGCATTGATATTGAAAAGTATTGAAATAAACTCAGTCAAGTGTGTTGAATCAGGATGAAGTTTCACCTGATGGTAGACACTAGCTAAATCAAGTTTTGAAAAAATTCTAGCTCATTTGATGAAAGCAAATAAATAATTGATCTTTGGCAACGGGTGCGAGTCAACAGATATCTCCTTCAATGATCTCAGGTTCACACTAACACACAACTGTCCTCACCTCTTGCGAGCCACTACTAGAGGAGACAGCCACAAAGAGGATTCAGTTGGCTCAATGATGCCCTTGCCACACAGGCTCTTACGTTCTTTTTCAAGGTCCCCCCTCACACTAAAAGACACACCTCTGAGTTTATGTTTGGTAGGAACCACACCCTCCTTTATTTTGATCTTATGTTTAAACCCACAAATTTAGGGCACCTCATTACTAAACACAGAAGGGAACTTTTCCTTCCACTTTTGACCCACTTCATCACAGTCAACTACCAAGATTTGTTTTTTGGCACCAGGCCTTAGTATCATTCCGAACAGTCCTTGGTGAAACCACTGCAGAATTTTGAGACCCTTAACAGCCACATAGATTTTGCCTCTGATCTTGCGCTCCTTGAACTCCATCGCCTTCTCTGTATATCCCAAAAGTTAAATCCTACGACCTTCATATAAGACAGGGGAATGATCAGGAGGTAACATTGGTCTCTCTTTCCATGTCTCCACAAACAGGTGTTGTATTATTATGGTGATTCTTGCACCATAATCCACCAATAGCTTCAGGACCTTGCCTCCCACACTTACTTTTGCTATAGGGTCTACACAATGGGAGGGATCACCCACTACAGGTTCATTATTGGCACCTTCACACTCTTGTTCACAAACTCGTTCATCCCCAACTGCAGATACAGTCTCAGTATCTGACTCATCCTCAGACACACCTAAGAAAAATGCCCACTTTTCTTGCAATAGTTGCACATTCCATTGGCTGCTCTACACTTTCCTATTTAGCATGTGGAAGTATTAGCACAACGGAAACACATATTGCCATTGTTAGAGCCCTAGTTCTCTACTATGGTGGGTTTGGATGCCCGTGAATTAGTGTTTTGTCCTGATTTCTGATTAATTGTACCTGCCCCAACCAGGTTATCATTCTCAACTGGTTTGTCATCAGTCTCTTTTAACAAGACTTGAGAAATCTCAATGCTTTTAGCTACCTTGATAGTCTCTTCTAAAGTAGGATTGCTCATAACCAATAGCTTCAGCCTAATCTGTTTGTCTCTACAGTGACACACAAACTGGTCTCTGATCAGTTGATCATCAACATTTTCTCACTGAGAGACAGCTGCTAACCTTCGTAAAACTGATATATATGCATCCACATCTTTTCCCTCATTCTGTTTCCTCTTGAAAAATGTGTGTCTTAATACCACAAGACTTAACTGCTTGTCAAATCTGTTCTTAAGTTTAAGGACAGCATCTCGATACTCATCAACATTATATCAGTCCTTTTGGGGTAGCTCTGGCAAATGTTTAAATATAGATCTGCCCTCAAACCCCAAAGAATGAAGAAGCAGACATTTCTCTCTCTTTGACATATCTCAAAGCTCCTTTAGCGCCCAGATAGGTTTCAAATGCATCAAACCAAATTTCCCACCTAACCTCACCTGGCACATCCAAAAAGGAAAGAGGATGAGAAACAGCTTGCATAGTGCACATGTTGTACCAGAACAAATAAAAAGAATCCGCAAATGTCAGAAAAGAACACAGCACAAGCACTGACCCAAAATATGAAAGGATAAACACAGAATGTGCTCACTTCACACGGCTGAATATACTTCCTGAATGGTGTGCCTATAACAGTCAGTACAAATGAAATACAAATTAATGTTTTTTTTTAAAAATGAACACAATCTTAAAATGCCGTGCCCATTTCTGCCACCATCCTAACACAAGTAAAACTGTTACTAAGGAAAAAAAAGAGTTAGAACTGAGCTTCCTAATGGTGTGTGCATCACTGTTTGCACACAAACAGTGGTTGTGTGCATCACCATTAGCACCCCGGCAAAGAAATTGTAATTTTGCAAAACACATCATACAAACAGGCTGACAACATTGTTGAGCAGAAAGCGCAAAGCAGAAAATGCTTCTCAGGAGTTAAGCTGTTGCCTTTCATCTCAAAGTTCCAATACAATAATGCGCAGAGAGGAAACAAAGTGGTGTGTGCATCACTGTAGTCTATCACAGAAAAACCACAGGAACAACTAGAATGCGCACAGTATTACGAAGACATCCAAAATGGGTGCTCGATGGAAGGATGCCTGAGACTACGCTGGAAAATGTCAGCACTGTATCTAGTCTGCACAGACCCAACAAAGAGTTCTAAAGGACTAGAATGCAACCTCAAGCAGTTACCAGTGGCAGAGATTAATTTTAGCTTTCCACCCATTGCTTTTTTGCTTTCCCTACTGCTACGCTTCAGGAGCTCAGACCTGGGTCGTCTCCTCTCTACATCATAGGACTCAATCACCTGACTGAGCAGGCCAAATGAGCCAAAACCGGTTTAGGGTTGCTTGTGCTCTTGTTCAGGTGAGCTCTGGCCTGTCAGTCTCATCTAGGCTATTTCTGTTGATGCAGGGACAAGGCTCATTGGCATGTTTCGATCTGTGGTGGTATGGTGGACAAAACAATCATGAATTGGAGTGTGGTCTTGAATAATTACTACTGGTTGAGATGAATTCAAATATTCCACACAGCACTTTTCTGCATTTTGCAAAATCTGCTATGGCAACCACTATATAGAGCACAACATTAAATATTTGTTAAATGACAAAGGTTCCTTGGATGATGCTGGAGTTTTTACCCTGGCCTTTCTGGTGCATGTGGGACTATCATCACATCCTGTCCTTTTACATGTTCTGGCCTCTGTTCTACTCCCAACACACATTGAGCAATGTGTGCTGACTATAGAGTATTTACCATTTGCTATGAGCTAAGCGTTTTAGCTCCTACCTTGTTGCTTTGTCTGAGCCTCATAACCTTCTCACCCTGACTGTCTTTACCAACATGACTGTATACCATCTGACAATCTTCTTTGGTTTTCATGTGATGGGATATGCCACTAAACCTCCCATCTGGCTGATGATCTCCTAGGGGACAGAATAAAACAATGTAATGACCTGGGTCGTTTGCAGATCAGCACTAAAGGAACACAGAGGAGCTCTGGGAAATGACAGAGGTGTCAACAGGAGTCTACTGACCCAATACTCTGAGCTGGCATCTATCCCTACTCACCCCCTGTGCATATATTGCTGTAGACCTTGAAGCAGAACTCTGCACTTACCCTATTTTCAACCATTGACTGTGATGCAGGGATGATTCCCGTAAAGTAACCCTGTCCCTCATACCAGCCTTCACACACTGTTGGTGCCAGGAGGACCCTATGCTCTTCTTTTTGCTGCCCATGATGTACCTGACCTGTCTGTGAGGTGCGTGTATTGTTCTTGCCAATGATGTACCTAGTTTGTGTGAGAGAAAAAACATGTATGGTGCATCTGCAGGGCCTGTTTAGTGTGTTTTTGGAAGGTGCAATGCTGAAGCTGCCTTTGAAGTAACATTTCATGTTTGGAATTTGGAGTGGGGTAATACACCACATAATATAGTGGTTGTACTACTACCTTTGATTTTAGACTCAACTGCTGGCAGGAGGCATGGTGACCATCTGACAACATGCATCCAATCTAGCTGGGTTGTCCAACATTCTGCCTTTGTGGGTCATCTGTTCAATTAAAATATCACTTGCAGCTCCCCTAAGAGAAACCTCCCAGAATGTTTTGTATCATGCACTCGAGACCAACGTGTTGGAGGTCTGAGGGAGAATTTGATGAAGAGATCAAAATGAAACTGCAGGAGAGAAGAGGAATGGATAAAAGTAAGAGGGGAGATGAGTACAAGGGACTGTGGTGGAGGCAGGAAAAGTGACTAAGTTGGTAAGGATGTAGATAGTGATGGGATGAGAAGAGGGAGGAGGAAAGACTCTTCGGTGGATCTACAGAAAGAAAACTGAATAGGTCACTAGAAAGTGGAGATTGAAAAAGGGAGAGGAAGTGCTAAGTGGTTGCAGGATGACAAGCAGAGGAGGAAATCTTACTAATAATGTTCATATATTTGATGCATACTTGAATGCTGGTTCTGTGCAGTCATGGACTTTAAACGATTAAAGTATCAAATTGGACATGACATTGTATACCCTTTGACCACGAATGGCAAGACATTGTTTATCAGTAGACCCACCCTGAGCCTCTCAACCCTCCTTTTTATTGATCAGAGCAGGACATTTATAACTATGTTTAGTTTCTGATCCAGCAGCTGCATTGATGAACCCCAAAAGCAGCAATACCAAAGACACTGCCACGGTTTGCAAATGCCCCGACAGCTGATACCCCTGGATAATTCTAATTTTTGTCCTGTAGATGCATCATGGATAATCATACATTATGCTCAGTTTCTGTGCTTCATCATGTGATGTTAGCACCAACATATTACCAAATATGAGTTGTTTTCAGGAGATGTGGTACTTACCAAGCATTTCAGAAGCAAGAATACAAAATGGAAGCTGGATTTCAGGGTTACTGTGTAGTACCGCTGAATACAGCTTAAACAATCTGAGTGTTAAGGTGCTGTCCAGGTTATACAACAAAGGGAACCTCAGCTAGTCATTGTGACCAGGGTTCTGAAAATGGCTATGCCGCCATTGATCAAAGTATTAGCCCCCCACGCCCCGAATTCAGATCCTATTTGTGCCTCTGTCTATACCAATAGCTTTTTCTATATTGATGAGAATGGAAAGTTTTGCAGCAATTGGTCAAGGGGGTGCAAAAATTAAAGAGGGTCCCAAAACGTGTTTTTCCACCAATGCATTTTCCATAAACTTTTGTACCTCACACAGTGCGAAAATGGCTAAATGGGTTTACATGAAATTTTGCAGGATTAGACTTTATGGTGGGCGGATGATCCTTTTGGGCATTATAGGTAAGTAGGGTAAGTATTGTTTAAGTTTCAAGGCATTTTACCTTAGTGATATCTGTTGTCTTAGTAGTTTTGCAAAATGTTGCTGTATTTTGGGAAGAACCATGGTACATAGCGAAGAGAATGATTATGCAATTGTCTATTGACTCTCTTTACAAAAGTTAAAGCAGCCATGTTGTTTTAGGTACATTTTGGCTGTGTTCTGTGTTATGCCCTTGGATATAGGTAAGTATTGCCCTCCCTACCGCTCTCCAATTTGATAGGAAATAGGTAGGGAAAATTCATTATAAGTTTCTATATATTGTTTTAAAAAAGTATAGAGTACTGTGGTATGGCCTCTGGAGTACTGTGGTACTTAAAATACATTTTAAAAACAAAATATGTCAAAAAAAGAAAAATACACTGTAATAATCTATATTTTACAAATATAGGTGGTCATTATGACAATGGTGGTGACTGTTAAAGTGGCGGTAACACCGCCAACAGGCTGGCGGTAATTACCGCCAAACTATGACCATGGCGGTGATACCTCCCATAGACAGCCAATGTACCACACCAACTGCCAGGGTGTTAACACCACTGACCACGGCGGCAGCCATCAATAGCCAGGCGGAAGACAAGGTACCGCCCACCATATTATGACATAGCAAATCGCCACGTTTTCCGGGGCGGTACCAACGCCATCAAAAGCCTGGCGGAAACAGAACACATAAGACGAAAGACTCACCATCAGAGACACAGAGAAGTTCAATGCTGCCATGAAACCGGAACTACAAGTCTTCCCGATGCTCCTCTACGCCATGCTCCACCTGTAACACCAACGCAGACGAAGACAACGACGGTGAGTACAGCCGCCTCGCACACAAGGAAGGGAGGGGAAAAAGGAGAGTGACACACACACATGCCATACACACACACCATGCACACAAATAGTTTCAGAGGAAAACCAGTCTCACAGGACATGTCATAATAATGCAAGGACAACATTTAGATAGAACTGATAGTGTAATTTGATGCCAACAGCCACCATGTTGTCCATGTGATAAGATAAATTTGAGTAAATGTTCAGAAAGGGCCAATGGCCAGTCCAAAGTACAAAAGGCCCACATGGCCACAGGGCACAGTCCAAGCCCCAACTTGTTCCCTGACGAAATCTGCACAGCACTGTGCAGTGGCATCATATTGGAAATGGCCAGGCACCTCAGGGGCCAGGGGGGTGGGGGCACCTCAGCTGAAGTGGGGAACTTGCCCACTGATTCTTGAGGGGGCTCCAATCCCATTTCCTTTTGCTGGGGAGTGCAAGGTCACAGTCTCTGAGGTGGTGAACTTGCCCACTGGTTCTGGAGGGGGCTCTATGCCAATTTCCCTTTGCTGGGGAGTGCAAGGTCACAGTCTCTGA
Source organism: Pleurodeles waltl (assembly GCF_031143425.1). NCBI lineage: Eukaryota > Metazoa > Chordata > Amphibia > Caudata > Salamandridae > Pleurodeles > Pleurodeles waltl. Next base: position 964,067,533 of record NC_090448.1, on the reverse strand, counting down.
GGTGGGGAACTTGCCCACTGGTTCTGGAGGGGGCTCCTTGTACAACAGTCCCGGGAGCGTGGCCTACATGCCCTCTGCTGGAGGTAAGGGCTGCTGAGTCCAAGCTGGAGGTGAGGGCTGCTGTGTCTCAGCTGGAGGTGAGAGCTCCTTACCCACTGCTGTTGGAGAGGAAACCCTACCAGCCTCTGCTGGAGTTGAGGGCTCTTTGCCCATTGCTGTTGTAGGGGGCCTCTTGTCTCTCTTAGTTGGTGGAGTGGGAACCTTCCTTTTCTCGGGTGGTGGAGTGGGATCCTTCCCTCCTTTGGGTGGTAGAGTGGGATCCTTTCCTTTCTTGCCTCCACGTCTAGGAGGTGCCTCCACTGTCCCTGTGGACTGTTTGGCTGAGGTGCTGGGCTGGGTCGTTGGAACCCTGCTCTTACAGGCAGGATGGGGGGTGGAGGAGGAGGGAAGAGGTCAAGTTGGGCAAGGAAAAGCTTCTTAGGGATGGTGGGGTGGGATGAGGGAGGAGGGATGGGAGTGGAGGTTGAAGGAGTGGATGTTGGAGGTGTATGTCTGCTGGACTTCGGTGCAGGTGCATGGACAGTGTGCAAATGTGAGGTGGATGGCTGTTGGGAGTCTGAGTGCGTGCGTTTGTGTCTCAGGAGGGGGTAAGACAGCGTGGGAGAGGACACAGGGGTCGCATGGATGGATGTTGTGGAGGCATCTGCAAGTGAGGTGTGTGTGCTGCTTGGTGTGGTGGTGATGGCTGTTGGTGCAGTGCATGCAGGTGTGAGTGCGGATGTGACAGTGAGGGAGGAGGAGGAGGGGAGGCAGTGGAGGCAGTGGATGTTGTTGTGTGTGCAACTGTCTGTTATTTGTGTGAGTGCTTGTGGCCTGAAGTGTGTTGCCTGTGTTTGACTGTGCCATTCTTGTGTGATGTTTTGTGTGCATGCTTGTCTGTATGTGTGCATGGGATGGGTTTGGGTTGAGGAGATTGGGACTGGGAAGTGGTAGTTGGAGGGGGGACGGTGGGAACAGGGACAATGGCTGCCATCAGAGAGGAGGCCAGAGCCTGGAATGATCTCTTTTGTGCCTCCAATCCACCATGAATGCCCTCCAGGAATGCATTGCATTGCTGCATCTGGGATGCCAGCCCCTGGATGGCATTTACAATGGTTGACTACCCTACAGAGATGGATCTCAGGAGGTCAATAGCCTCCTCACTGAGGGCAGCAGGGCTGACTGGGGCAGGGCTTGAGGTGCCTGGGGTGAAGGAGATTCCCACCCTCCTGAGTGAGCGGGCACGGGCAAGTCGGTGAGGGGCTTCCGGGAGGGCAGTGCTGGTACAGGGGGTGGCGATTGTACCTGTAGCTGGGGTGGTCCCAGAGGTGTCCGCCACCACCTGGGAGCTTCCATCGGAGGAGGAATCAGAGTCAGTGATGTCACATCCTGTCTCCGCCGTGGTGCTCCCCTCGCCCTTCGCCCCACTGGTACCCTCGGCGTCGGTGGACTCTGCCCCCTGGGTCCTGTGGGATGCAGCTCCCTCTGTCACAAGGGCCACTGCCCCTCTGCCAGATAATGCTAACGCACACATGGACAGGATGACAGAAGAAAAAAAGAGGAGGAGAGAGAAAGGGAGCACTGGGTCAATTACAGCACCAACACCACAGATGGCATACACATTACCGTCGCACACAGGGATCAGGATTGGGTACCATGCATCGCACTGGCATTCCATTGGCTAGGTACCACAGCAAGCTGTGAGCCAATCCCCTTCCAACTGCACCCCTCCTGGGAGTCACTAAGCCCTGTCTGACATGGAATGCAACCTAGATAGGTTACCAGATTTTGCAATACAACCATTACACTTGAGCTGGATCACGCTGCAATGTCTGACCTGGCATTAAGGGGAACCCACTAACTGACACCCACCACCAGGATCCTATGCCACCTATCAATTATAGTTGTAACACCCATTGTACTCCCCCCCTTGTGGCTGCTGTGATGCCCTCAAGTGCCCTTCCAGCTCTTGGTAGGCCACTGCCAGTATGCGGGCCATCAGGGCGGTCAGGTTCCGACAGAAACCCTGCCCTTGTTGGGAGGCCATCTCCAGCTGGGCCTCTGCAGTCTTCCGGTCCCAGCGTCTCAGGTCCTCCCTCCTTTTCCTACAGTGGGTGCTCCACCTGTTGTAGATCCCCAGGGTCCGCACATCCTTGGTGATGGCACACCACAATCCCTTTTTCTGATGGGCGCTGACCTGCAGAGGAAACACAGACAGGAGGACACCATTACACATACAATCCAGCCTGTCACACATATGGCCCACAAATTCCATTTCCATCTCCATTGGCACACACATTACCCAGCGCCCACCATGTACACTACCACCAGACATACCACCCCCCCAAATGACACGATGATTGCACACACATCTCCATGAAACCTTGTCACATGCATCGTGCCCAAGGTGTACTGACCTGTTGGCCTGGAGGGCCATACAGCTGTCCATACTGGGGTAGGACCCTATCCACCAAGCGCTCCAACTCCTCCGAAGTGAGGGCAGGGGCCCTTTCCCCGTTCACATGGGCCATGCCAGGATCCAGACATAGGTCACAGCAGCACATGCAGTGTAGGTGTTGTCCTGTGGAAAGTCAGGAATCAAGTGAGGATTTAGATAGAAAATGGCGGTCACCTCCACGCCGGTGTACACAGTCACTGCCGCCGCTGATCCCCATTGGCCACTGTACTCCATAGAGCCCCATATTAGCCAATGAGGAATTGTACGGCGGTGCAAGACCGCCTTCTGCCATGAAGCCCAACGTCGACGGAGTTACCTCAGTTCCACCTGTCCCTAGATACAGGACAGGTGGTTGCCATTTCATGGTGGTGGATTACATTCAGATAATCCATAACTGTGTCATTGCCACAGTTTGCACATACATTGACATTCCCATTGTCCCGTTACATCAGTGCTCAATGTACACTGAGGAGGTGGTTCCATTGTTCAAATTGTGACACCCTACTCACTCTTGTGTCCATTAGATACCTATCACTGTGGATGAATAGGAGGAGGAGGCAAGACCCCATGTACAGACCCTTTGTGGACTTGGCTACACTGGAGGACAGGCACAAAATACTGGCCTATAGACTGGACAGGGCCACAATCACAGAGCTGTGTGCTCAATTGGAGCCTGATCTGATATCAGCTATCCGTCATACCCCTGGGATCCCCCCTCTTGTGCAGGTTCTATCAGTGCTCCATTTCCTGGCAACTGGTTCTTTCCAAGTGACAATGGGCTTGGCAGCAGGAATGTCACAGCCCATGTTCTCAATCGTGCTGGCAAGGGTTTTGTCTGCCTTGGTGAAATACATATGCAGCTACATTGCTTTCCCCCAGGTGGAAGATTTGGCTACTGTGAAGGCAGGATTCTATGCAATGGAACATATACCCAATATTATTGGGGCGATTGTCGGTACACATGTTGCGTTTGTCCACCCCCTGCCAGAATGCACAGGTGTTCAGGAATCAGAAGAGTTTCCACTCTCTCAAAATGCAAATGTTGTGTCTGGCGGACCAGTACATCTCCCACGTCACTGCCAAGTATCCTCGGTCGGTGCATGATGCCTTTAACCTGATGAATAGCAGCATCCCAAATGTGATGGCACAACTACAGACGCCCAGGGTGTGGCTAATTGGTGAGCCTGACTCCCCACCCGATGTATGTCAATGTATGCCTTTTGGTGTTAACCCCATACCACTGTGTAAGGCTAATGTTTGTCCCTCAATACTTGCAGGTGACTCTGGCTACCCAAACCTATCATGGCTCCTGACCCCTGTGAGGAATGCCAGGACAGGGGCTGATAATCGTTATAATGATGCACATGGGCGAGCCAGGAGAATTATTGAAAGGACCTTTGGCCTCCTGAAGGGCAGGTTCCGATGTCTCCATCTAACAGGTGGATCCCTGTGCTACTCACCCGAGAAGGTCTGCCAGATAGTAATGGCATGCTGCATGTTTCACAACCTGGCCCTCAGACAACATATGCCTTTTCTGCAGGAGGAGGAGACTGGAAATGCCCCTGTGGCAGCAGTGGACCCTGAGGATGGTGAGGATGAGGAGGCAGAGGATGAGGATGTGGACAACAGAACATCAGTTATACATTAATACATCCATGACACACAGGTGAGACAGTGGAACCGACCATTCCTCTGATTATTGATGTTTTCTGTGTGGCTGTAGCAGGATGGCATTGACTTCCTTCGCATTTCTACTTACTGTCACCTATGGCTTCTCATTTTGCAGATGTTGGTGACAACTGTGCACTGATGTGATGACTGCAGACAGCTACAGGTCAATAATTGTAAGCTATCACAGGTGTTCAGATAATTTGCACATGATGTGACTGTTTCCGTAAATGCACATTTTCATCACATAAAACACTATCACTCAAGTTGTGTTCAATGGTGTTTATTGTAGTGCAAATAATTGATGGAAAAGTGCAACGGAATGGGGTGATGTTTGAGGAAAGTCCAGGGTATTGTTCCAGTCTGTTTGTAGCACAGGTCCATTGTCCAATGGGCCATAGGAAGGGTAGAAAAGGCAGTTCAAAGCGGACAAGGTGACAGGGTGGGACTCAAGGAGAACATTCAGGAGGGTCTCATTTCCTGTCGGTGGTCTTGGTCTTGGCAAGTGTCTCTGGCTTCTGTCTGGGTCGCAGGGAACGTTTGCGGGGTGGTTCACCTTCTGCAAGGGGAGGGGTGCTGGTGGCCTGTGGGTCCTATGGCAGGGTCTCCTGCCCACTAGCTGCAGTGGAAGTGGTGTGCTGGTCAGTAGACTGGCTAGTGGTATGGGCCCACTGGTGTGCTGTCCATTCCCTCATGATGTTGGGCATATCTGCCAGCACCCCTGCTATGGAGATCATGGTGGTGTTGAGGGCCTGCAAATCCTCCCTGATCTCCTGACGGTGTTCCTCCTGCAGCCGTTTGATCTCCTGCATGTTGGTAAGGATCTGACCCATCATGTCCTGAGATTGTTGGTAAGCCCCCAGGACCTTAGTGAGTGCCTCCTGGAGAATCGGTTCCCTTGGCCTGTCCTCCCCCTGGTGCACAGCGGTCCTCCCAGTGCCTGTATCCCCTGAACGGTGTGCCCACTGCCACTAACCCCAGGTCCCTGATTGTCTTGGGGGTGAGGTGTGGATGGGGGTCCCTGTACAGGTGGGCACACTGCTGATTGGCGTGTCCTTGGGACAGATGGGTGTGGGGATATTGGGTGGGTGCTGTGGTGCTGGATACTGATGGGGGAGGCTCTGTGGTAGACTGTGAGTGGGCTGGGGCGGCCGACTGACCAGTGGTCCCTAATGGGCCATGTAGTTCATCCTGATCCTAAAGTTCAGAGTTACTGTCATTACTGGGGGCTTCTTCTGTTGGGGAACTGGATAGTCGTGGCACCTCTTTGTCGCTGAGATTGGCTGGGGCACCTATGATGATGTAGGTGATGTATTATGCTTCATGTCTGTGACATATCGGACATCCCTAGCTTCCCCTCTATTTTTGCTGTGGCCCTGCCACCTTTGTTTGTGTATGGTGATGTATTGTGGGATTTTTAGTTCTCCATGCTGTGCATGCTTGGTGATGGGTGTACATGCAGGGCTGGGAGGGCTTTCCATGCATTGGTACAGCATGCAGGGCTTGGCATTGGGGTTAGTCAGATGTGTAGGTGTAGTGTGGTGGATGGAGTGGAGTGATGAGAGTGAGGGTGAGGGGGTGTGATGGCATGCAGGTATGGGGGCTGATAGGTAGTAAATATTCAGTATCCAGTCCTCCAGCTACTCCAGCGAGTCCCTCAGGATGCAGTATTGCCAAGACTTGTTCCTCCCATGCTGTGAGCTACTCAGGATGCAGTATTGCCAAGACTTGTTCCCTTCATACTGTGAGCTACGGGGGATGAGGTGGGGGTCCACCACCAGTCCTCTGGATGGCTAGTTGGTGCCTTGCTGCTATGGAACGTACCTTCCCCCGGAGGTCATTCCACCTCTTCCTGATGTCATCCCTTGTTCTTGGATGCTGTCCCATGGCGTTTACCCTGTCCACGATTCTCTGCCATAGCTCCATCTTCCTGGCAAAGGATATTTGCTGTACCTGTGCTCCAAACAGCTGTGGCTGTACCCTGACTATTTTCTCTACCATGACCCGGAACTCCTCATCAGTGAAACAGGGGTGCCTTAGTGGGGACATGGGTGTTGTGTGGTGTAAGTTGGGCAGAGGGTGTTGAGTGATGTGGTGGGGTGTGGGATGTGGGCTGCATGACAGATGAATGGGTGTTTATGGTGTGTGTGTGTGGTTGTCTCAGTGGTCTTTGTGTTAGTCTTGTGGCGATTATTGGTGTTCGTAAAGGGTTGTGTGTAATGTGGGTGTGTGTTTTATAGTGCTGTGGGTGGGTGGGTGTGGTGTGTGTATCAGTGTCAGATATGTGATTTTCGTTTAGGCCAATGTTGTGTTGTTTTGTATTGGGGTGGCCATTCTGAGCGCGCTGGTGTGTACAGCCAATGTTTTACCGCCGTTGAATGTCCACAGTGGTCATTCGTGGGTCATAATGTGGTGGGCGTAGTTTTGTTGGCGTAACAGTATGGGTGTTCGTACCGACACTTTAACACTGACCTTTGGGCTGGCGGATTTGTGTATGTGGCAGTATCATCAGATGACATATGCTGTCCACCAGACATTCCACAACAGTGTCAATTACCAAATTCCAGTCTTAAATTCCTACCAGCTATCTACGGTATCATGTTCATGTCACAGGGTTAATGGCTATTTCTTGTTGACAATTAGGGCCAGAGGAAAGTGGGATTAGTGCCTCCTTGCACCACATTTGCATCACTATACTTGTGAGGATCAAGTGGCCCGGCAAGTCCCAAATCCCTGTGCTATAGGCACAAAGTGGGCCAATGCATGCATTCTACCACTTTGACACCTCTTGCACTACATTATGCCTTGGCCAGGCCTCATGGATGCAACGTGGGGTTCACCCGGTAGGAGGGCAGGAAAAATGGCACTGGGAATACCAAGAGATTCCAATGCATCATTACGTTTGCTTCGGTTAACACCTGCTCAGAGCATGCTTACAATGGGCCCGTATGTACAGTTCAGGGTTAGTGCCAATATAGTTTGCCTTAAGCCTGAACAGTATCTCTATATTGTGGCATGGTGTGCAAAATGGCTTATGTTGCTCAGACATGATCATGGTAGGGATGCCCTAAGAGTGGCACTGCACTGGGTGCAGCAACAGTTTTTCTTATTATTGTACTACCTGTGCACATGCATGTTTTACATCTCCTAAGTACCAGGTAAACATTCACCATCCACATTTCAGACACATGTGATGTGACCAAGCTCACTCACAATTATCATGCTGGGTAGATCATGCAAGTTAATCTGCACACATCCTCTTTGCCACAGTCCGTAGACATGTCCCTCATCCATCTGGAGCAGAGCTGAAATCTCAATGTGTACTCAAATGACTGTCGCCCACCACAATAAGGCTCCTTGCATGGCCGATGCCTCACTTCATTTCAGAAGGTAGTGTCACTTTCCGTGATGCTCCTGTGGTGCTTTTCACTGCACCATATGGACAAGGAGCTGTTATGACACTTTGGGGGTCATTCTGACCTCGGCGGTAAAAGGCGCGTACCGCCGGCCAGAAGACCGCCATAACACCGCCGCGGCCGCGGTAAACCGCCACGGTCATTCTGACCCGCAACTGGCAAACCCCCAAAAACCCGACATCCACAAAAGTCCGCCACACCAAAGGGCAGCGGAAAAATGGCGATGACCAAACCTCCACCGTCACGCCAACAGAAATACGCCCATACCATTCCGACCCACAAATCCCTGCAGCGGTCTTTCAAACGCGGTATTCCATTGGCGGTACACACCGCCGCGGTCAAAATACACACACACATAGAAAACACAGCCACATTGGTCAGTTTGAAATACACACACCTGATCCACATACTAACACCACTCCCACACACCCAACACAATATAAAACACACACCCACATCCCCCACATGCCCCTACGACCCGGAATCATTGACGAAGGCTAGAGATAGAGCACAGAATAGACAATCCCACAACACAGAGGCACACAACACATCACCCACACAGAATCCACGCACCAAACACCACACACCACCACACGCAACACACTCATCACCACAAACGCCACCCCGCACCACAACCACACCACCCCATGGCACCCCAAAGACACCCCAGGTTCAGTGACGCAGAACTCAGGGTCATGGTGGAGGAAATAGTCCGTGTAGAGCCCCAGCTCTTCGGGGCACAGGTGCAGCACACCACAATTGCCAGGAAGATGGAGCTATGGCAAACGATAGTGGACAGGGTCAACGCGGTGGGACAGCATCCACGCAATAGGGAGGACATCAGGAAGAGATGGAACAACCTACGGGGGAAGGTGCGTTCCATGGTCTCAAGGCACAACATTGCGGTGCAGAAGACTGGCGGCGGACCCCCACCTACTCCCCCCAGAATTTACCGCGTGGGAGGAGGAAGTCTTGCACATCCTGCATCCTGAGGGCCTCGCAGGAGTAGGCGGAGGAATGGACTCTGGTAAGGCAAATCTTCACTACTGCTTCCCACCCCCACCCCACCTGCATGCCAAATCATACCCCCACCCTCACCCCCTCCCCCATCACACCAACCCCTAGCAAAAGGCTCACCATCACAACCCACCCATCCCAACACCAAGCCCTGCATGCGACCACAAAGCATGGACACCCATCACCAAAGCATGCCCACTGCACACACACATCACCCCCACAAGCCACACTCACAAAAGCCCCCACAAGGAAATGCCTGCACTTGGGTACACGGACACCCACCCATCACACGAAATGCCACACACAGAAGCAATAACCATACCTTTATACCCCTGCAGGACCCGAACGCCACCACACCGCCACGGAGGGTCCCGAGATGTCCATCCCACCCCCAGAAGAGGCCCCCAGCAAAGACAGCAGCTCTGTCTCCCTGGAGCCAGACGACCAGCCCGGCCCATCGGGGACCTCTGGACAGTCGGTTCCCCACAGACAGCCACAGGCTACACCAGACCCAACCCCATCTGGGAACACCAGCACAGCTCCCACCCAGCGGGCCCATGCCTCTGTCTCCAGGACACGTCAATCAGCGGTGTGTCCACCACTACAGGGCACCCAGGTTGACCCACCACCCCAACAACAACAGGGACCTGGGGGCAGTGGTAGTGGGCACACCGTCCAGGGGACAGAGGCCCAGGAACACAGGGGAACTGGGAGGGCTGCTGTGCGACAGGGGGGGGACAGGCCCGGGGAACCCACTCTCCAAGAGGCCCTCTCCAACATCATGGGAGCATACCACCGCTCCCAGGAGACGATGGCGACGGTACTGGCCCGGTTCCAGGAGATCCAGGAACTGCAGGAGGAACGGTACATGGGGTTCAGGGAGGAACTGAGGAACATCGGTTCCGCAATGGGGACCATCGTCCTGGCCCTTACCCAGATCGTCACCACATTGCGGGACCATGTGGCACCCCAAAGGGCCCCTGTCACTAGCCCAGGCCAGGAACAGCCTACCACCTCCGCCGGCGCTAGTGGACAGGAGGCCCCCACACAACGACGGGCCACCAGAACCCCACCTCCTGCAGAAGAAGAACCACCCGCAAGCGGAACCTGAGATCTCACAAGAAGACAGAGTAGGATTGCAAGACCCCCGCCAGCCTAAGATACCCCCTGATGTCATCCCACTGTCCCACATTGTCACCCTGTCCAACTTTGAACTGCCCCTGCTCCATCCTTCCCCAGGCATATGGACAATGCACCTGTGCGACTGAGAACTGGACTCTGCCATGGACATTACTCCACCCCCACCCATCACCGTTTCCCAATCATGTACCTATATGTAGCACTTAAAATAAATCACTTATTCCACCAAAAAAAACAGGAGTCTGCTTGTATTTTCAACAAATGTATTACACATAACGGTGCAATAATGTCCAGTTACTTTGTGATGACAACATACCAATCTCAATAAGCTTTAGTCCATGGGCACACAAAGCTGATGTCAGGCAGTGGGTCATACAGCTCTGAAAAGGGAAGGGAAAGTCACAAATCAGTTAACAGGAACTGGGGGGAAACACAGACAGTGGAGACGCATGAGGCCCTCAGTAAATGTAAAATGGGGTGGCTGATCCTTACCTGGGTGCTACTGAAAGTATTGTCGTTATGACTGTCTCCCTGTTGTCCATGTCGTCCCCGTCGTCTTCCTCCTCTTCACTCTCCACAGGCTCCACAGCTGCTACAACACCACCATCTGGACCATCCTCCTGCAGAAAAGGCACCTGGCGTCGCAATGCAAGATTGTGAAGCATACAGCAGGCCACGATGATCTGGCACACCTTCTTTGGTGAGTACATGAGGGATCCCCCTGTCATATGCAGGCACCTAAACCTGGCCTTCAGGACCCCGAAGGTCCTTTCTATGATCTTCCTAGTTCGCCCATGGGCCTCATTGTACCGTTCCTCTGCCCTGGTCCGGGGATTCCTCACTGGGGTCAGTAGCCACGACAGGTTGGGGTAACCAGAGTCACCTATTAGCCACACACGGTGTCTCTGTAGCTGTTCCATCACATAAGGGATGCTGCTATTTCGCATGACATACGCGTCATGCACTGACCCAGGGAACTTGGCATTTACATGGGAGATGTACTGGTCAGCCAAACAGACCACCTGGACATTCATCGAATGATAACTTTTTCTGTTTCGGTACACCTGCTCACTTCCACTGGGGGGAACCAAAGCCACATGGGTCCCATCAATGGCACCAATGATGTTGGGGATATGTCCAAGGGCATAGAAATCACCCTTCACTGTAGCCAATTCGCCCACGTCAGGGAAAATAATGTAGCTCCGCATGTATTTCATCAGGGCAGACAACACTCTGGACAAAACCTTAGAAAACATAGGCTGAGACATCCCAGATGATATGGCCACTGTTGTCTGAAAAGACCCACTTGCCAAAAAATGGAGTACTGACAGAACCTGCACCAGAGGGGGAATCCCTGTGGGTTGGCGGATGGGGGACATCAGGTCTGGCTCCAGCTGGGCACATAGTTCATGTATGGTTGCTCTGTCAAGCCGGTATGTAAGTATGATATGTCGTTCTTCCATTGTCGACAGGTCCACCAGCGGCCGGTACACGGGAGGATTCATCCTTCTCCTTGCAAGTCCCAGCGGACGGTGCCTAGGAAGGACAACATGGAGCACAGAGTCAAGCAACCCACAGGTTCGTTCACACAGCTTGCACAGTACACGAATCGCTATGCATTGAATGGCTTGTATGAGTGGCACTGCAAGGCCTAGGCCTGTGTGACGCAGTAGTAATCATGCCATGTGGGCCCTTGAAATGGCGGCTGCCTGACCTGTGAAGTGTGACAGTGGGATGTGAGGTCACTGCGCTGGCGTGGCACACTGTGGCGGTAGGTGGGCGAAGACCGCGGCGCAAAGCAGCATTGGTTAACATTGAACCCTATGGCTCTCAGGAGCCAATGACGATGTGCGCCGGCGTTCGCGGTACGCACCGCCGCGGTACGCACCGCCGCGGGCGTGACCGCCATTTTCTATCTGCTTAATCACTCGAGACCTGATCATCCACAGGAGAGGACCTATACTGAAAGTGCTGCTGTGACCTCGGTCTGGGAGATACAATGGCTGCTGCGACTGGGGAAAGGGCCCCTGCCTTCAGTTCCGAAGAGTTGGAGAAACTTGTTGATGGGGTCCTCCCCCAGTATGCGCTACTCTACGGTCCTCCAGACCAACAGGTTAGTACACAGGGTGCACGTTGAATGGGCTATGCCTGTGTTGAGTGGGGTGTATGTAAGATGGTGGGGAGGGGAGCGAATGAGGAGTGCAACGCACGAAAGATGAGAGCATGTGCCACATGGCAAGGTTGGGGAGGGGGGGGGCACTCACATTGACCAGGCAGAAAACTGATGCGATTTCTTTTACCACCCTGTACATGTCACATAGGTCAGCGCCCATCAGAAGATCGACATTTGGCGTGCCATCGCCCAGGACGTCCGGGCCCTGGGGGTCCACAACAGACGGGGCACCCACTGCCGAAAGAGGTGGGAGGACCAGAAAGACCGCCGAGTCTCTGCTGGGGATGGCCTCCCAACGTAGGAGGGGTGCCAGCCGCCAATTGACCCCCCTGATGTCCCGGATCCTGGCGGTGGCCTACCCCGATTTGGATGGGCGCGTGAGGACATCACAGCAGACACAAGGGGGTGAGTATCAGCACATTGTGCTATCTTTGCACGCAGTGAAGGTGTCTGGGTGGGGGAGGAGGGCTGTGGCTATCTCCAGGCCAGGGCGCATTCTGTAGGCTAGGCCCCTCCGTTAGACACAGCCCTGTGCCCCCGCCCCCCACCTCTGTAGGGTGCCAAGTACAGCTATCCATGGTCCGGCCTCACCCATGTGTGCATTTGTCGTCCATAGACCCGTAGGACTAGTCTCGATAACTGAGTAGTGTACCCCCATTGCGTGGCCTAGTTCAGGGGGCTTCTGTGTCTGTCCTCTCCGACAACGGTGTTGCCAATGCATGCACTCAACCTGTCTTCATTTCTCCCCCCCCCCCATTTTCTTTGTCTTCCTGTTCATGTGTGCATTAGCATCATCTGGCGGAGGAGAAGTGGCATTGGAGCATGAGGGAGCTGCATCTCACATGGCCCCGGAGGGCCATATGACAGACTCCGAGTACACCAGTGAGACGGAGGGCGAGTGGAGCTCCACAACGGGGACCCGTGGAGACGTCAGCGACACCGACACGTCCTCGGAAGGGAGCTCCCTAGCGGTGGCGGCAACATCCGTGCCCACCGCCACAACAGGTACAGCCGCCACCCAGCGCACCAGCCCCGCCCTCCCAGCAGCCCCTCAGCCTTCGCTCCGTGCCCGCACGCCCAGGAAGGCGGGCATCTCCTTCGCCCCAGGCACCTCAGGCCCTGCCCCAGTTACCCCTGCTGCCCTCAGTGAGGAGGTCATTGACCTCCTCAGGACACTCATTGTTGGGCAGTCTACCCTCTTGAATGCCATCCAGGGTGTAGAAAGGGAGGTGCATCGGAGCAATGCATACCTGGAGGGCATTCATTCGGGTCAGGCTGCCCATCAGCGATCGTTCAACGTTCTGGCCTCAGCACTGACGGCAGCCATTGTCCCTGTCTCCAGCCTCCCTCTTCTGACTCCCTCCACCCAGTCCCAGTCTCCTGTTCCTCTGCCTATCCCATCCACACCATCAGACCAGCCTGCACACACCTCTACACCCAAGGGCAGCTCATCCAGACATAAGCACCACAGATCCCACAAGCATTCACACAAGCAACACCCAGACGCAGACATGTCAACAGTCACTACCACCTCTGTGTCCCCCACCTCCTCATCTCCCCCCTCCCTCCCTGTGACGTCTCCACTCACACCTGCATGCACACCACCATCAGCCAGTACTTCCATCACCAGCACACCCTCCATTACAGTCCGCACACGTGCAGTCACCACCCCCACTGCCATTTACACGTCCCCTGTGTCCTCTCCCAGTGTGTCTGTCACCCCCTCTTCCAAAGCACACAAACGCAGGCAGCCACCCACCCAACAGCCATCCACCTCACGACAGCCTCCGTCACAAGCACCTGCACCCAAAGACAGCACACTTGACTCTCCTACAACCACATCCTCTTCCTCCACTCCCAAACCCACTACACCTACCCGTCCCTGTCCTCCCCAAGTCCTTTTCCTTTCCAACCTTGAACTCGTTCCAATCACTGACCCACCCCCTCCATCTGGTAAGACCAAAAAAAAAGCACCTCAGCCACCACCAGCCCTGCATCTACTGTGACCATAGTGCAGGGCTATTGGAGTCCACCAGATCCTAGGGCAGGAACATCGGCCAGCAGCAAGGGGACAGCCAGCCCCCCCCCCTGGGAAGAGGACAAGGAAGAAAAAGGCCCGGCGCGACAAGCCTGAGACGGCTGCCACCAAGGACAGTAGCCTTGCCCCGTCACCTGCCACATCATCCAAGGGAGGCAAGGGCCACAGAGCTCCAGCGAAGGAGGGCAAGGGCAGCAGGGCGGAGAAGTCAGGCAGCAGGCGAGCTGCCCAGGAGGTCCCCACCAGCCCCATCCGGGTGTGACGGACGACACCCACGGGCCCAGGACTCCATCACAGGAGGGCGCCGCGACCTGAGGTTCGGATGGGGATTGAGCTGGAAGTGTTGCCCAGGTCTGGCTCCCTAGACACACAGGACAAGCACCGCTGAGCAGGGCCCCGCCGGGCCAAGAACCGCTGAACAGGGCCCCGCCGGGAGGAGCACCGCTGAACGGGCCCCGCCGGGCCAAGAACCGCTGAACGGGCCCCGCCGGGACAAGAACCGCTGAACGGGCTCGCCGGGCCAAGAACCGCTGAACAGGGCCCCGCCGGGAGGAGCACCGCTGAACGGGCCCCGCCGGGCCAAGAACCGCTGAATGGGCCCCGCCGGGAGGAGCACCGCTGAACGGGCCCCGCCGGGCCAAGAACCGCTGAACAGGGCCCCACCGGGAGGAGCACCGCTGAACGGGCCCCGCCGGGCCAAGAACCGCTGAACAGGGCCCCGCCGGGAGGAGCACCGCTGAATGGGCCCCGCCGGGCCAAGAACCGCCGAACAGGGCCCCGCTGGGAGGAGCACCGCTGAACGGGCCCCGCCGGGCCAAGAACCGCTGAACGGGCCCCGCCGGGCCAAGAACCGCTGAACAGGGCCCCGCCGGGAGGAGCACCGCTGAATGGGCCCCGCCGGGCCAAGAACCGCTGAACAGGGCCCCGCTGGGAGGAGCATCGCTGAACGGGCCCCGCCGGGCCAAGAACCGCTGAACGGGCCCCGCCGGGCCAAGAACCGCTGAACGGGCCCTGCCGTGCCAAGAACCGCTGAACAGGGCCCCGCCGGGAGGAGCACCGCTGAACGGGCCCCGCCGGGCCAAGAACCGCTGAACGGGCCCCGCCGGGCCAAGAACCGCTGAACAGGGCCCCGCCGGGAGGAGCACCGCTGAACGGGCCCCGCCGGGCCAAGAACCGATGAACAGGGCCCCGCCGGGAGGAGCACCGCTGAACGGGCCCCGCCGGGCCAAGAACCGCTGAACGGGCCCCGCCGGGCCAAGAACCGCTGAACAGGGCCCCGCCGGGAGGAGCACTGCTGAACGGGCCCCGCCGGGCCAAGAACCGCTGAACAGGGCCCCGCCGGGAGGAGCACCGCTGAACGGGCCCCGCCGTCTCAAGCACCGCTCCGCTGGGCCCTTCCTGTCAAGCACCGCTCCGCTGGGCCCTTCCTGTCAAGCACCGCTCCGCTGGGCCCCGCCGTCTCAAGCACCGCTCCGCTGGGCCCTTCCTGTCAAGCACCGCTCCGCTGGGCCCTTCCTGTCAAGCACCGCTCCGCTGGGCCCTTCCTGTCAAGCACCGCTCCGCTGGGCCCCGCGGTCTCAAGCACCGCTCCGCTGGGCCCTTCCTGTCAAGCACCGCTCCGCTGGGCCCCGCCGTCTCAAGCACCGCTCCGCTGGGCCCTTCCTGTCAAGCACCGCTCCGCTGGGCCCTTCCTGTCAAGCACTGCTCCGCTGGGCCCTTCATCTCAAGCACCGCTCCACTGGGCCCCGCCGTCTCAAGCACCGCTCCGCTGGGCCCTCCCTGTCAAGCACCGCTCCGCTGGGCCCTTCCTGTCAAGCACCGCTCCACTGGGACCTTCCTGTCAAGCACCGCTCCGCTGGACCCCGCCGTCTCAAGCACTGCTCCGCTGGGCCCCGCCGTCTCAAGCACCGCTCCGCTGGGCCCTTCCTGTCAAGCACCGCTCCGCTGGGCCCCGCCGTCTCAAGCACCGCTCCGCTGGGCCCCGCCGTCTCAAGCACCGCTCCGCTGGGCCCTTCGTGTCAAGCACCGCTCCGCTGGGCCCTTCCTGTCAAGCACCGCTCCGCTGGGCCCCGCCGTCTCAAGCATCGCTCCGCTGGGCCCTTCCTGTCAAGCACCGCTGGCTCATTGACAGTGCCGGTTCAGTGTCGAGCAGGGCTTCAGGGAGCACTCGGGGCACCATGCCTCCTCCAATCACAGTGGAGTCGGTAATCCATCTGATGGACTGTGGCTTTGCACCCCCCAGGATGGGACAGTGGATCTGGCGTCGTGGACTCATGTGGCTGAGGTGCCCCCCCTTCCCTTCCCCCTGAGGTGCCTGTAGTTTTCTCATCTGATGCCCCTGCAGTGTTCTCTCCAATGGTATCTGGTCTCCTGTGTGGGCTTTGCCCATGTGTTTGTGCACATTGGCCCACGGACTATGGAACTTTGACGGAATGTGCAGGACTTTTTGCCTATGGATATCTTGTTGACTATCTTCATTCCTTATTTTTGTATCTTTTATATGGCATATTTGCCATTCCTTCTATGGAGCTATCTATACATATATTTTTTCGAACATTTAAATTGTGTCTTTGCATTATTCCGGGGGGTTTGTGTGGTGTCACTCTGACTTGTTGCTCGGCAATGGGGTGTAGGTATTTATGGTGGGGGGGTGGGTGTATGGCACATGTGTGTGCCCGTAATCTTTTCTCCTCCCCCCTCCCCTGTGTCGTAGGTGCAGTACTCACCGTTGTCGTCTGCGCCGGCGTTCGTACTCCTGGTAGATGAGCAGGTAGACAAGAGCTGGTAGGATGTGTAATTCGGGCTCCATGCTGTCCTCCTTCCTCGTGGAGTGTGTATAGGTGAGCGTTTTCCCGTTCGTAGTCTGTTTCCGCCGTGATTTTATCGGCGGGGATCCCGCCCCGGAAAAGGTGGCGGATTGGTGAGTTGTGATAGGGTGGGCGGTACATTGTCTGCCGCCTGCCTGTTGGCGGTGACTGCCGCGCTGTTTGTCGGTCCCGCCGTGGCGGTCGGAGTGTTAATGTGGCGGCCTGTGTTGGCGGTTCCCGCCAGAGTTAGAATACCATTTTTTGGACCGCCGGCCTGTTTGCGGGTTGGCCGCCGCTTTATCACCGACCGCCAGGGTGAGAATGACCCCCTTTGTGTAGTGTAACGCCTCCATGTACATATGGGGCAGCATGAAACAGTATTCTGCATCAGAGGGGCATGCAACAGTTGTTGCAGTGGCTGTCCCATTGTAACATCCATAGCTTTCGATGTTGCCCCAGATTTACAAGACATCATACTTATTGCCAGCGACAAAAGAGTAACAACACCCCAGGGGTGATGTTAGCATGGCAAACAGCTGAGGAATGCTTTAATACCACCTTGTTTCTTGCTTCTAATAAGAGTGAGCCTTTTGAAGGCACACAAAGAAGACATAAAATGCCATGGATGTTTGCTTATGTGCAAGTAGGTGTCCCTTCCTGCACATTTATAATCTAACATAACTAATATTTTGTCACTACTATGTGGCCTGCATTCTTCAGCACACATAGAAGTGGCATATCTCCATTGTAGATTGTTTATGTCCAGGAAGGAATACCTTCCTGCACATAGACACTCCCCTCAACACAGACAAACTGCCACTGTGGTCCAAGTATGCCTGCCTTGACGCTGGCTGCTGAGTTATTTGTTGGTGTTAGTGCAGGCACAGACGCAGGCCTGCCCCGTACAATTGGAAATACAGAGCAGGCCTGTGTTTAAAATCTAGCGCAGCGCACTGCTGCTGATGTTGGCACAGTGGTGCTCTGCACCTGTTTCTCACATATGTGGCTCATAGGTATCACTCAAGAACATGCACAGATTTGGGTGGCAGACATATGCACATTTTTCAGCTACATATTTTTAACAATATGGGAGGACAGGATACTATCCTTTGGCTAAAGCCTTACCTCTTGTAGTTGATCTATGTGAAGAAGCAGGCGATGACTCAGATGCTTCCCAGTTTTCAAACCCATAGCACCAACACATACCTCAATCATGTGTGTGCCATATGTCACATATGGCACACCATGGCGGATGTCAGGACACTGATGTTGGGAACCCTGTCAGTATGGTTGGACTTGGCAAGTTTAGCACCATACATAAATATGCTACACGTGCAAAGTGGAAATAGGTTTTTTGATGACAAGGGAACAGTCAGGTAATCAACCAGCCTTAGACAGAAATATGAGTTGAATCCAATAACGAAACAGTGTAACCAAGTTGATGTTATGGCTATATTTTTTTAGTGCCATCTACGGCAGGAATACACAGCCTGCATTCCTCGGGCCTGGTTCTGCCGTCATGTGGCACCAGCCTTTCACACTGACACAATGCTTGCACTTGTCAAAAATTGACATATGGTTAGGTAGTAGTTGCCTCAATTTGCAACATCGCCTTCAAAAAATTAGACACAGATGTTGATCATGAGGCAACACTCCATTTTTCATTTGTGTGAATGTCATGTCCCTCTGCGCATAAATGACTCTCGGCACACACACACCCATGACTGACAATACCCCTGCGTCATGTTTCCCATCACTTTAACATTACTTACCCTATTTACACAGATGTAATGACCATGATGGACATGTAATTTTTTCATCAACCAGATAAACCATCCCAGTTCATCTCCACTCATGTGTTGGGCTCTCCCCTTCTCCGACATATTGCAGTTTCCCTCAACTGCAAATATATTACCCCCAAAAATTATTTAACACTACCCCACCTAACCTGAAATACACTAACAAACTATGCTACCCCAAGACAAATACCCCACAAAACAAATACAATGTCAGAACAAAAACACTACACAAAACTTACAAAATTGACAGGACAGCAACAGGACACAGCACACAACTCTGAAAAACACCACTCCTCAAACAGCACCAGCTCCACATAACCTCTCACAATCACAGATTAAAAGACTGTAAAGTAAAAGTGAAAGTGAAATCACTGTACCATGTTTGCAGCAGGAAGTTCTGTTTAATCACTTCCTGATCGTGAGTCATGTTTTCTGATATGCGTCATTTTTTGACGCACAAAGGTCATGCATGGTTTTTTTCCCATGAAGGCTGACAAGGGCCAGGTGTCGTTTCTTGATTTGCGATGTATGAAGAATTGCTGTTTGCATCAAAATGTTTGATGCATTACAGGAATGCGTGGATTTTGTAGGAAAGGCTGCAAGTGCATCCAGATTCACATTCCTTGTTACAGGGGCTGTGCATCTATGTAGTCAGTATGTTATGCCTATGTGCATGTGCAGTCACATATGTAATGGTAACATCGGAATGTGTTACCATATGTTTGTATGTGTGTGTGATGCATGCGATGACTAATGCTGTTTGCATATATGCATGTGTTTGTAGACTTTTTCCACATACATGTTACCGCATGTACTGGTAGTGAACATATGTGATGTAACACATATTTGTGGGTCTACAGCATTGTCATGTCTGATTTCCAAATCTGGGTTTCACAACACTGCTTTAGATATGATGGGATATGTCCAATACATGTTCATGCAAATGATACCCTTGACAAATTGTACACATAGGATGCTGTGGACTACAAATGGGTTGATTTCACGCAACCCATTGCAATGTGAGTGCATGTGTGTCCACACTGATGTGTGCTGTATGGTTCATGATGCTATGCTACACGTGTAACAGATGTTTCCTCAGGCATATATGATGCAGGAGATGGTGTAGTGACATGTGTCAATGAAGGTCGATATGTGACATGTGTGTGTAAAGATATGTTTTGTGTAATATGTGTAATGGATGCCAAAGCAGTGTGTTCATGGGATCTGGTACCTCCCAAATTTATCTTCCAGCCTGGACATTTTTTGCCCGTTATTTCATGGCTCTGTATTAATATCTGTGCCACCTATGTTTCCGTATGTGGGAACATATCCGGAGGTCATATAAGTCCATGTATGAACATGTGATACATACACATTTTAATTAGTAGAAAGTTGACGTTAGTGCATACTCCAATACACGATACTAAGCCTGAGCCATTGAAGTGGGTTATGTGTGCTGAGAATTCAGACGTATGTGTGAAAGGCACACACTTGGTACATACAATCGACCAAAACATGTTTGTTTTGACTGTTACGTACAATGGCATACAACTGTGTTGCCGGGTTGCTATCAGGCAGTGATGACACCCTAGTCATCATTGCTCCTGTGCACTTTGTGTGTCCACACAGACCCATGGTTGCACGTATTGGCGCAGGTTTGACGACGTTCCACTCAGCTCAGTCCACTGTGCACAAGCAGCAGGCCCCTGACTGTGTCAAGAGTCAATGTAGCCTTAGCTGGGGAACTAGGGGGCGTAGGTCAGTGATCTACCTTCATGATTGCTTTTCAGCAGCGCATTGCGCAGTCCCCTGCAGACCGACACCTATATAAATGTTATCCCATGGCCTAGCATGTTTTATTTCCTTTGGGGTACTTGATGTCAGGCTTGCCCTATCATGTACAGGGGACTGGCTGCTTGTTTGTGTAGGACATGTCTCATTATTTGGCATGGTTTGACACAATTGGTTATACATATTTTGAATTTTCCATACGATGCTTGATTAGAGCATTTATATCTTGTGTAGCTTGCTTATGTTTTCCATCGCAGGGGACAGATAATGTCATCTGTCACTGCCTTCTGTCACAATAGTATGCGATGGGCAAGTACATAGGTATTGGTGTTGCCAACATGGATGGGTTATATACTGACCTAGACATCCTCTGTGGACATATGTCTGGTGATCACATGGCAACATTGTTGTGTTGTACCGTCATTATTGGCCTATGTGTATTCCTTCTCCAACATTAACGGCATATCTTGTTTGGAATGGATTTGGTCCTACATTGTTGGCATTCTTTAGGCTGCTTACCCTTTGTACACACCTTCTACTACAGCATTGTCCCATCATACATGGACAGGATGCTAAGTGAGACTTGTGTACTTTGTAGATTAACACATCTTCTTCTACTGGTTAAGTGATAGTATGCCTTCCATTCCCAGGCTTTGCTAGATTACATGACTTCCTCACACACATGACAGTACACCAGCCACAGCACGTGTGTCAGTGTCCTCCCCAAGTATCGGAGGGAGTCTCTCAGCTGTTCTTCCACATCCTTTGGTGAACATAGACATGCACTCACATCTGCATTCCACAACCTATGTCACGTTCACTATGAATGTATCTTGTTAGTGTGTGGCGAATTACAAAGCTATGATCATGGGAAATGCCACATGCAACATTTCTGTCTCCTTCTTCACCCATACAAGTTTGGATGGAACCGTGACATGTTTGGATATTGATAGACTTGCATGCTCATCCCAAATAGGATTGGCTGTGGGAGACCTAGACATTTTAGGGTTTTGGTCCCTGTATGTCATGTTCTCTTGGTCAGACATGTGAGTGTCATTGAGAGGTATGTTTTCATATGTCATGTGTGATAGTGTGATAGTGTCATACAGACTTTACTGGGTTACCTTGCAGATACAAACCAACCATTGTAGGTAATTACTAATCCTTTCCTATCTAGGCCATACACCAATACAGCAGTCTTCACATGTATTTCCAGATTAGCTGCAAGCATATGTCAAGACAACAAAATTGTGTGACGTATCTAAGAACGTACATTGGAAGTGCTACAGACTATGGGGGTCATTCTGACCTTGGCGGTCTCTTCGCAAGACTGCCGAGTTACCGCCGCGGTGAAGACCGCCGACCGCGGCGGTATGCCGCTGTGCGCATTCCGACCGCTGGGAGCGTTCCGCCGGAAAACCGCCAGCAGCCACACTGGCGGTCGGCGGGAAAGTGGAGACTGATCAACCTCCACCGCCACGCCAGCAGAACACCGCCCACAGAATTACAACCCACATTTCTGTGTGGCGGTCTTCTGTTGGCGGTCTTCTGTTGGCGGTCACCTCCCCATGGCTCCTGTCGCCTCCCGGAGGACCAACGCACAAGGTAAGTTGATCGTCCGTGAGGGGAGGGGGTGGGGGGGTGTTGTGTGATGTGTGCGTGCATGGGGGTGTGCGTGTGAGTGTGTAGAGGGGGTGTGTGAGTGCGTGCATGCGGGCGGGGAGTGCTGCTGTGCCTATGGGCAATGTGTGTAGTTCGGCGGGTGCGCATGTCGGCATGTATGTGTGCGGGTATGTGTCCCCGTTGTGTATGTGTGTGTGTAGGGGGTGTGTATATGTGCATGTTGGGGGTGTGTGCATGTCGGGGTGCGTGTATGTGCATGTCGGGGTGGGGGTGGGGAGGGGGTTCGTACCACCTCTGGGGGGTGGCAGGGGGGTGGAGGGTGTGGGGGGAGGACTCGGGGGGGCAGTGGGGGGTGGGGGAGACCCCTATCAGTGCCAGGGAAGGAATTCCCTGGCCCCGATAGTGCCTACCGCCATGGTTCGCATGGCGGTTCCCGACCGCCAGAAACCGCGGCGGTAAGCAGGGTCATGATACCGTTGGTGGTCTTGGGTCGACCGCCGGACCGGAGTGCGCAGACTCCAGCCCGTCGGTCATGACCGCCGTGGCTGTCGGAGTGGGGAAGTGGCGGTCGATCGCGGCGGTGACCGCCGCGGTCAGAATGCCATTTTTTTGACCGCCGGTCTGTTCGCGGTCCAACCGCCGCCTCTCCGCCGACCGCCAAGGTCAGAATGAGGGCCTATGTCTACATTCCAATCACACATTCATGTGGTGGTACATTCTCCTGGCTTTGGGGCATATTTGTGGAGAGTGGAGCAGCACCCATTGCTGCTCCACTTGTCTTGAGGCCCTTAGCGCATTCCACAGACAACATGTGTGTGCTATATTTGAGAGACAGCACACCATGTAGCAGGGTTGGGGTCATTGATATATTGTGCAGGGTTAGGGCCAAACTTTTGGCCCTAACCCTGACCAGTACATAATGGTCTATTGATACCAACAGTGTCCCCCCTTGTCACACTTGCTCACTGCTGGCGTTTCACTTATCGGCCTGAGATGTGACACAGTTTAGTTTCTTAGTTTCAAGAACACCATTTTGAATCACCCCCTACCATATGTATGCCCCCGCTGCATACATCTTGCCTGGTGTAGGCATGATGTGGCGCAAGGGCTTGGAATTGGTGCAATGCATACATTACGCCACTTAGTATTTCTGAGGTATGGATCTAGGCCTTAGAGAGACGCATTAGCATGAGTAATGTGACGCTGATGGAAGGCATGGAGGCACTAGACCCTCTTAAATCACAACCTATGTTCCAACATTCTTTGCAACTTTTGTGGTTTTTCCCTGCTCTCTGAGGTATGGGCAACTTACCAATGGTATATGAAGCAGATAATGAGTACGCCATGGACAATCTGGTGCAAAGTGATTTAATGGTGATATTTACAGGGTGATTTTTGTTGTACAGTGTCTAGGTGAAGAAGTTCAGTGTAATTTGTTGTCTCCTATCAACTCCTGCAGCAGTGTTTTGTTGTTCCCCCTTCACCTGTGCTGCACCACGTTATGCAAGATTGCACATTCAAGGATTATCCTTCATACCGTCGGTGGTGCATACAACAGGCTTCCTCCTGCCAGAACCAGGCACCTCAACCTTGACTTCAGGAGCCCAAATGTCCCCTTCACCACATATTCTGTGTCCTTCTTTGGCCTTCATTGTATGCCTGCTCTTCCTCCATTGTCAGGTTACCAAAAGGGGTCATGACCCATTGCTGGATGCCGTAACTTTGGTCGGCTGCAAAGGAATGTGAGAACATCAGTCAGTCATGCATATTTGTGGTTTCCTATATGCCATGGCAAATGTTAGTTTTAGGTGTAGTGGTGACTCAGACTTGCATCTGGTATTGTGTGTGTTCCTGTCTGGTTGAATGGTTGCATTGGTGTGTGGTGGGTTGTGCCTCAATGACCTGGTGATGGTCAAATTAATTCTGGACTTACAGCTCGACCATGCCAAATATGTGTTGTGTTGTCCATATTTGTGGCTGTGTCCTACCTTGAATGGACCTACCACCTCCTTGCACCACAATAGCGTCACTTGTATTGACACTATGGTAACCCTACAAGGCCAAACTCAGGCTACCATGTTTCCATGTGGCACTACGCATGCAGTGCGTCACTTAGTGACCCTTTGTGGCAGATTATGCCTGTGCCAGACATCATGTGTACAAGGGGGAGATTAACACAATATGAAGACTAGCAAAATTGGTGCAGAGGATTCTCCAAGGTTCCTAGGCATGATTTTTCACAGATACTTTAAACACCTGCACAGAGAACGCTTTAGGAGGGGTACACCATTTATTTGAATGGGTCCCTATGTACTGTGCATGAAATGGTCACGTATGTTGTCAGTACTCTTACAGAATCCATCACCCTACAGAAGACAACACCCAGCTGATCATCTCCCTCACCAAGGACTCCGCCTAGACCTACCTCCATGAAGGAATGAAGGCCATCGCCGAATGGATAAAGAGCAGCTGCCTCAAACTCAATTCCGACAAGACGGAAGTCCTCATCTTCGGCTTCACCCCCTCTGCATGGGATGACTCCTGGTGGCCTGCCACTCTCGGAGCCTCTCCGACTCCCACCGAGCATGCACACAACCTAGGATTCATCTTGGACTCCTCCTTATCCAGGACCCAGCAAGTCAACGTCATCTCCTCCTCCTGCTTCAACACCCTCTGCATGCTCCGAAAGATCTACAAATGGATACCGACCAAAACCAGAAGAACAGTCACCCAAGCCTTCGTAAGCAGCAAACTACACTATGGCAATGCCCTCTATGCACGAACCACGTCCAAACCTCAGAAGAAGCTGCAACACATCCTGAACGCCTCCACACGCCTCATCCTGGACATCCCCCGCCACTGCCACATCACAGGCCACCTGAGAAACCTGCACTGGCTCCCAGTCAACAAGAGATTCACCTTCAAACTCCTCACCCACGCTCACAAAGCACTGCACAACACCGGACCAGAATACCTCAACAGACGGCTCTCCTTCTACACCCCGACCCTGCATCTCTGTTCCGCCGACCTCGCAACCGTCCCAATCGTCCGCAGAACTACAACCGGCGGTAGATCATTCTTGCACCTCTCCGTCAAAACGTGGAACACTCTTCCCACCCACCTGCGCCAGACCAAAGACCTCCTTACCTTCAGGAAACTTCTCAAGACCTACTTGTTCGAGCAGTAGCAGCACCACCCCCTCTTCTCCCCCCTCAGTGCCTTGAGACCCTAACGGGTGAGTAGTGCGCTTTACAGATTCCTGAATGATTGATCAATGGCATCCATTGTCTTGACACTATTGCACCTACTCTGCGCCATGGTGCGCCGTAGAATGTATATGGAGCCCACATGGTGGCAGTAGGGTGTGGCAAAGTGGTACATTTACAGTGGCATTGCTGTCGGTGCTGCACCACTTTCCTGACTTGTGGCCTGCAGTTCCTTCACTTTAGACCTGCAGAACAGTGATGTTCTGGAACTTTGGACCTTCTTTGTGTGTTGTATGCCATGACACAAGTATTGTGCCCTGTATGTAGCATGTGAATCCCACCCTTGCACAAAGTGTTTTTGTTGCCAGTTGCTGGCTGACATCCATATATGCATGTGGATCATGGGCACAGTGTGGCTGTCAGAGTCACCAGATCCTCGGGGTCTGCGCCCGTTCCCAACATGTCCACCACAAGGCAGGTCCAATACTCTGACCAAAATGCCACAGAGTCTAAGAGAGTCCAAATGGGGAAAAGGGGATTAGGAAGGGAACAGCTGGGAAGGAGACCTGTAAGGAAGCAAAAGGTTAAAACACACAATATCAGGATTATATCATATTAATCTTTACTAGACTATGATTCTAAGCATTGTCATAATGTAACCATGGATAACTAAAACATAGACTAAAATAACTAGGCCTCAAGACGTCTGGATACCTGGGAAGGAATCAAGAATGATTAGTACAATTTCTCAATGAACATAATAATTAAATGTTACACATTGACTAGAAATAATAGAACCCTTCTAGAATGATGTTTTCAAAATCAAACATGGTCTTTTTGCATGAGGACAAGAAAATAATCTGAATTTTTTTTCTGGAAAACCATAGGAGTTGTATTAAGGGACTTATTATGCACATATAAATGTAACATCTAGAATTTTAACACTTAGTTTTAAATGCAGAAACATGAATTGTGCACATTGCTGATTTCCACAAGAATATGCAAATGCCATGAAATGATTGCACACACTGCAAGCGATCTGAAACATTAAGTTTTAATTGCAGGAATGAATCGCGCATCTTGCCGATTCAAATGTGACCCTGAAAATGCCAAGAAATGGTTGCGCACAATGCGTATCAAGAGATAAATGCAAGGAACATGAATCGCGCGTCTTGCCAATTCGAACGCCACCAAGTAACTGCCAAGAAATGGTTGCGCACAATGAATATCACGGGTAAACCCAAGGAATGAATCGCGCGTCTTGCCGATTCGAATGCCACCATGTAAATGTCAAGAAATGGTTGCGCACAATTAATATCACGGGGTAAACACAAGGAATGAATCGCGCGTCTTGCCGATTCAAATGCCATCATGTAAATGTCAAGAAATGGTTGCGCACAATTAATATCACGGGTTAAACACAAGGAATGAATCGCGCGTCTTGCCTATTCGAATGCCACCATGTAAATGTCAAGAAATGGTTGCCCACAATTAATATCACCGGTTAAACACAAGGAATGAATCGCGCGTCTTGCCGATTCGAATGCCACCATGTAATTGTCAAGAAATGGTTGCGCACAATGAATATCACGAGTTAAGCACAAGAAATGAATCGCGCATCTTGCCGATTCGAATGCCACCATGTAAGTGTCATGAAATGGTTGCGCACAGTGAATATCAGAAGAAGAAATGAATCGCGCGTCTTGCCGATTCGAATGCCACCATGTAAATGTCAAGAAATGGTAGTGCACAATGAATATCAAGGGTTAAACACGAGGAATGAATCGCGCGTCTTGCCGATTCAAATGCCACCATGTAACTGCCAAGAAATGGTAGCGCACAATGAATATCAAGAGTTAAACACGAGGAATGAATCGCACGTCTTGCCGATTCGAATATCAACATGTAAATGCCAGAAAAAAACAAAAGCACATTCACACGTATAAGGCAAAATCTATCAACTTGAAAATGAGGCCCAAGAACTCGGATGCCTTGGAAAACAGGATCGGGGGCCCAGCCCGACCTCCACCTTAGCGCCCTGATCAAGGATCACCAATGTAATGAAGGGCAAAGGCCTGGAACACCAATGTAGGCCTCCGGAACAGGAGCTCAGGAAGTTGCTGCTGCTCTGCACCGGGACCTCTGAATAGTGAGCACGTGGAGCTGGGCTGGCTCCCTTTTATAGAGTCTGGCCCAGCCCACAAACCACACCCAGTCATGCTGCAGAGAAAGCTTCTAGAAAGCCCTGGAAAGGGACCACACGCTGACATACTCTGAAAGCCTGCAGCAATACATTGCAAATGAACAGTATTTATAAGCACCTTGAATATAAGTCTTCAGGTTTAAACTCTGCAATTTAAAAGGTTAAACAACAGCATATCATCATAATGCATGAATTACGTTATCTCAGAAGTACTGGGTTTTTGCATTCCAGTCGCCCATAGAGCGCGCACTGCCCTGATGTTGACAGTACTCCCCTCTCCCAGGTGTGCTCTAGAGCCTGGCTTGTCTGGATTGAGACGATGAAAACGCCTCACAAGTATTGGAGCATGAATATCAGATGCGGAAACCCATGAGTTACTTTCAGGACCATAACCTTTCCACAAGATTAAGTACCATAGGTTACGCCCTCTTAGTTTGGAATCTAGCACCTTCTTGACTTCGTATTCCACTTACCCCTGTACTAGAACTGGAGCTGGATGAGGGCGGACCTTCTGGACTGTCTTTTTCAAAAGGGAAGTGTGGAACACTGGATGAATTCGTAATGACCTGGGTAATTGCGGTTTATAGGTCACAGGATTGATTTGTTGAAGGACCGTTTAGGGACCTATGAATTTTGGATTAAACATGTGCTTTTTCTATAGGGGTCATTACAACCCTGGCGGTCAAAGACCGCGAGGGCTGTTTTGGCGATTGCACCGCCAACAGGCTGGCGGTGCAATCTCCTGCCGCGGTCGCACCGCCGGGGCCGGCAGTTTCCCGCCACATTTGTCCCGGCGGTGATAATCCGCCAGGGCAGCGCTGCCCAGGGGATTACGAGTCCCCGACCGCCAGCCTTTTCCTGGCAGTTTGAACCGCCAGGAAAAGGCTGGCGGTATGGGGAGTCGGGGGGCCCCTGGGGGGCCACTGGAATGGGCAGTGCAGGGGCCCCCTGACAGGGCCCCATTCAGCTTTTCACTGTCTGCATAGCAGACAGTGAAAAGCGAGACGGGTGCAACTGCACCCGTCGCATGGCCGCAACACCGCCGGCTCCATTTGTTCCTGTGTTGCGGCCGAGATCCAGGTTTCCGCCCGCCGGCCCAGCGGGGATCTCAAAATGACCGCGGCGGGAGTGCGGACGCATTGGCGGCCACCCGGCGGTCAGATCTTGGCGGGCGGCTGAAGCCGCCCGCCAAGGTCATAATGAGGGCCTATATGTCTTGTAGAAAGCCACACTTTATCACTGGGTTGATACTGAGGTCCCTCAAGAAACAATGTTTCTTGTCGTAATGCTTTTTGTATTTTTGTTTGGCCTTTTCTCAATGCAGTTGAATCAATTTCTGGGTTTGGTGAAGATGTTTTCCAGAAATTGGAGGCAAATTGCGACCCTCGATCGGAGAGAATCATTTTCGGCAGCCCGTGATAACGGACCACTCTATTCAGTAAGATGGTTGCCAGTTCGCTGGAGGTGGGCAATTTCTTACAGGCAATGCAATGTCCATATTTCGTGAGACTATCTACTACCACAAGGATTACTGAATGTTATTGAACCACTGGTAGTCCTGTAATGAAGTCTAAAGAGATGTATTCCCAAGGTCGACATGGAGTTGGGAGTGGATGCAACAACCCTTTCGGTTTTGAATGACTTGTCTTAATGCGAGCACAGACTTCGCATTCGTTTACCATCGTATTGACGTCTTTTGTCAGAGTAGGCCACCAAAAGTAGCGTTGGATTAATTCAAGAGTTTTAGGAGTACCTGGATGGCCTGCCGTAGGTATAACATGCAACCAATGAATTACTAACTTGCGAAGCTTGGTAGTGGGCATGGACAAGCGAGCGCCATGGAAAGGTAGTCCTTACTTGATTGATCTTTTTGGATCTGCTTGAGCCCATGTCTGCCATTTCTCAATGGTGAAGGAATTACGGATGTCCTCAAAGAAATCTTCAGTTTTTATGATGCATAGGACTTTGTCTGGAGCAATGATAGTTCTGGAGGGTTGGACTGCAGGCAATGTGGTAGACTCTTGGCGGGACAAGGCATCAGCTTTGCGATTGTCTTTACGGACAGAATGTTACCACAAAATCAAATTCGGCAAAAAACAACATCCAGCGTAATTGCCGAGGAGTCAAAAGTCTGGCTGAACTCATGAACTGGAGATTGCGATGATCAGTATATACTGTGACAGTGTACTTGGCACCCAACAAATGATGTCTCCATTCTTTAAAGGTGTCACGAATCGCCAAAAGCTCTTTTTCAGCAATGACAGTTCTGTTCGGCCTCGTTCAGTTTTCGAGACATGTAAGCTACAGGATGAAGTTGGCCAGTGTCTTTGCTTCGTTGTGACAAGACTGCACCAATTGCCACATCCAAGGCATCGGCTTCCACTATGAATGGACGATCCACATCAGGGTGAGTCAAGACTGGGGCAGTGGAAAAAGCTTCTTTCAAAGTTGAAAAAGCTTGGTGAGCTTCTGGGGACCATACAAATTTTTCTTTCTTTCTCAATAACTTAGTGATTGGGGCCACTGTTTGAGAGAAATAGTTTATAAACCTGCGGTAAAAGTTTGCAAACCCTAGGAAACATTGTACATCTCGAACAGTCTTAGGAGTGGGCCAATCAGATACAGCGTGTACTTTCTTTTCTGCCATGACCACACCTTGAGGGGTAAGGATAACCCCTAAAAACTCAACTGTGGTAACATGAAACTCACATTTGGTTAGTTTGCAATACAAATGGTGCTTTCGAAGGGCTGTGAGAATTTTCTTGACATGTTGCACATGTTCGTTTTCATTGTCAGAGTAGATCAAAATGTCATCGATGTAGACTATTTCAAATATGTCAAGATACTCTCTAAGAACGTAATTCAGGAAAAATTGAAATGCAGCTGGAGCATTACACAGACCAAAAGGTTTGACGGTGTATTCAAAGAGGCCTTATCTTGTCTTGAACGCTGTTTTCCATTCATCGCCCTCCCTCATTCTGACTAAATAATAAGCACCTCATAAATCGAGCTTAGTGTAGATTTTAGCTTTCTTTACTTGTTCCAGCAAGACCGGAATCAGGGGCAAGGGGTATTTATTCTTGATGGTGACCTTGTTTAAACCCCTATAGTCAATACAAGTTCGAAGATCTCCATTCGCCTTAGGGACAAAAAACAAAGGAGAGGCTGCAGGAGACTTAGAAGGGCGGATGAAACCATTCTCCAAGAATTGATCTAGATACTTTCGTAAATGTTGATTCTCATGTTCTGACAGGGCGTATATACGACAGCTGGGGAGTATTGCACCTGGGATGACATCAATTTGACAATCATAAGGTCTATCAGGAGGCAAGTTTCCTGTTTCTTTTTCATCGAATACATCTTCATAGGATGAATACTGTTTGGGTAACTTAACTTTTTTCTCTGCTGCAGTGGCAATGTAAGAGTTGCAAACTTTGGTCACCTGAGATTTTTGGAAGCATTGTTCTTTACGTAGCGCTGAAGAGAACACGACCTTTCGTTCTGCCCAATTAATCTCAGGATTGTGATGAGTTAACCAGGGTAAGCCAAGGATAATTCCATACTGAGGAACATGGATCACGTCAAGGATGAGTTTCTCTTTATGTTTATTGCTTTGGTTCTTCCCCTCACAGATCACCAACAAGGTGACAGTCTGAAGAGTTACTGGGCCTCCAGTCAAGAGTTTTCCATCTACTGCTTGTATTATTTCAGGAGTTTTCTTCTCGATACATGGGATCCCCTATGCGCGGACCAATTAGGCGTCAACAAAGTTAACGGTAGCCCCAGAATCTACGAGGGCCTTCTTGAAATAGTTCTTTTTCTTTACTTGAACTTTTATGCCCAGCTTGAGATGTCTAGATTGTGAAGGGGTCACGGTGACACCCAAGAGCAACCCTTCTTTACATCTTGGGTGATTTAGTTTTCCGGCTCGACTTTTTATGGACAGGATCTTGTTTGCTCTTTGGTTTGATTGGACATTCTTTGACGAAATGACCCTTGCGCCCGCAATAAAGACATTGTCCATTCTTTCTACCTAGGTCCTTTTTGTCTTTGATCAAAGGCCTCCTGATTGTTCTGATTTCCATAGGTTCTGGCTTTCTTTATTTCTGAGTTCTTGATTCTCTATTATCGTGAACACGCCAGGAATATTTCTCAGTCTTTTTGCGTGTTCCCCTTCGTTCTGCTAAACGATGATCCAGTCTCAAAACGAGGTTTATCAGATCTTGACAGTCTGTAGGCTGCGGGTTTATTTGAGCTAGAATGTCTTTTAACTCCTCCTTGAGTCCCTTGTAGAACAAGGCTGCTTGCTTTTCTTCAGGCCAGGATGTCTCAGCTACCAGCCGATTAAAGTTGGCTAAATATGACACTAAATCCTGGTTACCTTGTGGCAAGTCTAATAGTTTACGATCTGCTGACAATGTTACAGTTCTACGATCAAATACTTGTTCAAACTCACAAACAAACTTTCGCCAATTGTAAAGCAGCGGACTGTCTTTACGCACAAGAGGAATTGCCCAAGTAGCTGCGTCCCCAGTCAGGTATGATAACAAAAAAGCCACTCTGGATTAAGCATCAGGAAAAGTGTGTGGTCGGCAGGTAAAATGCAGTTCCACTACAACCAGGAAAGATTGCGCTTTTCAAGGGGTCGCCTGAGAAACGTTCTGGAGGAGCTAGGGGAATGGCCGAAGGAACGTTGAGGGAAATGTTCGTAGGAGGATTACCTCCAGAAGCCTGCGAAGAAGGGCCAGGAAAAGACACACCTAAGGGATTTTGTTCCTTCTTCTCTACCTTTTCCTGTAACTGACTCACTCTCTCAGCTAGGCTAGCTGCTATATCTTTTGATGACACTACCTCTGCTTGGAGCTGCGTGATAGCCTTGACCAGCTCGTCCAATGTGGCCATGCTGAGAACACACGCAAACCAGGAGGGTAATTAATTAGTAGGCTCACTATTCTGTCAGAGTCACCAGATCCTCGGGGTCTGCGCACGTTCCCAACATGTCCACCACAAGACAGGTCCAATACTCTGACCAAAATTCCACAGAGTCCAAGTGGGGAAAAGGGGATTAGGAAGGAAACAGCTGGGAAGGAGACCTGTAAGGAAGCAAAAGGTTAAAACACACAATATCAGGATTATATCATATTAATCTTTACTAGACTATGATTCTAAGCATTGTCATAATGTAACCATGGATAACTTAAGCATGGACTAAAATAACTAGGCCTCAAGTCATCTGGATACCTGGGAAGGAATCAAGAATGATTAGTACAATTTCTCAATGAACATAATAATGAAATGTTACACATTGACTAGAAATATCAGAACCCTTCTAGAATGATGTTTTCAAAATCAAACATGGTCTTTTTGCATGAGGACAAGAAAATAATCTGAACGTTTTTTTTTAAAAACCCATAGGAGTTGTATTAAGGGACTTATTATGCGCATATAAATGTAACATCTAGAATTTTAACACTTAGTTTTAAATGCAGAAACATGAATCGCGCACATTGCTGATTTCCACAAGAATATGCAAATGCCATGAAATGATCGTGCACACTGCAAGTGATCTGAAACATTAAGTTTTAATTGCAGGAATGAATCGTGTGTCTTGCCGATTCAAATGTCACCATGAAAATGTCAAGAAATGGTTGCGCCCAATGCGTATAAAACGTTAAATGCAAGGAACATGAATCGCGCGTCTTGCCGAGTCGAACGCCACCAAGTAACTGCCAAGAAATGGTTGCGCACAATGACTATCACGGGTAAACCCAAGGAATGAATCGCGCGTCTTGCCGATTCGAATGCCACCATGTAAATGTCAAGAAATGGTTGCGCACAATGAATATCACGGGTTAAACACAAGGAATGAATCGCGCGTCTTACCGATTCGAATGCCACCATGTAAATGTCAAGAAATGGTTGCCCACAATTAATATCACGGGTTAAACACAAGGAATGAATCGCGCGTCTTGCCGATTCGAATGCCACCATGTAAGTGTCATGAAATGGTTGCGCACAATGAATATCATGAGTTAAGCACAAGAAATTAATCGCGCGTCTTGCCGATTCCAATGCCACCATGTAAATGCCATGACATGGTAGCGCACAATGAATATCATGAGTTAAGCACAAGAATTGAATCGCGCGTCTTGCCGATTCGAATGCCACCATGTAAATGTCAAGAAATGGTAGCGCACAATGAATATCAAGGGTTAAACATGAGGAATGAATTGCGCGTCTTGCCGATTCGAATGCCACCATGTAACTTCCAAGAAATGGTAGCGCACAATAAATATCAAGAGTTAAACACGAGGAATGAATCGCGCGTCTTGCCGATTCGAATATCAACATGTAAATGCCAGAAACAAACAAGAGCACATTCACACGTATAAGGCAAAATCTCTCAACATGAAAAATAGGCCCAAGAACTCGGATGCCTTCAAAAACGGGATTCGGGGGCCCAGCCCAACCTCTACCTTACCGCCCTGATCAAGGATCACCAATGTAATGAAGGGCAAAGGCCTGGAACACCAAAGTAGGCCTCCGGAACAGGAGCTCAGGAAGTTGCTGCTGCTCTGCACCTGGACCTCTGAACAGTGAGCAGATGGAGCTGGGCTGGTTCCCTTTTATAGAGTCTGGCCCAGCCCACAAACCACACCCAGTCATGCTGCAGAGAAAGCTTCTAGAAAGCCCTGGAAAGCGACCACACCCTGACATACTCTGAAAGCCTGCAGCAATACATTGCAAATGAACAGTATTTATAAGCACCTTGAATATAAGTCTTCAGGTTTAAACTCTGCAATGCAAAAGGTTAAACAACAGCATATTATCATAATGCATGAATTACGTTATCTCAGAAGTACTGGGTTTTTGCATTCCAGTCACCTGTAGAGCGCGCACTGCCCTGATGTTGACAGTGGCACAGTCCCCGGTACATTGTCAGTAGTCCAGCTTCCACAGTCCCCTGTTGGTACTCTGGTATCGTGTTAGGGAGTTGTGGAATTAACAGGTATGATTGTGGGTGTGCTGTGAGGTGTCCTTCCTTACACATGCTTTTTCACAGTGCGTGATGTGTTACTATGTGTGAAGCACAATGCACCAGACAGGTGAAGGTAAACACAGTGGGTATGTCTGGTATGTTTTGGTGATATGTAGTTGGTGATGGCAACGCTTAGATGGCATTTGATATTGGTGCATCCAGTGGCTTCCAGACCATGACAAATCTAGGGCAGTGCCTATATGTGACTTTCTTTACATTGACATGGCCAATGCCATCCACATAGCTAAGCTATTCCCTGTTAGGTGTTATGTGTGAGGGATCTGTATTTAGTTGTCAACTTGTGGACACTTGTTGTGGATTTGGCCCAGCTTTTGTATGCAAAGGGGACATAGCTTCAGCTGTCCTTCACACAGTGTATCAGTTAGGTTGTGCCTGTATGGTAGTGCATGTGTGTGTGATGCGGTGTATTGTGGCATGTGGCATATGTGTTGTTGTCTGTACATCCGTGTTCCCCTGTCCATGTGTATTTAGTGTGATGTATGTATTGTTTGTCCTTCAAGTTTGGTATGTTGTCTGTGTAGTAATTGGTGTGGTGGCTTACCTACGAGTAGCCCATTGCCATATTGCCCATCCTGGAACCGCTCATTGATGGTGGAGTGCTAAAATATGTAGGCACCATGCAGGCTGCTGGAATATTTGGCTAGGATATTTGTGAAGAGCCCGCTGTGGTCCACAATGGCCTGCACATTCATAGAAGGGGTGTGTTTGCGGATCCTGTGGACGTGTTCTATTGTAGTAGGTGGCACAAGTTGGACATAGGTTCAGTCCATTGCATCCAGCGCATGTGGGAACCCAGCGATTTGGCAGAAACCTTGCTTGGTCTCCTGCTGCATTTGTTGGGTGGTGGGGAACCAGATGTGGTGGGGTGTGAGGCGCATGATTGTGACCAGAACCTTTGGAAGGAAGGCCTAGAAGGATGGCTGGGAGATACTACCCACTTGTGCCCCGGTTATCTAGAACGATCCTGACACCAGCATCTGGAGGACAGCCAGGAGTTTGGTCATGGATGGAATAGTTGTTGGAGTTTCCACCCTTGCAGTGATGTCTGGAGCAATGTGGTGCAGTGGACGTACAATTGACTCCTGCTTCAAACGGCAGAGTTTGATGACATCTTGTTCCCTGTGCGCAAGG
Organism: Pleurodeles waltl; assembly: GCF_031143425.1. Classification (NCBI taxonomy): domain Eukaryota; kingdom Metazoa; phylum Chordata; class Amphibia; order Caudata; family Salamandridae; genus Pleurodeles; species Pleurodeles waltl. Next base: position 964,031,964 of record NC_090448.1, on the reverse strand, counting down.
GTGGTTGTGTGCTGTTGAGATATCCTCTCCCACCTTCTATGCTGCCTTTGTGGCTGCTATGTATTGTTTGGGGTTGCTGCGGTGGTGCTGGTAGGACATGTTGTTGTCGCTGTTGTCTATGTCGTGTGCCGAGCTGGAGCAATAACAGATCCATGTTGTCCAGGGGGTTGCTAATGTTCCATCTGTTTGTTTTCCTTATGCGGTAATGTGTAGGCCTCATTTTAACACCTGGTCTAACCAGGTGTTAAATTTTGACACTAATCAGACTTAGCGTAGTTTTTTTGGACCGGTTCCTTAACATGCATTGTTTTTGCATCGGCAGTAAATATGGCGCTAGAGGGCTAGCGTCATTTTTTGGAAGGAAACGCCTACCTTGCATATCATTGTTGCTAAATGATGCAAGATGGGGTGGCACTCCCAAAAAATGTTGTTAACTCTGAAATGTTGTTGCTTTTTTCCCATTCCTAATGTGAAGAAACAATGAGCTACTTCTTTTAGCTTAAACGGACTTTTGAACGTTTTATGGTCGCATTCCTAATAGGAAAACATTTCTAATTAAAACAGCCCTTGTCCTTAAAGGGACAGGTGCTGTATATAAAAACTTTCTGCTAGGAATGACATTGGGCAATCATGTGGTTGTCCCTAGGCATCTGTCTGCCTCTCCTAGGGCCATCAGTAACCCTGCCCTTTCAAAGCTGTTAACACCCCACCTCAGGAGTCAGTGAAAGCTAAATGGTTTGTTTTTCCATCATTGTAGTCACAAACCATGAATACATCCTATTGAGACTTGGAGACAGGGGGTGCTGCCTCTTTCAATAAACTCCCCTGTTTGTGATACAGGAGTGTTCATGAAAGGGAAGGCCGAGCTTGTCCACAGTCAAGATTGCAGTTTACATTTAGCGCTCCGGAAGTGGAGGATGAAATCAGAGACTCTGTGGGTGCCCTGGGCAAACTGCACCTCTTGAATACAGATTCAGAGAGAGGAGAGAGTTGGGCCACATGAGTTCCATCTCTGATCAGCCTTCATCTAGGTTTGATCGGTGCTTAGGGTTCTGTGCCCAGTACTGTGCCATAGCACCGAGTTGACAGCCAGAACCTGTGATTGGTCATGGCATGCTGCTGGAAAGGTTGAGAAGTCTGGGCTCCATCAGGTGAGCAGAGGAGGGTTTGACACTGCAGCCATCTCCCTTCCATGGCTGTGGACAGACACAAAAACATCACAACTGACAGCGCGCTGCCACACCTGAGTCTGGATTCTCCCACAAGCTGACTTCCTTTCATGCACAAGACCTCTCAGCTCCCAGAGGACACACAGAATCGGAATTCACGCTATGTGGCCGGACTGGCAGAGATACCCACTATGACCTGCAGATTAGTTTTAAGGCAGCATAAGTGGGGAATAACTACTAGAATCCCCTCAGCCAACTATGGGACAGGTGAACTGAAACTAACATTGATGAGCCCCTGGGTGCTGTAGCACAATGTCCCAGGTTGTGTCAGAGACTGAATAGACTGTGGCCATGTTTCTGGTCACGTCCATGCTTGCTGATGTTCTACACATTCCTCTAAGAGATGTGACGGCCTAAAGAGACCTCCTTGACCCATTTTCTTCTACATTTTAGGCACCCTGCATTAGAGGGATAATCTGTCACTCCTACATCAGAAGACAATGCATTACAATGACTGTTGGTGCCAACAGTAGTTGTCATTCTAAGGGGAGAGTGCAAACAGTTAAAATGGTGGTGATATTGCTCTGTATTTACATCCTCAGAATGTTACCAGAGATATTGACAAAATATATAATCCTTTATTTGGGACTTTAAGAAACCAAGACTGGGAGCCTCCTAACTCCTAATCATACCCCCGAAAATGGACAACAATTGGGAGGTGAGGGATAGGATTACTACACATAGTCATACAGTCACGTCCTACGTTTATATCATCTGGCATTCAAACTCCCACAATCAGGTGAAACCTCCTTGGGCAATGATAGAATTGCAATTGCTTGATGATGAGCGATTTCTCTTATCTACACTCCTAAAGCACATACAGCAGCACTAGCAACCCCATCATATGGTCAACTATCATGACACAGAGAGCAACACAAACACTTATGGTTATACCTATGGCTTCATGACCGAGACCATGTTTTCTGAAATTACAGTATCAGGATAGATGGTTCGACTGTTTCCTGACTGACATAGTCAGCCGCTATTATTAATGCAGTTGACCAGCTAATACATCTAGGAATTGAGGGATGAGTTCGGACTTGAGCAAACCCAACACATAAAATATTCCCAAATTTCAGCTCAGATTAGGCACCAAATTAAGACCAAAACCCTACAAGTGAACCACATATTTGATACTTGACAATTTACTGAGATGGAGCCAATATAGAGGGGTAGTTTTGAATTTATAAGAGATAACAATCGCCGCTCTCTTTTCTGCCCCTCCAAAAAACACACTTTAGCAAAAATGTCAATCTTTCCTACATCCCAACTACTCAGACAGAGACAGATGATGTAGGCCTCAGAGAGGCCAGATTGAAGTTTAGATACTTTAAAGACCTCCAAAACTGGCATTGGTCACACCACAGACTGAAGAAGGCAGGGGTGCTCTGGAAGTCCCTGTGTTGGAGATGTGCACAGTCTTACTGTGACTTATACCATATTTGATGGCCTGGGCCATCCTTGACCCCATGCTGGGCAAAGGTCTGGACAACTCTGCCAACAGTAAGAATCCGATTGCGCTCACCAGTAGGCTGCTCCATCTTCATGTCACTATGGATTGTGGATCAACCAGGTCGGACATCCCATCAATTTACATGGCAAGAAGTGCATTGGTGACAACTAAGGTGTGTATTCTTACACACTGGCGCTCCCTATGTCAACTGGGGGTATAGTGTTGATTGAGATAAATGAAATGGCATATCACAAACCTTTAATAGATAGGCTGGAGTCAAAATGAACACCTTCCTTGACGTATGGTGGCCATTTTTGGAGTGTGATAGGGATCACTGAATGAGAAGGCCAAATGTATCTCGGCATAGTCTTTGGACATTGTAACAAGACCCTAAAGCTGATTAGAAAAATGCTAGACTTGCGTAACATATAAATATATTTCAACAGGGCAGATTGATGCCCGACAATGAAGTGTTGCTTAAAATGAATGTTTTTTACTTAACTACAAGAGGGATAAATAGAAGTAGGTGAACTTATAGTTGACAATGTTTGCGGCTGTCCCTCACCAGGGTCTAACTGGCGTATCAGACTGTGGGCCGATTTTACGGAGGTTTGTGGGCCTGTTTTGTGGTCTGGTGGGCGTTTTTTACTATTTTTTTCAATTATCACCACAAACATTGCCTGTAGCAAGCACAAATTCATGTAGTCTCCCATAGTTTGCAAGACACCTATACAACGTGCCTTCACCAGTTCAAAACTGGCCTGTTTGCAAAAATGTTTTGCCAATTTTATTATGGTGCCCAGGCCAACTTTTAGTTCCAGTCCGATACTGGCTCTCACCTATGCTACCCATGTTGTGAGGGGCACACAAGACCCTATACGCGTATTCCATGCATGACTTTTTTCTGCATTCTTTTCTGTTATTGATGTTGCGAGTTTAGGTGGGCCAGTCATTGGCTATTATGTTTCATCTCTGTGCAGAGGCATAACACAAAATGATGCTCCCACATCTCCCGCACCCCCAGCTCCCCCCCAGCCCACCCACCCCCCTTCGCAGAGTGTGATAAGGGGCCATTGACTCTAGCCATATCTCACAGATATTAATTGACCTAGGGCTGAATGGGGTTCTCTTTAAGAGCCCCCCATGCGCCGCAGGGGCTTCATGGTTCTGCGTTACTCCCCAGTCTGCGTGATCGATGCTACCATGTACTAAAAGAATTCAATGAACAAAGGTTTACAAATAGCATCATAAAATACCTTTTTCTTTTAGGAGGAAAAGGGATTTGCTGAACTGTAAAGAGGAGTTCTGCATTTACAAGCCTTATGTTTTTACAATTCACAAATCTTGTGACTGCCAAAAATTCTTTGTATCTCAGACTGGGTGTATTTTTTTTGCATTTAAAGTGTCTTAACGGAACCGATTTTCCCCCAGACTTGGGAAGAGAAGCCATAAACTAGGTCGCAGCATGAAACGCTGCTTTGCATTAGTTTGCATCCAGTGGGCGTTACATAGGTGGTAAAATGGCGTACCCATGCTATCACATATGCTTTTTGACTTTAAACCTTATTCTCAAACATCAGAAGAAAGGGTTTAGTGCCAAAAATTAATGCCGCTGAAAAGCAGGCGTAAACAGACAAATCTTTTCATTTCTCTGTGCTTTTCCCACTTTACATGTGTGCTGCATGATACAGCAAAGCATTTCCACTTGTCTAGGCATAGTATTTTGTATAGGAAGGATACTCTTCCTGTATAAAACCTATCCTAGACTCACGCACACACCCTTGCACTATGGCGAAAAGGTGTGTGCGTGGTGCTCCGCAGCTGAAATCAGCACCGGCATAGGGAAAGGCGAAGAGAGTGCCATTTCTATGTATATATGGTGCTCTCCTGCTCCCTCCTTGTCATCCAACACAACACGGCGCAGTGACCTCTCAGAATCTGTGCCCTAGTTTGCTCGTTACTCAGTATTTGCTTATTGAATGTGTGTTTAATGTCCTCTGAAAATGTTGATGAAATAATTTGAGGTCATTGTTGTTTATGTTTAAAATTCATTCTTTGAGCTTGCAGATCATTCAGTTTGGTTGCCTTCTCATATATGTATTTTTTTTCCCCGCTATAATTTAGAAATCTGGAGTCTGTGATGTGTAACCAGACCACCAGCCACAGCGTCCCTCAGAAGAGGTCACTGAGAAATATGAACGGTCCTTTCTATCAAGACTACATGGATGAGGACGCAGGAAGAGCAGAAACCGCTCAGGAGGAGGATGCAAAGCTTCGGGATTTCCATGGCAACTCACAGTATTACGTCTTCTATGAAGAGCAGGGGGATGGGGATGTGGGTTTTGGCCTAGAGCTCAAGAATCCACAGGAGGAAAACATCCAGGCATTTGTCAACCATTATGACTATACAGTCTGTGGAGGAAAAGATGATATTGTTTGCAAACCAGAGCCTGAAGCATTCAACCCCTGCGAGGACATTATGGGCTTCAGCTTTCTGAGAATCGTGGTCTGGTTTGTCAACCTCCTGGCCATTCTGGGCAATGCTTTTGTCTTGTTCATCTTAATCACAAGCCACTACAAGCTGACTGTGCCTCGCTTCCTGATGTGCAACTTGGCCTTTGCAGACTTCTGCATGGGCATTTACCTTCTGTTAATTGCCTCTGTCGACCTTTATACCCGAACAGAATATTATAACCACGCCATAGACTGGCAGACCGGGCCCGGCTGCGGTGCTGCAGGCTTTTTTACCGTTTTCGCAAGTGAACTCTCTGTGTACACCCTGACTGCCATCACGTTGGAACGCTGGTACGCTATTACATTTGCTATGCGGTTGGATAGGAAGATTCGGCTGCGGCATGCATCAGCCGTTATGCTTGGGGGCTGGATTTTTTGCTTTTTCCTGGCCATGCTGCCACTGGGTGGCATCAGTAGTTACGTCAAAGTTAGCATCTGCCTACCCATGGATAATGAAACTGCTCTTGCACAGGGATACATCGTCTTCGTCCTTATGCTGAATATCATAGCTTTTTTCATTATCTGTGCATGTTACATCAAAATATACGTCACGGTCCACAACCCACAGTACACATCGGGGGATAAAGACACAAAGATTGCCAAAAGGATGGCAGTATTAATCTTTACTGACTTCATGTGCATGGCTCCAATCTCCTTTTATGCCCTATCGGCTATCATGAACAAGCCTCTAATCACAGTTTCCAAGTCTAAGATCCTGCTGGTCCTTTTCTATCCCCTCAACTCGTGTGCCAACCCCTTTCTATATGCCATTTTCACCAAGACCTTCAGAAGGGATGTCTTCATCTTGCTGAGCAAGTTTGGTATCTGTGAGCATCAGGCTCAGATCTACAGGGGTCAAACCGTTTCGGCCAAAAATAGCAGTGGGTCCTTTGGACAGAGGGGAAGTGGTGGAACTGGTCATACACTGACCAACATGCATGATTTTCCGAGTCACGACCAGCATGGCAACTACCACCCAGCATCTACTCAAGATGTAAACATCACTGAGAACTACAAGATGACCGTATTGTAATAGTTTAAGACAACATAAGGCTGTAGATAATAAAGTGATAAGCCTTTGTTACATGTCTGTCCCAGAAAGAAAAATGATTGGGTTACATGTTTCTTTAATTTGTTATTTTGAACAGGTTAACATAATAGGCTTACTTCTGTACCGGGAAGCAACCTGCATGATTTCTTTAGGGCCAATAGGTGCAGCCATGTCTATGTAGCTCCATTATTTCAACATTGATCTATAATACAACTAAATAATGCAAGCTTAAGTTTTCTTATCCCGCTTTCAAGAGAGGCCCAGTGAGCACTTGTTCTTGACAGTTTTCTTTTGCTTTTGGCCTGATGAATTTGCGTTTGTCCAAGAAAGCCTACAAAGTTTTTACGTTTGATGAACTTTGGTCACTTATGAACTAAATAAGGAGCTTTTTGGGACCAGAACATAAACAACATCTGAAAGCTCAATCTCATTCTAAACTGTACCCAAACTCCCTAAGATACATGACAAGGAAATTACTGCACCTAAGACCTACTGGCTAAAATTTCTTTAGCGCTTTCCTGAATTGAACATGGTTGGGAAGACACACAGGCCACAGAGAGTGTTACTAGTCTGCAAATATCTGGTTTCCTTCATTATTAAAGCAAGATTTTGATAAAGCCAGGGGACTTTGGTTGCTGGAATGGAAATTATTTTCAAGAAAAATGCAGAGTAATATATATATATATTGTGTGGATTGAATGTATTCATTTAAAATGAGGTACGGTTTGATCTTTGTGGTAAATGTTCCTTTGTTACAAGGGAATCAACTGTCCTGATCAAGTTTGCTAAGATACTTTGCATTTTGGAAAAGAAGCCAAAACATCCTTCCAAATACCAGACGAGTGAAAAGCTGAATTGTTATGCAAGGGTACCCATGCCCGGTAATGAGCATGCATCTTATGACACAACAATTTCCAAACACAGAACATCTGCACAAAGAGACTGAACGTATTTACACTAGCGAAAAAAATACTTAAAAACAGTCAAGCATGTTCGGGAGTAAGTATTGAAGCATGCGGCTCTGAAGAGTGGTTGAATAGTGCTTCTGTTGAGGGTATTGGTATCTCAAATATTGCATATATCTTGACAGGACGGCGTACTTACTTTAGGAATGACCGCCATAATTTTGTGTCTGTGAATAAATCATTGGTCAGTCTTAGCCATTCCCTGAATATGTGGCTGAAAATATTAAAGCAGGTAAGAAGAAGGAGAATAAACATGTCATGTTTCTCTTTGTTCATGCGCCATCAAGATAATTCTGAAACGTTTTTGATATTGATGGTAAATAAGAACCAACAAGCTCATTCAATCTTCATGATTGCTTGAGTACTGTACCACTCTAGACTATCCTCGGTCTATAGTCCCGTTTTGTATCTGACAATATGATTTCTGCTCCTTGCCTAAAGCAGACCTTGCCAATTGTGGTACTGAGATTTCACCGCTATTGCTGAGAAACCCATTTTTTAGGTCTGGCTTTAGCTGTCTGGTCTGCCTCGTAGACGTTCTAGTTATTCTCACATTTTAAGCATAAAAAAACATAGAAAATCACCTGTTATAGTTAGAGTTATCTCAAGTAACTATAGCTTGTGCCCTAAGGTAACTAAAACTTCCTCCTCCCCCCCCCCATGCACTGCTAAATACCCTACAAATTACGGCACTCATGACATCTTTGATAAGATGTCATGAGTGCCGTAACTTGTGGGGAAATTAGCAGTGCATGGTGAGGGCACGAGTTATAGTTACCTTACGGCAGTGTTCCCCAACCCCAGGGCCGCGGACCGGTGCCGGTCCGTGGATCAATCGGCACCGGGCCTCCCCACTGTGGCGGGCGATAAATGTTTGATAATTTTTCCGTGGCCCGCTTGTCACACAATGGGACAAGCGGGCCACGGAAAAATTATCAAACATTTACCGGTCCGCGGCGATAAAAAGGTTGGACAATACTGCCTTAGGGCACCACTTATAGTTACTCGAGATACCTCTAACTATAACCAGTGAGCTTCTATTGTTTTGTACATTTAAAATGTGAACCTAACTATAACATCCCTGTAACCTTTGTTTTTTTAAGCAAATTCCTATGGTTTTTTAATTCGATTTCCCTAATTTCTATGTTTTTTTAACATAAAGTAATTTTCATGATTACACGTTAATCCAACCACCACTGAAGGTCGTGCACCTGAGGCCACGCCATACAGCCAACCACTAAAACAACCCAACTCCGTGGTGCATATGGCCCTCAGGGGTTGACCCCTGCGACCAACCCCTATAACCACCCAACCCTGCGCTGCATACGGCCTATGGCCAGACGCAGTGGCCAACACTCCTAGCCACCCAACCCCACTCTGCACACGGCCTTTGTCTCTCTGGGTGTGAGCATAGGTGTGACAGGGTGTATCTTGGTGTGAGAGTGGCTGTGAGAGTATCTGGGTGTGAGAGTGGGTGAGTCTGTGTCCTAGTGAGTCTGTGACTGGGTGTGTCAGTGTCTGTGTGGGTCTGTGAGTCAGTACGTGAGGGTTTCAGTAGGTCTGTGAGTGGGTGTGTGAGAGTCTGGGTGGTCTGTGAGTGGGTGCATGAGTGTCTGAGTGGGTCTGTGAGTCGGTGCCCAAGGGTCTGAGTTAATGTGTGATTGGGAGAAAGAGATTTACAGAGAGAGAGAGAGAGAGAGAGAGAGAGAGAGAGAGAGAGAGAGAGAGAGAGAGAGAGAGAGAAAGAGAGTGAGAGGGAGAAAGATAGAGAATTTTTTAGGCTTTGATGAATGATATACTTAGAATTAGATATTTCTGGACAAATTGAAAAGAAAAATGTATTTGTCGATTAAAATGAGTGAGATCACATTTCAGTATGAACCTTAAACTTTTGAAGCTTAAAAGAAATTAAAGGAAGAAAATGATCATGGGCACACCTCGAGAAGAACCCTCAATTTTCAGTGTGATGGTCTATGACCTTAACCATTAGGCCATGGGTGATTCCTTACTGTTTTGCTTCCAGACATACCTATGACAGTCAACCCATACATGTAATTGGAAAGAAGCGTGAATGTTCCATCACTAGGAAAGTTTAACAGTCAAAACACTAGTAAATAAACAAACACACTGCCAATCGATACTAGGATTTGAACCTTCAGCCTACTGGGTGACAGCACACGACATTGACAATTAGGCTGGAAGTGACTAGGTTGTGCTCTGTATCCAAACATAACTATAACTTTTGTACCAAATATCTTGTAAGTGTAACTCTGTGAAGTCATTGCATGGAGAGATGACTGCTATGACAATCTCTCTCTTTCCTTCTTCCATCCCATTATGGGAAGGAAGTGAGAAGGAGAGAGTGACAGGACCGCGGGTGAAGCCTCCAGGCACCCGCGGTCCGAGCCGACTCCCCACATCCTGAGGGAGACAGCATTGCTCCCACAAGCAGGGAGCTGCTTTAAATAGCAGTTCCCTGCTTGTGGGAGTAATGTTTTAATCTATTTCCAAGCACGTATATTAGCGTGCAGGGAAACAGATGGAAACTCCACTTTCTGCCAGCAGGAGCTGTTTGACAGCTCCCGCCAGAAAGCAGACTTTGTTTGCTTTTGCTAGGTGGGAGCTGTCAGCTCCCACCAAGCAAAAGCAAACAGCTATTCCCGGGGGTGGGTACTTAGGGACATAGCAGGAGCCAGCCCTGGGGGTGGTGGTCCCCAAGGCCAACTATGTCTCCCCATGGGGGGCCCGCTCCAACAAGTATTGCCCCAGGGAGGTGGTGGGCCGCGAAACAGACCCCCCTCATTACTGTATTTTAGCCCCCAGGTAGGTGGCAGTCACCGGGGCTGCAGGTGGGCACGTCACCCCCAAGCCTTCTATTTCTTTAAAGACCCAGGAAGGTGACGGTCCCCGGGGCTGTGTGGGGGACTTTGCAACTCCCTTGCATTATATTTCTTGAAAGCCCTGGGAGGTGGGGGTCCCTTGTGCTGCGAGTGGGCGCACAGCCCCTTCTCACTGTATTTCTTGAAAGCCCCATGGAGGTCACAGTCCCCAGGGCTGCAGGGGCCCACACAGCCCCAGCATTATATTTGTTTTAAGCCCCGGGGAGATGGCGGTTTCCGGCGCTGTGGGGGGCATGCAGCCCACCTGTATTGTATTTCTTGAAAGTCCCAGGAAGGTGGTAGTCCCTGAGGGTGTGGGGGGCCGCGCAGCCCTGCATTGTATTTCTTTAATGCCCCCATGAGGTTGTGGTCCCCGTGGCTGGGGTGGGCCACATGCCCCACTCGCATTCGATTTGTTTAAAGCCCTAGGGAAGTGTTGGTCCCCGGGGCTGCGGGGGCCAGGCGGGTCCCCCAAATTCAAAATATCAATGCCCCCGGGACCAAGCCTACCGGGGGGGCTTCTTAAAAACAAATCTGGCAGCCCTCGCTTGTTGTTTTTTAAATTACCTGTGAATTTGGTGTCTTCATTAAATCGCAGCAAGTATTTTTTTTAAAACTGTTTGTTAGTCCTGGGAGGGTCCCTCTGGGGCCCCAGCACCAGAGCTAAGGGGTCAGGGTGATTCTACCCTGGCCCCTTGTGTTATTTTTTAATCAAATAAAGCCGACCCCCAAGATGGCTGCCAACACTCCCTGGTTCAAGTGTTGGCAGCCAATGAGAGCTCTGCATTTCCCTGCGCACGCTCATCATTAATCACATAATCACAAAGACATCGTGGCCAGAGAAATACAAATTTGGATTTCCTTTAATATCTCAAAAAGTACTGAACGTATTTACACCAAATATCTGAAAGGGTCATCACCTTTTTGCCAAATTTGGTATAATTCCATTGAGTGGTTCGGGCTGTAGCCATGTTCATAACTCCTATGGGAATTAACATAGCAAGCACATGTGTTTTTTTACCCCCTCCTTTTGTGGCCCCCTCCTTTATGAACCACCCTGAAACTTCCCATGCGCAACAAGAATCACTGGTGGACTTTTTTGTTTTTGAAAATTCATCGAACGGTGACAAAGACATAGGTAAGTCATAAAATATGTTTTCTATGGAAACATGGTCCTGACTATAACTACCTACAGGTAACCACCAGTAGGTGATATATATACTCCAAGGTCCTCAATGTTAAACACATCAAGCTGCGTGACATTTTGTCCAAGTGCAGGAATGGACCTGGCAACATCTAGGATTGAATTATATAAATTCTGCAGGAAATTTTAATTAAAGAAATATTTTGCGAACAAACCATCTACAGACATAGGTCCAGGAATATTCTGACCTATGCCAAGTTTAACATCAGAGGATATAGCACCATTACCGGACTTATGGGACTTGGAACAAGAGTTCAGTAGGACGACAACTTTGAATGAAGGAAGATCATCTGACTTGCAATTTTGCAAAGAGATCGGAGTAGCAACCAACAAACCTGGAATGAGTGGCTGCAAATTAAAATCCAGATTTTGTCGACAACTACCACCGGGCAATAAGGTGGATGTGTTTCAAGAATTAATGGCTGACGATCTGAGAGATATTATTAAAAGGGAGAAACAAAACCATCCTAGTCACGTTACAAATATGACACACGATGATTGGTGGCCATTGCAAGATTTACAAAAGGAAAAAAGCTTTGTGATACAAGCCTCAGAAAAAGGAGGGAATTTAGTAGTGATGGATCGCAGTAGATCTAGCCAGGAGATTAACAGACAATTATCAATTCAAGATAACTGTGAGAAATTGAGAGAAGACCCCATGAAAAAAATGATGAGACATTTCCATACGAAATTGAACAGCTGGCATGAAAAAGGCTTGTTGGAAGACAAGGAATTGATGTACATTAGAAAGACCCCTCCCACAACACCAACGATATATGTGCTACCAAAGATACACAAAAGTATGAAGAATCCAGCAGGATGCCTGATAATTATGTCCTGTGACTCATTATTGGAAAATGCATCAAGATTCTTAGATACTGTTTTATTTCCATATGTGACAGTGCTTCCCTTTTACATTAGAGACTCCATGGATTTCCTAAGTCAGATCTACGACATACCATGGAAACAGGAATATATAATGAAAACAGTAGATGTTGTATCATTATATACTTTAATCAAACACGCAAATGGTCTGAAAGCTTGTACATATTTTTTACGCAGTAGATCGTTGAATCTATTAGAGCACGCAAAGATGCAGTTAGAAATTATGGAGTTTTGTCTTACTAATAATATCTTAATTTTTTATGGCAATCATTATGTTCAGAAGAAAGGAACAGCGATGGGAGCATATTTGCTACCACGTATGCTAACCTAACGAGGGGCCATTGGGAAGCAGAATGTATACGGACTGAAGAAAACACTGAGACTCTCAATGAGGTGGTCCTATGAGTTTGGTTCATTGATGATTTAGTCTTTATATGGGAAGGGGAGCGGAATGAATTAGAGCTGTTTCTGAACTCATTGAAAAATAACCCATTGGTACTGCAATTCCCATTTGAAATAAATCAAGAAAGAGTCACCTTCCTGGACATTGAAGTGTACATTAAACATGAGAAGATCTGCACAAAATTATATCGTAAACATACTAGCTGTAACAACATCTTATTTGCCATCAGTTCACATCCTAAAGCGCTTAAATGGAGTGTACCCTAAGGAGAATTTTTAAGAGCTAGAAGAAACTGCTCTGAACTAAGGGATTTTAAGACACAGGGAAGTGAGATGTATTAGAGATTTATTAAGAGGGGGTATCCGATATCTGTGTTGGAAGATGCCATGAAAAGAGCTATGGAAAAAGATAGAGTAGATCTATTAGTTCCCAAAAATACAAAAAACACAAGAGATAAGAAAAATTATCAGGATCAAACCATCAGATATATCATGGACTGTAACTGATCACATAAAAAAATTAAAACAGCCCTCATGAAAAACTGGAGGGTTATAAAGAAAGATGAGGAAATCAAAAAGTGGTTGACGGAACATCCAAGGATCACTTACAGAAAAAGTCCATCCTTAAACAATTTATTGATTAGAAGCTTTCTGCCCTCACAGGGAAGTAGGAGAAGAAATTGGCTCCAAATGGAAGGCTTCTTTAAATGTGCCAAATGTAAAGCCTGTCGATATGGCAAAAATATGACAGAACTCAAATGTATCGATGGATCTATGAAGAGGATTAAGTAACGGTGAAACATCATTTGTTGTTTACATTTTAGAATGTGAGTGTGGCAAAAAATATATAGGAAGTAAACAAATTGAAATTACATATATTACAACATTTGAGAGCCATTTCAAATAGAGATTACTCGTATGTTATTGCCAAACACATGTGGGAACATCATGCAGGAGAGATAGTGACAATGTTCGATGCTCTGGTATTCATCACGTAAAGCCCAACATTAGAGGCAGAGATCGAGAATTGACCCATAGGAGAGCAGAATCCAGATGGATTATGGTGATTGGAACTGAGATACCTTGGGGCTTGAACACAGATGCAGAACTTTATGTTCATTTGTAAATTGATTGTTTGGACTGAACAAGACCTTGTGGCTTGAACACGGATGCAGAACTTTATGTCCATTTGTAAATTGACTGTTGGACTGGACGAGACATTTTGAGAAAAGTACACATTGTATTTCATTCTGTGCTTATCAACATATGAAGAATTAATGAAGGTCAAACTGGAGGATATTTTATTGGAAGTGTAAGAAAATCAGTATATGGTTCTCTTTTATGAAGATAACGGATAATTGGAGGGTGGATGAAGTCTTGGGTACTTTACCAGGATAGTAATTATGTGAGATAATGACTTATGTGTCTTTACGAATCATGCAAATGCGTTATCGAAGAAGTGGAAACTTGTGAAAATACAAAAATATGTAAATATGCTAAATACACCATTTAATGCTATTAATGATTTAAAATTATGAAAATACATTGCAATATAAATTCTTTATTAAAAAGTGAATTATGAAAATATGCCATTTATTGGGTAAAAACTGCGGAGATATGTGCCCTAAAGAAATGCACTTTGATGACTGAAAGCCATTTATCGGGTAAAATTTGTGGAGATATGCGACCCAAAAAAGCACTTTATTGACTGAAAGGCACTTATTAAAAAATAAAAAGTGGAAAAAGATAGCCAATCTTTAAGTGAGTTCATTTGAGAATCATTTCTTCATTATTTGTGAAAATATCTCTGAAGGAAAGCACTTTAGTGAAAGGGATATAGAAATACTGCATTAAGAAACCCTGTAAATATTGCGACGATTTGGTAAAAGGAAAGTTACATGTGAAATTGTGGTCCTTTTTATGTGTATGTACCTTTATGGAGGAGGTGTAAAAAAAAAAGGAGTGTGCTCCTTTAAATATATGTTTTGCACTGCACTATGGGATGGCCCAGTCGAAGGCTTCTGCCAAAATGCGTAGGCCATTTTTCTGGTGGCACCTCACACTTTCATTTTATGAAATAATGCATTTTTTTATAACAAGTAATAAATTGTACCGGATTTGTGGTGTCTCCTAGGATTGCTCGAAGAACAGATTACAGAGTGAAGCAGGCTTCCTGGGTAAAAACAATATATATATATATATATATATATATATATATATATATATATATATATATAGTGTTAAATTGGGTCTTTTTGTGCATGGAAAGTATCGGGGTGATCCGTCAGGCGGTGGCTGAGAAAAAGGGAGGGTTGTCAAAAAAGGGTTGTTTTTGGACACTACTACAGCCCCAACTGCTGGACAGAATTGCACCAAATTTGGAAGAAAGGTAGCTCTTGGTCCAGAAAGCACGCTTTTTGCTATTTGGTGTAAATCCGTTCAGTAGTTTTAGACATTTTAGAGAAAATCCAAATTTGTACATTTAGACTAAAGCACTGGGGACCACCACCACCCCGGGGCTACAGATGACACAAATCTATAGGAAGGGTCATACAGACCCCCACCCGGTCCCCGAGGACCACCATTTCCACAGTGTGTTTTCTTAAAAATGACAGAGCCCATACACACATCCTTCCTGGGTCTGTAGAAAACCCTGGGGCCCACCACCACCCTGAGACAATAACCAAATAAGTGTGTGGGGCCTCACAGACCTCCCACGCTGCAAGGACCACCACCTCCCCGGGCCAATTACATTTTTAAAAAAGGGAGGGGAGTCATGTGGCCCCTTTCCTCTCTATTGCACGAGTCGGCCCTGGGAAGGTGATGGTCCCCGGGGCCAGCTTATGCAATACAGAGGAGGGAGGCCCCTAGGGTCAACTCCTGCTACCTCTCAAGATGCCCACCCTTGGGTGATAGCTCTTTGCTTTTGCTTGGCGGCAGCTGGGACAGCATCATGTCTGTAGGCAGGAAAAGAGATGAAAACTCCACTTCCAGCAAGAGGGAGCATTTTGACAGCTCCCACTTGCTGGAAGCGGAGTGTTTGCTTTCCCTTGGCAGGAGCTGTCAAAATGTTTTCCGCTTGCTGGAAGTGGAGTTTTCATCTCTTTTCCTGCCTACAGACATGCAGGAAGGGAAAGAGATTAAAGTATTGCTCCCACATTCAGGGAGCTGCATTTACAGCAACTGCATGCGTACTGGAGCAATGCCGGCTCCCGCACAAGGCAGAGTCGGTTGATAACCCAGGGTCCTTGAGGATTCCCCTATGATCCCCCAGACTTATTTAAAAAAAAGAGAATCTCACCCTGCATATTTATCTTGGATAAATATGCAGGTTAGGATTCATTCTGGGACAATACTCATTTTATTGAAATTAAACATCAACGAGAAGCACTTACAGACATAAACAAAGAAGATGCCCCAGTTGAAGCTTCACTTCTGTGAAGTACTAATTATCCTAATTTCTTGCACATGGTCAAGCCAAAGGAAGTGTCTTTACTCTGCATTTCCACCCTGAAAAGTTATCTGTAAACCTTGATGAAGATGTCTGCATTCTTCCTTATTTCGAGTGCAATATCTTATGTAGTGACTGTGATAAGTGGGTTCTTTCTTGTCTGCTGCTGTGACCGAGATCGTGTTATTCCTTTTAAAAAACACAAGTATGTAAAATAGCCTATAAGCCCTGCTCTTTTGGCTCCACCCCATATACATTAGTGGCATACAAAGGCTTCCCCCCATTTTCCTATGAAGGTGGACAGCTTACTAAAAGGACCCCTAGCCCATTCCTCTCTGAGTTTGGAGATGCATTCTTCATGTACAGGAATGTGATCACATCTCCACCAAACAAAGAAGCACTTCATAAGTGGTGTTGGGTAGGCTGCAGGACCTGCCTGCATAGCCAAAGGCTGTATGTAGAGTAGGGTGGTTATAGGCGGTTGTCCGCAGGCCAGGCCCTGCCTTGAACCCCCGCCATTCATGGCCCTGGGCTGGGTGGTTATAGGGGGTGGCCGCCTGGCCTGCAGCCAGGCCCTAGGGCCAACTACTGCCTTTGGTCATGTGTGGTATGGGTTGAGTGGTTATTGGGGGTTGATCGTAGGGCCTGGCTGAATTAACTTAAAGTAATCAAAATTACTTAATGTTAAAAAACCCATAGAAATAAACTAAAAAACAAAGGTTATAGGGGCGTTATAGTTAGGAAATAAAATTTTAAAAAACATAGAAATTCACTTAAAAAAACAAAGGTTGCAGGGACGTTATATTTAGGCTAATATTTCAAACATACAAAACCATAGAAATTCAGCTGTTATAGTTAGTTATTTCAAGTTAGTAAAAGTTGTGCCCTAAGATAACATTAACTTGTGCCCTCGCTACGCACTGCTTATTACCCCAGATATTACAGCACTTATGACATCTTTTATAACATCATTAAAAACATTAATGTAACATTAGCAATCAAATTTTTGATGAGAAAACTGTGCATGGCGGGGGCATGAGTAAGAGTTACCCTAGGCACGAGTTGTAGTTACTTGAAATAACTATGTATAACAGCTGAATTTCTATGGTTTTGTACACTTGAAATATAAACCTAACTGTAACGTCCCTGTAGCCTTTGTTTTTTCAGTGAAAAAAAAATATATATTTATAGGCGCTTGTAGGTAGTTATAGTTAGGACCATGTTTCCATACAAAAAGAGGTTTTTGATTTGCCTATATTTTTGATGCCATTTCATGAATCTTCATGAAGCTTTCCAAAAAAAGTGCCTCTCGTTGTGCACGGAAAGGTTTGTGTGGATCTGTCAAGCGGGGGCTGAGAAAACAGAGAGGTAAAAAAACAAGTGTTTCCCATGTTAAATCCCATATGACCTTTGAATGAGGCTACAGCCGGGACTGCTGGACGAAGTTACACCAAATTTGGCAGAGAGCTAGTTTTCGGTAAGCAGATAACGTTTTTGCTTATTTGTTGTAAATCTGTCCACTAGTTTAGGAGAAATTAAAGGAAATCCAAATTTGTATATCTGTGGTTGTGACGATTTCATGAGTAATAACAAGCGTGTGCAGGGAAATGCACACCTCTTGTCACACTTCAAGCCAGAAAGTGTTGGCAGCCAGAAGCCGAGTCCCACAAAAATTAAAACAAAAAGGCAAGGTGTCAGGGTAGAGTCACCCTGATCCCTCAGCTCTGTTGCTAAGGTCCCAAAGGGACTCCCCAAAGCAAAACAAATATAGTGCCAGATGTATCAAAGAGCTGTTTTGTATTTCTTAAATAGTGAATTTTAAGAAATCGCTATTTGAGAAATGCAAAATGGGATGTAAGAAAATAGCGACTCCCTAATATCTATTACTTAAAATTCGCAATCACTATTAGGGAATGGGACTCCATTCATCCCTATGGGTCTGAAGGCCCATAGGTGATAATGGTTTTGCGTTTCGTAATTTGCTAATTCCTTTTAGGAATTTGCAAATTGGGTAATGCAAATCCAAGGGTGCTAGGGGCCTAAGGCCCCCTTTGATACACCCCCCCAAAAAAACAGTGCACATGTAAAGCTCACATATGCCTTAGGGGCATGCGTGTGCTACATGCCACTTTTAAAAATGCATTTTAAATGCATATTAAAATTGCACATGATTACCACCAAATTGGATTTGGTGGTAATTACATTTCCTAAGTGCCCAGTGTGCATTTAGGAAATGAATGATACATGTGCACATGAAATCGCAAATAGGCATTCCCTATTTGCGACTTTCTATTTAGGAAATCGTAATTTGCGATTCACTATTCTGAGTCGCAAATTTTAGGGAATCGCTAAAAATTGTGATTCCCTAAAATTGCACTGCAATGCCTTTCATACATCGTGAAATCTTGCGATTCGCACCGTTTGCGAACGCAAAATAACTTGATATGTCTGGCCCATAAATTTTAAATTATTCCCACAAATTCACGACAACGTCACAAATTCGGGAAAAAAAAAAAAAAAAAGAAGCGTGGGTATCCCTTTTTTTTTCACAAGCCCTCGGGTGGGCCAGGTCACAAAGGCATTTACATTTTCTATGTGGGGGGGGCATCACTGCCCCGGGGAACACTACCTCCCCGGTGCTGTATTGCAATGCAAAGTGCGGCCGCCCAGTCCCCCCACAGCCCCAGGGACCGCCACCTCCCTGGGGCACTTAATCAAAATAATGCAGGAGGCCATGTGGCCCCCCACGGCCCAGGGCCCACCATGTCCCAAGGGCACTTAATCAAAATACTGTGGGGGGCCACACTGACCCCGCACAGCCCAGGGCCCACCACTTCCCCAGGGCACTCAATCCAAAGAATGCAAGGGGGGGCACCTGCCCGCCCCGCAGCCCCGGGGACAACCACCTGCCTGGGGCATTTAATCAGAATAATGTGGGGGAGCCACCCAGCCACCAGCAGCCCCAGGGACTGCCACCTCCCCAGGCACTGATTTGAAATAATAGGCGGGGAGGTGCGGACCCCCACAGCCCCAAAGACTGCCACCTCCCTGGGGCACTTAATGTAAAGAATGCGGGGGGCACCTGGCCCATCCAGCAGCCCCGGGAACCACCACCTCCCATGAGCTTTAACTGAAGAAATGCAGGGGGTCTGCCCGGCCTCCCCACGGGCCCAGGTACTGCCCTCTCCCTGGGGCTTTTAACTGAAGAAACGCGGGGTTGCTGCCCGGCCCCCCACATCCCCAGGAACCCCCACCTCCTCGGAATTTAAAAAAATGAAAAGCGAAAGCCGTGCGCAGCGTGGGGATGGGTGGTTATAGGGTTTCGCCACAGGGCATGGCTGCAGTACAGGTCCTGCGGCCAACTCCCATTGTGCACAGCCTAAGGTCGTGAGCAGTGGTGGTTGGATTACCATATAGTAATGAAAATTACTTTACTTTAAAAAAAAGATAGAAATTCAATTAAAAAATCACAGCTTACAGGGACGTTATAGTTAGGCTCACATTTCACACATACAAAACCATAGACATTCTGCTTTTATAGTTACCTCAGCTAACTATAACTTGCGCCCAGGTAATGCACTGCTTATGACTTCACATATTACATCACTCATGACATGTTCAGTAACATCACTCATGACATCTTAAATAACATCACTGAAGACATCACTGATGAGATCATTCAGTGAGTGTAATTGGTTGTATGGGTGTGTGAGTGGATGTGTGAGAGGGCATATGGGTGAGTGAGTGGCTGAGTAATTTGCTCTGTAGTGTAAGTAGCTATATGGATGAGTAACTGGGTAATTAGGGTCACAATTTTTTATGGCACGTTGGTGCCAGTGAGAATAGGAAGACTTACACCCTTCTTACAGGAAGAGAGGTGAGGATCAAGGAATTCATCACTTGTACCAGTGATTTTGTAGTTTATGTGTAGCAGTGCCTATGTGGACAATTGTACGTGAGGAGCACTATATTCCCCATGAAGAAGAGAATTTTGGAACAGCAACGTGCCCTAAAAAATTGTGACCCTAATTACCCTGTGGCATGTCATTGGCACCAAGCACATAATGGTGAAACTGATTTGATTTCATTTTTTGACATTGACAGGGTGCATGCAACTTCAAGAGGTGGGGACAGAGGAAAAAGATTGAGGTGAATGGGGTCGAAATACATAATTTGACCTAACAGCAAATTTCCGGGCCTTATCCTTGATGATAAACTTCATGTGCATATTGGAACATGATTTGTGTATTTATATTTAGCTTTATTTTTATTTTCCTTTTTATTTTCACTTCTTTCTTCCTTCCCTCATGTTTTTCCTTGCATTCACTCTTCCCTTTGGGTACAGTAATACATTGTTGAGAAATATCCTGTTGGTGTATACTGGAAGCAAGTTTGTATGCCTTTGCCCCTCCTGTGGGCAAAGGCATACAAGTGATTATGGGGGTCATTCTGACCCCCGCGGGCGGTGGTCGCCGCCCGCGTGGAGGGAGCCGCCATATGGCCGCTCCGCGGTCGAAAGACCGCGGAGGCCATTCAGGCTTTCCCGCTGGGCTGGCCGGCGACCGCCAGGAGGCCGCCCGCCAGCCCAGCGGGAAACCCCTCCCCACGAGGAAGCCGGCTCCGAATGGAGCCGGCGGAGTGGGTATGTGCGACGGGTGCAGTTTGCACCCGTCGCGTATTTCAGTGTCTGCATTGCAGACACTTAAATACACAGTGGGGCCCTCTTACGGGGGCCCCTGCAGTGCCCATGCCATTGGCATGGGCACTGCAGGGGCCCCCAGGGGCCCCGCGGCACCCCCTACCGCCATCCTGTTCCTGGCGGGCGAACCGCCAGGAACAGGATGGCGGTAGGGGGTGTCAGAATCCCCCATGGCGGCCAAGGGCAGCGGAAAACCGGCGGGAGACCGCCGGTTTTCCTTGTCTGACCGCGGCCAAACCGCCGCGGTCAGAATGCCCGGCGGGGCACCGCCAGCCTGTTGGCGGTGCTCCCGCATCCCCGGCCCCGGCGGTCCTTGACCGCCGGGGTCGGAATGACCCCCAATGTGATTATGAAATAGGATTTTAAGGCAGGAGGATATATCGCCGGTCCAAGTGTATTTTCAGATGATATGTCACAAGGTGTTTTTCACATCATTTGTTTGTCTTTCTGTCTCGGCCACCTGACAAAAATGATTATGTTTTTTGTTAGATTTTTGAGAGCAGATAGATTTGGACGATAAAAGCCGCTGGGCACTTTGTTATTTTGCAATTTCAAGGTGCAGGACTTTGCTCATTGATAACTGGGAAATTAATCATATGATATTACTCTATGTGTGAACGAATTTGCATCTTGATAACTTTCTGTCCCGGCCTCTGTCAGTATCATTATTTATGTGAATTGTATATAACATATCATGAAACTGTGTTGCCATTTCACATCATTTTACTTTTAAGGATGAATTAAGTTGGATATTACAGATGCAGAGGAGAACCACTGTAGTATTTCTACTATGTCTATGCACGTTATGTATGTCTTTTTAAAGGCGATGCTGTACTTATGCACCTGTGTGTAACTGGCTGTGAAGAAGACCGTCTCGGTCGTAAAGTATTGCCGAATAAATTAATTCTAAATCATAGCAAGGAGTGCAAGCATTTCTGTGCAGATACTGCTGTAACACAGCTTTAAATATTATATATATATATATATATATATATATATATATATATATATATATATATATATATATATTACTTACTGGCGGTCGCCAGTAGGTAGCTACAGTTAGGACCATGTTTCCATTAGAAAAGTGTTTTTTTACTTGCCTATGTCTTTAACACCGTTTGCTGAATCTTCACAAAATGTTCCCAAAAAAGTGTTGCGGTGAATCTTGGTGCGCATGGAATGTTTTGGGGTGATCGGTCAAGCGGGGGCAGAGAAGAAGGGTGCTCAGGAAACGTTGCGTTTCCCAAGTGAATTTCCATAGAAATCTTTAGACACAACTATAGGCCGAACCAATGAACAGAATTACACTAAATTTGGCAGAAAGCTAGTTGACTGGACACAGATCACACTTTTGCTTATTTAGAGTAAATCGGTTCAGTAATTTTTGAGAAATTTAGGAAAATTTAAATTTGTATAACTCTGGTCGCAAAGTATTCACGAATAAAGACAAGCTTGTGAAGGGAAATGCACAGCTCTGATTGGATGCCAACACTTCAAACCAGGAAGTGTTGGCATCCATCTTGGGACTCTGCTCAAAACAAGTAAAAATAAACTAAATGGGGCCATGGTAGGGACACTCTGACCCCGTATCGCTGGTGGGGGGGAGGACCACCCCCAGAGCAAAAATCATTTTTTTAAATGATTTTTTGCTGCAAGTTCGCTATATTTGCGAATTTGCTGCAAAAAAATTGAAATAAAACAAGCACGGGCTCCAGAGCTTGTTTTTTTTATAGACCCCCGGGTGGGCCAGGTCACAGGGGCATTAAAAATGTATGTGGGGGGCCTCCCGGCCCCCCACACAGCTCCGAGGACCACCTCCTCCCTGGAGCTTTCATTTACTTTTATATGTGGGGGGCGGCGCCCCCCGCTGCACTGGTGACTGCCACCTCCCCAGGGCTTCAATTTTTATATATGGGGACCTGCGGGACCACCGCACCCTGTAGACCACCACCTCCCACGGCTTGTATTGTATCATTTGTCTGTGGCCTGTGGCATGCGTGCCGGGGTAAGAGATGAAATGCTTCAGCAAGCACAGAGCTGCTGTCAAAGCAGCTCTGTGCTTTCTGAAGCATTGACAGTGTCAGGTAGCCCGTAAAGGGTGTTTTATAAAAAATAAACAAAATAATTTAATAAAAAATATATGTAGGGACTGCAGGGGAGCCCTTAATGCTTCCCCTGCAGTGCCAGATAACCCATAAAGGGCCCTTGACTTTTTTTAAAATTTTAAATACATAATATGAAAGCCAATAATGGGCTAGAAAAAATAAATAAACACCCATAGGTCAGAGGGAAGGTTGCAGACCTTCACACTGAGCTATGGGGGTTTGAGTCCAGCTGGACTCATTTCCATTTCCATTTTTTTAAAATAATAAAACAAATGTTATATTTTTGAAAAAAACCAAAACATTTTCTTATTTTAAATTGAAGACAAATAACTAATTCTAAGTATATCAGACATCAAAGCCTTAAACACTCTATCTCTCTCCCTCTCACTTTCTTGCTCTGTCTCTGTCTCTCATTCAATTCTCCAACTCACACACCCACTCAGACACTTACGCACCCACTCATAGACTCACTCAGGCACTCATGCACCCACTCACAGACCCACTCAGACAATCACACACCCACTCACAGACCCACTCAGACCCTCATGCACTCACTCACAGCCCCAGTCAGACCCTCATGCACCCACTCAGACAGTTATGCACTCACTCACACATCCACTCAGACTGTCACACACCCACTGACACCCAGATGCACCCTCACACAGACCTGCGCATATACTGACGTACCCCCTAAAACACTGATGTACGCACTCTCACACCCAGACAGCCACTCTGACAGCCACTCTTACCCCCAGATACAGCCTCTCACACCTATTTTCACACCCACAATGGCCACGGATAATTTTTGCTGTGCATGTGCAAAGGGCCATGCACAACATTGGCTTGGGTAGTTAGGGGGATTGGCCGCAGGGACTGGCTGCAGGCCAACTTGACTGCACACAGGAGAAGGCAGTGCAGGGTGCAAAGTTGAATGCTTATAGGGTGCTGGTTGCAGGCACAGGCTGCAGGCCAACCACCGCCGTGCACGGCCAAAGGCTGTACGTGGTGGTTGTTGGATCCATGTATAGCAATTAAAATTACTATACGTTAAAAAAAAACATAGAAATTCACAGAAAACACCAAAGGTTACAGAGTCATTATAGTTAGGTTCTGAATTTACTCATACAAAACCATTAGTTAGAGTTCTGTCAAGTAAATTAAACTCGAGCCCTAAGGCAACTATAGCTCGCACCTTCGCCATGCACAGCTAATTACTCTACATATTATATCACTGCTGACATATTCTATGCCATCTTTGAGACTCTCAATCCAACATTTGCAATAAACTTTTTGATGAGACAACTATGCAAGGCAAGGGTGTGAGATACAGTTACCTTAGGACGCGGGTTTTAGTTACTTGAAAGAACTCTAACTATAACTGTTGAATTTCTGTGGTTTTATTTGAGTATATTCAGAACCTAACTATAACGTCCCTGTAACCTTAGTTTTTTTCAAGTGAAGTGGCGGTCGCTACTAGGTAGTTATAGTTAGGACCTAGTTTCTATAAAAAAAAACATTTTTTAACTAGCCTATATCTTTGGCGCCACTTGACAAATCTTTATGAAATTTTCCAAAACAATTTGGCAGTCACGTCAGCTGCTGTCTGGAAAGTTTCAGTGTGACCCGTCCAGGGGTCGCTGAGAAAAATGGGAGGTCCCAAAACACTTGTTCCCCAATAATTTTTCCATAGGAAAAATTGAACAGCAATAGCACCAAAACTACTGGACGGAATCACACCAAATTTGGCAGAGAGGTAGGCCCTGGTTCAGAAAGTGACCTTGTTTGTTTTGGTGTAAATCCATTCAGAAGTCTTTGAGAAATTAAGGGGAAAACACATTTGTATAGAAAGGGGCGCAAAGGATTTGCAACCCCTCCGAGTCTTGTGCTGATATCTGATTGGCTGTCAATACTTCAACCAGGAAATATTGGCAGCCATCTTGGGACTCTGCAGCTGAGTCCTAGAAATTTTAAAAAAATAAATAAAAGGTGCCATGGTACAGACACCCTGGCCCCTTAGCTCTGGTGCTGAGGTCCCAGAGAGACCCCTCACCCCTCCCCCCAGGATAAAAACTTTTTTTTTAAATTTCACCACGATTTGTGGTGAATGTGGTGAAAATTGTTTAAAAAATGAAACGCGGTCTCCTGCGCATCATTTTTTAAAGCCCCTACACGAGCCAAGTCGCTGAGGTATTCTTTTATTGTAGTGAGGGCTGGTGGCAGCTGCCCCCCTCACAGCCCCGGGAACTGTCACCTCCCTTGGGCAAACCTGTAATTATGTGCAGTGGGCCAAATGGCCCCCGCTCCACGAGGACCACCACCTCCATGGGGCTAAATTAATTATTGGCATGGGGGAGGCCCGTCTGCCTCCCCCACAGCACCGGGGACCTCAACCTCCCCGAGCATTGATCTCATTGTGTGAGGGGGGCGCGCAGCCCTGCTGCAGTCCTGGGGACCACCACCTCCCTAAGGCATTGATCAAATTGGGTGAGGGGGGCTGTGCGGCCCCCCTCAGTCCCAGTAACCACCATCTCCCCTGGGCAACCTTAAAAAAATAGAAAGTGGGTCCATTTCAGATCCGGGGAACACCACCTCTCTAGGGCTTTACTTGTTGGGGGGGGGCATGCAGCCCCCTTCAAGGAGGGATTGATGGCCTTGGGGACCTCCACTCCCAAAGGCCGGCTCCTCCTATGTCCTGGGGTGCCCACCCCTGGGACATAACTGTTTGCTGTGACCTGGCTGCAGCTTTGACAGCTGCACCCAAGTCACAGCAAAACACTCTGGGCTATATTTATACTTTTTGACGCAAAACTGCGCTAACGCAGTTTTGCGCCAAAAAAATTAGCGCCGGCTAACGCCATTCTGAAGCGCCATGCGGGCGCCGTATTTATTGAATGGCGTTAGCCGGCGTTAGCCGACCGGCGCTGCCAGGTGTGCGTGAAAAAAAACGACGTACACCAGGCAGCGCCGGCGTAGGGAAAAATGGCGTTTGGGCGTCCCAAAATAGGGCAAGTCAGGCTGAGGCAAAAAAATCGTCTTAACCCGATTTGCGCCATTTTTTTGGGGCGCCCAGACGCCATTAACATGACTCCTGTCTTAGCAAAGACAGGAGTCATGCCCCCTTGCCCAATGGCCATGCCCAGGTGACTTATGTCCCCTGGGCATGGTCATTGGGCATAGTGGCATGTAGGGGGGCACAAATCAGGCCCCCCTATGCCACAAATTTCTTTTAAAAAAAATACTTACCACAACTTACCTTTTCTTCCCTGGGATGGGTCCCTCCATCCTTGGGTGTCCTCCTGGGGTGGGCAAGGGTGGCAGGGGGTGTCCCTGGGGGCAGGGGAGGGCACCTCTGGGCTCATTCTGAGCCCACAGGTCCCTTAACGCCTGCCCTGACCCAGGCGTTAAAAAGAGGCGCAAATGCGGGTGTTTTTTGCCCCGCCCACTCCCGGGCGTGATTTTTGCCCGGGAGTATAAATACCACGCGCATGCCTGGGAGTCATTTTTTAAGACGGGAACGCCTACCTTGCATCTCATTAACGCAAGGAAGGTGTTCACGCCAAAAAATGATGCTAACTCCATGAACTTTGGCGCTAGACGCGTCTAACGCCAAAGTATAAATATGGAGTTAGTTTTGCGTCGAATTTGCGTCGAAAAAAACGACGCAAATTCGGCGCAAACGGAGTATAAATATGCCCCTCTGCTTTTTGACAGCGGGACCTGTCAAACAGGTCCCGCTGTCAAAAAGCAGAGTTTTCATCTCTGGTCCACGTACGCAGATATGCATGCAGGGAACAGAGATACAAGCTTTGCTCCAGCTACCAGGGAGCTGCTACTTAAAGCAGCTGACTGCTTGCAGGAGCAATGGGACCACAGGGGGAGCCTCAGGCCTTCCCCAGCAATCCCAAAAATAGCCAGTAAAGGCAACATACTAAAATGTTAAAAGAACAGTCAGGGTCAGCAGGTGAAGCCTTGAGCCCCATCCCCCATGGTCCCAGATAGCACATAAAGGGCATATAGTAAAAAAAAAAAAACAATTGTCAGGGACCACCGGGAGAGCCTCTATGCCTCATAAAGGGTATAAAAATATACATAAAAAAATAATAGCTCAATTGGGAAGGTCATAGACCTTCAAAGTGAGTGTTGAGGGATCGAGTCCAGGTGTATCCATGGTCATTTGCCTCTTTTCTTTTTCTTTTTAATGAAAATGTTTAAGGCTCATACTGAAAGATGATCTTACGCTTTTTTATTGACAAATACATTTTTCTTCCTATCTCTCTCCCTCTCACTCTCTTTCTCGCTCTCTTTCATTCTCTTCTCCCACTCACACACCCACTCAGATACTTTCGCATCCACTCAGAAACCCACTCAGACACTCATGCGCTGACCCACTCAGACCCTCACACACCCACTCACAGACCAACTCAGACTCTCACACACCACTCACAGGCCCACAGACACCATCCTGCACCCACTCACAGACCCGTGCAAACACTGACATACCCAGTAAAACACTGATGTACGCACTCTCACACCCAGATAGGCACTCTCACCCCCAGATACACCCTCTAATACCTATTTTCACACCCAGAGAGGCCATGGCCAACTCCTGCCGTGCACGGCCAAAAGGCCCATGCATAGCATGAGGTTGGGTGCTTATAGAGGGTTGGCCTCATGGCCTGGTCACAGGCCAGGCTCTGTAGACAACTGCTGCCGCAATGGTGGTTGGATTAACATGTAGTAATGAAAATTACTATATTTTTTAAAAAGCATAGAAATTCACTGAAAAAAACAAAGGTTACAGAGAAGTTATAGTTAGGAAATATAGGCCCTGATTTATACTTTTTGGTGCAAAACTGCACTAATGCAGTTTTGCACCAAAACGTTTAGCACCGGCTTGCACCATTTCTTTGCACCAGCCAGGCACCATATTTATGGAATGGTGCAAGCCGGTACAAAGGGTACGATAGCGTAAAAAAAAAATGACATTAGTCGGGTGGAGCTGGCGGTATGGAAGAAGGGTTTTTTGAGTGAATTTCTATGGTTTCCCATGTTTAAAATGTGAGCCTAACTATACTTTCCCTTTAACGTTTGTTTTTATAAGTACACCCCCACCCGGGGAACGCCAACTCCCTGGGGCTACTAAATAAAATAATAAAAGGGGTCCGTCGCTGACCCCAGACCCAGGGACCACCAACTCCCTGGGGCTAAGTTAAATGTTGGAGGGGGGCCACACAGCCCCTCTCGTGGAGCCAATAATGGCCCTGGGGACCAATACCCTGCAGGGCCAGCTCCTGCTTTGTCCCAGGGGGCCCAACCTCATGACATAGCTGTTTGCTCTGACTTGACAGGAGCTTTGACAGCTGACATGGCCAGGCCCTGGGGAATGAGGTCTCTGAGGCCAAAATCGGAGGGGGAAGGGGGGCCCGTGGCCCCCCTCCCACATTGAATTGTGGTGGGCCCTGGGGAATGGGGTCCCTGGGGCCAAGATAGGCCTTGTGAGGGGGCCGCGTAGCAAAGGTCAGCCTGGGGAGGGGGCCCACGTGGCTCCCCTTCCTCATTGAATTTTAGTGGGCCCCCAGGAATGGTATCCCCATGTCTGAAATTGGCCGAGGTAGGGGCCCCACACACCTCCTCCCCCACTGAATTGGTCCCATCCCCTCCACCTTAGTAGTATGCAAAGGTCTTCCTGCCTTTTGCCAGGATGATGGACAGCTTACCAAAGAGCTCCCCAGAGCATTTCCTGCTGATTTTGGTGGCACATTCTTGACTCCTAGGAATATGAAGATATCCCCACAAACAAAGAAGCACTTATGTAATATAGCTAAGAGGAAGGACCCTGGTTTGGTGGAGATTTACGTCTTTGTAGTCGTGTTGTCCTCTCTATAGGAGGATTCATATTTACAAAGAATTCTGGAGAAAGACACACAACGAAGAATCACATTGCCAAAAACACACAAGGCCGCTGGAGACATTTCCTTTTGGTCCATTAGGCAGCTGAAGTGTAGAATACACACCTAACATTTTTCCAACGAGGTAGCTCTTACTAACTAACCAGTAGAAAGTACTCCAGTTGGGTAGACATTTTGTGCAAAACTGTGGACTGTTGGATAAACGAGCAGGTGAGCTTCCGTCCTGGCCATGATGCTCATTTCACAGAAATTAAACCTTAACAGAAAGCACTTACAAATATAGATATGTAGCAGGTGCCCCAGTTCAAGCACCACTTCTGGAAAGGACAAATTATCCTAACTCCTGGACTTGACGAACGTAAAGCAAGTGTGTTTACTCGGTGATTCCATATTGAAAAACTATCTGAAATCCTTCATGAAGGTGAATGCATCTTTGATCTATTGAAGCACATTCTGTATGTTCTTTTTTGTCCTCTCCTGATGAGAGCAGAGTCCATGCTTCCCCCTTTAAAGTGCTATGAGTATGCACATGTGCAAATCACCTTGAAGCTCTGCCCATTTGGCCCCCACCCGTCCACCTTAGTAGTATGCAAAGGTCATCCTGCTTTTTGCCAGGATGAGGGACAGCATAAGAAAGGACCCACTAGTGTCCTTCCTGCCAATTTTGGTGGCAAATTCTTGATGCCAAGAAGTATGAGGATTTCTCCACCAAACTAAGAAGCACTTCTGTCATATAGTTAAGAGGAAGGATCATGGTTTGGTGGTGGTTTATGTTTTTGTAGTCTCGTTAGCCTCTCTATAGGAGGATTCATGTTATCACAAAATTCTGGAGAGAGACGCCCGAGGAACAATCACATTGCCAAACGCATACAAGGTCACTGGAGACATTTCCTCATGGTCTGTTGCACAGCTATAGTGTATAAAACAAACACACTGGACATTAACCCAGTGAGGTAACACTTACTAACTAACCAGTAGAAAGTATTTCAGTTGGGCATACCTTTTGTTCGAAACTGTGGATTCTTGTTGGATAAACGGGCAGGTTCAGTTCCTTTGTGGCTGAGTCACTTAGCTCCTGCATATCCACACTCACAGATGCATTCAGACACTCACTCATGCACCCATGCACAGACCCACTCAGAGACTCATGTTCTCACTCACCCACCCACTCAGACACTCCCACTCCCACACCTAGACCCACTTAGACTCTTATGCACCCTCTCTCAGATCCTCTCAGACATTCATGCACTCACCCACAGACACACTCAGAAACTCATGCAGTCACTCATAGATACAGTCAGAGACTCATGTACCCACTCACAGACCTAGTCAGACACCCACACCCACTCACAGACCTACTTAGACACTTGTGCACTCATTCACAGACCGATTCAGAGACACAAACACCCACTCACAGACTTGCTCAGACACACACACTCTCTGGCAGACCCACCCAGACACTCTCATATACACTCAAAGACCTATTGAGACTTATGCACTCACTGTTGCACTCACTGACAAAGGCTAGTAGTTACAGTTAGGAAATACAATTAAAAAAATCTTAGAAATTCACTGAAAAAAACAAAGGTTACAGGGACGTTATAGTTAGGAAACAACATTAAATAAATTAAATATTCACTGAAAAAAACAAAGGTTACAGGGACGTTATAGTTTGAAAATAGAATAACAAAACTGTAAGAAAGTCCTCCCTTTTGCCTTGGTCACCCCAAACCTTTTGGACAGATACTGTTGGTTACTGACTCTTGGCTGTGCCTTGGGTACTGCTAACCAGTCCCAGGACCAGTGCTCTGTGCAACGTGCATACGCAAATTAGGCTAATTATAAAAATGTATATCAACCTACCTATAAGTCCCTAGTATATGGTAGGGCATGTAGGTTTAGAGTCCCCAGCATAGGTAATGCACCCCTAGGTGCACTGCTAAGGCACCCAGTGTCATTTTAAAGGCAGGTCTGCTTTGCTGACTTCTTTTAAATTAAAGTTACCTTCAAATTTGACTTTTGGAATTAAAAGTACTTCTAAAGTCTTAAATTACCTTATTTTTACAGTGTAACCATAAGCAGGGACCTTATAAAAGATGTTTTATAAGCCCTGGTGAGGAAAAATAGGCAAATTTGCTTTCCCTCATTGTAATGAATGGGCTCCATGAGCTAAAATAAGGAGACTTTGGCCCTCATTATGAATACGGCGGTAAACACCGCATCGCCGGCAGTGGCAGTAACAACCGCCAAGAGACGTGTGGCCCGAACCGCCAAATAATGAACCAACGTAAACACAGGCATCCTGAAAACCACTCACCACCAGCAGAGGAGTGCCGACAACGACGGCAGAGCCCGCCCACAGGCCGACAGAAAGGCCCTACCCACCCATCAAATAATGAAGCACTAGACCGCCGTCAGTTCCGGGGCGGGAACCACAACCACGCAAAAAGCCAGGCGGAATGATCCAAATATAAGGAAACACTCACCGGAGGCTCACACAACATGCCGAAGCAGACATGGAGAGAGAGTTGCAGATCATGCCAGCCCTGCTCCTTGCCATATACCTCCACAACCAAGACCGCCGACGAAGATGACGACGGTAAGTACTGCAACCTACTAAAAAAGGGAAGAAAGGGCACAGTTACATACCAACCCACTTCACCCACCTTGCAACGCTCCCACAACCGTTCACAGAAGCACAAGCCATACACCCCACAGCAAGAGGTACTTACCCTACACAAGGCAAATAGGCATTGGTCTGCTGCACCTCTGATGCTAGCCCCTGGATGGCATTGATGATGGTTGTCTGCCCTACAGAGATGGTTCTCAGGAGGTCAATAGCCTCCTCCATGAGGGCAGCAGGGCTGACTGGGGAAGGGGAGGAGGTGCCTGGGGCGAAGGAGACCCCCACCGTTCTGGGTGAGCGGGCACGGGCAACTCGGTGGGAGCAAATGGGAGGGCGGTGCTGGTATGGGGGTGGCAGGAGATGACACAGAAGGGGTGGGTCCACTAGGGTCCGCCACCGCCAGGGAGCTCCCATCGGAGGAGGTATCAGAGTCACTACCTCCTGTGGTAGTTGCCTCCCCAATGGTACTCCCCTCGCCCTCCAACCCGCTGGTCTCCTTGGCGTCAGACGACTCTGCCTCCGAGGAACCGTGGGCCACTGCATCCCCACTCGCCGGTGCCTCAGCTCCCTCGTCAGATGATGCTGATGTACACAGACAACATAAGAGAACAGTGATGGGGAGACAAAACATGAGAGACACTTGTAAATAGCTGAATGGAGGTACAGAACTACTTGACACATACACCCACCCTGAAAATATTCCACCAGGCAGCACCTACCACTATACACATGGCTATGCCCCTGACTAGTGGCCAGAACCCTGCTCTACAGCCATTCCCCACAGCACTGAAGGACCTAATATACTGCAGTCTTGACCCTTACACCGCTACTCCCCATAGGGGCCATTATGTAGATGGACATCAGTCAGAGTCCCTGCCACTACACTGTATAAATACGACCCCACACACACACATCCATCAAGGAGCTAAAGCATGGTATTTGTACTCACCCCTTGGGACTGCTGTGCAGCTTCAAGCGCCCATCCAGGTCCGGGTACGCCACCGCCAGAATGCAGCACATAAGGGGGGGTCAGTGTCCGATAGGTACCCCTTCCTCGTTCGGAGGACTTCCCCAGCTGGGCCTCACAGATCTTCCTTGCCCAACGCCGCAGGTCCTCCCACCTCTTCCTGCAGTGGATGCTCTGCCGGTTGTAGACCCCCAGGGTCCGCACCTCCCTTGCGATGGCATGCCAAAGTCCCCTCTTCTGGTGGGAGCTTACCTATAAGGGACACACAGAAAAAGTAACACTGAGGTCAGACAATGGCCAATAATATACTGCTGGCTATACGTCCACTATGGGACGGACATTTCAAACAGCCTAACAGCACACACACACGAAGCATGTCAGGAACCCAGGACTATACATTGTCACACGTGCACACATGTATGCAGCCATCTACCACCATTACACACATTCATGCCCCCCAATCCTCCTACTCACCTGTACCTCTGGCTGACCGTAGAGCTTGGGGTACAGGGGCAGGACCCCGTCCACGAGCTTCTCCAATTCCTCGTTGGTAAAGGCCGGGGCCCTTTCCCCTGCCACATGTGCCATTTTCATGAGGCAGGACACAGAAGTACACTCAGTGGAGTACCTGTATGCATGAGATCTGGGAGTCAAGTGAAGTTGGGGTGACGAGTTCGCATACGCACCGCTGCGGTGTGCACCATCACCACCAGCGGCGATCATGACATGCTAAGAATGCCCTTTGACAACCATGTTACCCAATGAATTTGCGCATTGCGGTAAACACCGCCTTACGCTATTACATCAACCGCTAGCGGTATGAGGTCACTTCCACCACAACACTTTTGGATTAAAGGGGGCAGACATTTTGGTTGTAAAACCCTCATCAGCAAAATACAGGCCCTATTGTCCCCTAAACACCCATAGGCATGAAACAATATACATGACCTCACCTGAACAGTCCTGATATATCATTGTGGTCATGTTACTGTAATGTTACACATACTAAGCATTTGTGTCGTCGACAATCATGCCAGCAGTGCTGAATAAGAAACAATGTGTGCAGATGTATGTGTGTTCCTCGCATGTGTTCTCAACTCCTCCTAGGTACAGATCCTTGTGGCGAGGGAGGGCCCCATTGGTGTACAGACCACTTGTTGATTTGCAGACCATGGTGAAGCGTCACATCATTATCAATTACAGACTCACTTGTGCTACTATTCATGAACTTTGTGCATTACTGGATCCAGCGGTGAGGCCAGCTAATCGGAATCAGCATCCTATCCCTACTGAAGTACAGGTGCTCTCTGCACTCCATTTTCTGGCCACCGGCTCATTTCAAGTGACAGTTGGCATGGGTGCAGGTTTTTTACAGCCAATGTTTAGCATTATACTGTCCAGATTCCTGAATGCATTTGTACGACACCTGCAGTCCAATATGAGGTTTCCCCAAAGTGCTGACCTCACTGCGATCAAGTCGGACTTCTATGCCTTTGCCAACATACCCCATGTGATAGGTGCCATCGATGGCACCCACATAGCTATCAACCTCCTAAGTGTCAGTGAACAGGTGCACAGAAACAGGAAGAACTTTCTTTCCATGAACATCAATTGGTGTGTACTGCAGACCAGTACATCTCACATGTGAATGCCATGTTCCCTGGATCAGTCCATGATTCCTTTGTGCTAAGGAACAGTAGTGTGCCACAAAAGATGGAACAACTACAAGGGGACAGAGGATGGATCATAGGTAGGTGTTTCTGACACTTATTGTCACATAGCAGACAGCCAGGCTGTCTGCCACTGAGGGTTGTCATTGACAGTCCTGTTTTGCCCCCTTTTGTAGGTGATTCTGGCTACCCCAACATGCATTGGCTCCTGACACCAGTCAGGAATCCGGGAACAGATACAGAGAGGAATTACAATGAGGCCCATGGAATGACCAGGAGGGTGATAGAGCGCACAATAGGTCTCCTGAAGGCTAGATTTTGTTGCCTTCATATCTCTGGCAGTTCCTTGGCCTATGGGCCTGGTAAGGTGTGTAGAATAGTGGTGGCCTGCTGCAGGCTACACAATGTGGCTGTGAGGAATTCTATCCCCCCTCTTGGAGGAGGAAGGTGCAGTATATCCAGACCTGCTTCCTCAGAGAGGGGATGAGAGTGATGGTGATGATGAGGAGGGGGGAGATGTACATTCAGGGACCCAACTGATACAACTCTACTTCCAGTAACTATGTGGGACTAATCGATGAGATTGCTGTCTGTGCAGCATACTGTCAGTGTGCCTTTTCATCTAGGGGGGTGTTGGGTCAATAGTCATTGCCACTGTGACGAGGTCTGCATAGGACAGGTAACATTATAGCATAATAGCTTGACACATCTGTAGGCACAACAACATGCTATGTGTGTGGTGCATTTCCTGCTACTCAGATAATAATAAATGATTTATAATACAGTTGCATCCATACACTTTGTTTAAACATAATGACAGGGAGCATTGTAATAGGTGAACTGGTATTTTGTTTGGTGCAGGGATTACATCATGCAGTTTACAGTGATGAGAGTGGGCTACTGGTGGTTTTACAATATGGCAACATGGTCGCAGTATTTGTTGGCAGTAGTGGTATGTCCATCTATGTTTTCAAGTGTTTGTTGTTGTTTTCACACGGTTTGGTCGTTGGTTCAGTGGGACACTTGGAGGACAGTTCATGCCAGAGTCACTTCTTTGAGGGGTCCTTGGTCTTGGCAGGTGTTCCAGTGCCATATCTGGGCCTGAGGGACCATTTGGGTGCCTGCTGTTGGCCTGGACGAGTTGCAATGCATGTCTCCTGTGTGTCCTGAGATGGTGGAACATGTCCAGTTGCTGCTGCTGCTGCTGCTGCTGCTGCTGTTGTTGTCCGGTTTGTAGCTTGGCCTGTAGTAGGGGCTTCCTGGTCTGTGTGGGCCTCAGGCTGTGTTGGGACAAGGTGCAGCAGCGCACCTGCTATGGTGGCCATTGTGGCATTGTGCAGTTTGCACTGCTCCATGACTTCTTGGTGGTGTGCTACCTGCATCCTTTGACTCTGCTCCAGGGTGGATACTATCTGGGCCAACTTGTCCTGGATATGGTGATATGCTCCCAGGACCTCAGAGATCACATCCTGGGCTGCAGCATCAATCCTGTGGCATCCCCCCTGAGCCAGTGATGCCCTCCCACTGGGCCTTGCCCCCTGTGCCTGTGTCCCCTGCACAGGTCTGTCGGTACCACTTGTACTGGGGCCATCGTCTTCCTGCCTGTTGGTAGGGGGTGACTATGGCCCCTGTCCATGTGTTCCACCAGTCTGTGGCCTGGATACACAGGTGTGGGGACGGTTACCCTGGGCTGATGTTGTTGGCTGGGTGGTAGAGGTGTCAGTGGTGTCCTGGGTGGGGCTGCTGGAGGATGACAGTCCAGGACTGTGTGAGGGGCCAGGGTGATCGTCAATGTCCAGGGTTCGATCCCCAGTGTCCAGGGAGGTGCCTCTGTCTCCCTGTGAGGCACTGCCACTCCTTGTCCTGTCCGTCAGGGTGGCTTGGGTGGTGGTGCCTGTAGGGGGGGAATGGACATGTCTTTAACAATTGCATGATCGGGCATGGTGCACAGGAGTGGGCTGTTTTGTGCAGGTTTTCACATTTTGGGGCCATGCAGGGTGCCTTTGTGAGGTTTGCATTGCATGTTGCTTTGGATGTGGGGGAGCCTTGTGGGTGGTGTTGTCCCTTTGTGATTCCTTGCAGAAGTAGGTTGCTGTGCACAGGAGGAGGGATGTGGCCCTGTTAGTGGCTTTGTGGGCATGCAGGGTGACAGGATGTACTGATTGTGGCCGGGGTGGGGTAGTGGTCCTGGTGGCTGTTTGAGGGGTGAGGTGGTGCATGCATTACAGGTGTAATGGATGTGGGGTAAATGTAGACAACTTACCCAAGTCCATTCCTCCAGTGAGTCCAGTGAGTCCCTCAGGGTGCAGGATGGTAAGTACCTTTTCCTCCCAGTCAATGTAGTCGAGTGGTACCGGTGGAGATCCTCCCCCAGTCTTCTGGACTGCAATGTGGTGCCTGGATGCCATGGACCTGACCTTCCCACGCAGGTCGTTCCATCTCTTGTGGATGTCGTTCTTGGTGCGTGGATGGTGTCCCACTGCATTGACCTTGTTGACTATTGTCTGCCATAGCTCCATCTTCCTGGCGATGGCTGTGTGCTGGACCTGTTCCCCGAATAATTGTGACTCGACCTTCAATATCTCGTCCACAATGGTCCTTAGCTCCCTTTCTGTGAAGCGTGGGTGTTTGGTGGGCCATGGTGTGTGTTGTGAACGGTGTCTTATGTGGATCTAGGTGAAGGTGCTCTTGTGTGGTTGGGTGTGTGAGTCATGTTATGTGGCGTTCAGTGTCTGCCTGTAGTGTTGCCCGTCTGGCTTCTCCTATTGGTGATGCAAAGGATTGTGGGGTGTGTCTGTGAGTGTTTTATAGTGCTGTGGATGTGTGTCAGGTGAATGGGTTTCAAACTTGCCAATGTATGCATTTCTTACTGTTGGGTCCACTTGCCGCCCGTGGCGGTCTGTAATGCCAATGGTCACCGGCTTCCAATGACCGCCGCGGGGATTTGTGCTTTATTATTTGGAGGGTGGGGTGTTTGTGTGCTCGGCGGTGGCGGGTTGGGAGGTCCAGCATTTCCGCCGACATGGTCCTGGCGGTGATTAGTGGCAGGGAGATTTTTGTCGGTTTCTGATTTTTGCATCATTATGTGGCGGGTTTCAGTTCACCGCCAATGGCGGTCTTCTGTTCGCCATTGCCACGACGGTCGACGGTGTGTACTGCTGTGTTCATAATGAGGGCCTTTATTTTTATTTAATAAAGTCCCAAAAGGGAGCTACATATTTCAAGTTTGATATCAAACAGGTTGTTATAACAAATCCGACAACTTGCTATTGTTGAATTTAATATAACTAGCTTAGGGAAAGAGTTGTAGAACTCTACCTAAAAGTTGCCAACTTCAGCTCTGTAGTACCCTTCTCTGATTGGCCATCCTTTAGCAGCCTAGCCAGGCTGCCTTGATGAGGTGTGAAGTGGCCTTGGCTGAGGACAAAGGAAGTGAATGGGGGAGGCGATCTACCGCAGCAGATGGTGAAACAAGATGAGGGGAGAGCAGCCAAACTGGTCTTCAAAAGAGGGAACGACATTTGGGGCAACTCAGGACCTCCCCCATTTCTTGCAAACCCAGACAACCAGGTGCCTCCTTGATTAGATTAGGATAGGGTCTGTAAAGGAATTTTAGGTACATCAGTGGATGGAGACCGAACCTCCAAAATTGAATTTCTGACATTTTGGAGTTATAAAGAATGTTGGTCCCAGGGATTGATTTTTGCCACACTTCCAAGGAAGTGGTCATCCAAAAGGAATGTGGCCTGCCTGTGATTCAGCAGTTGCCCCTCCCTGGTTTCCACCCCAGGAGCAAGGATGCATATGGCAGAGCTGCACCCACACCTCAGATCCCTACCAGGAATAAAACAAGAAGAAGGACTGCCCTGCTGGACGCCTGACCTGCACCTGGACACTGCTTGCTGAAACTCTGCACCAGCTGTACACTTGGGCTTCACTACAAAAAGGACTTTGCCTGTCTTCAACTGGTTCAAGAAGGGACTCCCTGTTTGCAACAGGGAGAAAATTGCTAATCAGAGTCCACTGCATCAAATCCTGAAGAAACTGACCAGCTGACCTTCTGTCCAGTGGTTATTTTTGAGTTTGAGCCAGCTGATTTTTGGGAGTTGGAGTCTTAACCCTCCAGAGCTTCTGGAACCGTGGGGTGGGCTGAGGACTCTTAAAATAACTTTCAAGACCTTCTGGAAGAAGATCTAGCAGTTTGACGAAGATTGGAGAACTTTTGGTAAAAAGCTCCATAAAGGGACCGACCCGATTTCATGAGTCAAGCCGGATGACCACGACCCAGTCTGACTTGCAGGTTCGTCCATCTGAAAAGCTCTGGAGCCCCAGACTTCCAGGATTTCACCGGGGCTCAGGGAAAGGCAATCTGACAACATTGACCCTAAATCTGCTTGCTGTGGAGGGTTGTCTGAGGTCAGAGAGAAAAAGCTCCAAATAAGTGACTAAGGGGGTCATTACGACTTCGGCGGTCTTTTATAAAGACCGCCGAGTCCACGGGCGTCACAATACTGCCAGTGCTGGCGGTATGCGTATCACACTATTATGACTTTTCCGCTGGGCCAGTGGACGGAAACAGTGTTTCCGCCCGCTGGCCCAGCGGAAAAGTCACATCAACATTGAA
Organism: Pleurodeles waltl; assembly: GCF_031143425.1. NCBI lineage: Eukaryota > Metazoa > Chordata > Amphibia > Caudata > Salamandridae > Pleurodeles > Pleurodeles waltl. The sequence goes on along the minus strand of NC_090448.1, from coordinate 963,993,328 downwards.
GCCGGCTCGTCATAGAGCCGGTGGGAATGTTGATGTGCAGCAGGTGCAACAGCACCCGTCACGCATTTCACTGCCCATAATTCGGGCAGTGAAATGCGCGATGGGGCTGTGCCTGGGGGCCACTGCACTGCCCATGCCAAGTGCATAATGTGGCGGTATGTACCGCCAACAGGCTGGCGGTACATACCGCCACATTATGAGTTTGGCGGGTTGGCTGTAGCCAACCTGTCATATCTCCACTCATACTGCCATGGCGGTATGAGCCGCCGGGCCGGAAATGTCAATCTCCAACCGGGCGGCCGACAGAGTACCGCCGCCGGCATTTTGAACCGGCCTACCGCCATGGATTTGTGGAGTTAGCAATGCCACAAAACCATAGCAGTAGACCCTACTGGTGACAGGGAATTCCTTCCCTGTCACTGGTAGGCGGCTTCCCCACTCCAAACACTTACCTGACAACCCCCACCCCCCACATCCAAGCACCCCCCCACCCACGCCCTATCTAAACTCACCCCCACCCCCGATACACACACTAATCCCCACCCCACATAAAAGTGCACACACCCCCAGCCACATACGCACACATCACCCCCTTCCTCCCACCCCCACTACAGTCACAGCGCCCCGCATACACGCAGACAGACACCCACACACACCACGCATACACCGGTTCATATACACACTGGCATACACGCATACTTCCAGACATATTACACACATTCTCACACACAATCACACTGACATGCAGACACACACTCACTTCACCATTCTTACACGCATTCACTCACATGCATACAACCCCGCAAACCATACAACACACACAGATGCATTCACACACGGACTCACACACTCAGACATGCACAGATAACAACCCCACCCTCCCACACCCTCCCCTGTCGGACGCCCTACTTACCTTGTATGGCTAGGAGGTCGTCTGGCAGGGAACGAGAAGGGGCGCTGCTACTGCCAGCAACACCCCACCAGCAGAACACCGCCAGGCCGTATTTCAGGTCAAAATATGGCTTGCGGCAACCTTCTCGTGGGGCGGTGCTGGTATAGCAGCACTAGGTAACCACCGTCCGCCAGCATGAACACTGCCGGATTTCTGCCCTTACTGTGGCGGAAGTCAGGCAGTGATCATAATCTGGCAGACGGATGGTCGCCGCTGTGGCGGTATTTTGGCAGCCGTCACCACAGCAGTAGGCAGTTAGTATCACCAATGTTATAATAAGGGCCTTTGCCTCCTAAGTTTCTCGTTGCCAAGCTACCAAGGGTTGAGCTGAGGTTAATTTATTAACACTAACTGGACCCAGCTGGGGTTAATGGACTATTGCTAAGTGTAGGTACTTACCTGCCCTTGCCAATAATCCACTTTCCAAACAAATACCTTAGAAATTCACTGCAAAAACCAAAGGTTACAGGGTCGTTACAGTTAGGCTCACATTTCACTCATACATAACAAGTGAAATTCAGCAGTTATAGCTACCTGAGCTAAGTATAAGTTACGCCCCTGCAATGCACTGAAAATGGCCTCACATATTACATCACTCATAACATGGTCAGTGACATCACTGATGACATCTCAAATGACATCACTGATGACATCACCGATTACATCATCCACAAAAGCACTCACACACCCACTCACACCCCAATACAACCTCTCATTCACCCACTCACGCACCCACACAAGCACTCACATACCCATTCACAGTCATCAGTGATATCACTCACCATGTAATTAGTGATGTAATATGTGAGGTCATAAGCAGTACATTGCGGGGCATAAGTTATAGTTAGGTTATCTATCTATCTATCTATCTATCTATCTATCTATCTATCTATCTATCTATCTATCTATCTATCTATCTATCTATCTAACTATCTATCTATACATATGTATATATATATATATGCATATATATATATATCTATATATGGGTGGCAAAATGGAACAACAGTTGAGGGGAATGGAATTTCATTACATTCTCCTACTTGACACAAAGATCCCAGTGGGATAGTGGGATTAAATGTGGAGGAAGATTTGCATCTGTAGGCACAAAATTATGACACCTTTACAGTTTACTCAGTCCATTCCGAGCTGAAAGGTTGGAATACTATAATCAGTCTTTGAAGTTTAAGGAAGGTGTCAACATACATCTATATAGAATGTTGAAGTGCTATATATTTTTTGGTCTTCCTAAGGGGAGACAGTTTATGCATTAGTATGAAATTGATTTGATTTATTACATTTGAAGCCATTGTTTTTTTTGTATGATCAGGCACACAAAAACATAGAATGTGGGGTATATTTTCCCATTAGGGTTCAACATGTGCTGTGATCTTTTGAGTATTTCGCACTATTGCACTGCATTTGTAAAGACACTTTTTCCACGGGATACATTTAAAAATCAGACTATCATTTCATTCATATAAGTATACAGTTGCAGGCTCAACTGTTTTACCCACTTGGGTGTGGTAGATTTGAAAGGAGTGTGTTGAGAAAAGTTTTTAGATTTCAGAAAATGTTATTATTTTTTATGTATCACAATTCTGCATTTGAATGATATAACCTTTTTGATTTGGTGAATCAATTGCATATTGTGTCTCTAAGGTCCATACTGATTCAGTCCGTCTTCCTGTGGAGCCTTTTTTCTGTTTTTAAGGTTGAGCACACACATCATTGGGGTGAGGCATGTAACGTTATAAATGGTTTGTACTAGTTGATCATGGTGGCTTGTGAGAAAGGCCGCACATAGGGCCAAAACATGTCAACGTTTTGTGATTGCCATGCACTGACAACAAATGTCCCTACATTGTGAATCTGAGCATTTCGGTACTCGTTTGTGTACGGAGGTGATGTGCAGTTTATATATACACAATAAAAATTGGATATATACACATATGTATATATATATATGTATATATATATATATATATATATATATATATATATATATATATATATATATATATATACATATATATATATACATATGTGTATATATCCAATTTTTTCTCCTCACTGCAAGAATTAGATGGCACCACAGGCATGGATTAAATATTTTATTTAGGTTTTCTCACTAACAATGCATACAAACAGGGGAGGGTCGATGCATTTCGTCATTTGCCTCATACAGATATATTACAAAGTGGCAGTAGCCACTCTGTAGTTATAGTTAGAGTGACCAAAGATAGGGATTTTTTGAAAAATGTGTCCCTTTATAACTTTGCACCCATTTGACGGATATATGTGAAACTTTGCACTCTGCTGCCCGTGTTTCAATTTTTCATGGCATTTGGTCAAGGGGATGCAGAGATTAAAGGAGGGTCCCAAAACGGGCTTCAAATCCAATCCATTTTCAGTAGACTTTTGTATTTCGGTTAGAGCAAAAACCGTCAACTGGATTTTTAGGAGATTTAGCAGTAGTACATATTAGGGGTGCAGATGATTCTGTGTGGGTACTGCAGGTAAGGAGAGTAAATAAATGTTAAGTTATACAGTTTTTCAAATTAGTGATATCATGTAGAACAATATTAGTAAAAGTAGCAATGAGGCCCAGAAAATAAACTATACTGCATATGTCAAGTTTCAGATTTACTACATGAACAACTGGAAGACCCATTTATGGTCACATGCTGATGGAAACCTATAAACAAGTATATAACAAATATAATACATTTTAATTTACATACGTTTTCGTTGCATGCTCTATGGCTCACAAAATAAAAGTGGCCCAATAAGCCAAACAAAAAACATTTTTCTTATGTACAGCTGTACAACAAAATGAAAAATTGACCTAACAGTGAGCCATACCCACTACTATTTGGAGGGCATGATAATTGGGCACTAGGAAAAAAAATAATCTACATTTTTATAGCAAAAACAATGATTGCCTTTCATTCACTTTGGCCTTCATATGTGTACAGTCCTACTAAACATAGCAAAGAAACCCCAAAAATTAAGTTTGAGATTTACTAAATGAACAACTGAAAGTCCCATTCATGGTCACATGCTAATGGAAATCTATAAACAGGTACATACAAATCGAATACATCTTAATCTATATAAGTGTGTTTCTCATGCTCACAATATAAAAGTAGCTCAACAAGTCAAACAAAAATCACCTTTCTCGTGCACCCCTGTGCAACAAATTGAAAAATTGGCTAGCAGTGAGACACACAAACTTTTATTTGGAGGACATGACAATTGGCCATTATGAAAAAATAATAATCTCAATTTTTATACCAATAACAATGATTGCCTTTCATTCACTTTGTCCTTCATATGTAGCACAATCCTACTAAAAGTAACAAGGAAGCCCAAAGAATAAACTAGACTGCATAGGTAAAGTTTCATACTTACTACATGAACAACTGAAAGACTCATTTATGGTCGCATGCTGATAGAAACCTATAAATAAATACATAACAAATAAAATACATCTCAATCTACACATGTTTTCTTTGCATGCATTCTGGCTTACAAAATAAAACTGTGTCCAACAAGCCAAACAAAAACAATCTCCTTATGTACTCCTGTGCAACAAAAGGGAGAAGTGACCTAGTGGTGAGCCACACAAACAACTATATGGAGGACATGATAATTGGGCAGTAGGAAACAAATAATTGGTATTTTATTACAACAATAATTGCTTTAATTAATTTTGGGCTTCATATGTAGCACAATCCTACTAAACGTAGCAGGAAAGCCCAAACCATGAACTAGACTGCATATGTAAAGTTTCAGAATTACTACATGAACAACTAAAAGACACATTTTATGGTCACATGATTATGCAACTCAATAAACAAATACATAACAAATACAACTGATAAAATGAAAGAAATCACTTTAATTCTGAAATTGACAAATTTATCACATGTAACAGTGACTTTTGTGTTTATGTCCTTACCTGCCCATGCGGTCTAACATATGTGGGAAGTACTATCTTTCCTGTAAAAAAGAGTGTTCTTGAACATCTGAGGGCAATAAAGAATTGTGATCAGAATTACCCTATAGCAAGAAATCGGAAAGAAATGCATTCTCAAAATCCTGACATCCTTTCACGTTTTGGCATTGACAGGGTGCTGTGTTCTGCCAGAGGTGGCGACAGGGAGTGGAGATTACGCATTATGGAATCAGACTATATTGTCCGTCTTCATAGTAAGACCCTGATGGGGTTCAATGTGGATGAGGAGCTTTTTTGTACATGTGGGTTGAGTCTTAGACTCTTAGGAATTTCCCTATATGGATGTTTCATTTGTGGGTTTATTAAAGTTAAGACAGGAAGTATTTTGCAAGATTCTAAGAATTTAAAAATAGATGTGTTCACACATAAGCCTTTTTTGTGATGATGTGATTTAAAATGTTCATGGTTTGGTTTTTCTAAGAAAATAATTGTGGCAACTTGGCCTATGATTTGAAATTTGAAAGTTGAAAGGTGTCATGGGAAAAGAGGTTATGATTCAGTCCATTAAGACTTTTTTTCTTGGATTCATAATAATTGGTAATGGGAAGAGATTTGATGAAGTAATGAATTAATGTTTTGATATTATAATGTAATTAATCTCATATGAATACCTGTGATTTAACGCTATGTTTATTTTAAATTTCAGTCACTTCTCGTTAGACATGACATAATTGATTTATTTTCATTTTGTTATTTTTAATTCACCCCTTTGTCTTATATTAATGTTGAACGTTTTTCTGGGCCAACTGATATTTTTCTTTTTTTAATAGATAATAATGGCCAAATCAAGGCATGTATAGTATTTTTACTATGTGTATTTGTGGGTGTTTTATGTTTCTTTAAATGGGATGGAGCGCTATGGGATATTTGGGCTATGAGGAAGATCTGTTTGATCAAAATACATCACCATTAAATTTTACTTTGCATCTAAAACTCTGGAGTGCAGTCTTTTTAGTGCCTGTGAGGAGTGGCATTCTCCTTGTTACATAATAACGGCTGCTGGTGGCCGTGACCTGCACCAACCCCGAGAGATGGAAGAGGCTGGGTGATACCGGGATCATTTCATGGCTATATACCTATATATATCTATATATATATAGATATATATATATATCTATATATATATATAGATATATATATGTACCTATTACCACTTTAATAAAATGATAATTAATAGGGAACTACTAGTTACCTATATCTAAGGGCTGAATACAGCCAAAGTGCAGTAAAAGCAATAAAGCTGCCTTTTCATTCTAAAAAACAGCCATTACTCAATTACATATAGCCTTGTCATCGCCATGTGCCAATGTACACTGCAAAGTTATCACATATACAGTGGCCCAAAATATAACTAAGACCTAGCTGTATTATTAGAATGTGGTACCCTTGTGTCAATCATGGTGTCTCACGGACAAAGCAATACTTAAGTCAGATTTACAAAGGAACGTAAGGCCACAATGCATTGATAGGTAAATCTTGAGAAACGTTAGGCAGCGCAGTTCGCTGTTTTGCATTACTCTGCACAGCATAATCTGCATTGCTGCTAAATTTCACATACACCCATATGCCTCGCCACTGTAGCCACTCCACCATAGGCTATTCCACTCTTGGCTAACACACTATACGCAGTGCCACTGTACACCACTCCAGTCTACTTCACTCCACTGTACATCACTCCACTATACGCTATTCCACTCTATATCATTCTACTGTGTGCCATTCCAATCTACTTTATACCACTGTATGCCCCTCAACTCTGCAACACTCTACTGTATGCTGTTCCACTATATGCTACTCCAGTGTTTGCTACTCCACTCTATTCCACTCCAGTGTATAGCACTCCACACTACACAACTTCATTCTATGCTATTCACTTGGATCTCTCTCCAATTTATGCCACTCCACTGTATGCTATCACACTCTTCCCCACGGTACTGTATGCCACTCCAGTCTACACCCCTCCATCACACTGCACTCCACTGTATGCTACTCCACTATATCCTATTACACTCTATGCCACTCTGCTCTCCACTGAATGTTATTACACTGTACACAACTCCACTGTACGCCAGTCGACTCTACACTATTACACTGTATGCAACGCCAATCTACATCACTTCAGTGTATGCCACTCCGCTGTATGCTACTCCAGTATATGCTTTTCCACGCTACACCATTCCACTGCATGCCACTTCACTATATGCTCTTCCACTGTGTGCCACTCCTCTGTACGCTACTCCACTCTATGCTACTCCAGTGTATGGCACTCCACTTTATGCCACTTAATTCTACACTATTCGGTTGGACCTCACTCCAATGTATGGCACACCACTGTATGATATCACATGCTACCCCATGACATTGTACGCCACTCTAGTCTACACCACGCCATTATAGGCCACTCCACTGTACTCTATTACACTCTAAGGCCACTCCACTCTACACCACTCTTCTCTGTGCTATTGCACTATACACCACTCCACTCTACCCTATTCCACTCTGACCCTCCACTCTTCTAAACTCCACTGTACAGTATTCCACTGTACACTATTCCACTGTATGCTACTCCACTCTACACCACTCCAATCTACGCAACTCCATTTATGATACTCTCCTCCACTCTATATAGCTTCACTCTTTAAACGTCTACCACACTTCATAGCACTCAATGGCATTTTACTCCAAACTATCCCTGTACACTCAACTGTCCAACTCTATACTCCACTCTGTGCCTGCACACTGCAATGTACAACACTCTATTCCACTATACAATACTTTTTCTATTTGACACAGCAGTCCACTATATTGTACTTGACCACACTCCGACTTATAACAGCTTATTACCTATGCTGCCCCATTACACTCCACGCCATTCTACTCTGCGATACACCAATACACTCTATTGTACTTTACTCCACACTAAGTTACACCACTCCACTCAACTCTACTCCACTGTATGAGACATTAACCCACTGTACGCTACTATACAACAATCCATTCTACGCAGCTCCACTGTTCACACACTACTGTACTCTATGCAACTCCACTCTACAACACTTTAATCCACTGTATACCACTCTCCAACACTTTGCTCCTGTCTATACCCCTTCACTTCACAGTACAACACTGTACTATTCTGTATGCCACTGTACAACAGTATACTCCACTCTACTCTACAAAACTCGAGTACAGTATCCAACATTGTACACAATCTTTTATATGCCACTGCACCCCACGTTACTCCACTCTATTCTGACACAGTACCCCACTCTACTCCACCACTCCACTGTATGGCACTCCACTCTATGACATTGTACTCTATAATACTGTATGCCAATCCACTCTACTTCACTCTAGAGCACTGTACTGTACACTACTCCACTCTACAAAAATCAGCTAGACTGTATGCCATTCCACTCTACTGTAGTCTACATCACTTTCCAATACTGTACGACACCCCACTACATTGTAATGCACAACACAATATTCTAATTTATGACACTTTACTCAACTGTATGCTATGCTACTCCACTATAGTCTACGGCACACCACTCCATTCTATGACACTTTACTCTACACTACCACACTCCAGTGTACTCCACTGCACTATACTCCATTCTTCTACACTTTATCCCACTTTAAGCCACTGTACTATACTCCACTCTATGTCACTCCACTGTCCGACACTCTACTCCACTGTATGCAACTCCACTCTACAACACTGTATTAAACTGTATACCCCTCTATGACACTCTATACCCATCCACTCTACGCAACTGTACTGCACTGGTTGACACTCGAAGACACACCACTAAACCTCTCTACAATATGCCACTCCACTTTATGACATTCCTCTAATGTACTCTATGACATTCCACTTGAAGATCCTCCACAATGTGACACTCTGCTTCACCCTACTCCATTCTCAAACACAACTCCAGTCTGCCAGTTTACAACACCCTACTCTACTATTCGACATGCCATTCCACTGTACAACTCTCTGCTCCAGTCTACAATACCTGACTCCCCTATATGAGACACCATGCCGCTAAACTATATAACACCTTACTACACTGTACAATTTGCTACTACACTCTACTCTACTCAATTCTAATCTACAATACTCCAGTCTATGACAATAGACCTTACAACACTCTCCTCCAATGTACTATATGGCACTCAACATAACAACTCTCCACTTGCAACACTGGACTCTAGGATTTGAAACAAATTGTTTATTAAAAATTAAAAAAAAAACATTGAAATTCAATAAATAAACCAAAGGCTAAAGCTTAGTTATATTTAGGAAAACATATTTCCCTATACAAGTTAAATTTAAACTACACAAACTTTAAAAATTCTAAAGTTATAGTTATAATTTTCATTTCTACTATTGCACAATCTGAAGTTGGAGTTGTAAATCTAATCTCTCCAAAGTCCAAAGCTTTTCCTACTGTTGCACAGATTGGAGTGGGAATAGTACACTTTACCTCTCCAATGTCTAACGCTTTCCCTACTGTTGCATACACTGGAGTGAGAAAAGCAAATCTTACCTCTCTGAAGTCTAAAGCTTTCTCTACTGTTACACAGACTGGCATGGGAATAGTACATTTAACCCCCTCCGAAGTCCAATGGGTTCCCTACTGTTGCACAGACTGGAGGGAGACTAGTAAATCATACCCCTCCAAAGTCCAATGTTTTTCCTGCAGTTGCACAGACTGAAGTGGGAATAGTAACTTTGACCACTCTGAAAGCCTACACTTTCACTACTCTTGCATAAACTGGAGTGGCAATTTTATGTCTATTATTCCCCCACGTCAATACTTTTTTATTGATTGCTTAAAAATCTCTCTCTATCTCTCTCTCTCTCTCTCTCTATATATATATATATATATATATATATATATATATATATATATATGTATATATATATAAATATATATATACATATATGTATATACATATATATTTATATATATATAGAGATATAATTTGTTTAATTGTATATTATTTTAAAATATAAAATAATATAATATATAGATTTAAATTTTTATAATATGTTATAATTTTTTATATTTAATAAATTGGTAATGTAATGTGTTAGTATGGTTAATATTTTATGATATATATATATGTATGTGTGTGTGTGTGTATAAATATTACCTTCTGGTGGTTGCCAGTAGGTAGTTATATGTTTATAGATATATAAATAATTTAACAAAGTAAAATATATATTTGTAATAATAGCGTTACATTACATATATGTATATGTATAAAGATACACACATACATAGATGTGTGTGTTGATATAAGTATATATTTATATATAGTATTAAATATTATTTACAATTATTTAATTTACATTAAATTAATGTTATATGTTAAAATATTTAAGATTAACTATTTTAAATAGTAGTTATAGTTAGGACCTAGCTTTCATAAGAAAAGCGTTACATGTTTTGCCTATAATTTTGGTACAGTTTGACAAATCTGTACAAGATTTTCAAAACTAGTTGCCTCTCACTTCAGCTGCTGTCTTGTAAGTTTTGGGGTGATTCATCAAGCTGGGGCTGAGAAAAAGGCAGGGTCCCAAAACACTTTTTTCCCCCATGCAATTTCCATAGGAATTTTTCACCAAATTTTGGCAGGAAAGGTAACTTTTGAGTCAGAAAGTGCCTTTTTTTAAATTTGGTGTAAATCCGTTCAGTAGTTTTTGCGATATTAAAGGAAAAGCAAATTTGTATGTCTGAGTGGAGCCTAAGCACAGATCTCATAGTGAGATATGATTGTCTGTCAGCACTTCAACCAGGAAATGCTGGCAGCCATCTTGGGACCAATATACATGATAGCACCCTTTTGAAATGAATTGTAATGAATAGCAGGTTTTGAGGATCACAAAAAGGAGAACGTTTAAGGGGCAATAACAGATTTTAGTGACAACACAAATCATTTGTTAATGGTGCATACTAATTTTAGGAATTGTGGTATGTTCTAAGGTGATCTTACCCTATGAAAATGCCTTCTGATGGGATTTCATGAATCATGTTTGAGAGATAAATGTACTTTCATGATTATCCCATAGAGGTTATGGAAGGTGCTCCAAAAGCTAAAATGAGAGCATGCTTACTGTAAATTCGCACTATCTTTCTCAGGCGTATGAGAACAAGTCTGACATTCTTAGTAAAACATGTACTTACAACAGGAGCAGTCTGTCAGTTAATTCCCTTGTGCTCTACTGCAGCCTCTCAGGGTGTTCTAAAGAACAACTAGAGCACTAACAGGCTTACTTATGATAAACTTATGGCACGTCTGAAGCCATCTTGATTGAATCAAAATGGTAAAACTTGAAACATTTAATTTAGAATGGAACAAAATGCGGGAGTTCATTTTGTCATAGAGATTATGGATGGTGCTGTAGAAAGAAAAATTAGGATTCATTTCAAGTGACTTCTCAAATATCTTCCTCTTCTATTTCATTAAAACATTCTGACATGCAGACTGAACCATGCACTTTCCACTCCAGCAGTAGACTGCCAGTTAACTTCCTGGTGATCAGCAGTTTTACTACAGTGTTCTAATGAGCAACAAGAGTTCTAACTTTCTGAATCTATGCCAAAGGTGTGGCACATCTGAATGCCACCTTGATGGAATCAAAGTAGGGAACAGAAAGCATTTTCTACTGAGGATACTGCAGTAAATGAGGAAATTAGGGAGCTACATAACAAATAAGTCTCCCACGATGGCCACCAAAGACAAAAGAGCCCAAATGTAGCCCAAGTTTAGCCCCATGACAGAAGTGTGCAAAACAACTGAATAGTTTTATTGTTTGCAGCTTTATATAGAGCAGGCTTGACCTAAAGGTATTGGAGTGTGTTACATGAGCATCAGTTACATTACACAAGGATACATTCATTTTGGTTTTAGGTATGGGGAGATTAAGGGCCAGATGTAGCAAACGGTTTGCGCCTCGCAAACGGCGAAAAACGCCGTTTGCGAGGCGCAAAAGCCTCTCTGCTATGCAGAAATGCATTTTGCGAGTCGGATCCGACTCGCAAAATGCATTTCCGACTTGCAAATAGGAAGGGGTGTTCCCTTCCTATTTGCGACTCGCAATGCTATGCAATTTCATTTGCGCCCTCGAAAGCGGTCGCAAATGAAATCGCTGTTACCATCCACTTGAAGTGGATGGTAACCCATTCGCAAACGGGAAGGGGTCCCCATGGGACCCCTTCCCCTTTGTGAATGATCACAAAAACAATTTTTCAGAGCAGGTAGTGGTCCTATGGACCACTGCCTGCTCTGAAAAATACCGAAACAAAAGGTTTCGGTTTTTTTTCTAAGTGCAACTCGTTTTCCTTTAAGGAAAACGGGCTGCAGATAGAAAAAAAAAAAACTGCTTTATTAAAAAGCAGTCACGGACATGGTGGTCTGCTGTCTCCAGCAGGCCACCATCCCCGTGAGTGCCCATACTCGCAATGGGGTCGCAAACTGCGACCCACCTCATGCATATTTATGAGGTGGGTCTTTGCGACCCCATTGCGAGTTGCAGAAGGTGTCTGAGACACCTTTCTGCATAGCAAATTGCGACTTGCAATTTGCGAGTCGCACGGACTCGCAAATTGCAATTCGCAATTTGCTTTCTTCCTACATCTGGCCCTAAGTGATTTGTCCAGAGTCACAGGATATCGAGCTGATGGCGAAACTCGGTTCCCCAGTTGCTAAGTCTCCAGCCGTAATGCCACATCCGTTCTCCCCCAACTGTAACATATCATCAAGTGATCTTCCGGATAAAAAAACATAAAACTAGTAAATACTTTAAAAGTGCTTTGCTGCTATTTGAGAAATCAGAAAATATATCCTGAGTTTAGTTTTTTAGAACACTAATCATACTTTCTATGGGAATAAGACCCTCTCAATTTTATTATTTCTAAAGGAAATGCTTTAGGTATTACAGTTTTGATTACCTCAAGATGAGGTCAGGTGAGCCACACTTTTGTAATAAGTATAGAATGTTAGCAATCTAGCTGTCCATTAGAATGCTATAGGAAGGCAGAGGTCAGGGGCATGGACTCGGAAAATTGAGGGTAGAGAGGAGGGTGCAGAGGCAACAAGTTGACCTTGCTGGGCAAGCAGAAGGTGCAGTGGGAGCACAATGGACCCTGGAGGGAAGGGAAATGGGTACAGGGGCAAAAAAACAACTGTGCAGGACAGGCAAGAGAGGCTGTGGCAATATAACAGACTATTGAGGGCAGAAGGAAGAGGCAGTGGCAGTACAACCATACATGCAAACAGACCCGAATTAAGTAGGAGACTCCTGATATTATTAATCCAAAAAGTGCTTTATTTTATCTGTCTCCTGCCTAAAATCTCCTCTTTTTCAATGTAACTCAATGGAGACATTCAATTTCCCAGTTTCTTTCTCCAAATCTTCCTCTTACCAAGTTTTAAAATGTTGGCAAGTATGGTACATTGGATCACGGAGGGCAGGAGGAGTGGGTAGGGACATGGAGTCAGATAACAGAGGGCAGACGGGATATAGGCAGGGGCACCAAACTGACCATATAAGGCAGGCATCTGGGGTTGCAGCAGCACAATAAACCACACAGGGCAAGCAAGACAGCAGTACAGCACAATGGACCATGGAAAGTAGCAATAGGGAGAGGAGAGGGCCATGCACATGGACAACAGAGTACAGAGGAGGATGAGGCAACGGCAGCAAGCTGACCATACCAGCCAGACATTAGGGACAATTGAAGCACAACGGACCATGAAGGGCAGGAGGGAGGGGCACGACAAAGGACCAGACAAGGCAGGAGGAGGGAGGGGAAAGGGTCCTGCACATGGAAAACAGAGAGCAGGGGGCAAGGGGGCAGGGCAGAAGCAGAAAGATGACCACAGAGGGCAGGCAGGATGGGCACTTGAAGCACAACACACCATGGAGGGCAGCAGTGAAACAATAATGGCATGCACAGAGACAACTAAGGGAAGGTGGGAGTGGGTCAGGGGCAGCAAGTTGACTGCACAGGGCAGGTGGGAGAGGCTGTGGCAGCACAAAAGACCATACATGGCAAGTGGGAGGGTTAGTGGCAGCACAATAGCGATGGTGGGCAAGAGGAGGTGGTAGAGGAATGAACAAAGGACCATGAAGGTCATAAGGGAAGGGTAGGGGCTGAATGCAGACAACAGAGGGCAGGGGAAGGGGTTTCACAACAGACCACGCAGGTCAGGCATGAGGAGTAGTTGTAGCACAATAGAGCATGGAGATACAGAAGGGAGTGGCAGCAAAATGGACCATGGAGGACAGGAGGAGGGGATAGGGGCATGGAACCAGAACAGGCAGGGTGGAGGTGGCAGGGACAAGCGCCAGCCATCTGACTGTGTTAGGCAGGTGAGAGGGGCAGTGGCAGCTCAACAGGACATGCATAAAGACATCAGAGGGCAGGGGAAAGGAGGGTAGACGCAGCAAGCTAAGCACAGAGGCAGAGCAGGGTGCAATGATGGGGCATAGAATTGGATAAGAGGACAGGACGAGTGGGCTGAGACATCTAACTAAATGGAGGGCATTGGCAGTACATTGGACCAGGCAGGGCAGGAGGGAGGGGGCTGGTGCATGAACACGGACAGCAGAGGATAGGGAGAAGTGGGATGGGCAGCAAACTATTTGTTCAGGGCCGGCGGGAAGGGCAGTAGTAGAACAACGGCCACACAGGGCTGTAACGAGAGAGCAGGGGCATAGACTTGGACAATGGATGGCAAGGAGGAGGGGAGGCAGGAGCAGCAAGCTTTGGTGGGGGCAGCACAATGCCAGGCCAGGCCCTACATCCAACCCCCACCCCCACCATGCATTGCGATGGCCATCTTAATCAACATTAAACAAACTAGAAATTCACTGAAGAAACCATAGGTTACAGGGACATTACAGTTAGGAAATCAAATTTTAAACAATCCTTAGAAATTCACCAAAAAACCCAAAGGTTACTTGGACCTTATAGTTAGGTTCAGATTTTACACTCACAAAACCATAGAAATTCAGTTGTTATAATTAGAGGTATTTCAAGTAACAATAACTCCTCACCTAGGTAACTACAACTTGCACCCCCTTCATGCACTATTAATTACCCCAGATATTACATCACTCATGACATCTTTTATGACATCATTGATAATATCACGGTAACATCTGCAATAAAATTATTGACGAGAAAATTGTGCATGGCGACTGTAGAAGTTATAGTTACCTTAGGGCAAGAGTTATAGTCACTTGAAATAACTAATTATAACAGGTGAATTTCTATTGTTTTGTGAGTATAAAATCTGAACCGAGCTATAATGTCACTGTAGTCTTTGGTTGTTTAGTGAACATATATATACATATTATCTACTGGTGGTTGCCAGTAGGTAGTTATAAGTGTACCTATTCTCAATAGGAAGAGCATTTTTTGTTTTTCCAATAACTTTTGGGGCCACTTGACAAATCTTCATGAAGTTTTCAAAACGTATAATTTAGTCAGTTCAACTTCTGTCTTGAAAGTTTTGGGGTGATCTGTCAAGTGGGAGGCCAAGAAAATGGGGGTCCCAAAATACGTTTTCCCCATATATTTGTCCATAGGGACTTTAGACATGCTTATAGCCCAAACCGCTAAACAGAATTACACCATGTTAGACTTTTCATCCTTGGCGTGGTCTCCCTTGACTTTTTGCCTCTGTTCCCCAGGTTGTTGATGTGTGCTGGACTCTGATTTTACTGTTTTTGTAACTCTGGGCACTTTACCACTGCTAACCAGTGCTAAAGTGCAAGTGTTCCTTTACAAAATGTCTATGTAATTGGCTTATCCATGATTGGCATACTTGATTTATTAGTAATTCCCTAGTACAGTGCACTAGAGGTGCCCAGGGCCTGTAAATCAAATGCTTCTAGTGGGCCTGCAGCACTGATTGTGCCACCCACATAAGTAGCTCTGTAATCATGTCTCAGACCTGCCATTGCAGTGTCTGTCTGTGCAGTTTTAACTATAAACTCGACTTAGCAAGTGTACCCATTTGCCAGGCCTAAACCTTCCCTTTTCTTACATGGCAGACACCCCTAAGGTAGGCCCTAGGTAGCCCCAAGGGCAGGATGCAGTGTATGGTTAAGGTAGGACATATAGGTGGTCATTACAAACCTGGTGGACGGTGTTAAAGACGCGTTAAGACCGCCAACAGGTCGGCCGTAAAAAAATGTGAATTACGACCGTGGCGGAAACCGCCAACAAAGACAGCCACTTTAACACTCAGACCACCACGGCGGTACAGACAAAGAGCTTGGCGGTCACCGCCAACAGACAGGCGGAAGACAAAGTACCACCCACAGTATCACAACCTACCAATCCGCCACCTTTTCCGGGGCAGATTTACTGCGGACAAAAACACAGCGGAAACAGGACTTCGAAGGGAAAACGCTCACCTCTACATACCCCACTAGGAATCCGGACGCCATGGAACCCGAGCTGCACATCCTGCCAGCCCTCATCTTCTTGCTCCTCTAACAGGAGCATGAACGCCGGCGGCGAAGACAACGGTGAGTACTGCACCTACGACACAGGGGAGGGAAAAAACAGGGACACACACACCCAACACCCCCACCCTCACCCACTACAACACACACACTAATACATATTTATACATTATAGTTACACCCCCCAACCCCCCTGGAAGAATGCAAAGACAAAAGGAAATTAGTGTAACCATTGTAATATATTAAAATTAAGTACGCAAAAATATATATATACACCATAAACAAAATATACACCAAGCTAAGTAGTCCAGGTATTGCTCCAATGAAGTCCGTGGAACACTGGGCCCACACAGTATGGGCGAGGCCCACACAAGATCCCCGACCATGATGGAGAGAACACTGCAGGGGCATCAGAGAGCAATAAAACAGGCACCTCAGGAGGGGGTAAGGGGGGGCACCTCAGCCGGTTGATTGCACGACGCCAAATCCACGAGGGGGCCACATGCCCACTGTTCAATACTGGGGAGTGCAAAGCCACAGTCTCTCAAGTCTCTATAGTGGGTGGGTTGCCCACTGTTCAATCCTGGGGAGTGCAAAGCCACAGTCTCTCAAGTGTATACAGTGGGTGGGTTGCCCACTGTTCAATCCTGGGGAGTGCAAAGCCACAGTCTCTCAAGTGGATGACAGTCTCCACTGGTTCTGGAGGTGGCATGGTGCCTAGAGTGCTTCATCCTGCTAAGGACGGAGGTAGTGGATGACAGTCTCCACTGGTTCTGGAGGGGGTATGGTGCCCAGAGTGTTTCATCCTGCTAAGGACAGAGATAGTTGATGACAGTCTCCACAGGTTCTGGAGGGGGCATGGTGCCTAGAGTGCTTCATCCTGCTAAGGACAGAGGTAGTGGATGTATCTCTCCACTGGTTCTGGAGGGGGCTCCGTGCCCAGAGTGCTTCATCCTGCTCGTGACGGACTCAGTAGCGTCAGTGTCCTTGGCACTCATGGGCCAGCAGTGCTTGTGGCGGCGGTGCCCTGTTCAGCGGTGCTTGAGGCGGCGGTGCCCTGTTCAGCGGTGCTTGAGGCATCGGTGCCCTGTTCAGCGGTGCTTGTAGCTGTGGTGCCCTGTTCAGCGGTGCTTGAGGCGGCGGGCCCTGTTCAGTGGTGCTTGTGGCGGAGGTGCCCTCTTCAGCGGTGCTTGAGGCGGCAGTGCCCTGTTCAACGGTGCTTGTGGCAGCGGTGCCCTGTTCAGCGGTGCTTGAGGCGGCGGTGCCCTGTTCAGCGGTGCTTGTGGCGGCGGTGCCCTGTTCAGCGGTGCTTGAGGCGGCGGTGCCCTGATCAGCAGTGCTTGTGACGGCGGTGCCCTGTTCAGCGGTGCTTGTGGCGGTGGTGCCCTGTTCAGAGGTGCTTGAGGCGGCGGTGCCCTGTTCAGCGGTGCTTGCAGCGACAGTGCCCTGTTCAGCGGTGCTTGAGGCGGCGGCTCCTTTGCAGTGACTCAGCTGCTGGCGGTCCTCTCTGTTCCAGCGGGGCTTGTGCTGGCGGTCCTCTATGTCCCAGCGGGGCTTGTGCTGGCGGTCCTCTCTGTCCAAGCGGGGCTTGTGCTGGCGGTCCTCTCTAGCACAGCGGGGCTTGTGCTGGCGGTCCTCTCTGTCCCAGCGGGGCTTGTGCTGGCAGTCCTCTCTAGCCCAGTGGGGCTTGTGCTGGCGGTCCTCTCTAGCCCAGCGGGGCTTGTGCTGGCGGTCCTCTCTGTCCCAGTGGGGCTTGTGCTGGCGGTCTTCTCTAGCCCAGTGGGGCTTGTGCTGGCGGTGGCCTCCTGGGCAGCAGGGCAGGTGCTGGTGGTGGCCTCCTGGGCAGCGGGATGATGGCGGTGGCCTCCTGGGCAGCGGGGATGATGGCGGTCTCCTCCGCCATGCTGCTGTTCCCAGACTTGCCGGGTTTCGTGTGGCCATTCCCCACCTTGGAAGATGTCGCAGCTGACTCCACACTCCCACCGGGACCCCTGGGAGCAGCTTTGGTGGCTGGAGTCTTCCCCCTCTCCCGCCGGGCGCTGCCCAACTTTTGATTCTTGTCAGGTGGGGGACTGTCCGTGCTGTGGCTCCGTGCCACACTGGCTGCCCTGGTGGCCGGTGCACTCCAAATTCCGGTGACTACAGGCACCACTGGTCCTGGAGATGTTGTGGCTAAGGTGCTAGGTTGGGACCTGGAGAGTTGGACCCTAGAAGACAGACGGGGTGGGGGAGGTGTGGGAAAGAGGTCAAGTTTGGACAGGAAAAGTTTCTTGGGAACACTGGGACGGGTAGCTGGAGGGGGTTTGGGAGTGGAAGAAGAGGTTGTGGTTGTAGGAGATGTTCGTTTGGTGACTTTGGGTGAAGGTGCATGTGCTGGAGGCTGTCGTGAGGTGGATGTCTGTTGGGTGGGTGAGTGCCTGCGTTTGTGTATCTTGGGAGGTGGCGTCACAGACACACTGGGAGAGGACACAGGGGATGTGTGAATAGTAGTGGGGTGGTGACTGCATGTAAGCGGGGTGTGGTGGTGGGTGTGCTGGTGATGGCAGTAGTGGCTGTAGATGTAGTGCATGCAGGTGTGAGTGTAGACGAGACTGGGAGGGAGGAGGGAGACGAGGAGGAGGGGAACACAGTGGAGGCAGTGGATGTTGGTGTGTCTGCATGTGTGTGATGCTTGCGTGAGTGCCTGTGGGATGTGTGGTACTTATGTTTGCCTTAGCTTCCCTTGTGTGTTGACGTATGTGCATGCTGGTCTGAAGGTGTGCTTGGGATAGGCTGGGGTACAGGGGATTTGGGTCTGGGTGGAGGAAGTTGGAGGGGGGAGGCTAGAGACAGGGACAATGGCTGCCATCAGTGCTGAGGCCAGAGTCTGAAAAGCTTGCTGAAGGGCCGCCTGACCAGAAAGAATGCCCCCCAGGAATGCATTTGTTTGTGGCAACTGCCTTTTGACACCCTGGATGGCATTCAAAATGGTAGACTGCCCAACAGTGAAGGACCTGAGGAGGTCAAAGGCCTCCTCACTGAGGGCAGCAGGGGTGACTGGGGCAGGGCCTGAGGTGCCTGGGGCGAAGGTGATGTCCACCCTCCTGGGTGAGCTGGCACGGGGCAAAGGCGGAGGGGCTGATGGGAGGGTGGTGGTGGTAGGGGGAGTGGCGGCTGACCCTGTAGATGTGGGGGCACAGTTGTTGCCGCCACCACAAGGCAGCTCCCATCAGAGGACGAGTCCGTGTCGCTGGTGTCAGCTCCTGTCCCCGCCGTGGAGCTCCCCTCACCCTCCGTCCCACTGGTGAACTCTGAGTCCGTTGTCTCGCCCTCCAGGGCCATGTGGGATACAGCTCCCTCGTGCTCCGGTGCCACTGCTCCTCCGCCTGATGATGCTAATGCACACAAGAACAGGGAGACCACAAAAAGGGGGTGGGGACGACGACAGAAGAAAGACATGTTCAGTGCATGCATTACTGCTACCGTTGGTGGACACGACAGACACAGAAGCCCCCTGCACTACGCCGCACTCATGGGCTCCACTGTTCAATCCCTGGGAAATGGCCTACAAGGCTATGGGCGACATCTGCACACAGGGGCATGATGAGGTGCGCTTGGCACCCTACAGTGGTGGGCTGGGGTGCCACATTGCCTGCCTTACAGAAGGACCTTGACTACTAAACTCGCCCTGGCCTAGGGAAACCCACAGCCCACCTCCCCCAAACAGACACCTCCACTGCGCGCAAAATCAGCAGAATAAGAGTGTACTCACCCCCTTGTGGCTGCTGTGATGCCCTCAAGGGCCCATCCAACCCCGGGTACTCCACCGCCAGGATCCTGAACATCAGGAGGGTCATGGTGCGACGGGCACCCCTCCCACGTTGGGAGGCCATCCCCAGCTGAGCCTCCGCCATCTTCTTGCTCCAGTGGCGAATGTCCTCCCATCTTTTCCAGCAGTGGGTGCTCCGTCTGTGGTAGACCCCCAGGGTCCGGACGTCCTTGGCGATGGCACGCCAAATATCTTTTTTCTGGTGGGCGCTGACCTACATGAATTGTACAGGGGGAAGAGAAACTTATTACCAACTGCACCGTCACAGTCATTGGCCCCCATCCCTACTCTTGCCATGTGGCACATGCACTCACCGTCGTTTCATGCACGCCACAATCTCCCCCCCCATCTTACATCCACCCCACTCCACACAGGCATAGCCCATACAGCATGCTCCCAGTGTACTTACCTGTTTGTCTGGAGGACCATAGAGTAGCGTGTACTGGGGGAGGACCCCGTCCACGAGTTTCTCCAACTCCTCCGATGTGAAGGCAGGGGCCCTTTCCCCAGACACTCGAGCCATTGTCTCTTCCAGACCGAGGTCACAGCAGCACTTGCAGTGTAGGTCCTCTCCTGTCGAAGATCAGGTATTGAGTGATTGAACAGATAGAAAATGCCGGTCACGTCCGCGGCGGTGCGTACTGTCACCGCCGGCATACATCGTCATTGGCTCCTGGGACCCATAGGGTCCAATGTTAACCAATGCAGCATTGCGCCGCGGTCTTCGACCGCCTACCGCAAGGGTGTACAACGCCAGCGCAGTTACCTCACATCCCATTGTCCCACTTTACAGGTCAGGCACCTGCCATTTCGGGGGCCCACATGGCTTAATTTTTAACTGCGTCACACATACCAAGTCATAGACTCTACACACATACAGGCCACTTTTCGGATTAGGATTCGTGTTCTGTGTAAGCTGAGGGTACGTACCTCTGAGTTGGTTGACTCTGTGCTTGCTTTTGTCCTTCATAGGCACCGTCCGCTGGGACATGTGAGGAGATGGCGGCACCCTCCGGTGTACAGACCGCTGCTGGACCTGTTGACAATGGAGGAAAGACGTGATCATCACATACAGGCTTGACCCTGCCACAATCCAGGAACTGTGTACCCAGCTGGAGCCAGACCTGAAGTCAGCTATCCGCCATCCCACAGGAATCCCCCTCAAGTCCAGGTGCTGTCAGTGCTCCATTTCCTTGCAAGTGGGTAATTTCAAACAACAGTGGCCATAGCATCAGGGATGTCCCACCCTATGTTTTCCAACGTGTTGTCCAGAGTGTTGTCTGCCCTGCTGAAACACATGCGGAGCTACATCGTTTTCCCTCAGATGGAGGATTTGCCTACAGTGAAAGGTGATTTCTATGCCCTGGGACATATCTCCAACATCATAGGTGCCATTGATGGGACCCATGTGGCTTTGGTCCCCCTCCCGCAGGAGTGAACAGGTGTACAGAAACCGGAAGAGTTATCATTCCATGAATGTGCAGATGGTGTGTTTGGCAGACCAGTACATCTCCCATGTGAATGCCAAGTTCCCTGGCTCAGTGCATGACGCCTACATCCTGCGGAATAGCAGCATCCCTTATGTGATGGGTCAACTCCAGAGGCACCGTGTGTGGCTAATAGGTGAGCACCTGGAAGCAAGACTGTGGAAATGGTTGTCTGGGTCTGGGGTTATCCCTACAGGTTAGTGTGTGTCTAACAGTTGTCCCTCGCCACTTGCAGGTGACTCTGGTTACCCCAACCTGTCATGGCTACTGACCCCAGTGAGGAATCCCAGGACAAGGGCAGAAGAACGCTACAATGAGGCCCATGGGCGAACACAGCGGATAATAGAGCGGACCTTCGGCCTCCTGAAGGCCAGGTTCAGGTGCCTCCATATGACAGGTGGATCCCTATTCTACTCACCAAAGAAGGTGTGCCAGATCATCGTGGCCTGCTGTATGCTTCACAACTTAGCTTTGCGACTACAGGTGCCTTTTCTGCAGGAGGATGGTCCAGCTGGTGGTGTTGTGGCAGCTGTGGAGCCTGTGGACAGTGAAGACGAGGAAGCAGAAGAAGAGGACATGGACAACAGGGACTCGGTGATCCTGCAATATTTCCAGTGAGACACAGGTAAGAATACAAACCTGCCTACTACATGTACTTTAACATTACTGCCTCTCTACTGTCTGTCGTTTTCACCCAGTGTATGGTCACTGAGTTGTCACTTTCCCTTACGATTTCACAGATGTGGGTCCCACTGTGTGACATCTGCTTTGATTCCTCATGGACTAGAGCTGTGTGACATAGGAATGTTGACATTACAATTGAAAGAGCTTTTTGCCACAGTAATTGCTAATACACTATTCCGAAATCTCAGACTGACTTCAGATTGTTTTGTGCTTCAAGGGTGTTTATTTAAGTGCAAAATATTGGAGGGGGTTGCAAAATGGTGAGGGGTGATGGTGGAGGAATGTCCATGGCAGAGTCCAGTCTATTAGTCTCACAGGTGCATTGCCCAAATGGGCATAGGAAGTGGAGCTGGGGCAGTTAAAGGATGGACAGGGTGACAAAGTGGGACAGGAGGATGACATTTAGGGTGGTCTCATTTCTTGGCGGGGGTCTTGGCATCGTTCTCTGTCTTTGTCCTGAATCTCAGGGACCGTTTGCGGGGTGGTTCTCCCTCTGCAGGGGGTGGGGTGGTTGTGTGGTGGTCCTGTGGCGGTGCCTCCTGTCCACTAGCACCGGCGGAGGTGGTGGCCAGTTCATCGTCCATGCTAGTGTCAGGGGCCCCTTGTTGTGCCACAGTGTCCCTCCTGGTGTTGAGTACTTCCTTCAGCATCCCTACGATGGTGCCCAGGCTGGAATTGATGGTTCTGAGTTCCTCCCTGAAGCCCAAATACTGTTCCTCCTGCAGGCGCTGGGTCTCCTGAAACTTGGCCAGTACCGTTGCCATCGTCTCCTAGAAGTGGTGGTAGGCTTCCATGATGGAGGAGAGGGCCTTGTGGAGAGTGGGTTCCCTGGGCCTGTCCTCCCCCTGTCACACAGCAGCCCTCCCAGTTCCCCTGTGTTCCTGGGCCTCCATCCCCTGGACTGTGTGCCCACTGCCACTGCCCCCAGGTCCCTGTTGTTGTTGGGGTGGTGGGTTAGCCTGGGTTCCCTGTAGTGGTGGACACACTGCTGATTGACGTGTCCTGGGGACAGAGGTATGGGCCTGCTGGAACGGTGCTGTGCTGGTGTTTCCAGAGGGGGGAAGCTCTGTAGTGGCCTGTGACTGTGTGATGGGAACCGACTGTCCAGAGGTCCCCGATGGGCCAGACTGGTCATCTAGATACAGATGGACAGAGCTGCTGTCATCACTGTGGGCCTCTTCTGTTGGTGGTGTGGACAAGTGTGGACCCTCCTGTCCGGTGACGTTGGGTAGGGGTCCTGCAGGGGTATAAAAGGATGTTTATTACATCTGAGTGTGCCATGGTGTGCAATGGGTGGGTGACCGTGTACCCCAGTGCTTGCATTCCTGTGTCGGACCTTGTGTGATGATGGTTTAGGGAGGTGTATGGGTATGTGCAGTGGGCATGCTTTGGTGATGGGTGTCCATGCTTTGGTGTTACATGCAGGGCTTGGTGTTGGGATGTGTGGTTTGTGTTATTGGGACATTTGTGAGGAGGTGGAGTGATGGGGTGAGGGTGGGGGTATGTGATGGCATGCAGGTAGGGTGGGGGATGTAATAGTTAAGATTTTACTTACCAGAGTCCATTCCGCCATCTACTCCTGCGAGGCCCTCAGGATGCAGAATCGCCAAGACCTGCTCCTCCCATGTTGTTAGTTGTGGGGGAGGAGGTGGGGGTCCGCCGCCAGTCCGCTGAATCGCAAGGTGGTGTCGTGAGACCACAGAACGCACCTTCCCCCGTAGGTCGTTCCACCTCTTCCTGATATTATCCCTATTTCTTGGGTGGTGTCCCACTGCGTTGACCCTGTCCACTATTCTTCGCCATAGCTCCATCTTCCTTGCAATGGAAGTGTGCTGCACCTGTGATCCGAAGAGCTGTGGCTCTACCCGGACGATTTCCTCCACCATGACCCTGAGCTCCTCCTTGAGAACCTGGGGTGTCTTTGCCATGCCATGGGGTGGTGTGGGTGATGTGTGGGGTGGTGTGTGAGGTGATAAGTGAGCTGATATGTAGTGGTGTGTTGTGTGAGGTGCGTGGAAGTTATGTGGGTGATGGTCTGGTATGCCTGTGGATGTTAGTATTGTTGATGGTGGTGTCTCTCTCTTTGCTTCTTTCTCAATTGTTGTCGTGGGGGTTTGTGGATGATGTGGGTGTGTGTTTTATATTGTATTGGGTGTGTGGGAGTGGCGTGGATTCGTGTATCATGATAGTGTGGCCGTATTTCTGTTGGCGTGACGGTGGAGGTTTTTGTTTTTCGCCAGTTTATCCCTGACCTTTGGTGTGGCGGACTTGTGTGGGTGTCTGAATTTTGGCGGATTCCGTGCTGTGGGTCATAATTGCTGTGGCGGATTTCCGCGGCCGCGGCGGGGTGTTGGCGGTCTTCTGCACAGCGGTAAGTGGCTTTTACCGCCAATGTTGTAATGAGGGCCATAGTGATGTGTTTTATATGTCCTGACAGTGAAATATTGCGAAAAAAAATTTCATTGTTGCAAGGCCTGTCTCTCTTATAGCTTAATATGGGGGCTACCTTCAAATCTGATTAAAGTGTAGATTCCCTTTGGGAGCGGATGGACATTTGGAGTTTGGAGTCTCTGAGCTCACAATTTAAAAATACATCTTTTAGTAAAGTTGATTTTAAGATTGTGTGTTTGAAAATGCCACGTTTAGAAAGTGAGCATTTTCTTGCTTATACCATGTCTGGGTCAGTTTGACAGTTGGGCTGGTTGCACCTCACACTAGACAGTGACACAAAGGGAGCTGGGGTGTTGTCTGCATTTCCTGATGAGCCATCTGTGCTAGGAGGGAGGGGAGGAGTGGTCACTCACACCTGAAAGGGCAGTGCCTGCCCTCACACAATGTAGTCTCCAACCCCCTGGTGAGTGTCTGGGGCCTGGCCTGGGCAACATAGGATTTCACATTCAAAAGAGACTTTACTTTGAAGTAGGCCTACTTCAAAGGAGAAATTGGGTATAAGAAGGGCATCCAAAACCACAGACTTTAGAAAACCTCAGGAAACAAGAGGAACCTCTGCCTGAAGAAGAGCTGAAAAACTGAGGAAGAAGAGCTGCCCTACCTGTGACTGTGCTTTGTGGAGCTATCCTACAGTTTCTGCTTCTGCCAGAGTAAGAGGGCAAAGACTGGACTTTGTGTGCCTTCCATCTTGAGAAGAAATCTCCAAGGGCTTGATTTAGAGCTTGCCTCCTGTTGTCTCAGGGACAGCAAAGACTTCTCACTGCCAGCACCTGGAGTCTCTGGAGAGACTCCTACTCTGCCCTGTGGTGCCCATCCAGTTCCTGGGACCCTGAAAGGAAAAGCTGGCAGCCTAAAGACAAGGAAATCTATGCACAGAGCGCCGTGCGGGGAAAAGATCGACGCAACTTCGATCTGCGGCTGAAGAAACGACGCGCCGCGGGCCACGCAGCTGAGAAATGACGCTCGCAGGAAACGCGACAGGAGAATCAACGCACGGAGCAGGAGGAGAAATGACGTGCAGCCTCGCTGACGCAGGCTGGGAGATCACAACCCGCGCTGCGGGGTTTTCGGATCATCATGCAGTGGGATTTGCGACTCAAGTACTGCTGGCCGTGGAAAAACAACGCAAGACCTGCCCGGACCCGAGAGTGCTGACCGGATCGACACATCGCTCTCCTGAGGAGAGAAGAAACTACACGCCCGACCCAGCGAAAGGAGAAACTAAGCAAGGTCCCGCTCGTGAGTGGAATCAATGCATCACAAGCCCTTTTTGACGCGCACTCGCCCGTGCAGGGTTATTTTTGACACGCCCAAGTTACTTTTTCACGCTGACAGCATTAGTGTGTGTTTGAAACTACTTAACGACTCTTTTTGATTTTTTATTGATAACTGGACTTGTGTATTGTGGATTTTTGTTGTTTTGGTCTTGTTTTGTTTAGATAAATATTTTCTATTTTTCTAAACTGGTGTTATGTCATTTTGCAGTGTTTTCATTAAGTTACTGTGTGTGTTGGTACAAATACTTTACACTTAGCGCCTACTGCTCTGCCAAGCTACCAAGAGGGTAAGCAGGGGTTAGCTGAGGGTGATTCTCTTTTACCCTGACTAGAGTGAGGGTCCTTGCTTGAACAGGGGGTAACCTGACTGTCAACCAAAGACCCCATTTCTAACACACCAAATTTTGCAGGAAGCTAGATCCTGTTCCACAGATTGTGCTTTTTGTGATTAGATGTAATGCCGTTCAGGGGTTTTGGCGATATTAAAGGTTAAAATATATAGATATCTAGGGATGCAGATCCTCCCCGGATCCACCGTGGGTCGATCCATGGATCCACACACTAATGGAAGAATTTGATTGGCTGGTCGCAACCTGACAAGGAAGTTATGGCCACCATTTTGTTTGATTGGTGAAATGGTCCCAAGGGCTCAAATGTTGGGTGGAATGTACATGAAGTGGTCAGGGTAGAGACGTCCTGATCCCATGGGGGAATGGAAGTGAGGAAAATACATAAATTGTGTTTTTAAAATGACGCGGATTCATTATTTTATGGTTTCTGAGATCTGAGGATCCAACTGAGGGCTCTGCATGGCCCCCTGGTGTAAATCTGCAGGTGGATCTGCGGATCTCAGGACCTGTCCAAAAAGAAAAAGAAAAAGTATATATCATCATACACCCACTCAAACAGGCAGACACACACTCTCACAGTCACTGTCACACCCAGACAAACACTCTCACACCCAGACAGACACTCTCACACCTACTTTCACACCAAGGCACACTCTCTCACACCGATTCTCACACCCAGCCACACTCTCTCACACCCATTCTCAGACCCAGACACTCTCACTCTCACACTGGGAGACATCCTCTCACACACACTCACACCCACACACAAACTCTCACATTCACATGCAAATAGATACTCTCACACCCACTCTCACACCCAGGCACTCTTTCTGACACCCAAGCTTACAACCCCACTGTCACTCCCAGACAGGGACTTTCACACCCACCCTCACACCCATTGACACCCCCTCACACTCACTCTCACAGGCAGACACTAACACACACCAGGACAGACACTCACACCCACTCTCACATCCACAGATACCCTCTCACACACACTCTCATACCCTGACACACACACTCACACCCACTCTCACATCCACAGATACCTCCTCACACCCAGTCTCATAACCAGACACTTTCATACCCAGACATATACTCTCACACCCAGAAACACCCTTTCACGCACACTGTCATACCCAAACACACACTCTCACCCTACCCTCACACACAGACACCCTGTCACACTGAGTCTAACACCAAGACACTCTCACACCCAGGCAGATACTCTTACACCCACTCTAACAACCAGAGACAACCTCTTACACACACTGTCACATTCAGGCAGACATTCTCATACTCACTCTCACACTCAGAGACACCCATTCACACACACTCTCACACGCAAACACTCTGACACCCACTGTCACACCCAGATACTCTCACACCCAGTCTCACACCCAGGTTCACTCTCTGACACCCACCCTTACACCCAGTAACACACTCTCACATCCACTGTCACTCCCAGACAGAGACTCACACAGCCACTCTCACATCCAGACAGATACTCTCACACCCACTGTTATACTCAGACAAATGCTCTTACACCAACTTTCACATCCAGACACTTTCACACCCACTCTCACACAAAGATAGACACTCTTACACCCACACTCACACCCATACAGACACCCTTAAACCCACTCATATACCCAGGCATACACTATGACACACACACTCTTACACCCAGACATTCATACACCCACTCACACCCAGACACATTCACACCCAGACACTCTCACCCCCACTTGCACACTCAAACACTCTCATACCCACTCTCACACTCACTCACAGATACTCTCACACCCACTCACACACCCAAACACACACTAATATATAGACAAACACACTGGGACACACACTTATGCATACACTGACACACCCAGACACACACACTAACATGCCCAGGAACATCCTACCCAATGTACTCTTGTATCCAGTCACACACTCATGCATAGACTAACATATCTGGACACACACACACACATGCATAGACTAGCACACTCAGGCACACTGATATATGCACTAACATACATAAACACACACTAATCAATCTAATAACACACCCAGGCAGACACTGGTACATACAGTCACACACAGGCACACAATCCATTCACTAACACACTCATGTACACACTCATATATATATATATATATATATATACACTAACACACCAAAGCTCACACTAATGCATACGATCAGACCGACGTACACACTGATAGATACACTAACTCACCCATACTTGCACTAATGCATACACTAACACACTCAGGCACACACTCACTCATACACTAACACACCCAGACTCACAATGATACATACACTGACACATCCAGGAACATTTTGTATGCAATAATACACACAAACACACACTGATAATACACTAACACGCCCAGATATACTCTAATGCATACACTGAGATACCCAGGCAGACACCAGTACATACACTTTCAGACCGAGGCACACACTGACACATACACTGATACACCCAGACACACTGATGCATACAGTGACACACCCATGCACACACTAATCTATACACTAAAAAACCCAAGCACACACTCATGCATACACTGA
This sequence comes from Pleurodeles waltl, assembly GCF_031143425.1. Lineage (NCBI taxonomy): Eukaryota > Metazoa > Chordata > Amphibia > Caudata > Salamandridae > Pleurodeles > Pleurodeles waltl. The sequence continues at coordinate 963,964,226 of NC_090448.1, read as the reverse complement.
CACACCCAGACACACAGTGATACATATTCTGATACACTGAGGAACACTCTAATACAATCACTAACACGCCCAGGCACACACCATGTATACACATATACAGGCAGGCACACACTGATGCATACACTAACACACCCAGGCACACACTGATGCATACACAAACACGCCCAGAAAGACACTTATGAATAGACTAAGACACCTAGGCACACACTGATGCATACGCTGACACACCCCAGCACACACTGATACAAACACTGACACACCCAGGCACACACAGATACATGCACCTAAACACTGATACATACACTGACACACCCAGACACACACTAGCACACATGTATGCTTACACTGACACAGCCCAACACACTGGTGTATACACTGACACACCCAGACACACATTATGTATACACTGACACACCCAGGCACACCCTGATACATACAATAACACGTCCAACCACACACTATTGCATACACTAACACACCCAGACACACACTGATGCATACACTGACACCCAGGCACACTGATACATACACTTACTTACGTAAACACACACTTACACTCATGCATACACTGAGAAACCCAGCCAACAACTGACACATACACTGACAAACCCAGCCATACACTAATACATACACTAACACACACAGGCAGACACTTAATGATACAGAGACATACCCAGGCAAACACTGATACGTATACTGACTCACCCAGACATACACTGATACATACACTAGTGCAAGCAGGCATACACTATGGCATACACTAGCACATCCAGGAGCACATGGATACACACTGACACACCCATGCACGCTCTCATACATACAGTAACACATCCGGGCACACACTCCTATATCCCATAACACACCCAGATGCACACTGATGCATGCACTGAAACACCAGGCACACATGCAGAAAATAGACTGACACACTCATCCATAAACTGAAACATCTAGTCACGCACTCATCCATACACTGCCACATCCAGTCACAGACTCATCCATACACTAACACACCCAAACACACAATGATGCATATGCTAACACACTCATGCACACACTGATGCATAGAATAACATGCTTACAAATATAAAATTATATACTCATGCACCTTATAAAATATACTAAAACAGACAGCACAATAAAACAGAGACAGAGTCAGCTATTTGATTGATCACATGGCGGTTCTAAAAATAACCTTTTTATAACATTTTTAAAACTATTTTTTAAAATAATTTTTTGGTCTTTTTATTATTTTCAAAGAAAACACTTAACACAGTTAAAAAAATTCCCAAAAATACTGGATTAAATGAAGTCCAAATTTCTTGGAATATTGTTATAGCCCAATGAGAGCAACAAAAACTAAGGGACACATGTACGTATGTGTAGCGACTCGCACATGGGTCACAACGCTATTTGCGACCATGCAAAAAGCAAAATTGTATGTACAAATGCCATTTCTGAATCCCAAATAGCAATGCAACCAATTACCAAACCGCAAATTTTTGCGACTGGATTTTGTGAGTCACAAATAGGAAATCGCAATTTGCGACTCCCAAACCATATGTTCAAGGCACTCGCAAATTACGACTAGTCACAAATAGGCCATTTTGCAGATCCAGATTAGCAATGCTTCAGTACAGGTGGTAAGCAGGTTCAAAGTATATAAGCAGACCCAGAAGGCATCTAGCTGTTCCCCAATGGTGGGATTTGAGGCTGCCCAGCATAAGAGGAGGAGGAGGAGACAGGAGAGGATATATAGAGCCAGCCAGACCATATTTCAATAGACTAAGGAGGAAATTTATGAAAAATATAGGGTAAGCAGCACAGTTATGGTAGAGCTGCTAAAACCTTAGCTAGAAAGTGATACCCTGCGCAGCTGCTCCATCCCCGCACATGTGCAAGTGCTGTGCTCACTGCACCTTTTGGCCTTAGGTAGCTACCAGGGGGTGATTGCTGTTGCTGGTGGGGTGCCCCAAAGTGCCTTGTCATGGTTCTTAGATGCCATACTCACACACATGCCCAACTACATTTACCTTCCGAGAAATGTGGAGGAAATACATAACGTCAAAGGTAACTTCTACAGAACTGGCAACTTTCCCCATGTATTAGGGTGTGTGTCCTTCTGCACATCTGAAGTATGTGTTCCGCAATAGGAAATGTACTCAGTCACTCAACATCCAGGTGGTATGTGATGCCCACAATCACATTGTGATATTGTGGCAAAATAACCAGGAGGCACACAAGATGCATATATTTTCAGGCATAATGGACTACACCAATGCCTAGAACTTGGAGAGGTTGATGATGGATATTTACTACGTACTGTGTAGTAGCAAACCTATGTCACAAATATGTGTCATTGCATAACCAGGTAAAGCCATGCTCACATTCGCTGTTTTGTTACTCAGGTGACAGTGCATATGCATTGATGCCATGGATACTCACTCCATACCTATCACCCACAAATCAGAATGAGATGCGCTACAAAATTGCACATCAGCGCACCAGAGCCCTCACCGAAAGGACCATTGGCATGTTAAAATCATGTTTCAGATGCCTGCACAAAAGTGGAGGTTCACTCCAATATGCCCCGGAGATTGCATGCAAGATCATGGCTACATGTGCCATCCTACACAACATTGCAACCAGGCATGGGCTACATCTCACCATAGATGACACAGAATCTGAGGATGAGGAGCAGGAGCCACCACTAGGACAACCTGGGGATGGTAGCCTCGCAATGGATGCAAACGGCGACAGGATCACATTGCAACCCATTACTTTGCTAGATAGGTCAGAACTGACACTGCCCTCACAAATGTCAAATACACATAGCCAAGTTGTCCTAAACAAACATCCTTTAATGTCAGGATAGCCTTTTGTGAAGTAATCTAGTGGCACGTACCAATAAGGCAAATAAAATGGGGTTACATCACTTAACACATTCTAGCCATGTACATTAAAATAAAGCTAACCTTAGTACATCACACCCTCCAATGGCTACGACCACAATGGCCTATGCCTGGTTGGTCCACAGATTTCTGGCAGGCACTGCTACGCCACAGGATGCGGGTTTTCGAGGCAGAAATGCTGCTCACACTGGATATCTCGTCACTGTCCTGAGGGGTGTCACCAGTGCCTCTTGCTGCTTGGGAGGTTTGTAGTAGGTCCACAACTGCAGTAATGCAGCCTAGCTCCCTGACAGCATCTCCAGCAAAATGTCCCAATTCCACCTGCGGTGTGACTGTGCGTCATGACAGGCATGTTCTAGTTGTGGCTAGAGTCCAATGGACTGACTCAGCAGGTCCATCCGTACAGCAGTGGTGCGCTCATGGCGCCTTACATGGAACAATCTGATACCATTTCCCTGCATAGGTCATTGATGGCAGTGGTGAGGCTGACCATGTTGTCATTCATGGTGGCCAATTGTGTTTCCACATTCCCAAGCCCCTGTTTTAGAGTCTATTTCATTTGCTGTAAATGTCTGCTCATTAAGTGCAACTGATTGTTTTGCAGGCATTGACTGCTGAGTAGGGATGCCTCAGGACCCAGAAACAGTTTAGTACTGCCATCCTCGTCACCTGCATCATGCGCAAGATGATGCCTTCTACGTCCACGCCCTGCAATTCTCTCACCCATTTGCGGACTCAAAGGCAGGATTACATCCTCATTGTCTAATTCTGTGTCCTCTGTGGGTTCAGGGTCATTGCAAATTTGGGTTTGTGAGTTCCACTCCTCTTTGATAATACTGACTGCCTCCTCTGCTGCCATGTTGGCATCTTCACTTCCTTCTGTACTTGGGTAATCAGTGGATACCTGAGGAAGACCTGTGGGATAGAGAGGATACACTGTCAGTACCTCTCAGATGTTTGGTTCATTAAATTTAAATTACATCACTATTTTGACTACTGGACTACTTTATCCATACTGCACTATACTTGCACTGAACTTATAGGCTGGGAATTTTCTGAATGATGCATGCTTTTGTCAACTGAGGTTGGGTGCATAGTGTCCTGAGAACTGTGTAAATGTGATATGTGCAACTTACTTTTGGACGTTTCTGTTGCTGAACTGTCCAGGTCCCCTATTCCCATGACAGCCTCCAGCTCCAGTGTGGTCTCTACCATACTTTTGATTGATGTGGGTGGTGGTACTGTGGATGGTCCGCCACCTGTTCTACCCACCTCCTTTAACTGCTCTGCAACCTTCTCTTTGGTCCTTGACCTGAGGTCATACCACCTTTTGCACATTTCATCAATAGAGTGGTGGGTGACTCTAATTGCATTTATTTTGGATTGTATGTCCATACAGGTTTGGTTTTTTTTTTGTGAGTCAGATACAGTCATTGCTGCCCTCCCAAACAACACATCATGATGTAGGCAGCAGTCCTCAGTGAGGACTTTGAACTCTTTTTTCATAGAATTTTAACTTTCTCTTCCTCCTTGCTGTGTTTGTCTCCGTTGTTTGGCTAGCCATGGCTGCAGTTACTCCTCTCTGCTTGGTGACTCTCTGCTGTGTGTGCTGCCTAGACTCCTCCCACACTCATGGGAGGTACTTCCTGGTTCAAGGTTCATCACCCAGCACCAGGAAGCGTGCTTTCCCTATAATTTTGGTCCCGTTCACTAATTGCTACTCACAATCACAAATTGCGAGTCCAGGTCACAATTTGCAATTCGGTAAAAATCCCATATGCAATTTAGGTAATCGCAATTTGCAATTACGCAAATTGTGATGCAACTCTGTACCAAATCAATAAATTGGCAGTCACTTCCTACGTACATTCTGGTTTGTGGTTGATAATTGTGATTTGCATTGATTCGCAATTACTGACTCTCAATTTTTGGTTTACGAATATGTGGCCCTTAGTTATTAAAAAAAAACTAACATCTGTGTTTTTTTAACAGCATCAAAAAATTCAGTGACACTTGAGACTTTTAGTGCCACCAACTTTTGACATGTAGCGCAATGTGTCACCATAGCTACCAGTTCTGCACACCTGTTAGGAAACGTCACCTCAGGAGCAGATGGTATTCCTCCTGATTTTGATGGTCCTGCAGCATCCTGAGATGTTCCCATTCTACCCCTGAACACACAATGGTAAACATGCTCATGTATCGTTTTTATGTGCTTCCACGTACTGGAAGTACCATGACTGTACTTTTTACTAGTACCACATGAGAGCTGCTTGCCACATATATTGCAATGCATGAACCTTGCAGAAAACCTTTTCTCCCCTGAAGAGATGGTGAAGTATTTCCACTTTTATGGCGATGTATGTCCCTCCTCTTCCTCATCTTGAATGACCTGAGACTCTTCACGTGCAGGTGCAGCACTCCCTCCAGCCATCGGAATGAAACACATCCAACAACACCAAGGAAATCCTTCTCCAACAAGATATGACAGAGAAATAACTGCTGTTGATTGTGGTTTCAATCAAAACAGGGTATGGTGACAAGATACCCAATGAAAAGGTAGCATTTCTCTCTGTCATCGAACAAATTCACAGATCCGGTTCTGGATCTGCAGTTCCGGTCCGATAACATGATCGCAAAAAGGACAACAATAGAGTAGATATACTAACATTTCAATTAACAATACTTCCTTATTGGTTTATCCAACTTAGGGGCATATTTATAGCCCCATAGCGTCAACTTGCGCCACATTAACATCATTATTTTTTACGCTAATGTGGCCCAACAAGGCCGAAAACCCTGTGCAATATTTATAAAGTGGTGCAATGCATGCATTGCACCACTTTGTAACCCTTTGTGCTACATTATGCCTACATCAGGCATAATGTATGCAAAGGGGGCGTTCCCCCGTAAGGGGAGCTGGAAAAATGGCACAAAGAAATCTATGAGATTTCCTTGCACCATTTTTTACGGCACTTTTAACGCCTACTCAAGAGCAGGTGTTAAAAGGGGGTTTCCATTCTTAAGAATGGGACCCTATGTACCCTGCAGGAGTAGCACCAATATTTTGCGCTACTCCTCAGAGTGCATCAATAGCGTCATGAAAAATGACGCTATTGCCCCTACCCTGCGCCATGGTGCGCCGTATATTAAATACGGCGCACACATGGTGGCGGTAGGGGGGTGCTAAGGGGCGCAGGGAAAGTGGCGCTGAACTTGGTGCAGCGCCACTTATCATAAATCTGCCCCTTATTTTCTTCTCCTTTTTCAAATGTTTTCCTCATTCTGTTTTTTTTTCTGCTCTACATACTATATTATCTCTTAGGTTTTCCTTAGTTTTTAAAGATTTCTACTTTTTTTGTACTCTTTTTTTATTACCTTCATATTTCTATCCCCTACTTTTTACTTCTTTCGTCTTGATCCCTGCAATAATTTAAAAGTACCTACTCCTTCTTTTTCCCTTTTAGTGTGAAATACAAATCATGTAGGAGGGTGGCCACAAAGCCTGGCTTTACAGCAGGCCCTGTGGAAAGCCTTCCTCTTTGTTTAAAAAAAAATCTTAGAAATTCATTGAAAAAGCAAAAGTATCAGGGACATTGTAGTTAGGAAATAGAATGTAAAAAAATACCTTAGAAATTCACTGAAAAAAACAAAGGTTACAGGGATGTTATAGTTAGGTCCTGAATTCACTTGCACAAAACCACAGAAATTCAGCAGCTATAGTTAGCAACCCTAGCTATAATGTATGCCCCTGCAATGCTTATGACCTCATATTTTACATCACTCTTGACATGGTCATTGACATCACTGATGACATCTCAAATGACATCACTGATTAGATCATCCACCTACAGACTCTCACACCCCATGCAAACCTCTCATACACCCACTCACACCGTCTCAAAACTACTGATATGTCCATAAACACTCTCATTCAACTACAAGCAAAACATTTATTGCAAAATCCCTTCAGTAGTTTTGGAGAAATTAGAATTGAAAAATATATCTGCCACCTTTCTGCTGCAATTTACTTAAAGCCAGGGGCCATGTACCCCCCCCCCCCACATCCCTAGGGACCACCACCTCCCCAGGGCTGCAATAAATTAATGAAGGGAGTCTGTTGCGGCCCCTGGGGAAAATTGAACATAAGAGGGGGCCATGCGTCCCCCCTCAAGGAGCCACAGATGGCCCTGGGGATCGCTGCCCCCCCCCCAGGGTTGGCTCCTGCTATGTCCCAGGGTGCCCACCCCTAGAACATAGCTGTTTGCTGTGTGTTGGCAGGAACTTTGACAGTTCCCGCAAAGTCCCAGCAATCACTCTGCTCGCATCAAGGGAGAGCTGCAAACAGCTCTCATTTGCTGCAAGCGGACGTTTCCCCTGTTTCCCTGCCCCCAGGCAGATAAACAGAGGAAACTACTGCTCTCACAGAGAGGGAGCTGCATGTTTAGCCACTACCTATCTGCAACAGCAAATCTGGCTCCAGCAGGAGGCGGGGAGCCGGCTGGGACCGCAGGTACCTTCAGGCTCCCCATGTGGTCCCCAACACGCACTAGGTGTCTTGAGGGGCACACAGGATTAATGGCCAGGCCCTGAGGGATGGGGTCCTGGGGACAGAAATCAGCTAGGGGAGGGAGCTGCACAGTCCCCTTCCTCCAAATAATAAAGTAACTGGTGAGGGTGGGCCCGGGAGATGGGGTCCCCAGGGCTGAAATTGTCCAGGGGAGCATGTGCCCCCCTCACAAAAATAAAAAAAGTAACTAGTGTGAAGGGGTCCCTGGGGCTGAAATTGGTCGGGTAAGGGAGGCGGCACAACAGCCCTCTCCTAAAAAATACAAATTAATATCAAAAGGCCGGGACCCCGGGGATAGGGGCCCCAAGGCCAAAATCGGCTGGAGGAGGGGAGCCGCTCACCCCCCCTCAAAAAAGAAAATTTTAGAAGGCTGGGCCATTCTGGCCATTCTGCACACTTCACATAAATTAAACCTCATCAGGAAGCACTTAAAAATATAAAATAGCAGGTGCCCCAGTTGACGCACCACTTCTGGAAAGGTCACATAATACTAACTACTGGGCTTGGCGAAGGAAAGCAAATGTGTTTACTCCCCTATTCCATAATCCTTTCGTGGAGGTGAATGCTTCTTTCATGTATTGGAGCACAATCAGAAACTCTCACACCCACATAGACCCTCTGACACCCACTCTCGCACCCAGGCAGACAGGCTCAGCAGCACAGGCCGGGTGGTTAGGGGGTTTGGCCAGAGGGACTGGCCATAAATAATTATAGCTTGTGAATTTCTGTGCTTTTAGAGTGTAAAGCATCATGTTGTTCACTGACATTTCACCTAACAGTAACATTATTTAAAAATGTGTTTTTTAGTGAATGTATGTGTATGTATGTCTACATATATAAATATATATTTATATATATATATTTATGTATATATATATATATATATATATATACACACATTATATATATATATATATATATATTTCGAAACCAAGTCCCGGAATGCAGGTGCTCCACACAGCGGTCCTGGATGGGTTCCGAGAGACCCCAATATAACCTTAGACACTCCTTCAAACATCAGGAGAACCAGGACACCTCCAATATGAAAATTCAATTTATTTCAGCACAAAATCCAACGCGTTTCGGCCACACCCTTACTCCATGAGTAAGGCTGTGGCCGAAACGCGTTGGATTTTGTGCTGAAATAAATTGAATTTTCATATTGGAGGTGTCCTGGTTCTCCTGATGTTTGAAGGAGTGTCTAAGGTTATATATATATATATATATATATATATATATATATATATATATATACATATTTGTAGAAGAAGGAGCTAGAGAGACACTTTGGGTTAGACACCTTCATCTATTGGTCTGTTCAACTGCCATAAACATTTAAGAAGTTGGGTTTCTGGTTGAGGGGGCTGAACCCCTACTCAGGCACCAACCATAATCCTTGTCAGGGTGAGGCACAAGCAAACCCCATATTAACCTGTACTCAGCCCTCTGGTAGCTTGACACAGAGCATTCATTCTGAACTTAGAGCCAATGCATAAATTAGTTATGCAGCACTTCAAACAGTAAAAACACCAAACAACAAAGATCCCATAAGTTAGAAAAAAAGAATACATTTTAATTAATAAAAAAGATCATAACGACAAAAATCCAATTAGTCCAACTGGAGACATGAAAAAATCTCATACCTAATTAGAAAAATAAAGTAAATTTCAATATACAAACTGAGATCAAAATGACAAAAAAACAATCAGTAGAACAAGAGACCTGCAATTTCACAGATTTAAGTGAAAATAGCGCCAAAAAGCACCAACTGTGGATATCTAGTCACACTGCACCGGGACAAAGACACAAGTTCAGGCAGGCTGCAATGGAGCATGGTCCACCTATGGGGACCCACTTAGGCAAGCTGAACAAAAGTACCTTAAATCCTGGTTGCGGAGAGTCGCATGGTTCCTCATCAAAAATGCATCGCTCAGCCGAGGCGATACATCAGTTAGTGTGGGTGTGAAACTGTGCTGCGAAGCTCTGCATCATCATCGAGGATCCCATTGACGAGTGCTTGCGATGCAAATTCCGGCATCAAGGATGTGTTACACAGTTACCATTCATTCCTTTTCCCCCAGGAAAGAGGGCATCAGCCAGCAGGTCAGAGCAGGGCAACAGTTCTTCAGAACAGCACTTCAGCAGAGTGCAGTTCTTTTAGCAGCACAGCAGTCCTTCTTTGCGGCAGAGTATCCACATGTCCAGATGTATACCGAAGATTTGTTGTCTGGGATCCAATATTTATACCAGGTTCGTCCCTAAAAGTGAGAAAAACTTCTAGAGATTTCCCTTTGAAGTCCACAGGCTTCTTGTCTTCCCTGTCCTGGCTCATGACTAACTACAGGGGGTATGCAGTCCTTTGTGTAGAGGCAGGACACAGCCTGTTCAAGTATAAGTAAAGTTGTGCTCATCTCTGCTTCACGTTCTGCCAGTGATGAGCCATTCAGGCACACCTAATCCCTCTATTGTGTGTGGCTGTCTAGGATGAATACACAAATACCAACTGTCAGCTACACCCAGTCATGTGACCCAGAGATAGACTGAACACACTACACCAGGAGAGAGGACTTTTCATCACATTTCCAAAGACCCAACAAATGAACTGGTTACCTGCTCCCATTTAGAAGTTATCACTTATTAGATGTAATAAGATAATGCCAATGTTATCCAACTTGAGAGACAGGCCTTTCAGTAATGACAAACAAATGTAAGATTTTTTTTCACTACCAGGACATGTAAAACTAAAAATCACATGTCCAACTTTGTGAATACACTGTACTTTGCCCTCTGACCAGTCCAGAGGCTACCCTAGGGGTGACTTATAAGCATTAAAAAGGAAGGTTTGGGCTTGGGAAAAGGTTTATTTTGCGATGTTGATGTGGCAGTTTAAAAACTTGACACAGAGGCTACAATGACATACATGAGACAGATTTAAATTGCTCCATAAGTGTGTGACACAATCAGTGCTGCAGGCCCACTAGTAGCATTTAATTTACAGGCCCTGACACAGATACTGCCACTTTACTAGGGACTTACAAGTAAATAGAATTTGGCAATTGGATATAAGTTAATTTATCATGTTTTAAGGAATGAGAATAAACACTTTAGTAATGGTTAGCATTGGTAAAGTGCAAAGAGGCCTAAAGCCAGCCAAAACAAAGTCAGCAAAACAGGAGGATTGAAGGCAAAAGGTTAGGAGAAAACTAGGCCAAGGTTGTCAGATCTAACACGTGCCTCCCCCCACCCCCCCAAGCTGACAGTAGGGAGAACTACCCAACCTCCTGGGAGTTCTCATCACTAAAGGGGAATACCTGAAGAGACCATCCGCGTTGGCGTAATCTGTTCCAGGACGGTGTTATGCCATAAAGTCAATTTCCTGTGGGGAGATGGACCACCTCAATTCTTCTGAATTCTCACCCCTCATCTGCATTAGCCATCTTAGGTGCCTGTAGTCTGCCTGAACCCGGACATGAGCACCAAACAGTTATGGTGTCAACTCCATCAGTGCCCAGATCACTGCAAAGGTTTCTCTTTCTATTGCACTTTACCTCTGTTCCCTGGAAGTAACCTCCTACTGATAAAGGCTGCAGGTTGATTGAGGCCCTCTACATTTAGCTGTGAGAGCGCATTCCCTAGGCCATGCTCTGAAGCATCTGTCTGAACAATTAATTCTCTGGAGTAATGAGGGGCCTTGAGCATGGGCGCTGTGCACATGGTCTTCTTCAGGATGTCAAAAATGTTCTGGTATGCCTCCGTCCAGATCACTAGTCTAGGCTGCTTCTTAGTAGTCAGCTCTAAGAGAGCAACAATGGTCCATACCCCTTGACGAATCTCCTGTAGTGTCTGTTGATGCCTAGGAAGGCTCTCACATCTTGGTGTACCAAGTAGACCACTGGATCCTGCCCTTTCTGTCACTTACTAGGCTTGATAGTCAGACCTGCCCTATGCAGTCAAAAGTATTTCCCTGAGGTGGCACAGGTGGTCTAGAACTGAAGAGAGGAACGTCATGTAGATAAACTGCCGTGAAGTTCTCCAATTCAGCCAGGACCTGGATGACCAACCTCTGAAAGGTGGCTGGGGCATTCGTCAACCAAAATTGCATTACCCAGAACGGAAAGTGTCCTTCTGGGGTAGAGAACACAGACCTCTCTTTGTCCCCTCACTCAAGGCAATCTGCTTGTACTCTGACGTTAAACAAACATGCTCAGGAACTTCAAAGTTCTCAACCGATCTATGAGCTCATCAGCTTGGGGGATGGGGTGTGCATCAGTCTTGGTGACTGCATTGAGCCTTCTGTAAACCAGGTAGAAATGAAGTTCTGGAATGATACCTGGAGGAGAAACTTTGGGGACCAACACAACTGGGGTGATCCAAGAACTGTTTGAGGGCTCAATGACCCCTAGACCCAGCATTTTTTAGACTTTCTCCTTTATGCTGGCTATCGCCTTATCAGATAGCCTGTAGATTTGACTCTTGGCAGGCATACTATCACCAGTATCAGTATCAATATCATGAGTGCACCATGTAGTGAGTTGTGGGGTAAGGGAGAAAAGAAAGACAACTGCCCTAGTAGCTGGCAACAGCCTATCTGTTGCTCTAGGGTCTGGAGAGGGGATAAGCGCACACCCTGCTCTGACCTGTTCTGCTCCTTGGAAGACAGGAGGTCAGGTTTTTTTTTTTTTTTTTTTTTTTAGTGTGGGGAGCGACCCCTTAGGCAAGGGTCACTCCCCAGGGGGTCAAATTATTTTTAGCCCATTTCTGCCCTCCCCAGGGGCAGATCTTAGGCCAATCTCAGAAAACCCCTAGAAACCAGGAATATATATATATTTTTTTATATGTGGGGAGCGACCCCTTAGGCAAGGGCCGCTCCCCGGGGGGCCAAATTATTTTTAGGCTATTTCTGCCCCCCCGGGGGTAGGTCAGCCTAATATAATTAGGCCAATCCGCCCTCGGGGGAGGAGAAACCACTAGACACCAGGGAATTTTTTTTTTTTTATACTTACGCATAAGGGGAGCAGGCCCTGGGTAAGGGCCGCTCCCCGGGGGGGGGGGCAAAGTATTTTTAGGCCATTTCTGCCCCCCCCGGAGGCAGATCGGCCTGATACAATTAGGCCGATCTGCCCCCAGGGGGGGCAGAAACCTCTAGACACCAGGGATATATATATATTTTTGTATTTACTTTGTGTTTTTATGTATGGGAAGCGACCCCCTGGGCAAGGGTCACTCCCCTGGGGGGGGCAAATTGTATTTAGGCCATTTCTGCCTCCCTTGGGGTCAGACTGGCCTATTTTTGTTAGGCAAATCTGCCCACAAGGGGGCAGAAACCACTAGATACCAGGGATTGGTGTTTGTGTTTTGTTTGGGGGGGCAGCCCCTTGGGCAAGGGTAGCTCCCCATGGGGGCACATTACTGTTGGCCATATCTGCCCCCCTTGGGGACAGATCGGCCTATTTTTGGAATGCCCATCTGCTGCCAAGGGGTGCAGGAAGACCACCAGAGACCAGGGAAGATTTTTTTTTTCAAAACAAGAGGGTGGGGGTATGGCCACACCCCCACCCCAAATAAATGGGGCCAAAGTTGTTCTGCCCACCAGTGGGCAGATTGGGCAATTACCCCGATTCACACCCCGGGGGCAGAAAGTCTACTAGATGCCAGGGAATTAAAAACAAAAATAACTAGTGGGGTGGTGGCTACCAACCAGTATGGGCCTGGTTATGCCCCCACCCCAACTGGAGGGGGTAACAGTCTTTCAGCTCTCCCCCGCACACTAAAAGCAAGAGGACATTTGATTATTTTGGGGTTTGGTTTTACATTTGGGCCATGAGAGCTTGGCTAACTCTCAAAATCGTCCCACTTGGAATGGTGAGGACTGCACTTTTTGGACTTTGGGATGCTGCCATGTAGAAAAATCCACAAGACCTAGACCTAGACACATCTAAAAACGAAACATCTGGTTGATTCCAGGGTGGTGTGCTTCACATGCACCCGCACCATTTTCTTACCCCCAATGCCCTACAAACCTCCAACTTTGCTGGAAATCACACATTTTTCCCACATTTTTGTGATGGAAGCTTCTGGAATCTGCAGAAATCCACAAAATCCTACCACCCAACATTGTCTCATCTATACCAATAAAAATTCTGCTGCACTTGTCAGCCTAAAATTTTTTTTTTTCCAAACTGCCCTTTTGGAACCGCTTTGGTTCCCCCTCAATTATGACATGTTTTTGGCTCTTCCCTGTCACAGGCACTTGGCCCACCTACACAACTGAGTTATCATTTTTACCGGGAGACTGAGGGGAACGTTGGATGGAAATCTGTCTCGGTGCGGTGATCCCACACAGAAATGTGTGAAAAATTGGACTTTTTAGCTAAATTTGAGTTTTGCTGAGGATTCTGGTTAAGAAAACATTGGGGGATCCACGCAAGTCACTCCTCCCTGAACTCCTTCGGGTGACTAGTTTAAAAAACGCAGGTGCTCCCCCACCCCCCGGAAAAACAGATAGTTTTGTATTTGATCATTTTGATGTGTCCCGATAGTGTTTTGGGGCATTCCCTGTCGCTGTGAGTGCTAGGCCTACCCACACAAGTGAGGTACCATTTTTATCTGGAGACTTGGTGGAACACTGAGTGGAAGGAAATTGGTGGATTCTCTCAGATTGCAGAGCTTTCTGTCACCGAAATGTGAGGAAAAAGTGTTTTTTCGGCCAAATTTTGAGGTTTGCAAAAGATACTGGGTAACAGAACCTGGTGAGAGCCCCACAAGCCACCCATCCTGGATTGCCCTAGGTGTCTAGTTTTAAAAAATGTGCAGGTTTGGTAGGTAGCAAAACACGTGTTAATGTCCCTTGTCTTTCTCTACATTTTTTCCTTCCAAATGTAAGACAGTGTGTAAAAAAAATGTTTATTTGAGCAATGCCCTGTAATTCACATGCTAGTATGGGCACCCCGGGATTCAGAGATGTGCAAATAAACACTGCTTCTCAACACCTTATCCTGTGCCCATTTCGGAAATACAAAGGTTTTCTTGATACCTATTTTTCAATCTTTATATTTCAGCAAATGAATTGCTGTATACCCGTCATAGAATGAAAACCCATTGTAAGGTGCAGCTCATTTATTGGCTCTGGGTACCTAGGGTTCTTGATGAACCTACAAGCCCTATATATCCCCGTAACCATAAGAGTCCAGCAGACGTAACGGTATATTGCTTTAAAAGATCTGACATCGCAGGAAAAAGTTACAGAGTAAAAGGTTGAGAAAAATGGCTGTTTTTTTCACCTCAATTTCAATATTTTTTCATTTTAGCTATTATTTTCTGTAAGAAACCCTTGTAGGATCTACACAAATTACCCCTTGCTGAACTCAGAATTCTTTCTACTTTTCAGAAATGTTTAGCATTCTGGGATCCAGCATTGGTTTCACACCCATTCCTGTCACTAATTGGAAGGAGGCTGAAAGCACAAAAAAAAGTAAAAATGGGGTATGTCCCAGTAAAATGCCAAAATTGTTGAAAAACTGGGTTTTCTGATTCAAGTCTGCTTGTTCCTGAAAGCTGTGAAGATGGTGATTTTAGCACTGCAAACCCTTTGTTGATGCCATTTTCAGGGAAAAAACACAAGCCTTCTTCTGCAGCCCTTTTTCCCATTTGCTTAAAAAAAATGAATTTTTCACTGTGTTTTGTCTAATTTCTTGGTCTCCTTCAGGGGAACCCACAAAGTATGGGTACCTCTAGAATCCCTAGGATGTTGGAAAAAAGGACGCAAATTTGGTGCGGGTAGCTTATGTGGACAAAAAGTTATGAGGGCCTAAGCGCGAACTGCCCCAAACAGCCAAAAAAAGGCTTGGCACCTGAGGGGGAAAAGGCCTGGCAGCGAAGGGGTTAAGATGGCTCCCAAGAAAGTAGTCAGTGAGAAGAAGCATCTTTAGATCAGTGGCGTGTTAACTGCAACCTTTTTTGGGAAATGTGTGCCTACCACACTGGCCTCTGGGGAGGAACCTGGGAGCAGCACTGCTGCATCAACAGCACCACCCCAACCTAAGCCCAAGACCATGTCTGTCAGTGAGGCAGCCACTGCAATCATGGCAATGCCGACGAGCAGTGACGTTGAATTGGATTTGTCACTTTTGCAAAGTAGTACACAATTGTTTCAGGAAACAGAGCAAAGTGGACCGCAGCTGCAGCCAGCAATAGTAGATCTTCCCAAAGCTGGAGCAGAACAGGAGGTTGAGCTTCCTGCCGAGCAAGAACCTCCTCTTTTAGAATCAATGGCACCAGGATCTCCAGCAAGAAAAAGGAAGGGTACTACTCCACCATCTTCTCCAAGCACCACTTCGAATCACAATGACAGAGACATGAAGTGTACCTCGGCAAAGTCTAGGAGATGCCACAAGAGGCAAGGGAAAATAAAAGTTCCAGGAAGTCTTAGAATCATGCAGGGAGATGATCATGAGGAGGGTGATGATGACGAGCCAGTCATTGTGGAAGCTGGCACAAAGGCGGCCAACATTACTATCCAACCTGCTCTGAGGAATGTGCCGCAGGCAGCACCGCCAGCTCCCATATTTGTAAGGCCCCAGAAAGGACCTGCACCAACCCGTACCTCAGTAGAAGTATGTACTGCAAAGAGGCAATCGACGCACCTACCTACCCCCAGTTCTTCTTCAGGCAATGGCCCAATAAGAAAGTACTCTTCCCCAGTTTAGGGCTTTTTTTTACGATTAGCAAACAGGAGGGTAACATATGCTACATTTGCCACATGAGTGTTTGTTGAGGCATGTCTGGTTCACATTATGGTACTGGAGACCAGACAACCCATATAAAAAAACATCACACAATCTGGTGGGAAGGGCACCTTAAAAATGGCTAAGGGTGGTTGCAGTGGTGAAGGTGAGGAGAGCCGGGAAGCGTCAGCTACAACTGGTCAGGTCAAGGTGAAAAGTGAGGATGAAGAGGGTAACATCCTCACGCAAAGCAGCCCTGTCCTCAGCAGTGCCCCAGAATCACCCACCTCAGAAACCTCACAATGGCACAGGAAGACTCAGAGCCAGATGGAGACACCATAGCATACAGTGACTGCACCATGATACACATTGAGTCTACCACCGCCTTCATCTCAAAAGTCACCTGCATCAGTGACCCCAGAAAAGAAGAAAATCCAGGTTCGTACAATGGGAAGCTGGCAAAAAATGTTAACACTAGACCTCCTCCCTTTTACTTTTGTAGGAGTGGGATTCTTAGAGTTCATGGCAGCCATCTGCCCAAAATGGAAGGCTCCAAGTCTGACATATTTTGTCAGAGTTTCTGTTCCAGGTACATCACTGCACACTGGATCTCTTTTGAGGGGGTGGAGCGAAAGTTAAATACAGGTCTTGGTCCTGGAGAAACGTTTAAGAGCGTTCTGCGGCATGCAACAGTAGCCATGTTTGCCATAGGGAAATCACATACAGCTGCAAACATCTTGGACCAATTAAATAGCAAGGTGTCTGAATGGCTGCGACCCAGCGGTTTCCAAATTGGACTTGGTGTCACGGACAATGGCAGTAACATAGTCAAGGCCATTTCAGGCGGGGGCTATTTCAGGGTCCTGTGTTTGTCACACTGCATCAACCTGGTTGTAAAAGAGTTTCTCAAGAAAGAAGACATAGTCAGAAACATGCTGACCACCTGCAGATGAATCTGTACTCATTTCAGCCATTCTTTTAAAGCCTGGAAGCAGTTGCGGATTATTCAACATGGTAACAGAGTATCAGTTAAAGCCCTGATACAGGAGGTGCCAACACAGTGGAACTCCACCTATTATATGTTGTAAAGTCTGTTTGAGCAATACAGACATATCAATGAATATGTTGTTGATCGAGGAGGAGATGCAATTACAAAAGCTATGACCATCGATGTGGACAAATGGGGCATAGTCAAATGCCTGACACAGATGCTGCTCCCTTTTGAGGATTTCATGAAAGAAGTTGGCAAAGAGGACAGTATGATGGGTCAAGCTTTTCCATTGTTGCGGCTGCTACAGGAGCAGCTAAAGAAGGTGTCTGAAAGGTTTGCACTCCCAGGTGTAAACAAAAACCCGGAAGCGCATGCCTTGGTTGAGATCGTAATCCTTTGCTCGGCTTGTGATGCAAGGCTGCAAAATGACATTATCTCGTCCAAAGAGTACATCTGTGCCACCCTACTTGACCCACACTACAAAAGAATAATATCATCTTCAGATGGAAGATGGAGACACCATGGCATACAGTCACTGCACCATGATCCACATTGAGTCTACCACCACCTTCATCTCAAAAGTCGCATGCATCAGTGGCCCCAGAAAAGAAGAAGATCCAGGTTCATACAATGGGAAGCTGGCAAAAAATGTTAGCACTAGACCTCCTCCTTTTTACTTTTGTGGAAGAAGTGGGATTATTAGAGTTCATGGCAGCCAACTTCCTGAAATGGAATGTTCCAGGTCTGACATATTTTGTCAGAGTTGCTGTTCCAGTGCTGCATCACGATGTGCTACAATTGGTCGGACAAGCTTTGCAGCAAAGTGTTGTCCACACTATCTACCTGACAACAGACATGTGGAAGGGTTGTCAGTCTACTGAATACATGGGCATCACTGCACACTGGATCTCTTTTGAGGGAGTAGAGCAAAAGTTAGATACAGGTCTTGGCCCTGAAGAAACTTTTAAGAGCGTTCGGCAGCATGCAACAGTAGCCATGTTTAGGGGAAATCACATACAGGTGCAAATATCTTGGACCAATTAGATAGCAAGGTCTGAATGGCTTCGACCCAGAGGTCTCCAAATTGGACTTGTTGTCACAGACAATGGCAGTAACATAGTCAAGGCCATTTCAGATGGTGGTCATTTCAGGGTCCTGTGTTTGGCACACTGCATCAACCTGGTTGTGAAAGAGTTTCTCAAGCAAGAGGACATAGTCAGAAGCATACTGACCACCTGCAGATGAATCTGCACTCATTTCAGCCATTCTTTTAAAGCCTGGAAGCAGCTGGATTATTCAGCATGGTAGCAGAGTACCAGTTAAAGCCCTGATACAGGAGGTGCCAACATAGTGGAACGCAACCTATTATATGCTGTAACGTCTGTTTGAGCAGTACAGACATATCAATGAATATGTTGTTGATCGAGGAGGGGATGCAATTGCATAAGCTATGACCATGGATGTAGACAAATGGGGCATAGTCAAATGCCTGACACATATGCTGCTCCCTTTTGAGGATTTCACACAAGATGTTAGCAAAGAGGACTGTATGATGGGCCAAGCTATTCCGTTGTTGCATCTGCTACAGGAGCAGCCAAAGAAGGTATCTGAAAGGTTTGCACTCCCAGGTGTAAACAAAACCCAAGAAGCGCATGCCTTAGTTGAGATCTTAATCCATTGCTCGGCTTGTAATGCAAGGCTGCAAAATGAAATTATCTTGCCCAAAGATTACATCTGTGCCACTATACTTGATCCACGCTACAAAAAAATAATTTCATCTTTCATTCCTTTTTCTGAAGGGGATGTTTCAAAATACAAGAGGTGGATTGTTGAGGAAGCCAGAGAACTGGAAGAAGAATGGCTAGAACTTAGAGTCCCACTTCACAATTCTGGGGTGCCGCCTTCAACTTCAAGAGAGGGCAGTCTTGCCTCACAGCAGCCAACACCAGCAACAAGGAAACCAGCAACAACAGCATTAGAAGAATGGGTCCCTCTGCATTGGCTTGGTTTCAAGTGGCAGGTCTTAAGTCCAGGACAGAGGTGAAGGCAAAAGAGGTTGAACAATTGGCAGCACCAATGACACTACAGAGGAAGTTCCAGGAGCATCTGGATGACCCAAAAGAGGTGTATGCAGATCAAACTCCATTGGTGTATTGGTGTGGGAAGATGCGCCAATGGCCACAGCTCAGCAGGCTGGTAATAAAGTATCTGGCTTTACCAGTAGCCAGGGTGTCTGCTGAACGTGTGTTCAGTGCAGCTGGTGCAGTTATAACAATGAGGAGGACCATTCTCTCACCTCAAAATATGGAGAGGTTAACAATGATCAAAATGAACCAACATTTTATACCACCTGATTACATCATTTCCGAAACACCAAAGGAGGAGGAAGAGGATGATTGGTCAGAATCAAGTGTGTTTTTCGAACAACTTCTGGGTAAAACACCTGAATTTGGAGATGAACTCTATTTCCCAGACTCAGTATGCCAGAGCCACCATAGAACTTTTTAATTATTTCTCATTGAACTTCTTTCTTTCTAGACTAGTGGGATACTTGTGTCCGGTTTATGCTGCCCCACCATTTTTAGTCACATATTATATGGCTGGATTGGAGTGGACCCATGTACAGTGAAGAAGCCCCACATTCCCATCAGGACATTAGAGACGATGCCTGCCTCCCTCACATGCCATTGTCAATCCTTTTTTTATATCACCTAGCAGGGCTTACCTACTGGAGAGGTTCAGCCACCAGGCACCCAAGAGTGAAGAACATTTCAAGAAGACTGGAGATGCACCTCCCAATTTGGCAATACAGTAACAGTTTCTTTTCAACAATAATAATTTGTTGGACTAGGTGGGTTAAATTCAATCTTCCATAATTTGTATTTTTCAAATCTAGAAGACATAACATTTAGAGATATACTATCTTGGGTCTCTCTGGGGCAGAAGGACTGTTTGCAATGCATTTAACTGAAATGTGTAATGCTTATCCCTTCAGTGTTTCCTTCTACAACAGATTGGTGATTGCATGCTGCTCAGTTCCCCAATTAATTTTGTTGTAGTTTCTTTTCGTGTTGTGTTTGTCTTTGTCAAACCTTTCCCCAAATCCTTTTTTTTAGCCATTCATCGAGCCCCTGACCCGCTTCACCCAGGCTGTGTGATTTATAGAGGTGTGACTTAACGTTCCACTATAAATAGATCACACTGCTGGGGCAGATGTGGTGAAAGCATCACCAACTCACTTCATGACCTTCTATTACCTGAGCAATATTCCATATCGGCCCCATCAACATCATCATTCATGCCTTGTTGTGTTGGGTGAGTGTGATGGGGATAATGTCAGTTTAGATCAGGTTTTACCATGGCCCTTCCCTTCTCCTTCCGCAACACGAGATGCGCCTGCTTTTTTCTTACAGACTATATGGAACGTCTGTCCCTTTAGGACATCTACAGAGAGACTTAAGGAGCGGCTTGGCCTTGAGAGTGACGCTGATCAGCCCCCTGATGAATGGTGGAAGGACAACGAACCCGGAAGGAAGGAGTGTTGTCAGGAAAGGGAGAGAGGAGCACCAAATGGAGACAGTGGGAGACCCGCAAATGACCAGACTGACTGGCAAAAGACGACTTGAGAGGGTCCATTGTTCTCTCTGAAATTTCCAGGGAACTGGTTGAGAGTTGGTGAAGTGAGCCGGGAGGCCACCGTCCCATCATGTCACCCCACCATGCTCCCGGAGGAGTGTGGCTAACCCAGGTACATAGGAGTCTGCCAGGATGAGTGAGAGGGTTGAAAACAGGTAGTTGTAAGGAGGGGACACCCGTCTGTGAGACAGTTTCCTCTTCTTATTTGGAAGATATGAGCAAGCCCCACATACTACGTTTTCAAGTAAAAGAAACAAGCATGACAACACGGTGATGGGATAGGGAAAATGGTTATTACTTCCCTCACAACCACCCTCATAAAAATAAGTCAAAATTAAAGAGCATACACTTACCTGTGGTTCTTTCCTCTTTTGTCCGAGGGGCGTGACAACCACGGTGGTACAGTCCGGTAAGACTAGAAGGGAGAGAAAGAACGGAGACGACCATTATGAACCAAACCACAGAGGAGCAAAGCATGAGCCTTACATAGAGAAAATAAAGGCACCCATAAGTAACCAAACAAGGCATACAGTACTTCATTTATCTGTCTATGTAGCTGTTTGCCTGCCCAGGTGACAAGTGGGATAGTCGGCAAGACAGAATCCCGTCCGCTACAAGACGGAACAAGTTGTACATCAATTACTCGTGGGGGAGTGAAAACTGGAATGGGCCCTTCAGAAACACATGAAGCAAGTGGAAGTAGATCGGACCGTATTCGCCATTGCCATTAGTTCACATGAACAATCTAAATAAAATGGCAGAAGGACAGTCTCAATTGGTCGCTGGCATTGACCATTTATGAGGACCCGTGGTATCAGGGGCTATGGCACGGTTACAGAAGTATGTGCCCGGGGAAGACCCAGTGGCGTTCTTTCTGAACTTTGAGCAAACTGCTCGTGCCAGCGGCTGGCCAACAGAAAGATGGTCCTTCTATTTAGCACCGTTGCTTACAGGAGAAGCACAAGCGGCCTATCAGATTGTCAACAACATATTATGGGGAGGTGAAACAGTTTATTATGGATCGTTTTGGCATAGATGACTGAAATTTAGGAAGGAAAGAGATACACCTGGAGATACCCCAAATACCTTATTTTATAGGATAAAGGATGCTGCAGATTGCTGGCTTAAACCCTTGGAATCAAAAAAGGAAGAAATCATGGAAAAAACCTACCTTGAAAAATACAGATAAGCATTACCATTTCAAACACTGAAATGATTAGGACAACATGCTGGGTTGACTCTTAACCATGCAGTAAAAATGGCCACTTCCTTTGCACGCACCCAGTCTTGAGGGTATTCACCCAACTCTAAAAAAACTTTCAAGCCTTTCCCCCTGTCCAGCCACAAGTATGAGAAAAAGCCAAACAAAACCACCAATGAAACTTCCAAGATTAGGATAGGGAAACCCAAGCCTGTGGTAAACCCTGGTCCTCAATACTATGAATGTGGGGAGTGGGGGCCATATCGCCCAATTCTACAAAAGACAAAAAGAGAAGGGGGATGAAGAACCCATAGACATCAGGTATATTCCCAGGACTGTTCTCTATTCCCAGGAAACTGACCCCCTTTATTATGTGAGTTTATTGTTAAATGGGAGAACCATAACCACTTTGTTAGATTCTGGCTGTAGGCAATCGATAGTCAGGAGAGAGTGGGTAAGTTCCTCCCAGATAATTTCAAACAAAAAAGTGGTTATACGTTGTGTACATGGTGACACCAAGGTATATTCAGTAGTAAGGCTTAAACTCTCCAGCCTCTCAGACGAAAATAGCATAGTCGAAGCAGGGGTTCTACCTTGCCTCCCTGAACATGTCATTTTGGGTATAGATGATCCCTACTTTCTTGAGTTGTTAGGAAATCTTTTACAGAAAAAGATGACCCAGAACCAACAAATCAGGAAAGAGTCTTTTGTTCATGATTTTCTTCTTACCCCCGAACCGTGGGTACTGGGCAAAAGGTTTGCACTAGCACAACATATTCATAGCACTCTTCAGAATGCTTGGCAATGTGCCAAGATTAACCCAGACTCCTCTACTCTTACATATCCATGTTTCATCGTACAAAAGAGCCTTCTTTACTCATTAGGTAAGGCCATCAATACCCCTAAGTTGTTGGTTCCTTTAGGATAACATGACCAAGTTTTGTTTTTTGCATATTCTCACCTACTAGCTGATCATTCTGCACTAGAAATGACCATTCAGTCAATCCTGCAGAATTTTTATTGGCCTGGGATATATGCACAGCAACAACATTGCCATATGCCAAAAAACAAACCTCACTCAGCCACCCTAGGTAGCTCTACAACCATTACCCATAATTCGAAAGCTGTTTGATTGTATTGGTATGAATTTAATAGGACCCCTTCCCAGATCCACAAAAGGTTTCCAATACGTGTTGGTAATGGCTGATTATTCTACAATGTATCCTGAGGCTAGTCCCTTACGAGTGACCACGTCAAAGGTCATCACCCAATATCTTATAGAACTGTTTTCTCTAATGGGATTTCCTCGTGAGTTCCTCACAGATCAAATTAACTCTAAAGAAGATGCTGTCTAGTGATGGGATAACTTGGGATCAGTTACTCCTGCTTGCCTTGGTTGTCTTAAGACGCCAAATCCCAAGTAGTTTGTGGGTCTCTTCTTTTGAGTTCCTCTCTGGGCGACAACTGAATACTCTACTGGAAATAACAAAAGAAGCATGGGAAAAAGACTCAGAAAAGGAGGTCTGTTCTCTTTTGGAGTATGCTAGACAGCTCAAATCCAGGTTAGGGAAACTAAGAGCACTAGCCCTTGAAAACCTAGAGAAATCCCAACAAAGACAGAAGTATTTCTATGACAAGGGTAAATGTTAGAGGGAACTTGCTGTAGGTGATTGGGCTATGGTCTTTCTACCAAATTCCGCTGCCAAAATGAAGAAAGAGTGGCAAGGACCCTCTGAGATAGTAAAGAGAGTAGGAAGAGTCACCTAACAGCTACGCCTACCCCAAAACCAGTTATACCACATTAACATCCTAAAAAATGGTTAGGACCTCTTCCCCAGACTGTGCAAATTGTGAACTCTATAGAGGAGAGAAAAATCCACTATAAGTAACATAGACATAAATAATTCCCTATCCAAAAAAAAAGACGAACTTCTGACTGTACTATCAGATCACGCAGACATTTTTTCAGCTCTGCGTGGTAGGACTAACCTTGCTATGCATTCCATACTGACCCAGGAGGTGTTGTCATCAAGCAACAACGATATTGCTGGGGGTCATTCTCCCGTCCAAAAGCGAATGGTGGTCACCTATAGTACTCGTCCCAAAAACCGGACGGAAGTCTACGGTTTGGTATTGACTTCCAGGCTGTGAACAGAGTCTCCAAACTGGATGGATACCCATTACCTAGAGTAGATAAGATGATTGAGAGGCTTGGGAAGCACACTACATAAACACTTGACTAAAGGCTATGGCAGATCCCGTTAAACCCAGCTGACCAACAGAAATCAGCCTTTGCTACACTTAACAGGTTGTACCACTTTGCTGTCATCCCTTTAGGTTACATGGGGCCCCTGCCACCTTCCAGAGACTCATGAACAGCCTACTAGCAAAACACCAGTGGTATTCAGCTGTTTACCTGGATGATATAGTGGTATAAAGACAAGGACAGAAAACCTTGACCATCTTAGATCAGATCTATTGGAATTACAACAGGCTCACCTCCATATCAATGAAAACCAGTTCAGATTTGCACACTATAAAGTAAAATATCTGGGTTATACCCTTGGAGACAGGGTGATCGAAACCCAAGACTAGAAGGGAGAGGATCATTACAAAGCAAAGCATAAGCCTTACATAGAGACAATAAAGAGACCCATAAGTAACTAAACAAGGCATAGAGTACTTCATTTATCCATCTACGTAGCTGTTTGCCTGCCCATGTGACAGTGTTGCTAGGGGTGGGCAAAGAATTCTGCTCTGCTGGCAAAGTTTGCTGAGATTTTCTCACTCTGCACAGAGTGCCCGAAAAACTCCACAAAGCGACATGTTTTTTTTCTCACTCGATCATTTTAGTTCACAAGCACAAGCAAGAGAAATCGCTAAGTTGCCGAGCGAGATTTCTGAAAGCGAGTGGTAGGCCGCGACCGCTCGTGATGAGAAAGCTTCCACTTGTGATGATGAGCCTGCTGCTCGATTAGAAAATACACCCGTGGGGCAGAAAGAAGCTACTGCCCTCTGGCACTCCATGTGATGCTGTTTGCGCTGATCTCCCACATTGAAAATCAGTGAAAACAGCGTGACTTACCCATTCTCTGTCTCTGAGTTTTTCTGGCACTTCGTGGAGTCCTGCGTTGTAGAACTTTGCAAACTCCACCCAGGCTTAGGTGTTGCGTAAATACTTAGGGGGTCATTCTGACCCCGGCGGTCATGGACCGCCGGGGCCAGGGTTGGCGGGAGCACCGCCAACAGGCTGGCGGTGCCCCGCAGGGCATTCTGACCGCGGCGGTTTGGCCGCGGTCAGATGCGGAAAACCGGCGGTCTCCCGCCGGTTTTCCGCTGCCCAATTGGATCCTCCATTGCGGCGCAGCAAGCTGCGCCGCCATGGAGAATCTGACAGCCCATACCGCCATCCTGTTCCTGGCGGTTCTCCCGCCAGGAACAGGATGGCGGTATGGGGTGTCTTGGGGCCCCTGGGGGCCCCTGCAGTGCCCATGCCAATGGCATGGGCACTGCAGGGGCCCCCGTAAGAGGGCCCCACTTTGTATTTCAGTGTCTGCTTTGCAGACACTGAAATACGCGACGGGTGCAACAGCACCCGTCGCACCTTCCCACTCCGCCGGCTCCATTCAGAGCCCGCGTCCTCGTGGGAAGGTTGATTTCCACTGGGCTGGCGGGCGGCCTTTTGGCGGTCGCCCGCCAGCCCAGTGGAAATCCCAGAATCACCGCAGCGGTCTGACGACCGCGGTGCGGTGTTCTGGCGGGGGTACTTTGGCGGGCGGCCTCCGCCGCCCGCCAAGGTAAGAATCACCCCCCTTAATCTTGTCTAACCTCTCTTGACTCTGAGCTCACTTCTTGTGATTCCAGGATTGTATTTACTAAGTTTAGTTTTTGAAAACTAGCTCCCCAACATTGCTCTGAAGAAGTTGATATTGCTAGTATTTGATTTCCTATCAGGTCCTATTTATTGTGTGTCAAATACTGTCATTGTGGTTAGTAGCCTGGTCTCAGTCTTCCTTAAGTTATGATATAAAAATATGACCCACTAAATCTCTGTTTTCTTTCAATCTAGTTGACAGTGATGGATCATTCTTAGATTAATCCTGCAGTTGGAGTTCATATCGGTGGGAGTGGTATCTTCTGTCTTTCCTGTTAGTGTGCTAGCCTGCTACTGCTCCAAGATGCTACCTTTGGAAAAACCCTGCAATAAGAAGACTCTCTCGCTTCACCTATTTAGGTAAGGGAAGAACTATGCACTGAAGTGAACTTGTTTAGTTAGTAATTAACTCCTACTGAAGAAGATGTTTGTGTGTATCTAGGTTTTTTGTAGGCAAAATAGGCAATTGCAATCACCCCCTAGTGGTCAATATAATTACAGAGGGCATAGAGCCAGGGTATAAGTAAATGACATGCACTTTTTTAGCAGATTTAAACAACAGGCTGCACTAAAAGACAGCAGTACAAACTAAAACACCAACATAAACATTTGAGGCATAAATCAAGTTAAATAAATTATCCCCTTTTTATTTTTAACGAGTAGAAAAACCCACCATTTCCACCAGAAACAGGCCCACCCCTCTCCCCAAACAAATAGCCCCATCTCCAAAAAGTTCAACTAAATGTTCAATGTGAAAAAACCCCGTCCAAACTCCCTCCCCACCCTCTCCTACCAAACAAGTCCCTCCCACCAAAACAAAAACAAATTAAAAAGCCAGCTCTCCATCTGGTCCAGCCCCTGCAGGATACAGTGGAGCAATGCCCTTTCAGAGCGGGAAGGGGTGGCAGCATGTGCAGTCAGGGACCCTGACAGCTGGTGGTTGCACTGGCGATGTAGTAGCTGGGGCTGGTGTGCTGATGAGCCAGGTCCTGGGTCCAAGGCAGCTATCTCACCCTCTACCTCCTCTAGGATCACCAGCCATCAGTATTCAGCCTAGATGTTCTCCACCGTAGACAGGTCGCTATCTCCTGCCTGGTTGGTGGTCGAGCAGCAGGAGTAGCTATATCAAGAAACACAAAAATAAAAAAAGACAAATTGTAAACAATGCTTTGAGCAAACACTTCTTCAAAAGTAGCTGGGGGTGGCACAGTAGCAGTATATTGCTGGTCCCCTAGGGACTTTAGAATTTGATATGATTATGATTATGAGAGTCATAAGGACAAATTGTATTTGTTTACCCACACATGCCTCACAAAGGACTGACTGTCTGGTAGAAAAGAATTAAGGCAGAATAACCAGATTAAAAAAAAAACTTAGATTTTATATTTTTCCTTTTAAAGGCTTTTCTAGTAACTAAACAGACACTTTTGGTGGAAAAATAAAAATGAATTACCTCTCATTGATGAGTAAGGCATTATGCGCTATGCAGTACAAGTTGTGGTGCCAAATTAATGGAGGCATGCTAGCCAGCGCTTCGAGTACTTTGCCACTGTCTGCAGCTAGGGCCACTGCAGTTGACAATTATCTATCTATAATTTCAATTACCCTGCTCTTCCCCAAATGCCTTTCACTTAGTTTCTACCTTGACTCCAAAGAGGCAGATGACTAAATAAGATACGTCGCACCTGTCATGTATAAAATGCGGATATATTTATCCTATCTGCCGTACGTAGACAGTGCACTACAGGGAAAGGAACGGGCTATATAGATTGTATTTGGCATGTTTGTCACAGAGTATCCCTTATGCCAAACTCGAAATCAAATTGGACACTTACTAGTCCCACTTTATTCACTGGTAGGCCTACTCATTGGCCTCACCCACCATCACAAATTCTTTACAACAAATTAATTTGCTGGGAAGTAAGGAAACAAGACTTGACTTACTATACTGCAGAGTAAGATAGAGAGATTAGGTGGGTAGGCAGTGTTATAGAATAGAGGGGTGTCAACATTCATTGATTCATCATGTGCCTAAGCTTTGGCTTATTCAGTCAATTTGTAGACGAAAGTCTAAAGGCAAAAATCTGAAAAGACGTAAAATTAATCTGTTATGGGGAACCATGAAATATATTTTGGAAATACTTCACATAGCCTTAAAAATGTGGCATATACCAATAATTCATTTTTCAATTTGTTTGGAAGGCTGGGATGGAAGAACTTAGGAAAGAGTAAAGGAGTAAAGTAGTAGAGGTAACATGAGTGGTTGAAAGGAAAACTACACACTTTGGGCCTCATTACAACCTTGGCAAATGGGATACTCTGTCACAAATGTGACCGATATCCACCCGCCATTTTACAAGTTCCATAGGATATAATGGAACTTGAAATACGCCAGGAGGGATACTCTGTCACGTTTGTGACGGAGTATCCCATCCGCCAAGGTTGTAATGAGGCCTGTTGTGTGTTTGGTCTGCAAAGCATTGAAAACTTGGTAAATGCCCCAATAACTGATGCAGAGCAGACACACACTGCAGCTATGAATTGAACCATATTGCACTTCCTCGGTCATGGGTGGTGAAATGCTATAGGCAGGGAGGGTGTTGATGAATGATGATTGAATGATGATGATGAGTGCGATACATATCTGCTTCACTTAACAAATCCAGTGAGTCAAGGGAATAAAATACAAATTAAAATACCCCACACTTTAAACCATAGCTTTGATAATCATAAAACATAAAGTAGGCGAAGTAGGTGAGTAGCATGCCCCTCTACAGAAGAACTCTCTTGTTTATTCATCCAAGCAATTATTAAATCATCCTTTCATTCTTCCTACTATATTATTCACCCATAGCCACCATGATTTAAGCTCTACTTTCTCTCTTCCAGTCTTTCACCAAAATTCACACTCCATTATCCATCCATTCAGTATCCAGTATCCACCCTTTGTTTCAATCATGCTTTCACCCATCCATCCATTTACCTAATTCTCACCCAGGTATCCTTTCAACCACCCATGCATCGTATCCTTGTACTCATTTCTTTTAACCTTCCGTTCTTTCCAGTTTCCATCAAGTCATCATTTTTAGCATACATTATGTGTGCTTTTGCTGAGTTGAATATATAAGAGGCCATAAGTAACCCAACCACCGCTGTAGCTGTGACGCCTGGGGGTTCACAATCACAATGCCGCCCTTGTAGATATTGAGTAATAGTAATTGTTAATAAGTAAGCAATGTGCCTTACCACAGTTTCTCCCCCTGCTCCATCTGCTCCTGCAGCAGAACTTGAGACGACTCCACTGGTGGTTGGGGTGGCTAGAAGAAAGCATTATACAGTTTTTAGATGCTAGGTACACCTCCCCTTAATTTGATATTCAACAAAATGAAACAGCAATACACTGTTACAGTTCCGTTAGCACTGCAGTATCTTCTATCAAAGATATCACTCTGGGGATTTTGTTGGTTCACAATCTTTGAAAAGCCAAGTATTCAAGCCAACCAAACACTTTGTGTAATGGAGGGGCAGAGCTATAGCCTAGGGTGATGATGACTCAGAATCATTGAAGGGGTGGAATAAAAATGGTCAATGAAAGGCAAAAAAAAAAGATAATGCAGGGATAACAGGAATTAAACAAACATTGGATAGGGGAGTCGAAAAAAGGAGACAGTGTAAAAACAATAAACAAGGCAAAATTAAAAGTGGTATAATGGTAGGCAGAGGTAAAAGTTAGGGAAATAATAATATTAAATGATAGGACTTACTGGGATGAGCAGAGCCCGCAGCATTAGAGCTGGTGGTCAAAGCCTCCCCAGCTCCTGCCAGACCCACCTCTGTGGTTCCCTACTTCCTTCCTCTGCGTGCCGATGTAAGAAATAAAGAAGAGAAAAAAATAGATCAGTGGTACAGTTAATCTCCACAAAATTATTATAACAGGCAAACATAGTAACATTATATTTATCTAAATCAGATCACCACTGGTACTAGTATGAATGACTATCATTCAGTTGGCTATACTCATAAAATCCCTATTCCAAATTTCCTTAACAAAAAATACATTTGGAACTAATGCATTGTAATGAATGATCTTTGATTCTATTCTCATTTCTCAACCCCCTAAATGAACCAACTCAGTCTCCCTTTTTGGCAATAAATATATGCATACTACTAGTACTACACATCACTGTCAAATTGCTCAGGACAATACGAGCTACATAAAGAAAGTCACATAGAACACTAACTCACTGATATCCCTAATTCACTATGGTGACTGGAGGACAGAGGAATATGCATTGCAAAGGCTTCTTAAACAATCAGCTAAAGTGACCGCCAATGAGTACGATTAGGTAGTATCAAGCATCTGCCTAGCTCAAGCTGGATCTCATAATAATATTCTTAACATGAACTAAACATAATTTACCTCTGAGTGTGAGTGGCATACTATTCGGAAAAAAAGGTTAGCATTGTAGAACACAAACACAACGAATAATATAATTAATACTCCCCGAGCCCCAGGATCTTAATGTCTCGCAAGTCCTGCTTGCAGTCGATGATATGCGTCCATCGGTGTGTCAGCTGCTGGGTTGTGCGCTGGACCTGGGTGGTGCATCGGACATACGGGCGCACCCTAGCCCAACGCAGCCGATGCTCCTACATGGGGTAACCTCTACCAAGGGTGCCATCTGCTGCCAGCATGGTGGTGTTGCACATACAAAAACACAGGGCTGCCACCTCCTCCTCACTAAAAATGGACCGAGGCTGTACCCCTTGGTAGCGCTGCTGCCGACAAGGTAGGCAGCTGCTGCTGGCTGTCCAGGGGGGCCTGGCACTGCCGTTCCCCTATTCGCCAGCGCCATCCTGCTCTGCCATGGTGCTGAGTGGTGGGGTAAAGAAGAAAAGAAACAGGAGAAGAAAGGAAGGACAAAATAAGGGGAAAAAAGAAAAATGCATGCTGACAAGGTGCTCCCAAAAGTGAAAACATAACATGGCACATAGCCTGTGTACCATGTCCCCTAAACACTGCATGTAATATTTGTAAGTTACCCCTACAGCAAGTCTTACAGCCCTAAGACTGGGTGCATTATATTACATGTGTGGACTTATCTGCAAGAGCAGATATGCCCAGCACTGAGATGCAGCAGCCAGCTGAGAGGGTGACTTGACCCCCAAGTTGGAACTCCCTACTAGGGGTGGGCGGAGTGTGCAGAGTTGCGCAACGCTGAACTCCACAAAATGGCAAAAAAACTCTGCTGCAGTGTGTGGAGCTCAGGGGGAACGGTGGAGTTACCCGTTGTGCCCCTTTGCGTAGCATTTTTATGTCCAATGCAACACAAAGTACGTTCTCGCATTCAAAATCGCTCGCAAACAGCACTATGCAGTTTGCATGGATGTGGCCATCTTGTTTTTCACTCTGTTTATGGTGCTGGGCCTGTTTTTGTCATCAGGCTGTGTGACAAGGTGCTCCCAAAAGTGAAAACAACATGGCACACAGTCTATGTGCCATGTCTCCTAAACACCGCATATAATATTTGTAAGCCACTCCTACAGCAGGCCTTACAGCCCTAAGGCAGGGTGCATTATATTACATGTGTGGACATATCAGCAAGAGCAGATATGCCCCGGCTATGTCTTTGTCAATTTTTAGACATAGTAAGTGAATAGGGAAGCCATCTTAAATCCTTGTGCTGGACACTGGTCAATATGAGTTCCCCAGCTACATTATGGCTTTACTAAGCCATTTAGTTTAGTATCAAACATCTCATATTAATAAACCCTCGCTGATTCCAGTGATGGATTTAATAACACATGTAGTAACTCAGAAGTGGCCCCTGAAAACCTACCAACTGCTGGCGGGCTCACTGACTAGTTCTAGCTAGCCAGCCACCAACAGATGAGATTCTGACCCCAATGCGTGAGAGCCTTTGCTTTCTGGAGGTCAGAAACAAACCCTGCTCTGGCAGGGGTGTTACACACCCATTCCAACAGGATGACCTGAAAATCTCTGTTCCAAGGCAGGAGGCTTCAAAGAAGCCTACGGCCTTTGGTATTCAGATCTTGCCTTCCTCACA
Source organism: Pleurodeles waltl (assembly GCF_031143425.1). Classification (NCBI taxonomy): domain Eukaryota; kingdom Metazoa; phylum Chordata; class Amphibia; order Caudata; family Salamandridae; genus Pleurodeles; species Pleurodeles waltl. Next base: position 963,932,254 of record NC_090448.1, on the reverse strand, counting down.
GGAAGATGCCAAATCCGCCCTCCCCACCCCAGGGTACATCTTGCACCTGGACAGCTGGGAAAATTAGCTATGCAGGAGGCGTATTGCATTTCCAAGCTGGGAACACCCGTAGGGTGATCATCCTGAAATTAACACAGCCTTAGTAATTCCACCATCTTGTTTGTGGTGCTATTAGGAATTCTGGGAAAGGGTGATGCCCATTCCCCAAAGAAACTGGTCATCTAGAGGGCAAAGTGGCCCCAAGGGTAAGTAGCCAAGTGGCTATTACTCTTTTATTCCCCTTGATGCCCCATAAATTGAGTATTTTGGAGATCCCTGATACCAGGAAAACAGATGTTTGCTGGACATGAAAGAAGGAATGGGCAAGAAGCCTGCTGAACCAGAGAACCGAGGAACACAACGGACTTGACATCAAACCTGATAGCTTGCTTGCTGCACTCAACCCTTGAGGATCAACTGACCTGTCCTGCCACTGCAGCCTCCAAGAAACCAGGAGAGCTGACAGTGCTTTGCAAATCACCAAGAAGAACTCCCTTGGAGCAGAGGAGCTGCTTCCCTGCATCTGCAGGCAACCCAAGAAAGAACTGTGAGGACCGGGACCGCCAAAACCTGATGACAGATATCACCAATGCATCCGAGCCACCTAACCTGAGGTGAAGGAGGCCAATGGTGTCAACGTGGTTCCCAGGCCCTCCAGAGACGAAGCCCGCCTTGAGTTTGCCCACTGTGGACTACCCAATGGCGTCTACCGCCTGTTTCTGCCAAAACCCATTCACAGTGATCACCTCCGGTGACAGAGACACGATGGGCCACTTCACCCCTGCACCCGGATACCCTAAACCAAGGGGAAGAGGACTACTGGTGCCCCTAAGTCCCCCAGGCTCATGAGACCTGATGCTCACTTGTTGGTTCAGTCCGACTGGACCCTCGGTCCTTGCCTGCAGACTGTTTCTGTGGGCGCCCGCCACCGTGACCGCCACCATTGACAGTAAACGCGAAGGTCCAAACCACCTCTGCTCTCAGATGCCCCGGACAGTGGAGAACAGGACCACTGGCGTCCCTACATCCCCGAGCATCGCAAGAAATGAGCCACTTGGTAGTTCATCTGGACTGGACTCTCAGTCCACCTCTGCAGCATCTTTGTGACTGGACCGATCCCCATTGACTTACCAAGGGCACCCAATATGGAACTGCACCACTGCCCCTGACTGCACCTGTGCAGTCCGAGGTGATCTGTTGGTGTGGCCTAGGACCCTGCCCTGTACTCACCTTTATTCCAGAAGAGTGGTCCTGTAAGTTGCTGTGAAGTACCTGTTTGCCATTTATGTTTCTCTCCCATAGAGTAACATTGCAGCTACAGAAAAATGCACTGTCAACTTTTGAAAACTGTAACAATTCCTATCTCAAAAAGTACTCATCTGATTCCGGTGATCTTGGTATCTAAATTTTTATCAAAATATGTATTACTTTTATATATTGGTGTTGGATTTCTTTATTGAGTGTGTGCCTCACTTACTTCCTATGTGTGTGCCTTACATTCTGATCACTATCCTCTGATATGCCTAACTACTCACCCACAAAAGAGAGCATTAGGGATGTCATTTGTGCCACTGTGATACCTCTGAGGTTTGCCTGGACTCGTTGCACAGTATACCTCTTTTTGGTCCACTATATCAAGAGCCAACTTCCTACAAGGAGGGTAGCCAAGTAGCCCTTGGAGTCACTCTGGGGTTCTGGTTTCAACAGATGGAGGTCTAGTTATTCTCACCAGGCAAGAGGGAAGCAAGTAGCAAGTCAGCAATGCATGGCAGAAGTCCTTCAGAGCAGCAGTCCAGCAGGGTGGTGGCCCTTTCAGCACCATAGCAATCCTTCCTGGCAGAGTATCGACAGATGGAAAAGTGTACTGACAAGTTGGTGTCTGGAATCCAATATTTATAACTGGGCCTTCCTTTGAAGTGGAAGAAGCTTCTAGATGTCTCCCAGTGAAATCCACAGGCTTCCTGCCTTCCCTGTTCTGGCTCCAGAATAACTACAGGGGGTATATCGTCCTTTGTGTGGAGGCAGGACGCAGCCTGTTCGAATGTAGGGAGGCTTGTGCCAGCTTCACACTCCAGTCTTGCCAGTGATGGCCCATTCAGGCACAACTAGGCTCTCTATTCTGTGTGGCTGTCTAGGAAGAATAGGCAGAGCCCAACTTTTAGTTGCACCCGGTCATGTGACCCATAGGCAGGCTACACATACTAAATGGTTAAGGCAGGAAAATTCCAACTTTCTAACATTGGCATTTTCAAAACTGTAATTTTAAATCTGACTTCGCCATGAGAGAGGATTTTTCATTACAATTTCAAAGGCACAAAATATGAACTGACTACCTACTCCCATTTGGAAATTATCACTTATTAGATGTAATAAGGTACCTCCAGTGTTGTCCTACAGGAGAGGCATGCTTTACAGTAGAGGAACATTCATGTAAGATTTTTTTACTAAAAGGACATGTAAAACTAAAAAGTACATGTCCCACTTTGTAAATACACTGTACCTTGCCCCCTGGGCTGTTTGTGGCTAATCTAGGGGTGGCATATATAATAAAGAAGTATGGTTTGGGCCTGGTAAAATGCTTATTTTGGCAGGTCAACATGGTGGTTTAAAAACTACACACACACAGGCTGCAATGGTGGACCTGAGACTTGTTTAAAGAGCTACTTAAGTGAGTAGCACAATCAGTGCTGCAGGCCCACTAGTAGTATTCAATTTACAGGCTGTGGGTAGAGGTACTGCCATTTTACTAGGGAGTTACAAGTAATGAAATATGACAAGTGGGTATAAGTCAATTCTACCATGTTGTATGGAGAGAGCACTAGCATTCTAGCACTGGTTAGCAGTGGAAAAGTGCACAGAGTCCTAAAGCTAGCAAAAGTAAAGCCAGCAAAACAAGAGGGTTGAAGGCAAAAATGTTGATAAAAACCACACTAAGGATGCAACGTATAACACTGTCCAACACATCATACAGCATGGAGCAAAGTGTTAGCCCAATTGAGCTCACTCGCACTGCAACTGATAGTATTTTAAATCATCTGATGTGCTCATCAGCCGAAAAAGAAGTGCACTTTCATGCCATGGCTGGTGGGCCAATACTTGTCCAATGCTGTTTTATTTAGATTCTTTATCTTTTTTATTGTGTTTTAGTTATCGTTGTGTGTGTAAACTATGTTTTCAGGTTACAATAGTACTGCAAATCATATTTTCTGTGTCGTGAAATGAAACTAACAACGGTTTTCTATGGCTGTTGTAAGTACTCCTGCCTACTGGGAAGCACCTGCTCTGTTCTATTGAAATTAAATATAATGGGTAATTTACTTTAAAATTGTCACTGCATGCATATAGCTACAACATTTAGGAATCTCTGTTTTCTTGTTTTCCTCTTCTTTTTATTTTTGTAGCTTATGTTTGCCAATTCAGGCCTGATGGCTTTTCCAATGCTAGTTTTATTGACTTTTTCTGTGATATTTTGCCACCCTGCCCAAGGCTGGTGTTATATCATTCTCCTGTGTGGGACACATTTGATGGTTGTGTCCTTAGCAGACACTTAGAAATACCTTGCAATTGACAAGACATGGCCTGTAATTATACTCCTCTGGGTGTTTGACTATATTTTCACCACTCTCTCTTCTTGCTTCTCATGTATACACATGTATGTCCTTGAAACTATCTTGGTATGATCTATGATTCAGACTGTGCGTCAACCAGGTGCGGCTCCTCCAATAGGGCGGAGGAGCCTTGCCCCCCCCACCAGCATCAGCTGCTGCAAAACCTTTTACTAAAAATGATAATAAACTATGTTTATTAGCATTTTTAGTCAAAGGGGCAGGGCCACAGGCTGTTACGAGTACTGAGGGGGAGTGCACAGCACTCCCTCTCACTGCACATTTGTTTGTCCGGCCGTCTTGGGCTGGCCAAACATGCATGCGCAGTAGGCTCTGTCCACCCCAGCAACACATTTGCCGGGATGGAGAGACCCTGCACAGGCTCCCAGTCTGCCTGGAGTGCCCTCGCTGGGCGCTCCCAGCCAATCCTGATGCTGCTTTGAGCAGCGTCAGGATTGGCCGCAGGGCAGGCTGGGAGCCTGCGGCTGCAGGCTGTCAGCAGATATGAGGAAAGGAGCAGCGCGGTTCTGATGGCAGTGGCAGCGATGATTAAGGTAAGTGGTTTTTTAAAAATTAATTTCACTATATACCCGTGTGCGCCGCCCCGCCCCTTGTTACCATCACGAGCCGCACCTGCCGTCAACATTGTAGCTGTTTTATCCAATGCTTTAAGTATTTATTCATCTAGAAATGTGGCCTATAACAACTGGAGACAACATTTGGCAGAGTGGCCCATCAGCAGTTTGTATAGTCAAAGCTTTACTCTATTCAACATCCCCAGCTGACCAATATCCCTGTGTCGGCGGCATTCATTACCTTTTTATGAATGCTCTTTATATTTTCCCTCCCTCAAAAGTAGAATTTCCATTGCAGATCTTTGTGTCATCTACATGACTCTGCCTTCCATTCTTGGCTTTCTATAAAGTATGACTAGCAAAAGTATGGAACTAGATTACCCTGAGTTTTAATTCCTGTACCTTCCTACTTGTCAGACAATGACCCAAAAATGAGCTCAACTCGCCAGTACTGCCTTTATCCTGGCAGTTATATAGTTCACTCCACAGGGATCAGCACTACGCCTTGTAGCTCACCAATCAGTCTTTTGAATGAAACATCAAAAATGTGAAAAAATAAAAACTAGTCTACTTCAGTCAGCCTTAATTTATCTGTTTCTATAGTCTCACAGTCAGAAATGATTCCAATTGTGCCTGGCATTGAAAAGTTTCCTTCCATCTGTGAACAATCTTGAATTCTGTAATCTAATACCTTTAATAAACTCCACCAATGTTTTGGCAATATTATTTTTCCTTCGTTTTCTCACTTTACGTTTGTTTACAGGCCTAAGTTTAAACAATTGCTTCCTGCATTATAGTTTTTTGTAGCATGAAAAATAATCTGTTCTTCTGTAGTTATGTGACATCAGTAATATCATCTGGGACAGACTGCACATGTCTTTAGCAGTATAGCCAATACTCCAATAAGTCACCAGTGTATCCCAAAATGTATCCCATTTGGCATCATTGTGTTATAGTCCTTAGCTGTTTCCAGTCTGAATCTTTTTTCGATCAATTATTGTGACACTTCCCTTTCTTGTATCCATATGCATTCAAGCCCAAAACAGCCTTTGACAACCCAATTGCACATATTTTATCCCTCTCCCTCCACTTCTCGATGTCCACTCTTTCACTTTCTGTTTTCACTAATACATCCAAAACATGCTGTCACAATTTGTCATTTGCAATACATTTTCTTCTATTTAAACAGTAGGTTTCATTGCATCATTGTGCTATTGAACATGTCTGTCTGCCTGAGACTGCTTGTGGGAACTTGGGTTTTTAATTGAGAGGGTAGAAGCCCTTCTCAAATATTAAACATAATTCTTGTCAGTTTGAACCACAAAAGTAACTAAATTAACCTGTGCTTAACCCTCTGGTAGCTTGGCACAAAAGCAGTCAGGCTTAACTTAGAGGCCATGTGTAAAGTATTCAGGCAGCTCACAAAGAAGGTCAAGCTGGCGTACAGAGCAATCAGGCAGTGCCCGAAGGGTTAGTCTCAAGGTCAGTTGTGGGCGGATTTTTTGTTGTTTCTGGGTGGGCCTGTTTTGTGGTCTGGTGGGCGATTTTTTAAACAAAATATTGCATTCAGCAGGCACAAATACATTCAGTTGCAATATCTTGGCAAAATACATCTACGCAGTGAATTTCCAAATGTGGGCCACTTTTTTAGCTATCTGATTCGCAAATGGGATTCACTTTTATTTTGGTGCCCAGGCCTATTCACTGTCCCACTCCAACCCGCCACACAAATAGTAATATAGTAAATAGACAACACTAAGAAAATCCCAAACCAATTAAAAAAAATAAGAGTACATTTTAATAAATAAAATTACTCCAAAATGACAAAAATCCTACAAGTAGAATAGGAGATATCAATTTTTAAAGTTTTATGTGAAAATAGTGCCAAAAGGTGTGAGCCACCATTTGCGGGTATCTGGTCCCATTAGGCCAGGTGAAAGTCACAAGTTTGGGCCAACTGAGATGGAGCAGAGGCCAGGTACACAACTGAGTTCGTAACACACCTAAACATAAACAACAGGCTACTATAGATTTAACATCTTAGCTGCTGGACCTCTTCCCCCCAGTGCTGAGCCCTTTTTTGGCTATTTGGGATAGTTCGCGCTTAGGCCTTCATAACTTTTTGTCCGCATAAGCTATCCACGCCAAACTGGTGTCCTTTTTTTCCAACATCCTAGGAATTAGAAATAGGAGTTTCTGGGTTCCCCTGGAGGAGACCATGAAATTAGCCAAAATACACCTAAAATTTAGTTTTTTTCAAAAAAATGGGAAAAAAGGGCTGCCGAAGAAGGCATGTGGTTTTTCCCCTGAAAATGGCACCAACAAAGGGTTTGCGGTGCTGAAATCACCATCTTCCCAGCTTTCAGGAACAGGCAGATTTGAATCAGAAAACCACATTTTTCAACACATTTTTGGCATTTTACTGGGACAAAATTCATTTTGACTATTTTTGGTGCTTTCGACCTCCTTCCAGTTAGTCACAGGAATGGGTGTGAAACCAATACTGGATCCTGGAAAGCTAAGCATTTCTGAAAAGTAGACACAACTATTAATTCAGCAAGGGGTCATTTGTGTAGATCCTACAAGGTTTTCCTACAGAAAAGAACAGCTGAAATAAAAACATATTGAAATTAAGCTGAAAAAAACAGCCATTTTTCTCGACGTGTTACTCTGTAACTTTTTCCTGCAATGTCAGATGTTTTAAAGCAATATACCGTTACGTGTGCTGGACTCTTCTGGTTGCAGGGATATATAGGGGTTGTAGGTTCATCAAGATCCCTAGGTACCCAGAGCCAATAAATGAGCTGCACCTTGCAATGGGTTTTCATTCTATTCCGGGTATACAGCAATTCCTTTGCTAAAATATAAAGAGTGAAAAATAGGCATCAAGAAAACCTTTGTATTTCCAAAATGGCCAAAAGATAAGGTGTGGAGAAGCAATGGTTATATGCACATCTCTGATTTCCGGGGTGCCCATACTAGCATGTGCATTACAGGCCATTTCTCAAAGAGACGTCTTTTTTACACACTGTCTTACATTTGGAATGTTAAAATGTACATAAAGACAAGGGGCAAGAACACTTGTTGTGCTATTCTGTGTTCCCCCAAGTCTCCCGATAAAAATGGTACCTCACTTTCGTGGGTAGGCCTAATGCTCGCGTCAGGAAAGGCAATATGGACACGTCACTTTTCTACACTGAAATCTGACGTGTTTTTTGCAAAGTGCCTACCTGTGGATTTTGGCCTCTAGCTCAGCCGGCACCTAGGGAAACCTACCAAACCTGCACATTTTTGAAACATAGACACCTAGGTGAATCCAGGATGGGCTGACTTGTGGGGCTCTCACCAGGTTCTGTTACCCAGAATCCTTTGCAAACCTCAAAATGTGGCCAAAAAAACAAGTTTTCCTCACATTACGGTGACAGAAAGTTCTGGAATCTGAGAGGATCCACAAATTTCCTTCCACCCAGCGTTCCCCCCAAGTCTCCTGATAAAAATGGTAGCTCACTTGTGTGGGTAGGTCTAGCGCCTGCTACAGGAAATGCCACAAAACACAACATGGACACATCACATTTTCCTTAAAAAAACAGAGCTGTTTTTTGCAAAGTGCATACCTGTGGATTATGGCCTCTAGCTCAGCCGGCACCTATGGAAACCTACCAAACATGCGCATTTTTTAAAACTAGACACGGGGAAGCCAGGATGGGCTGACTTGTGGGTCTCTCACCAGGTTCTGTTACCCAGAATCCTTTGCGAACCTCAAAATGTGGCAAAACATTTCTTTTCTCACATTTCGGTGACAGAAGTTCTGGAATCTGAGAGAAGCCACAAATTGACCCAGCCTTCCCCAAAGTCTTGCGATAAAAATGGTACCTCACTTGTGTGGGTAGGCCTAGTGCCCGCGACAGGAATAGGTCACACAGCGGTCAATGTTGGTCCTTACATGAGGCAACTGTTGACCCTGGGGTGATCCATTCCTGATGCAAGCACTAGGTATAGGCACTCAAGTGGGGTAGTGTTTTTATCAGGACAGGTGAGGAATCACTGTGTGGTAGGAATTTTGTGTATCCCAGCATATTCCTGTAGTTTGTGTGACAGAAATGCAAGATAAATTGAGTTTTTATTCATCATTTCAGCTTTGCAGGGAATTCTGGGTAAGAAAACTTTGGGGAATCCGCACAAGCCACACCTCTGTGGACTCCCCCACATGTCTAGTTTCCAAAAATGTTTGGGTTTAGTATGTTTCCCTATATGGCCACCGAACCCAGGACCAAAAACACATTTGCCTGCCTTATAAAACCAGTTTGTTTTGTGATAGATAATTCCGATGTCTCCATAACACGATTTGGGCGGTGGAATTTGGGGCTGAACTAAATTGGGGAGCTCCCAAGAGAGCACTCTCTCTTTGTGCTTGCTGCCGCATTTACCTGCTCTCTGGGTTGGGCTAACCCACTATTGCCCCGTTGCACAGACTGTGCTTGCAAAGGGACAGCAGGACTGTCCTCATCACCTCACACATAATTTAGTGGAAGAGGAGTTATCCAATGGGACTTCTCCGACTGAAAAATCACTCCCAAAGTCTGCGCCATTGTCCTATCCCTCAGATGCTGTCTCAGTAATGCTGTCTCAGTCTCTGATCCTAAGTCAGAGCTGTCCTCTATAACCCGAGTGACGGTGTCAGCAGCAGTCATCCATCAAGATGCCATCTCTGCTATTAGCTAAACTGTTGCCTTAAAACACTAGCCTACGTAGACAATCACAAAATTGCTGGTGTGTGTGTGATACATGCAACAGTAGAGGCCACTTTACCTTCGCTTCGTCCCTCAATCAGCACGTTCTTTCAAGACACTCAAAAAACACCTTGTCATATACCATTCGTCACAGTCTTTAGCACCTCCTGCGCCCAGTCCAACAATCATTATTGGTGTTCCCACTTCCATGTCCTCCTCCTCGGATTCCCTCATTACCATCCAGCAAAGTGCCTTTCATCTCTCCATAGCTGCCCGCATCCCGCACATACATTTCATTTGTATTATAGTTCAGGAAATGTCTGACTTTACTAATGTACTCAGCTATTTACATAAAATACAGATTTGCTCTTTGCAGTAGGCATATAAACCTTCGGCGCTTCTTTATGGCACTAAAACTACCACTAGACAAAAGTCTGATCCTTTTGTAGCAGAAACATAATCACAAGACTTACTTGACTTTTTTATTGCTGCCTAAAAGCTACAGTTGAAATGCATTGAAATGGCCCCCAGGGAAACCCTTCAACTACTAAAAAAAAGTATTGCCCCCACAGGGGGTCGCCCTGCCCACGGACGACACCCTGTCAAATTATTTATTTTCTTTTCTTTTTTTTTTTAAATTAACCTCTGGGGGGCGCGATCTAGTGCCCCCCCCCCCCAGGGGACACCTTCCTCATAATAAAAAAAAAATATGGCCCCGGGGGGGGGGGGTGGGGGGGCAAACCAGCCTGTTTTCCAAGGGGGCCGACCCCCCCAAGTGAAATCCCTGGTGTCCAATGGCATTTCCTGGCCCTCGATCGCAGCTGTGCTGTGACCGAGGGCCAGGAAACGTGTTCAGGAAGGCCGTTTGGGGCCGTTTTACCCATCGGAGCAGGAAGCGGCCTTATGGCATTCCTGCTCCGATGGGGAAAACAACAATGTGACGTCAGCATGCCTCGCGGTGCGCTGACATCACAAAGGGGAGGGTGGGGAGCTGGGGGATACACAGAAAAGCTTCTGTGTCTCCCGGGGAGTTTAAAAAAAAAAAATCCTCAGGTGCGATGCACCCGGGGATTTTCTAACCCCCTCCCTGGTGTTGGCCACTGGTCGTGACCAGCACCAGGGAGGTAGTGCGGGCATCTGCCAGTGGCCGACGCCCACACTCAACGGGTTGAGCATATATAAATATATATTTTCTTTCTTGATATCTAAATAAATGCCTCGCAAGTCCAATTGTTTCTTTCCTTTTAATATAGACAATAATTTTATTCATTTTCATGGTAACACACATATTTGCAATCTATGTTTTCTGTCTTCTTTATTCTTTTATACATAAACATGATTATAGTCTATATTTACTGCCTGTCAAAAAATCAAAATACAAACAACCAAGGTGTTAAGGATAAGCAAACATCCCCATCACCCTCTACGAAAGAAGCTATTATTCATATCAATAAAAATCATTCACATCCTCACACATACAAACTCAACCATACTACCATAAAACCAGTTATATAAAGAATATAAAATCCATATATTGATACAAACAAAATCTGTCCATTCTTCCAAGCGTTTCAATCAGGTATATACAGTAATAACAAAAAACAGAAAACATTTATAATCAATGATTTATTAATTATTTTCAGTCACAATACCAATACATAATTAGCCCCAAAGATCCAAAAATATAGCTGGATGAGACTTAAATACGCGACTGAGTTTGGCCTGCTGGTAGTTGGGTCTTTGAGGCTCTGTGTCAGACCCAGTGAAGCTTTCAGCTGCACAGCAAGGCTTGCAGGGCTTGGCTTTGCTCTCTGTTGGATCCAGTGCAGCTCTCAGATAGGATGGCGCAGGTTGACTCTACGAGTCTTTGCGTCGCTCCGCATTGATTCCGTGGAGCCTTTGATTTGGAGCTTTTTGCTGCCTCCAGTCAGCTCTCATAGAGCCTTCAGTTAGGCAGAGTTGAAAATACTCTGATGCCAGCCAAGGATCCTGGACCTGGGAGGCACCTATTAGGGATCAGGACTCACTCCAGCAGAGGCAAGCTGCAGAGTTTAGACAGGACTGGGCAGGGCTGGCAGTAGCAGGGCAGACCTCTGGAAGCTTGTTGTCCCCCTTTATCCCAACAGGAGGTCAACCAACTGACTTTTGGGGTCACTTCTGGGGGCCCTGAGATCGAGGCAAGCAGATCCAGTTTTTCTTTTTCAGATAACAGGGTAGTCCTTCTTCTGAATCTTTCACAGGTGCAGGAGTGTTCTAATTAGCCTTTTTGAAGGTCCTACTTTTATACCTAGTGACAGCCTTTGTGTAGGGGGAGGATTCTCTGACCCTCCCATAAAACTTGCTCTGGTCATTTCTTCCACTATCCTGGTCCTGGTATCTAACTGTCTAGGGTGATAAAGGCAAGGGCATGCCTGGTGCTAGGATCTTTTGTGTGTGCTGCAGGCAGAGCCCTTTGAACTGCAAGCATTCATCCCCAGCCATCCTGTCAGGAAGACTCTCTACCTTCACAGCTAGGATTCCGTTGTCTCTCTGTCTGGAAGTAATACACAACCTACAACAGCAGAAACATTTAAAGTCTTGTGACCCAGGACACTGGCAGGGAGGCACAGTTGGTTTTAGACAAAAAAATGCCAACTTTCTAAAAAGTGCCATTTTTACAATTGTAACTTAAAATGTGACTATCATCTCCCAATCGAACATTAGCTCTTATTAAATTTAAAAAGGTAACCCAGTGCTAATCTATGGGCGAGATGGGCTTTTCAACAATGAAAAACAGGTTTAGGAGTTTTCATTATCAGGACATGCAAAACTTAAATACACATGTCCTTCTTTTTAAATACCATGTACCCTGTCCTATAAGCCTTTAGGATCTACAGTAGGGGTGATCTATACATAATAAAAATGAAGGTTTAGGCCTGGTGAAAAGTTAATTTTGCCCGGTCAAAAAAGCAGCAGTAGTGGCAGGCCTGGGATGTATTTTACAATGCTACTTTAGTGGGTGGCACAATGAGTGCCGATATCTATTAGTAGCATGTAATTTACAGACTCTGGTTACAGGTAGTACCTTTTACTAGGAACGTGCATGTAAATTAAATGTGGCAATTAAGTGTAGGCCAATTTCTACCAGGTTTTACAGAGAGGGCACAAGCAATTTAGCAATGGTGAGTGCAGGTAAAATACAGTACATAGTCCTAATGCCAACACATACTAGTTCAGCAAAGTAGGGGAGTGAAGTCAAAATGTTTGGGGGAATACCACTCTATGGATGTCAGATCTAACACTCCTTATATAAAAGAGTGAGCAGAAAAAAACTAAACCCTGGAGGGGAAAGAGAACAGGGGTGGTAAAGAGAAGTGACAGCTGGAATGTTGTGATCTCATCAACCTCATGTCTCTCGTATTTCAGGGGATTCACAATGGAATTTTCAAAGGTGAATGCCAAAAGAATACTAAAGGTATGAAAACCTTCAAGGTTTACTGTGTTGTAAAACACTGAAAAGATCTTATAAAATAAGGCATTGGTGATAATTCTTACTTGCTTTGTAATGGTGGGCTGCAGGAAGCCTTGGCCACAATCAAAGGAAGCTGGTAGCATCAACGCTATAATCCTGGGTCAAAAGTGAACCTGTAATTCTTGGACGAGGAAGGAGAACAAGCACAGCAACCAACACCCAAACACAGACCAGAGGCAAACCACACTTACGGCAAGCATTCAGCAAACAGAACCAAATCATAATCCAAGAGGCAAGTCAGAGTAAAGGCGACCGATCAGCAAACAATACCAAATCATAATCCAAAGGGCAAGTCAGAGTTCAGACAGGAAGGTCAGGAAACCAAGCAAACTGAGAAGGGAAACAAAACAACAAAGGTGAGGGACTCAATAATGGTGAACTAACTATAAAAATAGCAAAGAAATCAATACAACTCAGAAAGTTGCCAAGCACCTTGCTAAGGGCTTAGAAACTCCTGTTACCACCCATGCCGTGGAGGTCCCTCCACTTGACTTCTATCAGTGATGATCCTGGTTCCCCAGCCGCCATAGAGAAGTCTTCAATATCCTTCTTGTTTCTCCAATGCAGATGTTATTGTGACTAGACCAGAGGCAAATTCCAAGTCCACATAACCCCTTTATTCATGAAGGTATGTTTGTGGTGCATAATAGTCACATACATTGAAAACAGTGTTTTTTTTTTTTTAATTTGCTTCAAGTGGAGAGCAATGGCACGCCAATACCATGCAGCTATTCACCAGATCACCAGGGAAACATATCAAGGGCATATGTAATTAACTCAGACTTTAGTAACACTCTTTATACTAATTCACATAGATGTCATAAGCAACTAATACAGCTGTGCTATCAAGCCTGTCAATCAAAGTGATTAGGCAGTAGCTGGATGACAGGCAGTAGAATGTACTGGAGAGTAAGAAAATTGGCTATCATCTTAGTAGCATGGGAAATGGTCCTGGGCCCATTACTCTTCAAAACATTTTTATGTGAGATTGCATATAAATATCTAATTTTATTATTTATTTCCAGTTGTTAAATCACAAGGCTCATGTAATAAGGCTATGGCATCACACCTACACCGGAATCATTTATAAAAATTTAGTTGCAATGCATTATATTCTATTGACCATTGGTATAACACTTTATACCGCTTCCAAGACAATGAAGCACTTCAATTTGCACCAAGATTATGAGTGACCTTCTGGAGTGTATTTTTGGAAAGATGTTGCATGTATTAGGTCCTATGTGGGAGATGTTGGGTGAGGTGGATGAGGTTTGTAAGACATGTTTGAAACATGGTTTGGTGTATGTTACCTCAAATAAGTGTGATGTGTTGTGGAAAGCATGGGATTAAATGCATCTACACATTCATTCATTCCAATTTATTTCGTTCATCTGTATCTTGCGATTATATGGATGGAAAAAATATTTAAAGATCTAATAGCCTTCTGTTTATCACAGACACCAAGTGATATAGCAAGAAAAGTTCATTTTCTAATGAGGCTGCCGTCTAGCTGAATCTCAATCAACCTGTGTGATTGTCTGCATTTGTACTCATGATTCACACTTCTGTTGCCAACAATGTCTTTCTTACCCTTGCTGCTAATATGATTTTTCAACACCTAGAATAATAGACTATTTAAACCCAGAACCCTAAATAGCTACTGTTTAGCTGTGCACTTAGCAAAAATGTGGTGAAACCAATCAAATTGAGTGAATTTGAAGCAGAGTTGGGGCCATAGGAATGGCATTGACTGATAGATGAAATAACATTTATTTGTTTCTTGTTGACTTCTATTAGATCCATCTTTCCCCAACAGATATATTAATTGCTTTTTTGAGCAATTCTGAACTATCTAGCTTTGTAAGCAAGGAGATTGCGCTTCTTGTAGGTTTAGTTGATCTTTTAACAGTGGGAAATGAAATCCCTTCTGTTCTTACAGCCTGTCTTGCTAGTCAGCCCTGAGATATCACATACTACATTGTGTGGAATGCTCCCCACTCCAGTCATAGTGTTGTGTGGAGCATTATTTTTTCACTTTGAAATCCCATCCAAATGTATTTACTTCACTTTTTCCTTTCTTAGGTTATTAGCTAGCTTGTATCTAGTTTTTGATTTTACTTTATTGAACAGAACAATGGCTGAGTTAAAATATGCTAAATGAAGTGAGAATGGATAAAGGTTACATAAAAAGGATACAGTCATCCAAAGTTATGTTACCTTCACAGAGATGCTAAAACTTTAGGTAACCTTCTAAAAGTATTATAAAGGGCTTACTAAAACTTGGATCATCAGGATGGAGAGTTGTGTCAGATGCAGATTAGAGTTTGGTTTAAGAAAGCCAGAAACCATAAATTTCCACTTTAGCTCTTCTTGCGGCCTTCAGGTTTCAGAAGAAGGACACAGATCTCTACTAGAGATCTTCTTGTGACAAAAAAATATAATATGTTTATTTTTTAGTTTTGAGTTTATTAAGAACAATAAACAGCTCTCAATAATTAACATAAGCAGAGATAGTAAAATACAGCAAGAATAATAAGTATAAATTACAATAGATAGCAAATAATAAACCTATTGAAGTAGATATAAAATATGGGAACGTATACATTCCACACTGTAAAAAGTTGTGGAAATGAAATGCATAAGGTAGATATTAAAAAGGGTAAAATAAAAAATTTAGCTACCCAATATAGATAAACAAATTATAATAATAGAAATGGTAGACATTATGAAAAAGAAAGAAAGGGTATTGGATATACATATTTGAAAAACTGCATAAATGTTTAGTAAGGTAAAAAGGCAGATGAATGAATTCAAGGTGGTTTCCTTACTTCAGCAGACACAGTGATGGTTTTGTTTGCAAGTAAGGTAGTGTGTAATAAGTAAGTAGTCATTGGGAGCCACAATAATCCCTCGCTATGGCTAAGGATATAGGAGAGAAATTATTGGTGTCCAGTTAATGATGAAAGCAGATGGCATTCCACCAAGATCTAAAAGTAATGGTGTGCGCTTGTTTCCAATTGGATGTTATTAAACGAAAAGCAACAGCTAGCAATATATCAATCAGTTTATGACTAGGAGCTAAGTGAGACTAGTGAGGAACCAAACTGCCCAAGAAAACATTGGTTAAGGAAAATGGAATAGCAACCTTAAATATCTTATGTATTTACTCCCAAAGCAGTTTCCAAAACTGGAGAACAGAAGGGCATTCAAACAACATAAGTATCAATTCAGCACTTGCACATGAACAGGACCAGCAAAATGAACTTAAGGTTGGAGACGAGGATTTTAAGATGTTGGGAGTAAGTAATAAACAATACTAAACAAAGTAAAGAGCTGGCGTAGTGTTTGCAGCTCAAGTAGATTTATGAAGCTTAAGCCATATCTCAACCTGTAAAGCAGTAGACCAAGATTTAAAAAAATCCTTCTCCCAAGTTGACCCAATACTTGATTTGATTCTGTCAGCCATTCAGTGGCCTATAAGTAGTAGAGGCCGAGGGGTTATTGCCTAATAATGGGAAAAGTGTAGCAGATGTGGAAGGAAAAGAAGACGTATGAGATAATGTTGAAATATAATGAGTGAGGGATGTACGGAGAAGTTCAGATTTGGAAATTTAAGGCCACCTCAGATTTCTCTCTTTTTAGAGTTGAGAAAGCTATATGAGGTGATTTAATTTCCAAAGACGTTTGATAAAACTGAGTCTATTCTTTTAAAATAGTAATCAGGAATATGAATTGGAATCAGACAGATACTATGTAATATCAAAGAAGTGAGCATCATTTTGATAGAATCGATCCCCTCCCACCAAGAGAGAAATGGGGGATGCCATTGTATAATATTATCATTTAGACTCTTATTAATATGATTCAATTTAACAGTGCCTTTAATGGTCTGTGAAAACTATAGCCGTAGATATTTTATGTTATTTTTGCACTTTGCCAGGTAAATCTCGCATAAGCAGAGCTGCCTAGTGCACAAGACATTTAAAGATAATATTTTGGATTTATCAATGTTGAGCAAATATCCTGCTATTTGAAAGAAAATAGAAACTTGTTGAAAGAAAGGAGGAAGTGACATGGTCAGGTTGGAACAATATAAGAGGAAGTCAGCAGCATAAAACTGACATTTTAATTTGTTGTGTCTCAATTTGAAAACTGGAAATGTGTGGGTCTTGTCAAATTTTTGATAAAAAAGGTTCAAGTATGACAATAAACATAAGAGGAGGCAACGGACAACCTTGGAGTATACCTATAAAGTAAGGAAAATAATCAGAGAGCATACTGTTAACAGAAAGTGCATCTTTAGGACCTGTATTCAGCAAGGAGATTAAAGCAATCAGTTTAGGTGGAAAACCAATTCATTTTAATGCATGAAACATAAAATCCCAACTCATATTGTCAAAAGCTTTTTCTGCATTCAAAGTAGTAGCGGCAATAGGATAGATCAATGTGGATGCCTTATTTAAAATATTGAAAAGGACACAAGCATTTCAAATACTAATTTGCCCTTAACAAAACCAGATTGTTCTGAGCCTATGAGATCTTGCAAATTAGGGTCAATGTGCAATGTCAAAATGTTTGCGAACATTTTGTAATCAGTATTGACTAAAGAGATGGGGCGATAATTTTTACATTGCGTGAGGTCTTTATTATCTTATGGAATTAAACAAATCATGGCATCCTGGAAGGAGCCTTGAGAGGTGCCGTTATTGATGAAAAAAGTAAACAAAAGTAGAAGGTTGGGAAGGAAGAGCTTTTTAATGGAAATAACATCAGGTCCAGGGGCTTTACCTCTTCGTAGTATAGAGACTGCATGGGTGATTTCTGATTAAGAAATATCTACACCCAGCAGGTCAAAATGACGACGGGGCAATCTTCAGGCTGGCAGAAAGGCCCTTCCCGCCCATCCCACAAAGTCTGGCGGAAGAGAGCCATACAAAAGGAAAAAAATAACCTTAGGGGCATAGATGACGCCCAGACAGACATGGAGCGTGAACTGGTAATCTTCCCAGTGGTGATCCTTGCGACATTCCTAAGGACTGTGACCGCCGACGAAGACGACAACGGTGAGTAAAACTGCCATACACACAAGGGAGGGAAGGAGACATTACACACCAACATGCCACATGCATCCCACACACACCACCACGCCCATACACATGCACACCGACACCCTTACAAACACACACCCTCACCACCAACACCCCAACGCACACAGACCCATAAACTAGGTACACAATCTGTACAGGCAGACACATACCTGAAACATGCACAGAAAGAAAATATGGAGCACATACCTGTGTACACGACCCTCCCACATTAAAACGCTAGACTACGTAAGGTCCACCAACATGTCTGTTGGCCAGATATATTGATCCAGATACTGGAAGCAGATACTGGAGGCAGAAAAATAAGTACAGACAAGGCCATGGGCCAGTCCAATCAAATGGTCCTGTGGGGCACACAGGGCCCCCACTTGACTTCTACCACAACTATAACTTCCACAGGGAAGGGGCATCAATGGGGCAGGCGGGCACCTCAGGGAGCAGGGGTATGGGGTGGCGGGGTGGGGACTCAGGCTTGGGAGAGGGTTTCCCTTGCTTAGGTTTCAGAGTGGGTGGGGATTTGTGCTTGCCCTGGGAAGGAGTGGGAGTGGGCTTGGACCGGGGTGGTGGGAGTGGGATCAGGCCTCCTACATATTCTTTTCCTTCCTGAGAAAAGGCACAGGACTGTAAAGGGAGGACTGGGGAGGATTCTGATGAGGAAGAAGTGGATATGGTGAGGCCAAAGGAGCATTTAGGGACAAGACGGGGTGGGCCAGTGGGTTTGAAAAGGTTGACACGGGAAAGGAAAAGCTTCTTAGGTGCAGATGGAGGGGTTTTGGATACAAGTTTGGGAGTAGAGGTCGAGGGAGTGGAAGGATGGGGTGAAGGCGTGCTGTCAGTGGGTGCAGGTGCGTGCTTCGTCTGCTCATGTTTGGTGGATGGCTGTTGTGTGAATGTGTGGGTACGATTGCGTGTACTGGGAAGAGAGGCGGAAGCAATGGGAGTAGACAGGCAGCTAGTGTAAATGGATGTTGTGTGGCTGGCTGGAGGTCTGGTGAGTGTGCGGTAAGTGTCTGTGAAAGTTGTCGTGGGTGGTGAGTGCGGGTGTGGTGTCTGGGGTGCATGAGTGGATGTCAGCAATTGTGGTGACTGCGAGAATGGGGGCAGGAGCAGTGACTGAGGGTGCAGAGAATGTGGGTGGGCATTGTGAGGTGACAGACAGGGAGGTGGGGGTGGGCGACACAGTGGGGGAAGTGGCTGTTGTGGTGTGTGCACTTGGATGTTGGGTGTGTGTCTGCTTCTGGTGGGACTTGTGGTGCCTGTGTTCCTCTTTGAGCTTCTTGTGTGCTATCTTGGGTGCATGTTTGTCTGTATGTGTGCTTGGGAAGGGTGAAGGGAGTGGGGTGCTGGAAGAGGCAGAGGAGGTGGGGAGGGACAGAAGAACCAGGGACACTGGCTGCCATCAAAGAGGAGTCCAGAGCCTGAAATGATCTCTGTAGGCCAGACATGGCACCATAAATGCCTTCCAGGTAGGCATTGCATTGCTGCATCTGGGATGGTTCTCAGGAGGTCACTAGCCTCCTCATTGAGGGCAGCAGGACTGACTGGACAGGGATAGAGGAGGCTGTGGCGAAGGAGACACCCACCCTCCTGGGTGAGCGGGCATGGGCAACTTGGGGGTAGCTACTGGGAGGGCGGTGCTGGTACCGGTGTGGCGGAAGATGTTGTATATTCGGTGGTACCAGAAGTGTCTGCCACCACCAGAAAGCTGCCATCGGAGGAGATGTCAGAGTCACTACCTGCAGTGGTAGCTGCCTCCCCCATGGGGTGCTCCCCAGGTCCTCCATCCCACTGGTCCCCTCGGTGTCGGCGGTCTCAGCCTCCTGGGTCACGTGGCCAGCAGCATCCCCATTTGCCGGTGCATCTGCTCCTTTGCCAGATGATGCTAATGCACACATGAACACAAGAACACAGAGGGGGTTGGAAAAAAGAAGGATGAAGGCTGTCAATACCTGATTGAATGGCATGTTGGCACAAATGCAATCCCACCCATCCCAGACACTATCCCTCAACATCACCCACTACATCAAGCTAGGTACCTCTGATTGGTGCTCTTGCTCCCACAATACACTGACCTACCTACACCTCACTGGCCAACTACATCATCATACATCCCTTACATTTCCAAATAGTTTGAGTTTGAACAAGGGAGAGGGATGATGTCCGACCACAATGTGTCCAGTCTCAGAGGGCATATATCAGACCCACTAGCCCACCGAAGGGACCTGCTACATGGCAAAATACTCACCCCTTCTAAGCAGAAATCTCAATCCCACTGAAGGAAAGGGGGACGCCTGCATGGACACACCTGACTACCACCCAGCCACTACTTGCCAACCACCCTTTTGCACCCAACTAGACTCCACAATAAACAATGTGAACAGTGGTAGTACTCACCCCCTTGTGGTTGCTGTGTTGCCTTCAACCGCCCATCCAACTCAGGATTGGGCACCCCCAGAGAGTGGGCCATTAGGGGGATCATGGTCCGATGGGCACTCCTTCCTCGTTGGGAGGCCATCCACAGCTGGGCCTCTGCGGTCTTCTGTACCCAGCGTCATAGGTCCTCCCATTGCTTCCTGCAGTGGGTGCTCCGCCGGATGTGTACCCCCAGGGTCTGCACTTCTTTGGCGATGCTGTGCCAGTATCCCTTCTTCTGATGGGTGCTAACCTGCATGTAACACACAGAGAGAAATGTAGCTGTAAGTGGAGGTGCACCATTAACACATGGGATACAACAACATATATATATATAATAGCAAATTTACTATTCATACTTACTGCCATCCATAAGCCAACACACATACGCACTGGCACACTGCACCTATTCATGCCCACATTCTCCAGTCACGCGCACAACCCTCCCACACATTGGCACACATTCCTAGGGTGCATGAATTCCACTCAACGGTCCTCTGGTCGCCAATACAGCTTTGCGTACAGGGGTAGGACCCCGTCCACCAGCTTCTTCAACCCCAATGATGTGAAGGCCAGGTCCCGTTCTCCTGTAGCCGGCGCCATTGCCAGGACTTGAGTCAAGTCACAGCAGCAGACGCAGTGGAGTAGTGGCCGTCTTGAGGTGCAGGAGTCAAGTGGCATTAGCAAAACAAAATGGTGGTGTAGACCGCAGCCGTGTGCACCGTCACCGCTGATGGTAATCTTGATTGGCCCCTGTTTACCATAGACAACAATGATAACCAATGAGCATTTGCACCGCGGTGAACACCGCCTACCGCCATGAAGACATATGCCAGCGGTATGATGTCACTTCCTACTCTCCAAAAACCGTATGACTGGAGGCTGTCATTTTATGATCAAAACATGTACCCGAACAGGACAGTGGCAGTGTACATGGCTAAATTTCGTCTACCGTCAGGGAGCTATAGGTGACATGACAAATGCCTATACCCATATTATGGTTGCAAGTATGCCTAAACTGTTGAATGTCCCTTCCACAGCAATCATGACACATTGCCCATTCAGGGTTAGATCCTGTTTCGGTACAGTTACTGTGTAGTGTGTGCGGAATACACATACAATGGAGAGTAATTAGTCCTACACAACATCTATCTACCCTTTTCCCCCAAAGCTTCTGACACATGTAAAAAGGGAGGGCTCCATCTGTCTACAGACCCCTGGTTGATCTGGCTACCATGGAGGAGCACCACATCATCATCACTTATCACCTGAACCGTAACACATTCCGTGAGCTGTGTGCCCAATTGGAGCATGAACTCATGCCTGCAAAACGAAACCCATATGCCATCCATTCAACACTGCAGGTATTATCAGTCCTACATTTCTTAGCAACTGGGTAATTTCAGGTGACAGTAGGCATGGCATCCGGTGTGTCACAGCCAATGTTTATCAACATCCTTACTAAATTCCTGTGTGGCTTTATACAACACATGCAGAGCTACATCCAGTTTCCCCAGAACCCTGATCTCACTACTGTCAAATCAAATGTTTATGCCATTGCCAACATACCCTATATGATTGGTGCCATAGATGGTACCCACATACCCCTAATTACCCCCCGAGCCTATGAACAGGTGTAAGGAATCACAAAAAATACTATTTACTGAATGTGCAATTAGTCTGTCTTGCAGATCAGTATATCTCACAGGTGGGATAAAGCTTACTCCAGGACCCAGCTAATACAGCTCTGCTTCCAATGACTCTCAGGTACATGTTGCACTGTGAAGTTAGCTAGACTGGGTTGGATGTCAGTGGCAGATGATGACTGTACCTCCACAGTGCTGTGTGGATAGGAGTATATGTATGTGTGGATGTTTGGGGATCCGCTTTTAGCCATCTGCAGAGGTTTAAATAGAGTGGTCACAACAGTTTTACACATCATCATTACCTGCATTGCACTCACTGTGATGGCTTTTTTCTCCACATACCTCTAAAAGGGCTGTTCTCTGGAGCTCATGTGGATATTTTTCATGGTACACTTGTGGTGGTGCAAAGGCTGAAAGTTGCCCTGGTAGATTGGCATTCCTAGACACTATCATGGGTGATGTATTGTTCTGTTTTCATCTGCCACTCTACATACATATCCATGTAAATATGTGTTTTTACACATGTCTGAGTAGTGCATAGCCCACATTAGTTATATGTGCGACCTTTAATCGAGTTCCCTATGCTGTAATGGGGGCGTGTATGTCTGACATCAAATGTGGATACAATTTTATAGGTACAGTGCAGTTAAAATTGTGTTACATTTCTCTTGCTGACAGACGCTGCTATTTTGTCCTACCCCTGACATTTGGCTACATCATGGATGTTGAAAGGATGAATTTAACACTCCTGGAGTGTGCAGTGTCACGTACTTACCATCCACCTCTCTGTACAATGTGTTCCTGCAAGATGTGTGTAGTTAGAATCATGTTTGATGATTTCAGTTACATTTAAATCTGAAACATTGGTATGAAATAATAATAACAAGATTTTGGTGTGATCAGGTACTGTTTATTGATGTTGTGCATGACAGTAGGGCTTGGAATGTGTAAGGGATTGGGCACATGGTGAACAAAATACTCTGTTACATGTCCACAGCTGTTGGTAGCACAGGGGCAGAAACGATAGGGCAAATGTGAAATGGCCAAATGGCAGTGGATAGTCAACAAGATGGCTCGGTGGCACACAAGGGAGATAGTTCAGGGCAGAGTCACTTCTTGGCCGTGGGCTTGGTCATGGCTACAGAGTCACTGGTTTGTCTAGCTCTCCGGCCACATTTGTGAGGGACTTCCAGGGCTACAGGGGAAGTGGGGCTGGTGTCCTCTGGCAGGGCCATCATTCTACTGGCTCCTGCAGATGTTGATGGCTGGGCTGTGTCCTGGGTAGTAGAAGGGGCCTGCTGGTGGGTGGTAAGGCAACCTCTACAGCACCCTTGCAATGGAGGCCATGGTAGCATTTAGTTGTTTCGATTGCTCCATGCCTCCTGGTGGTGTGACACATGCAGCCTCTGGTTGTCCTGCAACGTGGCCAGGATCTGTCCCATCCTGTCCTGGGAATGGTGGTATGCCCCCAGGACCTCTGATATGGCCTCAAGGGCAGCCACATCCCTCCTTGGCCCACCCCCCTGGGCCACTGACACCCTTCTATTGGTACCTAGCCCCCTGCGCTTGTGTCCCCGCCACAGGTGAGCAAGTACCACTTGCACTGGGGCCTTCATCGTCCTGCCTGGTGGTGGGTGGTGACTCCAATCCCTGTACTGGTGGGCAGACAGTCCATGGCCTGGAGACACTGGTGTGGGGACGTTGGGACACTGGTGATGGTGGTGGCTGAGTGGTGGTGGTGTCAGTGGTGTCCTGGGTGGGGCTTCTGGAGGATGACTGCCCAGGGCTGTGGGATGGGCCAGGGAATTCCTCTTGGTCCAGACATGCTGTTGCACTCCCCTCACTGGGGCCTTCTTCTTCTGGTGGGGGACTAGCACTTCTTGCAATCTCAGACTGGGTTGCATGGGATGTGGTACCTGTGTGTCACATGAATGAGTAAGTTAGTTTCCTGCAATGTGTTATGAATTGTGGCTAGTGGGTGATGGTGCAGTGGCACTTCTGGAGGGGATTTGGCATTGACAGTAGTGTCCCTGAGTATTTTTGTCATTTTCTATTTGTTTCTTTTTTGTAGTTTTTGCCATTTTCGTATTTCTATTCTGTTTTCTGCCCCCTATGCTTTCATTGCCATTTCCCTTGCAGCACTGGTCACCTGTTTGTTGTGCTTCAAATCCCAGTCATTTGCATGCAGGGGCACTTCAGGATAGGTGTGATGCATTTTTAGTGTTGGCATAGGTGGTGTGTTGTGGGTGATGTAGTGCAGTATACGTTACATGCAGGGGTTGGTAATTGTGCTCACAGGGAGTTATTGTGAGTTGGATGGGGTGTTGTGTGCATGTTGGGATTCTGGGTACTCTTGAATTTGGGATGTTGGATGTGCATGGGATAGGGTGTTTAGTGGTAGTGAGAGGGGTAGGGTGAGACATGCATTACAGGTGGGATACATGGTAGGGTAGATTATCTGATTTACCTGAGTTCAGTCCTCCAGTGAGTCCAGTAAGGCCCTCAGGGTGCATGATAGCCAAGACCTTCTCCTCCCAGTCTGTGTATTCGAGAGGTGGAGGGGGGGCACCGCCAGTCTGCTGCACTGCAATTTGATGTTGTATGCCAGGGAATGCACGTTCCCCCGCAGGTCGTTCCACCTCTTCTTGATGTCGTCCCTTGTGTATGGATGATTTCCCACTGCAATGACCTTGTTGACAATCCTCCACCGTAGCTCAAGCTTCCTGGCAATGGACGTCTGCTGTACCTGTGCCCCAAACAGCTGCGGCTCGGGCCTGAGTATTTCGTCCACCATGGTCCTTAGCTCCCTATCAGTGATGCGGGGGTGCTTATGGGGTGCCATGGTGTGTGATATGCATGGTGTTGTGAGGGTGAATTGCTGGGGGTGGTGTGGTGTATGTGTGTGTGTGTAAGTGTGAGTCCTGGTTGGGGGGTGTGGTGGTTGTGTAGTACGTGTTGTCTAGTCTGTGTGTGTGTGTGTGTGACTTGTGTGATAGGTTTGTAGAGTTTGTGCGTAGTATTCGTGGCAATAGCTATGGTGCAAATGGCGTTGCAAAGCATTGTGGGATGTGTGTGTCTTTTATAGTGCTGTGTGTGGTGTGTATATGTGTCTCAGGTGAGTCGCTTTTGAATGACCCAATGCATGAGGTTGTAGTTGGTAGGTGTCAATAATATCTGCAGCAGTCCGTACCAGCAATGGTGTACCATTGTTGAATGACTGTGGGGCTGATTTGTGGATCATAATTTGGTGGGCGGATTTTTGTTGGTGTGGCAGTGACGGGTTGCTGAGTCCCGCCTTTCCTCCGTAGTTGGCCCTGGCGGTGTGTGAGGTTTGGAAAAATTTCGGCCGTTTGGCTTTTTGTATGGCGGAATGCATTCCGACAACACTGCCGGTCTTTTGGCGGCCACCAGCACAGCGGTCGGCGGTGTTCCCCACCAAACTCATAACGAGGGCCTTAGTCTCCGAATATCAACTAAAGATTCATGATGAATGGTGGATTTAATTGAGAATGCATTTTAGTGTATACAAATTTCACTGCTGAGTTTCTATTCATTATGGGATAATGAATTTGATTACAATCACCACCAAATACAATATAATCATCATCATCTTGAATTAGTTGGTCACAAATGGTGATCCGGTCCAAAATGTATTGTTAACAAAAACTGGGCCATAAATATTAAAAATTGTTGAGGGTTTGTTATCAACAGAGTTTAACAACAATCCATTTACCATCAGAGTTGTGTTATTGGTATATGACTATAAATCGTAATATTTTTATGACAAAGAATTAGTACCCCATTCTTCATCCCCATAGCAGGGCAGCAAAAACATTTCCCACCCAACATATTTTTAGTTTGGTGATCAACTCCAAGAGATGTGATTCCTGAAGTAGTGTCACATCTATTTTGAGTTTAGATAGATGAGTTAACACTCTCTGCCTTTTAACAGGTTTACCTAAACCCTTGATATGCCATGTAATAACTCAGAATGTACTACTATAGTAAAAGCATGTACAATTGGTATGACTACAGTGACAAAACTAGTAAAACAAAGAATCAAATATTGGGAAAAATATAAATTATACTTGGTAAAAAGAGGGAAAGAGAAAGAACTAGTAAAATGAGGCATAAGCAAGAAAGGAGGATAGAGTAGGACAACAGAAAAAACATAAGAAAGGAAATAGGGAAACAAATGACGACTGAAAAACATACCTAAAATGCAGAGAAAATACCAGAAGACGATGACGACAGCACCCAAAACTGCAGAGGACGGCAGGGCAGCCTTGATTTGAATGAAGACATCACATAAGAATGACCATAAAGGAACGAGACATGAAAACAGAAACCTGTATCATGAAAGAGAGATATTATAGAAGTTAAACTTAGATATAATGTGAGAAAAACATTGTAACAATAAGACATAAAAGAAACCATATTTATTATAAAGGAAACATGCAAGAGAATAAGTTAATAAACAAGTAATTCTTGAAGTGTCCATTTCTTCTCCTTCATGCTGCTGAAGACATTTCTTAAGTGTGCAGGCTCCTCATAAGTAGTATCTTTTTTCGTTGTAAGTCACCTTCAATAAGCAGGTTTGTAGTAAACCAAATCTGGCATTCATGGCTCTCAATTGAGAACACATATCCAGGAATTGCTTCTAGTGATTTCCATTGCTGTAGCCATATCTTTGGAGAAATGTAGCTGTGACCAGCTCAGATAATTTGCTTTTTAGATTCAACAACAGACATCACTTATAAAAGATTTGTTTAAGACAAATAGGATAACTCCTCTTGCTTTTTCAGGAACTCTAGGGTCAAGCCTGTGCGCCCTTTGTATGTTGAGAGGGATGGTCGTAGACATGTTGAGAGGTTTTGGAAGAAAGGATTGAAAATAAATGGTGTTTTCAAGAAGACCATATATCTGGAGGTTATTTCTGTGATTCCGATTTTCACGATCCTCAGTGTGCTTTTTAAGTGGATAGATCTCTGACTCCACATGAGAAGCATGTGAAGCTGTAAATTGAAGGCTATCTGTTTTTGCTCTCCCATCAAAACTGGTGATTCCAGAGTATGTGAAGCAGTAAATTGAAGGCTATCTGTTTTTGCTCTCCCATCAAAACTGGTGATTCCAGAGAGTGCTATTTATAATCTAAAAGTTGAAAGGTCATGGTAGTCTCCTTCACGAAGGGTTTTAATACACACATTTCCTAAAGGATCACATCCTTAGAAGCCGGGGAATATTTAACTGGCAAAGGGGGGTCATTTTTTGGCCTCATGTTTAACCTCAGTGCCATTTACCTAGCAAAGATGTTTTCAGAATAGTTTCTGGATGAGAGCCAGATTTCTGACGGACAAAGTCACCCATACTGTTGTAAGTAGAGTCCAAGTCTGATGTTATAACTGTGTGGGAGGCACCATATAGCTTAAGATTTCTTGCTTCCCCCATATAAGATAAATAGGCTAGAAAATGGAACATCAAAGACTAACTCAAGGGTCCCTGGAAAAAATGAGGAGAGCTCACCCAGGGAAATGCAAACGATATGTAAGAAAAATGTCTCTCAAAAATTAATTAATGTGGGTACATATACCTCATATACTAATGAATAAAGCATATTTTGGAAACCAAACAATACATGTTCAGTATAAATTTAGAAAATATACATTTATTTAGATCATATCAAATATATACATTTTTTGCAATTTGTTCAAAACAGTAAAAATTAGATAAATAATATAGTTTAAACAAAATTTTTAGAAGTCCAAAATAAAAGTATCTACTCTAATACGGTCATTCATATAACACAACAATACATCATAGCACCATCCAAAGTATAGAAAGTATAGAGAGCTATAACCTAAATACAGATAGACAAACATAAATGAATACGAAGCAAACTATGTAATTTTACAAAACAGAGATAGATAACTGTATCAAACACTGGATCAATTGTTCATGACCAATGTTAAACATATAAAAAAATATAATAATAAGACTTTAAAGATCGAGCCGGTAATGTTGATATAAACAAATGTACATAGAATGCCGGTTTATCTTTCTATATTCTTTTACGAGTCCAAACAATGTTAACAGTCCAATTTCAGTGCCATATCTTAATTAAGTTCAGGTGGCCTGATGTTAATTGCCTGCTTCTCTGTAATTTATCAACTCGAAGATGAGCACAACATAATTTTGCTTCCCATTAATCGAGAATCCATTTGGCACAAATATGCCTGCCTGCTGACGCACATTTTGGTGGACGCAATACTAATTCAATCGCCACCTTCTTCAGTGCAAGATTTGATGTATATACTAATGGACCTCCAGGAAAACCTAGCATAAACCCAATCATAATAGAAAATGGAACATTCCAGGATAGTACTGGCTAACTATGGTCATGTGAGGTAAACATTTAGGTAAAGCACACTGGAAACATTAATATTGCACTGGAATCAGTAAATATAAGCACTGAGGAAAGGAAAATTGTGAGTAAGAAAAAGTATGAACATTTTAGTGTTTATCTCCCTTGTTGCAGCTGTAGAAAGAGGTGACTTTGTAACAAAAAAGAAAATCAGCACTTTAGAGATCTGAATCCTACAAACAAAGTCTCAGGAAGTTATGCTGGAAACATTGAGGCATTTGGTGGCATCACACACTTAGGATTGTCTTAATGGAGAGGCTCCAAATATGACTAGAGCTCTGAGGTACCAAAACATCCTAGTAAGGAGAAACATTTTTTGGAATGCGCTCACCTCCTGATATCTGACTGGTGCAATGGGTCCATAATGATTATAGGGTCAACAGAGGCTGGTTGCATGCTGTAGAAGAGAGCAGCAGTTATTAGAAGAGTGCTGAGGCTCAAACTGGCTCAATTTGCCGAGCTACACACTCACCACCTCACAAAATGGCAGGCGCGATCTCGCAATGTGAGAAGTAATCCCCCAGGGCTGGCCATGCGCAATGGCGAGGAGTAACCTGAAGAAATGGATTCCAGAAACTCACCAGGTACTCAGGATTAGATGCATCAATGTGACACTGTAACGCCCCCAAAACTGTACAAAGCTCCCTGCGTCAGCCTCAGATCAGTAGCTCACCATCATCTTCATTGGCGTCAAACCACGCCCCATAACATATTTTGATTATTTAGGAAATGACTCCCTACCTGCCACAAGTTGTGGACTGAACCAAGGAGATAATGTTTAAGAGGCATATAGTGACTATAATTCAACACTATTCTCCAGTCTGGGTAAGGATCAGTTCACTGGTAGCCTCCACCTTGCCCATGAGCCAATACTGTCCTTCATAGTAAGGAACTTGATTTAATGTTCATGAAGTGCATATGCTCAAATTACATCTATCTGTAATCTGTAAGTTTCACAGGAGTTGGCAAAAGAGTATTAAAAAATGTCCTCACGGCCATTGGTGAATACAACAAATGGCAAAGCAGAGGTGGGAAATCCACTCTGGGAGGCAAATACTTTAGAAAATATCACATCTTTACCATGGAAATAGTTTCCCAACAGAGTAGTCTTGGAGCCTTCAAGAATAATCTAAAACGGATGTGTTATAAAGATAACGCCTCTATCTCTCAGCATGATAAACAAATCCCGGCCATCCTAGGAACATGACCGTTGTCACTTGCAAGATCACTGCCATTATAGCAAACATTGCTGAGACCACATTCAGGACAGCCATTTCAACCATGGCTCTTTCTCCTTTGCAACCTTCCATGGTCCTCTAACGTAGTGTGACCCGGTAAGAGGCTCACACTAAGCTAGAGGATATGTTTTCTGACATGTTCTCCAGCTCCCGATACCTGCACCAAACTGTGCGCTAAGTTGAAATCTATTTCAGCCTGTGAAGGGAGTTTTAGTTTACGGGTACAGCAAAGGAAGATCAGTTCCTGCCACGAGCACTCTCAAAGTATCCGTAAGTTATCTGAACATCTGCATGCTACTTACTGCATATACTACTTAAAAACAGTAGCCCTTGTTAGACATCTTTTTAATATGTGCTGTCCATTGTTGTCTAGTCATGGTTTTAGATCTACCATGGCTCAGGGTAAGGGGCAATAGAGTCATTATTTTTTACACTATTGATGTACTCTGCAGGAGTAGCACCAAACTGCTGGCGCCACTCCTGCAGAGTACATAGAGGCCCATTCTAAAGAATGAAAGACCCCTTTAACGCTTGCTCTGGGCAGGCGTTAAAAGTGCCATAAAAATGACGCAAGGAAATCTCATATATTTCCTAGTGCCATTTTTTTGGCCCACCCTAATGGGGGAACACCCCCTTTGCATACACTGTGTCTAGTGCAGGCATAAAGTAGCCAAAAGGGTTACAGAGTGGCGCAATGCATGCATTGCGTCACTCTGTAAATACGGAGCGGGGATTTCGGCCTTGTTGGGCCACATCAACATAAAAAATAATGACGATAATGTGGTGCAAGGTGGCACTAGGGCATTCTAAATATGCCCCTATGTTTTTTAATTAATGGGAACACATTACCATGCCAAGGGCAATTTTTAACATTTCATTTTTAAAGCATTGAATGTTATGTGTATGGCTCCAGCAGGGATTATATATAATTTATATCATTATATTTACTAAAATTGTTTTAAAATCCTGATCAAACCCACCGAATGAGGGTCATTTGAGCCCTATACAAGGGAGGCATGGCAGGACCCTTGTAGGGGAAGTGCTGTTGTTAGGATAGTTAAACAGTGATGTAGGACAGTGTCTTGCTGGCTCAAACGTATTCATTTGAAGAGCTTTTCTTTTTACTACCCACTGTAAAGAAATGCCTCTTTTTGCATGAACACCTCCAGTGTTTTGGACTGATGTTGCTGGTTTTTCGACTCAGACAGTGTACTGAGGTCTGCTAACCAGACCTCAATGCCAGTGCTGTGACCCTTAAAAGTGTATGTTTGATTCACTTATACCTAATTGGCATACTTTAACTTATTTATCAGTCCCTAGTATATGGTACCAATGCTACCCAGGGCCTGTGAGTTGATGTGTCTCTCCATTTATTGAAGCCACATCTAACCAGGGTTCAGCTAACGGGTTTTCAAACGAGCCTGAGCAGACTTATGATTATATTGTACAGGAGCATATTACACAGTAAATGTCCCACAACCACACCATATTATACACCATGTTTCGCACACCCATCTTTTGTTTTAAGAGCACATGCATGTTGCATATTCTCTGGCAGACCAACTCGACCACTAGTCCTCTCTTAGAATCCACAAATCCCTGCTGCAAATGTGCACATCTGCAGAGTTACCCAGACCACAAAAGTGTGAATTAGCTAATGTGCATTTCCAAGCAAGCATTTATGAATTTATCACTGTGCGACTACCTGTGCTCCCCCGTCCAGCAGGAATGACTATGCTAAATTGCCCTTGCTTTGTTCTCTTACCCGCACTGGCAGAAAGAAGTATACTCACATTAAATGAGCATATACTGAATTTCTTAAAACTTTGAAAGACTGAGATCAATGCCCCAGAAGCCCCCTGTTGGAGACCAGTCTCTAAGAACACCCAAAAGCACTATCACCCATAGTAAACACAACATCATCCACCAGAAACCACTAACACCTCCTCCGGGATACCAGATACCTAAGGCTGCAAGTTTTGCATCTCATAGCGTAAAGGGCCAAAACTCTGCCTGAACAGTAGTAATACTTTAATTTTGGCAATTTATCTATTTATAAAACTGAATTGATCTTCTGTGGGATGTGTGTCCGTACATGTGTCACAAATATGCTAATGTGACATGATGAGAGCATGGTGATTACATTCAGGGTTGAGGTGGCCTAAAGGGAAATCATGCAGTGCCCCAAGGGCTGGGTTCACAGATGAGTGTGCGGACTGGTTTTTTAGCAGTTTGTGGGCCTGTTTTATGGCCGGGTGGACCGTTTTTTACTGTGGATTTCTCTGAAATTACAACAAACATTGCCTGTAACAAACACAAATGTATGCAGTCTACCATATCTTGGAAACATTCATACAGCGTGTCTTTACAAATTCAAACCTAGCCTGATTTGCAAATAGGAGTCACTTTTTTTAGCTATCTGGTTCGCTAATGTGGGCCACTCTTAGGGCCAGATGTAGGAACATTCCGAATTGCGACCCGCAAATTGCGAGTCAGAGCGACTCGCTATTTGCGAGTCGCAATTCGGAATGTTGGATGATGTCCCTGACACCATCTGCGAATCGCAAGGGGGTCGCAAAGGCCCACCTCCTGAATATTCACCCCCTTGCGAATGGCGGCCCTCACAGGGATGGTGGCTTGCTGTGGACAGCAGACCACCATGTCTGTGACTGCTTTTTAATAAAGCAGTTTTTTTTTTTTTTTTAATGCAGCCCGTTTACCTTAAAGGAAAACGAGATGCATTACAAAAACGAAAAATGAAACGTTTTTGTTTCATTTTTTCAGAGCAGGCAGTGGTCCACAGGACCACTGCCTGCTCTGAAATTTTTTTTGCAGTGCCATTCTCAACGAATGGGTTACCACCCATTCCAAAAGGGTGCAAAATGCGATTGGTTTGCAACCGCATTCGCGGTCACAAAGCAATCCTGCATTGCACTGCGACTCGCAATTAGGAAGGGAACACCCCTTTCTAATTGCGACTCGCAAACCCGTTTTGCGATTCGGTAACCAGGTTACCGAATCGCATAACGAGGTTTGTGCATTGCTAAGTGCTTTTTGCACGTCGCAAACAGCGAAATTCGCTGTTTGCGACGTGCAAAAAGCTTTGTACATCTGGCCCCATATTCGCTGCCCGGGCCTATTTTGTGTCCTAGTCCCACCCTGATTACATTTGATGACAGCACTGCATTTTACATGTACACTGTCAGATATTTTTTAGGTCCCCCATTTGACTATTATGGAACGTAAATGGGTATGGTATTGAATGGGCCACTCTTGGGCACTATATCGCGGAGGGCATGTTTTCTTCAGCATCGTAAAATGACGAACCCCAGACTTTTCGGATATGCACTTGCCTGGACTTACTGCAAATTTGCACTTTGCTGGGCTAATATTCTTGCTTTGCTTTTATAAAAGCTGTTGGGCAGAAGGAGAAATTTTAACTTCTGGTTTTAAATTATCACTCACCAATTCGAGCACATTCGTGGCTTTTCCCTTCTACTAGCTATTTTATCTCATTTGTGTCATGTTTTCATTTTTCATGATTTTTTTGTAGGGGCGTAAACTTGTGTGCTTCGGTTTCATGGATACTGTAAGGTCTTATTTTTCTCCATTTCTGCACTTGCAAAAGGGCAGATCTACTTGTACAACCAAGCTTGTTTTCGTTTGTGTTGTAATTCTCCAAAATGTTGCAGGGAACATGGTGAGATGACAGCACTTGTTGATCCAGACATCTGCCTGCCCCCCCTTTAGAACGGTTTGTACTTTGTGAACTGGTTATTGACTAAAAAAACACAGGTGGAAAACTTTCTGTTTGTGTCTACTGTACTGTACTGTACTGTAATAGTATTTATATAGCGCTTATTACCCCTGACGAGGCGTCGAAGCGCTTTTTGGTTAGTAGCACGCTACTCTGGAACCCAACAAGAATTAGTGATGGATTAGTATTGGGAAAAATGAGTACAGTTTTAGTATTATTATGAGTTAATTTGAGCCGCGCATATCAGAGTTTGTTAGTTAGATTGACTGGAGTAATGGAGGGGTGGAGCAGGAAAGAAATCCAGAAGTGTTCATTGTGAGTATATCCTTCATTTACTCAACCCAAAGGCTTGGGATGAGTAAAGGGGGATGGAGGAGGGAAGAGTCTGTGGAAGGGTTAGGGAGAGCATAGTAGCAGGGTGAGATAAATGAGGGAGAATTTAGTAGGGTTGTGTGGGAGGTCACGGTAGTAGAGTGAGGTTTGGTGAGTTAGATGTGGAAGCGGAGGGAAGAGCTTAGGCAGAGTTATTTAGGAGATGAAAGTAGTAGAAAGGATTTGGGATGAGTCAGAGTGGGAATGGAGGATAGTTTGATAGAGACATGACATATGATGATGGGTAGATAAGTGTGATAGGATGAGAGCAGGGATTCATAGATATCTAGTACAACAACCCACCCAGGAGCCATGCAATGACCCACGAACATGGCAAGCACAGAAACAACATATACACATATATATATATATATATATATATATATATATATATATATATATATATATATATATATATATATACATACACACATACAAACACACATTAATACACACACATATGCCCACATATATGTACACACACTACATTATTAGAACCATGGGTAACATATACTTAGTCAAACAGGTTTAAAGAGTGTGTGTGTGTTTTATTGTTATGACATAGTAGTGATACATATTTTCTAAAGAACTATACATAACTAGAAACAGACACATAATCAGAAAAAATATTTATCAACATAGGCATATGCAGTCCATAGTTGTTTGAGTATGATGGTTATGAAGGAAAGAGCCAACTCTTGAGTAGTTTTCTGAAGACAAGAAAGTTATCTGTGGCTTTTATAGTTGGGGGTAATGAATTCCATAGTTTGGCTGCTTGAACAGAGAAGGATGTACCATCTATAGTCTTTTTCTTGTATGGTGGTGTTCTAAGGCGGGGTGCCAATCTTGAGCGGATGTTTCTTTGTTGGATGTATTTGGTTATTTTGTTTCTGATAAAAAGCGGTCCTGTTCCATGTATAGCTTTGTGGGTGATACAAAGCAGTTTGAAAGTCATCTTCTGGCAACGGGTAACAAGTGTAGTGCTCTCAAGGCAGGGGAGATGTGGGCTTGCTGCTTTACATGTAATAGTAGCCTGGCTGCAGAATTCTGGATACGTTGTAGTTTTTTCATAGTAGATAGAGATGACCCATGGTAGAGGCCACTGGCATAATCCAGTTTGGATAGTACAAGCAAGATAGTAGCTTGCACCTTGTGTGGAAATCCGAGGTGGGGGAAGATGCGTTGTAAAGTCTTCAAGGTGATGAAGCTTGTTCGTGCTAATTTGTCCACTTGGGCATTCATAGTTAACTTGGAATCCATTGTGATTCCAAGGTTTTCAACTTCCTTGGATAATTGAGGAGGTGGTCTGAGATCGTCAGGCCAGAAGCACAGAGGGTCATAACTTTTCCAGTCACCACATATGAGTGTTTCTGTTTTGGAGGTATTTAATTTGAGATGGCTCCAGGTCATCCACTGATCAACGGCTCTGAGGCAACTGAAGATTTGTGAGTTTTCAATGTTTGTGGGGCATCCTAATTTAAGTAGTATTTGTGCGTCATCTGCATAGTTGTAGCATGTAGCATGTGAGATGGAAATCATTGATCAGTTCTGGTAAAGATATCGTGTAGATGTTGAAAAGCAAAGGTGAGATGATTGATCCTGCTTTTGTGAGGTAGGGTTCGGACGAGAAGTGGGGCGAGTGGATGATATTAGATGTTTTTTGAAGATAGGAAGTAATCCAGTCGAGAGCAATCCCTTGTATGCCGGCTTCGTGGAGTCTTTGAATTAAGGTGTCATGGTCAACCGTATCAAAGGCAGCCGAGAGGTCCAAGACAAGTAGTGCAGCAACTCCATTGCGGCCGACTGTGTTTTTAAGATCATCCCAGATTGCTATGAGTGCTGATTCAGTGCTTCTTCCTGGGCGGAATCCAGTTTGGAAGTCTGAATGTATAGAATTGTCTTCAATGAATTGTGACATCTGGGCGAATGCTTCTCTTTCTATCCATTTTCCCAGGAAAGGTCAATTTGTGATTGGTTTGTAGTTGTTGGGGTCTTGTGGGTCTAGGTTCGTTTTCTTTAATAACGGTCGTATGTATGCCTTTTTCAGGTCTACAGGAAAATTCCTGTAGTTAAAGAGTTGTTGATGATTCTTCTTACAGGTGTGGCAGCAGAAGTAGATAGAAGAATGTTCTTGAAGATTTGTGGTGGGCAAGGGTCAGAAGGGCAACTGGAAGGTCTGCTTGCTTTGACCAAATCCATAAATTCACCTTGGGATATTTGTTTGAAGGACTGTAGAGGTTGGGTTGGTTTATTCTTGGAGGGTATTTTAGGAAAGGTGTTGGTGCTGATGGATTTATTCTGTTTTAAATAGGAGTCCAATTTGTCTGCCTTGGTTGTGTAGTGAGTTGCCAATTTGTTTGTGAAATCTTGAGTAGTGGGATGACTTCCTTCCATACATGTAGGTTTTCGAAATTCATTGAGAATTTTATAAAATTCCTTG
The DNA here is from genome assembly GCF_031143425.1 of Pleurodeles waltl. Lineage (NCBI taxonomy): Eukaryota > Metazoa > Chordata > Amphibia > Caudata > Salamandridae > Pleurodeles > Pleurodeles waltl. The sequence continues at coordinate 963,896,403 of NC_090448.1, read as the reverse complement.
GTTGTAGATTGAGCATTTTGAATTCTGTCTGAGTAGTACCTTTTTTTTTTTTTTAGCTTTTTTGATTGATGATTTGTATATTCTGTTAAGTTCGTGTGGCTGCAGTTTGTCTTGACTGTTTGTTTTGAGCCAGGTCCGCTGCAACTTTCTGATTTGTTGCTTAATCTTTTTAAGTTCTGTGTTTCTCCAAGGTGTTGGTTTTCTTTTGTCGTGTTTAGTTTTTCTTAGTGGTATTAGGATATCAAAAGCTTCCTGTAGCCACTCAAAGTTTTGGCACAGAAATACACACATATTATACATGTGTAAAACAGCAATGCAGGCTATACAGTAATCTTAAACAGGCTAAAATGCTTTATTTCTATGAAGTTTTTTTTTTTTTTTATATTATAAAATTACAATAGAGAATAAATATCTACCCAAGCCCCCAAAACTGGGCTTAGGGAAGTAAGCAGCAGTAAACACTAGAGAAAAAGAGAAAAAACTACATTGACTGCATGAACTTAAATTCACGGAAATGCTAGGGGTAGCAGAAGTGATATCACATGACCTTTGACCTTCACTTGCACTCATATACATATTTAAACATACCCACAAATTCACACTTATAAACACTATCTCACACAAACGCACTCTCACCGCAAGCATGCACACAACATATATTTAAAAGCATTTTTTACTTGCCTCAGCTGCCATGGAAAGACATTTTCCAGCTAATTGTACTCCATTTTACTACCCTATTAGTGAATTTTATACATATTCTATTCACTATTGTTGTATTAAAAAATTGACAGAAAACAAAGAAAGTGGGGCCCCAACTGTAGTCCATAAAGAGGAGCTGCCACTGTGTTCCTGACACTGAATTTGCCACCTCTCAGGCCAAGCCAGTGCCAGGAGTAGCAAAGGGCAAGCGAGGGGTCGCCGGAGAGACCCCTAAATGACGTCCATGTAGTAGTCGAAAACGGCCACAGTATGTATTTCTCTTATTTGGCCTACGGGGCGCACATATATGCAAGCGGCAAACAGTGGTTCACAATTGCATTTCTGCAGTTTGCTGCTTATCACAACACGTGCCAAGGAGAAGGAAATATATTGCAAATCGATTAGCCCCTATGCACAGTCAGTAGCTCTGCTCGACGCCTGCTTTGCCCAGCCGCAGACGTTAAACACATCTGGCCATTCATTGGTCGTTCTTTTCAGTCTAGATTTGACAAAATACAATTTCACAAATAGTGGTTAAGTAGAGGGCGATTATTTTAGTTATGTTGACTTCAAAAGTGCCATAAAGTGGCTTCAGAGCATGACATAACGTGCTTCCTTCAGAAAATATATTTAAAGCTACTTCAGAGAAGTGCCAGATGAACAAACATTTGCCTGGGACATCTCAGGTTTAATCAAGCCATCTTTTAGTGTAGTCATGGATATTAGCCCTTCAACCAAAATTATTTAAAAAAACTGGAGAATCTCGGAGTTGCTTAGCGTGAGTCAGTTGAGCATATCTTTGTGAATTATATTTTTACATTAGCATCTCAAACGTGTTCTGGGAATCTGAAGTAAAAGTCCTAGTACATTTGCTAAAAGATAGCAGTTGTAAATCGGAGATATTCATGTGCATCTTCTTATGTGCATGATAGTAAATCTGTGAACTGGGTAGCCACGTCCTTTACAAATGCTACCATTGGTGGTGGGATGTGTGTAGTATATGTGAATCCCAGTGGTTAGGACAGACAGCAAATAACTTCATTGACTCCAGCTCATGCCAAGAAACCTAGGATCACATTATGAAACCTTTCACTGGGCCAGACAACGCTTTTACCTAACAGTAGTTCGCAATGCACGAAAGTAGATGCTCACTACACTTGCTAAAGGTCTTATTTCTCCAGTATTGGATCTTTCATAGATTCACATGCTTGAATCATCCTCGTTGTCGAGGTGGGAGCCTCACGGAAACCTGAAATACACATAGCAGTACACTTTACACACTAGGCCCCAAGGGCCTCCTTAGGTTCTTTTATAGTCTATCCATGTCATTTTGCAAAAAAGACCCAAAGTTGAACTTCAACCAATCAGGCGTCGACACCCTCTAGAACACTCCCAACAGAGGCTCTTTCCCTCAGATTTTCTACCGCACGTTGTGTGAAGGGAGTCTTCCTGAGCTCTGCTCAGTATACCTTTCTGACAGGAATTTTTTCTCTCAGAAAATTTAACTTTTACAATTCTAGCATGTCTCAGCAGGCTAAGAAATGTCTGTTTAGAGATTGTGGCAGCTGTGGGAAGAAGAGACTTCACGTTGATGACCCCCACAGAAAGTGTATCTACTGCCTCCATCCTGACCACAAGGTGAGAGACTGTAAAATCTGTCACACCTTTAGTCAGAAAACCCTCAAGGACTGTGAGGGTAGGCTTCTGTTGTGGCTCCAGAAGCAGAAAGCCATGGAAAACCCATCCTCAGATGAGAGTGCAGCATCATCTCGCTCCCTCAAACGTCATGGAGGAAAAGAAGAACTGTCTGAGGAACCCCCAAAGAAGATGATGAAAAAGACAAAGCATAAATCTATGGAGAAACAGGGGAACCAAGAGCGTACACCTCTCTCGGCAGCAACACCGTCCACGAGAACCGTCCACGAGGGGACTGTCGACGACGGATACTACAATGTCAGCAGCAGGGATGGAAGTTCTGTCCACTCAACCGTCGACCATCATGCCCTCTTCCGGAGACTTCGAAGCACAGGAGGAGTCCACAAGATTCCTCCCTCTTTCTTTTATCTCCATGGGAGAAAGGACATCTTCAATCCTTCCAAGCCATACATCGCCAAGCAAAGTCCTGCCATATCCACCGCAGCATCTACTAGAGGACGATGACAACAACTATTCCCAGGAAGAGGGAATGTTCGGTGCAGCCAGTAGCCCATCTCAGCTGCATGTAAATTGCCAAGACTTAGATGAGGAGGAGGAAGAACAGCAGCAGCTCTATTATTCTTCAACGGTATATCAAGAGGGCTCTTCATACCCGACGGGTGAGCGGGAACCGTCTTTCCCCATGCCCAGGTCTCTGGTGTCAAATCTGCAGGGTATGCTCAGGGACTACTATAGAAGATTCCCACCATCAACGCCGGCAACCCAATCTAGGCCGTACGGTCAACGGACACCTATACAAGCCCCTTTTACTAGCCTTCCAGGAACGCCGCAAAGAAGTGTCCCATTCGTACCACCGGCACAGGATGAACACATTTCATCAGATGAAGAGAGGGAAGAAGGAGAAATTTCTGAGGCAGCCCCTATTGAGTGGGATGACTACCTCATTCCTACGCCATCACCCCCGCCAGCGGGACCAGTTGATTCACCCCCGGAGGACATTGGAGGTTTCCACAATTTAATGGAAAGAGCGGCCAAGAGGTTCGACTTGCCTATCGTTTCCCAAGAAACAGATTGTTTCTTATACGATTTCAAAGAGCCATCAAGGAAATCTGTAAGAGCAATCCCAATAGTGGACTTCCTATGGCAAGAGGGATTGAAGGCTATGAAGAACCCAGCCACAGTGCCTTCACAGAGAAGAAAGCTGGAGAAGAAATACAAGGCCCCGGACAACACTCCAGCCTGTTTAATATCGCAACCAAAGCCGGACTCAGTCATATCCCAGGCTGCACAACGCAGGTCAAAGAATCCTTCAGCACCTATCGCAGCGCCTCCAGACAAGGATGGGAGGAGGTTGGATAACACTGGAAAAAAGTTCTCCTCAGTAGCAGCGATTACAGTAAAAGCAGCCAACTCCTTAGCCATACTAGGGAGGTACGATCGACAGATGTGGGCGGACATGTCAGCTTACGTGGATTTATTACCTGGGGATGTCAAGGTGGAAGCAAGGAAAGTGCTACAAGAGGGTGAGCGGATAGCAGCGGAAATCATTGACTGCGCCATAGACATTTGCTTAACAGGTTTCCGCCAACTCGCAGGAGCAGCGGTCTTGCGTAGGCAGGGATGGCTCAAGTCTACCTCTTTCCACCCAGAAGTCCAGAGCCGCATTCTAGATATGGCGTATGATGGAGAGAGTCTATTTGGGAAGCATGTTGACGACATGCTACAATCCATAAAGACGTATACTGACACGCGGAGATCACTTGGTACCTTGCAGTACCGCAGGCAGCCCTTTCCTGTGGCAAGAGGCAGGGGAAATTACTCCTTTCGAGGGGGTTTTCAACAACATAGACCCCAGTATCAGTCCCCTACAACAGGACCCAGACAGCAATACGGCCAACATCAACAACATTACCGGTTACCACCAGCTGCAGCATATTGGCACCCGGCGAAAGGAAGACCAGCACCACGGGAAGAGATACCAGCAGGAACAAATGACCAGCGAGCCATACCAGCTTCCTACACTACCAGGGGCTCCAAGGTCAGGGGTCGCATCACTTCTCACTTCCTTCGTTGGAAGGTCATAACATCAGACAGATGGGTGTTGGAGGTAGTAGCCAGAGGACATACTCTGGAGTTCATTCAGAACCCACCGGACGTCCCGCCGTCGGGCCCTCCACCTCCAAGAGTAGCCCAACTCCTCAAGGAAGTACAAGTGATGCTGCGCAAGGGAGCAATAGAGCTGGTCCCTGCTCCTCACAGGAACAAGGGGTTCTACTCATGCTTCTTTCTAGTGAAGAAACCCTCCGGAGACTGGCGCCCCATTCTGAACTTAAGGTTGCTAAATAAGTTTCTGAGGAAACAGTCATTCAGGATGGTAACACTGCAGGACATCTTGCGCCTCCTGAATACCGGGGATCATATGTCATCCCTAGACCTACAGGATGCGTATTTTCATTTTCCAATACACCGCAACCACCGGAAATTCCTCAGGTTCGAGGTAGCTGGTATGCATCTACAGTTTCGGGCCCTACCTTTCGGTTTCAAATCAGCCCCCAGAATTTTTACAAAGATGCTTGCTCCAGTGGCAGCTCATCTGCGCCAGTCGGGCGTACAGATGTTTCCCTATCTCGACGATTGGCTCATAAAAGCACTGTCAAAACGCCAGGTGGTGCATCACATATCACTCTGCCTCCAGTTGTTCGACGATCTGGGACTTACTGTCAACTACCAGAAATCGCATCTTCATCCAACGCAGACGTTGAGCTTTTTAGGAGCGATACTGGACACTGTCCAAAGCAAAGCGTACCCACCGCAGGAAAGGAAATTAAAGCTCAGCAGGTTAGCCCGCAACCTCTCGGCAAAAAAGTGCGTTTCAGTTCGCACTTACAAATCATTGCTGGGAATGATCTCATCATGCATTCCGCTGGTTCCAGACAGCAGACTACAGATGCGGCCCGTGCAAGAGCAACTGGATTTACATGGCACCAGGTTCAGGGGTCTTTCGAAGACAAAATTCTAATCACATCGGAGATGAGTAGCCATGGATTGGTGGGCAACACCGGCAAATTTGTCCAGAGGTCTCACGTTTCTTCATCAGGTGCCTCGCTATATCGTGATGACGGATGCTTCCCTCGAAGGGTGGGGTGCCCACCTTCAGGATCTTTGCATCAGTGGGTCTTGGACTCCAAGGGACAGGCAGCTTCACATCAATCACCTGGAGCTCCAAGCTATAGATTTCGCTCTAAAAGCTTTCTTACCAAGGCTTCAGGGCTCAGATGTTTTGATCAGAACGGACAATACCACGTGCATGTTTTACCTAAACAAACAGGGTGACACAAAGTCCCTGCAGCTCTCACAGCAGGCTCAAAACATATGGAAATGGGCCATAAAGCACAACATTTCTCTGAAAGCGGAGCATGTCCCAGGACGCAACAACGTACTGGCGGACACCCTGAGCAGGACAATAATCCCCTACCACGAGTGTGAACTGGATCAGGAGATTCTGGATATTCTATTCCAGTTATGGGGCAAACCAAACATCGATCTGTTTGCCACATTCGAGAACAGAAAATGCCCCTTCTACGCAAGCTGGCTTCCCCAAAGAGGATCGTGGGGCAATGCGTTTTCGATAAGATGGTCCGGCATTTATGCCTACGATTTTCCTCCGATCCCACTCATACCGAGAGTCATCAGCAAGATGAAGGCGGAGGGTTGTTGCCTCCTATTAATAGCACCGAGATGGCCCAGACAGGTGTGGTTCACGGAGCTCCTCATGCTCTCGGAACAACCACATGTGCTACTCAAACGGAAACCAGCCCTATTAACGATGCACCAGGGCCAAGTCAGACATCCGGATCCGTCATCTCTCCACTTATCGGCCTGGCTCCTGAGTTCCATGAGTACTCCAACGTAAACATCTCTTCTGAATGAAGAAAGATTCTAGCCAGGGCTAGAGCGGATACTACCAACAGGACCTACAGGCTAAAGTGGAAGCATTTTTGTCTGTGGTGCGCAGCTGAGGGGATGCACCCGATCTTCTCCCCTCCAGAACAGGTATTACCGTACTTGTTACACCTGGCAAAGTCTGGACTCTCATATGCTTCGATCCGCATGCACGTGGCGGCGATACCGCAGATCTCAAGAGGCGGTTTCATTGTGTTCCACCAGGATTGTAAAGCAGTTCCTTAAGGGGCTGTTTCGTACTTTTCCACCAGTGCAGAAGCCTCCACCGTTGTGGTCCCTGAACGTGGTCCTGGGGCAGTTCATGAAGCCTCCCTTTGAGCCCATTCATAGAGCGGAGTTAAAGTTCATTACATGGAAGACGGCGTTGTTGCTGGCTCTTACCTCCGCTAAGAGAGTGAGTGACATACAGGCATTCACCATTAAAGAGCCTTTTATTCAGTTCACCACTACTAGTGTGATTTTGAGAACAAATCCTAAGTACATTCCGAAGGTGCCCTCAACTTTCCATCTAAATGAACCAGTTGTTTTGAAGACCTTCTTTCCTAATCCGCAGACAGTGGCAGAAAAAGCACTGCATTCCCTGGACGTTAAAAGATGTCTGAAGTTTTACCTGCAAAAGACTAAGAGCATACGCAAGTCAGACCAGTTGTTCGTAGCCTTTGGAAATGCAAGTAAGGATTTGCAGTGTCCAAACAGACTATAGCTAGGTGGATTGGCCTGGCCATACGGTTCTGTCATACCCAGGCTGGTAAGCCTCTCCACAGCAAGGTCCGAACCCACACGACAAGGGCGGTAGCCGCATCGGCTGCCCTCTTTGCTGGAGTACCCCTATGGCAAATCTGTAGAGCAGCCACATGGTCCAGCCAGCATTCGTTCACGAAACACTACTGTCTTGAGGAAGCGAATACCATGGACACAGCAGTGGGCCAAGCAGTCTTGAGGCACTTGTTTCGCTAAGGTGAGCCTCTTGGGTCATCCCACCTCCACAACCAGGGTAAGGTGAACAGCGGCTTTCTTATTTTAATTAAGATTAATCAGTTTCATTTCCTATATTTATGCTAGAGCCTGATTATCGTAGCATGCCATATATTTGTTATAAAGCAGTGATCTGTGCTTATTATGATTGATAGTTACTTACAGAGTAACAAGATTACGTTCCATTGAGCACTAACTAGAACTACTGTTGCTTTCTTTTCTATTGATATTCTGATGCTGGTTGTGTTTGTATAAATATGGCTACATGTCTGCTTAATCAATATTGCTGCTCGCTACTCTAATTCAAGCATGTGAATCTATGAAAGATCCAATACTGGAGAAAAAAAATAGTTACTTACCTGTAACTGTGGTTCTCCAGTATTTGTATCTTTCATAGATTCACATGCGACCCGCCCTCCTCCCCGCAGAGGCTCCCCTTATACGTAAACTCTTATCTTCACACTTGTATTAGAAAATCTGAGAGAAAGAGCCTCTGTTGACCGTGAGGCTCCCACTTCGACGACGGGGATGATTCAAGGATGTGAATCTATGAAAGATACCAGTACTGGAGAACCACAGTTACAGGTAAGTAACTAATAAGGGCCAGATGTAGCAAAGTTTTGCGAGTCGCAAATGGCCCGAATCGCTATTTGCGACTGTGCAAAATCGGAAATGGGATGCAAAAAGCCCATTTCCGACTTGCAAAAAGCGATGTGAGCCGTTTGCGACTCGCAAAATTTGCGACCCCATTTTGCGACCCGCAAATAGCAAGTCGCAATTTGCGAGTCGCAAACCATATGCAATTGCAACTCGCAAATTGCGACTAGTCGCAAAATGCCCAGTTTGCACTTGCAATTTACCACTAACTTAGAGCAGGTGGTAACCAGTACCAAAGTATAAAAGGAGACCCAGAAGCCTTCTGGGTTACTCAAGATGGCGGAGATATACCTGATAGCAGTGAGGAGGAGAGTCCACGCCGCGCAGCAGAGGAGGAGGAGGGGCCACAGACAGCAGAAGATTTATAGAACAAGGCAGACTCTTTTTCAGCAAACTGAGGATGAGATCTATGTCAAATATTGCCTTAGCAGCGCTGCCATACTAGAATTAATTGATTTACTTAAACCACAGCTAGAACACCAGACTCTGCATGGCTGCGCCATCCCTACGCATGTGCAAGTGCTATGCTCACTTCACCTCTTGGCCTCAGGGAGCTATCAGGGGGTCATTGCTGTGGCAGGTGGGGTATCTCAAAGTGCAGTGTCAAGGTTCCTCAGGGCCTTCCTAGATGCCTTACTCACACACATGTTTCACTTCATATACCTACCAAGGAATGAGGCAGAAATAAACAGCACCAAGCTGGACTTTTACCGCATTGCCAACTTTCCCCATGTCATAGGATGTGTAGATGGGACACATATTCAAATATGCCCCCCTGCAAACCTGGAACATCTGTTCCGCAACAGAAAGTGTACCCACTCACTCAATATTCAGGTTGTTTGTGACGCCCATTATGTCATCACTGACATTGTAGCTAAGTTTCCAGGCAGTACCCATGACTCCTACATTTTTAGGCATAGTGGGATACACCAACGCCTGGAACGTGGGGAGTTTGGAGACGGATACCTCCTAGGTAGAGCTACATACACCTTGCAGACATACACACAGGTCACTGTGCACACCAACCAGGACTTTCTAACAGTGTACTTTTTGTGCCCAACAGGTGGCAGTGCATATGCTCTAAGGCCATGGATTATGACTCAGTTTTTAACACCCAGCAATGAATGTGAGAGGCGATACAACAATGCACATAAGAGGACCAGGAACCTGATAGAGCGCACCTTTGGACTCCTGAAAGCAAGATTCCGATGCCTCCACCGTAGTGGGTATACCCCCATTACAGCATTCAAAATTGTGGTCGCATGCGCCATCCTCCACAACATAGCCACCCGACGTGGGCTACCTCTCACCCCTGCAGACCCAGATCCTGATGATGAAGAGCAAGAGCAACCATATCGCCATCATGGGGATCGGAGTATAGCTAATCAAGGCAGACTGAGACGGGAACACATTGCAACACAATACTTTGGAAGGTACGTGTCAACTCCAACCATACTCACCTATTGACCAAAAACACCATTTGTTAAGTGGAACAGAAAAACTATTTAATTAGTGCAGAAATAGAACTATATACAAGTAATGACTGTTCATGGGCATGTAAATGCAAACCATGCATGGGGCACATTGATGTCATGTGCCACATCAACAGGGCCAGGGTAATGTCTATGTCCTTCTGCGGCTCCTGCCAGCCTGGCTGGTCCCTGGTGCTTCTGCTGTGCTCTGCCTGGTACTCCGGAGCACCCTAGTGTCAGTGGCAGAGACACTGCTCACCGTAAAGCCCTCCTCGCTGTCCTGGGGTGTTTCCCCTGTGCCCCTGGACAGATGCCGTGCCTCCATTAAGTCTATGACGTGTGTGAGACGTCCCAGGCCCCTAGCCACATCTCCAGCAAAATGGCCCATTTCGACCTGGAGGCCAACTGTCCTCCTCTACAGGCCTGTGGTGTTCATAGCCAGCCTGCCGATGGATGTGGCCATCCTATCCAGCCTTTGCAGGAGCTGACGGTCCCTGCGCCGCCCACCCTCGGCCTGGGCCAGTAGTCCTGCCGCAAGATCCCTCATGGCCAGGGCAATGTCCCCAGTGTTTGTGGCTATCATGTCGATTCTGGAGTTAAGTTGATGCATGCTGGCCTCGTTATTGCGGACAAAGCGGTGCAGCACACCACTAATCCTCCCTAATATGTTATTTTGTAGGCGCTGACCACGCAGCAGCTGTGCCTCACTGTGGCTGGGAGGATGATGGCCGGACGCAGCCTGCAGCCCTGATCTCCTGGACCTGCGTCGCCTGCACAGCGGTGGCTGCCCTGTGTGTTGCACTGTCTCACTCCTGCCTGTTGCTGGCGCAGCCTCCTGGGACACAGTTGCAGCAGGTGTGGATATTGCAGGGATGATGTTGGCCGTGCAGGTGGGAGTGCTGGCGGCTCCTGAGCTGTTCTCATGGGGCTGGCTGCTGTGAGTTGTGGTGGTATCTTGTGGGAGACCTGTGGGACATGGGGAACAGACTGTCAGTGTCTCCTATCTGTTGCACACTTCCTAATAAACATTTGCCTATGTACTACCTACTTGACTACATTTCCCATAATGCATCATTCTGGTGTTTGCTACCCTGAAATGGAGCTATCTTGGTTGAGCATGCCCCTGTCTACATGGTGGGTGGGGGTATGGCATTGATAGGGGTACAGGCATGTCACATGGTACTCACCAGTTGATGTGGTGGGCTCTGAGGTGTCCAGGTCCCCAAATCCTGATACAGCCTCCTGCTCCAGGGTTTCCTCCACCCTTTCTTCCAGGGGTGTGGGTGGTGGTATTGACGATGGTCCCCCTCCTGTGCCTCTCATCTCCCGGAGCCTTTCAGCCACCCTCTCCTTGGTCCGGGAGCGGAGGTCATACCACCTTTTTTTTATTTCATCAATACTCCTGTGGCTCACCCCCAGGGAGTTGATTTTTTCCTGGATGTCCTGCCACAGCTGTCTTTTGGTGGCTTCAGGCACATTGAGGGCTGCCTTCCCAAATAATTCATCATAGTGCTGACAGCATTCATCTGTCAGCACCTCCAGCTCCCTCTCTGAGAACTTCAGTTTTCTCTTCCTTGGGGTTACTTCCATTGCAGCTGCTGTTTCTCCTGTGTGCAGTTCAGCAGTTAAAAAGGGTGTGGTCCTCCCTCCTCCCAGGTGTATTTGTAAACTTCCTGGCTGTGATGTCATCATCATGTGCCAGGAAGTGTTTCCAGAGTGTTCTGGAGTGGTTTCTGGAGTGTTCTGCAGCACCTGTAAGCAATTTACATGCAACTCGCAATTTGCGACACCCACTCGCAAATTGCGAGTTCGTTTTTTGCACGGTCTCAAAAAGCGACCTCGCAATCGGCGGACTCGCTCACTGCGTTGCGACTCCAGGTGCGAGTCGCTATTTCAGCACTGTTATTTTACCTGCATTTCGATTTGCGACTCGCATTTTGCGAGTCGCAAATTTTTTGTTTCCTACATCTGGCCCTAATTTTCTTACCTGGTCCAGCAACTGCAAATCATCTCTAAATGCTCCATCTACCAAGGAAAAATGAATGTTTGGGCTGACTATCCTGACATAACATTCACGGATGGATCAATTGACGATAGGAGCAACATCAACTATCAGTAAATGGTTGACCAGAATATATGAGGCCGGTCACAATTTAAATAGACTTCTTCTGCTCAAAGGTACCTCAGTTTGCCACCCATCATGCCCCTAGTAATACAACTTACCAATCATCGGATCTGACCAGGACCTTACAAAGTTCTTCTTCCAAGCGCAGCTGTGTAAGGATGAGAAACGAAAAAATATCAGTGCAAACAACATTTAAAAATGAAAAACATTAATTAATACCAAGAATTTAATTGACATGGCCACAATCCCTACCTCCAAACATGCTATAATTCACTAGTTGCCACGATAGTCATTATTGATGCATCAGTAACCATCGCCCACAACTAGTTTGTCTTTCTTCTTTGCAAAAGATCAAATCAACAAACTCAGTAAATGGTATTGGTATTTGGCTGAGATCTTCTGCAAGATGGGAAAGACACTAATGAAATAATTCCTTCGTGCTGACCAGACAGTCTGCTGCATTCATTCTTCTTAATAAAATTATGTATTTCCAAGCCTGCATCTCTGAAGCTGACACCTTGTCAAAGGAAGTAAACAGGGTCGATCACGAGATGGCTACCCCCCTGCTACTGTTTAGAAAGGTGTTCAGTTCACACCAACAGTGTGATAATCCATTGATAGCATATTTTCTGTTTTCCAAAGCAAAAATCAACTCTGTTCTGGAAGAATACCTGCCACCACCACATCAACTATTTTGTGATCAACCCAATAAAACCCTTCTGCCCTACTGTGTCCTTTGGATTCATCTCAATGAAGAAGACTGAGTTATCAGTGATTAGCATCCTACACTACTAAGGGGCATATTTAAGAAAAGTGTTGTTGCACACAGTGCAGTGTCACTTTTTTGCGTCCCTTAGCGCCCCCCCAACACCACCATGTGTGCGCCATATTTAAAATATGGCGCACCATGGCGGTACTTAGGGGATTAGCATCACAAATTGAGAAGCTAGTCAGGTGCTTTGCAGGGTTAACATCAAAAATGTTGCGACCCACCTCATGATTATTCATTAGGTGGGCATTTGCGAAGCCCTTGCGAATCACAGATGGTGTCAGGGACACCATCCTACATTCGGATTTGCGACTCGCAAATTGCAAGTCGCAAATCTGAACCTACCTACATGTGGCCCCAAATTCTTAAAGAAAGTGCACCCATGGTATATGTCGTACCCCTATAAAATATTTGTGAACTGTATTTTAGCATGGGTAAATACGCATGTGTAGATTTGCTCATGTGAAAATCTATTGAGCATTTGCAAGTTCATTTTCCCTCCAGCCACTTTCTTCCCAACCCTGGAAGAAGTTCTAATTCTGCCATTGTCAGGAGTAAATGTCCAACCTTTCTTATTATGGCAAAATATTAGGGAGAAGCTGGTGAAAATCTTTAAAACATGCAGGTTAGTAGGTTTGCAGACTCAAAGGCATTCCAGCCCTGGAACTATTGCTTACTGCTTCCTCCAGCCCCAGTATGCAGATCTGCAGAAAGGTGGCAAAATAAGGAAATTGCTACAGTAGGGATTGAAACTGCAAGTATTCAAGCCCTACTATGGTAGTAGCCCTGGCATAATCAGAGAGGCTATTATCAGAGCTCTTACATAATGAGATTGCTGCCATAATTTGTCGCCACACTACATGGCACCAAAGGGACAAGTAGATCTTTTTACAGGACAAGTAGATTTGAGAAGCAACCTGTCCCCTGGACAAGTAGATATTTTGATAAATTCCACACCCCTGAGTACGCAAAAATATATATACACTATAAATAAATATATACACCAAGAATAGTAGTCCAGGTACTGCTCCATTGAAGTCCGTGGAACACTGGGCCCACACGGCATGGGCGAGGTCCACACTCAATCCCCGAACATGACGGAGAGAACACTGCAGGGGCATCAGATAACAATAAAACAGGCACTTCAGGGGGAAGAGAAAGGGGGGGCACCTCAGCCGGTTGAGTGCACGACTCCAAATCCATGAGGGGGCCACATGCCCACTGTTCAATCCTGGGGAGTGCAAAGCCACAGTCTCTCAAGTCTCTACAGTGGGTGGGTTGCCCACTGTACCATCCTGGGGAGTGCAAAGCCACAGTCTCTCAAGTCTCTACAGAGGGTGGGTTGCCCACTGTTCAATCCTGGGGAGGGCAAAGCCACAGTCTCTCAGGTCTCTACAGTGGGTGGGTTGCCCACTGTTCAATCCTGGGGAGTGAAAAGCCACAGTCTCTCAAGTGGATAACAGTCTCCACTGGTTCTGGAGGGGGCCTTGTGCCCAGAGTGCTTCATCCTGCCAAGGACTCAGGTAGTGGATGCCTTACTCCACTGGTTGTTGAGGGGGCCTTTGCCCAGAGTGCTTCATCCTGCCAAGTACAGAGGTAGTGGATGTATCTCTCCACTGGTTCTGGAGGGGGCCTTGTTCCCACAGTGCTTCATCCTGCCAAGGACAGAGGTAGTGGATGTATCTCTCCACTGGTTCTGGAGGGGGCTTTGTGCCCAGAGTGCTTCATCCTGCTTGTGACGGACTCCGTAGCGTCAGTGCCCTTGGCGCTCATGGGCCAGCGGTGCTTGTTGCAGCGGTGTCCTTGGCAGCGGTGCTTGTTGCGCCGGTATCCTTGGCAGCGGTCTTGTGGCGGCAGTGTCCTGTTCAGGGTTGCTGCAGCGGCCGTGTCCTGTCTGGCGGTGCTTGTGGCGGCAGTGTCCTGTTCAGCGGTGCTTGTGGCGGCGGGGTCCTTGGCAGTGACTCAGCTGCTGGCAGTCCTGTCTGGCCCAGCGGGGCTGGTGCTGGCGGTCCTGTCTGGCCCAGTGGGGCTGGTGCTGGCGGTCCTGTCCTGGGCAGCTGGGCTGGTGCTGGCGGTGGCCTCCTGGGCAGCTGGGCTGGTGCTGGCGGTCCTGTCCTGTGCAGCTGGGCTGGTGCTGGCGGTGGCCTCCTGGGCAGCTGGGCTGGTGCTGGTAGTCCTGTCCTGGGCAGCTGGGCTGGTGCTGGCGGTCCTGGGCAGCTGGGCTGGTGCTGGCGGTGGCCTCCTGGGCAGCTGGGCTGGTGCTGGTGGTCCTGTCCTGGGCAGCTGGGCTGGTGCTGGCGGTGGCCTCCTGGGCAGCGGGGATGATGGCGGTGGACTTCTGGGCAGCGGAGATGATGGCGGTCTTCTCCGCCGTGCTGCCCTTCCCAGACTTGCTGAGTTTCTTGTGGCCCTTCCCCACCTTGGAAGGTGTCGCAGCTGACTCCACACTCCCACCTGTACCCCTAGGAGCGGCTTTGGTGGCTGAAGTCTTCCCCCATTCCCGCCAGGCACTGGCCAACTTTTGATGCTTCACAGGTGGGGGACTGTCCATGCTGTGGCTCCGTGCCACACTGGCTGCCCTGCTGCCCGGTGCACTCCAGATTCCGGTGACTACAGGCACCACTGGTCCAGGAGATGTTGTGGCTGAGGTGCTAGGTTGAGACCTGGAGAGTCGGTCCCTAGGAGACTGACGGGGTGGGGGAGGTGAGGGAAAGAGGTCAAGGTTGGACAGGAAAAGTTTCTTGGGAACACTGGGACGGATAGCTGGAGGGGGTTTGGGAGTGGAGGAAGAGGTTGTGGTTGTAGGAGGTGTTCGTTTGGTGACTTTGGGTGAAGGTGCATGTGCTGGAGGCTGTCGTGAGGTGGATGGCTGTTGGGTGGGTGTATGCCTGCGTTTGTGTAACTTGGGAGGTGGCGTCACAGACACGCTGGGAGAGGACACAGGGGACGTGTGAATGGTGGTGGGGGTGGTGACTGCACATGAGCGGGGTGTGGTGGTGTGTGTGCTGGTGATGGAAGTAGTGGCTGAAGATGTATTGCATGCAGGTGTGAGTGGAGATGAGACAGGGAGGGAGGAGGGAGACGAGGAGGAGGGGGACACAGTGGAGGCAGTGGATGTTGATGTGTCTGCATGTGTGTGATGCTTGCGTGAGTGCCTGTGGGATGTGTGGTGCTTATGTTTGCCTGAGCTTCCCTTGTGTGTTGACGTGTCTGCATGCTGGTCTGAAGGTGTGCTTGGGATAGGCTGAGGTAGAGGGGATTGGGTATGGGTGGAGGAAGTTGGAGGGAGGAGGCTAGAGACAGGGACAATAGCTGCCAACAGTGCCGAGGCCAGAGTCTGAAAGCTCGCTGAAGGGCCACCTGACCAGAATAAATGCCCTCCAGGAAAGCATTTGTTTGTTCCAACTGCCTCTCTACACCCTGGATGGCATTCAAAATGGTAGACTGCCCAACAGTGAGGGACCTGAGGAGGTCAATGGCCTCCTCACGGAGGGCAGCAGGGGTGACTGGGGCAGGGCCTGAGGTGCCTGGGGCGAAGGTGATGCCCACCCTCCTGGGTGAGCGGGCACGGGGCAAAGGCTGAGGGACTGCTGGGAGGGTGGTGCTGGTAGGGGCGGTGGCGGCTGTACCTGTAGATGCAGGGGACACCACAAGGGAGCTCCCATCAGAGGACGATTCTGTATCACTGGTGTCAGCTCCTGTCCCTACCATGGAGCTCCCCTCGCCCTCCGTCCCACTAGTGAATTCCGAGTCCGTAGTCTCGCCCTCCAGGGCCATGTGGGATGCAGCTCCCTCCTGCTCCGGTGCCACTGCTCCTCCGCCTGATGATGCTAATGCACACAAGGACAGGGAGACCACAAAAAGGGGGGGGAACGACAGAAGAAAGACATGTTGAGTGCATGCATTACCGCTACCGTTGGCGGACACGACATACACAGAAGCCCCCTGCACTACGCCGCACACTTAGGGTCCACTGTTCAATCCCTGGGACATGGCCTACAAGGCTATGGCCGACATCTGCACACATGGATGTCACAGGAGCCTGACTAGGTGTACTTGGCACTGTACACAGGTGGGGTGGGGTGCCACAGGGTCTGCCAGTACTAGGGGACCTAACTAGCACACTCGCCCTGGCCTAGGGAAACCCACGGCCCACCTCCCCCACCCAGACACCTCCACTGCGTGCAAAATCAGCAGAATGAGAGTGTACTCACCCCCTTGTAGCTGATGCAGCAGGCCCTCAAGCGACCATCCAAGTCTGGGTACGCCACCACCAGGATCCTGAACATCAGGGGGGTCATGGTGCGACAGGCACCTCTCCCACGTTGGGAGGCCATTCCCAGCTGGGTCTCCGCCGTCTTCTTGCTCCAGCGGCGAATATCCTCCCATCTCTTACGGCAGTGGGTGCGCCGTCTGTGGTAGACCCCCAGGGTGCGGACGTTCTTGGCGATGGCACGCCAAATATCCTTCTTCTGGTGGGCGCTGACCTACTTGAATTGTAGAGGGGGAAAAGAAAAGTTATTACCAACTGCACCGTCACAGTCATTGCCCCCCATCCCTACCCTTGCCATGTGGCACATGTACTCACCATCGTTTCATGTACGCCTCAATCTCCCCCCCCATCTTTCATCCACCCCACTCCACACAGGCACAGCCCATACAGCATGCTCCCAGTGTACTTACCTGTTTGTCTGGAGGACCGTAGAGTAGCGGGTACTGGGGGAGGACCCCATCCACAAGTTTCTCCAACTCCTCCGATGTGAAGGCAGGGGCCCTTTCCCCAGACGCACGAGCCATTGTCTCTTCCAGACCGAGGTCACAGCAGCACTTGCAGTGTAGGTCCTCTCCTGTTGAAGATCAGGTATCGAGTGATTGAACAGATAGAAAATGGCGGTCACCGCCGGCGTACATCGTCATTGGCTCCTGGGACCCATAGGGTCCAAAGTTAACCAGTGCAGAATTGCGCTGTGGTCTTCGACCGCCTACTGCGACGGTATACAACGCCAGCGCAGTTAACTCACATCCCATTGTCCCACTTTACAGGTCAGCCAGCCGCTATTTCAGGGGCCCACATGGCTTAATTTTTAACTGCGTCACACATACCTAGGCCTTGCCTCAACACTTATACAGGCCAAATTTCGGATTATGATTCGTGTTCTGTGTGAGCTGTGGGTACATACCTCTGAGTTGGTTGACTCTGTGGTCGCTGTTGTCCTTCATAGGCACCATCCGCTGGGACATGTGAGGCGATGGCGGCATTCTCCGGTGTAGAGACCGCTGGTGGACCTGTCGACAATGGAGGAAAGACATGCGATCATCACCTACAGGCTTGATCGTGCCACAATCCTGGAACTGTGTGCCCAGCTGGAGCCAGACCTGATGTCAGCTATCCGCCATCCCACAGGAATCCCCCCCTCTAGTGCAGGTGCTGTCAGTATTCCATTTCCTTGCAAGTGGGTAATTTCAAACAACAGTGGCCATAACATCAGGGATGTCCCAGCCTATGTTTTCCAACGTATTATCCAGAGTGTTGTCTGCCCTGCTGAAACACATGTGGAGCTACATCGTTTTCCCTCAGGTGGAGGATTTGCCTACAGTGAAAGGTGACTTCTATGCCCTGGGACATAGGCCCAACATCATAGGTGCCATTGATGGGACACATGTGGCTTTGGTACCCCCCGCAGGAGTGAACAGATGTACAGAAACCGGAAGAGTTATCATGAATGTGCAGATGGTGTGTTTTGCAGACCAGTACATCTCCCATGTGAATGCCAAATTCCCTGGCTCAGTGCATGACGCTTACATCCTGCGGAATAGCAGCATCCCTTATGTGATGGGTCAACTCCAGAGGCACCTTGTGTGGCTATGAGTGAGCACCTGGAAGCAAGTCAGTGGGAATGGTTGTCTCGGTCTGGGGATATCCCTACAGGTTAGTGTGTGTCTAACAGTTGCCCTCGCCATTTGCAGGTGACTCTGGTTACCCCAACCTGTCATGGCTACTGACCCCAGTGAGGAATCCCAGGACAAGGGCAGAGGAATGCTACAATGAGGCCCATGGGCGAACTAGGAGGATTATAGAGCGGACCTTCGGCCTCCTGAAGGCCAAGTTCCGGTGCCTCCATATGACAGGTGGATCCCTATTCTACTCACCAAAGAAGGTGTGCCAGATCATCGTGGCCTGCTGTATGCTTCACAACTTAGCTTTGCAACGACAGGTGCCTTTTCTGCAGGAGGATGGTCCAGAGGGCGGTGTTGTGGCAGCTGTGGAGCCTGTGGACAGTGAAGACGAGGAAGCAGAAGAAGAGGACATCGACAACAGGAACTCGGTTATCCTGCAATACTTCCAGTGAGAGACAGGTAAGAATAGAAACATGCCTACTACATGTACTTTAACACTACTATCTCTCTACTGTCTGTCGTTTTCACCCAGTGTATGGTCACTGAGTTGTCACTTTCCCTTACGATTTCACAGATGTGGGTCCCACTGTGTGACATCTGCTTTGTTTCCTCATGGACTAGAGCTGTGTGACATAGGTATGTTGACATTACAATTGTAAGAGCATTTTGTGATTGTAATTGCTAATACACTATTTCGAAATCACAGACAGACTCCAGATTGTTTTGTGCTTTAAGGGTGTTTATTTCTTTGCTCAATATTGGAGGGGGTTGTAAAATGGTGAGGGGTGATGGTGGAGGAATGTCCATGGCAGATTAAAGTCTATTAGTCTCACAGGTGCATTGCCCAAATGGACACAGGAAGTGGAGCAGGGGCAGTTGAGGATGGACAGGGTGACAAGGTGGGACAGAAGGATGACATTCAGGGTGGTCTGATTTCTTGGCGGGGGTCTTGGCATCGTTCTCTGTCTTTGTTGGGTGTCCATGCTTTGTTGTTGCATGCAGGGCTTGGTGTTAGGATGTGTGGTTTGGATGTTGGGACATTTGTGAGGAGTTGGAGTGATGGGGGTGAGGGTGAGGGTGGGGGTATGTGATAGCATGCAAGTAGGGTGGGGGATGTAATAGTTAAGATTTGACTTACCAGACTCCATTCCTCCATCTACTCCTGCGAGGCCCTCAGGATGCAGAATCGTCAAGACTTGCTCCTCCCATGTTGTTAGTTGTGGGGGAGGAGGTGGGGGTCTGCCACCAGTCCTCTGTACCGCGATGTGGTGTCTTGAGACCATGGAACGCACCTTCCCCCGTAGGTCGTTCCACTTCTTTCTGATGTCATCCCTATTTCTTGGGTGCTGACCCTGTTCACTATTCTGCGCCATAGCTCCATCTTCCTAGCTATGAAGGTGTGCTGCACCTGTGATCCGAATAGCTGTGGCTCTACCCGGACGATTACCTCTACCATGACCCAGAGCTCCTCCTCAGAGAACCTGGGGTGTCTTTGCCGTGCCATGGGGTGGTGTGTGTAGTGATAAGTGGGGTGATATTTAGTGGTGTGTTGTGTGAGGTGCGTGGACGTTATGTGGGTGATGGTATTGTGTGCCTGTGGATGCTTGGTAGTTGTTTGTAGTGTCTCTTCCTGGGTTTCTCTCGGTAATTTTGTCGTAGGGGTTTGTGGGTGATATGGGTGTGTGTTTTATATTGTAATGGGTGTGTGGGAGTGGTGTGTGTATGTGTATCAGGTGTGTGTATTTCGAATTGTCCAATGTGGTTGTGTTTTGTAAATGTGAGTGTATTTTGAGCGCAACGGTGTGTACCGCCATTGGAATGCTGCGGTTGAATGACCGCCGCATGGATTCATGTGTTGTGATAGTGTGGGCGTATTTCTGTTGGCGTGACGGTGGAGGTTTTGTTTTCGCCAGTTTATCACTGACCTTTGGTGTGGCGGACTTGTGTGGGTGTCTCAATTTTGGCGGATTCCGAGCAGCGGGTCATAATGACCGTGGAGGAATTCCGCTGCTGCTGCGGTGTGTTGGCGGTCTTCTGCACGGCAGTAAACGGCTTTTGCCGCCAATGTTGTAATGACCCCCTATGTGTAATTGGCTTTTCCATGATTGGCAGATTTGATTACTAGTAAGTCCCTAATAAAGTGCGCTAGAGGTGCCCAGGGCCTGTAAATCAAATGCTACTTGTGGGCCTGCAGCACTGATTGTGCCACCTGCATGAGTAGCCCTGTAAACCTGGCTCTGACCTGCCATTGCAGTGTCTGTGAGTACAGTTTTAAACTGCCAATTCGACCTGGAAAGTGTACCCACTTGCCAGGCCCAAACCTTCCCTTTTTTTACATGTAAGCCACCCCTAAGGTAGGCCCTCGGTAGGCCCATGGGCAGGGTACAGTGTATGTTAAAGGTGAGACACATACTGATGTGCTTTACATGTCCTAACAGTGAAATACTGCCAATACTGAAAGGTGAAGCTGGTAGAAAAAGGACGGCAATCACTGCACAGAAAGCCGTGCGGTCAAACTTTTACTGCACCACCCTCAACGCGGTTGAAAATCGACATGCCACCTGCTTTGTGACTGAAATTGACACCCTACCTGCATTGCGGCTGGGAGTTCGATGCACCTAGGCTGGAGAAACGATGCAGCACCTCCTTGGTTTTCTATGGAGTAAGACTCTTTTTGCTTTGAGAATTCATATCTTGACTTGTGTAAGTTTGGCTATTTTTCTAAACTGATGTGGTGTATATTGTGTAGTATTTTCACTGTATTACTGTGCGTGTTAGCACAAATACTTCACACATTGCCTTTGAGATAAGCCTGACCGCTTGTGCCAAGCTACCAAGGGGATGAGCAGGGGTTGTCTTAGGAGTATATCTCCCTTACCCTGTCACAAACGAGGGTTCCTGCATGGTCAGAGTGCAAACTGACTGCAAACCAGTGAGAGATTCAACCGCACCTTGAAGGGCATGATCATAGGGCTGTCAGAGCCCTTGAGGTATAGGTGGGACATCCTCTTGCCATGCCTTTGTTCACCTACAGGGAGGTGCCACAAAAGGGTCTTGAATTTAGCCCTTTTGAGTTATTGCATGGCCAACCTGTCAGGGGACCTTTGAGTGTGTTTAGTGAAGGCTTGGAGAAAACCTCCAGTAAACCCCCCTCCAGGATGTATCCAGTTACATGCTGGCCTTTAGAAGCCAGACAGCACTCTTCTGGAAGCTCGCTCAAGAAACCTGGAAGTATGCCAGGAAGCTATGAAACGCTGGTATGACCAGAATGCGACTCTGGATGAGTTTCAGCCTGGCCACAAAGTGTGTGTGATGGCCCCAGTGGTGCCTCAGGCTCTCTAGGATAACTCACTGAGGTTACTAAGACTGACGTGCACCCCATCCCCCGAGCTGATGAGCTCACTGATTGGTTAGGGGCTGCCAAATAACTTGGCACGTTCGACTTCACGTCTGGATAATGGCAGATCGCTCTGACTGAGGGGGCCAATGAGAGGTCTGCATTTTTTACCCCAGATGGGCACTACCAGTTTAGGGTGATGCCCTTTGGGATGAAAAATGCCCCTGCCACCTTTCAGAGGCTGGTTAACCAAGTGTTGGCTCCATTGGATGTTTTCAGTGCAGTGTACCTGGATGACATTGCTGTGTTCAGCTCCACTTGGGAGGAGCACTTGCAGCACCTCTACAAGGTGTTAGAGGCCCTGCTGAAGGCAGGCCTCACTATTAAGGTGTGTAAGTACGGAAAAGGGCAGGGTTCTGTGGTGTACTTGGGACACCAGGTGGGGAGTGGCCAGGTGGCACCCCTACAGTCAAAGATTGACACCATTCTCGCTTGGGAGCCTCCCAAGACTCAGACTGAGGTGAGAGCCTTTTAAGGTCTCACAGGTTACTATAGTAGGTTTGTTAAGGGGTATGGGCCCATGGTTGCTCAGAGTTAACCTCCAAGGAACAACCAAAGAAAGTGATCTAGACTGAGTCTTGTCATACAGCTTTTGATGCCCTGATGGCAGCCATGTGCATGGCATTCCTGCTGAAGGCACCTGACTTCTCTAAAGAATTTGTTGAGCAGACTGATGCTTCAGAGCACAGTGTAGGAGCAGTGTTGTCACTCCTAAACGAAGAGGGCGTAGACCAGCCTGTAGCCTTCATGAGTAGGAGGTTATTTCCTGGGAACGTAGGAGGAGTGCAATTGAGCGTGAAGCTTTTGCTGTGGTCTGGGCACTGAAGAAGCTCAGAGCCTACTTCTTTGGGACCCACTTCTGGGTTCAGACAGACCACAGGCCCCTCAGATCGTTAATGCAGATGAGGAGGAGAACTCAAAACTGTTGAGATGGTCTATCTCCCTACAGGGAATGGACTTTATGGTGGAACACTGTCCTGGAACAGAACACACCAATACTGATGGTCTGTCCAGATCCTTCCGCCTTAGTGAAGAGAACTCCCATGAGGTTGGGAAGTTCTCCCCACTTTCAGCTTGAGGAGGGACACATGTTAGAACTGGCATCCTTGGTGTGGTCTCCCCTGTCTTTTTTGCCTCTGCGTCCCATGTTTTGACTGTGTGCTGGACTCTGTGCCCATGGCCTGTAAATCAAATGCTACTAGTGGGCCTACAGCACTGATTGTGCCACCCACATGAGTAGCCCTGTAAACCTGGCTAAGACCTGCCACTGCAGTGTCTGTGTGTGCAGTTGTAAACTACCAATTAGACCTGGAAAGTGTACCCACTTTCCAGGCCCAAACTTTCCCTTTTTATACATGTAAGGTACCCCTAAGGTAGGCCCTAGGTAGCCCCATGGGCAGGGTACAGTGTATGTTAAAGGTGGGACATGTACTGATGTATTTCACGTGTCCTAACAGTGAAATACTAATTCAGTTTTCACTGTTGCAAGCCTATCCCTCTCATAGTTTAACATGGGGGATGCCTTTAAATACCCTTAAAGTGCAGTTTCCCTTTGAGAGCAGATAGCGTGTGGGGTCTCTGAACTCACAATTTTAAAATACATCTTTTAGTGAAGTTAGTTTGAAAATGCCACTTTTAGAAAGAAGGCATTTTCTTGCTTAAACCATTCTGTTACTCTGCCTGTTTGTGGATTCCCTGTCCGGGTCAGACTGACAGCTTGGCTGTTATGAATCTCCTGTAGACAGTGACACAAAGGGAGCTAGTGTGTAGCCTGCATATTCTGATGAGCCATCTGACCTAGAGTGGATGGAGGAGTTGTTACTTACACCTGACCGGGCTGTGCCTGCCCTCACACAATGAAGTCTCCATTCCATTGTTGTGCGTCTGGGGCCAGGCCTGTGCAAGGCAGGATCTTGTGAACAACACAGACTTTCCTTTGAAGTTTGCCTACTTCAAAGCCAGAAAGGTTTATACGTAGTGGACCCAAAACCCCAGATTTGTAGATCACTTCTGGAACCAAGAGGAACCTCAGCCAAAGAGAAGGGATGAAGAGCTAATGAAAGTGCTGCCCCTGCCCATGATTGTGCTTTATTGGGCTATCCTGCAGTTGCTGCTTCTGCCTGTGAAAGGGTACAAAGACTGGACTTTGTGGTATATTCCTGCTTGAGAAGAATCTCCAAGGGCTTGGATTGAGCTTGCCTCCTGTTTTGAAGTCTCATGGCTATCAAAGACTTCCTCTGCCAGCACCTGGACTCTCTGCTGAGACTCCTTCCCTGCCAAGTGGTGCCCTATCCAGTCCCTGGGCCCTTGAAAGGTTAAGCTGGTAGGAAAAAAGACACAAAATCCACACACAGGAAGCCATGTGGGGAAAATTTTGATGCACCACTTGCAACGAGGTTGAAAAACGATGCGCCACCCGCTTCGTGGCTGCAGTCCATGCCCCACCTGCATTGCAGCTGGAAGATCGGTGCATCGCGGCTGGAGAAACGACGCAACACCCGCTTATGGCTGCTGATAATGATGCAAACCCCACATAGCGTGCTTTTCCAACACCACGCAACCGGATTTCTCGTACATCATCAGTGGGCGTCAATGTGATTGTGACCCTGTGCGGATCCGAGGTGACCTGTCGGAGATCGACGCATCACTCTGTTGCGGGAGAGGAAAAATGACGCATCTCTTACCCGACCGGAGGAACAATGCATGGTCTCAGTTGCGAGTAAGGAATAGACGCATCACTGACTTCTTCAACGCACGCTCGCCTGTGCGACTTTATTTTTTATGCAAACCAGATACTTTGTGTAAAATCAACATTTCCATTGTTTTCTATGGAGTAAGGCTCTTTTTACTTTGCAAATTTATATCTTGACTTGTGTATGTTGGATTTTTATCATTTGGTCTTGTTTGATTTAGATAAATATTAGCTATTTTTCAAAATTGGTGTGGTGTATATGTTGTAGTATTTTCAATGTATAACTGTGTGTGTTGGTACAAATATTTCACACATTGCCTTTGAGATATGCCTGACCGCTTGTGCCAAGCTACCAAGGGGGTGAACAGGGTTTGTCTTAGCAGTGTAACTCCCTTTCCCTAAAGTGAGGGTCCCTGCTTGGACAGAGTGCAAACTGGCTGCCAACCAGTGACCCCATTTCTAACAATCTTCAGTTTTTTTAGCTATCTAATTCACTAATGTGTGCCACTTTTATTTGGGTGCCAGGGCCTATTTTTGGACCCCGGCTGAAGGCCTGCATCAGTTGGTGCAAACCTCATGCTCTGCTTAAGCATGTTAATAAAGCAGAATGGTGAAAGAAAGATGTGCTCTTAAGTTTGTGCCCAGCCTGGAGTGAATGGTAAGAAAGTGTATGCTTACATTGTGACCCATCAGTTGAAGCATGGGATGTCATCTGTTAAAAATATATGAGTGCACCAGTTGTTCTGCTGCAGGCTTGTGGCAGTGAGTAGACAAATCAGTGATGCAGATGAAGACAAGGTATGTAGAGCTGCTCTTACTGTTACATACCCTGACCCACTGATCTCCATGAATGGCACAGTTCATTGTCACCTCATAGGTGGAGCCTCTGCTGAATTTGTGTAGAAGAATCATAAGGTTGGGAACAGCCAACTCTTTGGATGGTTCACAAGGTTTCCGAGTATTGTTGGGAGGGAGTTCAACAGCTTAGGTACCTTTAGAACAAAGCAGGTCCTTCAAAGGTAGGAGTTGCTAAACATACGGATAGTACAAAGCGGGGAGGGTCTAGATCTTTGGGTTCTATGTGGGTAGTAAGTGTAGAATTTGTGGTGCAGGAGGACCATCTAGATGGCCCAGTAGGCAGAACGCCTTGAATGAGATATGTGCAATGGGAGCCAGTGACAGCTAGTAAAATTAGGTCATGTTATCATGAAGCTGTCTGGCAGCCAGGCTCTGAATGAGCTGAAATCTCTGGAAAACGAAGTTATGTGCCCCTAGGCAGAATCTAGTCAAGAGAAAAGCAATGCAATGATGGCCTGTGCCCTGCTAGGGAATGAAGGTCAGAGAAAATGTGACTCAAGGTGAAAACAGCAGATGTTTTAACCTGA
Organism: Pleurodeles waltl; assembly: GCF_031143425.1. NCBI lineage: Eukaryota > Metazoa > Chordata > Amphibia > Caudata > Salamandridae > Pleurodeles > Pleurodeles waltl. The sequence continues at coordinate 963,870,715 of NC_090448.1, read as the reverse complement.
TTTACTTGGGAAAGAAGAGAAAGGTCGGAGTCCATGGTCACGCTCAAACTCCTCATTTTGCTGGCTATAGTCCTGGTAAGTCTTAATTCTACAGCCCAACATAAGCCAGTTTTCACAGGTAAGGATCTGTGTTTTTTATTAGTGGAGAGCTTTAAGATGGCTGTGATTCTTTTCTTCAGCCAGGACAGTGATGAGGCATTTACGTTTCTGGATTTCATATGCTGACTTGTGGTATATAGGTAATTTACAGAGTATATCTTACAATAGGGAGCTTCTTGGTGATCAATGCGTAAGGGACACATTAGGAGAATGAGAAAGGTCTTCTAAGAGTAAAGAAAGATATTAAGGTTTTACCGGAGAATCAGATAAGAAGGAATTACTTTCAGAACAGGAAAAAGTCTGTTCCAGAGCCAAGGAGCTAAAACAGAGAAAACTAAAGGAAAAGTTTCTTAAAACAGAGAACAACCAGAAAATTGGCTGAAGTGGACTGTATTGTACACGATGATGAATATTTAGTGAATTTTAATCAAAGGATTGGAGAACTGATTCATTTAGACAATTGTAAGACACATAGGCCCTCATTACAACCCTGGTGGTCGGTGTTAAAGCGGCGGTAATACCGCCAACAGGCCGGTGGAAAAAAAATGGAATCACAACCATGGCGGAAACTGCCAACATAGACAGCCACTTTAACACTCCGATCGCCACGGCGGTAGAAACAAACAGCTTGGCGGTCACCGCCAGCAGACAGGCGGAGGACAAAGTACCGCCCATTGTATTCCAACATGCCTATCAGCCACCTTTTCTGGGGCGGATCCAACGCTATCAAAAGCATGGCGGAAACAGTACACAGAAGGGAAACCACTCATCTCTCGACACCCAATGAGGAACCAGGATGCCAAAGGGCCCGAGTTACACGTACTGCCCATGCTGGTCTACCTCCTGCTGTATCAGGAGCAGGACAGACGCCGTCGACGACGATGGTGAGTACTGCACCTACAACACAGGGGAGGGTGGGAGGGAAAAGAGAGTGACACACACACGCAACACGCAATACCCCCACCCCCACCCTCACCCACAACACCATACACACAAACACATGCAGCAACATTACATATATCCCCCTCACCCCTTGGAAGAACGCAAGGACAAAAGGAAATGATTGTAATGAGTGTAATCATGAAACATCAGATAATGAAAGTTCAAAAATCAGTATATAGAAATATGTACACCAACTACACAAGTCCGGATAGTGTACCAATCATTGTCCGTGGATCAGTGGTCCCAAAATGCATGGGCGAAGCCCACACAAGATACCTGACTCGAAACGGAGAGAACACTGCTGGGGCATCAGATCAAAATTAAACAGGCACCTCAGGGGGAAGGGGAGGGAGGGCACCTCAGCCGGATGAACGCACACCACTGCTCCATGAGGGGGCTCCATGCCCATTGCTGTATCCTGGGGAGTGCAAAGCCACAGTCTCTCAAGTCTTTCCAGTGGGTGGTTTGCCCACTGCTGTATCCTGGGGAGTGCAAAGCCACAGTCTTTCAAGTCTTTCCAGTGGGTGGTTTGCCCACTGCTTTATCCTGGGGAGTACAAAGTCACAGTTTTTCAAGTCTTTCCAGTGGGTGGTTTGCCCACTGCTGTATCCTGGGGAGTGCAAAACCACAGTCTCTCAAGACTTTCCAGTGGGTGGTTTGTCCACTGCTGTATCCTGGGGAGTGCAAAGCTACAGTCTCTCAAGTGGATAACAGTCTCCACTGGTTCTGGAGGGGGCTTTGTGCCCAGAGTGCTTCATCCTGCCAAGGACTGAGGTAGTGGATGTGAATCTCCACTGGTTCTGGAGGGGGCTTTGTGCCCAGAGTGCTTCATCCTGCCAAGGACTGAGGTAGTGGATGCCTTTCTCCACTGGTTCTGGAGGGGGCTTTGTGCCCAGAGTGCTTCATCCTGCCAAGGACTGAGGTAGTGGATGTGAATCTCCACTGGTTCTGGAGGGGGCTTTGTGCCCAGAGTGCTTCACATGCAGTGTGGCTGGTCCCATTACCTCACATGGGTGCATGTGCCACGAGATTGCCTAGGAACAGGTAGCATGATACGCCGTGGAGGCAGAGACATACCCCACGGTGCTGTGGCTTCGCCTTCCACCTGCAGGTGCAAACAGTGATGAGTGTCATGCCTCATGGAAGCTGGGCAGGGTCCACGACGTCTTCACCAGCCTCAGACGGCTGCCCACTGGGGATGGTAGCCATGTCAGCTGTGGTGCCACTGTCCGAGCACATCGCGGGGCTGTTGCTGGTGCTTGCGGCTGTGTCTGTGGCAGAGGTGCTGACGGTGGTGCATGTGTCAGCACCTGTTGAGGGACACAGCAGGACGTCTCCTGCAGCCTCGGACAGCTGCCCACTGGGGAAGATGTTGGGGACTGTTGCTGAGGCTGCAGATGTGCAGGTGGCGGTGCAGGTGGCTGTGCTGGTGGCGGTGCAGGTGGCTGTGCTGGTGGCGGTACTGGTGGCAGTGCAGGTGGCGGTGTTCGCCGATGTACAGGTTGGTGTAGTGGTTGACAGAATGGGTGACTCAAGTCCCTCAGTCGGAGCCACTGTGTCCTGTCCTGACCTGCTCTTCGGTTTGTGTCCCTTTCCCACCTTGATGGTGCCGCAGGTGTCTTGCCACTGTCCCCTTTTGTTTTGGATGAGCCCTTGGTGGCTGGTATTTGCGGCTTCTCCCTCCGGGATGAGGGCACCTTCTTCACCTTGGCAGGTGGCGGAATGTCCTTGGCCTCGCTACGTGGCACACTGGAAGCCCTGATGGGTGGCGCACTCGATGACCCGCAGTTGCTGGCACCACTGTGTCTGGGGATGTGGTGGCTGAGGTGCTGGGCTGGGACCTGGAAGGCCTGGCCCTAGGGGAAGGACGGGGGGAGGTGTGGGGAAGAGGTCAAAGTTAGCGAGGAAATGTTTTTTAGACACACGTGGATGGGAAGATGGAGGGGGTTTGGGAGTGGAGGAAGAGGTAGTGGTTGTAGGAGGTGTACGTTTGCTGAATTTGGGTGAAGGTGCATGGGCCGGAGGCTGTTGTGAGGTGGATGGCTGTTGGGTGGGTGTGTGCCAGGGTTTGTGTACTTTGGGAGGAGGGATCACAGACACACTGAGAGAGGACACTGGGGATGTGTGAATGGCAGTGGGGGTGGTGATTGCACTTGAACGGTGTGTGGTGATGGGCGTGCTGGTAATGGAGGTAGTGGCTGAGGATGTAGTGCATGCAGGTGTGAGTGGAGACAAGACAGGGAGGGAGGAGGAGGACGTGGAGGAGGGATACACAGTGGAGGTAGTGGATGTTGGTGTGTCTGCATGGGGATGGTGCTTGTGTGAGTGCTTGTGTGATGTGTGGTGCTTATGTTTGCCATGTCCACTCTTGTGTGTTGATGAGTGTGCATGCTGGTCTGATGGTGTGCTTGGGATAGGCTGAGGGACAGGGGATTGGGTCTGGGTAGAGGAAGTTGGAGGGGGGAGGCTGGACACAGGGACAATGGCTGCCATCAGTGCAGAGGCCAGACCCTGAAATGCTCTCTGTTGGGCCACCTGCCCAGAATGATGCCCTCCAGGTATGCATTTGTTTTTTGCAAATGCCTCTCAATACCCTGGATGGCAATCAAAATGGTAGATTGCCCAACAGTGAGGGATCTCAGGAGGTCAATAGCCTCCTCACTGAGGGCAGCAGGGCTGACTGGGGCAGGGCCTGAGGTGCCTGGGGCGAAGGAGATGCCCACCCCAACTGGGTGAGCGGGCACGGGACACACGCTGAGGGGCTGCTGGGAGGGCGGTGCTGGTTGGGGGGGTGGCGGCTGTATCTGTTGATGCGGTGGGCACAGAGGTGCCCGCCACCGCAAGGGAGCTCCCATCAGAGGAGGAGTTTCTGTCGCTGGTGTATGCTCCTGTCCCCGTCGTAGAGCTCCCCTCACCCTCCGTCCCACTGGTGGCTTCAGACTCCGTTGCTGCACCCTCCAGGGCCATGTGGGTTGCAGCTCCCTCCTGCTCTGGTGCCAATGCTCCTCTGCCAGATGATGCTAATGTACGCAAGAAAAGGGAGACAAAACAAGAAGGGGGGCGACAGAGGATACACATGGTCAGTGCATGCATTACCACTACCATTGGCGGACACAACACACAGGGAGCAGCCCTATGCACTAAGCCATGCACTAACAGTTCCTAGCAAATTCACATGCCCATTGGCGGACGAGGCCTAGGCTCAATTGATGCACACCTGGAAGTCACAGGAGCCTGACTAGGTGTAGATGGCTATTACCAGTAGTGGGGTTGGGGTGCCACAGAGCCTGCCTAGCAAGGGACCTAGCCTACCAATTTCGCCCTGGCATAGGGGAACCCACTTCGACCACCCAGACACCTCGTAAAGCACGCAGAGTCAGCTGAAGGAGAGTGTACTCACCCCCTTGCGGCTGATGTCCTCAAGCGCCCATCCAACTCCGGATATGCCACAGCCAGGATCTGGTACATCAGGGGGGTCATGGTGCGACGGGCACCCCTTCCACGTTGGGAGGCCATCCCCAGCTGGGCCTCCGCCGTCTTCTTGCTCCAGCAGTGCAGGTCCTCCCATCTTTTACGGCAGTGGGTGCTCCGTCTATGGTAGACCCCCAGGGTCCGGACGTCCTTGGCGATGGCATGCCAAATAGCCTTCTTGTTGTGGGCGCTGACCTAAAGGAAAAGTGAGTTAAAAATGGATGATTCTATCCTGTACATTTCATCTCACGAATTGCCAAACAGCTCCCACCCTGGCCCATACATACACACTCAATCCTGACATGCAGGCCTGTCCCCTTCCCCACCCTCTTCCATCCACGACACTCCATACACTCATGTGCCATCCACCATGCTCACAGTGTACTCACCTGTTTGTCTGGAGGACCGTACAGTTGCGTGTACTGGGGGAGGACCCCATCCACCAGTTTCTCCAACTCCTCCGTTGTGAAGGCAGGGGCCCTTTCCCAAGACACTGTAACCATCGTCACTTCCAGAACAGGTCACAGCAGCTACTCTGGAACCCAACAAGAATTAGTGATGGATTAGTATCGGGAAATAGGAGTACAGTTTTCGTATTATTATGAGTTAATTTCAGCCGCGGATATGAGAGTTTGTTAGTTAGATTGACTGGAGTAAGGGAGGGGTGGAGGAGGAAAGAAATCCATAAGTCTTAATTGGGAGTATATCCTTCATTTACTCAACCCAAAGGCTTGGGATGAGTAAAGGGGGATGGAGGAGGGAAGAGTCTGTGGAAGGGTTAGGGAGAGCATAGTAGCAGGGTGAGATAAATGAGGGAGAATTTAGTAGGGTTGTGTGGGAGGTCATGGTAGTAGAGTGAGGTTTGGTGAGTTAGATGTCGAAGCGGAGGGAAGAGCTTAGGCAGAGTTATTTAGGAGATGAAAGTAGTAGAACGGTTTTGGGATGAGTCAGAATGGGAATGGAGGATAGTTTGATAGAGACATGACATATGATGATGGGTAGATAAGTGTGATAAGATGAGAGCAGGAATTCATAGATATCTAGTATAACAACCCACCCAGGAGCCATGCAATAACCCACGAACACGCCAAGCACAGAAACAACAAATACACATACATACATATATATGTATATATAGATACACACATACACACATACATACACACACACATGAATACACACACATATGCACATACAATACATAATTAGAACCATGGGAAAATATACTTAGTCAAACAGGTTTAAAGAGTGTGTGTGTATTTTATTGTTATGACATAGTAGTGATACATATTTTCTAAAGAACTATACATAACTAGAAATATACACATAATCAGAAAAAATATTTATCAACATAGGCATATGCAGTCCATAGTTGTTTGAATATGGTGGTTATGAAGGAAAGAGCCAACTCTTGAGTAGTTTTCTGAAGATAAGAAAGTTATCTGTGGCTCTTATAGTTGGGGGTAGTGAATTCCTTAGTTTGGCTGCTTGAACGGAGAAGGATGTACCACCTATAGTCTTTTTCTTGTATGGTGGTGTTCTTAGGCGGGGTGCCAATCTTGAGCGGAGGTTTCTTTGTTGGATGTATTTGGTTATTTTGTTTCTGATAAAAAGCGGTCCTGTTCCATGTATAGCTTTGTGGGTGATACAAAGCAGCTTGAAAGTGCATCTTCTGGCAACGGGTAACCAGTGTAGTGCTCTCAAGGCAGGGGAGATGTGGGCTTGCGGCTTCACATGTAATAGTAGCCTGGCTGCGGAATTCTGGATACGTTGTAGTTTTTTCATAATAGATAGAGATGATCCATGGTAGAGGCCATTGGCATAATCCATTTTGGATAGTACAAGCGAGTAGCTTGCACCTTGTGTGGAAATTCGAGGTGGGGGGGAGATGCGTCGTAAAGTCTTCAAGGTGATGAAGCTTGTTCGTGCTAATTTGTCCACTTGGCATTCATAGTTAACTTGGAATCCATGGTGATTCCAAGGTTTTTAACTCCCTTGGATAATTGAGGAGGTGGTCCGAGATCATCAGGCCAGATGCACAGAGGGTCATAACTTTTCCAGTCACCACATATGAGTATTTCAGTTTTGGAGGTATTTAGTTTGAGATGGCTCCAGGTCATCCACTGATCAACGGCTCTGAGGCAACTGAAGATTTCTGAGTTTTCAATGTTTTTTGGGCATTCTAATTTAAGTAGTATCTGTGTGTCATCTGCATAGTTGTAGCATGTGAGATGGAAATCATTGATCAGTTCTGGTAAAGATATCATGTAGATGTTGAAAAGCAAAGGTGAGATGATTGATCCTTGGGGGACCCCTGCTTTTGTGAGGTAGGGTTCGGACGAGAGGGACTAGTGGATGATATTAGATCTTTTTTGAAGATAGGAAGTAATCCAGTCGAGAGCAATCCCTTGTATGCCGGCTTCGTGGAGTCTTTGAATGAGGGTGTCATGGTCAACCGTATCAAAGGCAGCCGAGAGGTCCAAGAGAAGTAGTGCAGCAACTCCATTGCGGTCGACTGTGTTTTAAAGATCATCCCAGATTGCTGAGTGCAGATTCAGTGCTTCTTCCTGGGCGGAATCCAGTTTGGAAGTCTGAAAGTATAGAATTGTCTTCAATGAATTGTGACATCTGGGCGAATGCTGCTCTTTCTATCAATTTGCCCAGGAAAGGTCCATTTGTGATTGGTCTGTAGTTGTTGGGGTCTTGCGGGTCTAGGTTTGTTTTCTTTAATAACGGTCGTATGTATGCCTTTTTAAGGTCTACAGGAAAATTTCCTGTAGTTAAAGAGTTGTTGATGATTCTTCTTACAGGTGTGGCAGCAGAAGTAGATAGAAGAATGTTCTTGAAGATTTGTGGTGGGCAAGGGTCCGAAGGGCAACCGGAAGGTCTGCTTGCTTTGACCAAATCCATAAATTCACCTTGGGATATTTGTTTGAAGGACTGTAGAGGTTGGGTTGGTTTATTCTTAGAGGGAATTTTAGGAAAGTGGTTGGTGCTGATGGTTTTCTTCTGTTTTAAATAGGAGTCCAATGTGTCTGCCTTGGTTGTGTAGTGAGTTACCAATTTGTTTGTAAAATCTTGAGTAGTGGGATTACTTCCTTCCATACATGCAGGTTTTCGAAATTCATTGAGAATTTTATAAAATTGCTTGGTTGTAGATTGAGCATTTTGAATTGTCTGAGTAGTACCTTTTTTTAGCTTTTTTGATTGATGATTTGTATATTCTGTTAAGTTTGTGTAGCTGCAGTTTGTCTTGACTGTTGTTTGTTTTGAGCCAGGTCCGATGCAACTTTCTGATTTGTTGCTTTATCTTTTTAAGTTCTGTGTTTCTCCAAGGTGTTGGTTTTCTTTTGTCGTGTTTAGTTTTTCTGAGCGGTATTAGATTATCAAAAGCTTCCTGTAGCCACTCATAAAGTTTTGGCACAGAATTAATTGTATCTAGATCTGTGTTGGCTGTTAGTTGTGTTTCTAATTCATCCAAATTGAGTTTGCTCCATGGCCGATAGGTGCATGTATGTAAGTAGTTGTGGGGTGTGTTGATTTGTGGAGTTGTATGTCGGAAAGTTATCAAATATTGGTCTGACCAAGTGATTGGCATGATGCTATGAATAGTAACTAGTTCAGGCTTGGCAAAAATGACATCTAGGATGTGTCCAGCAATGTGTGTGGGATTGTGTACAATCTGATGTAGGTTCAATGCAACTAGGCCAGTGGTGATAGTTTTTGGATGGGGCATATTGGGTTTGTCAAACCAAATGTTTAGATCCCCAAGAATGCATAGGTTGGAGTATAGTGTAGTAAGGTTTGAGACTGTGTCTAGAAAGGTATCTGGGAATGTGGAGTTGTTAGGTGGAGGTCTGTAAAGGAGGAGAAAGTTACAGGAGGAAGTTGGAGTAGGGTGGCATCTGGTAAGGAGGGCTTCACAACCTTGTATGGAGATGTCTGTTTTACTGAGGTTCAATGCCTGTTTGAATATAATACCTAGTCCACCTCCTCTCTTGCCTGTACAGTTTTGTGTGATGGTTTGATAGCCTGGAGGAACGGCTTCGTGCAACACTGGGGCCATGTCATCTCCCAACCAGGATTCAGTTATGAATAGTAAGTCAGGTTGTGTGTCTGCGAGCAGGTTGTAGATGTGGTGCTTGTTTTTTTAGAGTGATCGAGCATTTATGAGCTGGCAGTTTAGAAAAGCTGTGTTAGTGGCAGTGTTGTTTTGTTTAGGAGAAGGGTAAGTAGTATAATATGAGCTTGAAGCAGGAGTGTTGCTAGTTAAGATAACTGTTTGAGGCTCACAATAGTCTTGCTTTTCAATATAGTGTTCCTCTTCCAGCAGGTTAAGGAGGCATTTTGTTGGGTCTTTGTGTGTGGGTGGTGGACTTGGTGGCTGAGAAAACCATGAAGAGTGTACTGTTTTTTGTAGGGTAGTCTTCTTATGTAATAGACAAGGGGATGCGAGGTTGCTAAGAGTGGCATGTTTTTTATTTTGTTTGTGTTTGTTTAGTGTGGATGGAGTATGGGTTAGGGGTGGTGGAGGAGCATGTGGATCATGGTGTAAGGCTCTAAATTGTGCAATTGAGGAGAGGCGAGTGAATGAATGTTGCTGGGTTGGGGTGCTTGTGGTAGGTGTTTGTGAAGAGTGAGAAAGTAGGGGTGAAGATAGGATGGAATTTGTATTCTTTGTGTAGTCCTGAGGGTGGGAGTGGGTATGACGATAAGTGTATTGTAAGTTTGTGTTGATTTGATGTGCTGCTGTGTGTGGTCTGTATTGTTTTTGTGGAATAGTGAGAGGGGATATTGGTGTAGTTCTTTTTGGCGAGGGATTGTTTTGTGAGTTAGTGCTGGTGAGTGGAATTTGAGTGTTAGATGGGGTATTGATGTGTTTTGTAGATGAATGTACGAGGTGTGTAAGAGGTAATGGATGTGTGTCAGGGGAGTTAGTGTTAGTTATGACTGGAAGAGGTAATATGTGTGGTCGAGTGAAATGTGGGGATTGTATGGTTGTGTGTAATTGGTGAAGAGAGGGGAAGAGTGTTTGTAGATGGTGTGTCTGAAGACAGGGTTTGGGCATTGTTATGATGACAGGTGGTTTGTGTGGAGCAAACAGCGGATAGTGTTGTTGGTTAGTATGAGCAGAGTGTGTGTATCTGGAAGGCTGAGACTGAGAGAATTGTATACAGTAGTTTTGTGTTGTGTGGGTAATGGCAGGTTGTGTTAGTGGGAGTGGACAGAGTAGTGTTTGCTGTGAGAATTAAGGTGTTTGACTGTTGTAGTTGTGGAGGATATGTGTATATGTGTTGTATAAAGGTTATTGTGTTGGGTGATGGGACATTGCAATCTGTCAGTGGTCAGTTTGTGATGCTCGAGTTGGATGTCTTTGCAGAACATGTGTTTGCATGTTGAGGGATGTGTAGGTGCTGAAACCATTCCTGGTCAATAGGGAATTGGGCAGCATTTCTGGCCCTAGGCCCTAGTCCCTACCTGTCCTGAACAGGCCCTAACAGGCAAATGCCCTTGTCCTCTCCGCCCTTTGCCTCGACGCCCGGGCTGAGACGCCCTGAGTCCTAGGCTTAAATAGCCCTAGTGGCCAATAAGAAGCTGGTCCTAACCCTAGCCAATCCAATTTCAAGCCCTGATTCAAACAACTAATGGGAGACCCAGCCCTAATCACCAATCATAGCCCTATTTCTTCGACCACCCACTGCGAAAGGGTACAACGCCAGCGCAGTTACCTCATTTCCCCTTGTCCCACCTTACAGGTCAGGCAGCCGCCATTTCAGGGGGCCACATGGCATGGAAAAAACTGTGTCACACCTCTTTAGGCCTGGAATACGGACAGATAAAGGCACATTGCGAATTTCCAATGTTTTACCAATTAATACATTGTGATACCTAAGTGTTGGCTGACCCTCTGTTCGCTGTTCTCCTCCATAGGGTTCGTCTGCTGGGGCAGGTGATGAGATGGCGGCATCCTCTGGTGTACAGACCCCTGGTGGACCTGTCGACAATGGAAGAGAGACACATCATTATCACCTAACAACTTGATCGTGAAACAATCCAGGAACTGTGTGCCCAGTTGGAGCCAGACCTGATTTCAGCTATCCGCCATCCCACTGGAATCCCCCCCTCTAGTGCAGGTTCTGCCTGTACTTCATTTCCTGGCCAGTGGGTCTTTTCAAACAACAGTGGCCATGGCATCAGGGATGTCCCAGCCTATGTTCTTTAACGTGTTGTCTAGAGTGTTATCTGCCCTGCTGAAACACATGCGCAGCTACATCATTTTCTCTCAGGTAGAGGATTTGCCCACTGTGAAAGGTGACTTTTATGCCCTGGGACATATCCCCAACATCATTGGTGCCATTGATGGTACACATGTGGCATTTGTCCCCCCCCCACCCCGCAGGAATGAACAGGTGTACAGAAACCAGAAAAGCTACCATTCAATGAATGTGCAGATGGTGTGTTTGGCAGAACAGTACATCTCCCATGTGAATGCCAAGTATCCATGCTCAGTGCATGACGCTTACATTTTGAGGAATAGCAGCATCCCTTATGTGATGGGGCAACTCCAGAGGCACCGGGTGTGGCTAATAGGTGAGCCCAAGGTCCAAATACAGTTGGCATAGGTGTCTGGGTATGGGGTTGTCCCTAAGGGTTAGTGTGTGTCTAACAGTTGTCCCTTTGTATTTGCAGATGACTCTGGTTACCCCAACCTGTGATGGCTACTGACCCCAGTGAGGAATCCCAGGACAAGGGCAGAGGAATGCTACAATGAGGCACATGGGCGAACTAGGAGGATTATAGAACGCACCTTTGGCCTCCTGAAGGCCAGATTCTGGTGCCTCCATCTGACAGGTAGGTCCCTATACTACTCACCGAAGAAGGTGTGCCAGATCAGAGTGCCCTCTGCTCTGTTTACTGCTGGCCTACAGCTATGTAACATTGGTATGTGAACAAGTACATTGACATTGCTATATTCCTGAGATTTTGCTATTACACATTAGTGAAAGCACAGACTGACTCCAGATTGTTTTGTGATTCAAGTGTGTTTATTTCTTTGCAAATAAGTGGAGGGGGTGTGAAATGGGCTGGGGTGATGGTGGAGGAATGTCCATGGAAGAGTCCAGTCTATTTGTTTCACAGGTGCATTGTCCAGTGGGGCATAGGAAGTGGAGCAATGGCAGTTTAAGGTGGACAGGATGTCAAAGTGGGACAGAAGGGTGACATTCAGGGGGGCTTGATTTCCTGGCGGGGGTCTTGGCAATGTTCTCTGTCTTGTTCCTGGATCTCAGGAACCATTTGTGGGGTGGTTCTCCTTCTGCAGGGGGTGGGGTGCTGGTGTCCTGTTGTTCCTGTCTAGTAGCGCCGGTGGAGGTGGAGGGCTGTTCATCGTCCAGGCTAGTGTCAGGGACCCGTTGGTGTGCCACTCTGTCCCTCCTGGTGTTGACAAGGTCTGCCAGCACCCCTGCAATGGTGACCAGGGTGGTCCTGATGGACTTCAAGTCCTCCATGATCCCCAGGTAGTGTTCCTCTTGCAACCGCTGGGTCTCCTGAAACTTGGCCAATACCGTGCCCATGGTCTCCTGGGAATGGTGGTAAGCTCCCGTGATTTTGGAGAGTGCCTCGTGGAGAGTGGGTTCCCTGGGCCTGTCCTCCCCCTGTTGCACAGCAGTCCTCCAAGCTTCCCTGTTATCCTGTGCCTCTGTCCCCCTGAACCGTGTGCCCACTGCCACTGACCCCAGGTCCCTGATCGTCCTATGTTAGTGGGTTTGCCTGGGTTCCCTGTAGTGGTGAACACACTGCTGATTGACGTGTCCTGGGGACAGAGGGATGGGCCTGCTGGGTGGGTGCTGTGGCGGTGTTTCCTGAGAGGGGAGGCTCTGTGGTGGTTTGTGACAGTGGCAGGGGAACCGACTGTCCCGAGGTCCCTGATGGGCCAGGCTGGTCATCTTGATCCAGGCGTGCAGAGCTGCTGTCATCACTGTGGGCCTCTTCTGTGGGGGGAATGGATAAGTCTGGCACCTCCTGTCCGGTGACGTTGGGTATGGGTCCTGTTGGGGTGTGAATGCATAATCTTGGTATCTGTGTATGCCATCTTGTGCAACGGGTGAGTTAACCTCTACTCCTGTGCTTGATTTATTGCTGTGGCCCTTGTATGATTGATGATTTTTTGGCATGAGTGAGTCTCCAAAGCATGTCCAGACATGCTTTGGTGATGGGTGTCCATGCATTGGTCTTACATGCAGGGCTTGGTTTTGGGATGTGTGGGTTGTGGTAGTGGGGTATCTGTGGGGTGTTGGGTGTGAGGGTGGGGGTATGTGATGGTATGCAGGTGGGGGGGATATGGGGAGGATATGGTAGTTCAGATTTGACTTACCAAAGTCCAGTCCTCCTGCTACTCCTGCGAGGCCCTCAGGATGCAGTACTGCCAAGACTTGCTCCTCCCATGTTGTTAGTTGTGGGGGAGGAGGTGGAGGTCCACCGCCAGTCCTCTGTACAGCAATCTGGTGTCTGGATACCACGGAATGCACCTTCCCCCGTAGGTGGTTCCACCTCTTCCTGATATCATCCCGTGTTCTTGGATGCTGTCCCGCGGCGTTGACCCTGTAGACGGTTCTCCGCCATAGCTCCATCTTCCTTGCAATGGATGTCTGCTGCACCTGTGACCCAAATAACTGTGGCTCTACCCGGATAATTTCCTCCACCATGACCCTGAGCTCCTCCTCAGAAAACCTGGGGTGTTTTTGAGGTGCCATGATGTGGTGTGGGTGATGTGTGAGGTGCTGTTTGTTGTGATGTGTGAGGGGATGTGTTGGTGTGTGCTGTTTGAGGTGCGTGGATGTTGTATGAGTGATGGTGTTGTTTGTCTGTGGATGCTGGTGTTGTGTTAGCTAATCTCTCTCTCTGGCCTTCTTTCAAAATTTTGGTTCTAAGGGTTTGTGGATGATGTGGGTGTGTGCTTTATATTGGATTGGGTGTGTGGGTGTGGTGTGTGCATATGTATCAGGTGTGTGTGTTTTGACTTGTCCAATGTGGTTGTGTTTTATAAATGTGTGCGTATTTTGAGCGCAGCAGTGTGTACCGCCAATGGATTACCGCGGTTGAAAGACCGCCGCGTTGATTTGTGGGTCGTGATAGTGTGGGCTTATTCCTGTTGGCGTGGCGGTGTGGGTTTTGGTATTGCCAATTTATCACTGACCTTTGGTGTGGCGGACTTGTGTGGGTGTCTGTATTGTGGCGGATTCCGAACTGTGAGTCGTAATACCTGTAGCAGAATTACACAGCCGCAACAGTATGTTGGCGGTCTTCTGCACGGCAGTAAGCAGGATTTACCGCCAGGGTTGTAATGAGGGCCATAGGCCCTCATTACAACCATGGTAGTCAAAGACCGCCAGGGCTGAAGTGGCGATCGTACCGCCAACAGGCTGGCGGTACAATTCACCATATTTTGACTGCAGCGGTAGCGCTGCGGTCACACCGCCGGGACCGGCGGTTTTCTGCCATGGTTGTCCCGGCGGTTATAATCCGCCAGGGCAGCGCTGCCCTGGGGATTATGACTCCCCTTCCCGCCAATGAAAAATTTACAAAGTACACTATTCCATAAATGAAAAGGAATACAGATATACACAGGGCTAATGATAATCAGTACATTTTTCATTTGCTGTATCTGGGAGAATGTACACTGGACCAATAATCTCCCTGTTCCCTCCATTTTTGTAATCCCCTTCCCGCCAGCCTGTCCATGGCGGTAGAGACCACCATGGAAAGGCTGGCGGGAAGGGGAGTCCCGGGGCCCCTGGGGGCCCGTGCACTGCCCATGCACTTAGCATGGGCAGTGCAAGGGCCCCCAGGCACAGCCCGTCGCGATTTTCACTGTCTGCCTGGCAGACAGTGAAGAGCGCAATGGGTGCTGCTGCACCCACTGAACCGCCACATTGCCGCCGGCTCCATTAGGAGCTGGCGGCAATGTTGCGGCCGACATCCGTGGTGGCCCGCCGGCCCAGCGAGGATGTCCAAATGAGGCTGGCGGGTTTCTGGCCGCATGGGTGGCCGTCTGGCGGTACAACCTTGGTGGTCGGCCTCGTCCGACCGCCAAGGTTGTAATGAGGGCCATAACCTTAAAACTGATTCATTTGTGGATGGGCAGTCAATGGAGTCTACTTAGGATGGGCCTTGTTGAGATTAGACATGATACAAAGGCTACTGATCTAGTGGCTTGATTTTGAATTATTTCAAGTCAATGCAATTGATGGTTGAATATTCCAAGGTACAACACATTACAGTACTCAAGTTATGAATCAATAGTAGCAAATATAGCAATTCTTTGCCCTCCTCAAAAAGGAGGAGAAGGGCAGGTTAGTTTGCACAGCTCTAGTGCCCATGTCAACACTACTGAAGAACGTTTTGTGTCTATTTTACATTTAGAGTTACGTTTGACTCCAAGGATTTCCAGGTTCAATATAGGAGTTGGAAAGGGACCAAAAGAGTTAAGCAATACAGATGCTTACCAGGCTAAAGAACTGCTGCTGGTAAGCAGAACTTCTTTCTTATTCGTATTGATCTTAAGCCTGTTGTTGTCAATCAATCTCTTGGCATTGCATAAACAGTTGGTTAGTTCTTCAAATCAGGCGTCTGGGCCATTCAGGTGAAAGATAAGCTGAGCATCATCACTTTAAGTATAAAAGGAGCATGTTAGACCTGGCAGCCTTAGGGTGGTCACCCTTAACTTTTTGCCTGCCTCCCTCCACTTTTAGATCCTGTTTTTGCTGCTTTTAAGACTCTGCGCATTTTACTACTGCTATCCAGTGCTAAAGTGCATATGCTCTCTCCCTTTAAACATAGCAACATAGGATCAAACCCAACTGGATTATTTAATTTACTCATAAGTCTGTAGTAAAGTGCACTATATGTGCCCAGGGCCTGTAGATTAAATGCTACTAGTGGGCCTGCAGCACTGATTGTGCCATCCACTAAAGTAGCTCCTAAACCTTGTCTCAGGCCTCTCATTGCAAGGCCTGTGTGTGCAGTTTCACTGCTAATTCGACTTAGCATTTAAAAGTACTTGCCAAGCCTAAAACTCCCCTTTTTCTACATATTTCACCCCTAAGGGATGCCCTAGGTAACCCATTTGGCAGAGTGCTGTGTAGGTAAAAGGCAGGGCATGTACCTGTGCAGTTTACATGTCCTGGTAGTGTAAAACTCCTAAATTCGTTTTTACACTGTTGTGAGGGCTGCTCCCTTCATAGGCTAACATTGGGGCTGCCCTCATACATTGTTTGAGTGGTAGCTGCTGATATGAAAGGAGTAGGAAGGTCACATTTAGTATGGCCAGAATGGTGATACAAAATCCTGCTGACTGGTGAAGTTGGATTTAATATTACTATTTTAGAAATGCCACTTTTAGAAAGTGAGCATTTCTCTGCACTTAAATCCCTCTGTGCCTTACAATCCATGTCTGGCTGAGTTTATTTGACGGCTCCCTTGTGCATTCACTCAGACACACCCCAAACATAGGATACTCAGCCTCACTTGCATACATCTACATTTTGAATGGGTCTTCCTGGGCTGGGAGGGTGGAGGGCCTGACACTTTCATGTCAAAGGACAGTAGCCTGCCCTCACACAAAGGACTGCCACACCCCCTACTGGGCCCCTGGCAGACAGGATTGAACTGAAAGGGGACCTTGTGCACTTCTAAGCCACTCTTTGAAGTAACCCCCACTTCAAAGACACATTTGGGTATTTAAACAGGGCCTCTGCCCCTACCAACTCAGACACTTCCTGGAGAAGAGAACCTGAACCAGAACCTGCATCCTGCCAAGAAGACCTGCCTGGCTGCTCGAAGGACTCACCTGTCTGCTTTCTGTGAAGGACTGCTGCCTTGCGGTTGCCCTGCTGCTCTCTGGCTGTGGTGAAGAAGTGCTCTCCAAGGGCTTGGATAGAGCTTGCCTCCTGTTCCCTGAAGTCTCAATATCAAAAAGACTTCGGGGGTTATTACAACTTTGGAGGAGGTGTTAATCCGTCCCAAAAGTGACGGTAAAGTGACGGATATACCACCAGCCATATTACGAGTCCATTATATCCTATGGAACTCGTAATACGGCTGGTGGTATATCCGTCACATTTGGGACGGATTAACACCTCCTCCAAAGTTGTAATAACCCCCTTCATCTCTACAAGGGCTCCATGTGCGACGACATTCGACGCACAGCCTGCCAGAAACGACGCACAGCCTGCACCGCAGTGAAAAATTCACTGCACGCTGAACCGGAACGACGCAGCCCGACTTTGCATTGCGAAGATCGACGCAGCGCTAGTGTAGCGACTGGAAATTCGACACACAGCCTACCGGATCGATGCACAGCTGAGCCGGAGTGACGCAGCCTGACTTCCAGAGAGGAATTGACGCAGCACCTGCCGTGCAGTGGAAAATTCGACCCAACGCCCACCGAATCAACGCAGCTCCTTTGACTTTGTCCTGCCAGCACAGGAAATGCACGCATCGTCCTCGGGGTGTCCAAAAACCCCACAACCCAAAGAGGATCCACGAACGAGCGCCGGAATCGTTGCTAAACTAAACAACACATCACCGTCTGCAGACCGAGAAATCGACGCACACCCCTTTGTTTCCACGCATCTCCTCTTCTGCAGTTTTTTGCGGAGATTTAGCACGCGAACCATGTACTGTGTGTTTGAAAGAGACATTGATTGCTTTTAAAAGACTTAAGACACTTTATATCACTTTTACAGTGATATCTCAACATATACTAATTGCATTTTAATCGTTTTGACCTGCATCTTATCAGATAAATATTATATATTTTTCTAAACACTGTGTGGTGTATTTCTGTGGTGCTATATGGTGTTATTGTATGATTTATTGCACAAATACTTTACACATTGCCTTCTAAGTTAAGCCTGACTGCTCAGTGCCTAGCTACCAGAGGGTGGGCACAGGATAATTTGGATTGTGTGTGACTTACCCTGACTAGAGTGAGGGTCCTTGCTTGGACAGGGGGTAACCTGATTGCCAACCAAAGACCCCATTTCTAACAGTGGTGATCAGCGGTGAGGATATGACTTGTATTTGTGCAGTGACATACAGTAGCTAAGTGTTCACTACCAACCCACAGTTGAAGGTCAACTTGATTTTTTTATCTTTTTCTGCAATTTCGTTTTTCCTGACAATTTTCTAACTAAAATCCTCACTCAACATGCCTCAGTCTGGATCTCACACTGGAAATGAAGATTTTGACCTAGTTTTGTGGGAGATATATACTGTCAAACAGCTGAAAGGGTTCTGCAGTGATATGAGAGTACCCACCCAAGATGACTCCAGAAAGGAGGAATTTCAAATGTTGCTGAAGGCCTGGGTAGAAGCCCATTCAGAGGAGGATGCTGAGGAGGAGGGGCCATAGGATGGCCCCCAGAGGATTTGTTGCCATCAGTGGATGAAGTTACTACTGAATTGTGCCCCATGCCAAACCATGGAGCAGTGTCTCTGATCAGGGCCTGACCACAGAGGAAAGGCCAGAGGAGATGGAATTTCAATTACAAATAGCAAGGTTGAAAATTGAAGCGGGCAGAGAGAGAAGCCAAACAGGCTGAAGCTAAGAGAGCAGCCAAGCAGATTGAAGCTGAGGGGGCTGAGGCTGCAGCTGAGAGAGCCTTGGCTGAGAAGAAACTTTTGTTAGCTCATGAACTGAGTCTCGAGCTGGAGCTCAAGGCGAGACAGTCTGAGTCCAGCAGTGATGGTGGCAGCATACATGCAGGACCTGTTGGGGAGAAAAAGGTTTGTGTACCCAAGAATGTGGTGCCAAGTTATGTGGTGGGAGATGGCATTGACAAGTGGTTGGCTGCCTATGAAGTTGCACTAAGGGCCCATGGGACCTCTGAGGAGCAATGGGGGGTGGCTTTGTGGTTTTATGTACCAGCAGTGGGGAGGGACACACTTCTTACACTAGATCCACATGATCAGAATGTCTATGCACCCATGAAAGCCGCTTTATTGGCCTAGTTTGGGCTGACCCCTGAGAAATACCGTCAGAGGTTTAGGGACAGCATCAAACTTTCCACACAGACTTGGGTAGACTATTTTAATTTCTCCAATAAGGCACTGAATGGATGGGTGCGGGCAGCAAAGTAAATGATTATAAAGGGTTATATGATTTGATTCTGAGAGAGCATATGCTCAGTATTTATTTTACAGAGTTGTGCCAGCACTTGGTGGATAGTAAGCTGACTGATCCCAGGAAGCTTGCTGAGCACCAGAGTGTCCAAAAAGGCATCTGGCGGGGACACCCACAAAGGTGGTCAGGGTTCCGAACAGAAGAAAGAGGGGGAGAAAAACTTAAAGATAAGGAATTCTCAAAAGGCCCCCAAAACAATTCCCAAGGGGGGGAGGGGTGGTAACCACTCCTCTTCTAGGTTTGGGAAGAAACTATGGTACTTCGACAAGATGTTAGGGAAGTTCATCCCCAACTGCTTAGAGTGCTACCACCATGGACACTCTAAGGGTGACTCCCAGTGTTCTAAAAGAGGACAGTCCACCACTGGAGGACAGACACCTGGATTGGCTAGTGTAGCACTCAGGGGGGTAGATAGTCCCAGTTGGCTTTGGGGGGCAGACAGAGGTGTCCCTAGTATCCCTGGGAGATAAGGAGATGGTGCCTAAAGCCCACATGTCTGCCAATACTTCAAAGTATAGGCAGTGGGTCACCATTGATGGGCAAAGGGTGCAGGCTCTGCATGACACAGGAGTCAGTATGACTACTGTCAAGAGTCAGCTGGTGTCAGCAGAGCAGATAGTCCCTAATACATTCCACCAGGTCATAGTCGATGACATCGTGAGAGTCACCTACCGGTGGCTCTGGTTCCCTTTGAGTGAGGGGGGTCACTTGTACTCTGAAAGTAGCTGTGAGTCCTGCCATGCCTGTAGACTGTCTGTTAGGCAATGATCTTGAGCATACTGCCTGGAAGGAGGTAGAGCTCAGATCCCACCTGGAGATGTTAGGTTTGCCTGAGTGGGAATGCATGACCACAAGGTCGATGGCTGCCCGGGAAAGGAGTCAAGGGCGTCTGGAGCCTGGAACACTGGCCCAGACAGTTGCAAAGAGGAAGGGCAAGAGGTGCGGAAAACCCGCCTCAGATGTTCCCGCAGTGGTGAATGGGCCCCTGAGGAGGAGGAGGTGCCTGAGCCAACCGGAGAGGGCATAGCTGACCTGGGCAACCTGCCTGAACTTGCTGTCTGGCAAGTAGAGGGTTGGCCAACCAGGGCAGATTTCTGCAAAGCGCAGAAGGACTGCCCCACCCTTGAGGGTCTGAGGCAACTGGCCACAGCCCAAGCAGCTGGTGAAGCCTCTGGCGATCACCACATCTACTGGGAGAATGATCTCCTTTACAGTGAGCCTCAGGCTCTGGCCATTGGGGCAGCACGTGTGTTGGTGGTCCTCCAGTGTTACTGGACCTTCTTACTGGGTCTGGCTCACGACATCCCCCTGGCAGGACATTTGGGCCAAGACAAGACCTTTGCTAGGCTTGTCACCCACTTCCATTGGCCTAGAATCTGGGTAGCCTCAGATAATTTCTGCAGGGCCTGCCCCACCTGCCAGCCTAGTGGGAAGACAGGGAAAAGGCTTAAAGCCCCCCTGATCCCACTCCCCATTGTTGGCACCCCGTTTGAAAGGGTGGGCATCGACGTCATTGGTCCCTTGGACCCCAAAACTGCCTTGGGCAACAGGTTTATCCTGGTTTTGGTGGACCATGCCACCCGCTATCCAGAGGCAATCCTTCTGAGAACAGTGACTGCACCGGTGGTGACCAGAGCCCTGATGGGAATATTTACATTGTGTGGGATTCCCTAAGGAAGTTGCGTCTGGCAGAGGCACAAACTTCATGTCTGCGTACATGAAGTCCATGTGGGATGAGTGTGGGGTGACCTACCAGTTTACCACCCCTTATCATCCTCAATCCAACTGACTTGTTGAGAGATTCAACAAGACCCTTAAAGGCATGATCGCTGGCCTACCTGAGGCCATGCGTAAGTGGGACGTCCTCTTGCCATGCCTGCTGTTTGCTTATAGGGAGGTGCCCCAAGAAAGGGGTGGAGTTCAGCCCCTTTGAGCTTCTCTGTGGTCACCCTGTCAGAGGACCACTAAGCATAGTTGAAGAGGGCTGGAGAAAGCTCCCAAGACACCTCCCCAGGATGTGGTCAGCTACATGTTGGCCCTCCACAACCAAACCCAACGCTTTTGGAAGCAGGCCAAGAGTAACCTTGAGGCCAGTCAAGAGGTGATGAAGGAGTGGTATGACCGGAAGGCCACTCTGGTCGAGTTCTCACCTGGAGACATGGTTTGGGTAATGGAGCCAGTAGAGCCTAGGGCTCTCCAGGACAGCTGGTCTGGCCCATTTTAGATCAAGGAGCGGAAGGGGGAGGCCACTTACCTAGTGAACCTCAAGACCCCTAGACACCACCTAAGGGTTCTCCATCATAACCAACTCAAGCCTCATTTTGAGAGATCTGAGGTCACTATGCTCCTTGTGACAGATGGGGGCATGAAAGAGGAGAGTGAACCTCTCCCTGACCTCCTCTCTGCCAAAGAAGGTGATGGGTCACTGGAGGGTGTCAATCTCTTTGACTCCCTGACTCTAAATCAGAGAGGAGACTGCTATGAGTTGTTGGAGCAGTTCTCTCACCTGTTTTCCCTTACTCCTGGACTCACCCACCTGTGTGTCCATGATATCGACACAGGAGACAGTCCCCGTGTAAAGAACAACATTTACAGGTTGTCAGTTAAGGTGAAGGCCAGCATCAAGGAGGAGGTCTCCAAGATGTTGGCCCTAGGGGTTATTGAGAAGTCCAGCAGTCCCTGGGCCAGCCCTATAGTGCTGGTACCCAAGGCTACTGGACCCAATGCCAAGCCAGAACTCCAGTTCTGTGTGGACTACTGGGGTCTCAACTCAGTCACACGGACTGACACTCACCCCATCCCCCGAACTGATGAGCTCGTAGACAGACTAGGCGCTGCCAAATTCCTCAGTACTTTTGATCTCACATCAGGGTACTGGCAGATCGCCTTGACTGAGGGGGCTAAAGAGAGATCTGCATTTTCCACACCTGATGGTCATTACCAGTTCCGGATGATGCTCTTTGGGTTGAAAAATGCCCCCCTACCTTCCAACGGTTGGTTAACGGGGTCCTGGCTGGCAAGGATGCCTTCTGCGCAGCCTATCTAGATGACATAGCTGTCTATAGTTCTAGCTGGGAGGAACACCTGCTCCACCTCAAGGAAGTGCTTCAGGCACTGAAACAGGTAGGCCTGACCATCAAGGTTAGTAAAAGCCAGATTGGGCAGGGTTCCGTGGTGTGCTTGGGACACCTAGTAGGTGGTGGCAAGGTGCAGCCATTCCAGGCCAAGATTGAAACAATCAAGGCCTGGCATCCACCTAGAACACAGACCGAAGTAAGAGCCTTCTTAGGCCTCACTGGATATTACCGTAGGTTTTTTAAGGGCTATGGATCCATTGTGACACCCTTGACAGAACTTACCCCCAAAAAGCAACCTAGGTTGGGGAATTGGACAAAGGGCTGTCAGAAAGCCTTTGACTCCCTGAAGGAAGCCATATGCACAGCCCCCGTGCTCAAGGCCCCTGACTACTCCCAGGAATTTATTGTGCAGACAGACGCTTCAGAGTATGGCATAGGGGCTGTTCTAGCACAGCTTAATGAGGAGGGCCTAGACCAACCAGTAGACTTTATTAGCATAAGACTATTACCACAGAACAGAGGTGGAGTGTTATTTAGAGAGAAGCATTTGCTGTGGTCTGGGCACTGAAGAAGATGAGACCATACCTGTTTGGGACTCAATTCCTGGTTCAGACAGACCACAGGCCCCCTAATAGGCTTATGCAGATAAGGGGTGAGAATCCTAAACTCTTGAGGTGTTCCATTTCCCTACAGGGAATAGACTTTGCGGTGGAGCATCGCCCGGGGATTGACAACGCCGACGCTAATGGTCTCTCCAGATACTTCCGCCTAAGCGATGAGAGCTCTCAGGAGGTTGGGTAGCTCTCCCCACTTTCAGCTGGGGGGAGCACATGTTAGACCTGACAGCCTTAGGGTGGTCACCCCTAACTTTTTTCCTGCCTCCCTCCACTTTTTAGATAGTGTTTTGCTGGTTTTCAGACTATGTGCACTTTACTACTGCTAACCAGTGCTAAAGTGCATATGCTCTCTCCCTTTAAACATGGTAACATTGGATCATACCCAACTGGATTATTTAATTTACTTATAAATCCCTAGTAAAGTGCACTATATGTGCCCACGGCCTGTAGAATAAATGCTACTAGTGGGCCTGCAGCACTGATAGTGCCGCAAACTTAAGTAGCTCCTTAACCTTGTCACAGGCCTGCCATTGCAAGGCCTGTGTGTGCAGTTTCACTGTCAATTCGACTTGGCATTTAAAAGTACTTGCCAAGCCTAAAACTCCCCTTTTTCTACATATAAGTCACCCCTAAGGGATGCCCTAGGTAACCTATAGGGCAGGGTGCGGTGTAGGTAAAAGGCAGGCCATGTACCTGTGTAGTTTCCATGTCCTGGTAGTGTAAAATTCCTAAAAAAAAAAATTACACTGCTGTGAGGCCTGCTCCCTTCATAGGCTAACATTGGAGCTGCCCCCATACATTGAGTGGTAGCTGCTGATGTGAAATGAGTAGGAAGGTCATATTTAGTATGGCCAGAATGGTGATACAAAATCCTGCTGACTGGTGAAGTTGGATTTAATATTACTATTTTAGAAATGCCACTTTTAGAAAGTGAGCATTTCTCTGCACTTAAATCCTTCTGTGCCTTACAATACATGTCTGGCTCGGTTTAGTTGACAGCTCCCTTCTGCATTCATCCAGACACACCCCAAACACAGGATACTCAGCCTCACTTGCATAGATCTGCATTTTTAATGGGTCTTCCTGGACTGGGAGGGTGGAGGGCCTGACACTTGCATGTCAAAGGACATTAGCCTGCCCTCACATAAAGGACTTCCACACCCCCTACTGGGACCCTGGCAGACAGGATTGAACTGAAAGGGGACCTTTTGCACTTCTAAGCCACTCTTTGAAGTCCCCCCCACTTCAAAGGCACATTTGGGTATTTAAACAGGGCCTCTGTCCCTACCAACTCGGACACTTCCTGGAGAAGAGAACCTGAACCAGAACCTGCATCCTGCCAAGAAGACCAGCCTGGCTGCTCAAAGGACTCACCTATCTGCTTTCTGTGAAAGACTGCTGCCTTGCTGTTGCCCTTCTGCCTTGCTGATCTCTGGCTGTGGTGAAGAAGTGCTCTCCAAGGGCTTGGATAGAGCTTGCCTCCTGTTCCCTGAAGTCTCAGGAACAAAAAGACTTCATCTCTACAAGAAGGACTCCTCGTGCGTCGAATGTCACCGCACAGCCTGCCAGAAACAATGCACAGCCTGCACCGCGGTGAAAAATTTACTGCATGCTGAACCGGATCGACGCAGCCCAACTTCAGATCCAGAAGATCGATGCAGCGCTAGTGTAGCGACCAGAAATTCGATGCACAGCCCATCGGTTCAACGCACAGCCAAGCCGGAACGACGCAGCCTGACTTCCAGAGAGGAATCGACGCAGCGCCTGCCGTGCGGTAGAAAATTCGACACAATGCCCACCGAATCGACGCAGCTCCTGTGACTTCGACATGCCAGCACAGGAAATCCATGCATCGTCCCCGGGGCACCCGAAAACCCCGCAACCCGAAGAGGATCCACGACCGAGCACCTGAAATCGACGCACAGCCGTTCCTGCGTGAAAACTAAATGACGCATCGCCGTGTGGCCAGAGAAATCAACGCAACCCCTTTGTTTGTAGGCATCTCCTCCTCTGTGGTTCTTTGCACAGATTTTGCATGCGAACCAGGTGCTGTGTGCTTAAAAGAGACATTGATTGCTTTTAGAAGACTTAGGAGACTTTATATCACTTTTACAGTGATATCTCAACATATATTTATTGCATTTTAATCGTTTTGACCTGCATCGTATCAGATAAATATTATATATTTTTCTAAACACTGTGTGGTATATTTTTGTGGTGCTATATGGTGGTAGTGTATGATTTATTGCACACATTGCCTTCTAAGTTAAGCCTGACTGCTCAGTGCCAAGCTACCAGAGGGTGGGCATAGGATAATTTGGATTGTGTTTGACTTACCCTGACTAGAGTGAGGGTCCTTGCTTGGACAGGGGGTAACCTGACTGCCAACCAAAGACCCCATTTCTAACAGAGCATATGTAGTTTCTTATTAGTTGTGTAAGTGGAAGAACATGGAAGTTCAATAGATATGGTGAAAATATGGAACCCTGGGGAATGCCTATAGAGCTAAAAGAAAATGAGAGGTAAAATTGTTGTGCTTCGCTTTTTGAGATCTGCCTTAAAGAAAGGGGGAAATCTTTGGTACCATATTGTATCAACCTAGTGCTTATGATGCCATTGCCCACTGTGTCAAAGGCAGCAAAGAGGTCCAATAATATCAGAGCTCTGGTGGATTTCTATCTGCTCTTGTTTAAAGATAATTTAATACAGCGAATAGCGCAGATTCCATGCTTTCCATACGAAGCCTGCCAGAGTTTAGGGAAAGAATACTTATCTGATAAACGGCTTTAGCAAGTTCAGGAATATTTGTGTGGTGACATTTTATTGGAATAAGATCCAAAGGAGAGCCTGATTTAGAGTTTTGTATTTGTTCTTGCAGCTGATATCAATAAAGAATATGAAAGCGATCAAAAGTGTAAGAAAGAGCATCCCCGTTTATTATAGTAGAACTATCTACTTTGTAATGGTGGCCTCAGTGCGTGTTCAGTGGGGTGCAGCTGGTGTGCCAAAGGCAAGTCCATCTATGTCAGTCCATGCATGGATTGTGCCCAGCTCCAGAAACCCTTGTCCACCTGTCACTACCCCACTGTGACCCTCCTGCCTTCAACTCTGGCCACAGCTCCACATGCTGCTGTCTCACAGCATTACACAAAAATTAAGAAAGGATTCTCCTGCGCTTCCGGCAAGTTTTAATGCACTTACCGACACCCCACATTCACCACACCAGCATCCAATAGCCCACTCCCTCGTTCTCACACAGTCCTGCAACGGTCACACTACACTCCTCGTTCACAAAGACATGCTCCTGAACACCCGCTTACTCACCAAACATACCACAGACATGTGGAACCTGCTGCACAAAAACTCTGTGGACCTACTTTTCCTCACGGAAACATGGCTGAACCCATGCAAGACAGACTTCACAAGCTCAGAGGTAGAATCACCATCATCCACAAAAAAACCATCAGCTGCACCACCTCCACAGACACATCATGCTCCATCAGGGAACACATGTCATTCATGCTCCTCATCACAGCCAACTTCACCCTAAGTGGTATTCTCATCTACAGACCACCGGAACCGCGGACCAACTTCACTGACTCCATCACGGACTTCTTCACACCACGAACCCTTGATGTTAGGAGCTACATGCTACTCAGATACCTTAACTTTCATCGGAAGACCGCGCTGACCCAAACTCAGAAGCACTCATGGAAGACCTTGGAAGCCTGGGCCTCCACCAGTGAGTAATGGGACCTACTCATGTTGTTGGACACATCACTGACCCTTTTTCCACCACCTTTGACACCAGAGTTGACAAGCCAACAGCAGTCAACTGGACAGCCCAGACTCTGATCAAGTTCAGCATCCCCGTCCCAGTCCAATGCATATGCACCACTGCAAGACCAGCCAACTGAAACTGGAACAGCATCACTAACAAGGACTGGAATACCGCTCTCAACACAACCAACCTGAACATAGCAACAACCTTCCCAAAGCATTAAGAATTGCAATGATTGGATAATCTCTTGTCATGACTCCCTGGCCCCTTCAGACACAGCAATTCAACAAGATCTAAATTCCAAGCCACTTGGTACACAGAGGGGCTCGGACTGATGAAACACCACTGCAAACAACTGGAGTGGATGAGCTAGGACAATACAATCAGAAGCATGTTCAAATTCACCCCGAAACGCTTCCACCAAATGATCTGGACCACCAAACGTGCAGCTCTGGCCAATCAATGCCCGCTATTAAATCTTTGGGATTGTGAAGCTTTTCAACTCACCAGTGGCACCCCCCAACTTGATCACTCCCTTGCAGGACCTCTCCCACAATCTCTCTCAACTTTTCAGCTACAAAATCACTGCCATTTACAGCAACTTCAATCTGTAGTCAGACCAAAAAGACCTCGCCAAACTCCTCCCTATCTTATTCAAAGAACCAATGCTAACTATTTGGACTGACATCACCCCAGAAGAAACTGCTGCCACCATGAAGTCCAGCAACTCAGGGGCCCCATTGGAACCCTGCCCCCACCATCTTTACTCCAGAGGAGTGCAGCCTATCGGTCCCATGTTCACACCTATTCTGAATGCCTCCACTTCATCCCCAATCTTCCCAGATGCGTTAAACAATTGTCCCCCAAGAACCCCTCAATGCTTGCCAAACCAGCAGCAGCTCCTCTGCTAAGGTGGAGGAGCGTTGCCCCACTACTTTATGCAGTTAAGGAATGGGAAAAATAAAATGATAACAACGCAACATTATTATTATTTTATTTTTCCTCTGGAGCTGAGTTAGAGCGGGGGCGGGGCTGTGCTGGAGGAGTTTTTCATTCACATAAGTGTGCACGACACTTTGGCCAACCGTGTTGGACTGGCCAAATAGTCAAGCGCCCTTTGCATTTTTTCACCCGGCTGTATTGAACAGCTAGGAGGAGAAAGTGCACAGGGCCCTACTCCCTGTCTGACCGCCGAAGCAGGCTGCTCGGACCAATCATGATGCTGCTGTCACGCTGATGACAGCAGATTTGTGACTGGAGGGGAGTCTGGAAGCCTGTGTGCTCCCTGGAGTTGGCTAAGAGGTGAGGAGAAAGGAGAAATGAAAAACTGAACTGTCTCTTACAACATAAAAGGTATTTTTTTAAATTTTAGCTATTTTTTTTATACCCATCACCCCGCCACTCCTGTTGACAAGTAGCTGCCACTGTTGCCAACTACAAACCACTCTCCCTACCACCATTCTCTGACAAGGTCTTCAATCTTCAGATCATCAACCGATGCCTCACGGATTACCCCAACAACCACTAACTCCTTGAAACCACTCAGTCTGGTTTCAGACTTAACCCCAGCATGGAAATTGTCCTCATTGTCACCACAGATAACATCTGCATGACTCTGGACAGAGGAGACATGGCAGCCCTCATCCACCTGGATCTCTCTAGTGCTTGATACAGGTTCCCACCCCATCCTCATGCAACACTTACATGACATCAGAATCCAGGCACATGCACTCCATTGGATCTGCTCCTTCCTTATTAGGAGGACCCAGCCAGTCAGACTAATATCATTCACCTCGGACCTCGTGACCTCATCTGTGGAGATCCCCAAGGATCCTCCCTGAGCCCAACCTTTTCAATGCATCCATGATCCCTTTAGTCAGCATCATCTGCTTTCACAACGTCAATGTCATCTCCTACGCTAACAAAAAGCAATTAATTTGCTCCATCACAGACAAAACGTCCAGTACCATGATCAAGTTCAATGTCTGAAATAGCCCACTGGGTGATCAACAACCACCTGAAGCTGAACACGGACAAGACCAAATTCATGATCTTCTGGAAGAGCACTTCACTGTGGGACTCCACCCGGTCGCCAACAGAATTAGGACCCACATCCACCCCCACCACTCATGCCAAGAACCTCGGAATCAACATCGACAAAAAAGTCAACATGACTGCCAAAGTCAACGCCGTCTGCGCCACATGTTTACAAAAGCTGAAGATTCTGAGAAACATTTTCAAATGGCTCCCAATCAGCACTCGGAAAAAGATTGCACACTCCCTTGTCACAAGCAAGCTGGACTATGGGTCAACCCTCCATGCCAGGATCAACAAAAACTCACCAGACAGTTGCAGACCCTTCAGAACACAGCAGCCAGAATCACACTCAACCTACCATGCTGCACTCAATCACACCACACCTGAAGGAGCTCTACTGGCTCCACATACACAAACTAGCACAATTTAGACATAACACTGGTCAGCATACGTCAGTAGTCGCATCTGCTTTCTTCAACCTTCCAGTCACATCCACTTGTCCAGACCTCTACTTGCACACATCCCACACATACAGAACACCAGATCTGGTGGTTGAGCCTTTTCCTCTATCACTTCTTAAACATGGATCAGCCTGCCACTACGCATAAAATCCTTCTCCTCACTTCTTAAATTTGGCAAGAAGATGAAGACCTAGCATTTCGAGTCCTGCTCAGAGCTAGGATAGTGATAGTGCGCACTACAAACCTGCATAACTTAACATACAAGTAGTTTGGATAGAACTATTATTTTGAATAATATGACAAATATATGCAATATTGTTGATGATTATTTAAAAAATCTTAACAGGGACGGAAGGATAGAGGGGGTGCTGTTAGACAGTTTGTTGCTAATTAGGAAGATCGCTTTTTGTTTGTTTGTAGCCAACTTTAAATGATTTGAGTAGTATTCTTTACGAGTAATATTAATGGTCTTTTTATCTGACAGCAATTTTTTTATAGATTGCTATATGTTCAATAGAGTAATTAAGGCAGCATTTATGCTCAGCTTCTGTAAAATGTGAGTGCCCCTAGTTGTTACTTATATGAAACTTTCTGGGGACAGGATGGAGCAGTCTTATCTGCAGTTGACCAGTGCATATAAGTAGAACAGATTTTGTTGGGGTAATTAAGGGCCAGATGTATCAAGCAATTTTGCATTAACGAACGGTGCGAATCGCAAAATTCGGCCGTTTGCGAATGCAAAAATGCCTTTCCAGATGTACGAAATATCGCAAATTACGATTCTCTGCAAATAGGGAGTTCCTATTTGCGATTTCCAAAGCACATGCATCAAGCATTTCCTAAATGCGAATTGGGGATTTAGGAAATGCAATTTTAGGAAATGTAATTACCACCAAATTCAATTTGGTGGTAAGCATGTGCAATTTTTAAAAATGCATTATAAATGCATTTTTAAAAATGACGTGTAGCACTCACGTGCCCCTAGGGCGTGTGTGCTTCACATGTATGCAAATATTATTTTGGGGTGCATCAAAGGGGGCGTTAGGCCCCCAGCACCCTGGGGTTTGCATGACCTAATTTGCGAATTCCTAACTGGAATTCGTAAATTGGGAAATGCAAAACCATTCCCACCGATGGGCCTGAATGGAGTTAAATTCTCTAATTGCGATTCGGTAATAGCGATTGCAAATTTTAAGAAATCGCTATTACCAAATTGCAAATTTCATACATCCCATTTTGCATTTCTTAAATAGCGATTTCTTAAAATTCGCTATTTAAGAAATGCAAACTGGGAGCTTGATACATCTGGCCCTAAATTTCAAAGGAGCATAGAAGGATTCTATGAGTTTTTCACAGTTCACTTTATGCCATTTTCTTGTCTTAGTAGGGTCTCAAATTTCAGGGAGTTTTTAAATATTAAATGTGCTGAGAGAATGATCAGTTATTTTCAGTCGATTTACCAAGACAGTTTCTAACCTGCCAAATCATCTTACGCACTCTAACATCCCAGAATAAAATCTGAATATGAGCAAGAAACATGGTAATGTCATGGAAGATTTCAATACATTTCATCTGTCACAAGACAGTATTTCCATTTTTAGTCTTCACTCCCCTCCATTAAGATGAATGCACTATCTATGGATCAGCACTGGATGAATTATTCAAGGCTGGTTGAGGAATATATGCTTTTTTCATTTTCACTCATTTAAACACATACTTGTTAGTGCCTATGTTACAGCCCATTGCTGTCATTTTCTTTTGTGAATAATAAATATTTTCAAGTGGGTGCATTTTTTTCTTAACGATTATCTGCAGCAATGTTGGTGTAAACTCCCAGGGGTATACGTATCAGTCTATCATGCAGCAGAACGCAGCAAGCAACCTTGCTGTGCTACGTGAAAGGGCAGTATTAAACATTATACCACGCATTCCTATTTTTTTGTATCACTGGCACACTTTTGGCTGCCTGGCACTAACAAAAGCACCATTGCGTCATGTGGCAAGGGTGCCTGCATTGTAGGTAGAATTGTTTTTGTGCAGGAAGGTATACCCTCCTGCACAAAAACAATCCTGAAGGGCATTTTCCTCCATGTGTGCTGCAGAATGCAGCACACATAGAAGGATGAAAAAGCTATTTCTCCTCGTTACGCCTCACCAGTGGAGGTGTAGAATTTTGACAAATTCCTAGGTCTACCACTAATAGTATATCTGGGAATACGCCACAAATCCATGGGTGGATGTGGGAGAATACCCACTTAGCGCTTAATTTGAATCAGTGATTTCCAGTGCTCACTTAATTGCCAACACCGGCACTTATGACAGCTGCCACATTGAGAGGCTCTCTGTGTGATTTAGAGATAAGCATAACAACTGTCATTTTATTAATTCAAATACATTAAAAAAATATATATATATATCTGCCACCCAATCCATTCTGTTAGCTTTGGGGGCCAAAAACAGCCGAAATGGTCACACCTGTAGCAGTGCGATGGTTAATAGTTGGGTAGGTACTGCGATGTCAGCATATTTTATGGTACTGCATGAACTTGTATCTAGAGATGCAAGTATTTGTTCCCTTTACTGCAGGGCGCTGTGGCGCTGAAAACAGCTTCATTAGTCTGTAAACAACCCACCACAATGTGCAAGTGCGCATGGATCAACTCAGTCGTGCTTGTACAATTATCTGGGTGGGTGTGCTGGCCATTGACGTCATAGAACTAAAGGACCAGAGGATGTGAAAATGTAAGTGCCAATTCAAGTTTTGATGTTCCAAATCAGTCAGCCTTATGCAGCAAGAGAGTGGGACTTAATTGTGAGGGTATCTGTGATGCACCAAACATTGATTACTTGTTTTTCTTTTTGCTCTCTATGCCCGCGATAACGGAGAGGCGCACCTCGCTGAGAAGGCAGCAATTAGTCGATGGGTGCACCAGCCTGCAGCAGCAGCGCGATGTAGAACAGGAGCTTGGGGAAGACCGTCAGGGAAAGCAGAGATGATGAAAGGCTCCTGGATAAATTATGGTATTTTCGGTTGGATGTGATATGCTGTAGGTTACCTTTAGGTTAGTAAGTATGAAGCCGGCCTAACGGAAGGTTAAGGAGGGGGAGCCTTCTTAGTGCAATAGGCAGCGCTTTAGTCTCATAACCTAAAGGTCATGAGAACTCGAGCCTATAAGAGGGCACAAATCTCATTTTGGTTATCACTTTCGGCTCACACGCGAAAGTCCCCCTAGTCCGAACCCGTGCAGAAGCATTTTGGCTGCGTCGGGTTATTTTTTTCCTTGTTAGGACTCGAGCCCCGGGGGTGTTGAGGCATCTCCATGGTTACAAGGGTCTACAGCCTATTAGATCGCTCCTTTGTAACGCCCCAGGATATCAGGCCTGAAAGATGTCGAATGGCTTCGCGCAGCAGGCTTCCCTTCGGTCAGAGAGAATTAAATGTCGGCCGTAGGTCACTCAGTGGGAGGGTAACTGTGGTACAGCCCCGAGCGCCAAATCCCCCATTATTTAAACCCTCGTGCCGCGCCCTCTGGGTGTGTGCTACAGGTCACGAGGGTAGTGACCGGGTGTATACTCTTTGTAATGGGAGGAGGGCGGTTCCGTGCCGTGAACGAAGGCTTACTATATTTAGCCCACCAATTGAAGCAGCGGCCCAATCGAGACTATCGAATTGGAAACCGATTTTTGCCAGTGCTTGCCATGATTAATTAATTAATTGTGTAGATAGGATACACTGTGCTGGAAACTGGCAGTAATTGGGTTTGGGAGTCATAATCACCCTCTAATCCAGTACTGGTGGGTGACACTTCTAACTGCTTAAGGCTGCTCTTGGAACAAGCTGAGATTAAAACTGTAACTGAGAAAAGACAAATGTATGTCTCATGCTTCGTTTACTGTTGACACGGCGATCTTAAATGTGCAGCCAGTAATAACGAGGCACCATTACTGATTATTTCCGGATAGATAACCTTTTACTTATCTGGGAGGCATTATTGATTAAAAAAAAAAAGTTTTGCTGGCTGTTGTGCACCATTACACCATCAGCAGCGTCCGATGATTTCAGGCTCCTTGTACTTCGTTGGAAAGCAGGAGTATTTCACTTTAGTAGTCCAGATTATATCACTGTATTGAGCGTTATTTATCATACGTGTACCCTGTTTAAATTAACTGTGCGTCTCTTGACACAAATCCTTGTCTTTTGTATTATCAAAGCGCACTATGTGGATTGTAATCACAGGGAAGCAGGCCTGCGGCGGGTAGTCGGAACTGTGACAAAGGGAAATGCGCTTCTTATCTAATGTAAGGTGAAAAGAAAACTAAGCTTAAACACATTCTTTTATCGGAGTTGTGATATTTTCAGAACATTTAGCCATGTGTCGCGATCTAGAAACCACCATACTAATGGCACTAAAGACGATTAGACGAATCACTCAGCTTTCTCTTGTCCGCAAATACGACTTGATGTTTGTGTTGGCTAAATTAGATCAATTTTGCTGCAAAAAGTTTAGTGCCAGCTTGCGTCATTTAACAATGCCAGCTGGGTGCCTTATTTATTGAATGGCGCAAGCTGGTGCTAAACTTGGGCTAGCGTCTTAGAAAAAGACACAAGCTGGGTGGGGGTGGCGGTAGGGAAGGAGGGGGTTGTGCGTCAGAAAATGACGCATGCCTGGTTAGAGGCAAAAAAATTGCTTCTAACCAGACTAGCGCCATTTCCTGGTGCACAACCACCAAAAACATGACTACCGTTTTAGGAAAGACAGGAGTCAGGCCCACCACCCCAATGGCCAGCACAGGGGACAAGTGTCTCCTGGGCATGGCCATTGCATCCTGTGCCATGCAGGGGGCCCCATGTTAGGGCTCCTGATGACACTTAAAAAAAAAAATTACAACATACTTACCAGTACTTGCCCTACTTATCTGAGTTGGGGTCCCCCATCCTCCGGTGTCCCTCTGGTGTGGATAGGGGTGTTTCTGGGGTTTGGAGATGGCACCTGTGGACCAATTCCATGGTGTTTAATCATGGAAATGGGTCCACAGGTCCCCTAACCACTGGTCTGACCAGGTGTTAAATAATGGTGCAAAGCTTTAGCCCCTCCTCCCATCCATGCATCATTTTAGCACCGGGGGATATATATGGGGCTAGCACCATTTTTTTAGATGGGAATGCCTACCTTGCATCTCATTGACGCAAGGTAGGTGCACGCATCCACAAAATGGTGCAATCTCCTATATTTTGACGTTAGACGTGTCTAACGTCAAAATATAAATAAGGAGTTAGGTTTGCTCCAAATTTGTGTAAACAAATGACGCAAATCCGGCGCAACTGAAGTATAAATATGGGCCTTAGGCCCATATTTATACTTTTTAGCGCTGCATTTGTGCCACTTTTTGACGCAAAAGTGGTGCAAACTTACAAAATACAATTGTATTTTGTAACTTTGCGTCACTTTTGCGTCGAAAAATCACACAAATGCGGCGCTAAAAAGTATAATTCTAGGCCTTAGTTTCTTAAAGATACATTTCCATGATAAGTGACTCGTAGGGACAGGCTGTTACTAGCAACAAAACGTCAGTGCTGGCTTTAACAAGAAGGCATGATTTTCAGACTTTAGCTTTCCCTTAACCCCTTCGTTGCCAGGCCTTTTCCCCTCAGGTGCCAGGCCTTTTTTTGGCTATTTTGGGCAGTTCGTGCTTAGGCTCTCATAACTTTTTGTCCACATAAGCTACCCACGTCAAATTTGCGCCCTTTTTTTCCAAAAACCGTGACCCACGCCCTCGTCACGAGCCGCCTGGACTACGGCAACACCCTCTACGCCGGGACCACAGCCAAACTCCAAAATCGCCTGCAACGCATTCAAAACGCCTCGGCCGCCTCATCCTCGACATACCCCGCAGCAGCCACATCTCCGCACACCTGAGACACCTGCACTGGCTCCCAGTCAGCAAAAGGATCACCTTCCGACTTCTCACCCACGCACACAAAGCCCTCCACGACAAGGGACCGGAATACCTCAACAGACGCCTCAGCTTCTACGTCCCCACCCGCCTCCTCCGCTCCTCTGGCCTCGCACTCGCTGCTGTCCCTCGCATCCGCCGCTCCACGGCGGGTGGGAGATCTTTCTCCTTCCTGGCGGCCTAGACCTGGAACTCCCTCCCCACCAGCCTCAGGACCACCCAGGACCACTCCGCTTTCCGGAGACTCCTAAAGACCTGGCTGTTCTAGCAGCGATAACCCCCCCTTTTTCCCCTAGCGCCTTGAGACCCGCACGGGTGAGTAGCGCGCTTTATAAATGTTAATGATTTGATTTGATTTGAACATCCTAGGGATTCTAGAGGTACCCAGACTTTGTAGGTTCCCCTGAAGGAGACTAAGAAATTAGTCAAAATACAGTGAACATTTCGTTTTTTTTAAAAAAACGGGAAAAAAGGGCTGCAGAAGAAGACCTGTGTTTTTTTCCCCTGAAAATGGCATCAACAAAGGGTTTGCAGTGCTAAAATCACCAGCTTCCTAGCTTTCAGGAACAGGTAGACTTGAATCAGAAAACCCAATTTTTCAAAACAATTTGGGAATTTTACTGGGGCATACCCCATTTTTACTATTGTTTGTGCTTTCAGCCTCCTTTCAGTTAGTGACAGAAATTGGTGTGAAACCAATGCTGGATCCCAGAAAGCTAAACATTTTAGAAAAGTAGACAAAATTCTGAATTCAGCAAGGGGTAATTTGTGTAGATCCTACAAGGTTTTCCAACAGAAAATAACAGCTGAAATAAAAAAATATTGAAATTGAGGTGAAAAAAACAGCAATTTTTCTCAACGTTTTACTCTGTAACTTTTTACAGCAATGTCAGATGTTTAAGAGCAGTATACCGTTATGTCTGCTGAACTCTTCTAGTTGCGGGGGTATATAGGGCTTGTAGGTTCATCAAGAACCGTAGGTACCCAGAGCCAATAAATGAGCTGCACCTTGCAATGGGTTTTCATTCTATACCGGGTATACAGCAATTCATTTGCTGAAATATAAAGAGTGAAAAATAGGTATTCAGAAAACCTTTGTATTTCCAAAATGGGCACAAGAGACAGTGTTGAAAAGCAGTGGTTATTTGCACATCTCTGAATTCCTGGGTTCCCATACTAGCATGTGAATCACAGGGCATTTCTCAAATAGACTTCTTTTTTACACAATGTCTTACATTTGGAAGGAAAAAAGGTAGAGAAAGACAAGGGGCAATAACACTTGTTTTGCTATTATGTATTCCCCCAAGTCTCCTGATAAAAATGGTACCTCACTTGCCTGGATAGGCCTAATGCTCATGACAGGAAACACAACATGGATACATCACATTTTTACATTGAAATCTGATGTGTTTTTTGCAAAGTGCCTAGCTGTAGATTTTGGCCTCTAGCTCAGCCGGCACCTAGGGAACCCTACCAAACCTGCACATTTTTGAAAACTAGACACCTAGGGGAATCCAAGATGGGGTAACTTGTGGGGCTCTCACCAGGTTCTGTTACCCAGAATCCTTTGCAACCCTCAAAATTTGCTTAAAAAAACACCTTTTTCTCACATTTCAGTGACACAAAGTTCTGGAATCTGAGAGGAGCCACAAATTTCCTTCCACCCAGTGTTCCCCCAAGTCTCCCTATAAACATGGTACCTCACTTGTGTGGGTAGGCCTAGTGCCTGCGAAAGGAAATGCACCAAAACACTATATGGACACATCAAATTTATCAAACACAAAACTACCTGTTTTTGCAGGGTGGGGGGGGCACCTGTGTTTTCGGTCCTGGGCTCAGCAGCCATATAGTGAAACCTACCAAACCCAGACATTTCTGAAAACTAGACACCCGAGGGAGTCCAGGGAGGTGTGACTTGCGTGGATCCCCTAATGTTTTCTTACCCAGAATCCTCAGCAAACCTCAAATTTAGCTAAAAAATCAAATTTTCCCACATTTCTGTGTGAGATCACCGTACCGGGACACATTTCCTACCACCCAACGTTCCCCTCAGTTTCTCAGTAAAAACGATACCTCACTTGTGTAGGTGGGCCAAGTGCCTGTGACAGGGAAGGGCTAAAAACATGTAGAAATTGAGTTGGAACCAAAGCGGGTCTAAATGGCAGGTTGAAAAAAAACATTTTTAGGCTGACAAGTGCAGCAGAATTTTTATCGGTATAGATGAGGCAATGCTGGGTTATTGGAACTTTGTGGATTCCTGCAGATTCCGGAAGGTTCCATCACAAAAATGTGGGAAAAATGTGTGATTTTCAACAAAGTTGGAGGTTTGTAGGGCATTGTGTGTAAGAAAATGGTGCGGGGTGCATGTGAAGCACACCACCCTGGAATCACCCAGATGTTTAGTTTTCAAATGTGTCTAAATCCTGTGGATTTTTCTACATGGCAGCTACCCAAAGTCCAAAAAGTGCAGGCCTCACCATTCCAAGTGGGGCGATTTTGAGAGTTAGCCAAGGTCTCATGGCCCAAATGTGAAACCAAAAACCATAATAATCAAATGTCCTCTTGCTTGCCATGGGATAAGATGTTTTAGTGTGCGGAGGGAGAGCTGAAAGACTGTTACACCCTTCAGTGGGTGTGGTGGCATAGCCAGGCCCATACTGGTTGGTAGCCACCACCCCACTATTTTATATATTTTTTTAAATTCCCTGGCATCTTGTAGGCTTTCTGCCCCTCCAGGGAGTGGATCCGGGGTAATTGCCCCATCTGCCCAACCTTGGCCCCATTTATTTGGGGTGGGGGTATGGCCATACCCCCACCCTCTTATTTTGGAAAAAAAATCTTCCATGGTCTCTGGTGGGCTTTCCAAAAATAGGCTGATCTGCCCCTGGGGGGGGGGGGGCAGATATGGCCAACAGTAATGTGCCCCCCATGGGGAGTGACCCTTGCCCAAGGGGCTGCCACCCCCAAACAAAACACACACACCAATCCCTGGTGCCTAAGTGGTTTCTGCCCCCGACTCCCCCAGGGGCAGATTGTCCTAATAGAAATAGGCCAATCTACCCCCAAGGGAGCTAAATGGCCTAAAATAAATTTGCCACCCCAGGGTAGCGACCCTTGCCTAAAGGGTCGCTCCCCTTGCATGAAATAGGCGCAAAAAACAAAATCTCTGGTGAATGGTGATTTCTGCCCCCCTTTGAGGCAGATCGGCCTAATAAAATTAGGCAGGTCTGCCCCCAAGGGGGGCAGAAATGGCCTAAAATAACTCCCCCCACAGGGGAACAACCCTTGCCTAAGGGGTCGCCCACCTTGCGTGAAACTGATGCAAAAAAATAAAAATCCCTGGTGTCTAGTGGTTTCTGCCCCCCTTGGGGGAAGATTGGCCTAACAAAAATAGGCTGATCTGCCCTCAAGGGAGGCAGAAATGGCCTAAAGACAATTTGGCCCCCAGGGGAGTGACCCTTACCTAAGGGGTCGCTCCCCATATATATATAAAAACAGGAAACATAAAAAAAATATATATCCCTGGTGTCTAGGGGTTGCTGCCCCCAACTGGAGGCAGATACCCCTAATTATAATAGGCCAAAATGGCCTAAAATAAATTCCCCCCCCCCCCCCGGGAGAGAAACCCTTGCTTAAGGGGTCACTCCCCTTGTGTGAAATTGGCAAAAAAAATCCCTGGTGCCTAGTGGTTTCTGCCCCCCTTGGGGGCAGATCCGCCTAATAAAAATAGGGCGATCTTCCCCCAAAGGGGACAGAAATGGCCTAAAATAAATTTGCCACCCCAGGGGAATGGCCCTTGCCTTAGGGGTTGACCCCCTTGCGTGAAATTGATGGCAAAAAATAAAAATCCCTGGTGTCTAGTGGTTTCTGCCCCCCTTGGGGCAGATTGGACTAACAAAAATAGGCCAATCTGCCCCCAAGGAGGGCAGAAATGGCTTAAAGACAATTTGCCCCCCAGGGGAGCGACCCTTGCCTAAGGGGTCGTTCCCCATATATATAAAAATAGTAAACATAAAAAAATATATATCCCTGGTGTCTAGGGGTTTCTGCCCCTCCTGGGGGCAGATCGGCCTAATCATAATAGGCCGAACTGCCTCCGGGGGAGGGCAGAAAAGGCCTAAAAATATTTCCCCCCCCGGGGAGCAGCCTTTGCCCAAGGGGCCGCTCCCCTTATGTATAAACATAAATAAGAAACAAAACTCCCTGGTGTCTAGGGGTTTCTGCCCCCAAGGGGAGCAGAAATGGTCTAAAATAAATTTGCCCCCTCCAGTGGAGAGACCCCTTGACTAAGGGATCACTCTCCTTGCGTGCAATTAGTGCAAAATAAATCCCTGGTGCCTAGTGATTTCTGCCCCCTTTATCAGCCTAATAAAAATAGGCTGATCTGCCCCCAAGAGGGGCAGTAATAGCCTAATATAAATTTTCCCCCCAGGGGAACGACCCCTGCGTAAGGGGTCACCCCCCTTGCATGAAATTGACACAAGAAAATTAAAGTCCCTGGTGTCTAGTGGTTTCTGTCTCTCTTGAAGGCAGATTGGCCTAACAAAAATGGGCTGATTGGGGCAGAAATGGCCTGAAGACAATTTGCCCCCCGGGGGAGCGACCCTTAACTAAGAGGTCGTTCCCCATATATAAAAAAAAGTAAACATAAAAAAAAGATATCCCTGGTGTCTAGGGGTTTCTGGTCCCCCCAGGGGGCAGATCGGCCTAATTATAATAGGCCGATCTGCCCCCAGGGGGAAAGAAATGGCCTAAAATATTTTGCCCCCCCTGAGGAGCAACCCTTGCCCAAGGGGCTGCTCTCCTTATGCACAAGCATAAAAACAAACAATCCCTGGTGTCTAGTGGTTTCTGCCCCCCTTGGGGGCATAGTGGCCTAATAAAAATCGGCCGATCTGCCCCCGGGGGGGGGGGGGGGGGGCAGAAATGGCCTAAAAGTAAAATTGCCCCCAAGGCTCCTCACATACATAAAACAAAAAAAAAATATCCCTGGTGTCTAGCAGTTTCTGGCAGATCGGCCTAATTATAGTAGGCCGATCTGCCCCCAGGGTGGGCAGAAATGGCCTAAAAATAAATTGCCTCCCTGGGGAGCAGCCCTTGCCCAAGGGGCTGCTCCCCTTATGCCATATACAAAAAAAAATACTTGGTGTCTAGTGGCATTTCTGCTGTTGCGATCGGGCAGCAGAAATGCTGAGAGAGACATAAAAGGAGAGGAAAGGCTTTTCCTCTCCTGTCATGTCTCTCGCCCCCTAATGTCTCCTCCGATCCGCGCTGGAAGCTGAGATTCCATGGGGGCAGCCTCTTATGAGGTCGCGCGCTGATGTCATCAGAAACCACAGAGGGGGTTAACGGAGTTGGGGGTGGAAGGGGAAGCGATTCCCCTTCCACCGCTGCCCAGGGGATGGGGGTGCCAGGCCACGTGGGGAGCGCTAGCGCTTCCCCCGTGGGGCCATGTCTAGATGTAACAGTTACAGCCTGGCACCCGAGCGGTGCTGCCCAGGACATAACCGTTACAACCATGGCACCTGATGGGGTTAAAGAAACATAGAATATATGAACAGTCAATGGTGCTGCTGGGAGATCCAGCTTAAAAAATAAAACAAATTATAACCTTCTTTTGACCAGTTAAAAACACGTAGCGCGACAAGCAATGTCCCTAAATGATTCCCAGCCTCCCAGGAACAGTGGTAAATATATTTCAAAAAATTAATAAATAAACAAAATAAAATAAAATAACTCAAAATAAATACATTTTAAACTGTTATAAAGGAACAAAAAATGCTTAATCACCTTTAGAAGAGTGTGATAGATAATATTTAAAGAACAAAGCTTGTCCATCTATGTTGTGTAAACTAAACTACCACAGTAAAAAGTGATATCCTCAATAATGATAGCTCTGTTTTTACACATGCCATGGACACAAGATTGACTGCGCAGCATGACACGGTTGTTATAGCAACATCACGGTCTGCGGAATCCTCGAGCCAAGTTTTTTAATACGAAAACAAAAAAAAATTGTAACTCAGGAGGAAGAGGCTCAGGCCAGGAATCAGTTCAACACTGTTACATTAGACGCATGAGATTGTGGTGGGGACAGAGGCCTGAGGGTCAGGTGACGTGAGACTGAACCTGGGTGCAGTCAGTTTCAGTGTTTAGTGTTTGTACATGCTTAGAAGGGCTTACTTGGACAGGACCTGGGCCCAGTCAGCATTGGGGGCTGGCACAGATAGGTTTCCCTTCGGTGTACGGCTGGCATTCGTGCAGTGCATGTCACCGGCATTGCTACGCCACATTAAATAGGCGTGTATATCTCATCACCATTTGAGGTGTAGGGGTCTCCCAGGATGAGTACTGCACCATCCCTTCAAAAAGGCAACAGCAGGGCACATAAACTGAAGTGGGGTACAGATGCCAGTGTACCTCACAAGCGGTGTGGTATGGGATGAGAAACAAGCTAATGAGGGTGAAACATAACACAGTGCAATGGATATTGTCCAATATAAGGAAGAGCACCCATGAACTTTTTGACTTTAGAGGAGGAGTAAGCAAATAAACCAGGACTGTTGGGCACGAGTCCCAATATGTTCATCTAAACCAATGCATAGAGGTGGTTATTATTAAAAAAATAAAAAATAATAAAACAAATTAAAGATCAAAATTACAAACAGTACAGGTGTGGGCGCAGGTGGGCATCAGTTTTGTGGCATGATATCTCATCTGGCATCTGAGTCAGGCATTCCTTTAGAATCTACAAACGTAATGCACAATTTCGTAGTTTGCTCTTCCATAAGTAGTCACATTACTTAATGGTAAAACTCTCAAATTATTTTAAACTTAAATAATCGTTGATCCTGCATTCTTTGTTTGAGTAACGTTTGCATTGCCTTACCCACAACTGCAGATGTCCATTCTTGCAGCATGTGTAGGTTCTTTCGGCTTATTATTATAATAAGTCATTGTAACTCACTACCATATTGCCTGTGTCTTTGGTTCTTCAATTATGGTTGCCCCACATCAGCAGCTTTGACAGTTAACATGAGTTCTACCAATGAGGCCCACAATGTTAGCTGATACTTGTTATTCTTTATGGGACAGTGTTCTGGGGGAGATCCAATGGCCTGGTGCATTATACCACAGCCCTATTAGCAGGCTTCTGAAGGTTTGTCAGGCTACTCGTAACAGTATTCTAATGGTACATTTACAGTGTTTAATCACTTGTTGGTGCTAGTCAGTACTAAAGCCAAAGCCTGGGCCAGTTTGAACAGGCCACCCCATGTGTGTGTATTCCAACATCCGCCAGCCGTCATACAGGGTGTGGGGAGAACAGCCGCTCCAGGACAATCAGAGGATGTCATCTCCGCGAACAGTGCATCAGTGAACTGTGGCGTCCCCCACCCCAATGCACCACAAGGTGAGAAGGATGAAGTGAATATGGGGTGGGAATGGCTTGGTGCCAGTCGAGGCCCAGTCCTCAATGGGAGGGCTCAGCATGGCAAGTTGCCTGTAGCTCTGATCAGTCAGGCCACATGCAAATGCAGCTGCT
Organism: Pleurodeles waltl; assembly: GCF_031143425.1. Taxonomy (NCBI): domain Eukaryota; kingdom Metazoa; phylum Chordata; class Amphibia; order Caudata; family Salamandridae; genus Pleurodeles; species Pleurodeles waltl. The sequence goes on along the minus strand of NC_090448.1, from coordinate 963,828,547 downwards.
GTCATCACGCCCACAGCAGTCACAGCACACCAGCCGAAGGGCACTCACAGCGCCGATGAGCCTCCAAGGGCAAATCGCACCAACATCTGCTACATGCATGGTGCCTCTGGACAGACAGGTTGGTCTCAATTTGGGTTTACCTGTTTACTTCCTTGCTGATACCCGACCCGAGGTCACTAATTGGTACTACATATATTCTATGTCCAAACGACTGGCATTCTCTTTACCTTTTAATATGTTGGTGTTTCATGCAGCCCATGTCTTCAGGAGCAGCCTTGTGTTGCTCGGTTCAGACAATATGGTCTAGGGAGGCAAAACAATAAGGGGTAAGTCTCGCACCAGCCAGGGTTGGGACTTGCCAGTCAGAAAGTGGTAGCCATAAGGCAAGTGATACTGGAGGGCAGCGAATCCAGAGGGCTCTAGATTATCTGCCTTGTACAGGTGTGCACATGTTCTTCTTGGCACTGAGAAAGCTCAGTTCCCGTAATGCATTTTGCACTACTCTTTGGGCAGCCACCCAGCTCTTGAACATTGTCCTATGCTATAATAATACGCCAGGCGAACCTTAGCCTAGAAACAGCGAGGCAAAGGTTTTGTCATGCTAGTCTGCTTTTATCCACCAGATGAAAGAGGTTTCAGTAGTGGGTGTTGCTGGTATAATGGGTAGAATCAACTTTCCCTACAGTTGCTCTCCTTCGCGGTTCAAGGGTCCCTCGATTAACCGTATGGGGAACCATGAGGAATCTTTGCATCTGGCGGTCAAGGGATGTACAGCACCTAGCCATTCCAAATAATTAGGTAAGTAAATAAAAATAAAATAAAATAAATAAGAGAGTTTATGCCCTCTGCCTAGATTTTGGACTTAGTGAATCACTACAGGGATGTAGAGGGCCACCCATGGTATTTGAACTGTGACCAGTCCTTGATCTTAACTGGTTCAGGGTTCACCAAGTAGTTAATGCCACATAGGGTGGTATCACTCAGTAACCTGATCCAGAGTCCTTGTTCTCAACCAACAAGCCTGCTTTTGGGTCCTAACCTGGTTGCCTGGAGTTGTTTATAGATGGGGCTTTGCCTGGGGGCCGGTCAAGCCACAGGTACCTTGGCAGGGATGAGGCCTGAGTGCGGGCCCTGGGTTGTATGCTATGACCATGTAGTGGAGTCTGTGGTTCTAATACCCTCCCCCTAACTATTTATGGTTTACCAATTTAGTCAAGAGTTGCAATAAGGAAGATGAATGATATTTTTTTGCTCAAGAACCCCTGCGAGGGATGGAGAATTGGGAGCCTGGTGCCTGCCCCTACCGGAAAGAAGCAGCTAACTTCAATGCATGTGTGAGAGGTTTATTACTGGACTAAGGAAGCTTTGATAAAGGGGTATTGGTTATTCTTGTCACATGTCAGTGTGGTGCCATCAGTGGTTGGTCTTCTTCATTTTTTGGTGTTTCTTATCAATCGGTTTATGTCTGCACTTTATTCGCTAATGTTGTCTCTGTGGTTAAACAGTTGCGTTATGACGTACCATCAGGCAATGAATTGACTCTGGGTTCGGAAAGGCAGAGCTATCCATTAGTAAAAGGATCTGTACATCGGATGTAGAGTCCTGGGTAAGTTATGAAGTTGCCAAAGCAACATGGTAGACTACAACCTCTCCTACTGGGGAGGAAATTAAGGTTGGTTGTAACATTCACTGCCAAATTAAAATTCATTCCAGGCATCTAGAGTGGTGGGTAGCTTAGCAGCAGGGTAGTGGTATGACCTTCATTTTTAAAATGCAGGCGCAGTCAGCCAGTGAACTTGTACCCAACGGAGAAGCTGTGGCAGCAGTATATTTGGTAGCGCCCATATTGTAGTGTCCTATTAATAGAGCAGTCCCTTAGTGATATGGTGCATCTGTTACTCGGGGGCCACTAGCTCTGTATAAAGCAGTCACACTTTCTTAAGTGGCAGTACTGAGACTCTCTGGCAGCGGCGGGGGAGTGCGAAATCGCCAGTGACCTCCTCACCCTGTGGCAGAATTTCTTGCAGCTGGAAAAGGGGGCTACCCAAAAAATTTGGACTGAACTACTGAACATACACCTTGGAGGGGTGTTGATTTGTGTGGGCACTGGGCAGGCGGGAGGGGGAATTGACCTGGCAGTGGTCCTGGACATTTTTGCCCTACCCCAGGATGCCTGGAGTTGAACATTTTGGGGATTTTGCCTGGTGACAGGTACCCTGGCAGGGCAGGAGTGCTATGCGGTGCCCAGGGTATATGTTGGTATGGAACTGCAGGTGTTGCCCATCTCTCCGTGTGATGGAGGAAAAGTTGCTACTAGTATATGCCTTGGATGCCTTTGGATGAGGATGGGGTCGAAGAATGAGGGAAGGGGCCTTCCGGCACTTTTTGCATCCTGAAGAGTTGCGCTTTTGGAGACAACTGTGGTATTGCTTGCACAGTATTGCTGTTTTGATGATCTTATGTTCTCTATTATGTTCTGTATTCTCATAGCAATAATGTCTGCCTAACTATGGATATCATTTCCTTCTGATACTAAGTGACTATACGAATAAAAGGCTACGCCATGATCAAACCATTTTAATTGCAATGGTCCATCTCCTGAGGAACTACTTCAGTGGGGGGGCAGCGACTTGCATGTTGTGAAAGCACTATTGCCAGGCGCCCACAGCAGGTAGCAGTCAGTCGCCATTAGTCGCTCCACGGGCAGGATTCAAGGAGGGAGTCCCTCGTACTTTTTGCCAGCAAGGAGAGTCACCCGTCACGTCATCGGGCGGTGCCTGGAACAGCAGCATTTATGCCATCATGAGCGAGGGAACAGCCTCTTTCTCTCTTCATCATGCACCAGGAACCATAAACTTCATCACCCACCCAACCCGGGAGTAAGGCAGAATTGGTGGAATTTCTTGCAGCAGGAAAAGGAGGCTACCCCAAAAAATTTAGACTGAACTTACACCTTGGAGGGGTGTTGATTTGTGTGGGCACTGGGCAAGCAGGGGGAGGGACTGCTCTGCCAGTGGTCCTGGACCTTTCTGCCCTGCCAAGGGATGCCTGGAGATGAACATTTTGGGGATTTTACCTGGTGGCAGGCACTCCGCAGGGCCTGAGCACTATGCGGTGCCCTGGGTATGTGTTGGTATGGAACTGCGGATGTTGCCCATCTCTCCGTGTGATGGAGGAAAAGTTGCTACTAATATATACCTCGGATGCCTTTGGATGAGGATGGGGTCGAAGGATGAGGGAAGGGGCCTTCCGCCACTTTTTGCATCCTGAAGTGTTGTGCTTTAATGGAATGTGGAGACAACTGTGGTATTGCTTGCACAATATTGCTGTTTTTGATGATCCTATGTTCTCTATTATTATGTTCTGTATTCTCATAGCAATAATGTCTGCCCAACTATGAATATCATTTCCTTCTGATACTATGTGACTATAGGAATAAAAGGTTACACCATTTTAAAACCATTTTAATTGCAATGGTCTAGCTCCTGGGGAACTGTTTCAGTGGGGGGGGACAGCGGCTTGCACGTTGTGAGCGCACTGTATGTCCCCCAGTTTACAGGTATTGCAGGAGTGGAGACCGCAATTGTTTCACTAGAAAACATGTCCCTGTTCAAGTTGCAAGTTCCTCCGCCTATATATGAATATTACGATTTTCAGTTTAAAAATATTGAGTATATTTTAAGTTAGTGTCCACACAGCTAACGACTGAATAGAAAAAAAACTATTTTTATTAAGGTTACGGGCTTCCTAAGGGTGTAGGAGAGGAACTGAAGGTCGTATTTATAGGCCCCTAGTGCCACAGGAGCATCACGTTTCATGACACTCCTGTGGCGCTAAGCACTGCGCCGTGCTTACAAGGTGGCGTTAAGCCACTTTTTGTGGCTTAACGTTACCTTGTAAATACAGCCCTTTTCAACGCAGCACTGTTTGTGGAAGGGGTGTGCAATTAGTATTGCTGTGGGCTTGCCACAGCAACACCCATTGCATTTTAACGCTGCTTCAGATTAATGAAATTTCGTAAACCTGAGGCAGCGCCCAAATCTAACGCCACCCCCAGGGGTGGCATTAGCAAGGCACAACGAGGAGGAATACTTTTATTCCTCCTCGTTTTTTGCTTTTTCAATGCGTGCTGAATTCTGTGTTTCTTCCTGCACATAAACAATCATTTGAAAATGACTTTTGCCAAAGCGCCATTAGTGATTGTTTATGTGCAGGAAGGGACACCTTCCCGAACATAAACAATCACACTCCTCAACGCAGACATCCTTGCACGATGGTGCACGGATGCCTGTGTTGCTGCTGGCAGCTACATCTAGAGCTAGTGCAGGGGACAGCACAGGGGTGCCTCATATTCACTTAAATATGGCGCATCCCTGTATTCCTAAAGAGATGCAGCGCGGCGCTGCCAATTCGGCGCAGCACCACGCTGTGGAACTTTTCCATAAATCTGGCTCGGAATATTTAATGCTACTGTATGAACACTAGGGATATTTGTTCACTTTACTGCAGGGTGCTGTCTCGCCGAAAACAGCTTCATTAGTCTATAAACAACAAAGCACAATGTGCAAGTGCGCGTGGATCAAGTCAGTCGTGCTGGTACAATTATCTGGGTGGGTGTGCTGGCCATTGACGTCATAGAACTAAAGGACCAGAGGATGTGATAAATGTAAGTGCCAATTTAAGTTTTGCTGTTCCAAGTCAGTCAACCTTATTCAGCGAGAGAGTGGGACTTAATTGTGAGGGTATCTGGTATGCTTTTTCAGAATATTTTTCATAAACAAACGAATTAATGCAGCCTCTCAAAAAAGGGTAAAGTGAAAAGTTCCAGTTTAAGGAGGCACTGCAGAAAAGTGGTCACAATCTCGGGCAGACTTCTAACTCTCTTCTGCTCTTCCTTAAGTCACGTTCTGTTATGTCTGCATCGCAGTCTCGACTCAGAATTCATGGCAAGCATGCCTTCTGCTCACCACATATCCCCAGTAGCAATTTGCACAACTATTTAAACTACTAAAATGACTTCAGCAAAATACAATACAAATAATATGCCCCATAAAAAGGATTTCTGAATTATCAGGACACTCTTTTTCTAGTCCTTTTGTTTCACATCTCAGGTTTTGTTTCGTTTTTATCCAACTGGTTCTGTTTACAGCAAATGCATACACTTCACAGAATACTCTGACATGTTAAACAAAAGTTTCAGACTGAAATCAGGATGTCCTGTGTTTTTGGAGCGATCCGGTAAGCAGATGTTGTTTATATTGCAAAACATGGTCAAAGCTCCGGACGTACATCCCGCCCTGCGCAGCACACGGGCAAAGCTATGAATGTGTACAACCCGTCACGAGGAGCTCACGAGCACAGCTCTGAACGTGTACAGTCCTGATCAGCCCACGTGCAAAGCTCTGCAAGTGGGCAGCCTGTCCAGAGTAGCAGACGGGAAAAATTCTGAACATATCCAGTCCTGGGCAGCCCACAGACAAAGCTCTGAACGTGTACAATCCGTCCTGAGCAGCACACGGGCAAAGCTCTGCAAGTGTACAGCCCTGACTGAGCAGCCCACAGGCAAAGCTCTGCAAGTGTACAGTCCGTCCCCGACCGGCACATGGGCAAAGCTATGAAAGTGTATGACACGCTATGAGGAGCTCCCCGGCAAAGCTCTGAACATGTACAGTCCTGAGCAGCCCACTGGTAAAGCTCTGCAAGTGTACAGCCCTGACTGAGCAGCCCACAGGCAAAGCTCTGCAAGTGTACAGCCCTGACTGAGCAGCCCACAGGCAAAGCTCTGCAAGTGTACAGTCCGTCCCCGACCGGCACATGGGCAAAGCTATGAAAGTGTATGACACAAAGCTCTGAACATGTACAGTCCTGAGCAGCCCACTGGTAAAGCTCTGCACCTCTACAGCCCGTCCCTAGCAGAACAGGGGCAAAACTCTACATGTGAACAGTCTGTCCTGGGCAGCACATGGGCAAAGCTATGAATGTGTACAGTCCCTCCTTAGAAGCTGACGGCCAAAGCTCTGAACCTTTACAGCCTTTCCGGAGCAGCAGACAGGCAAAGCTCTGAACATGTACTGCAGTGGCGGCTCCTCCTCTATGGCTGAGGAGCGATGCCCTCCCACCAGCAGCAACCGCTGCAATCCTTTAACAATGACCTTCTCGGGCCGGTCAAACATACATGCACAGTAGGCTCTCTCCAGCCCGGCAGCAGGGAGCTGGCACAGGCTTCCAGTCTGCCTGGGGGGACCCTGGCTGGGTGCTCCCAGCCAATCCTAACGCTGCTCTATGTAGTGTCAGGATTGGCCGCAGGGCAGCCTGGGAGCCTGTGCCTGCAGCATGCTGAGGAGTCTGAGGAGCAGCAGCGTAGCACGGCGTGCAAGTATTTTTTAAATTTTAATTCATTAATATTTCGCCACCCAACCTGCTCCCCCACCAGCTGACCCGCCCATTGTAACACCTGCGAGCCGCGACTGATGTACAGTCCTGAGCAGCCCACAGGCAAAGTTCTGCATGTGTTCAGCTTGCTCTGAGGCGCTCAAGAGCAAAACTCTGCACTTGTACAGCCCGTACTGAGTAGTTCACAGGCTGCCCTTGCCCCACCTAACAATGCCACGGTTGTGCCGTATTTACAGTACGGCTCACCATGACGGTCGTTACCACAATTTTGTCAGAATATTTTACTCTGTTGTGTCGCTTTGCTGCACTAGTGTCTAAAATGTTGACGCCAGTGCTGCAAAGCACAGGGAGGCCCATTGATGAAGGTGGGTCCCTCATTTTAACGATTGCTCTGAGAAGGTGTTAAAAATAGTGGAAAAAAATGGCGCAGTCAAATCTTGTAAATTTCACTGCGCCATTTTTTTGGGTCTGCCTGCATCGGAACGCCTCCCCTTGCATACATTATGCCTGGCGCAGGCAAAATGTAGCACAAGGGTTTACAAAGTGGCACAATGCAAGCACTTTTTAAACCTAGGAGTCATTTAAAAAAAAAAGTGACACTGCACCCAGTGCAGCGCCAGCGCCCCTTAGCACCCCCTTACCGCCACTTTGTGTGTGCATATTTAAAATAAAGCACACCATGGCACGGGCTAGGTGGCAATAGCATTAAAATTATTGACACTATTGATGTACAGTTCAGGGTTGCTAACCCTGAACAGTACATAGAGGCCCATTGTAACCAATGGTGTACCCCCTTTTAACGCCTGCTCTTCGCAGGTGCTTAAAATAGCTACAAAAAATGATGCAGTGGAATCTCTTAGATTCCACTGCGCCATTTTTGCAGTCCCCCTAATGGGGGAGTGCCCCGTTTGCATACAATATGAATGGCAAAGGGTTACAAACTGCATTAAGCCACGGTGTAAGTATAGCGCTACGACTTTTGAAGTGTAATGCCACATTAGTGTAAAAAATATGATGCTAATGTGGCACTAGAGCTTCATAAATCGGGCCCTACTGCTGGGTAAAGGCCACCTTAATGCCACCTTAGTGTAAAACAAATGACACTGGTGGTACTAAAGCAGCCCAAAGGGCATGTAAATATGCACCTTAGTGTAAAACAAATGACACTGGTGGTACTAAAGCAGCCCAAAGGGCATGTAAATATGCACCTGAGTTGCTACCAGTGTATTTCAAGGGTTCAATATAACTTTGTTTTTGGTATTTCATATACTTGAGATTGTACTTTTGCTTTATTCATGTGGAATAACACTGGCAACCATAACTAAATATCAGAATGGAGGCACTAAACTGTGTATACTATGTGACAAATACTATGCAGAATATTTACAAGAAACTGGCGCATCAGCACTGATGTGCCAGTTTTCTTGCGTTGTACCTGCCCCACCTAACAACATCATGGGTACGTCGCATTCTAATTACGGAGTACCCACGATGTTGTTAGGTAGGACAATAGCATCAGAATGTTTGACGCTATTGTGCAGCAAAGTGCAAGGAGGCCCATAGGTTACTATGGGTGCACCATTTTAACGCCTGGTTTGAGCAGGCGTTAAAAATGATGGTAAAAATGGCGCCATGAAAGATTATAGATTTTACTGTGCCTTTTTTGCGGGCCTCCTAGCGCAGGAATGCCCTCGTGCATACAGTATACCTTATGCAGGCATAATGTGGTGCAAGGGGGTGCAGAGTGGCACAATGAATATATTGAGCCACTTTGTAAATATGGTGCAGCAAAAATGCCTCCTTAACACCACATTAGCATTAAAAAAAATGCTAATGTGGTCCAAGGAGGTACTACAGGCTTGTAAATATGCCCCTATATTTCTAAAACTCTAAAAAAATGCTACGCAATCTAAGCATAGGATTAAAGGTCCAAGCGAACTCTAAACCGGAGATGAGTACCAATTAATCCTATGGTAGCTCAGTAGGTTAATGTGCTTGCTGGATGATTTCAGCAATATTTCATGGCAAAATGGTAAAATAAACTAACTTATGATAAACTGACAATATCACAACACCCAGGACAGCAAAAGTAAAAGAAACACACTTGTGCTAATTTTAATCGCTGAACTAAATTGGGAGGTAAAGCCTAAAAGCGAAGTAATGTTTTTGTTGAACTTTTTTCCTGATAATGAATTTGTTTGGGTAAAAATGAGGCATGATATGCAGTAACACTGTTATTGAATGTTTTACTAAATTTTACATGGGCTTTTACCACCACTGTTTGGGTAGTGACAATGGAGCTTGGCCTTAGCATGCTGAGGCAAAGTTTTATCTTGTGCCTAAAATGTAATCTCCATCACACAAATTGTGTTATTGATAAATCCATAATGTTCTAAAATGAAAATGTGTGCGGAATAGACATTCTGCAGGTGTATGCCATTTGTGGGACACTATATGAGTGAAACATCTAAGGAGGATGGCCAGTGAAACTGCTTAACAGTAACACTTTAGGCTTGCATCATGTCAGAAAAAACATTGACTGAGTTTAAAACTGTAACATTTACTCTATAAAGCAGATGTTTTTCACAGGTGTATTTTGAAACCTTAACGTATTCCGACCGCCCTCTTTCACACTGACCTCCCATTGCAGTCGTAGAAACAAACTTCCATCAGAAAAGCCCATGTTAACAGAGTGAGCAGCATTTTTCCAGAAGTTGCCTGGTAGGTAATAGTATAAAAAAGCAAATACTACAGAAAAAACTAAATGTTGCTCATGCTGCATTTTAACTGCTTCATGGATATCTGGGGTGATTCAGTTCTTCCACACCCCTAGTGCCAGTGTAACTGAAACCATGACCCTTCTACAACTTTGCATGTGTGCAGAAGTGCTCAAGACAAGTGCTTTGACTTACATGTGTCATCTTATCATATATGATATGAATTACGTTACGCCCTACTGTACATAATAAGGATATTGTAAGTCCCCAAGAAGTTCCTTTGTAAAGTCACAGAACTCTAAGGGAATCTGAAATATACTTTAATGTACATCAGAGGGTATCTTATTCCTTATAATACATGGTCACACAATCGCCTTTCCTGCAAACAACTTAAATCTTTGGTGTCTTGCTCTTTCATATGCAAGAGGTACTATGGTTGCAAACAGGAAAAATAATCGTGGAATCTAGTATGAAATTAAGCACACCATAAAGCAGTAGTAATTTGTTGCAAAAAGATATTAGACTTCAAATTTCAAATGTAATAGCTTATTACAGTTGAGCATAGTTACAGTTGATTAAAGATGTCACAAGTCACCTGTAATAAAGGAATTCGTAGTGGCCTTTTATAGAGGGTCTGTGGCCTTTCATGCATTACGTGTTGATTACTTCTACATTCATTATCCAGGAAGGACTGATGTACAAGAGCTTTAAAAAAATAGTTAACATAATGATTATTTTATTCACAAATGCTGTCTGGGTTGTAGGATTCCGAGTAATGTGAATGCAGAGCTGGAATCGCCCAACACCTTTCAAAGTTTTAAAAAATGTAATTAGATCCATTTTACTATTTTAGGATCTGGTGCTGAAAGGGCTTGATGTCTGCCACATTATCTATGTTGAAACATCCAAAAAGGATATCTTGAAATTCCAGAGAATGAAAAACAGGTAGCAGGGCCCTGCTTGAATTTGGAGAAATTAGACCATTTCATCCTAGTTCTTTGAGTTGTTAAAGGGTTCGAGGTTGCTCAAAGAATAATGATGAAATGGCTTCGCATCATATTCAAAGCACGGCAGGTGCACAGAATAAATATGTACAAAATTGAGCCCAAATTACAGATCCTGCTGAAACATTAGGACCAGCGAGGCTAATCCAATCACACAATGCAAATAGAGCAGTGGTATCCAGAGACAGAACAATCCATTTTATGCGTGGACAGCTTCGAGACTCTCTGAACCATGACCCAAAGGCAACCACATCTGACTGCATTGAAATGGAAGTGAAGGTGAACTTTTACACCTTGGTAGCACCCAAATTGCCCTGTCCAGAAAAGGTCAGGACACCTCCAAGTGCAGTCCATCTTCTGAAGAATCCCTAAATTAAAATACCTCTCAAGGGCTTCTTCCTCCCTCTGGCAGGCCTATCTATATTGGTTCCCAGGTTTTATCTTCAAACAAGCATTGGCAACTCCAACAGTTCTGGCTTTAAAGGGATGTTGCATGACAATGTAGGGCATTACCAGCAAATGACATGGTAATGGATATGTATTTGTGTAAGCAAATAACTATAGATTAATATTGGTGTACATTAAAAGGTTAGACCTCAAAATCTATGTAGATTAATGACTGCCCTCTTTCCATGTAGGTTGTTGCCAAAGTAAAACAGCATAAATTATCTAGTTATTGAAGACACTTAAATAGCCTTACATAGTTCTGTATGCCCAGAAGTTCAAGCTCAGGCAACAGGACAAATAGAGTGTTTTGTTTGTCAGAGCACACAACTTCTGCCTAATCAAAACATGTACCCCTGACTTCCAACATATGGGTGGAGCCAAAGCCTCTCTCCTGGTGATTCTCACATAATTGTCTGGTGAAAGCTGAACTGTCAAGCCAGGCCATAAAAACGGTACTGCTAGCAGTGTATTCATCAGGGAGAAGTTGTTCCTTGTCATAGGACAACACTTTAAAAAATATAAACAGAAACAAATAGTATATACACCAATACATGGATTAAATCTTATTTCACTGTTCTTTGGGAAGGTTTGTATTTGGTTTGCCTATGGCTTTTAATATGAATTTCAACCATTACTTTTGGCTCATAGCATCTGAATTTAGCATGCTGCGTTATATGCCAGTTGCTTCCACAATAAAGGAACCCTGTGCTTGAAGTTTCTTTCTGGATGCTTGGCTTATATAATTCAGGCTTTTATTTAGCAAGTTATACATATTCTTTTGTCTAATTTAGCTGACATGGCGCTTAGTTTGGCTACTCTGCCCATACAGGTTTTCTCAGGGATAGGGTTGCCATTATTCTCTAAAGGTTTTGTAAGGAAATTCTAAGTGCCTCAAAACGGTCATGCCAAGCCACCCACAAAGCACCAGCAGCTCGTTGGTTCTATAGCATATTTTGAGAGGTAAATATACTTTATTTCTGTGGTAGTATAGAGGCATCTAGAGTCAATTTAATTTACATTATACACTTCACACGTTGCTTCACTCAACCACAGTCACGCTCACTCTCTCGCTCATACAATTAATCAACTCATACATTCACTCCATCACATACCTTACAGCTCAATCATAAACACAATCTCTCGACTCACCCTCTTATTCTTATTATTGTCTTTGCTGAGATTTATTGTGTGGAATATCTGTAATTGTTATAATCTGTGGTAGGAGAAAATCATACTAAAATGTGTGCTTTGTGTAGCAATCGATAAAAGGTGCTGCACTCACTAACTCACTCCCTTGGTAACACATTACAAACCAGTCGATGTGTATTCTCCAATTGATAAAACCTTTGCTATTTAAGAATGGAGGACATCTAAAGTGATTTGTTGGGCCCACCTATTACCACAGGATATTCTAAAGCAGCTTCTCGATGAGAAGTGTTAGACTTGGCATCCTTGGCGTGGCCTCCCCTAACTTTGTGCCTCTGCTTCCCAGGTTGTTGATGTGTACGGGACTCTGTT